>NW_028227259.1:78455216-79707716 GCF_978045245.1 Mus caroli
ATTTCTCTCTTGTGCTTGCTCTTCCTGGGGAGTTAACTAGAAGGGAGTAGCTGAGAGGTGCGAAAGTTCTCTCGAATCCATCCACAGGCAAGAGACGCTCACAGCACTGAACATCTTGTTATACACACAGTCAACAGAGCGCCTACTAAATGACACACATGAAGGAACTATTGGGAAATGATGCTGAATATAGCCAGGCTCTGCCTTTCAGGAGCTCACAGGCTAACTAAGAGTGGGAACAAACAAATGCTCAGATGACACGTGCCTGCCTTGGGCCACAGAGGTGATCCGACGGGTAAAGTCATTTGCTGCTCTGCCTGACAACACTGACTCTGAAGAAGAAGGAAAGTTCACTCTCATTTCGACGTATGCACTAAAGCATGCCCTGGACCACACGTACCACCACCAGCCTCTCTCCCCCTCCCCCTCCCCCTCCCCCTCCCCCTCCCTCTCCCTCTCCCCCTCCCTCTCCCTCTCCCCCTCCCTCTCCCTCTCCCCCTCCCTCTCCCTCTCCCCCTCCCCCTCCCCTCCCCCTCCCCCTCCCCCTCCCCCTCCCCTCCCCCTCCCCCTCCTCCTCCCTCCCTGCCCCCTCTCTCTCTAGCAATAAATATTATTTTTAAAATTTTAATGAGTTTTAAAACATTCCTCGTGTCTCCCAGGAGACCCTCCTTCCTTACACCCAAATTCCAAGGTAAGGCTACAGAGAGAATGCGTTGTATGAGCTGGGGCATGAGAAGCCAAGGGGTACAAGTGAAGGGTACTTGACTCTAAGCAAAGAGAACAACCATGCCAATCCTGGAGAGCTGAGGGCCTTGGCTTTGCCTGCCATGATACTGTCTGACTGAGCCATAGCCAAGGGCACAGGTCCCCTTGACAGCAAGTTCCTGGGTACCATGTCTACGGATGGGAAGAACAGCAGACTTATGTCTATGGGAGAGCCAGCTAAAACTCTGCAGATGCTGAGAGTGCTGCCGTCCTGGAGTCCTTTGTGATGACCACACTTGTGTTATATTACACACTGACTTGTGGGCAAGGCATGAGCCAGCCTCATTTGGTCTATGACTACCCCAGAAATCGGCACCATGTGTGTGCACCCCTTCTTCCACGGGAGGAAGGAAGCTTCACCATTGAAATGGTTTTACCAAAACCATAGCAAGACCAGCATCAAAGCCCAGTGAACATCCCTGAACCTCACACCCTCAAGTGTTCCAGGTAAGAGGATTGTGAGACTCGGTCACCCATGAATAACTGTGTCAGCTCACCTGATTTTACAGCTGAGATTGTATTGCGGTGGCCTCTCGACTCTTGCTCATCAGAGTCATGCGATTTTGCCAAATATCGCCCATGGGACCAGTTGTCTTATGCTGAAAAGAGTGTTCTCCCTCTACAGCTGACTCAAGTGTTGTTCTAAAGAGTGGACCTCGGCCCTCGCTGAGTCACTATCCCTGCTAACGTTATTCCTGGCTCCAGGTAGGCTCTGCACAAAGATTTCTCCTTTAAAAAAATACCAGCCTGTTACCTCCCGCAGCTAAGGGTTCATCGGTTCCGTGCATCTTCGCTAACATTAGCAACTGGTGATTTTTGTTAACCAAGAGGGCCCAACAGGCTCTAAACTAGTGGTTCTCAATCGCCTAGATGCTGCAACCCATTAACACAGTTCCTCGTGTTGTGGTGATGCCCAACCATAAAACTATTTAGTAGCTACTTCCTAACTGTAATTTTGATATTGTTATGAATCATAACATAAGTATTGGATGTGTAGGAAGGAGACCCCCAAAGGGGTCGCAACCCACAGGCTGAGAACCACTGGTTTAAACAAACATGGGTGGGTTTCACTGTGGGCCTTGTGCTGGTTAAGGTCGGTCTTCAACTCTGTTGAAGGGCACATCTGCAATGTTCCCCCAAAGGTTCTTTGGTTAGGGGCCTGGCTCCCAAATCAGGACTCTTGAGAGGAGCTGGAGACCTTCAGTTAAGGCCAGGAGGGAGGCCCTTGGGAAGGAGTAGATCTAAACCATCCCTGTCCTTTGCAAGCCTCTGGTGTTTGACGATGTGACTCCAGGATGGTGCAGCTGGTTTGAGAGAGGACGGAAACTCCAGGGTGTGGACTGAATGGCTACGTGTAGGAAGGTTAGTCCTGCATCTGGTCTACTCTTTGTTTCTACAGCCACACCTTCACTGTGTGGCCAAGACCAGTCTCTCCTCCCCTGAGTTGCTTCTATGAAGTCATTTTGCACACACAGGTGCAAAATGTGACTGACATGTGGACTCATGAGGGCGGGGTGCTCTCTCACCTGGGCTCATGGGGGAGGGTGCTCTCGTACATGAGATCATGGGAGAGGGTGCTGTCACACATTGGATCAAGGGGGTGGTGCTCTCCCACATGGGCTCATGGGAGAGGGTGTTCTCACAGACTCCATTCCTCTCTCCTTTGCTTCCTGGCCTGTGGTGAGCCATTTGACTGCATCATGACACAGTACGTCCCCAAAGGCCCAATGCAAGGCATTAACTGTGAACAGGAACTTCCAGAGGTGAAAGCCAAAATAAACCTTCCTCTCTATAAGTTCATTATCCCAGCTCTTTCCTATAATTAACTAACATGAGCTCCAAGCAGAAAGCCTCCTCTAAGCAGGTATCTGAAGGAACTGAGGGGGTGTGTTGGGTGTGTTGTTTTGCTTAGGTTACAAAGAATCTGGCAGGTGGGGGATCCACCTTGGGGATGGTGACCCATCCTTAAACAGTGCCTGGATCCTCGTGGACACTAGGAAGCTGCTAGAGATCCAGCCATCACATCTGAGTTCTAGACAGAAGAGTGAGAACAGCAAGGTCAGATGGTATGTTTCATGAACTTGACACCTACTGCTCCCCCACCCCCAGCCCCAGCCCCAGCCCCAGCCCCAGATACACACAAGGGAATTTGTCTAGGAAGTTCCACACAATGTCTGCATTTTTCACCAATAAACCAGGAAATTTTGATCATGCCTACTGTCTTAGTCAGGGTTTCTATTCCCGCACAAACATCATGACCAAGAAGCAAATTGGAGAGGAAAGGGTTTATTCAGCTTACATCTCCACACTGCTATTCATCACCAAAGGAAGTCAGGACTGGGACTTAAGCAAGTCAGGAAGCAGGAGCTGATGCAGAGGCCATGGATGGATGTCACTTACTGGCTTGCTTCCCCTGCCTTGCTAAGCTTGCTTTCTAATAGAACCCAAGACTTGGTACCAGCCCAGGGATGGCACCACTCACAACAAGTCCTTCCTCATTGACCACTAATTGCATTACAGCTGGATCTCCTGGAGGCATTTCCTCAAGGGAGGCTCCTTTCTCTGTGAAAACTCCAGCCTGTGTTAAGTTGACACACACAACCAGCCAGTACACCTACCTGCAAGGGGAGCTGTGAAATCTGAGGTGGTTTTGGTATTTCTAAGCTTAGGCACATGGCTCCTCCCAAGGACAGAGCTCTGTTAACTCCAAAGAAGATGCAAGAGGAGGGACAGACTTAGTTACACCAAGGGAGACCCAGAGAATGTTCTCTCTGGGTTAGAGGCCTTGGGTGCTGAGAAGCACAGGTAAAGCTGTGTGGGGCCACTTGTCCTGCAGAGACAAGATTATATAGTTCTGCACCACATCTTCAGATAGGGACATAGAGTAGCTCTCTTGAGAAATAGGACAGTTAGGAGCCTGGGAGATGGCTCAGTTGGTAAGTGAGTGCCACTCAGGCATGAGGACCTGAGCTCAGATTCCTAGCACACATGTAACAATCAGGTCGTGGTTGTGGCTGCTCCTCCAAAGGACCCAGGTTCAATTCCCAGCAGATCATAACATGGCAGAGCATAACTGTCTGTAACTCCAGTTCTAGGGGAGCTGGCACCCTTGCACAGACAGACATGTAGGTAAAACACCAATGCACATTAAAAAGTAAATAGATCTCTAAAAAAAATAAGAAAGATGGGCAAATAGTTTTTAAAAAGAAAAATCAGGTTGTGGTAGGCAAATCTATAACCCTGCATTGGAGGAAGGAGAGAGAGAGAGAGAGAGAGAGAGAGAGAGAGAGAGAGAGAGAGAGAGAGAGAAAGCCTAGGCTCACTAGCCAGTCAAGCTGAAACAGCAAACTTCAGGCTTGAGAGAGAGAGACTTTGTCCCAAAACAAGGAGGATGAGTTGGAGCGGTAGAGAGAAGGCTCAACAGCACACCTGGGTTGGATTCCTAGCACCCACATCAGAGAGCTTACAACTGCCTGGGACTCCAATTCTAGACCACCCAAGTCAATCTTCTGGCTTCTGTGGGCACCAGGCACACACATGTTTCACACACACACACACACACACACACACACACACACACACACACGAATAACATTTTAAAATTAGGTGGAAACTAAGGAGAATATTGAAATATTGTCAACCTCTGGCCTCTATATACATGCTCACCTACACACATAGATACACATGTAAACATATATACACATGTTACATACACATGTGGTCCACCTAAACACACCTGCACATGTATACACACACTGCAAACAGACACATGTGCTGCACCTACACACGCATGATGGGCACACACGTGCCGCACGTAGAGAGATACACACCCATATAATATTTTAAAAACCCTCCACCTATCTCCTCACCCTCATTCTCTCTTTAAAAGATAAAATAAAGGAAACAAGAATGCAGAAAGAGGAGGAGGAAGAGGAGGAGGAGGAGGAGAAAAAGAAGGTTAAATGCTTTAAGTTCAGACAGTGTAGTCAGCTGTGGGTCTAGAAAGTTCTCTTTTTCTGTATATTCTTTGTCCTGTTAGCACCCCTCTCCTGGGTGTTTGCTCTGCTCTCAAGGAGTGTGCAGATGTTTTAACAGGGATAGGAGGAAAAGCAGTTATAATCCACCTTGCAAAGTTGCCACACAGAAAGGGGGACTCTCATTTACAGAGCACCTCCATCCTAACTAGCACCAAAGCTTCGTTTGCCTTTGAATTAGGGGTTGTGCCCTCCAACCACGGCTTTCATTGTCCTGCCAAGAGCTTACATAGTTGTTAATTCAGCTATTTCAGGATGGAATACTTTACTGAGCTTAGCAGAAAACTGGGATTTGCAAAGAAAAAAATAGCATTGCCTTTAATCTTATTTTGAAACCATTCATTCATCCATTCACCCATTTGTTCGATCGTTTGATTTAACTGAATGAGCAGCAGAATTTTCTCCTTTCAGAGCATAATCCAGACACTTGCCACATCCTTTGAAGCTTCCGTGCTCTGTCAGAGGGAGAAACAAGAAGGCAGCCATGTATAGTCTAGAGACAAAAGTATGCACATTCATAGTCTTGAACACACAAAAATGGGGCCACCAAGGCACCGCACAAACATAACCAAGGAAAGAG
Source organism: Mus caroli (assembly GCF_978045245.1). Taxonomy (NCBI): domain Eukaryota; kingdom Metazoa; phylum Chordata; class Mammalia; order Rodentia; family Muridae; genus Mus; species Mus caroli. The sequence goes on from NW_028227259.1 coordinate 78,460,596, forward strand.
AATTGCAGTTTCTTAGAAGATGTAAAACCTGGGGCCTGAAGGACCACCCTGCAGGGGCATGGAGTCATGTCAACCCTCACTTAAAACCGACATGACCAAGTCAGTATTCAGCCTTCACCTTGAAAATAAGAGCATGCGCGGTGTCACTAACTAAAGCTAAGACCGCAGAAAAACTCAACTTCACAGCAAATATCCAAACAAGCAATCAACTAGGCACACAGCAGACAAGGGAAAAGAAACCCCTGTGGCTTGCCCTGATCTGGTAGAGCGGAGATGTCAGACACTAGGTGGCGATCTTAGCACAGCCTACTGTCTGACAGTTGGTACCAGCCTGTGCCCAGTTGGTTTTCTTTCTAGAAAAAGCACTCCAAATGCAGAGGACACACCAGGAAATCATCTTTATAGAAGAAAAAGACACAGCGTACTTTTAATGGTATCCCTTAAAATAAAAAAAAAAAGAACAATAAAATTATGTTTTGTTAGCTGTAAATACCTTGTTACAACGAAGGTGACTTGGAATTAATTACTGGGGGGGTTGGGGGGCAGACCCCTGGGTCTTTTCCACTAAGCACTTCTGTCAAGGGAGCAACAGCTTCTGCACACGGAAGCCTGGAGTCCTGTGTTGAGCCACATTGGACCGTAGTCTCAGAGGAGAAACTTCCAAAGTGGGAGCAATTGACAGAAAGCCTTAATCCCTCAAATTGCCCAACCTCTCCCTCCAGCAACTAGCTGGATGAGGGGATGGGGATTACGTAACAAACTAAGAAAAGCTCCTTGAATAGAAGTCATGAGAATGCTGGGTGTCAGGAATAAAGTTTCAAGGGCAACAAATGGTTAAGTGGGGCTCTGACCTCTCACAGATGCTCTCACTGTAGAGTCTGCAGAGGCAGAGGAGAAAGAAGTCAAAGCAAACATCATGTCCTTTAAAGAGATGGGGACTTCTGAAAACACTGGCCCGGGGTAAGAAGGAAAAGCAGATTTGGACCTGCAAAGACTTTAAGAAAATGGTCCCATTACATGTGGTATCCAAACAGTGGTCACAGAAACAGCCCCGGCAAGGTTTTCGCTGGTCTATGAGGGAAGAGACGTTATGAGTGTGTACAATGCACAACAGGAGGCAGAAGAGATGGCTCAGCGGTTAAGAGCGCTTAGTGTCTTCATATGAAGATGAGAGTTCTTGTTTCAAGATCTGTGAAGAATTGTGTTAGAATTTTGATTGGGATTGTGTGATAGGGTAGGCTGAGCAGTTTTACTATGTTAATCCTACGTATCCATGAGCAAGGGAAACCTTTCCATCTTTTGATACCTTCCTCAATTTCTTTCTTCAGGGACTTAAAGTTCTTGTCATACAGGTCTCTCGCTTGCTTGGTTAGAGTTACACCAAGGTTTTTTCTGTTTGTTTGTTTGATTTCGTTTTTGTTTACGTTTGGCTATTGTGAATGGTGTCATTTCCCTAACTTCTTTTTCACTGCATTTATTGCTTGTGAAGTGAAGGGCTACTGATTTCTTTGAATTAATCTTGTATCCAGCCACTTTGCTGAAGTTGTTTTATTAGTCATAGGAGTTGTCTGGTAGAATTTGGGGGAGGGGTGTCACTTATGTATACTATCATATCATCTGCGAATATCGATACTTAGACTCCTTCCTTTTCAACATGCATCCCCTTGATCTCCTTTGATTGTCTCACTGCTCTAGCTAGGACTTCAAATACCATATTGAAGAGATGGAGAGAGAGTGGGCAACCTTGTCTTGTTTCCAATTTTTGTGAAAATGTTTCAAGTTTCTCTCCATTTAATTTGATATTGGCTATTGGCTTGCTGTATATTGTCTTTATTGTGTTTAGGTATGCCCCTCGTATCCCTGTTCTCTTCAAGATTTTTATCATGAAATGGTGTTGGATATTGACAAAGGCTTTTTCAGCATCTAATGAGATGACCATGTGATTTTTTTCTTTCAGTTTGTTTATATAGTAGATTATATCAATGGATTTTTATATATTGAACCACCCCTTCATCCCTGGAATGAAACCTACTTGATCTTAGTGGATGGTGTCTTGGATCTAGTTTGAGAGTAAGTATCTTATTGAGTGTTTTTGCATCAATGTTCATATGCAAATTTGTCTGAAATTCTCTGCCTTTGTTGAGTCTTTGAGTAGTTTAGGTATCAGAGTGACTGTGGGCTCATAGAATGACTTGGACAGAGTCCCTTCTGTTTCTATTTTGTGGACTAGTTTGAGGAGTATTGGCATTAGCTCTTCTTTTAAAGTCCAGTAGAAATCTGCTCGAAAACCATCCAGCCCAGGGCTTTTGTGGTTGTAGATTTTAATGACTACTTCTATTTCCTTAGGAGTTATAGGGCTGTTTAGATGGTTTACCTGATCTTGATTTAGCTTTGGTAATTAGTATCTGTCTAGGAAATCATCCATTTCATCAAGATTTTCCAGTTTTATGGAGTACAGGCTTTTGAAGTATGACCTAATGGTTCTTTGAATTTCTTCAGTGTCCAGTGTCTTTTATTTTTGATTTTGTCAAACTGGATACTGTCTCTTCTTCTTCTTCTTCTTCTTCTTCTTCTTCTTCTTCTTCTTCTTCTTCTTCTTCTTCTTCTTCTTCTTCTTCTTCTTCTTCTTCTTCCTCCTCCTCCTCCTCCTCCTCTTCCTCCTCCTCCTTTTCTTCTTCCTCTTCCTCTTCCTCTTCCTCTTCCCCTTCCCCTTCCCCTTCCCCTTCCCCTTCCCCTTCCCCTTCCCCTTCTCCTTCTCCTTCTCCTCTCCTCCTCCCCCTCCTCCTCCTCTTCTTCTTCCTCCTCCTCTTCCTCCTCCTCCTCTTCCTCCTATTATTATTCTTAGGCTTGGTCTTTTCAAAGTATGCCAGATTTCCTGGATGTTTTGTGTCATGGACTTTTTAGATGTTTAATTTTCTTTGATTGATATATTGATTTCATCTATCATATCTTCTAGAGCTGAGATTCTCTCTTCCATCTCCTGTATTCTGTTGGTGATGCTTGTGTCTGTATTTCCAGTTCTCTTCACTAGGTTTCTATCACTAGGATTGCCTCAGTTTGTATTTTCTTCATTGCTTCCATTTCCCTTTTCAGGTATTAGAGCATTTTATTCATATCCATCATCTGTTTGGTTGTTTGTTTTTCCTGTATTTTTTATACTTATTTGCTTCCTCTTTTAATACCTCTACCTGTTTGAATGTGTTCTCCTGTATTTCCTCTTTGAAGTCCTCCTTAGAAGCTTGGATTTATGATCCTCTTCTTGTGCTTCAGTTTCATTAGGATATCCAGGGTTTGTTGTAGCAGGATAGCTAGACTCTGGTGGTGCCATTTTGCCCTGTATCTTGTTGACTGTATTCTTATGCTGTCTTTTAGGCATCTTGTTTTCCCTGGTGTTGGCTGGATAACCCTGATAGCAGCAGGACTCTAATGGCTTTCCCAGGCAGACTCTCTGTGGCGGTGGGTAGATCCAACTAGGAGGGTAGTTGGGCACAGTTCCAAGCTGCTTAGTTTCCACAGGGAGGCAGGGCACTCTTGGGTTCCCTCAAGGCTCCTCTAGACCAGGGAGCAAGGCCAGAGCTGGACAATGGAGCTCCAGTGATGGCTCACGCCACTCACCTCTGTCCAGTCCACATATTTTGTTGTCTACATTTTCATGATTTATTCAGTCTTAAGTCTTTCTATTCACCTTATTTGAAAATTGTGCTTATTTTAAACATGGCTATTTAAGCATATGCCATTTTTACATGTATGAAGTTATTAGAAAACCTAGAAAAGGTGTGGCATTCTTTGAAACCTTGTATGTTTTAGATATCAAACCTTGGTCAGATGTCTAACTGGCAAAGATTTTTCTCCCCTTCTGCAGGCTGTCTCCTCACTTGGTAAACTGTTTTCTTTGCTGTGTAGAAACATTTTGATTTCCTGGGGAGAAGGAAATCAAATTTCATTCTAAGGGTTTAGAAAACATTTAAAATAAAACCAGGAGAAAATGTCCAAAAATTAGGGAATGAGATGCCAAAGTAGATGCAAGGAGGCACTGAGCACTAAAAAAATAGAGAAGACCAAAAAAGAGCACACCCCTGTTCACATGATAATTAAACCACTCAGTACATTGAACAAAGAATGTATATTGAAGCCAACAAGAGAGGAAATACATGTAAAGCCAGATCCATTAGAATAACAGCAGATTTCTCAATAGAAAATCTAAAAGTCAGTCAGACTTGAAATTGTGTACTTCAAATCCTGAACTATAATAGTGAGCAATCAAGAAGACTGTTATACCCAGAAAAACTATCTGCTGTAATTGAAGGAGAAAGAAACTTTCCAGGGTGAATGCAGGCTAAAGAAACTCATGACCACTAACTCTACAGAGGATACTAGACAGAGTCCTTCAGAGTGAAGAGGTATAAGCACATCACAAGGCTACAGCAAGGAACAAGGGACTCTTTCCTGCCTCCTCACAGCTTGTCCTTTCCTTAGGATGAAATCCATGACAGGACAATGACACTGCCCTCTGCTGGGACATGGCTTGAATCATCCATATGTATTGAATAAGTGAATAATGAATAGCTCATTGTGGAAGATTTAAGATATATGATGCTTTCCTTTGGGAACATTAAGCTTTTCTTTTAAAGACCTGAATCCAGGTCCCCAGAGACTATTACTAACACAACCATTTCTCTAGAGAGACATTTACTTTACCTGTCTTTCTCAAATGTGGATGCCTGGGTTCTATGTGCAAAATTGCACACGTCCAATCTGCATAAGATTATGCACTCTCTGAGCCCCATTAGAACCAGACTAGATAAAGGATGTGAATGTAAAACCTGGCAATGCTTTTTTTTTCCCATGGCTCCTCCATGCCATTTATCCACCAGCCTGCTAAGGAAAAGGCTGTACTTTTGAGACAAAACCCAGTACACCTTTCTCCTCACCTGGTGCCAAAGCCTGCATCTTAGGGGCTTCGGGAGAGTGTTTCTACCTGTGGCTCAAGCCTGGCTACTCTGATTTTTTCCAGGCTACAGCCTCTATGTTCCAGAAATTTCTCTGAAGATAATCATGGGGGAGTAGAATGTGCTGTATTTATAAAATGATGAAAACAATCTTTCCACACAGTGTATGGCTAACATGTCAGTAAAGCTTGCCTGGCCAGTCAGATGCTCCCACCCCGACCCCCTTACTCTGCCAAGCTTTTCAGAAATTTAATTAAAAATGGCTTTGATGGTGTGTATCCAAGGGAAACCAAGTCCTGGGGTTAACTATGGGAGAAATGAATACTTAAACGTGCTGCTACGATGAAGGAGGGCACAGGAGTGTTTAGAGACACTGGAACACTGCATGCCAAAATACAGCCAATGGCATAAAGAATGTGTACGGACAGACATTTCTTTGAAGCAGAAAATATGAAATCATAGAAATGAAAACATTTCATCCAATATACTTTTTTTTTCTTTTTGTTTTGTTGTGACAAGGTGTCTATTTGACACAAACATAAACTTCTCATCTGGAAGTTGAGAAAAATGCCTCTAGAAGACTGGCCTATAGAGAAGTCTCTGAGGTCTTTTCTTGATTACTGATTGATGTGGGAGTGCCCAGGTCCCTGTAAGTGCTGCCACCCTGGGCAGATAATTTCGTTTGAGTTGTCTAAGAAAGCAGATTAAGAAAGCCCTGAGCAACAAGCTAGTTAGTTAGCAGTATTCCTCCCTGGCCCCTGCTTTAGTCTCTGAATCCATATTCCTGCCTTGAATTCCTGCCCTGACTGCCCTCAGGGACTGAGTATGGTCTGGGAGGTGTAGCTGAAATAAACCCTTTACTCCCCAAGATGCTTTTGGTCATTGTATTGCAATAGAGACCCTAACTAAGACGTGGGGTCTAACTTGTAACCCAGGCTGGCCTCAAACCTTTGGCAATCTTCCTGCCTCAGCCTCCTGAGGGGTGTGTTTCTAGGCACACACCACCATACCCACCAAACACAACCTTTTAAAGGAGGGAGTCCTTCAAATATCACTTAACATTGCTCATCCTTACAGCCTCCCATGTTAAGCATTCTGTGATCTAAATGCCAGGAATGATGGTTGTTTAAGTAAACTTTGTTTATATACTTTAGTCGACTCTCACACAATTCTCCAAAGTGTCTCTGTGTAGTGCCTTGGACTCAAATTACATTTTGTGGGAAGAACACGGCTTGCGTTCAACTTGAGCAGGTTAATATTTCAATTAACATGAAGTTTGGCAGAGATTTAATCCTTCTGTGGGTCAATTTGTGATACTATAAAACGGAGCTAGGGCTATTAGATTGCTGTGAGGGCTGGATGAGCTCATACAGGGTAGTGTTTGCCAATCACCATCTGGTGTGAATAAGGCCAGGGATAGGGTGGGGAAGGACAGGGAGATAGTGGGGGGATGGTGACAAGGAGGGACAGGGACAGGGTTGGGGAACAGACGGGATTCAGAAGCGAGGCGCCGAGAAATTCAACATCAAAATAATATTTCAATGACATATTTGAAAAATAAAATAAAATTGAAGTGATGCGAGGAAAACCCATCAGGAGTGACAACGTACCCGAAGCATGAGCTCTGGGTCTGAGAACGAGAACGCTACCATCACATGTTTGATAATGGTAAAAGGCAAACACGGGGACCCCAGCCGGTCCCTGTCAACTGCTTTCCAGGAGTTAGCTTCTGAGCTGTGATGCTCTGCTCCTCTTCCTCGCTGTCCAGCCAGAAGCTGTTTCCTCCCTGCCTTTGCCTCCACTCCCGCTTTCTCTTCATGACCTCTCCCCGACCTTTCTTTCGTCATGTTTCCAGATTCTCCTGTAGGGGGCGCTATAGTTCTTTGCTTGGATGGAAGAATGCTAACCTCAGGTTTCTTGGTGCTCTAAAAGGCTGCTCCAAATCCTGTCCAAAGTGACTTGACACTGCAAAGGCAGGCAGCCCGGCCTCGAAGTGGGATACTCATGCACCAGCCATCCAGTCCGATGGCAAACTCATGTGAAGAGCGTGCAATGTCAGAGAAACAAAAAGACAACCAATGTTTAAACGTAAGCTATATGAAGCAAGATGAGAAGTCTAGATCCTATGTCCTTGCCAGAGAATTCCTCCAGGGTCTTCTCTTTTGCTTCAAGAATGGGGACAAACCACCTTATTGTCATTGCCACCATCAAATCCCCGTTTCAACCAGTGCTAGCTGCAGTTTACTGGCTGTTGATTAACATACAGGATTTCATTCAATCAATACAATATAATTTGTAGACAGGAGTTACTAGCCCACTTACCAACTGAGAAAGTCAATATTAGAGAGCTTCTTATAGCTAGGATTAATTCTTGCACATTTGTTCACTTAATATACATAGAAAGTATATATATACATATATATATATATACACACATATATATACACTTTATATATACATATATTTTATACTTTATATATGTATATATGCTTTATATATTTTATATATGCATATATACTTAAACATACATTTATATATGTATATACATATATACTCTATGTATGTATTTAAATTTTACATATATGCTTATATGTGTGTGTGTGTGGCTTTATGCATCTCTGGATTCTAAAACAGTCCATTTGAACATTAGGGATTGAATGTTCAAGTGCTTCCAAGGTTCATCATAAAATATAGTTCTCCCAAGCCACAGAATTGGGAGTGGGTAGGAGGCCATAAGAACTCCATCTGCTTTGTGAGTGTGTACATTAGCTCCTTCTGAAGACTTGACCTGTCTGTCCCTTCTGCCTGCCATATGAAGATGTGAACTCCTTCCTTTCAGAAGAAGCCGTCGGCATTAATGATGCTGGAATCTGAGGCAGAACAGAACCCTAACTAGACACCACAGCTATCATCAGCCTTGACGTTGGGTTTCCAGCCTTAAGAACTGAGAAATAAAATGCCCGTTGTTAGTAAGTCAGTTAGTTCAGAGTGTCTGGCTACACAAATGGACGAAGCTTGTTGAGGTAAACAGAAGACAGATCCATAAATGATATGTTGAAGCTCACAGAATGCCACAGAGATGTGACTGTTGTCCACAGGAACAAAACCTAGAGTCATCACAGATCAAGTCTGATAGGAGACCTGTCCGGGGCTCTGGAAGACGGCACATCAGGACTGCAGCCACTAGACCTTCCACAGTCCCATGTTACCTTCTCTAGAGACCTACTCTCTCATTCTTGTTGCTATGTGCTGTTAGCGTCTACCCTGAAACTTCCACTGATGTATTGGTTTTGGAAGTGTGAGTCATCTGTCCACACTCTAGCTATGTGGAATGAAGAAGTATAGCTATCTACAGACTTCTACAAAAAGAGGGCATCTGGCTCTCCAAGGAGGGCTCATCTCAAAATCTGAGCAGGGACGTCAGATGCTGGTACATCTAGAGGAATGACAGGTGACCACTGAGTCTTTGCCCTTCAGTCACTTACACCTTGACAGAAGAGAAAAACACACACAAATGACCACGCTACATAATAAAAGCACACAGAATGACCCCGGCAAAGAATGCTTCGTAGCCAGAGAAGAATGCTTCCTGATGAGGTCGGGGGCCCATTCTGGGTGGAGATAGCCCAGGTTTAACAAAAACATCAGATATGGAGAGATATTTCAGTCAGTAAAGTGCTTGTGCTGTGTACACATGAAGACCTGGGTGAGGATTCCCAGTACCTGCACAAAGGCCACACATAGTGGTATCCCATCTATAATGCTAGTGTGCAAGGAGCAGAGACAGTCGGATCCCTGGGGCAACCTGGTCAGCCACACTAGTCAGTGAGCTCCAGAGTCAGTGAGAGATTCTGCATCAAAGTAAATAATGAGGTGGAGAGCAACTGAATAAGACAGGGCAGACACCTCCAGCCTCCACATGCACGTTCACACACACATCACATGCATATTTGGGAATGTGTACACATTATATGTCACATATATGCACATACCTTACGTGCACACTAAGGAAGGTACCAAACACCTACAGGATCTCAAGTAATAGTAGAATTTGCAAGGATAACTAAGAATAATGGAAAGAACAGGACACATAGACACAGATGCACAAGAGGTGCTGGCGGCGAGTAATGATCACTTGCAGTCTACGACATGAGAGAGAACAGGCAATGATGGTCTACTGCCTCACACAGCAGTGAGACCACAGAGGCCAGGCTAAGGCTATGGCCACAGTACAGGAAGAAGGAGCAGACTTGGGAGAAGTTGCAAAGGGAGGGATCAATTGGGCCCCTTCAATGGCTAGACTTCTTCACTGGTATCTGGGAATTGTTTGGGGCCATTGATCTCTTCCATCAGACAGGAGCTTCCCTGAGGCAGGGACCATGTCTGCCATCCCTCCCTCTCATATATGCAGGGCCCTCTACAGCTCTGGGTTCAGAGAATGAATTAAGTAGACACTTACTGAGGTGGGGGTAGGGGGGAGGAGACCGTTTGATTCCCAAACAGAACACAGTGATACACAGTTAGAACAAGGGATCGGAGAAAGCAAAGACGAGCACAGGTCTTTTCCACATCCTGAATTTGAGGACTGAAGGAACAACTTGGGAGACATCTTTGAACGTATTTTGAAAGGTGAGCAAAAATCATTTCTAATCTATCATACAATCAAGTGGGTGAACCTGTTCTGTGTATATGTGTGCTATGTTTAATGCATAGCAAACATTCATTGCAACGGTGGGGTTTTACATATATACAATGTACCAGTCCTGACTGGTACAAATTCTTAGGACAGTAGAAGGACCAATGTTCCCTAAGGAGCTCTGTCCCTGCACAGTTATAGTATGAAATATAAGTGTGGACATACAACCCAGTTTGAGAGAAGAAAAGAATTTACATAGAAGATGCAGCCCTGAGTTCCTGTGGTCCACAAGGAGATGCCCCCACAGAAAGGACATATGATAACATATTCTTTAGACTTATAACCTAGAGGTGACTAGTTTCTCAGTCAGAGGGTTGTTATCCATCTTTCTGTTCTGAGGACACTTGGCCTAAGCAGGTTTGGAGGCTGCTGGAAGCATGGGATTTAGGGAATAACAGGAGGCTGGACAGGCCACCCAGCTCACTTGGTGACTGCAGCCAGATAACAGGGAACCTTTTTAAAATGTTCTGGCTGTGCTGGCCAGCAAAAGAAGACCAGCTTCACTGCAGTTAACTCTTTCTCTCCAGTGAATGATTCATATTTGCTCTGTCTCTCTGGAACTCACTTGGAAATGAAACTGAATTTGCGTTACAAACTAAGCACAAATAGGGGCTGCATTTCAGGAAGGGGGAGCCACATTGGCATTTATAACGAGCTTCCTACAAGCCTTCACGTTGGTACCAGACCCAAAAAGTCCCATGGATACTCACAGCTTCCCTGTGTCGGTCTGTGAATGGGGCCCCAGAGACCCAGAGTGGGACTGTGGCACAGGCCAGCACCTCTGTAGAGGGCACTGTGCAGTGAAGACTCTGGGATAGGATTACACGCACCTTGCCCATCGGTCAGAGAGAAGCTTGAAGCTATTGTCACACCTGAAGTTTCCACTTCAGAGATGTAGGAACCCAGGATATTTTAGTTTCCATGAAAAGGAATTTTCCCCTAGCAGACAATAACACATCTGTAGATGACTATATCTCTTTCGTTGTTTTGACTCCTAGCAAGTTCTGCGGCAAAAGAATTACTACATTTTTCTAACTCTGGTTCCCAACCTTCCTAATGCTGTGACCCTTTAATACAGTGTTTCTCATATTGTAGTGACCCCCCAACCATAAAATATTTTTGTTGCTACTTTGTATCTGCAATCTTGCTGCTGTTATGTTGCATCATAATGTAAATATCTGTGGATCATAATGTAACTATCTGATAGTTTTAGGCGACTTCACATAATGGACATGTGACCCTCAACGGGGCCGTGACCCACAGGTTGAGAACTGTTGTTCTAACTGCTCAGTCATTTTGTTTCCTTGACCCCATTTTGCACTTGTTATAATTCCCTATCAGTGGTCCTCACCCTCACATTTAAATTTATATTTAATTATATATATTTCCTGTGTATTGTTTATAGCCCAAGACATGAGCTATAATAGTAAAGTGATAAGATTTTCAAAGTGTGGGGTACTTTAGACAAAAACATTCCCCATGAATGGATCAGGTGGGAGATAGACATGGTCTCTCTCCCTACAAGGTCCTCCTGTCCCGGACAGCCAGAACACGGTGCTGGCCTTCTGTCCTTCCCATAGTGGACTATTGAACATTTGGTTCCATCCTCACCCTACTTGAATCCATTGCTTGACCTGGTTGAATGTTGTTGCTGTTGTTGTTTGAAATCCTGATACAAGCTACAGTCACCTGAAGAGGGAACCCTGGTTCAGAAACTGTGTCTCTCATATTGCCTGTTAGATGCCCCCTGGAGCATTTTCTGGACTAATAATTCATGCGAGAGGACCCAGCCCTCTGAGAGTGATGGCCGTGTAGGTGCTCCTGGGGTCATATTAAAAAGCAGCCTGACACGAAAGATCAGTCCAGCATGGCTCAAGCCCAACAGACGGCCCAGCCTCCTGGCTTTCTTTAGGGTAAGCCATAGGGAGCAACCCAGGGAGGCGGTCCGTCCAGGGTCTGTGTCTCAGTTCCTGCCTTTGGGTTCCTGCCTCTGTTTCTGCCCTGACTTCCCTCAGTGATGGACTATGATGTAGAAGTGTACGCCAAGTAAACCCTTTGTTGCCCACATTGCTTTTGGATATGACATTTGTCACAGCAATAGAAATCCTAACTTAGACGTTGCTCGATGTGTAAAATCATTTTGAACATGGTAAATTCTGGGTCAGGCATTGAGTAATCACCCACCTTCTCTTGCTTAGAGGCTAATCCTGGTGGTGCATGCTCAGAACATGTCTATTCTGTGACCACCCCCTACCCCACCCTACCCTGCGCCAATCCCTAAGTAGTCTGCCCAAACTACTAGAAAAACCTTTGTATATCTCCAACTTGGTCATTGCAATATGGCTTCAATACTTCACACAGAAGATGGAGACTGAGGGGTAAACACCTAGAGGTCGTCATTCCCAGGGTTGCTTATGTGAACATCTGCATGCTCAGGGCAGGAAGCTTGTCATAGAGACAGCCTGGAGCTGGAAAGATGGAGCATCCCTAACTCAAAGTCCTTTAGCCAGTGTCCAGGGTGCAGAGACTGGCATCTGGTGCACTTGGCTTTAGGCAGCCTAGACTCATTCAGGGTGATGGCTCTGCTTTGAAGAACCTGTGCTCAGGAAACCTGACTGTGGTTGCTTCTGCTACCTGCCAGCTTTTGGCTATTTTGGCCCTGCAGAGATATCAAAAGCATCAGAGGTGAAAGCCAGCAGGAGGGATAAGCAAATCACTGATAATCTGTAGTGGGAGCTTGGAAAACATGAGCCCTACAGACGTCACTTGACAGATAATTAGGCAGAAAAATGAACCCAGGAGGGCCTTGGACTGCTTTGGGCATGAAAAGAATGTCTCTCTTCAGTTCCACAGGGTGTGGTGAGATAGGAGGAGAGGAGAGACTGTCAGATGGTTCCTGCAAGTCTGGCCAGCTTGGTGAGCACTCTCCTGGCTGCTGGTTTGTTCTGTATGTGTCCACTTCATCTTTGCCAGGTCATAGCACCTTCACCAGGTTCCCCAGGGGTGAGGGGGTGTGTCTCTAATTTTCCCTCCTCATTCAAACAGCCACCTCAGAGACCCTGACACCACAGATTAGTCCAGCATTGTTCCAGCCCAACGGATGGCCCAGCCTCCCCGCTTTCTTAAAATAACAAGAGAACATTTGCTCTCTGGAAGTCCAAGGCTGCATCCAAATTTAAAAAAGAAGAAAAAAAAATGGGGGAGAGGAAAGCGTTCAACAAAACTCTTGGAAGTGGGCTCCTGCAGCAACGCACAGAGGAAAACAGGAAAGCCAGCACATATCAAAAATAGATGACTTCCTGCGTGGAGTTCCTCGCTGACCTTGTTGACTGGGGGCTGTCCATGTTGGCTGGCCTGACACTTTCGGTCTTCATGAGAGTTCACCCAGCCCAGCAGTTCTCAGGCTTAGAAATCCACCTCTGGGTTTCAAAGTGTTTGCTTCTTGTTATTAGCCCCTTGCCCCCCGAATCCTCTTTGGTCCATGAAGACTGTCAGAGAACAATTCCATGTCCCTTGCTTCATTCTTGTGTGCCAAGAAGATGCCTGTGCATTGGAGATGCTCCAGGAAACCCTGGAGTTGTGTGATGTCTATGCCCAAGGCAGTGCATCTTAGATGACAGAGGTGTCCCCCACCAACACAGTAAGAGAAGACAGAAGAAGTCAAGCCTTCCTCGCTGTGCTGAGAGAGCGCATTCACCCATAAGTGCTTGCTCACCTAAGGAACAGCTCCCGAGTGACAGCTGCTGCTGATGTTATGCTTTGGGTCCCCCGGTGAATGAATCTTCTAGTTTGGAGAAATAGACAATAAACAAAATCCCCAATCAGAAAATCAGTTGCATAGGTTAGTAAGATAGGGGGACAGAAAGGGGGAAAGGAAAACTCAATAAGAGGCATTAGGAAGCAATTAGTATTAAATAACATTAGAGTGGATCTAGGCAAGGAGGTGGTGTTTGAATAAAGACTTCATGGAAAGGAAGTAGCTAGGTAGGCATCTTGGAAAAGAGTGTGGTCAGGGAGACATGCCCACCTGCTCAAAGGCCAGGGGCAGAACCGTTATGATCAGTGAACAGTAACTTTGGCATATCTCTCTTTCACCATTAGGAAAGCATCAGACATGTTAATAATAGTCGCTGTCTGTGGGTAGCAGAAGGGACAGCTCTGAGCAGCAGGAGCAAAGATGAAAAGGTGAGAATCGGTCCAGTGTTGGAATTGGTGTGATCAGAGGTGAAAGGAGAGGCTAAGGGATCAGAATAAAAACAAGCACTTTCCAGGATTCTGTCCCTTCCTGCCCCCCCAGGAAAGAATAAAACCTGGAATTCAAAGGGCATGCCCAAGACAAATCACCAGGCAACAGAGAAGCCCGTACATCCTGGAGAGCTGCCCCCCTTGCCTCGGTCGGTGACTCCCGAAGCACTCATGGAATTTTGGCGGAGGATCACAGAACCTTCCAGCCGAATTCTTCCTTCTCGGCTGTGCTTGATCCCTAATGCCCTTCTCCATCACCTTGGCTGGGGAGTTTTCTTAATAACTTTCTGTTCAGAGCCACTTTTGAAGTGGATCCTAGCCAAGGTGAAGACTGACACCCCCCAAAGACTTCTGTGTTCTCCTATCATCAAGGCAGAAGGACTGGCATCTCCCCAAGCTTCCAAGTGAACCCATTGCCAAGAACCTGTAGGAAGCACTGCTGAAATCCCTCAGAACATGCCCTTGTTCTTGGGAAAGTGTCACTATGCCTCCTTCCTAGCCTCTGCCTCTCTTTCTAGATCCTCTTCTTTGCTACTGCATACTGTGTGGCCTTTCCTCTAAGGCTTTGGTTTGTCCCGTGGTCGGGTGTGTGTTCCTTCTGCCTCTCTCTTCACTTGGCCCATGATAACTCACCTTTCAAATTTCTTCACACCCTACATTAGTCACTTTTCTCATTGCTGTGACCTGAAAGGAGAAACCGTTTGTTTTGGCTCACAGTTTCAGAGAGTCTCAGTCAATCATGGCAAGGAAGGCATGGAGAGTCCACAGCAGTTGGAAGCATATATGGGGGCTTCTCCATCTTAATGGACCAGGAGCAGAGACGTAGGTAACCTTTGAAGGCTTTCCCCTAGTGACCTGCTCCCAGGAGCCAAGCGTTATGTCCCAAAGGTTTCATATCTTACCATGATAGCACCAATAGCCAGAGACTAAGTATTTAGACATGTGAACCTGTGAGGGACATTTCCCATTGTACTATGACACTGGTCTTCGACCTGGAGTGACCCCTATAATTCCAGAATTTACTTGGTACACACTAAGTGCTCAATAAAACCCAGCACCTTACAAATCCATTTGATGAATAACTGAACAGAAAAAAAGAAGCTAAAATTAGTAGGAAAAGAATTATCAAGAGCAAGGAGCAAAATCCTCACTAGGAAGAAAAGATTCTCACAGGATAGATAACACTGCCACGTGAGTTTTTATTTAGGACACTCAGACCTTAGTAGTGACCTGGATTCAAAAAGGAGTGTGGCTGCCTATATTAGCCTGGGCTGACAATGGGGCAGTCAGAACAGCAAGGTGCAGCCAGAAGAGCCAAGAGCATAAGAAAACACAGCCTGCCTGAAGAAACCGAACTCCAAGAAGGGGGTCCCTCAGCTTCCCACTTTGTCTCCATCCACTGCAGAAGATCCAGGCCAAATCACAGAAGTCTGGTCCAAGACAGAACAGTGCGAACACTGAGAGATGTGGACAGGTCAGAGGTTGCTAGGACAAGGGCCCCAGCCCAGCCCTTCACAATATTAATAATACCAGGTGCTTTCCCCAGCTGCTGCCCAGTCCACTTTTATTAGTCCCACTGTGGTTTCCTGACTCGTTTCCATTCAGGAAGCTTGCAATAATGGTTAGCAGAGGGGCACATTGCAAAAATAAAAGTTCTCCCTCTTTTAACTTTTCCATCTCCTTTAATTCCACAGCTCATCCTTCCTCCTTCCCCAGCCTTCCCTGGAGCTCTGCCACAGCTATGATCAGGAGCACACTGGGGAGGACCTTCCCTGTGGCAAGATGGAGACCAGGGGCAGAGGGAGTTCTGACCCAGCGTGCCTGCAGACTGTAATGTCCTTTTGCAGTGCCCTTGCAAACAGGAGTGAGGAAACAGCCCGTCATCTATCATGGGATTTCGTAGAGGATGCTGATAATGGGAAACAGCCCCTGAGGTCACTCCTGTGCCATATGGAGTCAGCTGTTTGGGGCCAAGTCAGAAAGGGGAGTTCTCAGTGAAACCCGGCCTGCCTGGAATCTCCCTCCATCAGGGACTGTACATTTATGGATGGGATGGAGCCCCCATTTTGAATTCTGGAAGGCACATAGCCTCTTGCCTTCCATGTACCCACACTTTTGGCCTCTAGGGGGTGTTGGAGACTTCTGCCCCTTCCAGACTCAACAAACCTAGATCCACCCCCACCCACCCCCAAGCAAGTGTGTTATTAGATGTAAAAACAAATATGAAGCTTCTGGGTGTGACAGTGGCTTTGTGGTACTTGGAGGATCTCTGTAGTAAGGGAATGGAGGTAGCATCATGGTTATGCAAGCTAGCTCACCTACTTCCTCTTGGTTAGGTAAGGCGACCTCAGCATGTTCAGACCACTGAGAGGCATGTTTCTGGAGGTGAGAAGGGGGTGTGAAGGTCCCATGGTGTCTCCTTTGGTCTGAAGATCCTCTTCCCTGTCACCCCAGTTCATCTACCATCATAGCTCCAACTAATGAATTAATGAACTTCCTGCAGAGAAACAAGGAAGACATATATGAATCCAAGTGAGGCTGTACAGGCACCACTCCAGGGAAGCTTCTGTGAGACCCTCACTAGGTAGGTGCCCATGCAGAAAGCTGCCAAGCCAAGTGCATGACATCATCAACAAAAAGAGACCGTACCAGCTTCTTGCAGTCATGTGGCTACTCTGTACTCCTTATAGCATCACCATGGCTTCCATGTGCTAAGATCAGAGCTCATGGCTCAGGGCTCATCTGACTTGTATTGTTCAAGCTGTGTCATGATATCCTGTCCCATCAATAAAGCAATAAATAAATCAGCTGGGATGCATGGCTAGTGAGGTAAGAGCAATCCGGTAAGGATCCTCCAAAAGCCTGGAGAAGAAAGGGCTTTGAGGGAAGAGATGCTATCATCTGTGTCTAATGCTGATAGGACCCTTCTTGGTCTCCTTCATCTCCTAAAAGTTCAGCTCCTTCTTTCGGCTCCCACAGCACCTCCCGTTCAAACTCTTCCCTGAGTTCTCCAGGTTGGATGAAGGGCTCCCTGTCTTGGGATTTGGGTATGCCTTGTTTTTAGCTTTATTCCAGCTTACTTCACAGTACTATAGCACCCCCCCCCCCATTGTTCAGATCTGGGTTTTGCCACAGCTGGTTGTATGATGTTGCGAAAGTAATAGAGCCTCTCCTAGTGTTTTAGTGTCTTCCTCTGTAAAGTAGGGACAACAGCAGTTCACAACTTACAGGGTTTTATGAGGATTAAATATACAAAGATGGGAAGTGACTGGGATAGGGAATCTGCCTCGGAGCTCATAGCAACCCCTTATCCTTTGTCTACTTGGCTTTTGTAGGGTGAGGCATAAAGTTGAATGGCCTTTATTTAATTTTATGAAGTAGTGAGTTTATCATTTTTGATAGTCTCTCAATTGGAAGATTAGGTAAATTAAATCTACAAAAGACAATTCTTGGTACAGTTTCATTGACTTTATTCTAAATATGCCACAAGTGTGTCACACATGTGTCATACGTGTGACAACAAATGATACACTGAACTGAATATGACTACCCTTTGTTGTATTCAACCCAACCCATTCTAAGGGACAGAAAGATGAAAATGAGACCCTAACTTTACACATAGTCATTCTCCAGTGTCCATGGGGAAATTGGTTGTAGCTCCTCCCTCTGGGTGCATTGCCAATATCCTTGGGTACTTAGCTCCTCATATAAAATAGGTAGGATTTGTATACCCACTGCCCCATGCTTTAAATCATATCCTGAATGTAATACCCAATTCTGTAAATGTCATGGAAATCATTGTGCTGTGTTGCTTGAGTAGTAACATTGTTGTAGTATGTTGTTGAAGTAATAATGAACAGGGAAACCTCCGCATACCTTCACAGCAAGTACAACTTAACAAAAAAGTTACTGAGTTTGTGGATTTGCCCAGCCCACTATATATGATTAACTTTTATGTTCTATGTTTTGTATCATTAAGTGTCTATTTTTCTAAATCTCCTGGGAAATCTTTTTTTTAATGGTTTTGAGTTCATTTGAACTAGTTTCTTGTTGTAACACAAATTGTAGGACCTTAGGCACAGTCCATTATGGTCCACTTACTGAAATCCTGCCCCTTAATCATGAATGACAAGGCTATGCATAATGTCTGTATTCAGTGAATCACTAGATCACTCACCAGGGCTATTGCTGAGTTCTTGGTCCAGCCTGAATCTTCCTGTCCTAGTCTAGAGACTGGGAAGGTTCTAGAATAGTCTCCCAGCTTCCTTATGAGATATGACAGTTCTCCTCCTTCCCTAGTCCTTCCCAGGTGCAGCTCCCCACTCCACTTTGTTATTCTTGGGAGATGTGCTCACATCTGCTCCTCATTGTGTTGATAATTTGATTTTGAACTTACTTCTCTAAGTATTTAATCAGGTGTGTAGATGAAAAGATGAAAAGTGGAAGATAGATGCTTCTGAATATTTGTTCAGAAAACAAATTAAGCAATATTCACTCAGTCTCCTCCCTGGGCATTGACAGCTTCTAAGTCTATACTGGCCTGAGACCCTTGGTCCCTGAAGATGAAGCCTGGAACTACACCTTAATACCCATGAAATTAATTGTTTTTTCACGCCTAATAGTATGCTCATCCTACGCTCTGGATAAACAGGCACTGAAGTGGTTTAGACACTGGGCTTGTTTTGTTTCTGAAAGATGATCCTTAAAGTAACCTCAGAAAACAGAAGGTCAACACTAGAGATAAAAAGAAGTGGTGATTATGTTTTTTTTAAGAAAAAAAAACCCCAAATTCCATTAAATTAAGATGCTGTTGACAGAGCTGTAAAATAATCTTCTACTGGTTGATAATTTTAGAGTATTTCAGATCAGTAGAAGTTACAAAAGAGATGCCAGTATCTAAGATTACTTTCCCTAAGAGGGCTGAGATGAAATAAGTAAGTTTATAGTGGTTATTGGGCCACTGTAGGATAGAAAACCCTAGATAGTGAACTCTTGGGACAAAGAAATGCAATATTACAGTTTGGCTCTTAAATGTTTCCCAAACCTCATGTGAGGATGGCCTGATCCCCAAAGTAGGAGTGTTCCGAAACGTAGTCTTTGGATGGTGGTTGGATTAGGATGCCTCTGATCCCATGAAAGGACTAATCCACTTACAGCACTTTTGGCTTTGGTTTGGTTTGGGTTTGCCCCATTTTATTAAATATATATTCTTTTAACATATAATATAATCGAATACAGTCCCCCTCCCTCTGCTCCTAGCAGTTCCTCCACATCTTTCTTCCCATCCAGATTTACTCCCTTTCTGTCTCTCATTAGGAAAGAACAGGTAGCTGCTTTTGCAGTGGAGTCAATGACTGAAAGCTCACAGTTGAGAAAGAGGGACCTAGAAGTCTTCTGTAACAACCCTTACCCAACCCCCAAAAGTAACAGCCAAGAATTCATCAAAGAGAACTCTTAAAAACTGTGACAAGGATGCTGACCTGTAGTTCTCCACAATTGATGGCTTCTGGTGGGGATGCAGATGGGGAAAGACTCAGTTTTCTTTAAAGGTCTGGCCACTGGGAGTTTGCCAGTGAATTTACTCCAGTGAGTATATGGGCAACACAAATTAAACCCTTTTTCTCCTTCTTCTTGTTCCTTCCTTCCCTTTTCTCCTACTCCTCCTCTTCCTCCTCCTCCTCCTTCTTCCTAGTTGGGGGGGGAGAGGGGGGTTACAAGGGGTAGGGGCAGACCTGGGAGGCCTGGGAAGTGAGTGTGATCAAGGTTCAAGATGTGAAATTCCCAAATAATCAATAAAAATTTTATGTTAAAAAAGAGAAAAGAACAGACTTTTAGGAGATAACAACAAAACATAACAAGATAATTAGATAAAATAGACACTATTGAAGTTGGACACGACAAACCAACAGAAAAATAGAAGAACCCAAGAGAAGGTACAAGAATCAGAGACCTGCTCATTCCTACATTCAGGAGTTCCATAAAAAGACTAAACTGGAAGCTATAGTATACATTCAGAGCACTTGGTGTAGACCCATGTACATTCTGTGGTTGCTGCTTCAGTCTCTGTAAGTTCATATGAACTTTGCTCAGGTATTTTGTGGGGCCTTGTTTTCCTGGTGTCCTCCATCCCCTCTGTCTCCCCCAACTCCTTCTGCTTCTTCTTCCATGGGATTCCCTGATCCCTTAAGGGAAGGATTTGATGGAAATATCTCATTTAGAGCTGTGTTCCAAAGCCCTTCCCCTATCCCCACCCTCGCTTTCTTTCTGTATAAGGTCTTACTGTAGGTCTCTGCATTTGTTCCATCTGTATCAGGAGGAAACTTCTTTGATGGTGACTGATTAAGGCACCAATATACAAGCGAAATATCATTAGTAGTCATTTTATTCTTACTTTAAAAAAAAAAGACCAGTAGTATTTGGTTTTAGCCTAGGTCTCTGGTTCTTAGTTACCTAAGCAGTGTCAGGTATGGGTTTTAACTCATGAGTAGACCTTAATCAGGCATTGGTTGGTTACTCCCACAAGGTTTGTGCCATCATTGACTTAACATAGTATGCAGGCAGAGCAGATTATAGATGAAAGGGTTTGTGGGTGGGTTGGTCTTTAGTTTTCTCTTTTGCTATTCTGCAGAGTACCTTTCCATGTCATAGACACTAGAACATGGAAGTGAAGGTTCTGCACAGGCACTTACTCAACCTCTGCATGTTCAACAAGTTGTGTGGGCATTGCTAGATCTTTGTGGAGATCAGTCTACTGTCTTGGCAAGAGCCTGGATTATTTGTGTATTTCTATGAGACTCTTTTGGTTAACAATTCAACTGGATGACAGCCAGACAAGAGGTGGCTAGTACGGGTTCCATCTCTCTCGTTATTTGGAGACTTCATTAGGATTACCTTCATATACTATAGGAAATTTCCATTCCACTGGGTTTCCATACCACTCTTCAAATGGTCTTCAATTCTAGATATCTCTTCCCTCGTTCTCTCCTTCCATCCTATCTCCCCTCTGCCTTCCCATCTGATCCTCCTGTTCTCATTCCCCTTATCCCCCTGCTCCAGTCCACCCATAAAATCTACATAATCATGACTTGATGGAGAATTTGCTGGTGGAAACTTTAGTGATGGAGCCTACCTTGAAGAAGTAGTTTCCTTAAAGGGTACATTCTGTACCCTTGTCCCTTTTCTTTATCTCCCTGGATAACAATGTCTGGCTCTGGGTTAACAATTATAAAGGGAAGGAGTCATGAATGTGCCAACAACAGAATTTGGCCTGGAGATGCTTGGAAGGTCACAGGAACAGTGGAGCTCATTAAGTGTAGTTTGAAAGACTCCTTTTCCCACTGAGAGTTTCTCTCCTCTCTTCTCTTTCTCCCTTCTCTTCCACTTCCTCTATTATTCCCTTCTTTTCTTCCTCCTTTTCTCCTCTCTCATCCCTCTTCCTGTGTTCTTCCCGGTTGAAGTGAGAAATTTCACTGTGTACTCCCTCTAAGATGCTGCATTTTATCCCAGGCCCAGAGACAATGGTGCTAGCTAACCATGGTTTGAAACCTCTGAAACCATGAGGCAAAATAAATTCTTACTCATTTCAGCTGATGTTCTCAGGTTCTTTGTCACAACCGTGTAAAGCTGGAAAACACATGAATGGTAAAGGTTATGACAACAACTTATTACCCTGATGAGTCAGGAAGTCTAGCCAAGAGAGCCTGGATTCTTAATGTGTGAGGCTTTAGCACTACTTTAACATAAAACCTTCGTGTTTAATGTGTCTTTGGAGCCCAAGATCAGGAATTATAGAATAGTAAATCATTCTCAGTGCCACTGGTCCCATATTAACAATGACGAAGGGAAGGAGCCACAGACAGACAGACAGACAGACAGACAGACAGACAGACAGACACACACAATCTGTCCTAGAGATTATAGCAGAATTTTTCCTGTCTAATCACTTTGAATATTGATACAACAGGAAGCCTGTGATTGGACAGGGAAAAGGGAGGCAGGGCTAAGAGTTGTAGAAACAGAGATGGAAGAGACAGGTAGGGAGAAGGAAGAAAAATGGAGCAAGAGGAAGACAATCCAGATTCCATGTGGCTTTAAATAGCCACAGGTAGATATGAATATTATAAAAGGATAGAATAATGGGGATAACTTGTCTAATCTAGGTGGGTAGCTTATATCATTATCAATTGGCTCAGAAATTATTGTGTGGGCATCTTATGAATTGAGAATTTATTGATATGTAAATCTGACTGATTAAAGATAAGCTTCTAGAGTTTTAATTTACTGGGTTAAGGGGAATTGTGACCACCGACCGTCCACAGGGGGTGGATGGCTGAGAAGGAACTAGTGGCTCTGAGGCAAGCAAACCAGAGCTGGGAAGACAGGAAGATGCCATGGGGTCACTGCATGGGGCTAGCTGTGGAGGCATCAGGGTTGGTGAGCAGAGAGTAGCCAGGTGTAGTGTGGGAACTTGCTGTTCATTTTAATATTTTCCTGCAACAAAAGATGCTGGGTAGAAAATAATAGGACCCACTGAAATTCATTGTGGGTACTTTAGAATATGACTTTTCCTACACTGGCTATAACTGAGCTGTGACCAGAAGACTGGGCAAAGCCCTACCTTGCACTAGCCATTTCTATATCTTAATACAGTGGAATAACACTTATAATGGATAAAGGGGGCCCACGTGATGCTCCAGGCCCACTGTTCCTGATCTATAAGTTTAGTGAAACAGTGAAACAGAAATCTGAGATTATCAATCCCCCCACCCCAAAAGATAAGTAGGGGAGATGAGAGCATCAGGAACAGAAGAACATAGAAACTGATCTCCACTGTGATACTCAGAAAAGGAAAGTTGTGTCAGACAAGATAGAACTTCCGGAGGCAGTAAATGTAGGCCGCAGGGGCCACCGCAAAGACAGAGGCACTGTTCTTTTGTTGTTAAATAATAGTTTTCAAGAACTTCATTAGAGCAAAAGATGAACTTACTTAATTGGAAGACTTATCAGATGTGTACCTGACAGGAAGTTCAAATCAACACCTATTAAAATGAAGGCTAGTTTCTTGGACCTCAATAAAAGGTAGTATAGCTCTTGCCAGAGGCAACAGGGAGGTGTTCTTTTATGGAAAAGAAAACTAAAGTCTCTGGGTAAAACAGTTATATTAAAGCAAAACGCAAACAAACAAAAAACAACCAACCAAACAAAACAACTAAAAGTGTTAATCAACTGAAAAGAAAGAAGGAAAACCAAGCAGCCTGGAATGCCGACTGGAAGATGACTCTTAAATCTTCCCAACAGCAAGTGAGGTTAGGGGGGGAAAAAAGGAGCAAGCACTGAAAAGCAAAGTCATTAAACCTTTGGACCCAGACAGTAAGTCCATGTCCAACATTTAAATCCAAAATTAGTAATTTAATAATAGTGCCCCATCCAAGTCTACAGCATGCTGTCTTCACTGGAAGGGGCCAAGGGCTCTCAAGCTTTTAGTGTGGTGGGACAGGCTTTTGTGTTAAATGATAGCTCAGCCTGGAGGGGGAATTGTCATTATTCTGGATGTGGGTGTTAGTGAAACCCATTGACATAAGAACCCTTGCAGTTCCAGAAACCCCCATCCATTGACCGGCAGAAGCCCCATTCCCTTCCCTTTAGAAGCACAGAGAACAGATAGGATGGCACACTGTACAGAGGACAGTGCTGCCACACCTCAGGTCCCAGCCACTCCTCACATACCCCAGGGACACCTACAGCCCATTCGCTTCATCTTCAAAGCCAATGCTTTTCCCTGCCCACCCCCACGTCTCTTCTGCAGGCTCAGACCTATGCATCCAATTGCTGCTCAGATATAATAAAGAAATACTGTAAAGATATCTCAGACACAAGTCAGCCAAGAGGGGATTTTCCTCCACCCCAGGCCCCACAAAAATGTCATAACGAAACATGTAACCTTCTCTCTCTCTCTCTCTCTGTCTCTCCTTTTTTACAATTAATGTATGCTAATAAAATGAAGGAAAGAAGTAATAAAGACCAAGAATGAGGGGAAAGTGATAACACTGAATGATAAAACAGATGCTGGATAATCTGCAACAATCTCCACGGTCTGTAGAGCAAAGGCTCTGCAAGGAGGAACTGAAGTGATGGTCGGCTCCAGGCAGGCTTCTCTCACAATGCTGGTCAGCTTCAGGACTGTGGAGGAAGGCGCCAACCCAGGCCGGTTTGTCTCTTTTCCTCAGAGACATAGGGTCTACTCAAGCTGAGTTTAATCTTTTGAGATGGATGGAACTGCTTCTTATAAAACTCTGCCCCAAGTTTCTAGATGTGTTTGGGTATCAATAAACTCCACCCGAGTAACATGGTGTGTGTTTGAGAGTGTGTACGTGAGTGTTTGTAAATGTGAGTATGTGCATGTGTGTAAATGTGTGTGACAGTGTACATGAGTGTATGTGCATGTGTGTGAGTGTTGTGTGAGTGTGGGTTGACTGTGTGTGTCTGTGTTCGTGTGGGTGTGTACAGGGGCACCACATGTGTATGCTTGTGTAGAAGCCAGAGGTTGACACTGGGTGTTGATTGTTAGGCTGTCGCTCCATTACTTGAGGAAGGGTCTTCACTGAACCGAGGACTCACCAGTTCCACCAGATTGGCTGCACAGGAACCACAGGCACATCTGTAGTCCTCAGGTTTCAGATGTGAGGGGCTTCACCCACCTATCCCATGGGTGCCAGCTCTAAAATGGGGACCTCATCCCTTTGTGGCAAGCACCTTATCCCCTGATCCATCTCCCAAGGTCCCTGTGATGGTTTGTATATCCTTGGACCAGGGAATGGCACCATCTGGAGGTGTGGCCTTGTTGGAATAGGTGTGACCTGGTTGGGATGGGTGTGTCATAAGATCCTCACCCTATTTGTCTGGAAGTCAGTCTTCCACAAGCAGCCGTTGGATTAAGACATAGAACTCTCAGCTCCTCCTGCACCATGCCTGCCTGGATACTGCCATGCTCCCACCTTGATGATAATGGACTGAACCTCTGAACCTGTAAGCTAGCCCCAATTAAATGTTGTTTTTTTATAAGACTTGCCTTGGTCATGGTGTCTGTTCACAGCAGTAAAACCCTAACTAAGACAGTCCCACTTCCCAAAATAATTAGATATAGTCCATAAATCTAACTTCAGGCTGTATTTGTAAGCTGTATAGGAAGTATAAATTGGTTTTGTGTTTAGATTGGGTCACAGTCCCAAGCTATCTCATTATACACACGTGCAAGTATTCCAAAAGCTGAAAGACAACACAATCCTGGCCCCAGGCACATCAAATAGGGGCTACTTAAACAACAACAACAGCAATAGGAAATTTAATATACTTTTAATGATCTCATTAGTTTTCAGAGCAACCCTATGTTGGAGCAGCATGCAAAATGTTGTAAATAAATAAATAAATAAATAAATAAAAATATCACCAGGTGTACCAGGAATAGCCATAGCCACTACACCAGGCTTGATGCGATGGCTCAGTCTGTAAAGTGTTGTAGGGCAAGCTGGAGGACCAGAGTCTGTATCCCCACCTGGATATGGAGATTAGTCTCTGTAATACCAGAGTTGGGGGTTGGGGAACTATGGAGACAGGCAGATCCTTGAAGCTCATTTTCCATACAGCCTGGCCAAAGCGATGAGCTCCAGGTTCACTAAGAGGCCCAGTCAGAACAGACAAAAAAAAAAAAAGCAAAACCACTGACAAGATGGAAAAAAAAACGGAGAACTTCTGGCCTCCGTTTGAGTGTACATACATGCACTTAAATACATATGTGCCCCAATTCACATGAATACATAAATGTACCACACACATAGATACATGACATAGCTCTGAAAAATCCTAGTAATGATGTACCATAACATAGGTATGTTTCTCTCCTCTGCAGAGTTTGACTTAGGTCTGTAGAGATCACCTCATGACAGCTCAAGGATTTAAGCTCTTCCCATCTGCCGATGTCACCAGGGAACCACAGGAGGAACAACATGAGCTCTTAACACCTCCGTCTCCAGCAGTACAGGACAGTGGGACACTTCCACTTTCAGTCCATTGGCCAGAAGTAGTTCCAGGGCTCTACCCACAACAAGCAGGGCTGAAAAGTGCTGGGAACACATTGGGTTCAACTGAGCCCAGGATTAGCTAAATTTACAACACTAACTAGTAAGAGCAGACTAATGTTTAAACCAGACCACCTGGCTTCAGAGTCCAGGCTCTTAAGCATTATATTGTATCATCTTTTCATTTTGCTTTATTTTGTCTTTAACAGATAGGCTCTCTGTAAGTAGTCTTAGCTGTCTGGTACTCACTCTATCGTTAGGCTGGCCTTGAACTCACAGAAATCCACCTGCTACTGCTTCCTGAGTCCTAGGATTAAGGTCATGTGCCATCACTCCAACTTTTGTATTGCCTTTGAAAGTAATAGAAGATAATGTTTCAATAAGATAATATTGTCAATATGGTTTCATCAAGGATTTATATTATGGGAACACAAAGCCACAGCACCTTAGCACCAAAGACATGGGAGATCAGAAAGCAAAGTGAACCTTCTCTTTTCGGCAGAGCCGAGGTGGGATTCCGTAAGTGAACTAGCAGCAAACATCACCAAGGGAAATCTCTGTATCTTACCTGCTGGTCAACAACCTAGACACATCTCCCTGCCTGAAAGTAAAGGAGACTGGGGAGAACTTGCCTTGAGACACACACTGGATGGACTAGCCTTAAATCAGAGCAGAACACCCCTCCAAACTCTTGGGCAGGTCAGCAGGGGATTCTTGGAAAATATAAGCCCAGTAGATGACACCAACGAAGGGGCCAAGAGCAGTTGGCACACAGGTCCCCAAATACCCTCAGCCTTTTCTTGCTTCCCAGCAGTGTGCAAAACCCATCTTCACACCAGCCTCAATGGCCACACACACTTTGTCTTCCCAGGGCCCCCACACACTCATCTACTAAGAACCAGGGACAGGTTGGCCTACACATGGGTGTTTCTCGGCTCTCACTTTTACTTGTTAGTCCTGGTGTCCCTCTCTCTGACTTCCTAGGAGTTAAGTGACTCTCCAGAGCCACATCCCTACACTCATCCCCTTGTGGTCTTCATGCACTTCAGGACTATCACCTGTGTGCCTGTTTGTCTTGTTCACTAGCCTGTGGGAATGGTAGCACTGTCTCGTGAACCACTGCTGCTGAGGCTCATAGTCCAGCATGAATACAACTGTTTCAGCAGGCCTCTGTGGTCCATTGTATCTAGCGTAGATCTTTAGGACAGATCTTCTGACACACAGGACAAAGTGATCTCTGGATCGTGTAGTGAGAACCAACAAGGTAATGCAAACAGCAGAAACCCAGTGTCATAGCTAGTGTTTCTGTTGCTGTGATAAAATACTATGACCACCAACCAAGCCGGGGAGGAGTTTATGGCTTACACTTCCACATCATAGTACTATCACTGAAGGAAGTCAAGACAGAAACTCAAGCAGGACATGAACCTGGAGGCAGGAGCTGATGCAGAGGCCATGGAGGGATGCTGCCTACTGGCTTGCTTCTGTGGCTTGCTCAGCTTGCTTTCTTATAGAACCCAGTCCAGAGCTACCAGTCCAGAATGGCACTGCCCACAATGGGTTGAGCTCTCCCCACTGATCACTAATTGAAAAAATGCCTTACGGCTTTATCACACAGAGCCATTGCCTCACCTGAGGCTGCTTCCCCTCCGATGACTCCAGCTTGTGTCAAATTGATACAAAACAAGCCAGTACATCCAGCCATAAGGTAGAATTCTGACTTGGAGCTGGGGCAACAAAGAAGACCCAACTACAAAACAACTGCATAGCTTCAACTTCTGTCATCAACCCCTCAGTCCTGGAGCATCTCTTCCAAAGGCTTTCTCAGAAGAGTGTAGAACGTTGGATAGACAACCTCCAGTTCGGCTAGCAGTTTTTGATCTCCATTCAGTTCTGAACCTAGATCTTTGATCCACAGTTCCAGTAGTAACTCCGCAATCCATTCTTGGGGGTAAAAGGGAATTTTATCAACAAGGTGGTTGGAGATCAGAGCCAACAGCGTTCACAGAGCTCCGACTCTGAGTCCTGTATCATCGCAAGCCTTGCTCCATCTAAGTTCTCTGTACAAACCATTGAGATGAGTGTCACTGTCACTGTCACAGCTGCAGAGATGAAGAAATGGAGTTTGAGTAATTTGCCGAAAGCCACACAGTTAAAAGGAGATAGAGGGGATTTCAGACAGTCTTCCTGTCTTAGCCAGTTGTACTTTCAAGATACACACAGACAGACAGACAGACAGTCAGCCAGATACACACACACACACACACACACACACGGAATATGTGTGTACCCGATATGTATAGAATATAGAGAACAATATGAGAAAAAAAACCTGTAAGAAAGATCTAACCTCACGTTACAGACCCAGTCACAGTGATGAGTTACTTACTCTGGCTTATCTAAAAGTCGAGGGATCTGATTGGACCCCTGATAAGCGTGCAGCCTTTGACAGACTCAGGTTGTAGTGAAAACAACCACAGACCTAAAAACCATGTTGGAAGCTGACCCCAATTAACACCACCGGGCACAGGCGGCTCGGCTGTAATATCATGTAACAGCTACAACATCCTTAAAGCTCTGGGTTCTGCTTGCCAGGGTCATTGATGACAGTTTTGTTTTCAGAACAAACAGCCAGAATGGGATAAGGATTCCCAGTGGATCCTTGGTCCCTGGAGGTCTCTATAGTCTACATTTTCATCTGTACAAATAGAATAAATACAGGCACTTCATTTGCCAAATAGTCTGTCCATCATCTTGGTTCAGACAAAGAGAAACCCAATTAGGTATAATCAGCAGAGTGAGGGAAGTTGCTGAATGGAGGGAAACTCCACTCCACTAAAAAGGCAGCGAGACAAATCTACTTCTCTGTGAGTTAAGAGGGCCTGGGGTGAATGGATTAACTCTGACATCTGGGCAAAGATTTGAACCTTTGCTGGAAGAAAAGCTTACGGCTTAATTTTGCAAGACTCGGCATGGATCTTTTGTTGGCCTGTAGTGAGATCAGGTCTGATGAAATTGGATTTGAGCTCCTGATATAAGGACCTGAGAGGAGAGTGCAGTTATAAGCAACTGCATCATATCAGCGTTATCCCTTGTGAGGCTCCAGTCCTGGAGAATATCCCAGGCTGGATAACCAAATCCTGTCTGAGCAGCTCCATTCAGGACGTGAGCTGACCCTAGACTGTAACAACTTCTGCTGCCAGTAACTGGGAAACCATCCATTTAAAGATGGTCAATCTGGGTCCTTCTCCCAACAAGGATACCTACCAAGGGAAACACAGAAGAAACAGTCAGCCAAAGAAAGTGAGCCTCCACACGAAAGCTTTCTCCATCTTCACATCCTGTCAGTGCTTCTGCCTCTGTCTCTCCATCCACGGGGCTCCACAATCACCTTTCTCTTCCCGATTTCAAAGCTAGCAGCAACACACACTCAAATGTATATCAGTAATTAAAATAGATAACGGACGTTAACATGCTTGTTAAAAGTCAAAGATTATCAGACTGAATAAAGAAACAAAGCCGTCTGAATTATAGTTAGAGACCCAGAGAAAAAGGATACAAGTAGATGAAGAAGAAAAAGAAACAGTATCATGCAAGTACTCATTAAATTCAAGTTGGCATCAGCATCCGTCAGTCTGAGTGCTGTGTATGTGCTAGTGTGTGGTGTCTATGCACGCGGTACACACATGGAAGCGCACAGGTGTGTGTGCCTATGTGCATAAATATGGGGCCCAGCGGGGTTGTTAGATGTCTTCCATTATCCCTCTACCATATTGCCTCAAGACAGGGTCTCCCACAAACCCAGAAGTTCCCCATTTCTCAAAAGCAGACATCTGACACATCCACGGATAAACGATCAATGCCAGAGAAATCCAAACCAAAACTGCAGTGAAATATCACAGTGACGTATCATTTCGTGCTAGTTAGCCTGGCTCTTTTGTCCATAACAACAAATGTTATTGAGGAAGTTGTTCAGGAAAGGCAACTTCTACATGCTATTAGTGATTGCAAATCAGTACCGTCATTATGGAAAACAGAACACAAAGCTCCTCAAAACAGAATTACCATACAATTCCCATAATCTTTCTAATGGTTATACACCTAAAATTTTATATATATATATATATATATATATATATATATATATATATAATTATACATATTTACATAGATATATTACACACACACACATGTTCAGTACATTAAAAAGACATCTGCACTGCCATCCACAGTAGCTAGGACACAGAACTAACCTAAGTGCCCATCAACAGGAGACTGGAGTAAACCCATGGTAGGTTCATTCCACAAAGGATGGGGACGCTAGTATTTGGGATGACGAAGCATAAAGGAAAACTACTGTATGCCGTCAGTGATGTGCAGAATGAAACCATGCCAATCCCAAGAAGTGAGGAGTAGAACGTTGGATACCTGGAGCTAGAGGAGAGGGATGGAGGCGGGGAGTGTTGATCAGTGGATATAAACTTACACTTAGAAGGAATAAGTCTTGATAGTCTACTGCACAGTTAGTAATAATGCATTGTATGTCTTGTCCTTAATTTTCATTGCATCTTACTTATGATTTATCTGTGTATGCACACGCACATGTACACATATCCCTCAGCACATATGTCCAGTGCAGTTGAGCCAATTTAAACTGATCCCTGTCTAGCATACAAATGAATGAGACTCAGCCTATGGTTATTTTATTTGGTTGACAGTTACTGGGAGGTAACCCCTAATCCACTTCTCTAACTGCTGACCTGGTTACCTCCCCAGGAGTGTGCCCGAGATACTTGCTGCTTCTCCTGGCCACGTGCTCATGGTTCATCGTTTCTTATGGCGCCTTCTCCCTCCTGTGCCCTTCTTCTCTCTCTCCTCAACCTACAACCCCAAACAGGTCTATCCCGCCTACCTCTGTTCCTTCCAGCACAGGCCATAGTGAAGAGAATCCAGGTCATTCGCCCCAGTATTGAGCATCTTTATCCATTGAACCACTAACCTACATATTATATATTTCAAACTATTTGAAAAAATAAATTCAAATGTTCTTCCTGCAAAGAATTAATGAATATTTAAGGTGACAAATATAATTTCCATGATTTGACCATGACACAGTGGGTATATGTACTGAAATTATATTTCATAAGTATCTATAATTACTATATTGCCAATTAACTAAATGGTCTCAATAGCCATACTATTAAGGTTGGTTGTGCCCTCTTACCTAACTCCCATCCTCCTGCCTTCTCTTCCCTGTCATAGTTGGGCACATTGCCGGCGGGTTTGGAACTCCTTCCTATTCTCAGTCCGGGGCTCTTGTCATGATTTGGGGAGGTATCATGACCTTGGCTTTTAAAGACAGCTGGCTACCCAGGAAACGTGCCCTAGCCAGCTTCCCTAGAGCTGCCTGTGTGTCTGTTAGTACCAGGGCCGCTTATGGTGGATACTGCCATAGTCTCTCCAGGGCAGTTTGATAGAAATGTTATGTTCCCTGTGCTCAGTGATGGGTTGTTTCCTAAAGCTACTCGCGAGCCTCCAGTCCCAGCTGCAGCCCATTAGAGCCTCCTCTTCTGCCCCTCTTCATTATTTACTGCCTGTCTTCATTATATTTTTGTTCATGTAGTGGATATGAAACGGTGTCTTAATTTAAACTTGCATTTACCTGGTAACTAATGAAATGGTTGGGTTTTTTTTTGTTTTGTTTTGTTTTTTTTTTTTTTTTTTTTTTGGTTTGTTTTGTTTTCTGAGACAGGGTTTCTCTGTATAGCCCTGGCTGTCCTGGAACTCACTTTGTAGACCAGAATGGCCTCGAACTCAGGAATCCACCTGCCTCTGCCTCCCAAGTGGTGGGATTAAAGGCATGTGCCACCACCACCTGGCAGATAGTCTTTTAATATGTTGATAGTCATGTGTATTTCCCATGCGAATCGCTTTGT
Source organism: Mus caroli (assembly GCF_978045245.1). Lineage (NCBI taxonomy): Eukaryota > Metazoa > Chordata > Mammalia > Rodentia > Muridae > Mus > Mus caroli. The sequence continues at coordinate 78,492,496 of NW_028227259.1, forward strand.
CCTGTTTTGGCACGTTTTCCCATGGATTTGGTGTATTCTTTTTTATTCTCAATTCTAATCATTTGTCATCCATGTGGGGCTAATATTTCCACTATCTTTTTTGGGGGGGAGGAGGAATCAAAAACAAGGTCTTCATTTTAATGAAGTGAAACTGACTCCTCTCATGCCATCCGGTACGAGCTTTCAATGTCATTCAGTTCTATAGACAAGGATGCGATCGTCTGAGCGGGAAAACTTTCCTTCATTTTATGGACCGGACAGGAGCTGCAGCAGGAAGGCTCTCTTCAGATCCACAGAGGCCTCAGCATAAGCCACAGGGGTGTGAAGACAGGAGTTTAGGGGTCTCAGAGATGTAGCCAAAGAGTGCTTAAGCTCTGGCGGCTACTTTGTCATTATTTTTCTTGGAGAAATAGGTTCCTCTGGGATGCTGCTGAAGATGGGCTTAGAACAAAGGATCATCAAAAGAGCCAGGGCAGCCAAGGGGTCCCAGTCCCACTGGGTCCCCCTGCCCCCGTGGCCATCACCTTCCCAGCAAGGAGCTGAGGGAGCTGCTGTGATCTCTTTGCCTTTGGTTCTTTGTTCAGAGAGCAGCCGGGGGGTCTGTTTCCGTTAATCTTAACTGTGGCAGAATGCTCCAGGATGTCTATTCTTTTGGGTACATATGGAATTTCCTGGACTTCAGTTGATTGCTGGGGAAGGGGGCTGATTAGATGCAACTATTTCCAGGCACCCTCCTTGCCTTTTCTTTCCTGAACCAAAAAAAAAAAAAAAAGTTGTATTAGCAACATATTTTAGGTGGGGCTGCAGGTTCACACATAGTTTCTTTTTTCTTTTTTAACTCTACAATTTCAAGCCACATTGTCTTTCTAGAACACACACACACAAACACACACACACACATACACACACACACAAACATACACACACACATACACACACACACACACACACACTCCTACCATTTATAATTCCATTTGGAGTTTTACTCTATTTTTATACAGTCATTTGTAGTTTTTTCATCTTTACCATTTCAAGCACACACACACACACACACCCTTCCTGTGCAATCTCATGAAGTTTCCTCCCTCTTCCCCACCCCCTCCTATGTCTCTTCTGGGTCATTATCCCCTTCTCCATCAGCATCCTCTCACCAGAGCTGAATGCCCCAGGGGACTGGGATGCTGAGAGGCTCTGCCTGCCACAAAGAATGGATTTCTTTTCACTCTTCGCTAACTGGCCGGCTTCCATCAAGGGCAGCGAATGTCTCTGTTGCTACTTGCTGTAATTAGATTAGGTTACCACTGTTACACTGACTGCTTCCCCTGTTCCAGAATCCAAGAGCCAGTTCACACACTCACTGACAATAAATCTGCAACACTATTACACAGAAGGCCTAGTAACTGGTTAGTGGGTAGTCCCTGAAATGAGTCATGTACAAGGTGATGCCTTGGTCCCCAACCTATCTCTAAGGTCGTCAGAGATGACTGAGTTGCTTGTTTGTATACTGTTTGATGGCAGCCTTTTCTTCCTAGTCCAATACTTGAAACTTAACCTTAGTTTCTCAGTATTCTAGTGACCAATGCTCTCTTCTCTTCTCTTCTCTTCTCTTCTCTTCTCTTCTCTTCTCTTCTCTTCTCTCTCTCTCTCTCCTTTCCCCCCACCTCTCTCTAATCTTTCCCAGCAAGCACCCCAGTTTACAGCACAGATGAGCTTCAGCCTCTACCTGCCTGCTTATTCTGATAGCACTGAAGTATGGTCCTTTTGATCCAGCAAGCGAATCTTACCCAGGATCAGCCGCCTTCTCCCTCCTCTACACAGACAGCTGGCTGGGTCAGAGACAGGCTAAAAGATGACTTGAAGACACAACACATTCAGAAATGCTCTGACTTTCCCCACAAGGCCTGCATGGTGATGGGACATGGCCACAAAGAACAGCTGGTTTTCAAAGTCAGGGTCTATTTGAGCTGGAATCCTAGTGTTTTTCCAATCAGATAAGCATAAGGTATTTGTAATTTGGTGATTTTGTCTGCACTGAATAACAAGCTGTACCTTAAAATCTGAGCAGGGCTGGAGTTGGGTTATAATTTCTACCAAACACTGAGTGTTTTCTATGAACAAGGTGTATGTGAGTGTGTGCACGTATGTGCATGCGTGTGTGTGTGTGTGTGTGTGCCTTGTGCCTAGAAATTGAACCTTGTGCCTCACATACACTAAGTAAGTTCCATATCACTGAGCTACAAACCCAGCCTTCATTTATTCTTAAAATGGTTGCATGTCCTGGGTGTTAACATCTATGCAAGAAATTTCAATCAGAGGGAGAATTTTTTACATCTGCTAAGTCATTCAGTTAATAAATGGGGAAAACTTCAAACAGACTTAGCTAACTCAGAAGGGCACTGTGTCCCTTACTTTTCTTGTTGCTGTGACAAATTGCCTGACAAGAGCAATTTCAGGAAAGAGGAGTTTGCTTTGGCTCGGAGTGCAGGAGTAGGTACAGTCTACTGGGATGTGGAGGTGGGATCACGAGGCTGGGCACATTGCATATGCAGTCAGAAAGCAAAAAATGTGATCAACACAGCTTCTCGGCTCTCTTTGTCCTCTACTCATGCAGGACTCCAGTGCATAGAGTGTTGCCACCCACATGTAGAGAGGATTTTCTTACCTTAACTAATCCAGTCTAAAACCTCTCACAGACATGCTCAGAGATCTGTCTCCTAGGTGATTCCAGATCTTGTCAAGTCTTAAACCTCACAAGTACTTTTAGACACCGCACCATCTTGCTTCTGTTTTTTAACACAGATGGGGAAGAATCGTATGGGATGCTCTGAAAGGAGGCCCCAGGACGGTGAGTTCACAGTGAGCTGGAGTAGACAAGAGTGGCAGAGTAGAAGAAAAGATTTCTTTAAAATGTATATAATCCTATGCTTATCAGACAAGTTTCACTTGTTTCAAAATGTATATGGAGGGGCTGGCGAGATGGCTCAGCGAGTAAGAGCACAGACTGCTCTCCCGGAGGTCCTGAGTTCAAATCCCACCAACCACATGGTGGCTCACAACCATCCATAATGAGATCTGACACCCTTTTCTAGTGCATCTGAAGACAGCAACAGTGTACTTATGTATAATAATAAATAATTCTTTTAAAAATGTATATGGAATATGTCATATCATTTTGCACACTGACCATCTCTTGCCAGTGAGAGTATGTGCAAAGCCAGCATTCACACGCCTTTAAATTTGAGTCCACAACATGGAATCATTTTATATCCTGTGTCAGAATCCACACATATGTGTAACTGAAACAGCATTGCTCTGTAATGCCCCTGTTCTACGGTACACTCTACATTCTATGTTATCACTCACATAGGTAGTTCTGGTTACAGTCTGTTAAAGAGACATCTACAAACAATTAGCCTACAGAGACTCATCTACAAACACAGACAGATGGACACCTTAAAGGGCTGTGTCACACTGGGTTTCTAGCCTACCGTCCTGCAAGTGACATTCCTAGTGTCTGTTTGGTTTCCTTGTGTTGGTATATTGGGCTCATGCAGAATCTTGGCAGCAGATCTAGGATGGAACCCACATTTCATCTGTCCTGACACAAGCTTTTTCAGTCAAGGATGGCTTATCAAAGAGGTAGGGCACTCTCACGCCATTCTCTTTGCAGTAGAAAGCACTTGGGGCAAAGAGGAACTCTCGTGAGGTAGTTAGCCACTTCACAATGGGCTTTGCCCAGGGTCACAGGGCAGGACTGAGTCTTTCCAAAGCCAACCCCCCTGTCTCCGGTTGTCTTCTTTGGTTGCTCAGTAAAATCACATTGGAAGTCTTCTACCAGAACACGCTCCAGGAGCCATCCAATTTGATCCTCCTACCCACCCACACCTCCCCCCCTTTTTTAAAGAGTGGGGTGTTTTTGAAAAGCTCCCCAGATGATTTTAATATGGAGCTCAATGTAGGGCAGAAGATATCTCTTAACATTTTTCTCACTAATCCTTGCCCCAGGCCTGACATAGCTCCCTTGAAGTCAGAAGGCCTCCCCTTCCAGCGTGCTCGTCCGACTGCCCTGATCCCTTCAGTCCATCTTCATTCCCCTGCTTGGCACGGCTCTCACTGAAGGCTGGCTCACGCCTTACTCATAGCTGTATCCAATAAATATTTACAGAATGCCCTTTGCTTGGCTGGCTCCTCTCTCCAAACCATCCAGGCTTCTGGGATTGACGATGATCCTGCTGTCATTCCCAACGAGGGTGATTAAAATGTTCCCCAGGGTCAGTTCTACAGAGGACAAGAGAAACTCATTCTCCAGCCGCTCCTTATCAGTGAAAACAGCAGTGCTCAGCAGCCATGCAACTCTGCTTGAGCTGTCCCTCCGAGTCTTTCCAGCCTCTCTATCTCCCCTGGATCTTTAAATCCTCCAGGATTTCAGACCAGGCAGTGTTGCTCATGGTGTAGAACTCTGAACAGGAAGTGGGGAAGAATTTCCTGTCTTGCTTGTGGCCATCAGCTCGCTGTTTTCTAGGGCCTCACCTTTCCGTTTTGTTAGCTGGGGTTGACAGCGTTCTGAACTCATTCATCGACCTCAGCTCCTTTCCCCCCCTGGGGATTATGTAAGAACTCTTTCTGTATAGGAAACAAGCTCGTCCTTGAGCCTTTCTGGGGGTGGCCTCGTATAAATATAAGATACCTTTTGTTGCTGTTTGTGACCCAAGGGATAATAGAAAGAGGCTGTCAACCAGCAACCCTCAGTTTTATAGGCAGAAAATAGCTGTTGGAAAAACAATCTGATGAGTGAGCCTACTGTTCTTACCCAGAGAACAGAAGTATCTTTCCCAGGCAGCCATGAACACAAAACACCTGGTGCGCATGTTTCCTGACCCTTCACAGATTTTGAAAGCTTTGAGACCTTTCCCCTGACCTGTGAAACCATGGTCCCTGTGAACTTCTGCCTGCAGACTCCGACTATTATCTCTGCCTGCTTCTGTGGGTTAGAATGGTAAACATCACTGATCCTTCCTAATGGGACATCTTCCCCTGCCATCCCTCAGACCTTATCAGATCTGCACACCGCTTATCTTCCCACCAGTACAGCCACCAGAAGGGATCTCACTGGTGTCAGGGATGAAGAAAGAGTTAGGGACCTTCCTGTATTCAATCCGGCTTCCAGTTGGGTACTATTGAGGTGATGGGGGTCTCAAGACTTGATCCTTACCCAGAAAATACTTACAACCTTTTGGCAAAGAGAGCAAACTAAATTCACTGAACCCCTTAGGGCATGAGGCAAACGGATTTACCAGATGTACTCTACCTGGAAGTAGATCTCTCTTACCAGTGTAAGGAACCAGGAATGGAAACCTTCTTGGATGGTAAAAGCACTGTATACCCGGAAGGGACTCGGGTGAGTGGATGATCTTTGAAATGAATAAAAAGCGAATGAGAGACAATGTGAGAATTAGTGGCCAGCCAAGACTGGGAAAGGCATGCTCACAGCATGTTAGGTACTGACATGGGGCCCAACAAACCAGCTTAACGTCAGTCAGTATGTCACGCAGCAGCTGTGTGCCTCTGAGAACACTCTGTAAACTCCCCGCTCATCACTGTCTTCCAAAGCGTCCAGCTAGTAATGAGACTTAGACCATAATTTGGGTAAAAAACTGAATGAGTTAAAATAAACATAGGCAAAGCCCCAGGCATGCATTAATCAATCAAACGGTGGTTGTTATTGTTGTGATACAGAGGAAAACAGGAATATTTTTGTAGAGGGTGGTTCTGATGCTGAGGTCCTGTTCTCCAATTGGTTCTTGATCTGTCAATAAAGAAGCCATGGACCAGTTGCTGAGCAGAAGGGACAGGTGGGACTTCCCAGTCCCTGGAATCAGAGAGGGAAAGGCACCAGGAAGGAAACAGAGTTCATCTTGCTTTCGAGAGAAAAGAACTGGGCAACCATGTGAGATCTCACAGAGTGGCCACACAGGCTGCTCCTACAGGGGAATTTAGCAACTGAACTTTGGAGAGACGGAGATAAGGAATTGGTAAGGGCATGCTTTTCCAGGAAGGAGATAGTAGCACCCAGCAATTGTGCCAGTAGGCAAGTAGTCATTGAGCAACTGTGTGTCTGTGTCTTTTATCCAAGGAGTGAAAGGAATACAGGTAGGGGCTGGTATCACAAAGGCTGGTAGAGTGGAAAAGTATACCAACAGATGGCACCCAGCATAGGTATGTTGTGGGAAATATATATAAAGGCATGTTTCCACACTTGTGTCAGCAACTCTTGACCCCGGCAGCCTGGCCAGCCATGTACTGGTGGGCAATGGCCGACCTGTTTTTATCTCATGGAGACTCTCTGGTCCGGAGCTCTTGAAATATCTCTACTTAGCTCGCTAAGTTTCCACTAGTGGGCCTCTACCACACCAGCCCATGCTTCAAATCCCCCATGGCCTTTGAGGTGCACATCTGGCAAACCCACGCTTTGCCACCGTACCTTTCTCTCTTGAACCCAGACGAGCAGCCATGTGAAGGAAAACACAACACAGACTTAGTTCAGAAATAATCATAACTCAATCACTTGATGCAACAACTAAAATCCCAGCCTTATTAAATCTAAATCCTGCTGTGGCGAATCCTGATGGATCCCCCATTGAAACAGAGAGACACTCATAGCTACATCTTGTCCTCACGCTATCCCCATCCAAAAAGGCCTAACTCTCCTGCTTCCTCTCTGCCACCATCCAACCCAGAAGTCTCTCCTACTCTCCCAGTGATTGGCTCCTATATTCATTAGGGGATTGGTTCACAAGAAGTCATCTGAGTACGTGACTCACTCATTGTCCTCAACCCCTCCTAGGATAAAGGAATTAGCATCAAAGTACAAACAGCACTAGATCCATCCACAACAGGGTTAGAGCATAAATCCACACTCAATACATTTTCCCCAAAGACAGGAATTAGTATGTTCATTTCTTTTCTTCCTTCTCATTCTCCTTCTCTTTCCTCTTTCCTTCTGTCCTCTTCCCTCCCTTCCCTCTCTCCTCCCTATAGCACAGGGAACAAATGAACCCAAGGTTTTACCTATGCTAGGATGCACTACTACGTTACATCTCCAGTTCAGAAATGAATCTACACAAGAGATAATCTTATTCTTTATAATAATCAAATAGTTCAAATACTTGGTACCAAGTGTTGCTTATTAAATGTGGACAGTAACTTGTCACAGAAATACTATATACTAAAGAAAATATGGACTTACTCCCCCCCCCACCAAGCTCTAGTTTCCCCATCTTTATCTCAGTGCCTTTGCCCATCCCCATCATTTCCACCTCCACAATGGTCCATGGAAAACTCACAGCCTTTTCTTCTTAGGCCTCTGCTTCTACCCTTCCCTGCCCTCCTCTCCCACCTCATCTTAGGACCTCCTCTCCCAGGCTGGATGAGAGTGTGGGAATCCTAAGAGGTGTGTCTGCAATGGTGGCCTCTCGAATCATGGTGACACCATACAAAGCACAGAGACAGAGATCTCTTTGGGTGTATCTTGACCCACACAACCAAGAAAGTTCAACGGGAGAATTTTTCGGTTCTTTTAAAAACCCAATGTTGATGAGTAAGAACTTAAAGTGTTCCTTCATTTTCCCTCAAGAGAACACATCACATGCACTGGACCATAAGAAACTCATAACAATACAGGCCATCTGGGTTTTCAACAACTGGTATACAGTTGGTGCGTGTCTCATCTGCCCATCAGGCAGAGACTGAGGGCCCCATGAGAGCGCACTCTTCCTCTTTCCACTTTGCTCTGTGGCTGACAGTCATACGCCTGATGATATGGGCTTGGCCACATTGTCCAGGCTTGCCTGCAAGACAAAGACCTGAAGTTCTTAGCCTGGCAGATGAGACCTCCTCATAGCCACCCTTCCCTCCTCTTCATCTTTTCTTCTCCCAGTTCACCCCAGACCTCAGCTCCTTTCCAGACAGTCTCCTTCAACGTGAGCATCTCTCCTCACCTTCTCCAACACTGCCAGAATCATTTCTAGAATAAAAGCTGAGGGGTTTTTCTGCAGCCTCTACAGTGCTGAGCTCTTTTCTTGGTGTTCTTTATACCTGGAGGGTTTAAGCACAAAGTGGATGCTTAAGAGCTATTACTTAAATGAATGAGTTCTGGCTTGGATGGTTGCTGTTATCCTGATGTAGAGCGACCATCCCATTCATGATTCAGCTTCCTCACAGCTCACAGTGAGGTGAAGGGAGAGGACACTGGGCCTGGGTTTTTCTGCATTCTAGTTCTAATACACATAGAATGCTTTGAGCCACTTTGACAAATAAATAAATTTCTGATTTTTTTTCAAAATGTTCCACCACCCCCCCCCCCTGTGTTCTTTCATGATCATTTAACTCTGGCATGGCAGTGCAGAAGGGCAGAGGAAAGCAGGCAGATCTGGGTTCCTGTGTCTGTTATCTCTCTGGAATTCAGCTGAGAATATGAGATGGAGCTGTTGCTGAAGCTGCCTACCTTAAGTTGGGGTCCCTGGAATCAGAGAGCCAGACAGAGAGTCTTCTGAAAGTATGGGCTGGGGAAACCTTGGCAGGGACTCAAGAAATAAGATGGGGCAGGGAGTCACAAAGCCCCCCAACATGGGTTCAGCAGACGTGTAGTCTCAGCCTGGCTAACTGGAGCACTGCCTCTGTGCCATAACTGGAGACAAGAGGGCTGGGCACTCACAGGTCTCAGTCAGTAGCTGTGAGCCCCATGCACAGGTAGCATACATCTGTAGGAGAGTCTTCAGAGAAGGGTACAGCTGCCACCATTGGTCACCAGCACTCAGGACATCAGAGTGAAAGGGAGCTAGTCTGATAAGTGAGTCTAGGCAGCATAGCCACAGACAGCCCCTCTGCTTCCTTGAAAACCAAGATGGAGGAAATGTGGTTTCCAGAGAGATTCCCGGGCCTTTGTTTAAAGCCCACCTATTCCTGCATCATCAACAATCCAGTCAGTGTGTCATTAGACTGGTTCTTTACTCCAGAACTGGCTAAGATCCTAAGCTAGAGTAGTGCAGAGGCTAGGACGAATCCCAATAGGATCAGAAGCTAAAAGACAGAGCAACCTGGAACTGTATGCTGTGAGTCCCAGAGAGCCATGAATAAATTAGAAGTCTAAATGATTAAAATTTGTAAGGTGCTCTGGATCCACAAGAAAGGCTAATATGCCATTCTGGCTTTTTCTGCTCAAGAAATATGCATCGTATTTAATTTTATTTTCATCTGAAATGTGGATGCTTACAGTGTGTGAATAATTACACACCTCATTTCTGCCTTATGTCTCTTTTGTTGGTGGCACCTCTGAGCCTCTTTAACACCAGGGCCCCTCTTGGCCTTCTAGGGCCAGGGAACATCAGAGTCACTTAAACGTTCTGAGAGTCTTGCTTCTACCTCAAATGAGTTCCAAACTGATCAGAGCTAAAGAAACCTTCCCTAGTCCCTGAATCCACACACAGCTCACTAGGGAGAGCAGCCTAGCCTGGTACTAGACAGATGCAGCTGAAGTTCCTCCTGTCTTTAATACTTGTGTGACCCTGAGAAATTCCCATATTCCCTGTTAACCTGATGTTGTCATCTGTGAAGGGGAAATGCTGACAGTTAATAACAGTGCATGCCACACCATTGTATCACATGGTGCACTATTATACTAAGCATAGTGATTGTATAGTAGCCGTGTCTCATCTCTCCACCTTGGGGAACACGGGAGACCATGTTTTTGAAGTTGCTTCCTAAGGGGTAACAAAAGACTAAAAAAAAAAAACTTCCTTTTATCCCATTTTCTTTCCAATGAACTTTCCCACAATACAGTTTCTTTTCTTTCCTTTTTCTTTTTTTTTCCTTTTTAATCCAGAAACATGGGCACCATTTTCTTTTATGATCATTCTGTCCTCTTCATGACATGTGGCCTCCTGAGCTGCACTCCCTGGGACCGACCTGTCCCCCATTTCCCACTCCTGTTTCAGAATGTCTGCTTGTGGGGACCAGGCCGGGCTTTCTGAGGAAGGACGTTGCACAATCAGCAAAGGCTGATGGGCCAAACCTGTCACATTGTTCTCCTGGAGTGCTTTCAGGAATGTGTCACAGTGGTCAGGGAGATGGGGAGAACAGAGAGTACTGGGCACCGGCCATCAGGTAATCAAATGTCCAAGTGTTCCTTCTCAAAAGCTAACGAGGACATCAATCTTCATTAAATCCTAGGAGCTGGGGTCTGTGGGCTGAGATTTTCTGACCTGCTTCAAGAAGCTGAAGAAACAATGACCAAAATTCAGGCGGTGGAGCCAAAGGCAGACAACTGTAGAACTTGATGATGTCAGTTTTCAACAAAGATGTACCATGCCAATAGCTATCCTCCCTAAACCATGAGTCTTGGGCTCTGTAGTGTTCCCAATTCAGCTCACACCAGCTCAAGAGAACCACTTGCTGTAGCTCTGTCAAGTCTCTAGTCACTAATGCCTGGTAGTAGCTTGTACCCTGCCCTAGTTGACACAATATTTTTCTTTCCCTAGAGCCATCTTATAAGCATATCACCACTTGACTTTGTATCCAAATGTCCAAGACATGTAGAAACCTAAAATAGCTTTCAGAAGGGTAGTGTGTTGCTCTTGAATTTTCATGAAATCACTGGGCCATTATGGGGGTGGGGAGGAGGGATCTTATGTCTAAAAAAACTAGGAATTCATTTTTTTATAGCTCACCATCTTCATACAGTAATTCCTTTTCTTAGGGAAGAATGTGGGAAGTGGTCACCACAGACATGAGAAGTGTCTGGGGTGTGTCCAGAGCCAGATTCCTCGGATCATGAGGTAACCCACCCAAGGTAAAATGCTGCTCTCAGCTTGCTGGAATTTTCTTAAAACAGCTGGATTCTGTTAAAAGTGACTAATTTCCATAAGAAAATGGGATTTCCTTTCTTCTTTCCACAGCAAATTGTAGCATTAATGGAGCAACCTAGGTGAAGAGAGCACAGGTTGGTGTAGTGCTGACTTCTCAGGGTTGTGGTCATAACGGAGCACATTTGTTGTTCTTTCCCATCACTTCCTCAGAGGCCAAAAGCAAAGGAGGAGGAGTGAAGATGAGCATTTTTATAGCACCAACTACCTATTAGGAAAGAGTGTTTATATAGCACCAGCTGTCTATTAGGAAAGTATCTTGTTAAAGTATCATAGCCAACACACAAGGTGTTACCATGATTTTTGTTTTTTCTAAGGAATGGAAGTTGAGAGTCACATGTGGCTACACCAGCCTCCCAGTTCATTTTGGGCTGCTATAATCAGAAACAAGAGAAATACGTTTGTAGTTGCATAGTGGTTGAGAGCACTGGCTGCTTTTTCATATAGCTGGTTTGATTCCCAGCACCCACATGGCAGTTCACAACTGGCTGTAACTTGTTCCAGGGGCTCTAACATCTTTCTCTAGCTTCTGCAGGCACCAGGAATGTACATGGTACACAGTTGTACAAGCAGGAAAACCATATAAAAATATCACAGAAGGAAGTTTGTTTATCTGACCATTCTGGTCCTCTGTGGCTGGACTTCCACAGAAATGCACACTGGGTTGTCCCATTAAATGAAGGTTAGAGGTTGAACAGCTATGCAGCTTGCAATTTCTCAGGGGCGGCCTTATGACAAACACTAAATCTTTGTGATGTTCATTTAAAACATGAAAATAAGAATGAAGGTATTGGAAGAGAATCTGGTCACATTATTTCCTCTTCTCACAGATCATCCCAGTTACTCTTGGCTTTGGCCTCATTGTAGCCATCTGCCGTTCTTATTGTCATTCAGTGGAACAATTATTGCTCAAAGAAAGAAAATAATAGGGTCCTGTGAGCTGGCTCAGTGGGAAAAGGTACTTGCCACCAAACTTGTCAAGCTGAGTTTGATCCCTGGGATCCACATGGTAGAAGAAGAGAAATGACTCTAACATGTCCTCTGACTTTGATACATATATCTTGGCACTCGAGTGCACGTGCACACACACACTAAATAAACGTAATTTAAAACCTAAAAAGGAAGTAATGATGATAATGATTATGATCATGATGTTGTTGGCCATGATGATGATGATGGTGAAGATGGTTGACAGTGATGATGTTGACAATGATAATAATGATGTTGGCAATGATGACGATGATGATGATGATGACGACGATATTCACAGTAAGAGACAATAGTTAACCAACTTCCCTGGAGTTGTCATTCTGGCTGTTTACTCTGGTGTATTGTCTGCAGGACAGTGTTAGAGTCCCATGTTTAGAACTTTGACTTGCTCTCCTTGGTTTCCTGGAATATATCCCAATACAAGAGGCCTGTACTTTTAAGTTGTGATGATGGAGACAGCTCTGATGCACAAACCTAGCTTTTGTAGAGTTTGCCAGAAGTTTCCCAATAGATTCATTGACAAGATCTACACAGAGCACACTGAGTTTGGCAAGATAGCTTTTGGGTTCATTTGTTTGTTTGCTTGTTTTAGATTTTGTGTAAGATGATGAAAAGATATTGCATTAATTATTTTGCACTATCCTTTTATACATTCATGTTTCCTCTGCATCTCATTTTCTCCTGGGCAATAATTGCAATATACTGAGAAGCTGGAATGTGAAGTGATACAAACATAAATTATTTTTAATAGCCTTCTTTTTAAAAAAAATGATACCTTAAGAATCGAACATCGGCCCCCAAACATTTTAATGTATGTAAAATTATATGAGATAGTAAATAAAATATTTTTGAAGTTTTATTTCATAATCATGAAGTATAATAGAAAAGAAAAGAAGGAAACATTCCTGTGTGTGTTCTGCATGCTCAGCTGGGGCTCAGTGTGTAAGCACATGTAGAGATATATGCAGCTGGACAGACAGAACACTCTGTCTGGCTCACAAGAAACTACTAGGGGCCATATTTGGAATTTGACCATTTATAGGAGGTAATTGAAGTCATAGGAATGGGTGGCATTTCCAGTTAAAATACATAAAGTAAGAAGGTGGCACATGCTAGCATGGAAACCAGGGAATCTCCTACCTTTAAAAAGCCAAGATTATCCAGGCACACTGAATCGCCAGCATCCTGGGGCACTCAGGAGCGGTTTCTACCTTTTCCTGGCTCCTAGGAAAGTTTTGGATCAGAAAAGAGACATTAGGGATAGGCTAGGTCATGTTGAAGGGGTTTTTGTTTGTTTTATTTTGTTTCAATTTTACCAGTGAGATAACTCGATCCTGGAAAAAAAAAACTGGCATTGTTTAAAAACAGTGTGAGAGAATTCAGAATTCTCTTTAGGATGCAGAAACAGTGAAGTAAACCCAAAGAAGATCTGCTGTGGTCATTAGAATGAAAATGGCTCCCATAGGCTCCTATGGAGTGGCATTCCTTGAGATAGATTAGGAGGTGTGGCCTTGTTGGAGGAACTGTGTCACTGGGGGTGGGCTTTGAGGTTTCAGAAGCTCAAGTCAGTCTCAGTGGTTTACTCTCTTTTCCTGCTGCCTGCCAATCCGATGTAGAGCTCTCAGCTCCTTCTCCAGTACTATGTCTGCCTGTGTTCCACTATGCTTCCCACAATGATGAAATCTCTGAACTGTAAGCCAGCCCCAATTAAATACTTTTCCTTTATAAGAGTTGTGGTGGTCATGGTGTCCCTTCAAAGCAATAGAAACTTAACCTAGACACCAGCTTTTGGGACAACCAAATTGGGAGTATAAAATAACTTAGAAATGTGCTAAGTTACAGGAAAAATATGAGTAATATGTTAAAACTTGATTATTGAAAGATATTGCATCTAAGTTATCAGTACCCTTAAGAAAAGGAATTAGAGTCACAGAAGAAAAAAATCAGTAAATACAAATGAAGAACAAGAAAAACTACTGATAATTGGCTGGGGAGATGGGTCACTTAGTAAAATGTTTGCCATACAAGCATGAGGACCTGAGTTCAATCCCCAGCACCCACATGAAAGGCAGGCACACCGGTGCAGGCAAATGAAGCCCTGGGTGGAAACAAGAGAATCTCAGGGTCTTCCTGGCCAACCAGCTTTGCCAAGTTTGTGAGACCCAGGTTCACTGAGAGTTCCTGTCTCAGATAATAAGATGCACAGCAGGTAGGTAAGATACCCAACCCCAACCTCACATTCTTGTACACACATAAACACATATAAAACTATACAAGCTGAATAAAAAGAGGAAAAGTGGAGTCTGGTCTCTGGCAAAGCAGGGTGTGGTGGGTAGTACACTTTCTGCGACTAGAAGTTCAAGGCACCACCAGAGGCTAACCGCAGGGTCGGATAGCTCAAAGTCTGACGTGAGTGGGCTGGAACCACTGTGGAACCACTATGAGGTTCACTGCCAAATGGGCTGAGAATTCTGAAGCTCCTTGGGGGTAAAGGACCCCAGCAGCCCCATCCCTCCACTGGGAAGTTTAGTGCTGGGTTTGGAAAGCAGGGTGCACTCTGCTGTTTTCTGAGCTGTCTGCTTCCTTCTCCCACATCTAGTGTGCCCAGGGCAGCATCCCCTCCGTGAGCCTTGGTCTGGGAAGTCTCAGAAATCAGTTTGCTAAATAAGGCTAGCAGTTGATGCTGGCACACAAAGAGAAGTTTGTAATGGGAGGAGATGCTCCAGCAGGGCCCGGGGCCCATGAGCATTGACTGATCCGAGGTGAACAGCAGCCTACAGACAAGAGTCTCCACCTGGCAGACTGCAGCCTTAGAAAGCCACAGAGCAGCTCTGCCTCTTCCCACCAGCGCAGTTAACTCTTTTGTTTCACTTTACTCTGCTTTTAGCTGGGGTGTTGACTTTATCGTCTAAAGACTTCCAGGATTTAATTCTTAAATCCTCTTCTTAAATGTATCGACTTTTATTTTTTGTGCATTTTCTTACCAATGAATCAGATAGTTTCTTCTCTTGACCCTTTCATAACGTAATTTCTATCATCCTTGTTCATTTCCTTAGCCTAAGTCTCCTTTCTTTTCCCTTCTTCATGCGTCTTTAAAAATTTGTAATTTTATTGATGTGTGTATGTGTGTGTGTGTGTATGTACTTATGTGAATGTGTTTGTGTTGGTGTGTGTTTGTGGGGTGATGTATGTTCCCACAAGTGCAGGTGCCCAAGGAGGTTGAAAGAGTGTATCAGATAGAGTGTATCAGATCCCCTGGAACTGGAGTCACAGGTAGTTGTGAGTCACTCAATATAGGCGCTAGGACCTGAACTCAGATTTTCTGGAAAAAAACAATACATGCTCTTAACAACTGAGCTATATCTCCAGCTCTCATATCTCCTTTTAAAAATGTTTATTAGTATATTATTATTACCACGACGATGATGATGGTGGTGGTGATGATGACAATGATGATGATGAGATCTTACCATGTAGCCATGGCTAGCTAAGTTAGAAATGAAGATCGTGCTGACCTTGAGCACGTAGAAGTCGTCTGGCCTCTGAATTCCCAATTCTGGGATGAAAGGGCTTGATTCACTATTTTCACTTTTACCCTAAACAATGCTTAACTTTCTATTATTTCCTCTGTAGTTCCTATCTATAGTCACTGGTGGTGTGTTCATCAGTTTTAATTGATTTTAAGTGATCTGCTACATCATGTTCAGGTGGGTGATGTTGATGGTCTCACCTGTCTTGAGTATTACCATGGATTAGGCTCTCAAGAGAAGTTTGCTTATGAACAGGATCCCCAATATAAAAGTGGAAGAAAGTATTCAAACAAACACAGGCACAAGTTGCCACACAGAGCAAAAGAAACACTTGACACAAGACAACAGGGATGCCCCCAAGACATCAGAACACTCTTCAACTGACAAGCTCAAAAACAGGTCACAGGCTGGTGTGCTGGGTAAAGCGCACCAGCAGAACTCTGCTGGTTAGATCTAGTACAGTGAAGTCAAAGAAGAAGCAAACGCGTGGGTGACTGAAGTAGAGAAATCGATTGATTTAAAAGGTGAGCAATGAGCAACAGTGGTGTGAATGAGAAACTCAGCAACGGAACGGAGAGCTTGACAAAAATAAACCAGAAATGTGGAAAATAGAAAACTCAACTACCAAAAAGAAAGCATGGTAGAAAGCATGCACAACAGACTAGAATTCGTAGAAAAAAAGTATCCAGGAAGAAAGATAAAATGAGTATTATATATTAACAAAAATGCCTAGTGAGACTATACAATTCTAGAATTCTAAAATGTGATCAGATATAAGAATCCATGTGGTGAGAGGAGCCCAGACAAAAGCTATGGCAAAACAAAACACTCGATTCAATGTAATTATACCTTAAAATTTCCCAAATCTATGGAAAGAAATGGACATTCACACATAGAAGGCATTTAAAACCCCAAGCAGGGCCTGGCGGTGGTGGTGCACGCCTTTAATCCCAGCACTTGGGAGGCAGAGGCAGGTGGATTTCTGAGTTCGAGGCCAGCCTGGTCTACAGAGTGAGTTCCAGGACAGCCAGGGCTACACAGAGAAACCCTGTCTCCGGACAAAAAAAAAGAAAAAAAAAAAAAAACCCAAGCAGAAATGATCGGAGAACTTCTCTACTACACATAATCAAAACCAAAAAAGAAGGAAAGAATAACAAAACTTGCAAGAGAAAAATGCCAGCTCATTTGGCAAACCTATCAACAAACAATTAAACATGAAATGATAAATGTCAAACACTGAAAACTAGCAACTATCAGGCGTTTGCTGTATCCACAAAGTATCTTTTAAAATGACCTGAGAAATAAAGACATTTTAAGATTGACACTCACTAATTTCTA
The DNA here is from genome assembly GCF_978045245.1 of Mus caroli. Taxonomy (NCBI): domain Eukaryota; kingdom Metazoa; phylum Chordata; class Mammalia; order Rodentia; family Muridae; genus Mus; species Mus caroli. Next base: position 78,509,273 of record NW_028227259.1, read on the forward strand.
ATCACCAATTGAATATTGCAGAAACACTGAAAATATTCTTTCCCACAGAGTAGGAAGAAGTGCAGATTTAACCATGAGAGCAAAGGAAAGGACACATTTTACAAGAGGAATAAATGAATAAAGAAGAAGAAGAAACTATGTCTAACCGAGCAAAGTAGTAACCCCCTAATTTGCACAAGGGAAAAAGAAGAGAACAATTATTAAATCAATCAAGAAAACAAGCAACAGCATCGTGAGAATCACGAACCCTCTTAATTATAACAGCAAATGTAATGGTCTTAATTCTTTACTTAAAAAAAAAATTGCAGACTAGGGTTGGAGAGATGGCTCAGCTGTTAAGAGTACTGACTGTTCTTTCAGAGGTCCAGCATTCAGGTCCCAGCAACCACATGGTGGCTCACAACCATCTGTAATGGGATCCGATGCCCTCTTCTGGTGTGTCTGAAGATAGCAACAGTGTACTCACACATGAAATAAATAAATAAATAAATAAATAAATAAATAAATAGTCTTATTTTTAAAATGCTGACTAACTAATGACATTAAAATTAAGACCTGACTGTTTATTGTCTACAAGAAATGTGTCTTGCTGGAAAAGACACCCAAAGTCTGAGAATGGAAAGACAGAAGTCAGTATGTCCAGCAAATAAAAGTCAAAAATAAGGAGAAGGTATATTTGTATATGATAAAGTATAATTCCAAATTGCCAATATGTGAATAAAAGAATTAATCTATGAAGGATCTAACAATTATATATATATATATATATATATATATATATACACACATACATATTCATATAGATGAATGAGATCTACAAATTCTCAGCCATGTTAGCCATGTATATGTATATATATGTATGTATATATGTATATATATATATACACTTAATATTGGCATACCAATTTCAAAATAAATACTGAATATAAAAGGATAGATAGATCCAAACACAATGATAAATCATAGGTAACTTGAGTACCTTACTTTCATCAAAACATGGATTATTCAAATTAAAAATAAATAAAGCTAGGGTTAAGTTGCTCCATAGATCAGCTGGGATTAGCAGACATCTTTAGAATATTCAGTTCAACAGATGTAGCACACACATTCATCTTGCCAGCCCATGGCACTTTTTATAAAATTAATCACATTTTATGCTACAAAAATCTCAACTAAATATAAAATAATTAAAATAATTTATTGCATCCTACAATATCTTAATGGGGTAAAAATATAAAGACCATCAAGAGAAACTATACAAATACCTGGCAGTATAAAGATACACTCTTGAATGGTCAATGTGTTATTGAAGGAATCAGAGAAGAAAATTTAAAAGTCCTAAAATCAAACAAAAATAAAATTACAACTTATCAGAATCTTTGAGACACAGAAATGAAGGTTTTAAGATGAAATCTTATGCTTTCCAGTATAAATATGCAGAGATCTCAAAGAAACAACTTAATGATGTCCTGTAACAGCTCAGGAAACATTTTAATCAATAGATCAATAAGAAGGATCACAGCAGAAATCAATGAAATGCAGAATAAAAGAAAAATACAAAGAATCCATAAACCAAAGAGTGGGTTCTCTGAGAAGATGAATGAGATCTACAAATTCTCAGCCATGCTAGCCAAAAGAAAAGAAACAGAAGACAAATAATAGAGATGCAAAGGGGGAAATAAAAATAGATGCCAATGAAATCCAAGGGATCAGTTGGGAATGTTCTGTGAAAAAAAATGGTAATTTTAGGAGGAAAATCCCTGGTAACTTTCTAGACATACTTTGTCCTAGCAACACTAAAACACCAGGATATAAACAACTCAAACATCTCTGTGATGAGCAATGAGACTGAAGCTGTAGTAGGCTCTGAACAATGGAAAGGACAGGACCATACATATCCAGTAAGAATTCAACCAGGTCATCAAAGAGCTAACACCAATGCTCCTCAAACAGCCTCATAAAATGGAATGGTAAGGAACACTGCCAAATAGTCTATAAATGCTACTGCTCTGCCTCCAAAACCAAATCAGTCTACTACAAGAAACAAAACAATGAAACCTATAGGACAATTTTTAAATTGAACATGGGTATAAATTATCAATACATTATTGCAAACCCATTTCAACATGCATTAGAAGTATCATATAGCATGATAAAGTTGGTTGCATTCCAGGGATCTAAGGACATCAATGTATGCACGACAGTAAATGTAATAGACAACACAAACAGATGCAGGAATAGAAAGCAAATGGTCATCTCAGTAGATGCAGAAAGGGGCTATGACAAAGTTTTGCCTCCTTTTATGACAAAACAAACAAAAAACTGGGAATAGAAGGAGCATGCCACAACATCACACAGGGTAAATGTAGTGGTTTGAATATGCTTGGCCCAGGGAATGGCACTATTTGGAGGAGTGGCCTTTTTGGAGGAAGTGTGTAACTGTGGGCGTGGGCTTTAAGCCCCCTATGCTAGCTTCCTGGAAGCCAGTCTTCTCCTTATTGTCTTCAGAACAAGATGTAGAATTCTCAGTTCCTCCAGCAACAAGCCTGCCTGGACACTGCCATGCTCCTGCCTTATTGATAATGGACTGAACCTCTGAACCTGTATCTGGCCCCAATTAAATGCTGTCCCTTATAAGAGTTGCCTTGATCATGGTGACTCTTCTCAGCAATGAAAGCCAACCTAGTATAGTATATATAGCTAACCTGTGACCAACATTACACTAAGTATATAAAAACTAAAGCATTTCTCCTAAAATCGGGCATAAGACAAGACCATCTGTTCTTTTTTTTTTTTTTTTTTTCCTCATTCAGTATGGACCATGAAGCCTTAGCTAGAGTAATAAGGCAAAGAAAACGAATAAAAGAGATACAACAAGGAAAGGGGAAAGCCAAATTACCCCTGTTTGTATTGCTGTGATCTTATATTTAAGACTTTAATGAGATAACCAGAAACTTTTAGATCAGATTAACAAAATAGCAGCCTAAAAATCAGTATCTTTTCAACATCAATAATAATCTTGCTGAGAAAGAAATAAGTAACTCCCTCCTTGACACAAGCTTCAAAAATACCAGCAACCAATGAGATGAGGGAGTGACTGATCTAAAACAAGGGGGTCAAGGGGTTGACCAGATGGCTAACCTTCGGTTTTTTTTTTTATGTCAGTTTCTTCTGATATACTTACCTAATTACTTCCCAATAAGCCCTATTTCCTATATATTCCATACTGCAAATCAAGCCCCAAACACCTAATCCTGTGCATGCACACTCAAACCCTACCTTAGCCACAGCCAAACTCAAGTGCCTGTTTTCTAGTGAAAGAAACCAGGCTGGGAAGATGATACTGTGCAGCCCTACCTGACATTCTGAAAATCAACAAAGAAAGACAACAGAGGAGTATGGGGGGGGTGAGGTATGAGGGGGAACAAACAAGTAATTCTGTATCACATTCTAAATGTTATACGTTTGTGAAAACCCACAGAATGCTCATCAGTGGTGAGCTCCGCAGTGAAGTTGACTTTGCATGATGATGACGTGTCAGTGTTGAGCCACTGATCATAACCAACACACTGCTGTGGTGTGGCATGCCAACTGGGGGACACTTCACAGCTGTCAGGACAAAGCTCATAGGGGAATCCTTGAGTACACCTTTCCTCTGGCTTTTCAGGGAATAATCTACAGCCACTCTGAAAGTAAAGTTTATTAGTTATGCAGTTGTATTGTGACATTTGTGACAATGGATTTTAACATAATATTTAGGCTTTGAAAAGCTCATAGGAAGAGAACATGTTGCAGTGTCACTTACCCAGCATTCTAGAACCAGGAAAAAAACAAACAAACAAAACAACAACAACAAAAAAGATTCACAATGGAAAACAGGAATGTATGGTGAATTAGGGAACTAGCAGAGATCGATGGGAGGAACATAAACAACTTTCTGGGCTTTATCTCGTTATCTTCAAAGTGACATGGGTCAAATAAACACCAACTATTTTATAAAACAATGAGGAAAAAAGTCAGTGGGTGGATAGAGGGATGAATGGCTAGACAGACAGCAAGGCAGGGACATTAGAGGGTGGCACACACACACACACACACACACACACACACACACACGGGTGTTCACTGAAAAAGTCTCACATATGTTGCAGTTTGAACCTTCTCATATTTATATTCTAAACTGTTTTAAGCCAAAGATTATGTAGGAGGCGGGGGTAAGGGCAGATGGAGTTGGGGGGGGGCTGCCCCCTCTGAGTCTTGCTTTACACACATAAAAAAAAAATGTGTTCTCATAACAATTGAGTAAACACATATCCCAGGAGAATGGAATTCACAGGATATCTATATTAAGTAGTTCCCAGTCCTTCTAGAATACATCGGAAATGTCCAGGATCCTGAAGATGCAGGAGGCGTCCTTGCCTAAATTTGCCACGATTTGTTCATGACTGGTGGCTCATTTTAAAAAATCAAACCAGAGACCCCCAAATACAGTAACTATTTGCTTCCCAAAACACTCGAGATGAGCTAAGGTCCACAAACGGGCTTCTGAGAGAAGCTTTTCGTTCTGAAAGAATTCAAGCATTGTTGCCTGCAGAGCCCTAGGAAGGGTTAGGGCTCCAGAGAGACATCCCAAACTGTAAGTCCTCTGAAGGCAGAGTGCTGCCCACGGGTCTGTGTTGGTCACTCATTTGTCTGAGTGTCTCATTCCACATCTAGTGCAAATCAAAGCACTTTTAAGTATTTGGGGGAGCAAATAAAGAAATGCATGACAAATCCTTCTATTGAAAAATCTAAAGTAGTTTTCAGTTACATGATCCATCAACTTTCTTTCTAAGGGACCAATAGAAACACTTGCTAGCTAAGCCTTGACTAAGTATTCTTCATGATTTCTCTCAATGGTTAGTGTTTCTTCCTAATAGCAAACAAAAAATAATAATTGCTGCTGCTACTACCCTTTATTGAGGAAGTACTATAAATCAAGGGCCAAACGCTGGGATTCCCTTACCTTGTCACCAATTCCTAAAATGTTCCCAAACAGGTCAGGATGAGATGGGAAAACCAATGTTTAGTGGAGATGTTTTACCAAAGGATGTTCAGCTATAGCCTGCTTGACTCTAAAACCTGTGTGCTGCAAACCTCTAGTATATTACTCAGTGGACTGTGACACCTAATAAGCTTAGGAACGCTGTCCTCAGGTTGGGGACCTTTTCCCCATGTGCATATATGGAGCGCTTACTCTTGGCAGCCACCTCCTCCAGCCCCGGGTGTGCGAGCGTGTGCAGCAACTGCCCAATTTACCAGGAGGAAGGAAACACATCCTCTATGGCCTTTGGCCTCTCCCTTCCTACCCTCTAGTCAACACAAGCTCCTCCAAACCCGAAGGCTCTTTATTCTTCTAGAAGAAGTTGTGGCCGCAGGATTCTTATTTTTATTCTAGTCGGCCAGTTTTGCCGCTGTTTGTTTTTCGGTTTTGTTTTGTTTTGTTTAGATGCCTCTACAATGAGGAGTTTGTTTCTCCATGCCCTTCCTCAGTGGGCTCTTCAGACAGTTCCTCTCCCCAAGGAAATTGTTTCTAAACATCGGACATAAATGCCCCAGCCCTGATCATGAGCATTCCTAAACAACATCCCAAGAATAACAGCAGCATGAGGATGCAAGAACCACAATCCCGGGAGGAGAATTTTCATACAGATCAGGGGCGATTTAAAATCTGTCCGCAGTGCAGACATCTTTCTCTACTCAGTGTCCCTCCATCTCATAGCAAATACTTCCCATTTGATTGATCCCTACTTAGAGCATTCCTATCGATGCCTAGGCCTGATTAAGGTAAGCTCTTAGAAGCAGACCCTCATGGCATACAGACTCAGCACTATAAACTAGGGTTCTAGCTAACACAAGGATTGTACACATGAAATTGACAAAAGATTCCTATGTATGATTTTTTTTTAAAAATATGAGATATATAGTAACATGAGCAGCATGAAGATCAATGTGTACCAAAATAATAACCGCAAAGTTCATTCCCATCTTAATGCCCAAATCTCAAAAGATATTAATGGGTATTTGTTCTGATATTTGGCCTTAAGTTTCCGTGGGAATGTGCATATGTAAATGTCTATTTGAGTGTGTATGTATATTATGTCTGTAATCATGTTATAATCATAATGGATTTATATACTATAGAATTAATACAGACATGAATATATATTAAGATGTTCTCTATATACTTATATACAGTCGAGCAGCTATAAGCGTGGAGGTATAAGCAAGCGTCTTTGTGGTAGGACATAAAGTCCTCTGGGTGCATGCCCAGGAGGAGTATTGCTGGGTTACATGGTAGTTTCATTTTTATTTTTTCAGGAATCTCCATACTGATGCTTATAGTGGCTTCTCTAGTTCTTCCACCTGAGATGGACAAGGGGTCCTTCTTCCCACAGCCTCACCAAGAGCAGTAGTTCTGATTCCGTACAGTAGCTCTTCCAACTGGGATGAGATAGACTCTCAAAGTGGCTTTAATTTACACATCACCGATGCCTGAAGACATTGAACATAAAAAAACAAAAACAACCAACCAACAAACAAACAAACAAACAAACTGTCACTGGCCACTTATATTTCTTCTTTTGAGAGCACGACTGCTCAGACACTTGCTGTAGGCTGCCAGTCAAACATTAGACACCTTGCCCGAATAGCGCAGAATCCCTGTGGGAAGCCGGTCAGACCAGCCACACTCCTGACCATTTTCATGCCATTAAACAGCCAGTGAGTTAATAACTGCAGTGGTTTATCCCCGTGCCTCCCACTGCTTTGAGTTCTTTGCTCTACAAAGTTCCTGAGCCTGTAAGCTGCCTGTAAGCAAGAGGGGGCCCTTTATCAGAACACCTAAAGATCTCTTTGGAGTTGCTATTACGGCAATGCGGAGTAGCTGGCTCTCCTTAAGTGCTCCATATAGCTTCTACAGGGACACTATCTCTTGAGGGCTCTGGAAATGAGTGCCGTGGCATTTAGATTTCTGTCCATGTCTGCCTCATACCATTCCCACACACATGTTTTTAAATTTTTAATGCTGGGCTGTCTTAAATCACACAAAATGACAATTGATAAGATATGGAGCAAGCTGCCTTTCTTCCAGCATAGTCTGGCTGAGTCGGGCACTGCCTGCCCCACTCCTGTCTGGTCTCTGCCGGCTACAGAGTCTCTTGTTTTCCCACGGACTACACCAGCATCACCACCGTGTTAGATGAAGACGGCCAGGCCACACTGCACCTTTGTGCAGACCCAAAGCCAAATGATTCAGACCTAATTGTCACGGGCTCAGCAGGTCTCAGAGGCCAGCAGGAACCTAGCAGGAACTTTTAATTAAGTATCTGTTGAGAGACTCTTTTGTCATTTAAGGGAAATCATCAAAGCTGCTTCTTAGAAGGATTCGGGTTCTTGATGTTTTCTGTCACTTGCTAGTCGCTAGAAGTCCCAACCGGCCGCTGCAAGACAGCTATGGCGTTCCAGTTTTCAACTGCGCTACATGCAAGCTGAATTTGAAGGGTGGTCATTTCTAGTGTTTACAGATTTCTGACTGAGGGATGCCAGAAGGATCCCAGAAGGATCCCAGAAGAGAAAGAAAATGTCAACTGAGAAAAAGTCAGTTAGCTCAGTGTGCTGGCCGTCTACCCAGAAACACGCTGTGTCGTACAAGCTTGACGGCTCGGCCTTTCTACTGCAGGACAGGATCACTCGTGCAAAGGGAGGAGCCTTCAGACGTTCTAACTCAAAACACCCCAGGCTTTACTTATAACCATCTCTGTATTAGCCCATCATAACTGTAGTTAGGAAGTGGGTCAGAGGCTGGGAGTGAAGGGGGATTGTGGATATCACTGAAGTTTGTTTTATACATGTATGAAAGAGCCACAGCCATGCCCATTGCTTTATCCTAGGCACAAATACGCACATTCTATCCTGAGAGGACAGAGGCTACTTCATAAAATAAATCCCAAGATAGAATTATAAGTATGTCTCCCCACCAGTTCTGTTCTTTTGTCTTCTCAGAAAGTTTCCCAGCAGAGCTGGAGAGATGGCTCAGCAGTTAAGAACACTTGTTGCTCTGGCAGAGGACCTGAGTTTGGTTGCCAGCACCCACGCTATGGCTAACAACCATCTGTGATTGTGGTTACAGGGGATCAGATATTTTCTGGCCTCCTTGGGCATCGGGCATCTACATGGTACACACACACACACACACACACACACCAACACTTGGAAACTCCCAACTTTGGATAGATAATTAACCTGTCTAAATCTCAGTTTCCCTATCTTTACATTGCCAATAACCAAGCTTATAGAATGATGTCCAAGATGTATGACATCTTAGTTCTCGGTATGTGCACTCTTCTGGATACTTAGTGCTATTCCTAGAACAGAGTCATCTCTTAACAATACAGATTGCTTTTGTAGCTGTTATTTATATCAGATTAATACAAGTCATTTCTAAGCATGAAAGATGAGGGCGCACCATTACACTCTCTGCCTCCTGGCGGCTTTAACTGGCTTGTGAATCGATACCTTTAGCTGATTTGCTTATCACCCACTTGGTAGTTTTCTTTACCGGGAACATCTGGCCCTCCCAGGAAACCCACATCATCATGCCAAACCCCAAAGCCCACAGAAAAGGCGCCGAGTTGCACGCCGTATTTAGTCATAATACAACCTTCCAAAACCTCTCTCGCTGCGCAAACAAAAGACCCAAGTGCTGTTGGTCCTGCACAGCTGTGGCTGCCCCCGTCCCTGCTTCCTTGAAAGTTCAGTGTTTGCTGGAACACTGCAAACTCAGCTGCCTAATCCATCATCAGGTGCCATTCTAACAATCTAGCAGGAAAAGATACCTGCCCTCCACTCGGTGCCCCTGGGCAGACTCACAGTAATTTATGAGGCAGTGGAGTACCCCTTCCTTACGACTTAATATGCTTAACAGCTAATTACATCTGTGTAGGGATTACACTTTACATTGTCCAGCTTTATGGAAACAAACCCGGGCTTCCTCAGAGTCCCTGAAATGGCTTCTTATCTTGGGGAGTGAGATTCTTATCGGTGCCATATGTTCCAAGGCCTGGCCAGGTTCCCAATGACCCCAGGAAAGCCTTCTGGGGCCTAATCAGTCTCCAGGCCAGAGGGCTTAAAGCAGGGTCCCAACCTGAAATGAGGGAAAGAGGTCACAGCCAAGGGGGGGGGGGGATACTTCCCTGCCTTCTGTCCTCCATAAACCTGTCAAAGGCAGAGGATCTGGACCAAGAGGACCACACATCAGCTCCTTCCCCAAGTGGCCAGCTCCCCCTAGACCAACCTTCATGCAACATGGAGTTTTTAACATGAAAATCTGGGGGCAGGGGGGAGATAAGATACCTTTCACTAAATTAAAGTGAAGTCTTTGCCTCTCCAGGGGCTCTGTGAAAGGATTCTAGTGACTCTTTTGCTGGAAGAAAGTGGCTTTGGCTTTCTGGCTCAAAGTCACCTACACCTTTCTACCCAGAAAGAAATGAGTTGTAGCTACCAGCTTCTTTTTGCCGTATTGGCTGGCGAGCTAGTTCACCTCACACATATTTTCTCAAGGTTTGGGAGTTTCCCGGCCTTGGCAGCATGCCTTCACTTGGATTCTAACAATTCAGTCACACAACTTTCTTGAAGAAACTCTTGGGGTGGAGGCAGGGGTGCAAAGAGCAGGAAATGTCTCCCTGTGTAAAGAGTCTGAAACTGAGCGACATCACTGGGGCCTTCCAGGCTGTGACTCACAGGTCCACTTCCCTGCTCACCCCAGCCTGGATTCCAGTTCTTGGCCAGGATGTCTCAGCACCTCTTCCTGTCTCCATCCCACTCTGACCCCTAAACAAAGCCAAAGTCTGGAGTCCACTGTGAAGACTCAAGCGTTGTGTGTATACTTGGGCGTCATGTGGAGAAGCAGCTATTGTGAAAACAAACCCTGACTTCCCTGCCCTCAGAAGAACCCCATGCACCCTTCCAAGCATACACTTTGACCGCTCGAAATGGAGATCTTGGTTATTGAGTCTTTAGAAATGACAGGTAGGCTTGGCACATTCCTTCCCATTGATGTTTTCCTTGAGTTCTTATGTACAAAGCAGCAAAGCAGCACGGTCGTAGTAAACACTTTAAATGTATTCCTGCTTTGATCCTTACAGCAGCCTTAGGAGGTGTGCTCTACTATTACCTCCACTTTATGAATGAGGAGACTGAAGCTAAGAGAATTTGCACATGATTACACAGCTAGTAAACTACGGAGCCAGGATGCAAACACAGTCTGTCTCCCTCGAGGCAGATTCTTGGCCTCTGAGAGGATGTGTTCAAAGGCAGCTTGGGGGACTCTTAATCCAACCCTTATTCTTAATGCCTGCCCAACAGCTCTACTGAACACTCACCTCTTCTCCAGGGAGTGGAGCATCCGAAAGGCACAAAGGAAGGGTCGTGTGATGGTGAGACAGATGAGCCAGGCCCTGCCTCGGTCATGGTTTCTGCTGATCTGGCTTTGCCCTTTGAGAAGACAAAAGGAAGCTGGAAGAGTTCCATAGAACCTCTGTGTGTCCTGAAAGGGGGCCCTTGCACAGCCCTCCAATCTTCCCTAGTCGACTTCAAGTTTCTTAGTCATTTGTCATTTTGCAAGGCCCTGCTATTCTGCTGCCTCTGAACCTACTGCACCACCTGATAATTCTTTAATGTGGTTACACTTATTAATTGTCATAGTCCAAGTGGCTGGGTCTCATCAGCTTGGAGACCTTAGGACAACTCCTGCCTTGCTTCACATGACCATCTGGTTACGTAGTGTTGTGGTTTGAAAATGACTACAGGCATCTAAGGATATGCTGAGATGTGGAGAAATAGCCTTCCCCAGGGAAGGGCTACTTGATTATCCAATACCATGTGGTCAGTCCTGAGATCATAGTCATGCGAACAATATTATACAGACTGAGACTGTATGTATAAATTTAGGAGTGTGTGTGTGTGTGTGTAGAGGGGAAAAAGGTAGCAATTAAAAGGTAATAATTACAGAAATAAGTAGAAGCTGTGAATTTGAGAGAGAGAAGTGTGGGATACAGGGGTAAGGGAAAGGGAAGGCTGAAGAGAGGAGAAAGAAGGAGGAAGTGATTCAATTACATCTTAATTTCAGGAATAAACAATAAAAATGCAAAAAGTCACAGAAATCTTCAATAGAATTTACCATAAACCTTATAAATAACTCTTAAAAAATTGGGCTTATTGATAAATTTAATTTGATGAATTAATTACTCATAAAGTACACTGGCTGTTTAACAAAGAGATTTTTAAAAATTGATATGACTCATTTCTAAAAAAAATTGAAATTTTTTAACCAGTTTAAAGCTGTTTGTAAACCATTTTTCATCCAAATTTTATGAAGAGAAATTAGGTTAACTTTTTTTTTCCAGCTTTCAAATCCTGAACAGTAAAGCTCTTCAGAATTCTGAATCTATCACAGAGAGCCTGCCTGGATGATCCCTTAGATTGTTCTTTGTGCTACAAGAACTCTATGTAAGGTTTCAGAACAAATTCCCCCAGAGAGGAGAGAAGAAAAGAGAAAGAGAGGAAAGGAAGGAAGGAAGGAAGGAAGAAAGGTAGGGGAAGGAGAGAGAAGGAGGAAGAGGAGGAGGAAGAAGAAGAGGGAGAAGAGGAGAGGGAGGAGGAGGGGGAGGAGGATTCTACTGAGGTGCTTCATGCAGGGAGCCAATGGAAAGTGAACTATCGATCTTTGAGAACTATTATTTAATAAGATACAGATGCACCTAACTGTACTGTCAGCAACATCATCAAAAGAGCAAAAGAATAGGGGCAGGAGAGACCGGCTCAGTAGTTGAGAGCACTTGTTGCTCTTGCAGAGGACCTGGGTTCAGTTCTCAGCACCCACGTGGTAGCTCATAACCCCTCTGCAGCTCCAGTGACAGGGGATCTGATGCTCTCTTCTAGCCCTTAGGAGAGCATCAGGGACATGCATGGTACACAGACAGACAAACAAAACACTCATACATGTAAAGTCAAAACATGAAACAAAACATAGAAAAAGGAATATGAGAATATCTAACTTCTTCCTAACTAGCATACAGATTAATGGATTTGTCATTACATGTTTACATGTGACGATGTATCCTCCATCTTCAGTCTCTCCTCCGCTCAAACGGCGCCTCTTCTACTCTCATGTCTTAGGTTGTGCTTTTAAACCTAGATCCTGCAGACAAGAGTAAAGCATGCTACTTATCTCTCTGAGTCTAGATTATGCTTCTTAACATGATCTCCAGTTCCCCCCATTTTTCCTATAAACGACATCTTTATCCTTATCATATACCTTCCACCCATCAGTCGTGCACTACAGGCTTTACAGGAATGTTACCTAACCCCACCCAGAAGAAGTTTAGGCTAGAAGTAACTTATTCAAGACCACACATCTAGTTAACAGCACATGGTCTTCCTTGGATGTTACATGTTTGTTACAAGACTGAGCTGAGTGCCCACACTTAGTCACACCCCAGGGGACATATCTTATAGGTAGAGCTGACTTAAAGACAGTTATGTTTAAGCCAATGCATACTAACAAGATTCTTCATGGTACTGGGTCATCTCAACACCTGAACACAAACCCTTCATGTGGTGAGTTGATTTATCATTATAGGACAAGTCAGCTTACCATTTTCCATCAAGAGCAGAAATCCCGTCCTGGTTCTTCATGTGTCTCCGAGGTCATCTATAGATTGGATTCCTGACATAGCTTTGCCTACTGAGGTTTGAACCTTAACAGCCAATCTTCACTTGTAACCTGATGATACGCATACCTAATGGAAGGGTTCATTGTCAAAATTTAATGAGCTCAGACATGAGGTTCAATTCCTGGCATATGGCCAGTGGTCAACATGGCTCTGCCTTTGCATCTGCCTGCATTTGAGTGACAACCTGATGACATATCTATGAAATAAACACAATGAGGGTAAATCCATAACCTACAGTTACCCCCAAAGTTCAGTTACATCATGTCTAAATGTTCTCTAATATGTTTATCACTACTTTGAGTTAATATAGTTAGTCATTGGTTTTGTGTGCAGGTGTGTGGGCATGTGTACCACAGCATTTGTATGGAGGTCAGTTTGTGGGAGTCCATTCTCTCCTTCCAACATGTGGCCCCAGGGATGAGATTCAGGGTCAGCAGGCCTGACGGCAGGTGTCTTCACTTGTTAGACAAGCTTGTTGGATTCTTTGCTGTAACTTTTCATGTGAGCATTATTAGCAAATTCTCTAACATCTTACTTAGGAATGGATTTCAGTCCCTTTATCTTCATCCTCTGAGCTCTTAGCTGGCACAAAGGTCTATAGGCACAGACACCAGGCTGAGTGCTAATGAATTGGGTGGTAAGAGACAAAATAAAAAAATAAAAAAGAGAAGCATCCTTTTTGTTGTTGTTGTTTTTTCCTCTTTCTCTCTTTAGAACAGATTTTCAAGGTATTTTGCCCAGCCACATCAGACAGGACAGATGTGGTCTGATCTATAACATTTGAACGGAAGGAAAATTCAAGTTCACTATTGACCTCAGGTGTCTACTGCTTAAAGGACTTCCAAAGTGATTTATACACGAGTGTATTTCATTTTGTGAATCAGATGTATATAGGGAATGTTGCACACTCCCTCACAATACTTTGAAACAACCAAGGAGAAATTCTTATACGAAACCACTCCGGTTGAGTTTCTAGCAAAACTGATGACAGACATAGAACCTATTTTCTCCGTATTCTGAATTTTCATCTGCTGAAAAGGTTTTGAGTGCAAAACAGTATATTAAATACAGTGTTGTCTTACTGTAACATCAATTCCTACTGCGTTGCTACTCTGCCAACATGAGATTCTTCTCCGGTGCATATAGGACAGTGTCATCTTGCTTTACAGGTATAGTGCAAATTTGCAACAGAAGGTGAATCAGACAAAAGGAAAGTCGGTTTTTTCGGCCTCCAGTGGAAAGGGTCTTACCTCCTGTTTCCTGACTCTAAAATAAGTTTGGGTGCCTATGGTGACTGTGAATTGCAACATCATAGAAAACCCTGAACTCGGTCTGAAATGGGTGAATGGAGAGAGACTGAGCCAGTGAGCAGGCTATGCTCAGTCCATTAGGATAAGACATAAAGACACACATGGAACTCTAGAATAGAGCTGCCGTTCTCTCTATGGATCCTAACCCTTAACTCTTGCAGCTAAGGAGACAATGTTGACCCTTGCCTGTAGGATGTCTGTTTTCTAAGTCAGTCCTTGGTAACTACTATTGGAAACCCTTCATGAGGGTCCTTCTGTGTGTCGTGCCCAGCCCTTCCCTCCCTGATCTCTACTGTGATGTTTATGACTTGCTTTAAGACACTGTGATGATTAATCTTCTCAGCCTCATGGGCTTTAGAATCGCCTAGGAGACCAACCTCTGGGAAAGGCTTAACTAAAGAGGGACCCGCCTTGAATGTGAGCAGCAGCATCCATGAGGTCCAAGACTGAATCAGAAGTAGGATGCAAGCTGAGCAACACCTCTTCTCTCTCTCTCTCTCTCTCTCTCTCTCTCTCTCTCTCTCTCTCTCTCTCCTATGCCTTCTCCTTCATGCTAGATATATCATCAAACCAAAACACACTTCCTGCCTCCACTTACTTCTTCCCCGGCATTTTGCCAGAGCCATATGTAGAAATACCTGGTATGAGGAGCTGTCGCTTTAATGGGTTAGTAAAGCTTCCTCAGTGCCTAATGGCTGAAACATTGTGAGCCTTTTTATAGCTAGAGTCGAATGTAAGCAAAGCAACAAAATTTACTCATTTAAAGTTTAATGCTAAGGGCTGAGTTTGGAGCCCTTCTCTGAACTCAGAGAACTATGAGAAGCCTTGCCTTTCATCAATATATACTACAGGGTTGTTGCTATTGGTGCTACATCGGTACATGCTATAGCATGCTACTATTGGCCAGCGTCCCTGGTAACCAGGGAAGGGACAATGAGTGCTCACTGCTTCTCTTCTATCTAGCTTTACCCTTGGGGTTTCCTTCTCACTTATATTTTCTCTGTGGGATGTGCAGTGTCTCTCTCCAATTCCTGTTATCAGGATAAGATATTTTAGCTTAAAGACAGACAGACAGACAGACAGACAGACACACACACACACACACACTCACTCACAGCACCATGATCCTGTTACACCTATGCTCGCTCCTGAGCTGTGAGTCTGTGTTTCATGTTCTGTCAGCTGCACACAACTGCAGACCCCAACATTGTATATGATTCTTCAAACAAAAAAACTCAGCCCATCTTCCTGGGTTCCATCCCCTACTGCGGTTAGTAGGCACTCTTAAAGTTCATGTGTTAACACATGGTATGCACTCACTGATAAGTAGACATTAGCCCAGAAACTCAGAATACCCAAGATACAATTTGCAAAACACATGAAACTCAAGAAGAAGGAAGACCAAAGCACTGATACTTCGATCCTTCTTAGAAGGGGGAACAAAATACCCATGGAAGGAGTTACAGAGACAAAGTGTAGAGCAGAGACTGAAGGAATGACCATCCAAAGACTGCCCCACCTGGGGATCCATCCCATAAACAACCACCAAACCCAGACACTACTGCAGATGCCAATAAGATTTTGCTGACAGGAGCCTGATATAACTGCTTCCTGTGAGGTTATGCCAGTGCCTGACAAATACAGAAGTGGATGCTCACAGTCATCCATTGGATGGAGCACAGGGTCCCCAGTGAAGAAGCTAGAGAAAGCACCCAAGGAGCTGAAGGGGTCTGCAACCCTATAGGAGGAACAACAATATGAAGTAACCAGTACCCCCAGAACTCCCTGGGACTAAACCACTAATCAAAGAAAACACATGGAGGGACCCATGGCTACAGATGCATATGTAGTAGAGGATGTCCTCGTTGGCCATCAATGGAAGTAGAGGCCCTTGGTCCTGTGAAGGTTCTATGCCCCAGTACAGGGGAATTCCAGGGCCAGGAAGCAGGAGTGGGTGGGTTGGGGAGCAGGGGGAGGGGGATAGGGGATTTTCGTTGAGGAAACTAGGAAAGGGGATAGCATTTGAAATGTAAATAAAGAAAATATCTAATTAAAAAAAAGTTGATGTGTTAAAGGGGTGAGCACATAGCACTGCATTCCACAAAGTCACATGGTGGTGATAATTAGAGGTGAGACTTTTGGGGGCAATTGGATTAGAAGAAATCATGAGATTTAGGCTCCCAGGTGGCATCAATATGCTAAGAGGAGGTAGAAGGGAGGTGTTTGCTAGCCCACTCTCTCTGCCTTGCCTGGGATGTACCTGCATGACCACATCATGCATCAAAAAAGGCCTTCAGCAGAAGCCAGCACTTTGATATTAGACTTCCAAGCCCCTGCCTCATAAGCTAATATCTCTTCTTCATAAACTATGATGTCTGTGGTATTCCGCTGTAGTAACAGAAAATGGATAAGAGGTCCCCTAAAATATCTGCTATAAAAGGGGGGAAGGGCAGAATAAAACTGGGGCAAAAATAAAAGGGAAGAGGCCCAGATATCTGATACTCTTTCCCTTTTTCTTAGCAAGGTGTCTAACATTTGAAAAACCACACAAATGACGTGTAAGAAGACACTGTCATCAACAAATTCATCCATCCTGTGATGGAACATTCTCATAAAAGTAAGTTGGCCTAAAACATTAAGACACATACTGTATGTTTATTTCTTTATATTTAAACTTAAAACATAGACAAACAGCGAAACTGCCGAGGCTGGTGTTTTTGAGGTACCAAAAAGCTAGAAGTTCCCTATTATGGAGAAGAATCTTAGGCGTAACTCAGTGTCTTCTAAGGACATCTACTCGATGTTGTTGACAGTTTATTGCAGCCTTCGTGTTATCAGTAGTCCTGGCTCAAACACTTTCTCCTAATTCCCTGCCCTTATCTCTGAGCGAGACTTCTGGGCTGGAAATGGTGTGTCTTCCACGTCAGCTGCAGGACTGCAGGCCAACCTGGCTGGGGCCAAGCTCTTGTCTCCCCTGCCAGATTCCAGCACATTTCTCCATCCCAGTCAAAACGGAGTAAACAATTTTATTTTGCCTTGTTAATTTCTTTTACATGTAGGAAGAGTCTGCAATGCTCCGCAGGACTGGGCTTCAAGTTGCTGTCAATTTTTTTTTTTTTTACAAATTTTTGTCTACCTCCATCCCTTGGAGAAGCTTTGTTTGAAAGTACAATTTTAATTTTAGTATTAGTGTTAGTATTCATGCGGTGTGTGTTTGGTGTCTGTATCTGCTATCTGTGTATATGTCTTTGTCTGTGTAGATATAAGTGTACGGCGTGTATCTTCAGGTTTCCTTGGAGGCCAGAAGCCATCAGGCTTCTTGGAGCTGATGTTATCAGGTGTGAGTGCTGGCTTATCATATTTGGGTGCTGGGTCATCAAACCTGGGTCCTTTGAAAGAGCAACAAGCTCTTGGCCACCGAGCTAGCTTATCCCTCTAGCATGATTTTATAAACATGGAGTCTAAGCCCTTTTTGAGCTGTGCTTGCTGCCTAATGAAGAACGCAGACAGGCCCACTACTTCTAAACGAGGACAGTTGTGTTGGAAAAGTGTCCAGTTTTTCTAAAGATTTTCTAAGTTTGCCAACATTTTATCGCCCAAGGATGCATCTCCGACTCAGAGGCAGAGAGGAAGATGCTAAGGGAGACAGGAGAGCTCAGTTAAGTTACCTACTTCTAAGCATAACGCTATGGCTTTTTTTTTTCTTCTCTCTTTTCACTGCAGAGGACAAAAGAGTGTTCGTTGAGGAGGAGGCCTGACTAGGGACCAGAAGCTCAAACCTCCCCACAGCTCTCTCCTCTCCTGTGATGTTGTGGAATAGAAAGCTGGCTGCCAGGGGAGTGCAGGCACTAAGGGGGTGGTGGGCAGAGAAACGGAAGGTGAGCAGACAGAGGACACAAGGAAGAGGATGGAGTGAAGGGCATGAAGGAGAGAGAGCAGAAGCCTTGGGGGGTACAGGCAAAGCCGCGCTTCAACATACCAAATGCCTCCACTTAAAAATTTGAACCTAAGACCAAGCAAGAAGCACTCTAAAAAGCTACTGCCATGTCTTCAGTGCAGAGGCAGGAGAGGAGAGGAGACCCAGCTAACAGACATGTGGAAGACAGAGAGCTCGCAGAGGCCACACCCTACCTGTAATCATTCTGCATAGGGTGAGGAAGGCATTCCTCAGAAAGTGTGGAGTTTTGCTTGCATCCAAATTCCTGACATCAGAAACGACGCCAGAAGCCACTTTCAAGAGGCCAAACCTTTTTTTTTTTCCTCTGAAAGGGAAGAAAACTCTGTTTCCTCTGGGGTCTTCCCACCCTGACTAACCCAGGTTCTCTTTCCATTCATTTAGTGGAAGAGGCTGGATAAAAGGGAGGGCGAGGAGCTCCCTGCAAGGCCTGGTTCATGGGTCCCAGCAATGTCCCTGGCTGTTACGAACACACACACACACACACACATACATACACACATATATACACACATATATACATACACACAAATACACACACATACACACACACATACACACACATACACACACACACACATACACACACATACATACATACACACACATACACACAAATACACACACATACATACACACATATATACATACACACATACACACAAATACACACACATACACACACACACATAGACACACATACACACAAATACACACACATACACACACACATAGACACACATACACACACACATACACACACATACATACATACACACACATACACACAAATACACACACATACACACACATACATATACACACATACACACACATACATACACATACATACACACAAATACACACACATACACACACATACATATACACACATACACACACATACATACACACACATACACACACATACATATACACACACATACACACACACATAAACACATATATACATACACACACATACATATACACACACATACACACATATACACACACATAAACACATATACACATACACACACATACATATACACACACATACACACATATACACATACATATACACACACACACATAAACACATATACACATACACACACATACATACATACACACACAGACACACACATACACACACACACAGCTACTTTTTTCATCATAACATTGGGGAGAATGTCTTAGCAAGATAGTAGGGTTGAAAGAGTAATGAAATCTGGATATTTCTCCGACTGCAGGGAGAAGAGTCACACGTCATAAGTAGAACTGCCATGCTGACAGTCTGCTTGCAAAAAATAAAAAATTTAGACCTTGCTTTACTTTGTGTATGAAAAGAAACCTCTGGTGGATGAAAATCTAATAAAAAAAAACCCTAAATTTTGGTGTTACTTTAGATTTGAGGGGAAGTACTTAATAACAAAAGCAAATAAAACCCTGAAAGCTATTTTTTTAAAAAAAAAAAGATAGCCATATTTGATTAGATAAACATTTCAAACTCTTATATTTAAGAAAACATGTCAGTGAAGTCCAGACATGGTAGTGCATGCCTGCAATCTGCACTGTGGAGCTGGAGAGAATAGAACCGGAGCTCTGTGCTATCCTTAGCTACATAGGCAGATAGTGGCCAGCCTAGGCTGAAGACCCTGTCTCTCCCAAACACAAGAAAATCATGGTCAGCATTGCTAGAGGTGGAGACCCAGGCTAGCACCAGGGATTTGCTTTGCTCTTTGTATTCAGACAAAAGCAGTCCCTCAAAATGTCGATAATGGATCTTACACTCTGACTTTAGCTAGACAGTGAAGTGTCCCTGCATCTGCTCCTGGCCTCCAGCTCTGGCCGCTTGCTCCAGGATCTCACACCAGAGATCTGAGGTTCACTGGGAGGCCACACAACTACACATCCCATGGGCTCGGGATGTGACAAGGACGTGTTTCTGTATGAATTATGATTGTAACGAAGATGAGGCATGGAGCTGTTGTGATAAGATGATAACACTGGGTCTCTTTACTCAGAATACGTTTATTGGTTTATAAAGCATATAAACATTTGATGAAATTATTCCTCCTAAGAACAGAGAACAAGGACACATAGAACACACTCACATTATACCTGACTCCTCCTCCTCCTCCGTTTGAGATGAGAGAGACGGTAGGGTATATAGCTGCATATCCCCATGAAAGGATTCCTTCGAGTTTCTCAAAGTTTTGAACAAAACAACACCGGCTGCTGAGAGCATTGTAATCTCTGTCGTGCTACATAATACTGATACAAAAGGTGGGTAGTAAAAAGTTCATTATATATAATATAAAGTTTTAATATATTACATTTGTTCTACATAACAGACTATAAATAGATGTGCCATAGCATGTTTAACAGTCATTGCTCTCAGCTCTTCACACTATGGTACCAAATGAAAAGTATAGTTTCTTTTTTTTTTTTTTTTTTTTGAAAAAACATAAGCACACAGGCAGAAACCAGTAGACATAGTTTTATAGGTTAAAATTCTAAAGAATACAGTAGATGTTATCATAACCTTGGCTAAAAAGTAATTTCGAAATCTGGCTAGTGATTTTCTGGAGAGCGAACCAACCAGTTAAGATTTTTCTGCCATCAGGAAGCCACAAAGCTAAAATACTGAGGACTTGGGGGCCGGACAGGAGTGGAGATAGAGGAAGACCACCAGTCTGAGCCTTTACCGCCACCACTTGACAGAGAACCCTCAGACACTGCCACCAGGGCAGCCACGTGGGTATCAACCCAGCAGAAACCCTGAGTTTCTGTTCTGTTCTCACAGTTCTTCAGCCCGACAGGAGCCTCTGCCGAAGTTCCTCTCTTTTGGTGTTCTGAATTAAGGCACAGCCTGAGAGATGAGGAAGGAGCAAGCTGCATCATTTCCTTCCTGGGGCCAGGCCAGGAGACACGTAAGAGTCCGGAAGGAACTCTCATTAGGAGTAGGAAACGCCACAGGGAACTCGCCTGTAGCCCGACTGTGAAGAGCACGCAAACCTTCCAAAACCAAACTCCTACGGCCGCCTTTGCGTTTCCTGACAGGCCACAAGCCCACCTCCACCAGAGCCAGCACAATGCATCTGCAGGCTCCAACCGCTCTCCGAGCGAGCTTGCGCCTTCCTTCCTCCCAGTCCACATCCCACACTTAACACTTGGCTCATAGCCCACATCCTCCACAAAGCCTCCAAGGTAGACAGACTCGGCTCTGGGACATCTCACCCATCCTCAACACACAAAGCACTAGCATTGCCCATTCGATCCAGTTTCATAGAGGTGTCCGTTGTCTGGGTATGGTCACTTCTTGGAGGACAGAGCCACTGTTTGAACGTCTTTTGCTTTAACTGGTAGTGAGACCACAGCAGGGCACATTATATAGGACTTTTAAATGAATGGAAAAGAGAACAGAGTCAACACATTCTTGGGTCATGGGCATCTTCTCTGGAAATGCCCTGAGGACAAGCTCCTTGCAGTCTGAGGTCCCTCCTCCGAAATGAAAATCAAATGTGGCTACTTCCGGGTGGTGGAAAGAACAACACTTGAAAATCTAAGCAGCACCTCTCTCGTGATTTCCAGGAGTCGGGGGCGGGGCCGTGACAGGACCACTTCCTTTTAAACAGGAGGTGAGCGCAGTGTGGTCCCTGAGTCAGCGTGCACTGCAGCATCCACCATCTTTAAAAGTCCTGCCTCGTCGCTGGAGTACACGGTGGTGTCTGTGTCATCTGAGTGATACCCAGACTGGTAGCCACTGGTCTGGTTGGAGCCTTCCGAGGCCACAGACTCCCTGCTTTTACTGGGCATCATTCCACTGTAGAAGAAACAGCAAGCGAATGAATTGAAAAGGGAAGCCGGCTCATTTGCTTTACACACTCACCAAAGCCCCAGCTCAAGAGTAGAATCCCCCCCAGAGACACTAGCCCCTCTCTCTCATTCCCTAATCAGCCTCAGACAAGGTCTACACTCAGGTACTGACATGAGCTAGTAGTCGCAGATAAGTCCTCTTATTCGGGTCCAAGTCTTTCAAGCTTGAGGGGAGATAAAAGGCCGTTCTGCTGAGGTATGCAGAGCCCCCAACCAATGGAAGAGTTTTACAGCCTTGACGACTGACAAGTTTGTCTATAGGAGTGATAGGAGTCACAGGGTCTCTTTCATGATATTAAACGATATCGGAATGGTCTAAAAATTCATTTGTGGTTTTCCTGTTCAGTCACCTAGGGAGCTAAGTGGTCTGTAAAAGATGTTAATAAATTTGTAGAGGGAGAGAAAAAAAAAGCTAGTGTACAGTCAGGCCAGACATGTCAAAAACTGCTTCTTACTCATCCAAACCGCATTCTTTGGACAATCGGGGGTTCAGTCACTCAGCAGCAATTGGAGAATGTTTCCAGTGACATAGTAGTCATGTCAAAGCTAACAAACGTGGGCTGTGTGGACCGAAAAGCTCGGGCTTTGCCCTAGAAGGGGTCTTATTCTTCTTATTATTCATAATGAAAGCCACAGAGAGAGTCTGTTTACTCTGTGTTCAGATACGGTTTCATGTAAGTTCAAAGAACCACAAGTATGTTTCCCCTCCCGACCCTGCTCTTCACTTCCCACACCAAACCAGTTTGTGTCTCAAACAGTGGCATGACCCTGGCCACCTAATAGCTCTGAGTCACTATTGTTTGAGTCAATGAAAGAAGCATGTGGTTGGTGCCCATGCCTTCTTGCTGGGCCTTAAAGAAAACAGCAAAGTTTACTGTGGCTACTGTTGTTGTTGTATAGACATCACTCAAAAGCCCATGGGGAACCCCATCTCGTACAGCAGCTCTCTGATGTGTACATCAAATCTTGGGTTTCCCTACCTAGAATGAGCCTGCCAGCAAACAAATAACTACTCTTATCCCACTGTTCTTATAAACATAGATTTTCATAAAGATTTTTTTAATATTTAAATCAGGTACATTTATTCAAAGCCTGCATATACCTGTTGAGCCATAAGGAAGAATGGCACGAGTATATTTAATAGTTTTCCCCCAACTGAAAAGGAAGTGATTCAAAGAATCATATTTAAATATATTAAATAAGTGAATATGTATCTATTTACAGTATCATCTTTCTTAATTACAGATAAAGCCATTTAAGTACAGGTTTGACAGTCCATCAGAGTCTGCAAAGTCTTCACTCTTCAGGATCATGGTACCTGTTGACATCTTTGCAGTTTGGCCAGGGCCATCGAAGCCACAGGTCACTCTGCTGGCCTGTATCAGTCTGCTCAGAAGTCCCATAGCCTTCACAAATGTAGTCATTAGAAATTGGCCAAATACTCTAACTTGCTTCAGATTTTTCTTCAGACTCACCAATTTCATGGCTTAGTTTATTTTACTCCTTTATCAAATTGCTAATTTGGAATATTAATGTCATCAACCTCCAAAGGCACCAGAAGAGAAACCACATCTACACTGAAATGTCTTTATTATGCCCTTCCAAAAATACCTATTGAAATATTCTTCCTTAGTTGGCTGAGTCTTACCCAAAAGATGGAGATAATTTGTTCCTGTCTTCCAGAGTTTTCAGCTCTTCTGATGCAAGGACCATCCCACTGTCTGTCTGGCTGTCCTTTTAAGGAGACAGTGAAATGACACAGTGAGTGTGCACATGACCAGCTACTTTAAACTCCTTTCTCAATCCATCTAGCTGACAATAGGACTCAATGTCGTGCCAAAGAGGGTATGGCAGCCAGCGACTGTGTAAGCCACAAAGGAAGCAAATGCTTGGAGGAAGTAGACTTGGGCTAAGGAGAGAGGAAAGGTCAGGATGTTGGCGTCTCCTTCTCTCTGCACATCGACAACATTTGCACTTGAGTGAAGTTGGACGCATAGTTAGACTATCCTGAACCTTGGTCCAGGTGCCTTTCATATGGCAAAACTAAAGATCGACCTCCCCCACGGCACATATACTCAAGGACAGCCTTAATAAGGTTCCAAAACTCAAGTGCTTAGGCTAATATTTATCTAGCTAGTATTTCACCCCAAATATTATCTTTATGACTATTTTTAAAAGATGTACTTACATCTGGGATCACTTTTACTTCTGGTTCCTCCAATGGGATATCTTCAAATGTTTTTACACTCACTGGCCGGCTCTTTCGCTTACTGTTCTGGAGATAATGACTGCAAGAGAACAAATATTTATTTGTATTTGGGTGGTAGTATATTTGGATATGGATGCCTCAAGTGATACCTAAGTTCATTTATCTTTCAACCACAAGTTGAACAGCAACCTTCAAAACATCCTTTGGTAGAAGAAAAACAAAATTCAAAAAGAATATTTTTTCTGCTAGCACGCATGGAAGGCTTAATTTCCTGTGAAAGTCCATTTAAAAGTATAATAGAACTGAGAAGGGTAAAGGAGACCTGGGCCTTGGAATTGTGCTTCTGGGGCTCAGTGCTGAACTAAAGACAAGGGCAGTTGACTCAACAGCAGGGCACTGACTACATGGGATTCCTCAGGTGATCTCTTGATGTACTCCGGCATGCTTCCCTTTCTCTAGCCATCTCCAAAGAGAGGTGTTCTACACAGTATTCAGTATTATTCAGTATTCACAGGCCATCATGGGCAAGGGAAACACCTTTGGTATCCCTAGATGCTGGATACTGTGCTTGGCAGTGATCTCAAGTCAGCTTCTTTCTTCTACGTGAACTACAGATCTAAGGCACAGAGGGAGGTGGGCTGGGTCTTACCCAGGCACCCTTTTAGCCCACGTAGTTGCTTATTTCAGAAAAGGACAGTGGCTTCAGAGTCTCAAGACACTTTGCATAGCTTTAAGTCTAACCCTCAGTACAGGAATAGAGTCAAGCCTTTGCTGCTCCATTTTAAATGCTTGTAGGCAAGAGCTATTCTTCAGCAGCATGCAAGGACGGTAAATGTCAAGTTTGCTGTTCTTAGGAAGTGCAAAACCCTATCAACCAGCATTTGCCTCCCTCTTTTGAATTCCAGAAGATCTTCACAGAATGAGACTTGTCAGACAGCACATTACCACTCCCTGGGGCTTGGTCTTCCCTACCACTTGACATTGGGAGAGCCCAGAGATCCTATCAAAGCCTCCAGCAGCCCAATGGGAGATAAGAGAAGCCCCCTGTACAGGAAACATCCATGCAGACAATAAACATATTCTTCACTCTTGTCCCATGACAAGCAGCCTGCTGGCACAGCGCATAAATGCTGGGTCAGAGTTGAAGAATGGAACCTGAGCATCTCTTCCCTTCCCTAAGAGGTCATTTCCTCCCCACACAGAGGAGAGAATGAGGTTCTCAGTGATACCCCAACTCGGGAGAGTCCACAGGAAAGGAGACGGTCCAGGCAATGCAGGGAACAAGCAAAGCCTGCTTCCTGATAAGTCTGGTCTTTAAAAGCAGTGACTGCCAAAGCTGGTTAGCATCATGCCTAGTCACTCGTTCAGGAAGACCTTTGGGAATCTATCACCACTCAGACATTGAGCTGAATGCTCTTCAAACACTGCCTCACAGCATCTCACAGTAACCTCTCCAAAACCTACTTGTCCAAAATCATACAGCTTGAGCCTTAGGCTATAGTTGTGAGGGCCACTGAAAAAGTTTGGGCATGGGATTGGCATGATCAGATCTGCTTTCTAGACAGTTGGCTGTGAAAAGAAGAGAAGACCAGAGGCAGGGAAGCCTGGTAGGAGACTTCACACTTATGTAGAGGAGAATCTGAATAAAGAACAGGAATGTGCATAAGGTTTGGAGCAGTGCCTGGATTCCATAGGTATCCGAGGTGATAACCAGGCAGCATCAGGAGGCAGCGTGGGTATCACACAGCTACCTTAGAAGATCAGATCCTTACATTCTCTGCCCAATGATTTAAAGATGGAATTGGTCCTTCACAAGTGACCAAGTATTTCCTGGCATCTTTCCTTGCATCTGCTCCCCACAGTCTCTCAGACAGATCTCTTATTTCCCACTGAGAGACAAAGAAGCCCATACTCAGTGAGAGAAAGGCAGAACCAGGATTCACACTTAAGTTTGCAGGTTCTAAAGCCCCCATGGGGCTTTTTTCCCTCATCCCATTCCACACCGACTCTCTTGGAGTATCAGGGTGGAAAAGAAAGAAGAGAGTCAAAGACTCATCGCTCAAATCTTGATTAAGCACCTACTACATTCATAGCATTGTTCCCGTTCCCACTCATGCTTTGACCCTGGGGTGAGTCGGTGGGTGGAGTCAGTACCGAGTGTGGAGTAGATGAAAGGTGAAGAAAGAAGACTCCCATTTCAAGGAGTCAAGCATGATGGCCAAGTCAGGAGAGAGCCAGATAGCCAGCAGGCTCTCCCAGGCATTAGTCCATCATAGATATTCAATTACCACAAGCAATTAATCAAAATGAGGAAAATACTGTGTCTCAAAGCCTGGGCTCTGGGAGAGAACTGCAAAGACATCTCTGATAAACTGCTTGGAATGGAAGGTGAAACTCCCAGAGGAAATGACAGAGCAACCACAGATGGTCCACACACGGCCCTCTGAGAGAGACGAGCCCAGTAAATACAGACTTTCTTAAGAGAAGCACACTTGGGGCCAGGGATGATCCATGGTGGGGAGTTGGAGACAAAGTTAAGTCTAGACATAAGTGGCCCTCCCTACCCCCACTCCTCAGCCTCTTCTCAACATAACTGTTGAACAACTATTTTAAAAATAGTCTAAAGGGGCCACAAATCAAGAGGCTGTCTCCCACAGTGATGTCCCTGTCCAACTCTATTTATAATTCAGTGGACTTGAAAAGTATAAGAGGGGGAATCAAAGCGAGACTCAGCTTTTCTACTTGGCTGGAAGCGTGAAAACAGATAAAATATGCCCTGAGAGGTGTCTTAGCCTCAGTGGATTTTCCCCCAGAGAAGCTGAGCCACATGAGAGTCCCGCACTGCTGTGTGCAGTGTGCTCACTCCTCCAGTCTGCACTGTCTTTAATTCAGACCACTGTAAGGTGATGGAGGGCTTTATTACCATAAGAAGCAGCACAGGGGACTCGAGAGGCCATGCAAACAAACGCTTCCAATGTCTGTTTTGTTTTTCAGTTTACGGAGAGCTAAAAGAGAACCTAGTCTGGGAAGTCTCCTTCGAAACTCACAGGCAGAAAATCTGAGCCAAGCTTGGCTGGGCTTAAAGCACGGTGTCACGTCTGTCCACACTTCTAGGGGATAAATGTTAGCAGTCTCTTTTTAGACCCAGTTCACATTGGCACTCCTATTACCCAAACTTGACTTCATCATCTGCTTAGCGAAATATTCTATGAAGCCAGCAAGCCAAGTGCTCTGAACTCTGCTTGGTCACAGGACATGAGGAGGAGGACAGTGTGCTGTCGTCACACGGCTCTCTGGTTAAGGAGAAGGCAACGTAGCATGTCAGAGGAATGATCAAGCCCCAAGGCAGGCAAACCTGAACCAGGAAACTGCATACATGGAAGTTTCACTTCATGACTTTAGACTCTTCCCCTCTGAGAACCTCTCCTTGGAAGGAGGGAAAACGCAGCTAAATAAGAGACCAGAGGACATGGATTCATCTCAGAGCAGGATGGGAAGCAGCTCTCTTGAGAGCTGTCCTCTATGAAGTGCCTTCAAGTGCCTGACACTTAGAAATACATTATAGTATGCAAATTCCCCAAGCAGCGATTCACAAACAGCCATGTGTGTGTGTGTGTGTGTGTGTGTGTGTGTGTGTGTGTGTGTGTGTAGCAGGGGTTGGGTTGGGGAGTGATAGATGATTTGGGACTTGTTACACAGCTGCTAAAAGGCAGACCCAGGCCTCATATCTGGTTCTACCAAATCCTCTTGTCTACACCTTTAATCACACTATTTTGCACTGCCCAACGTGGGTAAGACTCATGTCAGTCTCCAACCTAGAAGATAGTGTCTATCTTGACTAAGTTCTCATACAGGCAAAACAACAACAAAAACAAAATCAAAACAAAACAAAATAAAAACACAAACCCTGAGAATATACAAAAAAAAATTCTTAAACAAACAAAAAAACCATCAACTCTTCTTATTATAAAGGGATGGTAGCTTCTGGTTGACATCTAAGTCTCAGTCTCTCTCTCCCTCTCCCTCTCTCTTTCTGTAGTGCAGGATTCCTGTCATGCAGGATTCCTCAGGGCAAAACATACTTAGGTCTCTCTAACCTCCAGGCAGCGCAGCACCTGGGCCAATGCCTCCCATGGGAAACAGCTGCCTGTTCCTCCTGCAGCTTGGGGACACTGAGGAAGACAAGTCTCTCCCATGCTGACAGGGGTTCTACCAGCAGCAGGACAATGCCCAAAGAAAAGGGACAATGCCAACTTGTCTTAGGCTTGGGAAAGACAATGCTAACATTGCATTGTGGGAAACCCCATCACCATGTGCCTCATGGGCAGGTATTAACTGAGAGCCTAGAGAGCTGCCTGGTCCACGGACCGGGACTGGACTGAGTGACATTTGTTTTCAATAAAGTCAAGCATCCCATTAGGTACACACAATGCTGCAACTCAGACTGGGGAGAGACTTCTGTGCTGTAGTTGCTGGCCCCATGCAGGACACAGCCTATGGCATGCTGCAGCTACACCATAGATCCTTCAGCAGGTTTCCTATTTGCGCAGAATCCTTTCCTGAGTCTCTCCTAAGCCATTTAATTCACCTTAATAAAAGTGTACATGGGGACAATTTTAATACAGATGTCTCAGTAACACAGCTCTCTTTCCCTCTCTCTTTCTTCTCAGAGATTAACGAACTGTGGCATTTTAGCTATTTGCTCCCACAAGGCTTAGAATTCTTAAAGGCAGGGCTGTGCCAGCAACATGGGCCACAGATGGGAGGTGGCTCGGCTCTCCAGACCTTTAGAGAACACTGCCCTCTGAATGTCAGAACTCCAGTTAGCCAGAAGTAGTATGGGACTGCCTAACCAAATGTCTTCCTCCCCCCCATCTCCTGAGCTGGCCTTGAAGCCCCCGCACCCCCTGCCTTGGAGGGGATGCTGGCTATCTCCAGTACCTGATTCCTGCTGTGTTGTCATAATGGAATTTGGGGTCGCACACTTCCTCTTCCTCCATACAGGAAACAGGTGAGGTAGGCAGGGAGAGTCCAGAATCCTCTTCCATGCTCAGTGTCTCTGACATTGGAAGAACAATATAGTCTTTGCCATCCTGAAACAATAAACACAGCATGCTATTGTTATGGCTGCTGTCCTTCAAGGGCCTTTTCATGAAAAACAAAGGGCTGGGGGGTGTTTTTGACTGTGCACTGCTTTCATATCTGAACACAAGACTTCAAGACTGTCTTGGAAGAGGCTTGACAGAAACAAAAGAGCACTTGAAAGGGATGTGTGGAAGAAGGTTAATAAAGGGACTAAGGAAGAATGGGATTAGTAAAGGGACAAGAGGCCATGGTTGCCATGAAGACAAAGCAGGCAATGGCTGTGGATTCCCTGTGAGAACACAAAGCCCAGGAATGAGTTCCCCACCAAGACCTCCACAGGAGCCAGGCCTTCAAAGCGCAGGGCCTCCAGTGGAGCCTCAACATTCCAAGGCAATGGAGAATCAGAAAGCAGTGAAGAGGAAAGCAACACAGAGCAGGATTATAGGAATTCTGGGCAAGGGTAATACAGGCCAATGGTATTTCTCAAGAGAAAGCACAAAACCAAGCTCTCGCATCTGACACACGTAAATGATTGGAAGGTTTGTTCATGAAAATGGATAATATCCTCGCGTGTTCAGAAGGACAAAGGAGTCCATTGGCCCTCACTGTATCAAGGGACGCCTAACAGAGACAACTAACTTTTTAGAGGGCAGAGCTCTGTTGTGGAGCTCTCTTTAGAGTGTGACATTTCACCAAGAGGGTGAAACCCAAGGTCATGGTTTCGCATAATTTTTTATGTTTGGTTTGTTTTGGCCTTGCCTGCAGACTTTACTAAAAATTATATGAAATGCCTTCCATGTCTGAAAGTCTGTAAGTACAGATTTGGCATTTTGTTTTGTTTTGCTTTGCTTTGCTTTGTTTGTTTGCTTGTTTGTTTGAGGTATTCTTTCTATGCTGCCCAAGTTGGCCTCAAACTGGTGGTTGCTTGGGACTATGTATGTATGTTTGGGATTATAATGTAATCCTAGAATGCTAGGATTACAGACATGCACGATCATACTCAGTAGATTTTTTTTTTAATTTTAGAAGAACGTGTGAAGAGATAACAAAAAAAATAAAGAGATAAAAATAAAGAGATAAAAAAAAAATCAGGAGGTGGGGACAGCAAGATGACTCAGTGTGTAAAAGCATCTTCAGCCAAGCCTGATGACGTGAGTTCTCCCCCCCCACCCCCTGGACCCGCATGGTAGAGGAGAGAACAGACTGCTGTAACTTATGAGAAGATGAGAGTTGTCTCTTCTCAAGCTTTGAATCAGGATCTCATCAGTCTAAAGAGCAATTAAGGCTTTTAGGAAGCATTATCGCTCAGAACTGGAAGAGAGAGGCTCCATTTTCAGTGGCTAAGAGAATAACGTAGTGCCGTGTGAACACCCAGGCCATACTCTGTTAGATCACAGACCCTAGACCTGAGGCCTGTTTGTAGAAGCTTCTCAAGTAGAGGGTGACAAACCTGCTGTGCATTTGCTTGCAGGAGATTTCCCAAATGCTCCACCAACTCTGAAAACGAGGGTCTCTGGTTGGGGTCCTCATGCCAGCAGTCCAGCATGGTCTGGTACCTGGACAAGCGAGACACCAGTTTCATTAACTTTGCCATCCTTCCAAGGGCTCATGGTCAAGATAAGTGCTTGAGTGAGAAGCAAAGGACTGAGATGCTACAGAGAGATGTGAAACTATGGGAGACACAGATGCCTGCACTCAGAGGTCCAACCGCCTATGGAAGGGTCTTTTTTATCATTGCTCTCTCAACCTTTAATAAAACCTCTCTGGAGAGGGTACCAAGTAATGCCATGATGGTGCTTGAGCTACCTAAGGAAGGTTCCAAAGACAGAGCTGAACAAACTAGGCCATGGCATAGACTCACACAATGGAAGGCCTCCTTGCCTCCTTAGTGGGAAGAGTTTGTAAGAAAAAAAAAGACGTTTTCCAGAGTCTTACATTTCTGGGGTAGTGTAGTCAGGAGCCCGCATTCTAGTTCCTTCTTTCAGTCTCCTACAAAATTCTTCATCAATCTTGACCCCAGGGTATGGGGAGGCACCTAGCATAAGATAAGAACAGAGCATTGTGGGGTTTGAATCTCTCACAAAAAACCAAAAAGCCTGATTCTTGTACATCCATATCACCAACATAGCTTTCTTGACTTTACCACCTACATCTTCTAAGAAATTCTACTTGACAGGAGGTAACAGACTGAGAGGAAATGACACACAAGGCTCAATGGTTACTATCATCCTATCATCGTACTTGTTCTCAAACCCCCACCCAGGAGGGGGTCAAAGAGAAGTGACTTACCTAAGGAAAATATTTCCCAGAGCAACACACCGAAAGACCACACGTCGCTCTGAATTGTGTATACTCTGTCAAAAATGGTTTCCGGGGCCATCCACTTCAAAGGGAGTCGGGCCTGAGGGGGGAAATATCGAGGCATGAGATCCCAAATTGGCAGGTTTCTAAAGGAAATAGTCCCCTCACTTCTAAACACAAATCCACACAAAGTTGGAATTCCACACCTGAATAGCCACAAGGTTCGCCTTTAGATACCTACATCTCCTTTTCTGACATAATCCGGGTCTTTATAAATGTCCCGGGCCAAGCCGAAGTCACAGATCTTAACCACATTCTTCTCCGATAGGAGAATGTTTCGTGCTGCCAGGTCCCTGTGGATACACTGTGAACAGAAGAATACGTGTGGTAAGTCACTACACAGCTAATCTCTTTCACAGCTGTTGTGACCTCACGCTTAACAACAACAAAAAAAAAGTCCCACATCAGAGAACCAAGTGATTAACAAGGACTAGGGTTGCATTTTATACCAACCCTAAGCGCCTGTGTGTTTCATTGAGACACACATCTGCTTATTCCATAAACAGTCTTGGCCGTTGGAGTTAAATGGCAAAGTTATAGTCTGATGGTGGACACAATATTAAAAAACGTGTCTCCGATCACATCCACACATCCTTTGGCTTGTGCCCTATCTGGCGAAGACTGGGTTAGACTAAGGGGATCCCAGGATAGACTGGTCTTGGATGGATGTATAAAAATCAGGAGCAAAGGTTCTCATTCACCAATGAGAATGCACTTTCTTAGCCTTCTCTTCCATTTGGTATGGAAGCTTGGCTGGATCTGGAGGCAGTACCCACTGGTACTCATCCTACTTCCAAAGTGTTCGATATTACAGTGAAGATGAACCCAGGCAAAGCTGGGCAACACAAGTGGAAGAAACCTCTGGATTCTCAGTTCCTCCAGTGGTCTCTTCTTTCTGTCCTCTAACTTGATCAGCCTGTCAACCACTAAGCAGCTATGTCTCTACGGTCAGAGCTCTCAGCCAAGAGCCTAAGTGCCACCAGAGAGGGAACACGAGCCCCAAGGAGCTTTAGATACAAATGAAAGGTGACAC
Organism: Mus caroli; assembly: GCF_978045245.1. Lineage (NCBI taxonomy): Eukaryota > Metazoa > Chordata > Mammalia > Rodentia > Muridae > Mus > Mus caroli. The sequence goes on from NW_028227259.1 coordinate 78,541,884, forward strand.
AAGAGTCCCTGGTCCACATGGGAGTGACCATAGAAGCTGGTAATCATTGCCTCTGCCTTATCCGGCACTCCAGGTCTGTACAGCACTCTCCCTCACACCAGAATATCCAGGATGGCATTGTCTAGTGTGACTCAGGAAAACTGGAGAGGCCCCAAGGTAGACAGCGCTCCTACTTGCTTTCAACCAAGGAGCTTCCTTTTCCAGCTGGACAACCAGGTAGTATTCAAAAAAGATCACCCGGTAGGTCCCAGAGAAAAGAAAGGACTCTGGCTCCATCCTCTCCAGTCACAGTATCAATTCCCCCTTCCTGCTGCTGAAAGGAACTACATGGCTCAGGAATGAACTTTGGCCTTTACAAAAATAACAATCTTTGAAAGAGACTCAAAGCCCTCCTCCTTGGGAAGATCCTGTAGGACCCTGGTTCTCTTCCCTTTCCTTGGAAAATAAACGTGCAAGAAATATTCAGCAGAGCTGTGTAAGATCCCAAGGTTCTGGAAGATGTGAGAAACACTAAACTTCAGAGAGGAGAGGGGTAAGGGGCCTTACAATGATAAGGAAAACAAAAGAAATATTAAAGCCTTCTGTTCCCTCAGGAACAGCAGCAAATACATTGCATCAACAGAGAGCTTCTCCTAAATATAATGTGAACCTTTCCTACTGAGTTCCCCACCCCCCACCTTCCCAAGGTCGCCAGGGACTTCCACTAACTGACTCCCACCTCTATGGTGTTTACAACAATATTTGTCACTTGTCACGTCCCACCTCAGCCTTTGTTTGGCCCACTTTCTAATTTTAGCTGTTTTAATCGTCCTCATCTGAAGCAGGGCCTTCCTGCCTTCTAATTACACAAATAACAAGTAACTTTTGGATGGATGGAGACGAATGTAAAACAAATTAAAAATAGATCCACTACACCAAGATATCTACAAGACTCCTCCCATCCCCTCTCCTAGGCCCTTGCTCAAATGTCACATCCTTAGTAAGTCTTCTCATCTACCTTGTTTAACATTGAAGTACACACGTGTTAGCATATGCACATACAAACACACCACTTCCGTATATTCTGCAAGCCCTTCCTGATTTATTTAATTCCACAACATCTATTCCCATTTAGCCTTCCATATTTGTTACTTGGGTATTGAATGTTTCATCAGTCACCAGCACTGTAAACACCGTGAAGAAGCAGAGCTGTCTTGGTTGGCTTGCCAGGAGGCTCTTAGAAGTCTACCCAGCATTTAGTAATTGGTCAATGAATATTAATTATATGAGTTAATTTCATGAAACCTCTAGCCACCTTTTATTAGCAGAAACGGAGCCTCCCTCAGTGGGACACTTAAAAAGACTCCTAAAAGTGGTGCATGATTTTCCAAACCAAACAAAGGGATGTCTGATTTCTAAGCCTGTGACCTGGAGAGAAGGTTTCCTTCCCCTGACCTGTCATACCTTCCTTGATGCCAAGAACTCCATGCCCTTAGCCACTTGGAAGCTGTAACAGATGAGATGCTCCAAGGTCAGGAAGTCCTTGTACAGTTCTTCAGAAGCTGTGAGAAGAGGCAAGAGGACAGAGATGAGTGCTCCCACCAAAGATGAGTGCTCCCACCTGTCCGTAGCTCTGCTTCTAAGTCAGCTACCATGATCCATTTAAGACCTGAGGGTTAATTTCAGGAACCAGAAACAGAACACCTGCCCATTCCCTAAGCCCCAAATTATTTGCCTCTATCAGACTCCTCGGGAAAATAATGTCTTCTCCGTTTTAGTCAAATGGAGCCACTAAACCAGAAGGCAGAGCAAAGGTGAAGTCGGTGCAGACAGCAGGGTGAGAAGAACGATTTTTTAAGGTCTGCTATCTCACGCTGCTGTTGTTCTTTTCCCATGAACCCAGAGGGGGGAAACAATAGCTCATATTAAGAACTCTAAAAATAAAACAACAATATTCAGGGTCATCAAATCTTTTCTCTCCAGGCTTTGTCCTGGAACAAAGACCAGAGTTCAAACTACAGTCTACAACAGAAAACTAAAAATACCAGAAAGAGATTTATTTCTCTCACTTTCAGACTTAAGACGTGTGGTAAGCACATGAAATCTGGCCCGTCGGGGGTTGGTGGGGGCTTTCCTCCAAGAAGAGGAGCGAGTGACAGCAGACATGAAAGATGAATTTACATAAGTTGGTAGTATGTATTACAGTCAACGGATACAAATAAACACTGGGGGGCTCCTGGAGATTTTGAAATGACCTCCTAGCTTAGGCCAGAGGAGATAAGGCTTACTGTCTCCTTCCTGGACACAAGACCAGAGTAAACACAAACTTATTTGTCATAACAGCCTTATTAGTATTAATAAGGATGAGACTTCTTCCTTGGGCGAGGTTTACAGGGCTCTGGAGGAGCAGTGAAGGCCTTTTCATTTCCCAGATACAGAAATGGAGGCAAAGTCCAGGCCTGCAATTCCAAGCCATTTCACCTCAGCTCCTTTCAATTCCTTGGGTCTCCAGCTCACCGGCTACCACTTGTAAGCAAGAGGGTATATGAGCCACTTGATTGTAGACTCCATGACATAAGGCCTACACAACTTTCCCATGCCCCTCTAGCCCAAGCCCTAGCCACCAGATGCCTACACAGCTTCTAACAATATGTTAGGTTAAGGTTTATCAGTAGGCTTATGGCAAGGGAAACAGAAATGGGGGTGGTTCGCCTAAACTCACGCTCCCAAGAGCACTAGACAACAGGCATCCCTGACTTTGTCTATACAGTTGGGCCTGCTCCTCCTGAGTCAAGCAGACATACAGTGAGTGTGTCCTCGAGCTGACTGAAGTATGGGAGGTGATGTTGAGGTCCAGCTCCACCCATCAGTAACACTAAAATATTACTGGGATCACAACAACCAAGGGAGACAAGTCTAAAGCATGGCTGGAAGCGAGATTGTTAAGAAGCCAGCTGGAGTGTAGAGGAAACAACAGATGTGTCCTAACCCGCCTTGGTGAAGGTCAGGTAGAGAGAACTGAAGGGGTCTCTGTGTGCTGCTAAGGCACACTACCTACTAGGTCTGGACCACTTATGACAACCAAGACTAGCTAAGCACTAGAAAGCTCCCTTCCCCTTCCAGAGCATAGCAATGAGCCTCTACTGCCAATACATTCTGATCCAGTATCGAACCAGAGTATTGATTTGTTTACTAGTGACAGGTTAGCCCATCAAGTTACCTAGGCTCCTCAGGATAACCCCGTTTTGCCTCCCAATGGAGTTCACTGTCTATTTAGGGATTTCAGGCTTTAGTTAAGCTTGCCTGGACACTGCCTAGGAATTCAGATTTCTTTCAAACACGAAGCTTTTCCCTGTTTCTAAATAGCTTGTCCTCATTGCTTCCTACGAGAATGTGTGTTAGGCATGGGCAGCAAAGCAGGTACCTTCTTCTTCCTCTACATCACTGAGTGATTTCTCCTCCACAAAGCCTGAACTGGCGGAGCTCTGGCTGCTGGTGATGCTGTCCAAACGTCGTTTCAGATCCACGGAGAGCTCCCCAACATAGTCCTTGCCCTGGCGGAAGCGTGCCCCTTTGCTCTGGAAAAGAACGGAATGTGCAAATTCCTTGAATACAAAATGGGTCTCTAGTGCTTTGCAAGGTTACAAACAATTAAAATTATTAAAAAACAAGCAAGACAACTCTAGGAGTCTATGGTCTCGGAGTTGAATTGGGTGGGAAGGGAGGGAGGGGAGGCAAGGTTTAACAGTATTCCCTCTGTAATGCGAAGGTCCTTCTTCAGCATCCAGTAGTAAGTACTTCGTGTTCAGGAATATTCAAACACACTGCCATTAGTGCCCTCTTTACAGAGAGATGTACCCTCCATAGCGCCAAATAGGGCTGGGGGGGGGGGACTGAAGAGACCCACTATAATCCAAGTGTTCCCTCTGCCCCATCCTTACCCTAATTAAATCTAGCACTATAATAATGGGTCAAGAGATTTAAAGTCCCAAAAATAAAATATTAAAAGTACTAATAAATAAAATATTAGGAGCATACAATCCCTAGAAAATAAAAGAGGAAGTTAAGACAACCAATGAACTATGCAAAGAATTTTAACTAAAGACACACGCGTACCACTCTGAGTTTTTCTCTGCTTTACAACATGGCCAGTGCTCAGGTAGAAGACAGCCTACCTTATAGGGAACAAATTCATTTCTCTTGCCCCGTAAGTAAGTTGATAGGTTTCCAAACTTGCAGAATTCCACAATCACCATGAGAGGCCCTGCAAATGACAGAGTGTGTTGAGAAAGGAAAAATGTATTCCACGAACATTTCTCACTGTGTGCCCAGCATACCGATAAGCCCAAAACTGCACACTAGAAGAAGGCTACCTATAACCTTCCATTACAACAGGGCTGTAGAACTCATCCAACACCAACTCCCTCCTATTGAAACTATTTCTTTTCAAAAGGACAATTCTACACGTGTAATCAAAACAGCAGCAATCAGCTGAGATGGCTGCGGGGAGGGAGAAAATGGAGATGACTTGAGAGTCTCCTTTTGAGGTCTGGGATGTTAATCTAACACTTACTATACAAGCACCAAACCATAGCCCCATGATGAGACCATTCTTTAATTCAAAGGACTCTGTAGAATCATTTGATTACAGTGCCCGCCACATTTCTGTGAGACACAGCACATTCAGGAGTCTGCAAAGCATCGCTTCCTTCAGATGCTAACAGAGAGCTGTAAGTCACACTCGGGCAAGCGAAGTCAGAGCAGGTACTCACCTCCCGGCTTGGTGCAGGCGCCTAGGAGGTTCACCACATTGAGATGGTGACCAATGTGGATGAGGATCTTGAGCTCAGACATGAGGGCTCGATGCTCGCTGTGTGTGGCTCCTTCTGCAGATTCAGAATACAGATGAAAACTATTAAGTATGCCCATTGTCACAGGATGATGGCTGCATTTAACTGTGCAACTCACTCTCCCTGGGTAGCACAGCTACAGCTAACTAGGAGAGCAACTACGTGCCTTGAAAAGTCAAATGGAAAGTTGATTCTTAATTAGAGATCAAAGCTTTACTTGAAGCAAACCCCGAATGACTGATGTTTAAAGGACTCTCAGGAGAAGTTTCCTGTAAAGTCGTGAACATATCTGCAATGGAGTCACATCCAGAGTGGCTTTCTAGACAAAACCTGAATTTTCTATTTCATATTTAGTAGGCTGTATAGGGCCTGATCATTTCAGTGCCTCCTGACAGGAAAACAATCCCATACATTAAATAGGCTCAGATCTAGGGACCTCTGAGTTGGCTGGGCCAGTAAAGAAAGACACTTTCCACTAAGCCTAACAACTGAGTTCAAACCCTGGGGCCTACACAGTGGAAGGAGAGAACCGATTCCTGCAAGTTATCCTCTGACTACCATATATATACTGTGGTTTGAATATTTTCTCTCTCTCTCTCTCTCTCTCTCTCTCTCTCTCTCTCTCTCTCTCTCTCTCTCTCTCTCCTTCCATGCCTCTCTTTCACGTGTGCACACACACACACACTCACACACACACACATACACACACACACACACACACTCACACACATAAATGAACATGGTAAATTTGCTCAGGTCCATACTGATACTCCAGTTGCTTTGTACCAGATAAGTAACACAGCAAAGAGCAGCATACAGCAAGGCTGTTTGCCCTTCAGCCTAACAGGGGCTAAGACTGCACTGATGCTGTATGGGTGGCTGCACTTCCCTTTCACAGGCAGACACGGTTCCCACCTCGGGGCCTAATGGCCAATCTCTCTCTCTCTCTCTCTCTCTCTCTCTCTCTCTCTCTCTCTCTCTCTCTCTCTCTGTGTGTGTGTGTGTGTGTCTCTCTCTCTCTCTCTCTGTCTCTCTCTCTCTCTCTCCACCCCCCTCCCCACATCCTTAGCCTCTAGATAGAAAATGTAAGTAGAGGCAGAGAGCTTTGAAAGGTGCAAGACCTACTGGCAAAGGGCATGAGCAGCGGCTTCTCCGTCCATGGAAGCAGTCACAAATGGAGCAGAAGATCTACCTACATTGCCTTCCCTTGTCGGAATGTCAGACTGTGGCTTCATTATGAAAAGATGCTGATTTCTAAAAGGATACCCACATGCCTATCTGTTTGCATAGCCACTCTTACCTTGCAAAGCATCTTCATAGATGAAGTCTGTTGGCCTATTCTAATTCTAGAGAACATTATAGTTTTGCATTCTGCTATTTTCACTGATAGCAAACGCCTCTCCTCATTTCTGAAGCGTTTATAATCATCTCACATAATAATACACTGAGGAACAATTTATTAGAACCAGATATTGCCCCTCCTCCGTGTAACCAGGATCACTAAATAGAATTGTGCAAGTTAGCCCTTGTTTTGAGGTCATGAGGCTCCAAAGGAGAAAACTGTTTTCAATTTGTGCAAAGACAATATAAGCCAGGGGCTTAAAGCCTACCTAGGCAAAGGGCCACTGACACAAGACTCATGTTTAGTGAGGGACAAAACAGAAAGAGAAACATAACGATTTTCCCTTTTACCTTTCAACATCTTGACGGCTACTGTTTTGCAAGTCGCTGTCTTGTCGATTCCAAAAGCATCTGCCTCAATCACTTGGCCGAAGGCACCGCGGCCAAGAGGTTTTCCTAGAACCAATGACAGTGGTATTATAAAATACACTTTGATTGTCACCCTGTCAAAAGACATATGAAGATTCCAATTGGTCAAGAGGATGGTGCATCCCAGTTAGACCCACAGAGCACTTTCCTCCTTTGTTCTGGTTTTTCCATTTGCTTTTCAAAATGCCCTGCTTTGGATGGTTGCACAGGCTCCTTACTACTAGAAAGCTAAATGGATGATTACCCAAAGTCAAGAGATAAAATTAATATTTATAAATCAGAATACATCATCTAAATAGACCCGACCTGTCATTGTCTTAACCGAGAGCTAGATAAGCGGGTAGAAACCTATATCAAGTTAATAGCAGTTGACAACTCACCTAGTTTCAGCCGGTCCCTGGGGAATTCCCACTTGCTGGCATCATAAGGCAAGCGTTCACAGCGCTCATCCAAGGGCAATTCATCTGGATCCATGACAATAGACAAGTAGCCTGTCTTCAGTTCCCCTTCATTGGCCTGGAAAGCATAAATCCTCCCTGTCATACACACAGCCTCTTGTTTGGTTGTTGTTTTGTATGCATATTGTTGTTTAATAAGGGCCTCATTCATGATAATCTCATTTTCCAATAAAACTCATGGTGTTTGAGAGCGCTCCTATTATAATCCTCCTTTTAGTGCCACTTCAGTTTCCAAAAATGAGTTCAGAATAAGGTTTCTAAATCTTAATTACAGTGGACAGTCCAAACCTTTCACCCCTCTGGTGGCTCCCATCAATTAATGCCCACAGTCCACCCAAAGAAAATGGACAAGAATGTTATTGTATTGAGGTAAAAATGTGCCCATTGAGCCAATAACAATGGGAAGAAGCTGCTGAAAGAAGCCCAGTCAGCTTCCATTAATCACAAAAACCAAGACACAAGGGACAGGAGGGAAATTATGTTGTTACCCGCTTAACGGTCCGTAGGACAATGACAAGAAGGAGCCAGAAGAACATGGCAATCACTGCAGTGCCGACGAGGATAATGACTTCCAAGTTGGTCTTTTCCTGGGCACCTGGAAGACACGTTTGAGTGATCAACAGCTGGAAATCTATAGCCTATGGTAGAAGGTGACAAAGGAAGACATGAAGGGAGAAAAGGCAGGACCTCATGTCACCCACTTTTAAGACTCCTAGGGACCAATAGCTCCTTAAGCTGGATAGAGTTCGTACTTTTAAAGAACAACAGAAACACACCACTCATGAAGATATCCAGCAATGAACCACAGGTGTTTACGTGTCTTAAGAGATACATATAGGATGTGTCTGGCGAGAGAACTCTAAGGAAAAAATATACTTCTATTCGTGGGTACTTGAGTCTGGTTTTGTGCTGAGAGTCAACATCTTTGCTTATGTGGCATGGGAAAATTGATTGTTTAGGAATCTACACAAGGAGATAAGTAAAACTCTTTGCCCAGACAGCTACTTGTGACCACATACCTACTATGCGCTGGTCACTTTCAATATATTGCCCTTCTTTACTTTTTCAGTAACTTTCAGTTTTCAGATGAAGAAATATGGTTTGAAAGATTAAGCTACTTGTCTGTGAGATATAGAAACTTGGTGGGCTGTTCAAGGGTTATACTGGATTTGTTCAAATTGAGCTGACCATCCTGTCCCTATGTGGCAGAAGCCTGAAAGAGGAGAAGAGAGAGGAAGACAGGGAAGGGAAGAATAGGTGGGGTAGGGACACAGAGAGAAAGAGAGGGAGAGACAGACAGACAGACAGACAGAGACACAGGCAGACAGAAAGACAAACACAGAGACCGACAGATAGACAGACAGAGACATACACAGAGAGACAGACAGAGACAGAGAGCACCAAGATAAAGGCCTTATGTGTGGAGGGAGCAAGGGAAAGGCTAGCAAGTAAGGCTGTAGGTTGCTCTCCAGAACACATTCCAAGTGGAGAGATACGGGCAGGAGGCTCACAGCACCAAATGCTTAGCACCAGGTGATTAAGAGACAACAATTATCACTTAGGGTCTCAGTCTCTCCTCTCACACTGTGCAGTGTCAGTTGAAATGAGCCTCAAGCTGGGAGGCTTGAAGCCAGAAGCCAGAAGACAAGCAATTAATTAGTTGGCAAAATAAGAGTTACCAGTTGGGAGTGAGCTCTGAGTGCATCTGTAAGTGGATTTGGTTTCTCTGATGTTTCCAGAGAAGTAATGGTTCTACCTGTATGTAAAGGCTTAAAGGCCTACTCATGTAAGAGACAGAAGACAGGTCAAAGATTCAATGGTCTCAATCAGTTTATGTGTGAATAGTCTCATATTAACATCTGACAGATGGACTTCTATAGAAGCATTCAATGTCTACCCTCTCCTCTCCTCTCCTCCCCTCCCCTCCTTTCCCCTCCCCTCCTTTCCCCTCCCCTCCTTTCCCCTCCCCTCCCCTCCCCTCCCCTTCTCTCTCTCTCTCTCTCTCTCTCTCTCTCTCTCTCTCTCTCTCTCTCTCTCTCTCTCTCTCCCTCTCTCTCTTTCCTATCTCCAGGTAAGTCTCCATAGTATCTATGCCACTGTGCCCACATAGGCATGATAACCTAATGCAGATGGCTAGTGGGTGGAGGCAGAGTACCAGAGAGAACTGGTGGGTGCATCCTCCCTGGGGTTGGCACCAAGCCATGAACCACTTTGGTAGTGACAGAACTAACATGCACTTTGGCATCTCCAGTTGCAGGTGCAGTTTATAGAATCCTAACCATCTTAGAGATTTGAGAGCATGCTAGTGGCTCTAGTTGCAGTACTGGACATGGTGAGTTGGACAGATGAAAGGGGCCAACATTTAGACTTGGAGATGTTAGAATTCTGCCAAACCTACCTCTCTAACCACCCTGAGTCACCCCCTTGCACACCACTCTTTCACTCACACAATAGAGTCACATTGTTCCCTTAGTGTATTACAAAAACAAGATCCAGGAACACTCTTCTGAAGATGAAATGTTCTGACACAGAATACTGACTGAAAAACAAAGGTTAGATTTCATATCGATCATACACACACACACAACACACACATACACACACACACACACGCATGCACACACACACAGCCAGGGGGAACGAAGTTTCCTTTCATATTTCAATTATAACCCCGGATTTTCCACATCATAAAAGCAATCACCTATTAATCATCTATTGTTTATGAGTGAATCTTATCTCTGCTCTGGGAAAAATCCTGAACCTTTGATCCTTGTCACTAGTTGAATAGCAATGCCCAACACCAAATCTATTTTTTCCCCAAGTATATATTGAAGTGTCGTTTCTGTAAGTTAACCATTCAAACAAAGTGAGAATCGAGAACAGAAGGGCATTTCTTACTCATGGCTAATAGTTTTCTCACAGCGAGAACTACGTGGACAGAAAATATGGTACAGACTGAAGCGCGTGCTAATTTTGCTTTCTGGTTAAAAGGACGCAGAGCCATTGAAGACAGATTACAAAGAACATGTGGAGAAACTGTAACTCAGACCTCACAGACAAGTAAGATCTAAAATTTTCTGAGCACCGACCCCTAATTTCATGTGACAGATCCCAGTCAAAAAAGGTAGATACACTGAAAAATATTGTGTAAAACTGCCTTCAGGCTATGTACACTTGTGTGACACTTAAATGAACATCTCAGAGACGAGGCTTAACAACCACGAGTGTCACCATGAGTCACCCACAAGGCATCCTACTCAAAGTATGTGCAGCTATGTCCAAAGCGATCTAATTGCCAGAGACCATCTGATGAGACTATGACATCACACCGACCTTCTATTATGAAGAGTGTCTCCGCTCTTGCACAGCCAAGGACATTGCAGGCCTGGCAGGTGTAGAGGCCTCCATCCTCCTTCCTCACCCTGCGGATAGTCAGGTTCCGGTTCCCATCTCTCAGTACAATGCCTAAAGGAAGAAGGAAATTCTTGCTTTATTTCTGATGGGATGCTTTGTCCATGGCATTAAAAATAAAGACTAGTTGCTGCCCTTTATCTCAGACCATTACCTAACTCTAAAGAGGTGCACAGCGTTGACTACTGACTGCTCTCCCATGGGATCTACATGCAAACTCAACTGGACTCCAAACAAGCTGCTTGTGACTCTGAAATGAGCCAGACCCTGTACCCACATTTGTGTGTTCCACGGGAGGGCATGCAAGTGTATAGAGGCCAGAGGTCAATGTGAGGTGGCTGCTTTATTGCTTTCTGCCTTATTCTTTGGCGACAGGCTCTCTCTCTCTCTCTCTCTCTCTCTCTCTCTCTCTCTCTCTCTCTCTCTCTCTCTTCTCTCTCTCTCCTTTCTCTCCTCTCTCTCTCTCTCTCTCTCTCTCTCTCTCTCTCTCTCTCTCTCTCTCTCTCTCTCTGAATCTGGAGCTTGATGACTCAGCTAGACTGGCAAATGAACTCCAAGGAGGCATTTGCCTTCCCATCCCCCCACCCTGCCCCTTAATACTGAGATTCCAGAAGGATGCTGAGTCTAGCTTTCTACCTGGCTTCTAGAGATGAGAATGCTGTGGTGCTTGTGCTAGTGTGGCAAGCATTTCACTGAGTCATTTTTTTTGCCTTCTGTCTACCTTGAAACAAGCCAATAAGTGATAGAAGTCATACCTAGCATCCATCAGAAAAATAGACAAGAGAAATAGACAAGAGAAATAGACAAGTTCCACTCACCTGAATCTTCTACCAGGGTCTCATTGTCTTTGAACCATGTAATGTGTGGGGTAGGATTTCCAGATGCTGGGCAAGTCACTTCGATGGTCTCGCCAATGGTTGTCGTCTGATTCTCCAGATTTCCAGTGATCATGGGTGCCATGCGCTCTGTGCACATAAAAGGAAAATTGTAGAGCCCACGGTTCAAACAGCTTTCATGTCCTGTGACTATTAAACGGTTCTAAACCTCATAAGCAGGAGCCCATTAATAAAGCAAGCTCAAACTACACCGAACTTGGCAAACAGCAACCTTGTTGGATGAGTGAAGTCAAACAAAATAAGAAAGGACACTTCAGACAGACACAGAAGCTTTTAAATATTCACATTAGCCACCCCACATGCAAATCACACAATACTTGGGAATCTTTGGGGATTGTTTTATTCAGGTTAGAGGATTTATTTTCCTCCAATTCCACAAGGCTTTCCCTAAGAGTAACTTCTTCTCTGGAAAGTTGTACCCTCTAAGAGTAAAATTCACGTTTTCCCTTAGGAAAGGCAAAACTTCAGGACAATTATGTAAGGAGTGACTTACATAACTTTGGATAACTATATCATTTCTAATATTTACTGTCAGTCACATATAATGAGAGCCACGCCATTAGCCTTATTTTTATGTGATGTGATTGCAGTCCAGGTTAAGCACCTTACCCAAGCCCCTATAACTAAGTAAATGGTTGAGATAATAATAGAATCTGATGGGCCTAAAAGTCCTGCATGGTTTCCACTAAAACACAAACCAAACAATAATATCCTACGAAAAGCCAAGGCCATTTGTCTACATGGACAGCAAAGCATGAGCTTTCCCATGCTCCTGAAAATCACCCAACTGCAGTAGAAACATTGATGAACATCAGAAAGAATCGTGTTGAGAGAATCCCCTTCCACACTTAGCAGAACGTGGTCATTTCCACCATGTACTATATATATCAGAGTTTAAACAAGTGCACTTGGCTCTGGCCTACTTCCAAGAACAGAGTTTTGGAAACAACAGAGGCATCCTTATAGACGCATACCCACTGACTGTGATGGGAAACTTCCTGGTCATGGCTAAGCCCAGAGCTCCCTTCTCAGCACTTTCTAAACTCTCCCTCATCTGGATCAGCTACTGTTTCCCTGATATAACGGGTCCTATGTGTGGTGTAATCTCTAGGGTCTTGGGAACAACTTCACTCAGAAACATCTGTCCTTCTGTCCCCAAGTTTTTTAATAACAATCATATGTTAGCATCTATTTTCAAACACCCCTTCAGATAAGCCAAAGCACTCAAAAATGATATTCATGTAAAATGTTGATGTAGATTAGTTAGCCTGGGCAGTTCACCTTTCTCACACTATAAACCAGAGAAGATGCACATCACAAGAACTTCAGAGAGCACAACAAAGAAAGGAGAAAATGGCAGGAAAAAAGCACAGAGATATAAACTCACCTAAACTCACCAGATATCCTCAGAGCAGAGATTGCCCAGGTTTTGTGCAAAGTACAAGGTTAGACAAGACAGGCTAGCATCCCCACAGGAAATGTGAAAGTGTTTTTTTTTTCTAATCCCAAACTTAACTCACTGAACTTCACCTACTGCAGACCACATAGGCTACCAGAGAAGTACAGGCAATGAGTGTGGCACCCCTTCCGTGGAATCTTCTAGATCTTAAATTTAGACCTTCATCACACTTTTCATGAAGCAGGTATCCCACTGACCACCTTGTATGTGCCAGTGTGTTCTATGACTAAAATTACGGCAGTAAGCAAGCAAAGATCAATTTTTATCCCCAGGAGTTGGAGACCCCACAATGGTACGATCACCCGGTATTTGCCTATAGTCCCATCCTCTCCTTCTGGGTCATCACTTTGAGCTTCTGACCCTCTCTTTGCTAATAGTATTACACACATGTGCTAACTTTAATCATTTGAATGTCCAAGGATGCCACAGGAAGTTCTCTGGATTTAAGCTAATCCCTTGCACATACTAGTAGTGACATCATCTTAAACACTAGAAAGAGTCAAGCTGTCTTCTAATTTTAATGTATTACCTCACCACTGTTAGCTTTGCTCTGCTTCCAGGAGTGTGCCAGCCTACTAAAAAAGCTCCCAGAGGCCTGTACTATGCACACAACACTCAAACACACTACATTTAAGGCATTGCAATTCTGTCACCCAGGGATGCCTCCATACCTAGGATGATGAGCTGTTTGACCAGGCAATGTCTTTTCTTGGTCTTCTTATCTTGAGCAGAGCAGACATAGTCGCCTTGGTCCTGCAGAGAGGCATTCTGGAATGCCACAATCAAGATGTCATTTGTGCTGTTAGAAAACATGGTGCCATTCAGTTTCCAAAGAGCATCCAAGTTCTTGCAAACTGGTGTGAGTGATTCGCCCATGTGGACGGATGTTGCCTGTGAGCCAAGCTTGTACCACGTGAGGTTCTCAAACGTATTTCTGTCTGCAGTGCACAACAGAGACACACTCTCCTGCTCAGTTGGCTGGGCAGCAGGTTGCACAGTAATTTCAGGACCCCCTGAAATGTAAAGCCATAGTTAGTGGATAGTGACTTAAGTTGGTGTATGACACAATTGTCTTCTTGCTGCTATGATGAACTAAGAAACAGCTCTTGCAGTCCCAAGTCATTACTACAAAGACAGAGCCAGATTAGACAATTCATTTTGCAAAATGTATTATTTGGGAATGTGAAATTAATTTTCCCCAAGTATTCCCTGCATTTGACTTTGAGTTCTGGATATGGTTTCCAAGATGAAAAAAAAAAAAGCCCAACAAAACAAAACAAAAAGATTAAAGCAGGGCATTTAATCACCACATGGAATCTTTAATGATGCCTTCTTATTAATACATGATATGAAAACTACATTTATTATAAGTAATTAGCTCAGACTAAAATATCTGAGCCAGTACAATCAGCTCAAATTTACCCATAAAACTAGGCTGCAGTGACAAACTCTGGAGTGTAGAAAAGCAGAGGCCAGTGACTTAACATCATTTCCATACTCTAGAAGCCCAGGCCCGGGTACTGTTCTATCACAAGCCCACGGATAACTTCACGAACCCCAGCAAGTCATGAATCACACTGACTGGCAAGCAAGACAAGCCACGCCTGTATTGGCTGGTTTGGGGTGTCAACTTGACACAGGCTGGAGTTATCACAGAGAAAGGAGCTTCAGCTGGGGAAGTGCCTCCATGAGATCCAGCTGTGGGGCATTTTCTCAATGAGTGATCAAAGAGGGAGGGCCCCTTGTGGGTGATACCATCCCTGAGCTGGCAGTTCTTGGGTTCTATAAGAGGGCAGGCTGAGCAAGCCAGGGGAAGCAAGCCAGTAAAAAAACATCCCTCCATGGCCTCTCTGCATCAGCTCTTGCTTCCTGCCCTGCTTGAGTTCTAGTCTTGACTTCCTTTGGTGATGAACAGCAGTATGGAAGTGTATGCTGAATAAACCCTTTCCTCCCCAACTTGCTTCTTGGTCATGATGTTTGTGAAGGAATAGAAACCCTGACTAAGACAACACCCAACATGGGACTTGCGGCTTAAAGCACAAGTGGAAACCTTCTCTGACCAGTGATAGGATAGCACATGAACTCTCACACGAGCCCAGGGCCTGCATGAGCAGCTTTAACGTCTTACCGTCAAGTCCTAGCTACACACCACGCCACTTGCACAAATTCCAAAGACAACCGAGGTCCTCACAACTTATTAGCACCCACTTTCTGAGGGTGCCCCGCCCCACCCTCTAAAGAGGTCTCTACTCACTGATCACATGGAAGGAGATGACCCTCTCTCCTCGTCCCGCTTTGTTGACGGCTTCACATTTGTACAACGCTGACACGTTGGCAGCTTGGATGACCAGCGTACTTACAGTCTGTGAACGTACAAGACCCAAGCCATGAACAATGCAGGCTGAATATGTGTGCGCACGCAAACACACACACACACACACACACACACACACACAGACTGACTATTCATCAGCACCCACAGCTGCTAAGAACTGCCTTTGCCATTCATGGTACCACCCTGCCCATCGGCAAAGGTAAACAGCTCTAACCAGGCAGTTAGACAGGGGTTGCAAAAGTGCTTTGGAAATCCTCGAGGATTCACTTTAATGAATAAACATAACTGACACTTTTCCTTTATCATGTGCATAGAGTCAGAATTACTTTTCAACAAGTGAATACACTAAATGGTATTATGTGCTTCGTTTCTCTTCCATGAACTGCTAGTAAGCTATGGGTACCGTGGGGTTTTCCCTTCTCCTTTTACATAAGTAGATATTAATTGTGCAAAATAGCAGGCTTTGTTAGGACATTTTTATACATGTATATAATAGATTATATCCACTCCCAGTGATTTTGTCTTCCCCACCCCACAGTCCAAATGATCTCTCTCCTCTTCCCAAATAGTCTTCTCTACTTCTGTTGTGTTTTATTTTATCTTGACTCGTATGTAAGAAAATCATATGTGTCAAACTTACTTTGTCAAACTTACTTTGCTTCATTTGATGATCTCATCTTTCTGCAAATGGCATAAGTTTGTTCCTCTTTAAGATTGGAGGTGTGTGTGTGTGTGTGTAACTCACACTTTCTTGATCTACCTAGGTGGACTCTGTAACTTGGATGTTATAGATGACATCACACATACTGGTTATTAACCTCCAATATACCTTTGATATACCTTTGCATGTTATTGTACCGCCTTCTATTCAGAGGTAAGGATTAGAGAGAGAATCAAAATCAAAAAGTTTAAGCTCACTTTGTTTTTTCCTTCAATCAGGGCATATTGGTTTTTGGTGACTTCGATCTTGTTTCCCCCCTGGAAATCCTCCACGTGTCTCCATTCTTTACAAGCATACGGGCTTGTTTGGCTGGAAGAGGGAGAAAGCACAGCAAGAAAGCACAGCATGTCAAGATTTGACTTCTCTCTCATTCAGGAGTACCGGAAAGGGTCAGCCTCTGGTTATCACGTTCCTAGTGATAACTCTCGACACACGCGAACACTTCGCAGAACTTGGCGCCAATTAAAAATAGATGCCTACACACAACAGTGCTAAGGTCCTGAGGATACAGGAGGGAAGCAGCTATTCTGGGAACAAGTCTCCATTCATAAATTGGATCGACAAGACAATTCAAGCTCACTTAGTTCAAAGGAAGGTAAGGAAACTTGGAAGCCATTGGGGCTTCTTAAAAGTCACCTCTCTGGGACTGACTGCGGGCTTTTGTTTAGGAAATGGCCAGCAGTGGAGGAAGAAACTTGGGTTTGCTATTTCAAAAACAACAACAGGAAGTGGAATGCTTAGGGTGGTAGGTTGAAGGTGGTGGCTGTTGTTTTCCCTAAGGATGTCTGCACTTGTGGTAGACCTTGATAAGCCTGGGCCTGAGACTCTTGAGGCCTGGGCTAGGTTTATCACTGCCTCGCATCCACCAGCACTTCCTCTGAGAGATGGACATTCCCACAGATAAGGAGGAGCAGTGTGGTCCTCTGCAGTCCACAGACAGAAGATGATCCGATGATTGGCATCTAGCAAATGCAGCAAGTAGTATCCCTTTGGAAAGGAGCCCACCAGGGCTAACTAAGGAGAAAGAGCATAGTGGGGTATGGGGAATGAGTCCAAGTACCATTGAAAGGGTGACCTCCTTGGAGACAGCCTTCCAGGTTTCGATGGAACCCTGGCATGGCTTGGCAAGAAGGGACGCATGATGGCAAGCGAAACAGAGTCCACAGCCCCACTCACCCGGGCCTGTAGGAGCAGGCTTCTTCTAGCTGCCAGTACCATTGGATGTGGTGCAGTGGAGGGTTGGCGTAGACTGTGCATGTCAATGTCTGCATGGTCCCATATTGGTAGGAATCCATAGGAGAGATCAAGGCTTTCTCACCGATCTGGGGTGGGACTGGAGATAGATAGAAAAGACAACCTGTGAACTGCCCGATTGCTTTGAGGAATAAAGGGGATTTCAGCAACCAGATCTGCCTTATATACTCATATGATTTTGCTTCTGCTTGCTTTTCTGTAGGACATCTAGACTTGGAGACAGAAGACCTGAACTCTTAGGCTCTCATAACCCTAAAACCCTGATAAGCCAAGTGACTTCAGGCCAGCTATACATTCCCATGCCACACTCTCTCATTCTTATATGAGAGATGTTGTTCTCCATGCCCTACAGTCCAGCAAGAAGGGGGTGAGAGGGTACAGAGAGAAAGCAGTTGGAATGATGCAGCAAAGACATTTATTGTATGCCCAGTCTTGCTGAGGTGCTCCCCGCTGACTTTCAGTTCTCGTTATCATGGCTATGGCTTTCACTTTACACATGAGAGGAAATGGGAAAATATTAAAAGATTTGCCCAAGGGCATCATATATAGCAGTTCATATATAGCAAGATCCTGGACAAAGGTAGACACGGGCTTTGGAGCAGAAGCTTGGCTTCTGTATGTACCGCGCACAGCAAGGGAAATGCTAGGGTGTACTGAAAGTGGTGACTTGGTGAAGTGGAGCGATGGGGTTGCCCCCTGTCTGCCTCTCTGTCTTTGCTGCCCGATTATTTTCTTCTTTTCCCTGTATTTAATCAGCTTCTGCCATCCTCCCCTCTCTTGCAATCCCCTTTATCCATGCTGCTTCTAAGCAGTCTTCCCAGAGCCTGTTATCTTTAAAAAATACTCCCTAGAGGAAAAAAGAAATGAAACCATGCTCAGAAAAACACACAGAGGAGGATCGAGACGCGTGGGCAGTACGTTCCTGGACTGAGACAACTGCTTGACGTTTTAATGTGTGGTGCCAGTAAGAAGGACAAAGAGTTACACCCGCAGCATGCCTCTGCGTTTGGAGCAAAATATTAATCTATTTACGGGGGGAGAAAAGTGCTGTAGTCAAATAATCTAGTTAAATCCTGGATACTCTTGTCTCTCCCATCAGAGAAGACAATAGCCATTAGCCTATGAAGATTCTAAGGAAGTCCTGTAAGAAAGACACTTTAAGTCAGTCCGGTACCTGCTACACTTACCTGAACTCAAATACTTAATTATAACATTCAGTCTGGGAAAGTAAAGTTTAAAACACTCTTAAATCAAAAGCTTACAGTCTTTCCTGACCTCTGACTGTGGACAGCAAGTTATTCAGTGATCCTGGACTCCACAGGTCTCCTGTGTGGAGTTCTGCCACGCATCTGCATCAAAGCATCTAAATCTTCAGACTAAAACATCACACAAAACACGAGGAGGGTCTCCTAAGTCTTCATTCTATATAGCTTTGTAGACAGGAGCAACAGGAGCTCACAAAGCTTTGAGTGAGCCCAGAGGCATTTGGTTAGGGGGTACCATCTCCTCTCACCTTGCAGGTGACCACCAACAGAACCTTCACATGAGTTATCAAGGAAGCATGGCCCACAGGATGGCAGACCACATCTCATTTCAAATCCACCTCCCTGGGTCATTTCTCATTTTCTTAATGCACTGGCCCCGTTAATGATGCAGATGACATAACAGGAGACAATAGAATGATGGGAGATGAGTGAAGATGCACTCTTTCTCTTCTTTAGCAAACTTTTGACAGAGGAGACACTGAATGGACTCACCATTCACAACCAGAGAGACCATGTGGCTCTGTTTCTCCATTGAAATGGGGTTGGTGAGGATGACCGTGTAGTTTCCTGCATCTCTTTCAGTCACTTCCATGATGGTGAGTTCATCGCCAACAATCATTGTGTAGTTGGACTCAATGGGCCTTCCATTTCTGTACCTAAGGGAGACAATCACAGGAGGTAGTGCAATAGAAGGATTTGACCTCATGCGTATCAATGCTTTGCTTTTATTTCCAGTAGTTACCATTTGATATCAGGAGCTGGATAACTGAGATACTTCACAGGGATTCGGACTTGGCTGCCCACTGTGACTTCCACCAAAGATTTCATCCCGCTACCAAAAGCAATAAAAGGTTTTGCTAGAAGAAAATGAAAGCAGTGGTTCTCATAAATGCCAAGTTACTGTAAATGTCCCTTTGGTTTGGATTTTTAATCATGTATGTACCGCCATCCTGAGAGTCCCCACACTATCCACAACAGTCACATTTCAGCTCACACACACACACATTCTAGGGTTTGTCAGCATTGTCAACTCACTAGTGCTCTCTCATGAGCCTTGAGCATTCTATCCTCCACACAGCCTTCACTACCACCACTGACCCCCACTCCCAGACCAGTGCCCATACCTTACCCTCGGCGCCCATGACACCCTCTACCCAACTCTGCATGTTGATTGTCCCAACACTCCTCAGACCTTCTCTCTTTACAAATCCCCTCTTCTGTCTAGTCTCAGAAGAGGGGATTTAAAGCATCAGTTCCAAATACAAACTTTCAGCCCCAGCCTGACTTCTCTGGGTACCAGGTTTACATATATCCAACATCTCCACCTGGATGTTTAATGGGCATCACCAAAGGAACACACTCAATGCTGTTCTCCATAGCCCATCCAGTCCCCTTCATTTAGTGATGCCACTGTTCAGTTGCTTGTGTTAAAGCTCAAATCATCTCTACTTTTTCACTGACAATGAATCAACCAGTAAGTACTTCTGGTTACACCTCATAATATACCCAAGATCCTTTTTCTTCTTATTCACCCCCACCAACACAGACACACACACACACATATCCTTGTCCAAGTCTTCCACCATCTCTCACCTGGATTCGAACTATCAACCTCCTAACTGTACTCCCCTCTTCTCCCTTCACTTCCTTACAGTAGCTTGATGATAGACCACTTGCCTAGCGTGTGCAAGACTTTTACATCGCAAACACGTGAATTACAAGGTAATCCTATAGAGGCACAAGTTAGAGCTCTAGTATGCACAAATTATCTTAACTGAGACATTTACATGAATGATAGGGTATAACTGAAAAATTGGGTGATTCATCTAAAGCTACACAGAAAGCACTGAATCTGGGTTTCCCCAATTTGGGAAGTTCATGCTTATTTAACTAAGCCCCTTAGCCTTCCTTATGGTAAACTAAAGTCTTTAAAAACATGCCCTCATATTTGCTAACACTCCACTTACAATAATAATGATAATCTCAGAAACGGCCATAACAAATAGGACCTAGTGAGCACTTACCATTTTAAAGTTGAGATTTTGAATCCAAGTCCCTGACTCTAAAGGTATGCTGTTGATCGCTAGGTCTTGTGCCCTCATTAACAAGAACTCAAAAGTACCTTGTAAATGAACAAGGTACTAACCTACATTGCTGTAAGACATCTCTCTCCCCCAGGCACAGTGTATTATCAAGAAGATGGTCGCTTACTGTGAACTCGGACAAATGTTCTATTTCTCTTGATCATCCGTCCACTGGATGCTACACAGGTGTATTCCCCTTGGTCACTCTTGGTCACACTTTCTATTGTCAAGGTGCTCAAAAACATCTTCGCCACAGTCCCAGGAAAGGGTTTCACATCCCGGTTTACAATCTTCTTATGATGAGGCTGAGAAGCAAAAACAGAGTCTAGTAAATGTTCACGTCCCAGCAGAGCACTGTCCAATAGCTCCTAAAGACCCACGGAACCAAACCCTGTCCCCTGGTGAACACAACTATTAATAATAGAGACTATAAACACCACATGCATACTGGGATTCAGGCGAAATGAGTGAAAGTTGAAAAAGGTGAAGTTGAGGAAGGATGCTGAGGCCTTCTTCACCTAATGAGAATGAGGTGTGTGTAGAGTGTGGAATCAAATACAACTGGTTAAAGAGAAATGTGACCTAGGTCACCTCTTAAAGGGAAAAATAGATCAAGGGCTTTAGAGAACATAGAAGTAGAGTAATGTCAAAAGATTAAGACCCTGGTCAGGACCGACATGCACAGGACAACTGCAGCAGTGTGGGCTGGGTCTCCCAGCATAACACCTTTTCATGGGTGCTATGCAGTCTGTCATTGTCCTATATGAAAGTGTGGATGCACTAGAGTGTGTGTGTGTGTGTGTCTGTATGTGAGTTGTTTGTGTGAGTGTGTGTGTTTGTATGTTTGTGTATGTGTCAGGTGTGTGTGTGCATGTATGAGTGTGTGTACATGTATTTGTATGTATGAGTGCATGTGTTTGTATGTCTGAGTGTGTGTGTGTGTTTGTATGTCTGAGTGTGTGTATGTGTATTTTTTGTTTGTTTGTTTGTTTGTTTGGAGACAGGGTTTCTCTGTGTAGTCCTGGCTGTCCTGGAACTCATTTTGTAGACCAGGCTGGCCTTGAACTCAGAAATCTGCCTGCCTCTGCCTCCCAAGTGCACCACCATCACCCAGTGTTATGTGTATTTGTATGTATGAGTGTGTATGTTTGTATGTATGAGTGTGTGTGTATGTATAAGTGTATATAAGTTGTGTGTGTTGTGTGTGTGTTTTAAAGTCTTAATAGTTTATCTGACCAGAGAGGACCCTATATCTCTTATGAAACCTTCCTTAGGACTTATCATCCAAGTACTCAGGCTTTGAGTTGTCAGCGTTACCTTTGAAGGTGGCGAGTGCCAGCTGAAGTCAAGCCCCACATTGAGCTCCGTTCTTGCTGTACAATTTAAGACAAGTTTTTCTCCGGCAGATAGCTCAATTTCATGAGGGGGGCTCAGAATCACATCATAAATCCTATATCCTGGAGCAAGCAAATGATAAAAACAGAAGGTAAGATGGAAAAGAAATCTAGGACTCGGCCCACATCTTTTAAGTGGCGCAGAGCGTGTGACATCATTTTCCTCGGGGACCACACTGCTTCTTGATGGCTTTCGGAAGGCGGTTTATAGTGATTTACAAATCTCTATCTTCAGCATTTCAAAAATGCTGTAGTAACCCAGGGAATAATAAAGTCTAGATACAATGAAAAGGCCTGGTGCCAAGCTGTGCTCTCAATATTGAATTTTCACAAAATGAGCTCCTCTACTGGAACTGTTTTCATCCTTGGTCTTGACAAGAGAGGAGAAGCCCCGGTTACAATGGTTTGCTGGTGAAGAAGAGTATTAGGAAAAAGCTAACCGTAATCTGCGCTAGAATCCTTTTCCATATCTCTTGCCTTTTACCCTACACCTTGCTCGCCAGGATACTCACGTAGAAAGCCACTCTTTATTGTATGATATTAATAATATGGAAAGGAGACATCCACTTACCTACAACCACAACTATGTACATGATAGACTGATAGGTTTCGTCATTGATCTTTGCCTCACAGAAGACCATGCCGGCATAGCTGATCATGGAACTGGGGAGAGTAAAGCCTATCTCGCTGTCCCAGGAAATTCTGTTTCCATCCGGAACAAATCTCTTTTCTGGATACCTCTGATTAGCAAACAGAGAGACAACAAATATTTAACCCAGCACTGTCCAAATTCAATGGCCAATGAAGGACCATATTACTTTCAAGAACCTAAGTTGGTTTGACTTTTAATGTGCTGTTGACCCTCCCTATGGGATCTTTGCAATTCACTGTTGGCATGGTATTGAAAGTGGGAAGCTCATCTCCAAAAAAGGCTTACAGCTATGGAAATGGATGCAGTGACTGAAAACGAGGTAACTCACAGCGCAAAGGGACACGTTGAGGTTTGAAATCGACCCTCGGCACGGGATCACCACAGTTTTGTTCTTGTTCTCGGTGATGTACACGATGCCATGCTGGTCACTGACAGAGGCGATGAATGGTGACCTGTAATCTAGAAGAAGAGGGAATTCTCCTAGTGAATTATTAGCAGGAAAGTTAAGTAGTCTTTGGGTCCATGAACTCTAACTGAATGACAGAATGGCTGTCATTGACAACTTGCATGAATGTGGACATCCACAGGCTAGGCTGCACATAGCTATCTGGCTCTAAAGATGTGATCAAGGAGGCCAGAGAAACACATACACACAGACACAGAAACAGACAGACAGAGAGACACAGACAGACAGACAGAGAGAAAGTGAAGGAAGACACCAACAAAGTAACTTAGCTTCTTCCACATGGAATATTACCAGGTAGAATCTATTTTAATAGTCCATGCTTTAATAGATTTTTTTTTTCCGAGACAGGGTTTCTCTGTATAGCCCTGGCTGTCCTGGATCTCACTCTGTAGACCAGGCTGGCCTCTGCCTCCCAAGTGCTGGGATTAAAGGCGTGTGCCACCACCGCCTGGCCTAATAGATTATTTTTACATAAAATAAAATATTTCATTTAAGACCATACACTTAAACTCTGAGTTTTATGATGATAAAAGTTCATGGTTTTCCATTAGGAAAGTAATGTAAATGACAAAAAAAAAAAAAAAAAAAAGGATCTTTAAACTAAGAGAAAATAACAATGATTTGATTGTTTTGATTTCAGATGATTCAGTAATTCAGAAGAATGGTCTTTATAATAATCTTAAGTCTGTGAGGACTGTAGATAAGAGTCTTTATAAAGCAATATTTCATAGCCACTACATTTAGTTCAAGATTTAGCACTTATTCACATCTATGACAATAAGTATTAGGAAAAACACAATTCCAAAGATTGAGATGAAAGCCAGAGAGGTTTTGATATCTTTCAGACGCCATTCACACAGTTTTAATACATGTCTGGGAGTAACTTCATCCCCTAGAGACAGAACATATGGTCTGGAGCCGCTGCTACTTGAAATCGCAGAGATAACACCTCACCTCCTAACCCCCACCCCTCTGATCAAGCCTTTTCAGAGGTGAAGAAAGAGTTAATGAAACCAAGGGGAAGAAGAGTAACTAACTCCTTTCAACAGCAAAAGCCTGATTTCCTTCCCAGCTGGAAAGCAGAGAGATGCGGCTAGCTTCACTCCCCACATGCCATCACCATTATCCTGCACAGCCAAGGCCAGCTTCCTGGCTCCATCCACCACTAGATGGGTCAGAGGACTGAGGAAGTAAGAGGGGATGCTAAAGACCTATCCACTGGGAATACTACATTCAATGCTTTCTTTCCTGTTGTTAAATTTCATGAGCAAACTCTTGAATAGCTCAACTCTGAAACCTAAGCTGAGGCAGGAGCAGAATTTTATGGTATATCCAGAGGCACCAAGGATACAAGCAGACGGTGCTAGAAACCAGCGCTTGTTACTCCTGCCTCTCCTCCATGGACATGGTAATGGAATAGTTCATGACTTGCTTCATTCAAAGCAAGCCTTGAGAAGCTAAATTCACCTCTTGACTTAAGACTAAAGCTATGCCGTAAGCTATTTCAGTAACCCTAAAGGGGAAGTAAACAAAAGAATACCAAACAACCACGCAGCCTCCCAAAATAAAACATTTATTGTAAGCCACGAAATGACTTTTCTCATGTCTCCAGGTTTCCTGACTCGGGGAGAAGGAAGTATCGAGATACTGGAGGAGAAGCTCATCTTGAAGCATTTCCAGACAGGCTGAGAGCAGGAAATCCTTGCAGTCTTCTGAGAGAGCCACGTCTCCCAAGACTGTGAGATCAAAAGGAGCCAGGCATTCTCCAAGGTCTGAGCCTTGCCTCCCTCAGCTCTGCAGAGTGAGGAGGGGAGGCACAGAACTCTGTGGTATACTTGGCTTACCCGGAGCAAAAAGAATAGACAATCACTGAGCAGCTCAAGAGCATCGTGGGATATTTGGATATGGCCTCTGGTCTTCCATACACTGACCCTACTGAATGGAAGTGTAGATATGCAAGGGTGGTTGGTGCCCCGGTAAAGATCCTTCCTGCCTGGTGAGTGGCTTTCAGGAAATAAAAAAACCTTAAAGTCATTTTCACCTGTCTCAAATTCCCGGAGACGTAAGGGTACATACAGATGAATAAATGAAATACTTTTATAGATCCATCCTTCTCTGAAAGAAATATAACATTGTATGCCTGTGTCAAATATAATGCAACTCAGGGCTGGAGAGATGGCCTAGCAAATGGGAGCACTGGCTGCTCCTGCAGAGGATCTGGGTTCAGTGCCTAGCACTCACGTGGTGGCTCTGTAACTGCAGGTCCAGGGGATCCAATCCCCACTTCTGACCTTCACGGATAGCATGCACAAACTACACATACATACATGCAAAACTCTCTTTCACACAAAAAAAAAAAAGAAAGAAAGAAATTTAAAAAAAGAGTGACAAAGAAACCTTTACATTCCTGAGAAGCAGATGCTGTTACAGGCAGTGAAGAGAGGTTTGGTTTTTTTTTTTTTTTTCACAAGAAAAGGTGGTGTGCAATTTTTAGAATGTAAAAGAGCTCCTATTCATCCCGTAAACATGGAGTACATGTTACGTTGTAGTTTTTATTATATGGATGCTAAGTTACAAACCTTGATTGCATCACAAAACGAACTTTTTTATGTAAGACAAAAGCTAAGTTCCTTTGACATAAAACTAAAGGTGTCCTGTAAATCAGTTCTAGATCTTTAGCCCTGAAAGGGAAAGTCTATGAAGGAAACCCAAGCAGCTAGCCATCACCTCAAAGTAAGAAATTTGCTATGTCCATGAAGACTGTTCATATCTCCCTGGAGTTGGTCCCAAGCCCTCTCAGTTCACACACGCAAAGACAAGACAGTGTTGTGCTTTGCACATGGGTATGTGAATTTATTTTAATAAAGTGGTAATGTGAAAAGGAAAGATCTTATGGGGGAGGGAGAAAGAAAAAAGAAAAAAAAAAAAAAACAGCCTCTAGAGTCCTTGGCGATTTCCCTATGCATTCCTGTAAAAACCTCCTCCCTGCTCCAGATAACCTATCTCACCACAGAAACCTCTCTATTATTCACCTCCAAGCCTCCGCATTTTCAAAGATCCCAGAGTCTCAAAGAGCAGAAGACATTTTAGGCGTCTCCATAGCTCGTGTCGGGTCCCAAGGAATCACAGAGCAAGGTAGAAAATGAAGCAGGGCTGTCCTAGCCAGAGAAGAGACGAGCAGCTCCAACCAAAACCCAGACTTCTGGTGAGTCCTTCCCTAAGGAAGCCTGGCAGAGAAGCTCCGAGATTTCTAGGGGCAAGCATCTTTTCCAACAAGCCTCTTACTGGACTCAACTCTTCTTGACTCTATCGCATTTACGACATTGGAAGCAGACGGGGGAAGTACATTCTGGCCCACCACTTACCTCGAACATAGACATAAACAGTGGAGGCTATGTCGGCATCCCGATACGAGCACTTGTAGGCTCCAGTATCATTTCCAACCACTCTGGGAATGGTGAGTGTCTTGCAGAAGATACTGTCACCACCGCCGCATTCAGTCACCAATACCCTTTCCTCAGAATCACGCTGAGCATTGGGCCAAAGCCAGTCCAGGTCCCGCTGTCCCCTGAAAAAGTATTCCAGGAAGATATCAATGGTACACTCCATGCCACGGGGCTATGTTTCAGAGAGGCTATGCGTAAGAGAATGAAGGTTTGGTTTTTCACATGCATATAAACTAATCAATAGTCACCTTCAAGATGATAGATGCTGGTGGCAGACAGTCTACAAGGACATGCCACCAAAGATCTCACACTCTGTTTCAGAAATCACCCACGTGGTTATGAGTTTTCTGTTAGCTCATTCATTCATTCATTCATGCAGTCATTCAATAAATATTTTAAGCAATATATGATTGCTAAGCATTATTAAGGACAGAGGACAACTTTGAAGGGACCAAGGATATCATGCTCAGTGGTAGAGTAGTTGCCCAGTGTACACCAGGAAGCAAAAAACTCAGTGCCTTTCTGGAACCTAACTCTAATCGAGGGAGACAGACAATTTAAAAGTACAAGTTGTTGCATAAACGGTGGTGATTTGATACTGTGAAGGAAAATATAAAAGAGGCAAAGGAATTGGACCGAGCTGGCCCTATGCACATCGGGAGGAATAGCATTCCAGGTAGCACCAGTAAGTGTGAAGGACAGACAGGACCCAGGGCACATCTGAAGCATTGAAGAACAGCAACAAAGCTGAAGTCCCTATGTGGGTATAAGCAAGGGAGAGTAAGAATTTAGGACACAGAGAGAAGAAGCACACAGTGCCTTATGAGGGCCACACCAAACAGACTTCTATAGCTTCCAGTCTCCGGAAGGCAGTCAATACAAATAAAACAATGTGACCCACTGAGCCATCATCCAAAGAGCTTAGCACTCACATGAAGTGACAGGATCGTCTGTGCCCGAGCACTCCAGGGTTTTTTTCAGAACTTAAGAAATGTTCCCAGCGTTCCCCAGAGGGAGATCTTAAGTGGGCTTTGTGTCTGAGAATAGGGGGAGGAAACTCTCTGGAAATGCCATGACTTAATGAAGATAAACAGCTCCTGCTGTAGCTTTCTGGGTTTGCTTTCCCCCAAAGACTGGGCATTGGTGACTTTTGTAGACCTTAGATATGAGGCCTGGGTTCTCTCCACATGCAATGATCTACACTAGCCCTGAGTTGTTCTGTGGGTCTCTTGATATTCTTCAAATATGAGGCAACTGCCACAAGCTGCTAGGGCTCTTTTTGCCACCAAGCACTCTCCTCAGATGGCACTATGGCCTAGGCTCATTACTGTCCCCAGCAAAACACACTGCCCTGCAGACGGGTCTTTCATGAATGACCATACTCCCAGCTACACCTCCTCTAAGTTCCTTTCTTGTCTCTCAGTGGAAAAGCAAAACTCAAGGTCCTCTTCTTGCCAAAAGTTCTGTTTCTCACTTTATCCAGCATCAACACTGTGACGTCTTGCTGGCAAGAGGGAAAGAGGCCTAGAACATCAAGCCAGACTATGAAGGTCATGGTCTGAACAGGACATAT
Source organism: Mus caroli (assembly GCF_978045245.1). Classification (NCBI taxonomy): domain Eukaryota; kingdom Metazoa; phylum Chordata; class Mammalia; order Rodentia; family Muridae; genus Mus; species Mus caroli. The sequence continues at coordinate 78,569,897 of NW_028227259.1, forward strand.
GGTCAGGAATATTATTGGGTAGATATTAAATTACTAATACAGGCAGAATTTCATTTGTAGAAAACAGCTAAAAAAAAAATGTCCAGAAGCCATTCTGGGTGACTTGAACATGGATAGAATTTTAGCTCTATTCATAAGGATATCTCCTTTGCTTTACTAACTTATCAATAGTTGTGAATGTCAATTACATGCTAGTTTTAGGCACATCTTCTCATGCATGCATGCATATTCCTGTGTATGTTACATTTGTGTAAAATGTTTGTGCATGTGGCTCAGCAAAAGAGTACAGAGGTTTGAAAAGACTTTTTCCATTGTTTCATTATTAAATAGGTTCTTAGAAGTCTCATGATTTATAAACAATTGTAACAATACTATTATACTTCTGCAATAGTGGAAATTGTTGTGACCTCAGTAAACAATGAGTCCTTTCACACAGGAAAGCTGGCTCAAAAAAGGATTCCTTACCTGCAAGTAATCTGAAGGGTTGTATTTGCCAAAATTGTCAGTATGTCTTTTTGTGTGCTGAGCTTGGGGGGATGGAGGGAATCGCCAGGCAAACCTAGAAACAAATTAGAAAAGAGTTGGATCCAATAGGAAAGCCCTTCCATAAACAATGCACACTCCAAGTTTTAAAAGGCCTCTTCAGCAATTCATTGTATAAAGGTGGGATTGACTTTGTCCCAGTCCCAGTTAAAGTTCACAAGCTCTGTCATAACAGGAAGAATGGGCAGATGGTCACAAACCTACACAACAGCTCTGCAATTCACGGCACCAGGGTGGAGTTCCTGTTTTCCTCCGTTGCCAACTTCAAGGTCTTACAAAAGGATACGGGACATTGAAACCTGGTGAACCTCCATCTGATGATTTCAGGCCCTTGGGAAAGGGCCCACTGACATTTCTTGTAAAGCATAGGATGCACAGATCTGACTAAATTGCTGATTAATGAAAACTCCCTGGAGACATCTCTCTACAGCTCGTCTCCATACCCCTGAAAGGGACAGGAGCCACTGTGACCCCGTCCCATTGTCTTTTATCATGCTGTGTACCAGACTTCCTTTGGTATCTGAGCTACAGAAGCTGAGGCAGTGGCTTCTAAAGACAGCACATTTAAGTGGAGGAAAAGGAATTGGGGAAGAGAAATATCTCCCAAGTTCATGCATACATGCATATTCATAAACTCAGAGCAAAACTAAAAATAGTGTAAGTCTAATGAGCAATAGATAGGGGGTCCCAACTCATTAATCAAAGCTCTGAGCTCATACCAATACAAAGCTGGAGACATAAGACACTTGTTACCTAACTGATTGAAATGCAAAAAAGCATCTTGAGAGATACATACCACTGCAGGTCATTACACAGCAAGATAACTAGTTTTCAGTCAACTAACCCATAACATGCAACCGGCTGCTTTAAAAGCATGAAAAAACAGACGTTGCCCACTATGTTAAAGGACACCAAGATCTTCTAGCTCTTAGCTTAAAACGTGAGCTACCTAGTGTGGTGCACACACCTGTAAGCCCAGCATTCTGATGAGTGAGACGAATGGACCGCAAGTTCAAGGCTAGCCTGAGCCACACAGTGAGACTCTGTCTCAGAAGAGAAGAATAACTAATTAATAGCAGGCAGGCATCCAGGCTTTCTAATTCACACTGACTAAGAACAGATGACTCCTAAGACCTCAGCTGGCATTGATGTTGTTGGGCAAATAAGTGAACGTGAACGAAGATGAAGCCATGTCAATAAAGTATTAGCAAAGAGCCAAGGCAAATAGCCAATGCCGTGACACTGTGGCCCTCTGAGAACAGCCAGAGACAGCTGTCCACTGGCTACCTACACAGATGTGCAATAGTCTACAGCCATGCCACCCTGAATACACCCAACCTAATAGGATGTACATATGTTGCTGATACAACTATAGATTTAGTAATTAATGACATATTTTTAAAACATTGGTAATTAAATGACATTAATGAATCTCAGAAGCTAGTTGGCATTGTTAAGGACTTGTGTTTGGGCCATGATTTTAAACTTTACAGTGTGTTTATTCCTAGACCAACAAATTATGCATTTTAAATGGCATTTAAAGTGACTGGATCACAGATGCTCTTGGTCTGCCCTGAGACAGCTATAGAACTGGGTAGTCATATTCAATTAGTCGGCATAATATTTGTCAATATGAAATAAGTCACTGTCCCTAACATAGGCAAGCAGTTAAAATGTTCTTAAACAAGCCTTTCAATAATGGAATCTTACTTTGTTTGAGAAGAAGCAGGAAATGGAAAAACAATTTGTTTGATAAGTAGATTCTAACCATGAGTGAGAAACATTAACCTGCAAACGATCACTGGATACGCTCATCTGATGGACTCACTAGTCAGGCAGATGTGTGAGGGAAATGTAGTGGTAACTAATCATCAACTGCGCCCACGGCACCACCACAGTAAATGACCTTTATTCTTCAGTGCCAGGAAGCGAGTGCAGAGCCTCAGCGCTCTACCGCTGATCTACATGCAAGAGCCACGAAGAGCTTCTCAACTGTCTCTGTAATAACATACAGCCATAGATTCTCTTAGAGTGCAGGCATGTTGGCTATGCTCATCTTTAAAGAATGCCCCATTCCTAAGACATCAAACACAGCACCACAGTATCCTAGGGATATGTCTGCAATCAAATCCAGTCAATGAGGTTATCAATAACTGGAGATTTACATCAGTGACTAATGCTAACCCACCGCCTTTATTAAACCTCATTCATTTTCATCGGCAAGTTTGGGTTCTGTGCTTTAGAAAGCTCATTCTGACTGCAAGAGGTACATATGCTACTATACAATAAAAGCCCTTTTATGTTCAAATCCGATAACCAACATTAATTAATTTGTGCACTGTTATCCTTCCCGCTCAAAGACCAGAAGGAAAAACAACAGCGGCTCTGTCTCTAGACTTCGATGGCACCAATTATAGCCCAATCCAATTAAGCAAGTCACACACTCCAAAAGGGCAACCTCCATCTTATTCAGAGAACGGGATACTGTTAAGCTGCTACACTAGGAATTCTCTGGGCTTTAAAGCAGCTTGCTTCTCTATGGAACCCAGGGCAAGCACATGTTCCAGGCTGTCTTTCTCTTCCCAGAAAAGGGGAGAGTGCAGCCTTCTCAGGAACAAGAGGGCACTCGTGATGGAGCTAGCCTGATGAACCAAGTCATTATGAGGAAAACTCAATAGCTGTAGACAGGCAATCTTGGTGCCTTATGTGTCAGTGCCAATGCTTTTAAGCCATTCGATTCTCTTAGGGTGCAAGGAATGTTTCTGCAGAATTGACTTCTTTTTTCCTGATTCTCCATTCTCCAATGGGTGGATATTGGAAATCTGCAAACTGTGGCTTCAAAAAGGAAATGACAGAGAAATAGAGGAGGAAGAGGAAGAGGGAAAGGGAAGGGAGGGGAAGGGAAGGGAAGGGAAGGGAAGGGAAGGGAAGGGAAGGGAAGGGAAGGGAAGGGAAGGGAAGGGAAGGGAAGGGAAGGGAAGGGAAGGGAAGGGAAGGGAAGGGAAGGGAAGGGAAGGGAAGGGAAGGGAAGGGAAGGGAAGGGAAGGGAAGGGAAGGGAAGGGAAGGGAAGGGAAGGGAAGGGAAGGGAAATTATTGCACAAAAGCCCAAGAGCGAGTGTGTGCCTAACCTTGAAGCAGAGGGCATTTTAAAACAAGAAAAGTGACCTATAACTAGGTGCCAAGCTCAAGAGTTTCTGAAACTTTCAGAGTTTACCCCAGGACCAACGCTTTGGAGTAGTAAGTGGAGAGTTAGTTAGTTTAATACACCTGGAGAAGCTGTCACAGAAGAGAAAGCCGCGCGTCTTCCACCTACCAGCAAAAATAGCATTCTGCATCAAAGAAAGTTGAGGGAGGAAAGTGTTGCTCTGTGAAGAGACCTCACCTCACATAGTCCGTGCGCTTACACGCTGGAGCTAAAGGGGAGCAGAGCCAGAGGCGGATTCCCTGCTCCACTCTAGGGCGGTGGGCAACAGCACGGGGTGGTTGATGCCAGTCGGGCCGCTCGGCTTGAGCTGGCTTCCCAGCGTTTGACCGGCTGTTCCTGCCAGTGGGAGCATCTCCTGCCCCGGCTCAAGGCTCCTTTCCACTCCTGCCTACCTAGCGCCAGGGGCTGTGTCAGCTCCGCAGGACACGCTCCAACCGATGCCCGGGGGGGGGGGGGGGGAGTGAGTAGAATCCTGGCTGAGTCATTTCGGAAGAGTCTTTGAACCTCAGTTTCCCCATTGGTAAGTGAAAGAACACCCAAGGGAGGGTCTCTAGAGCTCTCCCAGTTAGGTCGTCTTCTCTTCTATTCCCACTCTCCGCCCGCCCGCACCCTACTTCTCCGCCTTACTACTAAAGAGTGGGCTCCTTACCCACAGAGGCGGCTCGGGTCTCCACGCAGAACCACAGAGCGACAGCTAGCAGCGCCTTGCTCTCCATCCTGCACCTCGCGCTGGGCACAGAGCCCAGTTCTCAGGCACAGACTCCTTCTCCGTCCCTGGCCCTCAAAGAAGTAAGTCACAGAGGCGGTATGCGCCCCCGCAGCGCAAGACCGGGGAGAGCGCGGAGCACCGGCGCCCTGGCTCCAGCCGCGGCTGCAGCGGTGTCCGCGGAATCGGGTCAGCCAGGTTATCCCGGCTGCGGGACACAGTCTGGGCTTTCAGTCCTGCCGGGTAGCGGTCCGCGCGATCTAAGGAAACACAGCTTACTCTCTTGGGGTCCTGAGGACTCAGTGCAGAAAGAGAGCGCCGGCTAAACACTAGCGAATGGAGGCGGGGTCATTACCGGGAGGGGTGGGGACTCACTGCGTCCGGCCACGCCCCCCACTGGATACCAGGTTTGGGTTTCCCGGTTTCCCACGCCCACTCCCCCACTACCCCGGAACTGTGCCGGGCGGCAAGTCGCATCCGAGAGCAAATCTGGACGCAGCTCGGTTTCTGGTGGAAGTAAAATGTAGCCAGTAATGGGCTCTGAGACACTTGCTTCCCCCAGCAACCCGGAAAGCATCACCAGAAACACGAGGCCCACTGCGCCCTCATTAGGAGCCTGCAAGTGCAGAACTCTCTTCACCGCTGCAGCTGAGAGTCTCAAGGGACCAAAAATCCGCCCGCAGGTGGGAGCATAAAGACACGAACCCCTGAACCTAGATGTACTCGTGGCACCAACTTGCAGTGAGTTGGTCAGTACTTGGAAGTTTTGTTTTATGGTGCTTTGGCCACCGCATCCCCCGCCCCGTCTGAATGTTTTAATTAGAAGATAGGCGCTTATCCAGGTTGCCAACGCCTCTACTGTTTTCTTGTCCATCTGGCAACTTTAAATCGTCCGAAGTTACCTGATTAGCCCTAGAAGACATTTCGGTTGTGAACTCCTGCCTGGCTCGGTCCAGAAAACCCATAGCAAGGAGATGCAGGGAGCTGGCAGTGGTCAGGGCTCCAGGGCAGATGCACAGAGAAGAGCTCCCGGTCCTTCTCCAGTGGCTGCTAGAGTGCTTTTGTCCACCCAGTTCTATGACCACCACGGTCCCCTACAGTAACTTTGGCCAGGCCCCTTTACAGAGCTCACCTTTCAGCCAAGATATGCTTGGGGGAAGAGAAGGGAGAGTTTCTTGCCAGAGGCGCCAGTGTAGGAGCAAAGAGGAAACCCGTCCGGTGTGAACAGTCCCAACCCCCCCCGCCCCCCCCCCCAGCTATGCAGACTTCAGGTAGCGACTAGAGAGGAACGGCAACCTTCACCCCTCTCGTTTTCTTTCCATTCCTTTCCTTCCACGCCTGCGAAATGAAAACAAATATCTTGTGACATGTTTTACTCCTGGCAAAAACCAAAAGCATTTAGAATGATAGTTTAAAGGACAGCCTTTCAGCCAGACAGAGATAAGATTATTGTCTCTACATCGGATCTAAACTACACTGATGTGCACAATTAATGATGTAACGTGATGCTTTTCTTTAAAAAAAAATAAGGGGGAGGGGGGGACAGGGATGCTCCTTTATCACGTGCCTAAGCCTGAAGTATGGTGCCAGAAGCAGGTGGCAAACCCAGGAGGGTTTTTAAAAATCCAGGTTCACTATAAAAAACATTTCAACACATAGTGAATCTATATAATAAAATTATACTTGAAGATCATGGGAATGTTTGGTGTGGGCATCCTCATTTAGCAGAGGCATTGCCTGGTCTGCTCACATTTAGCTTTGTGTATACTCAGCTCCTCACGAATGAAAACTCCGTATGAAGGCTGTTTGGTGTACCTATGGACAACATTCTGAAAGGTTCTGCCCTGTTCTTTTTATCGGTGTTCCACTGGGTGTGTGTCCTCTTATCTAAGAGGTATTTACTTGTGAACAGGGTAGAATGTTTAAGGAAACTTCTCTTGCAGAGAGTAAAACAAACTCAAACAAACCTCAGCAAAAGAGCCAGGGAGGGCTGTCAGATTTGGGTAGAGGGAGAGACGATGGATCCTGGATAGGAGAAGGTAGGTCTTCTCCATCCCGGTGGCCAGACAATGCTTCTCTCGAAGCCTTATTTACAATTCTGGACACTTCCCCTTGTATGTTTTACTTAAGAAGACAGTGTCTCCTCTAATACAAACCAGAACCTGCAGGCCCATGGTAATCGCCCCATTTAGAATTCTTAGAGGAAGCGATGCATCTTTGATTGGCTATGGCACCCAACTTTAACAGGGTCTCAGTGAAATCAGCCTCCTATACTCCCTCCACACACATAGGGAAATACTTTACACTTGTTTTGGGCCTTTTTTTTTTTTTTTAAAGACAAGATTTGTTTTAAAAAGGAAGAAGAAAAGAAAAGGCAAAAAGAGAAGGAAGGAGAGGGATATGGTTCAGTTTGTGAAGTTTCAGTGCAAGCATGAAAACCTGCGTTTGAACTTCCAAACTCACATTTAAAAAGCCAGATGTGGTGCCAAAGCTGTTATTCCAGCGCTGGGGAAGGAGAGATCCGAGGATCCCCAAGGCCCGCCAGCCCAAACTGAGATGAATCAGCTAGTGACCCTCAGGCCAGTGAGAGGCAGTGTCTCCCAGCTGAAGCTCTTGAGAAATGATACTCAAATATACCTCTGGCAGGACCATCAAAACTGGACCTTCACAGAGCATGAGTGGGTGTGCGTGCGCGTGCACACACACACACACACACACACACACACACACGCACACACACTTGTTCAATAGCATTCTCTATTTGACACAGACATAGATGAGCAGTAGGAAATGTTATGAGAAGTCCCCAGAAAGATCCCACTTTATAAATTCCAGGAAGTGCTCGCCCACCGCAAAGGTAGGTGGGAAAGAAGACATCTTTGCTTCTTACATGTTTTTCAAAATAAATAAATAAGTTCACTTTCACAACTACAGTGTGGCACACTACCCTTCCTTTTCTAGTGGCTGCTGTGGTTTCGGTCATTGCCACCAGTCAGTCACATGCTTGCATGGCACTTCCCCATGTTTGCTTCGTGTGTTTTTCTTAAGTTTCTGTTTAGCAGAGCACGTGACTACGTCGATGGCAAGGTGGGCTCAGTTTATAATCTGAGCGCACTCACGACTCTCAGACTTGGCTAGCCCTCGTGCATTGTTCCCTTCTCATCATCGGACTTCTTTCCATTCCCAAGTTTATTTTACTCTGTGTATGGCTTGTGTCTTTAGGAGGAAAAAAAGGCTCAGTTACCTGGAAGTCAGACTCACTTCGCGTGTTCTGTCAGAGTTCAACTCTACTTGACAGTGTGATGAGTGTTTTAATGACTTTCCATTCTTTATGTGAAGCAGACCAAGTTGGTCTCGTCCCTTGCTACCTGCAAAGGAAGAACCTTGGTACTAGGGATCTATGTACCCATGTACTTTCCTATAGTTACTTGGAACTTTTCAAAAAAAAAAAAAAAAGATAAATTGAAATTTTAAAGTAGAGTCTGAGAGATACCTCTGCATTATGGGTGCTCGCTGTCTTTCCACAGGACTCGAGTTTGGTTCCGAGCACCCACAGTGGGCGTCTCACGGCCCATTCCTACAGCTCTGGAGAATCTGTTGCCTTGGTTTCCATGAAAACACACACACACACAATTACACATACACACATATGCTTACCGACATACATATACACACAATTGCTTAAAATAAAATCTTTTTTAAATCAAATAGGTAAAAGATACAGGGAAATTAATTGAAAGTCCACATTGCACCAGAGAAGGGGGCCAGAAAACAGGAGTAGCCAACATTTGAGCAGACACAGTCTGAAAGCTGAACTCCATCTTTGCCTCATCCTTAAGACAGCCATGAAGGTAGCAAGCCCTATCAGCAGACTTGGGGGCAATGAAAACAATTATTCTTGATGGTAAGAGAATGTTCTCCCTCCCTACTTAGATCTGTGCAAAAGGAAAAAGACAGTTACATCGATTTTCTAAGATCCTTTTTTCCCCTCCCCCCCCGAATCATTTTTTAAGATTTATTTATGTAAGTGTGTATTTTGCTTTTATGTTTGTATGTAGACCGCACGTGTGCCTGGTGTTTTCAGACAGAAGAGGGGGTCAGATCTCCTAGAACTGGAGTTACAGATGGTTGTGAGCCACCATGTGGGTGCTGGGAACTGGCTCCAGGGCCTGTGTAGGGATAAGTATTCTTAACAGCTGAGCCATCTCTCCAGCTCCATCTGGCAGATTTTGTTTTCTGCTAGGAGTGCCAATGAAAGTCAAGGGGCCACATTGTAAATGAATAACAAGCAAGTCCATTTAGGAGCACTCTTGATGTGATGGGCATATTCCTTGGTTCATCTATTTACTGCTCAAAATAACTGAATAGAAAATGTAACATTCTCATAGTGTGGGGGAGGGAGTTTAGATGGTTTAAGTAGCTTCCCAATATTTCACAGTTCTAAGTTGCTAAATAAGATTTGTAAAAATAGATGTTAAGCACCCAAGACCTTCAAGCTCACAGTTTTTGACTGGTGACCAATCTCATCCGAGGATAAGGCCAGGTGCATTGAATCAATGCCTGAGGCTGCCTCCTACCTCCCTGCAAGCTTTTCCGTTTCAGTGATAAAACACCACGAACAAAGAAACCTATAGAAGAGAGTTCCTTGAGGTTACCTTTCCAGAGGGCTAGGAGTCTATCATGGCGGGCAGGCATGGCATCGGGAGCAGGAATCTCACAGTGTCAGATACAGCACAATGCAGAGAGAGAACAAGGTAGTAGATGAGGGTTTATAGTCTCAAAGCTTCTATCATGCTTCCTCCTGCCAGGCTGTGCCTCCCAACCTCCCTACAAAAGCTCTCCCAACTGGGAACTAAGTATTCAAATATCTGAGCCCACAGGGGAAATTCTTGTACAAATCACTACATTCCCATAAATGATCTATTTTTCTAGAAAAATGGTGTGCCAAAAGGATGTTAAGGGAGGGGGGACTCTGAGATGCTAACTAAGAAAGAAAGACAAGTTATCAGACTCCTTCCATCCAGGGAAACACGCTCATGTTAGATGTACCTCTTCTATGTAATCTTTAAACCACCAGTCTTCCTCACAAATAGAGGTTTGATCTCTAGAAAACGTGCATGTCTTTTAAAAAACATGCCCTTAGTCATCGTGGACATCTTTCATTATGGAGATAAAGCATGAGACCCAAGTAATGAGCTTGTCCTTCCTTCCTTCCTTCCTTCCTTCCTTCCTTCCTTCCTTCCTTCCTTCCTTCCTTTCTTCCTTCCTTCCTCCCTCCCTCTCTCCCTCCCTCCCTCCCTTCCTTCCTTTCTCTCTTTCTTTCTCTCTTTTCTTTCTTCCTTCCTTTTTTCTACCTTTCTTCCTTCCCTCATCCTTCCTTTTCTTTTCCGTTTATTATTTTATTTCATATGTATGGATCAATCATTTGCTTGCATGTATGTCTATGAACCAAGTGTGTAGTTGATGCCCATGGAGGCCAGAAGAGTTCATCAGATCCCCTGGAACTGAAGTCACGGATGATTGTGAGCCACCTCTGAGTGCCAGGACTTGAACCTAGGTCCTCTGCAAGAACAGCCGTTGCTCTAAACTGTTGAGCCATCTCTCCATCTAGCTTCCTGGAACTCTCCAGTAAAACCCAGCCAAGGAATTAATTAAATTTAAAGGGGTGGCAATTAATACATAGTAAAAATGGTAAAGGGGATAATGATGAATGTTAATAAAATCCATTATGAATGTCTTAATTAAACAGATATTATAAAGATAGTATGGGGTGGGGCTAGCAAGATGGCTCAACAAATAGAAGCTCTTGCTATGAAGCCCGACAACTGAGTTTGAGGCCAGGAACTCACACGGTAGAAGGAGAGAACTGACTCCTACAGGTTGTCCCTGACTTCCACCTGTGGACTGGGCCATGAATGTCTGCACACAGAAAAAAATCAGTAAATGGGAGAAGAGGCAAGTGAGATGACTCAAGGAGAACCTGATGCTCTTGAGATGACCCAGACTCAGTTCTCTGCACCCACAAGATGGTTCATGCCTCCAGTCCTAGGGGACCCAATGCTCCCTTCTGATCTCTATGGGCAGCAGAAATGTCTGCGATGCACTATGACTGTGTAGGCAAAACACTCGTACACATAAAATTTTAAAAAAATTAAAAATGCTTCCTGAAAAATGAATAAGTAAGTGTATAAAAGAAAAACTCAGGATATTAAAATTATATGTATTAGGTAATCCTCTCCCACTGAAGCCAGATAAGACAGGGGGTACCTCCTGCTTCTCAGAGGTGAAGGAGAGATGGGGAGGGGTAAGAGGCAGTGGAGAGAGTTAATCGGAGGAGGGGGGTGTCTGCGATCAGGATATAAAGTAAATAAATGGAAAAATAAAATTATGTCCAACTTTTAAAAAGTTATATGTACTAGCCATGTAAAATGGACTTCATATGCTCACTTGTAAATTCACATTTAAATAATGGTCATATATAATAGGTATAACCAGTCATGTACTAAATGTATACATTATCTTAGGCAATTTGATATAGACTATTTGGTTAGTCACAGAACCAGAGAATTACTCTCCTTTTTCTGTTTGCTCAGCACTTGTGCGACAGGCTTAGGCAAAATTTTCAACAGCAGAGAATAGGTCAGATTCGGCCCTTATTGCTAGTGTGCAGATCCTCTGCGATGTGTTAGTAACGTTGAGAGTGTTTTTCCTCGCTTCTGCTTCTGGTGTGCCTCGTTTCTCCTGCATCTCCTCCCATTCTGAATCACATGTCTCTGGTGCCCACCCACCACAACTTTAATGATACCAGCCTGTTGAAGTATGTAAAACTATCCAATGTCAACAAAGATACAGAGTGACTGTCATTGGTAATAAGGGGAAGACTGGCAGGTCTTATTTTAAATGAGAAAGAAAAACAGTCTTGTAAGATTTGTATGGAGTATGTAAGAAATGTGATTTGCATCTCTTGCCTCTGCCATGTGCAGATTGCAACCATTTTCCAATGTGTTACCCATCTTCCTTCTTAAAGCTTATCAGGTCTTCAAAGGACTGAATTGTACACAAACTTATCTTCTATATTCTAGAGCGGAAACCCGTTATTAACCTCTGCCCAGTATGTCTGCAGCATCTGTCTCAGCATCTGGCTGCTTTTGGAGTCACACCTTGGTTGAGATCTTATCCAACTAGTACCCTTCACTGTCTTGGCTCTTTAGCTCTACCATAAAGACAGGATTTGCCAGATACATCTTGCTTACCCCACACCACCCCTTATAAGAAGAGTGTACGTGCCTGTAGGTTACCCATATGCTGTGATTTGGATGTGAAATGTCCCCTGTTAGGCTCATGTGTTTGAACCCTTGGTCCTCAGCTGATGGCACTATTTGGGAACACTGTGGAGACTGTAGGAAGTGAAGCATCACTGAAGAGAGTGGATCACTAGATTGGAGCTACTCCATAGCCTCCTCCTTCCCATTCACTTCCTGATGCAAGGAGTGCAGCCAGGCGTCCCGAGGTCTTCCTTGCCATGAAACTATATCTCCTTGGAGCTGTAGGCCAGAACAAACCTGTTCTCTCACAAGTTCACGCACAGATGTATAAAGCAATACCGTGTGAAGGCCATGCAGGGATGTGCACGGTGACTAAGCCAGTCTAGTAGTTTGCAATAGTGTTGATGCTTTTTCAGAATAAAGGCAATGCTTTTCAGTAACGTTGCTTGCCCAGCACTGAGAGCTCTTCAATGGCATCACAAAGTTTTGTGTCTCTTGCATATAAATTTAGGCTCCAGATTTCCCAAAATGTTGGCTCACAGTCCCTTGAGACACAAATAAAAAATTCTCCGTGAGCATTGTTTCGGAACGTTCATTTCTAACGTATCACTGCCTCCATGCACGTGATAAGCCAAACCACTCATCGAGGGATGCCTCACAGAGAGAAATGCTCAAATAAAGGGGAAAATACGACTTTGGTTGTATTTGATAATCAGCCAAAAGTAGGTCAGGCTGGGCCTAGGCAGATGAAAGGCTCCAGGGAGTCATTTCATGCATCTGACTGCACAACACAAATAGAAGCTCCAGATGCAGAATGCACAGACCTTGTAGGAAGATGCTGCATGAAAAGCGCTGGGCAGGAAAAATGGTCTTTGGCATGGACTCTACCTTCACCACCACATTTCCACATCCTAAGAACCTTGACCTTGCTACTCCTCAAAGCTTCCTCAGTGCCTTAGGAAAGTCCTCAAAGGAGAAGGTATCTTTCTTCATCCTCTCTCCTCAAATACAGCCACTTCTCCATCTTCATGCCACCCTGCCTATCCTCAGCATGGATCTCATTGTCCATCTGCTTCTGGAGTTACCTCTTATGTGCTGCCTATCCAGCCAGCACTCCTCCTCGCTGGCTTTGGCTCTTTAACTCAACCGTGAGGACAGGATTCACCAGATACATCTTGTTCATCACCTTAGTTAGGCTCAGACAAGACTTTCCCAGGGAACACATTCGCCTGTGTCTTTATCCTCAGGATGTGGATAACCGGCAAGCGAGGCTGGCCAACTCTGAGTCCTCTCATAACTCATGTTTTAGTCTCTGATCCTTGCTAGACATCCTCATGGCTGTATTTCTCCAGATTCGGGCTTTTGCTTTCTCCTTCAGCCTTCCCAAGCTCCGCATCCCTCTATATAGCCTCCAGGGATGGAACTCAGATCTTCAGGCTGGCAGAGCAAGTGGCTTTACCTACAGACCCATCCCACCAACCCCTAAGTTACTTTTGTTGTGTTTTGAGACAGGGTCTCAGTATGTATTCCTGGCTGTCCTGGAACACACTCTGTAAACCAGGCTGGCTTTGAACTCACAGAGATCCCCCTGCTTCTGCCTCTGGAGTGCTGACATTAAAGGCATATTCCACCATGTCCAGCTTACTTTTAAACAGAAAGATCACAGTGATTTATCAACACCAGAAATTTACACTTAAAAAAGTTCTACTCAGACACTAGACACACTGTTACTGGTGTTATATTAATTTGTTAGATATTTATTGTTTTGTTTCATTTTTAAATGTATTCAATTATTTATGATTTATTAGATGATCTATTTACTAACATTAATCCAAGGCTTCCCTATCCTGGCTAGGGATTTCCTAGGCTGAAGAGCTTTGTAAAATACCAGTTCCGGATACCTTTAAATTAAAATCTCCAGGGGAAAAAAAAAAAAAGCTTGGTGAGGAGGTTTTGCTTGGTTGCTTTCTAATGTGATTCTATGACATCATACAAAAGTCTTGTTCCAAAGGGGGAGGGGAAGAATGATCCTTCCAGAACTTGGGTGTGAGTACATAATCCTTACAGACTTATTTATTGGTTCTAGAAGCGCAGAGAATTTTCTAGTAAGTGCCAAAAACACACGAGAAGTTTTTAAAACCTAACTCTGAAGAACAAAATCATTTATTCTTTGAGAAAGTTAAAGCTACTGTTTCTTTTAAATAGATTTTGAAAAATCTATTTAATGGGAGTTCTGAGTGAATTTGAATGTGTCTGCTATGATTCATGGTAACATCTTCAAAGAAAACCGCTTGGGTCTGAAAGCATCTTCAAATACTTCACATTCCTACTCAGTATTTACTGCACAGAATGTTCCCAGTTACAACTGGAAAAAAAATGTCAAGGAAGTACAAAATCAACAGCCTGGAAACACCAATACATTCATGATAGAAAATTACAGCTTCCGTGTCTTCCTTCAAACAGAGGATGCGACTTCAGTGGTTAGGGCAGTAACTCGCCACATTCCTCTCTGCTGTATTTCTTATTAAATTCTGTTATGACAGAAAGAACTGCTTGAAAGTCGGCGTAGGAGGAAGACACTAAAACTGAATCTCAAGTAAGAAACATCATGTCAATTGGTTGCTCTGATCCACGGATGGTGCCGAGCACAGTATAATGGGTGTGTTTGCCCTCTCTAGCCCTTAACCCCACGAGTCAAATGCCGATAAAGAGGGGACTGCATGTCGATGTCTATCACATGTAGTTAAGACCCTTTGGGATCTAGAATAAGGGCTCTAAACGATAACCATCCATAACATTCTTTGTGAGCTTGCATTTGAAAAGATGAAAAGTGTATATGTATGTTTGCATATAGAATACACACTCAATATTTACCCATCTGCATCTTAGAGTGTTCATTCTTCAGAGAGAAAAATAAGATGACTCAAATCTTCTTCAAGCATCACTTCAGATGTTTGATACACATAAGACTAGAAAGAAAATGTTAACAATCAAACATGAAGTTGTAATTACTCCTAAAAACTAGAGTAGGAAATGAGAAAGAAGGGAGGGTTTTGTTTAATCGTCTATACTATTTTATATTTTTAAGTATTCTCATTGATACTCTAAAACATAATGTACTAAATTTGTGTTGATAAATTTTAAATTTTCAAAAAGGCAGGAGAGGCCAGGGGGTCCCCTCTGTAGGTGCTTTTCTGAACTTCTCATTTGCACGGGGGGGGGGGGGGGTTGAGGGAATCTGAAGTGATAAATTTGCCAGCCCTCTGCAGGTGTGTTTGACTAACCTGCCACTCACAGATCACATGTGGCCACATGTCACCAATAAAATAAATAAATAAACTTACAACATTATGAGGAATTTTTCTGCTTGCAATTTTCACTATAATTAGATTACATTGTTCCCAAACAACAACAACAACACATTATAGATGACCAGTGAATGTCACATTGCAGTGTTAAAAGGCTTGACACAATGTCACAGGACCTAGAAGTGGTGCTACTGTATGGTCTTGGCTTTATCCTAGATTTAACAGTGGTGGAAAAGCAAAATTATGAAAAAATAATCTGAAATTGTCAAAACCAGTCCCCATCCCTTAAAAAAGAAAAGAAAAAAAAAAAGAAAAAGAAGGAAGGAAAAAGAGAAAGAGAGAAAGAGAAAAAAAGAGACGTCTTCCGCTGTTACCTTGACCGGCCTCGAATGCTCTATAAAGAACAGACTGGTCTGAACTGGCCAACATCAACTGCTTCCCAAGTGCCGCAATTAAAGCCATGTGTCAGCATACCTGACCCAAATAAATGCACTTCTAACACTAGACTGGGAAGCTCCTGCTTTCCAAAATCATTTCTCATCTAGTCCTCACTTTCCCCTCACAAGAGTGCTCTGAGGCTCAGAGACCTCAAGCATCTTGGACAGGAAGCTGTGTCCATAGAGGAGGAGCCCGGCGTTCCAGGCCATGCTTTCTTGCCTTCCCAAGCCTGAGCCTTACGTGGACATAAAATGCATGGAACGACTGGGGAATCCAGACACCCACTAGGACTCAGTCAGAGTTGGTGATATTCCCACCGCCATAATTCTTTGTAAAACTCTCTTTCTACAATGTCCCTTGAGATTTCACCCCGTGTGCCAAAACCCATGTCTGCCAAGCTCCTTGTGATAAATACTTCTCCATGTTGGGCTTCTTCTGAAACTGATGCTGTCCAATGGCCTCGAGTTTCTCAGGAGTTCTGCCTCTAAGGAAATCTCAGATGTTTCTGCTACACCCTCTGCCTCCATTTTCCAATATTTCCCAAAATTTATCCTTAACCCCTCACTGCAAGCCTGTCCAACGATGAAATTCTTTTGCTAACAGTTTCTTCAATATTAATTATGATTTCTTTAACTCACTTCTCAAAGTCTTAGCCTCTTCTGAATACCCCATTAGAATTGGGGTATTCTGAATACACCAACAAACAAAAATACTTGCTATGAGAATATCTCACTTGTAGGTTCCAAAGCCCATGGTAGCTTCCTATTACTGCATAACAAATTACTCCCAAACCCAGTGGCTTGGACAACAGGAATGTATTCTCTTAGCACTTCTTTGGAACCATAGTATAAGAGCAGTTTCCTTGGGTGGCTCGGGTTGGGGGTCATGAGTTAGAGTGTTGTCAGCACAGAATGCAATCATGTGACAGCATGACCGAGACTGAAGCCATTTCTACTGTGACTCACTCACGTGGCTACCAGCAGGACTCCCCTCCTCACTGAAGGCTGGGAGTGTCTATTGAGTTACTCATGACCTCATGACATGAGAGTTGCCCGTCCCAGAGCGAGTGACCCAACATACCAAGACGGAAGCTACAGTGTGACTCGTGGCCTAGAATCTCAAGGCATACTATGTCTGCATACATTAAAAAAAAAAAAAACATGAACACTTAAACATTTTCTTTTCACTCTGTCATATCATGTTACATTTGTTAATATTTTAACGTGGTACTAACCTTGCATTCTTGCTCTAAGTCACACATGAGTGTGATGTGCTCTTTTTGTTCTACATAGGGATGTATTTGATTTGTTAATTGTTGACAAAATATTTTTAAAATCTGTGTTCTTGTGTTTGCAGTGAGGGCTGGTTAAGGATTATTTCGCTCACAGGTCATAGCGCATCATCAGGGGAAGACATAGCAGGAACTCTGGGTGGGAAACTACAGGCAGGAGCTGAAGCAGAGACCATGGAGGAATGCCTCTTTCTGGCTCTCTCTCTCCATGACTTATTCAGCCTGCTTTTCCTCTACCATCCAGGACCACCTGCCCAGGGGTAACACTGTACCCAAAGGGGTGGACACTCCCAGATCAATCATTAACCAAAAAAACACCCTGCAGGCCATCAAATGGAGGAATTTTATCAATTGAGGTTTCTATTTCCAGATAACCTCAGCTGTGTCGAGTTGACAAAAACTAGCCAGGACAAATGGCACAGGTGTCTAGATATTTGCATCTATGCGTGAAAGTACTTCTGTGTCACAAGAAGCTACAGAAAAACTTCCTCAGTCATCGGTCCTCATCTTTTGCTTCATTTAAGACAGGGTGGCTCACCATTGTGAATGCCTGTGTGGCCCATAGTCCTCTGAGGTTTGCTTGTCCCAATCTCCACACCACTGTAGGAGCTCAGGATGACAGATGCACACTGCAACACTCTGCTTTGCCTGGGTTCTGAGTATCTGAGCTCAGCTCTTCCTGTTGTCTCAGGAAGTGCATTACCCACTGAGGGCCTCCTAGCACTTATTAAAAGTTTAAAATCCATTTTCACGAGAAATGTGTATCTTTCGATAGTTTTCTTTCTCTGTTTCGGTTATCATGGCAATGGTAGCCTCATACAATCAGTTGGAGAGTACCCCACTTCTCTCTTTTCTGACTCACATATCTTTACAGTGAAATTGTACTATCATCTTACACTTGCTTCAAAATAATTGGGTAGCAACTCACTGAAAGCATGCTTGCCTAGGACGAAAGACTATATGGAAATGTATGTGACATAAGATAGGCATACATTGATAATTACCCGGAATAATAGGTATGCAAGGATTCTCATTGTTTTCTCTGTTCTTAATATTTGAAATTTTCCATTTTAAAATACTTATTTACAAACAAGCCAGTGTCCTTTCCATAGCTTCCCTGCTTCTCTTGTGCTTTCTACTCAGTATGCTAGAAGAGGAAAAAGATCCCAAATTTTTATCAAGGAAAAAAGACAAAAGTTTAGACATTCGAATTCATGTCTGCTTATGATTGTGAGTCTAGTTTTTAAAGGAAAAAAATCATAAATTAGTACAAGAAATGGCCATAAGGTGATTTTCTAAAACTTGAGTTGGAAATGTCGGCCATGGTGGTCAGTCAGTCTGTAAATAACTCTGTAAAATCTCTGACTGTGAGGTCTTCCATAAATGGAATTTGCTGGTAGTTCTCTTTCCAGGTAAACATAAATTGCCTTCCAGATATTACACTGAGAGTAAATATATTGTGCTGGATCTCGATAAACCTTTATGATAAAGACTTTATGAAGTATTATGAGTCCTCATGTGCAATAATATTTCCATCGATCTAAACAAGAAAGAATTTTAAAGTCTTTTTGAAACCCCCACTGCTCATTAGCATCCAAATGCATACTAAAGAGGGAAGTCGGGATCCCTAAGCCCAGCATTCAGTAGGTAGAGACCAGAGAATTGAAAGTTCATGGTGAACACAGCCAATCTAATAAGCTCATGCCAGCTGAGGTGCCTTGCCTCAAGAGGCAAGAAGCAGAGATGGAACTCACTGGTCACATGCTTACCTAGGGTTGTCAAGGACATGAACCAAATTCCCAATGTCTCAAAAGTAACAAAAGGGCAAATGAAGGGAAAATGATTATAGCTTCGATTCAGACCTAGGATTTAAGATGATCTTGATCCCTTGGCTTTTTCTTCAGTTTCGGTTTGATGTTATCTGCCATGAGATGCAATGGTTGTCAGACTTCAATGTGCATAAAATCACTGGAGGATTTTGAAGAACAAGACTTGTGCAGTTGAGTGAAACTAGTGTGTATGACTCTACCTGGAAGGAGCTGCATCATTACACAACTATCAACATCCTTAGAGCATACACTAGTAAGAGAGAATCTGATGAACTCTCAGAAGCAATGAGGGTTTCATGTAGCATCCTTTGACCATGATGGCAGTACTAATGTGATGGGGGATGATGATGGGGGAACAGACTATACAGGGGCAGTCAAGAGGATAGGAACGTCTTTTAATTCTGGCTTGCTTTGGGTATGAATCTAAAATTCCTCTGCAGACTCAGGCAAATGAAGATAATCAGACCTCATCTTCAACAGGTTCCTGCTGGAGCAGAATCCGTACTTCAGTGTAGAACAGTTGGTGGTACTGCGGGGGTAGGGTGTTATGATACCAGTCCTGCAGCCTTAAGAGACCTTCTCTTGTCATCTAATTCTCCCAATTTCAGACATGTCCAGCTTTCTCAAAATTCAAACCACTGTCTTAGGACATGGACTCTTCTCAGCAAGTCTGTGTGTGATGTACGAACACCATAGCCACATGAAACACAAGAAATCTAAGGCACAAGAAGTTTGCTCAGGAAGAGATGGATTCTGCTTCCAGTTCCACCTAACGGACTTGATACAATTGATCCCCCAGATGTCGCCAACTTCTGATATGAGGAAGATTTATGAATAATGTTTTATAGTTATTAGTTATGTAAGAACGCGGAGTTCTTCTGAGACCCCAGTCATTTTTAGTTTAGTGAAGACTGGGATACTTGAAGATAGAAGGATATTTGACATTCTTCTATATCTGTTAAAACTTTATTTAACTGTTATGATCCTTGTACTAAGTCAAGTATTAAATAAAAATTGTTCTTTCAGCAACTGGATTCATGAGTGGGTCACAAAGATTCCTTTTTGTGGAACATAAGCAAGGTACACACATACATGGCCAGGCACGTACATAAGTATTCTCTCTCTCTCTCTCTCTCTCTCTCTCTCTCTCTCTCTCTCTCTCTCTCTCTCTCTCTCTCTCTCTCTCACACACACACACACACACACACACACACACACAGACACACACACACACACATTTATTGAACGTCATGGATAAACAAATATCACCATATACCCCGGGAATTGTGTTTAACTATCTTTAGTCAAACTGGTTTCACTTGGCAAACTATAACTCCCTACAGGTGGCACCTCTTCTCTGTGAAGTGTTTTCCTTTCCCAGAGCTGAGACACTGGCACAGCAAACCTTATTGCCTCCTCAACATCTGTTTGTACTTCTGTGCCAGTAAAGCCACCTGACCTATGAAAGGAAACAAAACAAAGGTTCATGGTCACTGCCTACCAAAATGTCACGCTCTGGTCTACCCAGACCCTGGAAACACGGCTTGGGAATTTCATCTGGGATGCCAGGCCTTGGTCTGCCACAAGAAGGATTGTGAAAAGAAACCCCCTTATTTGTCCATCGCTGTTACTGAGAAAACAGGGTATGGCACTAGAATCCAGAGACACTAACTCTTAAAGTAACTAGTTACTCACTTCTTACCCAAAGCTTGCCAGGTATAAAACCTACCCTGAAGACACTCGTTAGCTCAAGAGATCAGAGCAGGCACTTAGAAAGTATGAAAAGCTACATACCTGATCTATAGGAAAAGCAATAAGTGACAGACTAACTTTAAAAGGAGCAAGAGTCAAGATTTGGGGTGGTAGGAACCCCTCAACATGGGCAAGACTTAAGGAAGAACTGACCTTGGGGCAGATGTACCCCCGTTCAGTAGTTAGCTAGGATGAGGGTATAGTCACAGCTCTCCTAAGAGCGGAAGCGAAGCAACCCTTTCGTGCAGTTCCTGGATGTGCTATTTCTGCTTCTCTCTGTTCCACACCCAGCTTTCATCCACCGGCTGCAGTTAAGGATAAAAGTTAAAGAGGTCTTGTCTGCTTCTCCTTTTGCCTTCAGGTTCCCTTTCTGAACCTTTCGCAGGGGTTGAATTATAGGCCCTAGAATGGAACCATGTGAAAGCGGGCATGCGCAACTCTGCAAAGATGCCTCCACAGGGAAACTCGTTACAAAGCTAGGAGAAAGCATTAAAACTGAAAACAAGCCTCAATACCTACATAGTGGGGACTTAAATACAGCACAAGGTAAGCCAGCAAGTGACAATGTCTTGGATGAGCCCACTTAGTTAAGGTAAAAAGAACATCAGGACCAAGGGATGTAGCTCAGGCACAAACCATTTCAAAAAAAGCAACATGCGATGTTACTGATGCATCCAAGTGATGCATCTGTGAGACTGACAGTTGGTATCCATTGTGTTATTTTCCATGATGGTGGGAAAACTTAATTATATTATATTATACTACATTAATAACTTTAAAACTCTTCTGGGGTCCCAGAGAAGAGTGGATCAGCACTGAGTAGTCCACGTGTCTGGTCGCATCCTGTAGGAAACAAGTGTTATGTCACAAATGACACAATCTTAAATCGTGATATGATGAAAGAGTTGACACAAGAGTCAGAAAGTCTTACAGGCCAATTCTGTCACTAATGTGCTCTGGGTCCTGTGACTTCATTATCAAATTAATCAAGTTGGATGCACCTTGGGGTGCAGGTTTTCATTTTTGTTTGGGGGATTCTCTATTTTACTGGCAGCCTCCAAGCCTCAAAATGAAGCTGGCCGTTATTGAAAGACCCATGAAATGAATATAGAATGGTCGTTGTGTACAGATTTGTTTTCATTTACCGTTATTTAGCCATTGTACCACAGGAGGTCAATTTGTTTTCCTCAGGCCACAGATGGAGTAATATTTTGATTCTTGATGATATCGAATAATTCCCAGCCTCAAAGACTTCAACTTATAAACTGAAGCCATCACAAAACTCAAGGCAGTGTTCAAAAAGAAGTTGCTGGGCATGGTGGCATGTACCTTTAATCCCAGCACTTGGGAGGTAGAGAAAGATGGGTCTCTGTGAGTTCAAGGCCAGCCTGGTCTACACAGCAAGTTCCAGGTCAGGCAGGTATCCACAGTGAGACCCTGTAAAATAACAACAAAACTATGAGAAGATGCACCCAGGGTCTCATGACCTTTAAAACCTGCCTTTGTCATGGAGGGGTTATGACACAGATCTGGCCTTTCTTCTTCTCTACCTAAGGAGCTCTGAGTGCAGCAGCCGGTAACCATGAAATCTGTGTTTGAGATTTCGAGGTAAGCAGCTGTGGGCCGTTCTCCTGACACACCAGTTGGGAGAAAGTTTGCTACCACGGCCCTTTGCCTTCCGCTTGGCTGAATAAAGTCAGGAAAAGTGGTTTAAACGCTGTATTTTCTTTGCCCTCTTCAGGGTCCACATGTTTCCTGATCTTTGGCCCTTTTGACTGCCCGAGGGCAGTCACCTGCACATGAGCATGGCTGACAGTCACATCCTGCTCATCTTCATGGCTGTGGACCATTGCTGTGGCTCACTGAGCTGCCTAGGTCTCTTGCAAACTCTTGTCTTCATGTCACTTTCTGAAAATACCATCTGGTTATGTTGGTTTTCTGACTGAGCAGGCATGGAGACCTTTGAAAGAGAAGAATTGAAGGGAGCCAACTAACTTATATGTCAGCCTAAGTTTGGGGAAATAAGTTGGATTTTCATGGTTTCCTTTCAGCATCTTGTTGGGAGAGGGGATAGTAGCCACATCTTTAAGACTAAGGCCAAAATATTTTCTCAACGGTAGTTTGTCTAGTATCTGCTTTCCTCCTGGACAGGATATGAAAATGTGGGGGTCCCAAACAAGAGTGAATCAGCAGAGTGGTCCAGGTATCTGGTCACATCCTGTAGGAAGCAAGTGTTATGTCACAAATGGCACAATCTTAAATTGTGATATGATGGAAGAGCTGACATAAGAGTCAGAAAGTCTTACTTTAAGGCTAATTCTGTCACTAATGTACTCTGGATCCTGTGTCTTCATTATCAAATTAATGAGGATCTCTAAAGTCTTATCATACAGCGATTTTGGTTCTGTGACTCTGTGACAAACAATGGATAGCAGTTCTGCTCTCTCTAGAGGCCTACAGCTTGTCCGAATCCACGTGGATCCTTGAAAATAGCCTTACACATGAGGCAAAAGCAGTTAGATCTACAGTCTTTTGGGTTATTCTGTTAAAAGGGGGAAGGGTTATTTATTTTCAGAAATTGTATTATACATCAGTGATGAAACTGAAAAACAACCCCCCCCCCATGGCAGCCTAAAAACCTTAGCGTGGAAAAATGTATAAAAATAGGAAGATGATAGATATATGAAACATAGGAAGATGATAGGTAGGTAGGTAGGTAGGTAGATAGACAGACAGACAGACAGACAGACAGACAGACAGACGATAGATAGTATCCACTTGGTTTCTAGGAAGATAGGTGGATGGGTGAATAATTTGATGGTCTTTAGAGACAGATTACATTGGTTTAGATTATAAGCTCTTCAATTTTCTGACAATAATCATCTCAAATGAATTATTTCACCTATTTGTGACCCTTTTAATTTAATACCAGAATTCTAGTAATGCTATTCATAAGATGGTTGCCATAATTAAGCCAGATATTTCATGTAAAACTCTTAATATGATGCTGTACATGTAATGAGTGGTCCATAACTGTTAAACTGACTATATTATTATTTGGGAAATTGTTTATATGCTTTCTTTCACATTCCTTGCAATCACCAGTCACCCCCAACCCCCGAGGACTCACATGCACCCAGGGTGTCCTTGCTAATTTTTATGTCAACTTGACACAAGCTAGAGTCATCTGAAAGGAGGGAACCTCAGTTGAGAAAATGCCTCCAGAAGATCCAACTGTAGCCGGGTGTGGTGGCGCATACCTTTAATCCCTGCACTTGGGAGGCAGAGGCAGGCGGATTTCTGAGTTCAAGGCCAGCATGGTCTACAAAGTGAGTTCCAGGACAGCCAGGACTATACAAAGAAACCCTGTCTCGAAAAAACAAAAAAACAAAAAACAAGATCCAACTGTAAGGAATTTTCTTAATTGGTGATTAATAGGGAAAGGCACAGCCCATTGTGAGTGGTACTATCCCTGAGTAGTGTCCTAGGCTTTATAAGAAAGCAGTTTGGGCAAGCCATGAATAGCACACCTCCATAGCCTCTGCATCAGCTCCTGCCTCTAGGTGTCTGCCCTGCTTGAGGTCCTGTCCAAATGTCCTTTGATCATGAATAGTGATGTGAAAGTGTAAGCCAAATAAGTTCTTTCCTTCCCAACTTGCTTTTTGTTTTTTTTGTTATGCTGTTTCATCAGAGCAAGAGAAACTCTAACTAAGACACACACACACACACACACACACACACACATACCTACTTCCAAAATTGAATGGTTTGTATGGAATATAATGGTTTGTTGTAAGACACTTTTCTGTTGTTTTCCTTAACCATACACCTTACCTTCCAGAGCTTTAATTCCTATCATTATCAATAGACATTTAAGTGATTTCAGATTTTCTTGTGTGACTGTTTCTGTGAGATATGTCTCCATCTGGCTGAGCCATAAGCATGTGCATGCTATAGCTACAGACATGAAACAGCAGTCTCTATTTGCGCTCCCATGAGCAAGCCATGAGCTTGTCTGTTTCTCTGAGCCTTCTTCAGACTGATAGTTTCCATATTTGTAAATCTGTTCATCTTATAAGGAAAATAAAATATTTTATTGTAATTTAGTATTTTCTAGTTATTCTTGATTCTCATTAGGCTTTTTACAAAGTTTAACTGTGTTGTTTAAGCCCACCCACCCCTACCACCTCACTACAAGTATTTATCTCACACTGTGAACAAATGAGAAGAATGGATCATGAATTATCTAGCTGTTAATGTAGTCACTGTGCTGAATCCTCAATTCTCAAGCTGGTGTCCCGGAACGGGACCAAAGAGGACATATCCACCTTTATCCTTTTTGTCGCTTGTGTTCCTTCAGTTATTGATCTCAGAAATCCAAAATTTGAAATTAAAACTATTTTAGTAATATTATTTTAAAAGCAAACCAACAACTACACTGGGAGAAAAAAAACAAATAAAATGTAAATGTTCCTATCTTAGCAAATTACCTGTAAGATTTCAAAGCAAAACTTCCTGCTAGTAGGACCATGAGTGAAGGGAGAGATCTGGTGAGTCTTCAGGGAAAGCCATCTGCTAAAGACGTATTCAAACTGAGAGCATGTAATGGGACCTGCAATTCCACTCCTTGGAATCTGACAGCATTGATGTGACATATCACATGTATGAAGTCAAAAGTCGATCTTCAGTGTCAATGTCAATCTCTTGGGATCCCATTAAAATGCATATTCTAATTTAGTAAGATGAGGTAGAATATAAGATTATCAATGCATATTTAGAAACCTCCTGGCTGATCTCCATGCAGGGCTTCATGGACCATGCTTGGGTAGCAAGGGAAGTCACCACAATGTTGTCTACTAGCATATTAAATAAAAGCCAGAAACAAAAAGTAAATACTTATAGATAATCTTGATGAAATTACGCAGTAGCCACACCATTGAGCATTACACGGGCATTTATGGTTAATAATAAATACAATTCAAAAACTGAATAATAATAATAATAATAATAGTTATAATAATGGTACTGCAACTATTTCAAGGGAATTTCAAATGCGTGTGGGGTTACATTATTATAAAGAAACTGAATAGATTAGATTTTTAGCCACAGGAGAAAGGATGGGACCTGGTAAGGCTTACTTCCCTGTTGACCTGTCTGTCTACTGCTGTTGTAATGGTTTAGGTCTTATTTGGGTGGCCATAGTGTTAAAGTATCACAGGCATAGCTTCCCTGTCGTGAGATGCAACCTCACAGCAGGCTTTCTGGTCATCTGGTTCAAACCGTCTTTCTTCCCCCTCTTCCAGAGATGTTCCCATGTTAGGTGCAGGCCACGATCTGTTGTTCTCTGCATGTCGAATAGTGGTTTTCCACAGTGATCTCCACCTGCTGCAAAGAAAAGCTCCTCTGAAGAGGGGTGAGAGCTGAGCTCATCGGTGGGTGTAAGTACTTAGACTGCAGTTAGCAATTAAGCTGGTTTAGGAGGGCAGTAGTTGTAGGTTCTCCTCAAAGATCCACAACCTCACTAGCCTCTGGTAGTTGGATAGGCTTCTAGTCCCAGGCATTTTTCTCTATTTTTGACTTATCTCCAATTAGACAGCTATCGGTTACCATCAGGATAAGTCACTACTGCACCTTAAGGGATGCTTCCACGCTACTCATTGTTGTAGTCCACAGATATTGCATCTAGGTGGGACTATTGGTCGGTTTCTTCTCTTAGCAGCTTGCATAGGACTTTCTGGGACAATAAAGGCTAGTCCTGAAGGAGGAGGCTTTCAGATCTCCAGCCTGAACCCTGTGGCTCCTGGGTCTAAAGTACATGGTGTCTTCAGTAGTAGGGACTTACATTCAACCTCTGAGCAGTAGCCAATGGCAACAGCAATAACCTGTATTGACTTTGGAGTCTTTTGGACTTAGCTGACCAACAATTCAAAAGGGGGTTTCTCATGCTTGGTACTGGAGTTTCCATTAGATAGTCTATGGCTGTTAGGGTATCCACTCTCAACCAAGTGGCATAACTTCATTCAATATTACATATATATATATGTTTATGTATATGTATATATATATATATATATCTTATAAGTATTATATATAATTTTAGGTAAATTTTAAAAACAACATGATTCCTTGTGGCTTTTTAAAACATTCATAATGTTATTTTTTCTTCCTTCTTACCTCTCTTCTGTATTGACCTCCCTCCTGTCCCCACATCCCTTATCACCTGTATCCTGCTATTCCTCTATCTAGTACTTCCCCTCCGTAGTCCCTTTAATTTCTAGGATTCTGTGTGTATTAACATATACTTCACATCTGAAGATTTGGAGCCTGAAATCACAGATGAAAGAGAGATCATGCAGCATTCGTCTTTCTGGGTCTGGACTACCTAACCCTATATAAAAGTTTCTAATTCCATCCTTCTACCTATAAATTTCACTTTTCTCCAAAGGTGAATGGTGTGCCATTGTGTATATGTACCATATTTTGTTACCCATTCACTGGTTGACAAACACTTAGGTTGTTTCCATTTCCAAGCTCTTGCAGATAGAGCTGGAATAAGTACGACTTAGCAAGTATCTTCAGAGTAGAGTGTCGAGTCCTTCAGGCATATGCCAAAGAGATGGAGAGCTGGATCACATGGTAGATTTAGTTTTAGCTTTTAGGAACTTTTCTACACAGACTTCTGGAGTGGCTACATCCATTTGCAATGCTCTTCTTAGGCTTTTCAGTTTCTTTCTTCAAAAAAGAAAGATTGTACCGCCACCTTACCAGGACATTACCCTAATTTTTGCTATGGTTTCTTGTGTTCAATATAATCTAGAGGATATTTGATGGTTCCACTCTAAGTTCCCGCTCACTGAGCTAAAGGGACCTTGGGCATCCTAAGGTGTCTCCCCTTCTCATCCTCCAGGGAACCCTCCTCAGTTTTTCCTTCAGAACGTATCCTTCATCGCTACTGAAAAATAGAAGGGTCACCAGCCAGCTCCCATGTTAGCCACTCACAACCGTTTGAGTCCTATCTTTTATTTTTGTTTGTTTTATAATCACCACATCTTCTGGGCTTGGGGCCCGTTATCTCCCCACTCCTGAAGTTCCAATACTAACAAGAATCCTTCCTTGTATCAGAACTCTCTCAGCTTCATTCCTAACCTTCCTAGTTTGCATGTTTCAGGCTTGTCTTATGTTAATAGCCTGGCTGAATTTTTATGCTTTTATTACTTACATCATATAAATGTGTTTCTAAGTGAACTACTAACCCTGTGTTTTACAAAACGTTTTCAAAAACCATCACAGAGTTAAGAAGTTTCTTTGAACAGCCATATGATATGATAGGAGGATATGATATAATTGACTCAAGTATTCCCTAAGAGCTATTTGGGTTGTCTAGAGTTTTTAACAAATTCTTCAATGAGCATGTTTGTAATAAGCCACATATCTGGTGGTTTTTTGTTTCTTTTGTCTAAAAGTTTAGATGTGTTAGATTTTTAGAAATCTATGTCGATTTAAATTTTAATACATAAAGACATGTTTTGGTAATTTCTGAAAACTTTCAGCAATTTATTTCTAATAACAATGTGTGAGGGCACTCCTCCCCACCCTGCCCTTGTCTGTATTAAATGGTATCAATAATTTAATCTTTAATCCACTCTATTGAAGGATTGTTCCATCTTTATTTCCGTTTCCTCAGCACAAGATGAGGCTTTAAAACATTGACTTGGGGCAAGGTAATATCTCAAAATATCTGTCTGTGCTTCCCGTGGGCTCTAACTAGCAAGCTGGTACTTCATTCCTTTCATCCCACCGCAGACTACGCTCACCCCAAGCAGAACCTCAGCCTCAAGCCTTAGTGTGGAGACAAGGAAGCCTCCAACACGCTATTTTGCTTCCCCAAAGAGCAGATAAGATGGTGGATAGAAGAAAAAGCTGTGAATAGGATCCAGTCTATGAGGAGGAGCAGAAACAGTTCCAGGAAGACTGGACCACCAAGTGGGAGGGAGAAACACCTCCCACCAAGAAAACCAGGAAACAGAACCACAGGAAATCCTTTCCGGAGAAGCTTTGAAGCAAGCATGCTCAGGCTCTGCCCTCCCCAGGCACTGGCGAGCTCCCACCTACAGTCTGCATCTGTAAGAGCCCCAGAACTGGGCAAACAACTTCTGCATCTTAGAAGATGCTGGGGATGAGAGGTAGGCTGAGCTACCGCTCCAGCTCAGTTCCCATCTCCTGAGGGAATGAAGCAGGAAAGCCGGAAGTTTCCCCCAAAGCCCATCTCGGCACCGTGGATATCGCCACGATGGCTTTCCTTTTGGCACATCCATACCTTCCAGTTCTGATGTTCATCCCATGCCTCAACTGAACCATTCTTATGCCATTTCATAAGCATTCTTTATCTGTTACATATTACATACTATTAAACCTGAAGTCAAATGTATCACAGATATATTTCTTGCTTATTCACAGGATTTCTGATCCTGCTATTGTGCTGTATCACCAGAGGTTTTGAATTTTTATGTCATTAAATCCAAGTTTTTCCTTCATGTCTTCTTGGATTTCAGCCTTGCTTAAGGAAGTGTGCATGAATATTCCTCTAGATGATCTTTTATTAGTGTAAAGAGGCTATAAAGACACCGCTTTCATATGTGCAGATATTTAATTCTTCTGGAAGTTATTCTTGCATGTAGTCTATAAGTCAAATACTGATCTACCTTTATTGCCCAAGTTCAGTTCTTGTCTCTGACTCTTACGAGCTGTTTAACTCTAGATCAGTTACTAAACCTTGCTGTGTCCAGTGTTTGCATCTATTAGGAAGAATGATAACAACTGATGTCTATCTCAAGCGGTTGTGAGACTGAGTTGGTGTATAAGCTCCTGGGTTACCAAGTAGTGAGAAGCTTGGGCTGTCGATGCTTGTGTGTGTGTGTATGTGTGTGTGTGTCTATCTGTGTCTGTGTGTGTCTGTGTGTCTGTGTGTTTGGGTTTTTCTTCCATTGATCTACATATAACGTTATCATTTTGCTACTAGCTTTATGATAAAGTGTAGAAGGAAAATTCTCTTTCCCCTTTTCAGCAATCTCTCTTGTTTTTTAAAATTATGTGTATAGGTATTTCCCCCTGTGTGTCTATGCAACACTTGTGTGCTGTGCCTACAGAGGTCAGAAGAGGGTATCAAGTCAGAAGAGGATATCAGATCCCCTGAAACTGGAGTTACAGGGAGGTGTGAGCCACTGTGTTGGTTTTGGGAATCCAACACAACTCTTCTGGAAGAACAGTCAGTGCTCTTAATGGCTGAATCTTATCTCCATCCCTTACATTCTGTGTGTGTGTGTGTGTGCACATGTGTGCACACACTCATGCTTGTGAATCCCATGTTGTGTTTGTGGAGCTGATAGGACAAATTTCAGAATCCAGTTCGCTCATCCTAGCACGTGAGTTCCAAGGATTTAACTTGTCAGGATTAGTGGCAAGCGCCTTTGCCCACCTAATCATCTCTCTCTTCTGTCAGTGATTGATTTTAGCGTTTATCTTACAAGCTTTAAAGCAATCTGACTATAAAATATTCATCTACACAAACTTTCAATTACCAGAACATAATTTTAACGAGGAGTGGAACTGAGCTACCAGCTCCATCCTGTCCAGGAGAAAACAAGTCTCACCAAACAGGTGTCAAAATCAGAGACAGAACATAGAGTCATCTTTTCCAACATCCATAACTTTTACCCCAGGGATGCTGAATTAGAAAGCCCCGGGGAGAGTAACTATTCACCCATCCATCTGTCCGTCTGAACAAGTCCTACTGTGTTACTGTGCACTGCCTCATTGTGTTTACAGACATCTCATTGCTTATGCTGTGTGAGTGCCTCCACCAAGGCAAAGGAAGCCACTCTGCAGCCACTGCTAGGCCAGATCGTCCCTAATGTGAAGCTGGGCTCTCTCCACTTGTTACCTCAGGGGCACCGCTCAAAGATTCTCCTGTGCTTACTTTGAACTGTCTTCAGCCCGTACACTTTCTAGGATAAAATAGTTTATCTGGATTTGCAAAATCATTTCCTGTCGTTCTGAGATCAAGCACCATCTTGACATGTAAACATGCGCTCTTCTGTCCGCCCGAGCAACTTAGAGGGCACCAATTCAGGTTTCCCTTCCGATGGTGGCCAGGAAGAGGCCCAATAAATATTTCAAACATAAAAGGATTGTTCTAACAAAGGGGGTTTTAAAATCCCCCTGGGTTATCTGGACAGCTTTCCGTTTTATTTTGGTTTTACCTCTACCCTTCACAAACGGGAAAAGCCTTTTCTTCTTTTTTTTTTTTCCAAAACAAAACACAGATTTACACAGATGTGGGTTGAGATTTGAAAAGAAAATGAGCGACAACAGGAACCACAGCGGCAAGCAAGAGGAGACCTTGTAAACAAAGACACAGATATTAAGTGGGAGAAATACATTGCTCTAAGAAACCAATCTGAGTACAGGCCAGCCTGGATAATCCCTCTTGGAGGACCCCGGTCCTGATAGCAAGCAATTCTTGCCTCAATGACAACTCCATGGAGCTGTGTTATAAACACAAACCTATCAGAGCACACATTACACACACCTTACTGTGACATGGCAAATGGTGTCTGGCGTCCTAGATAAGCTTTATGGAGAGCAAAGAGGAGGAGACAAAAGAAGTAGGTGAGAGACCCAGAAAAAACACTTCCCTGAGTCCTTTGATGTCGCCAGAGTGATCAGCGATGAAAGAAACGGCCTTCTTAGGTCCCCTCTTTGCAGAGACTGGAACAGAAGGTGAGCTATCAAAGATAGCAGCTAGATGCCTGTAAGTGACAGAGAGAGCCAATGGCAATGGGCATTTTGAATGCACGTTTTCAATGTGAAATGGAGTGAATGTACATGTTTATACCACACACTGTAACATTTCAATTCCTATACACAATGTATGACAATCTCGGATGAGGGTGGCTAGCCTATTGATCACCTGCAACATTTTTATGTGTTGAGTATATTCAAAATTCTCTCTACTAGCTGTTTTGAAATAGCCGGCTAATTGCTGTCAACTGTAGCTCTCCTGCTGTGCCCACTGATGATGAGAAGTTATTACCCAACTGTTTTAGGAATCAGCTGTGTTGACTGCGCATAAGTGGCAAGGTTTCTTTACCCAGCTTCTCTCTCCAGTCATTGACAGTGAGCATCGCACTGAAGTACTCCCACAAGACTTGCTTCTTTGACTGTCAAAGAAAGCACTTGGTAATTCCACTGGGAACTTGTTAGAGAAGCTGAGCAGGCCCAAGTCATTTCTAAGAAGTTCAGATTTATAAACCAGAGGGCTTCACGATGGAGGGGGTAGTCGGGTAATTCATGGATAATGGCATTTGGCCCAAATGCAACAAAGGCATTCATGGAATTCATAGACTCAGGAGTGCATGTCACAAGAGACTTTGGAATCAGTTTGGTGACAGGTACTTGCTGGAGTTTACAACAATGGCATACAACCTCATCCTCACCGTCTGGTCATCCTGGTTCAGAAGCACGCACAAGGAGAAATCCGTGTGCTCTGGGAAGTGAGGGATTACATTTTTAAAGCTACACAGAGACCAGGCATGCAATTGGATTTTCTGTGATTTTGTTAAAAACATTATAGCAATGTAAAACTCGGGCTGGATGGTCAGGCTTCTTCACCTGTAAATTACTCTAGCGAAAGTACAAGTCTTTTTTTCCTGAAAACAATCTTATGCTCTTTCTGTCTCCAAGGCTTGTGATGTCATTGTTTCCATAGGAATTTTTATCTCTCTCTAGCATCCTTAAGTGCATTCAATATCTTTAATTGTGTTCAACTACTTGAAAACGACCTGACCCGGGAAGACCTAAGCAATAAAATCATATTTTCCCCTGCTGAGTAAAACTCACGTTGCTTTTCAAAGTGGTTAGTTGTGCTTCTAAGCAATAATAAATCAAGAGTGGAAAAGCGCATTGGAAACAAAGCCAATTTATCCTGAAGACAGATGTGTTCTCCCCCTCAAGTACTAACCGGGTCCAGTCCTGCTCAGCTTCCAAGATCAGACGAGATGGGAGTGTTCAGGGACAGATGTGTTCTCTATGGTTAAAAAAGAAAGAAAAGGAAGGTTGGCAGGCAATCGTGAGGAAAATGTAGTGCGAGGCTGAAGATGTGTCTGAACTATATCCGCCAACCTCCCAATGTGGTTGATAAGATGCTGTGGGCTGCTCCTGGTACCTAGAGCAGCTGTCCACACTGATGACGTCATAGAGGCAGTGCACACATCCAATAAATACCTACCAAATGAAGCTAGCTATTTAGTCAGCTCCTCGTTGAAGCACTTGCTGCCTAAATCATGAGGTAAATTAGACAACAGGTCTAATTAAGCTTGGCATTCGCTTATAGCTAGATATGCTCCATTTGTGATCATTTATAATGAACTTTTTTTCCTCCTAGGGAAGGCAAAATGGAGAAGTGGCTAAGGGTTAGCATTGCCTTCACCTTACAGAGGAAGAAACTGCATCTCACAGAGGCGAAAAGGCCACACACCTGAGGTCAGACCTGCTTTCTGGCGTTGCGACTCATTCTGGTGGACTTGCAAAAAGAACGCTTGGGTCTCATGTCTTGTCTGGATGACAGTGAAGCATCTCAGTGGGGTGCATGGACACAGGAACAATTTTGAACAATTGCTGCCAAGAGGGCGAAAAGATTATCGCCTCCCCACACCCTCTTCCCAGCTTGAAAGCATCTCCCTGAGTCACTTTCTTACCATGGTCAGCGACTTGCCTCTCACTTTTCTTTTTCTTTTTTTAAAGATTTATTTATTTATCATATGTAAGTACACTGTAGCTGTCCTCAGACACTCCAGAAGAGAGCGCCAGATCTCGTTACGGATGGTTGTGAGCCACCATGTGGTTGCTGGGATTTGAACTCTGGACCTTCGGAAGAGCAGTCGGGTGCTCTTACCCACTGAGCCATCTCACCAGCCCGCCTCTCACTTTTCATTGAATACAAATCTCACCTCCATTAGCTCCCTTTTTCCATGGAGAAGAGGGGAAAGTGTGTATGCTTGCCTAGGGGCATGAAAGCAGTCTCCTTCCCCAAGGACTCTGGACTTGAGGCTGCTGTGTGCCCTGAGGGATCGCCTGGCTCCACCACCTCTCTGTCTCTTATACCTTCTCCTATGGTTTCTAGGTGGCTGTTTACAACCCTCTAAGCCACTGAGCACTATCGATTGTGAGTTCAGAGGTATATGAAGTCTTACCGTACAGGATCTACTCAAATTGGCTTGCAATTACAGAACTGAGATGTTTCATAATCTCCATGGCTGTGCTAGAAAATCGTAGAAACAAATGTCAAGTGACTTGTATACTATCTCGTTGAACAAGCCTTCCTGTTGCTTAGGAGAGTATCTTAGGCCTCCATTTTACAGATGAGAAGAAGATGGAGGCCCTGGGTGCATGAACCAAGGGAAGAGAGCAGGATTTAATGATAAGATTGGTGTCCTTGACTGTTACTGGATATTTTCTTCCTGAGCAGATGTTCTGGGAAAACACAAGTGCAGCATCTTAGATGCCTATCTTTCAGTTCTGTCTGTAGGATTCCCAGTATTTACCATGGGTGCTTGGTGACAGCATTAAGAGCAATCTGTAGCATGTAAAATTTAACCTCAAAATCTAGCCCTCCCCAACCTACTCTTTAGTCATTGGTAGAAACTGCAACCCCAAGGCCTGGATACTGTCACTCAACCACTAAGCTCCTAGCACGAGGCCATGATGTCATTGTATGCGTGGCAGAGCCAACTCACAAAGCCAGGTCAACCTGACACCAGAGCCTGTGCTTTCAACACTTGTGATGTGGATAAACGTGAACTAAATTCAATCTGAACACGGCTCACTCTTCAGCCACCTGGCACAATCATCGCTGCTGCTAAAAATCGGAGGCTACAGACTGATCCTTCTGGGATCAAAGCCTCTCTTTGAAGCACAGAGCGTCTAGTGACACAGCCATAGTCCCTGTACCCTGCATGTGTGCGTGGTGGTGGAGCAGAGGCAGTGTCCCTTAAGCACTTCAGTACTGGGTCCCCACCCCATCCTCTCCACCCAACTGACCCCAGCCTGGATTCCATTCTAGAGATGGCTTCACTGACCATTGAACATAGTTTTCTTGCAGTAAAGTCAAACACGTGGGGTTACGGGATTCCCCTTGCAATGCTTTCTTGGCATTTAGACCAATTTTATGATCTCTTGCCTAAGGTTTGGCTCCTGATAAGAGGAGTTAACACTAGCCATGGTATCTGGGGAAAACAATCCTTCTAGCAGCTGGCTAACCCGACTTCTTTTGCCATCTCTGCTCTCTCGGTTCCTCTCCTCTCCAGATTACTACCACACCTCTTTCATGTCCTCTCTTTATCTCCCTCAAGAGCTAGGGGTGCCCTGGGGATTCCCTGGCAGATGAGTACACTCTACAGAGTCAGTGTGATGCCTGGGGGGAGGGGAGGGGAGGGAGAAATGTAAGTTTCTCCATTCAGATGTGACAGAGCTCCAGATAGGGCCTGGGACATCGGAATCAAGACCAAAGACAGAGAAAGGACACCTAGTCTCTGCAAACAGAGATAGGACTAACGGTGACAAGGTGAGACAGACTGGGGATTTGCACATGAACACTAGCTATCTGAGCACCATGTGGCTGTCAGAGATGCATTTAGGAGGGAGAGGAAAAAACGTGATTTCTCATCCTGACATATTTTGGAGACTAGCCTGTAATAAGGAGATAGTAGCATTGGTGAGATGTTGTTGTTGCTGCTGCTGCTGCTGTTGCTATTCCTGTTGCTGTTGGTGCTTCTACTGGTGGTTTTTTGACACCATGAAAATTAACAGAACGTAATAACATTTTATTTCTCTGGGCTATAAATTTACATGTTGATGGATTCATTTAACTGACCATTAAATAGTTATATTTCAACTTACTTGAGGTTGGGGGGGGGGAGCTAAAATCGGCTTAAGCCAAAAAAGAGAGGGAATGAAGAAAGAAAGCAGAGAAAAAGAGAAGAGAAAAAGAACTTACTTGCTCGGCTAACACACACAGCTTCTGCCATGGCTGCACCCAGACACTCACGTGGTGTCATGGGAATTAACACCCATCTCTTGGCTCTTTTTCCTTTGATGCTGGCTTTGTTTTTCTGGCAGGGTTTCCTCCCTAAGTGACAAGGATTCTACACCAACTCTAGGTAAGAAAGGACCTCTCTTTCAAGAATTCAAGCAAGATCCTCAGGTTTGTCTTTTTGATAGGGTGGTGTTGGTCAGGGGCCCAGCCCAGATTAGTTACTGTGACTAGGGGATTGTGGGTATTCGGATATTCGCTCATCAGGCCTGAGTCTCCAGTACAGTTGAGAGGCACCACTCTCCACATTCAAACCACTAAATCAGCATCAGGGAGTTGGGATTCTTTGGAGAAAGAGCTGGAACTCACATGTAGAAGGGAAGTGAGCCGGCCAAACCACAGAAAGTCATGAACTTTCTTCTCTCGGATCTTGGAGAGAAGCCTTCATTAATCCATCTTTTTATTCGCCCCCCCCCCTTTTTTAAGTATTAAGTTTTCTTAGCTTCTGCATCCAAACCACAGTAAAAAAAAAAAATCCCAGAAAAGTAAGAATTATTATTTTTTGAATGATAGCACCAAATGCAATCAAACAGGAGTCGTTTATCAACAAAAGGCCTTTCACACCCCCCCCACTCCCATCCCCACCCTACCCCCACACTTTAAATGAGATTTCCCAGCTAGTTATAAAGACTCAATAGTTATCTCCATCTCGGGGTGGTAGTAAACATCACACATGTTCATTCTGAGGCTGCTCTACTGGCCTAGAGCCAGGTCTCAATTATTAAAGGACGCAGAATATGAGGAGCTTGAGATCGACAGTGAAGCCCAGCTTTAGCCAAAGATCCAGCTCCTTCCTAGATAAAACTTGGGCCCAGCTGTTGTGAACAGTTGCACTGACTAATGTGACATCCACATCTGGTGAAATTGCCCCCTCCAATACTTAGACAGAGCTGTGGTTCACATGATCCTCAACACACGTTATAAGCTTTGATCTGTTGACATCCATTCACCCCCAATACCAAAGGTGAGCATTTTATCATCTGGGGGGAAAGATTCAACAGACCAAAGCACTCAGAGAACCAGCATTGAAAAGGGAATCTCAGGTTGTTGCTTGAGACTGAATTCCTTCTTGCGACCTCGTTTCCCAGTTAACAAAAACCCCCAAGTGTCTTCCCTATCAAAACATAAGATGTCTTCCTCCTCAGTGTATCCATTACATGATTTGTTGCTGCAGCAAAACATGGGAGAAAAGCAATGGAAGAAGGAAGGGCTTCTTTTGGTCCATGAGTCCAGGATGCTGGGGTTTGTGGGTGCTTGTGTCATATCTTACCTGACTCAGAATCCTGCCAGAGCCCTGCTGTGCAGAAGTCACCTGCCGAGACTCCACCTTTGTGAGGTGGGAAGGCTAAAAGAGTCCATAAGTCACAGTGACTATCAGCGCCAACACAGAAGATGGACGTAATCAGCTTTCCTAAATTTCAACTATCTTACCTCCTTGTTTCATTTTTGCTTCTATTGAAGTGTGATTTACATATTCCACCAGCCCTAGGTTGTTGACTTCTTATGAATCTGGGTAATTGTCCAGAACTGTAAGACTCTCAGTATAATCAAGACATTTTTTGGTCATCTCAAAGAGCTTCCGCAAGGCACCCTTTCCTTCAGTCTCAATGAGCTCTGAGCAGCACGTGGTTAGGCTCTTCTGGACAAACCACTGAGAGGGACTCAAAGCACATACACCTGTGTGCCTGAGATCCTGCAAGCAACCATGAGTCTCTGACTCACTCACAGGGGCGACAGTGTGTGGTTGTGCATTTCCACTTTTTCTGCTGAACAGCGAGTGTGTCAGAACACGGATGCAGCGCATCTGCTAACATTTTCACCCTCTGAGTTTTATATAGAAGAGCCTGGATGTTTCCGTTTCTCTACAAGTAAGAAGACTTGTGAGTCACGGGTTGAGTGTGATATTTACTGTGAGCTACCGATGGCTTCTGTAATTATGTCGCCACTTTACCTTTCTGTATGTCACATTATAACTAATTCAGAAAGGAAGTATTCTGGGTGTTGACTTGAAAGTATGGGGGGGGGAGCAATGGCAGTGCATTTCACTGAAGAGTACGCATAAATCTAATTCTTCAGTTAAGTGGGAGGTATACCCACCTTTTGTTTTTATTTATTTACCTTTTAACAGCAGTTGCTTCTGGAGCACAGAATAAGAGAACCACGGAGACATCTTTCTGATTTGTCAGAATAGTAGAGTTGTAACCTTTTCCTTTCTTCTTTACTTTTTTAAGGAAACAAAACCATTGGCTTCACTTGAAGATGATACCCTGTTGGAAAGAGACTCCCTTCTTTCCCAGAGATCCCTGCACAGCAGATGCTAAGGTTAGAAGATCTGGGAAGATCTAGGAAGATAATCACCCAGCAGGGGACTGCTGCAACACCTCACAGAGGCCAGGAGGAGTGAGGCTTTCCTGGTGCAGGGCTGCTAGGATCTGCTAGCGCAGGATCATGACATGCAGCACCCCATGTGTCCACTGTGATAACTGATTGCTTTCCATGCTTAGGCTAAAAGGACAGAAGGGCTGCTTCCTACTTTGTCTTTCTTTCTTGGGTTTTGGGTTTTGGGTTTTATTGGTTTTGGTTTTGGTTTTGTGTGTGCGTATGTTTTTGTTTTTTGTTCTTTATTTATTTACTTATTTATTGGTGTTTGTTTGTTCTTTGGTTTTTTTTTTAAGATTTATTTATTTATTTTATGTATTTGAGTATACTATAGCTGTCTTCAGACTCACCAGGAAAGGGGATCATTAGATTCCATTACAGATGCTTGTGAGCTACCATGTGGTTGCTGGGAATTGAACTCAAGACCAGAAGTCAGTGCTCTAAACCATTGAGCCATCTCTCCAGCCCTCTTTGGTTCTTTTTTTTTTTTTTTTTTTTTTTTTTTTTTTTTTGATTTACAAATTATAATTACTTATTTATAAAGACAGAAAATCATTCTTAAATTACTAAATCCTGCTTAGGAATTCATGCTTAGGAATCCACAGTCTTTTGAACCACTAGCAAACACTTTAGGGAATTCAAAGACATCCCACAGGGCAAAAACCCATCAGTGTCTGCTGGTAGTTCTACTAATTTTTTTTAAGCTTTCTCAAACCTTTAGGACGTCTCTTTTATGGGAGCAAACAAAGGCAGCCCCTCTTGACCATTCCTGATACTGAGCAAGTCTTCAAATCCTCAAGTCAGGGAGCTTGGTTTGCCAATTGCCAACTTGATGGTCTCTAGGTCCACTGTGATCATCCAGAGAAATCTGTCTTTCACTGTCAGCAGGCAAACATGGTAAGTAATGAGCTTGCCTGAACCTCCTTGTGACTGTCTCTAACTGGCTCCCCTCCCCCTCCCTGGCCTCTGGGTTGGTTCCGTGGTCTCTAGAGTTGCCTTTCACCCCAGCGTGTCTGGTCCCTTAGTCATTGCTTCAGAACTGCTCTTCCAGGAAAAGCCTATTGTTCCTGCACTTCCGGATCGCTTACTTCCTGTCTTTTTTTCTGTGGGGAAAGAAGAAAGGCCATTCAAAAATCACAGAAGCCTCTGATGCATGTCACAATTGTAGTTGATTATAATTATGTACTTGATTTGGGGTGGGGATGAACACAGGGTCTTACCATGGTGTCTTTGCATGCCAGAGCGTTTCCACCTAGGTCTCAGTATAAATGCTGCCTGTTTCCACCTCCAGTGGCTCACCAGATGGGGAAGAGGATGCTCTGCTCCAAGGAGGCTGACTGTCTTCATAGGCCAGGGAGGAGGGGCAAGCTCTTGAATAGGTGGAAATGTCTCCTCAGCACTGCTATCCTTCCCTGGATTCACACCAAAATAAGAACTGGGTCAGACAAACCAAGCCTGGCTGCCTAGGGGGACTGAGTCACGAGGATGAGGAAGATAACAGAGAAAACTAGAACCTAGGTTTGAGTCTTGGAAAGGACAGACACACACATGTGTGTACATGTACACACACGTGCTCACATGCATATTCTCTACAGTCTTTGTGGGGGAACTGGGCCCAGGGCCTTGTGGATTGCTAGGTAAGTGCTCTACCACTAAGTTACACCCCTGGCATGCTTCCCCACACGCTACACATTAATACATGCATCTGTACTGAAGAGAAGTTCACACAACTATTAAAATAGCTGAAGCACACTTGACTTAGGCCTACCCAACAACAAAGGCAGACCGCTATTCACTAGCTCTGCATCTTGTGGTGAGTTACTGAGATGTTTAGATTTTAGCATATTAATGTGTTCAAACAGGAATAATAAAATCCAGAGAATTTGTTTCTACAGAGCCTTGAGAATGAAATGAGTTTACATGTGTCTTCTCCACACACTAAAGTTCCTTTTTCCTCTTTAGCTTAGTTTTGGTTTACCTCCTAGGTAAAATATTGTGATGATATAATGATGGACATGAAAATGCTTTGGAAACCATTGCTTGCTATGTAAAATTAATCATGTTGTTTTGAGAAATTATTTTAACAAAAGCAGATGACTCAGTAGTAAAAATTAACCTTAGAGATGCCAATGATACTATTTATTAATATATAATATTTGGAAATGAGTTGGCTCATCACTGTGATAGGCATGTGAATGTAAAAAGTGAAGGTTTTATTACATCATCATCTGTAAAGGGAATGAGGAATGAAACTAAAATAACTCAGAGAGTATCAGAAAGGGCTGGTTATATACAGGGAGTTTTATATAACAGAATATCATAAATCGTTATTGTTAAAGTCTCTTTAGGTAGCAATATGTAATGATTTCCAAAGCCATTGCCAAGTGGAAAGGAAAGATGCAAAGAATATTTATATTACCCTGCCACACTTCTGCCCATATACAAATGCGCTATGATCCCATTTATTTTTTTAATAGACCAGCATTGTCCAGTTGAAATACAATCTAAACAAATGGAAGCCACATAGGCAACTTAAAATCTTCTAGTAACATTTTTAAAAGTAAAAAGAGACATGTAAAATGTGTTTTATAATACCCTAAATATTATAGGCATGCGACCAATATGAAATATTTTTAAGAGGGATTATATTATTTCATAAAATTTGGTTTGGTTTGGTTTTTTTGTTGTGGTGTGTTTCGCACTTGTAGTACAGGTCAATCCCAGCTGCTCACATTCCCAGAGTTGAGTGTGCTGTGCCTGAAGCACACATTCTAGCTGCTCCCTAAATGGACATCATATAGAGTAGCAACAGTGCCATATACAGAGAAGGGTGTGGGTCAGAGACACAGTTGCTTTTGTGAATAAAATAAAATAATTTTGACTGCCACTTTTTACCATAACTTAGTCTTCACCCGGGCTTACAGTCAGAGACAGATGAGTGACTTCACGGAGCTTGAAGACGATTATGAGTAACAAACACTCTTTCCTATTGATTTTACTGCTGCCAATGTTCAATGATCATTGAAGGGATCTGCCCCAGGAACAAGCAAGCGACCTTTAGCGTGGTGCTTTGCCACTGAGAAGAGTGTCCGCCTGGAAAAATCATCCCAAACAGCCGAAAGTCATCCAGGAGGTTTTTAGAAATGATTTATAACCGAGTTAATGGAACATACAATGACCCTGGCGGGGGTGGAGGTGGACGCATCTCCACCAAGCTCCCGTCGCAGGACACAGAACAGGAAGTTGTCGGGTGGCACGTGACCAGCAAGGGCAGGAAAAGGGAGACAGGTAAAGTTGCTGAGGAAAGAGGAGCCTTCCATAAACAGGAAACAAGCCATGTTTCCTTTGCCTCTTAAATCTCAAGTGGCGACAAGTGGAGGACCCCAGTCGCAGCCAGGAGACAGGAGACAGGATCTCCTCCTCCTGCGCAGCTTGACCCTGGAAAACAGCTGGGCTCCAGTGGGGACAATGATTGGCCTCTAATCCCTTCAAGGTGGGGCTCCCGAGGAAGGTAAGAGAAAGATAGATTGGTGGGTTGAAGGGAAAGGGGCATTGATAACACAGAAAATTCTAGTCGTTGGGAGACCTGAGCTGGAGAGGAGTAGAAACGAAGACAAGAGTTGTGGCTGTGAACAGAACTTGGCGATCAGGACACTTGTCAAAGCGTTCTTTAGCACCAGAGCATCGCAGACAGGACAAACAGCCTTATTTTGAGACTTAATTGTGACATAATACAAGGAAAAAGGAAAATTGTAAAATAGGAGGAGGTAAATGCACAGTCGGGCACACAGACACACCTATGCATGTGACAGATATTTAATAAGGTAAAAGGGGCAATAATAAGATTGTAGATATTAACTAATGTTTTTTTTTCTTTTTAGCTCACCTGTTTTACAGATTTTTCAACACTCTGCACTACCACAGGGTATGGATCACGAATCTGTACAACCATTGGATGGCTACACAGAGGAGTCTGATCTGTTATTGATCCAGTCTTCCAAAGCAGAAACAGGGCTTCATCCAACCCACGTTAAGATGCAATTCAGTCTAATTCATTAAATAATGTCAAATACCAAAATGTGCACTACCAAGTGCAAAAGCCACCAGGGCCTGCTTAGCTTGAAATGCTAGCACTTAACCCGCGCGCTCACTCTGTTCAACCGTCCTCTGACTCCTTAAAGCAGGTCTCAGCAGTAAATACAAGAGCTTATTTTCACTGCCCTTTACTTAGAAATACTTTAGTTTTCTTCCTAGATGTCCTGAGAGCTGAAATAACTAAAAGCAAATTTTATTGTCATATATATATCGTATGATTTTAAAAGGTAGAAACAAATGCACAAGAGGATGGAAACAAAGAACTATGCAATGCTGTGGAGATTATGAGTGCTATATTGTTTAATTTTTTTAAGTTATCTTTTATCATTTTTTGCAATAAAAAATAACATTTGACAAGCCAGTCAACATCCCATTTAGCATGGAGGGGAAAGGGTCTCTCCAGCCCTTCCTTGCCTTAACTGAGACGCCACTGAATTATGGGAAAGAATAATATGGGTCAGGTAAACATGACCAAGATACAGGGTATGAAGTTCTGAAAGAATTAAAACACTTTAAAAATAATGTTTGAAGTAGGGTAAAGGTTACAAAACTAGTTACATGGGAGAAATGACGTCTGTGCCCTACAGCACAATACAGCGCCCATAGTTAACAATACCTTATTGTATACATCAAAATAGGTGGAAGAGGAGATTTTCAATGTTCTCACAACAAAGTAATAGCCAATATTTAAGGATCTGTATATGCTAGTTCCTCGGATTTGGTCATTACACTTATGTGTGTGTCTGTGTGTCTGTGTGTGTGTGTACTGAAATACCAGTCTACCCTATAAACATGTCCGATTATTATGTATAAAATGCATTTTCTAAATAATGCTTAATGTGGGAGGAGCCCAGTTCCTTAGTGTTCCTCGATGGGTCGCAGGGTTTAGCTGCCATCTGTGGCCCAGCGCTACCATGCCTCCCATGCAGAGCTTGCACATCACGGCAGTGTCTCTCTGATAACATTGTGCTGGACCGCTCCATCTTGGCTCTGCCAATCTTCACTTCTCGAAGTGACCAGTAAGGTTGAAGTATGGAGAAAGTGGTGGCCTTCCCCCTCTTTCTGGAGCTGCTGGCAAAATTCTTCCATCCAGGACTAGCCTTTAATGAGACCAGGCTATATCAATTCTGGGACCCTTTGGTGATCTTGGGGTACCCATAGAAACCTCAATCCTTCAATTGCTGCCTTCGGGAAGATCTTATAGAGACCCATTCTCTGTATGTGTCACTGATACTGTTCCCCAGTCTACCTACAAAAGCCTGATGGAGTGACAGAGGGGAATTAACCTGTTCCTCTGACTGTCATCTGTGACCTACACTGTCACCTGTGTCATTTCTGCCCACAGGGCTCCAGTCAGAACACTGGGATCTCTGAGCTACCTTGTGCCTCTCAAGACCTTAAGGGTCTTGGTTCATTGAAAGTTACTCAGTATACAACAAATAACTAAGAGTTAGCCTTTCCCTCGTGTTCCCTGGCCTTTCTCTGGCTGTTCTTGATACCTATCCTTTCTCAGAGGTTTCAGCACAGAGAGAAGCAGGCTCAGATAATCTGTTTCTCCTCTCCTGCATGTCTCTTCTTCCCACAGCAAAAGTACTGCACTATTCATATACTTCCCCACACGGTATTACAAGGCCGAGCAGCAAACTTGGTATTCAGGCTTTCTCACCCTGGTTGAGGAGGGGGCCCCTTCCTTTGTATATTTTAGAGGAAATTAAGGAATTTTTAAAAAATCGCTCCTCAAGACAATAGCTGCCTTGGAAGACCATTGTCTTCAGGCAGAATGCAATTTGTTTTTTCTGGGTATAGAAATCTTTGTCTTCACATTCTATGTGTGAGATTTCTAATGTCCACACCCTCCCCCTCATGTTTTCCCACCCCACCCATGCAGGAAAAGGCATGTTCTGGTCCCACCAGGCCATCGGCATTCCTTCAGAGAGACTTACTAGGAAAAAACAGATAAAAAGCACAGAGTAAATTTCAAGCCATCTCATCAATGACAATAAGAAAATAATGTTTATTTTTAAAATAGACAATTTCTTGCTAGCCCAATTTAAAATTAAAAAATAAAAAGTCTTTAGAGAGTAGATAATCTCAAAGTGACATGTTCTAATGAGATTTGAGAGAGGGCAAATGGATGCTGAGATGTTGGTACCCAAACCTCCCCTACACTGGTAATGAGCCTTACTTGTGTCATCACTGAAATGGGAACAGCCTTAGGGTCAACATGTGTGGTTAAATCAAATGAAACTGTGTGTGTAAAGTAAAATGACTATAACATAGCACTTGCTCAGAGACTATCCCCGACACACATATAGATGAGCTACTGTCAACCAACAACAGTCAACAGAGGAAATCCTAAAACAGAGGGACAGTAACTGCTACTTACTGTCTGCCTGTAGGCTCAAGATTA
Source organism: Mus caroli (assembly GCF_978045245.1). NCBI lineage: Eukaryota > Metazoa > Chordata > Mammalia > Rodentia > Muridae > Mus > Mus caroli. The sequence continues at coordinate 78,614,267 of NW_028227259.1, forward strand.
TGACTTTCAAATGATTATAAATATCACCACGCAGTGGTGTCATCCCACAGAATTTGGAAGTATAATCGAGTCGTAGGAGTAGCAGAAAAATTTCAGGCCACCAACCCAACGCCCCATGCAGCAGCTGTGTATTGGACAGCAGTGCCCAGTTCTTCACCCTCTTCGCTGTCTCTAAAGATAAGTGTGCTATTGCCAGTGGGGAAGGATCCTTCCTTTTTAGTTCTGATTGCTCCAATTCTCCCCTAACCGCACATATTAATTTCTCTTACCTCTATTTCTCATTTATTCCTTATATTTTTCTTATGATGGATCATGCACAGTGATCCAGAAAGTATAACAAATGTGTTAAACACTTAAAGATCTCCACACCCTACCACAGTCTCCCCAGAGGTAACCCCTGTTACAATGATTTTTCTTTTTTACTGCTTTAGACATTTTCTATCCATACACATACATAAATGTATACAGGTGACTCTCGTGTCAAACAGCTTTTCTAAATTTAATTTTTATTGCTTCATAGGAATGACTTCATGATCCTGGCCTATGGCCTAATGGTTATGTATGGACAGGGAAGGGTAATCACTGTGTGTCCTACCCATGAGACCCTCACTATCTCTGGTTTGATCTTCTGGTGTCACAAGGAAGAGACCAAGTAGTTTTAAATGATACCAAGCATGAGAGTGGGAGATAAGGTGGCCACACAGTGCTTGTCTCACAAGCAGTGGGATCTGAGCTCAATCTCAAGAGCCCATATGAAAATACCAGACATGATGGCACACATCTCTGAGAGGAGGTAGCAACAGGTCCCTGGAACCTGCCGAGCAACGATTCTAGCCTCACTGATGATTTCCAGGCCAGCAAAAGACGCTTTCTCTAAGGAAGTAGATGACACCCCTAAAGATGAAACACAAGATTGTCCCCTAGCCTCTACATGCATGCACAACCACACATACACAAAAGAACATACACTTTAAATGTAGACAGTAGAAAGAAAGAAAGAAAGAAAGAAAGAAAGAAAGAAAGAAAGAAAGATGATAGATTGGTGGATAGATAGATAGATAGATAGATAGATAGATAGATAGATGATGGAAGGAAGGAAGGAGAGAAAGAAAGAAAGAGAGAGAGAGAGAGAGAGAGAAAGAAAGAAAGAAAGAAAGAAAGAAAGAAAGAAAGAAAGAAAGAAAGAACGAACAGAGAGAGAGAGATGTTACTATCATGTCTAGGCAGTGGTTCTGGCCAGTGAAACATATGAAGACCATGCCTCATATCCTAGTTGAGGATACAACTCATTTTCCAGGTAGCTAGCCAGCTAGATAGCCATTTGTAATTTCTCTGAACCCTTGAGAATAAAAATCATACCAACTGGATGGGGATCAGGGTAACCAGGACCATTCATCCAGGATGCAGATGAAATGGAGCATCTTTTATATAAACATTAAAGACAAGTGAAATTTTAACTTTTTCTCTCCCTCTTAGAGAGTCTTACTATGTAGCCCAGGCTGACTTAGAACTCACTGTTTAGCATAAGCTGTCCTCAGATTTGTAATCCCTCTAGATACAGTAATTCATGTATCTGTAATCCCAGCATGAATTACAGGAAATGGGAGGCATAAACCATAGATAGAAGAATCACCAAAAACCACAGGCCAACTATGAGACCAGCGGTCCTGGCATGCACAGCAGAACACCACCACCAGGGGCTCTCTCTCAAACAGGGTAGGAGGAGAAGAGCAACACCCAAGGCTGTCCTCTGATGTTCACACACACAACCCCGCTCACATACATGAACACACACACACACAAATTATGATCCTGCTGCCTCAGTCCTCCAAGTGCTGATATTATAGGCATAAGCCACAGTAAGCCGTAAGCTTGGACTTTCCTTTTGCAAGTCATGTCCAATAGCAACAAAATGGCCTCTGTTGAATCAGTTTTTGTTAAGACCAAAATAATATGGAAGACCAACCACTATTACATATTTGTACGCTGATGTTTCCCTTACAAAATGAATGTTTTACACTTAGTTGCATTGGAGGAGGAGGAGGAGTTGAAGTTATTTCTGGCTCCCAGTTTCTACCTTGCTCTCTGCTTCTGGCCCACCAATTTATGAACAGCCCCATCTTCCACATGCTCCATCACTATGACACTCTGCCTCACTCTGGGTCAGAGTCAGTATAACCCAGGACTATGGAATGAACCCTTAAAACCTTGAGCCAAAACAGATAACCGCTTTCTGTAAGTTACCTTTGGTATTTGGGGTATAATGAAAAATCTAAATTTTTTAACTTAATTTTAATCTAAATTAGTTTAACGTAAGCTAGGAGTGAGTAGCAGGACTGGGGTGGGGTGTTTAAGATCATTCTAGTAACTTCTTTGTTTGTGGAAGAAGAAATGCTATGGAAGGAAGGGAGCCAGAATGCGAGACAGCAACTGCTTTGCCGCTGGCATTTTTTTAAATGTCTACAACACCCACTACCTCCCTGACACCAAGACACAGGCTTGAGGGACAACCTCTTATTCAAACAGTTTGCCAATCTATCAATTCACAGAACCCATTGATGAACCACCAAGGTCAATATTCAAAGCTGCTCCAGACGTACGGGAGTGTGATGGAGGGAGGCCACACAGAGGAGGAAGGGAACTCAAAAAGGGGAGCTTTTCACTCAAAGTCTCATTTGACTAAGAGGTGGGCAGGAACCTGACTCCCTTCCTTCCATCAGGACCCCAGGTTCACCTTGCTTTGCCCTCACATGAAACCTGGCATTGGGAAACTTGGGACAGTCTCCCTATGTGACATTCTGAAGCACATAGTGTCTGAGAGCCATGGCAGATGTGACCATGACCTCTACAAAACTCTGGCCACCTGTGACTACTTCCTCATGCAGGGACCATCAACAGGTGCTTCAGGTTCCTGATACAATTTTAAACAGAGACAAGCCACTGCAATTCTGTATAAAGACACATTTTGCATGCACGGTAGAGTGACCACCAGCACTGTCCAAGGCACTACCAAAGCTTTCTAAGTGCTGTAGCATTCCTAATTGCATGGGATCGAGCAACACCATCAGCAGGTAGGTTAGAAGCATAGTCCTTAGCTGAGGGAAGCAACGAGCAAGAATCTGGGTAGGCAGCCAGTGCCCTTTCTCCTAAATCAGCTGACTGTCTCTAGTTGTTTCAGAAACAACCGCAGGGCAGGCCACCACCTTTGCAAGTGCAGTGGAGAATACTGCCTTGGTACTCGGTTAGTGGCCGTGCCTGCTAGCAGTGATGCCCCTCTCAAGGTGCCTTTGAGATCATTTAGACTCTAAGGTTGTGTTCTAGCCCCGTGGAGTCACCCACCACCAGGGCCAGCAGGCAGCCAGGTTCAGGTTTCCTTCCTTGGTGTTTTCTTATCTGTCTCCCATGATGGCGCAGCCTGAGTAGGGTCAGGAAGCAGCACACCAGCTCTGTTTTTATTCCCGGTGTGGAAATTTTCTAATTATAGGTCACACCGAGAGTTTCCATTCTCCCCCACAGCCCTTCACCTTGTTTATGTAACTTAATAAGCAAAGACTCAGAGCCTTTCTTTAAAAGACTTAAACTAGGGAGCTTTTAATGAGGAATCAAACTCATTCTCTTATCTTTCTGACTAGTTAATAGCTGCCTGTTATCTGCTTCGTCTGCAGCCGAAATGACAATCTCCTTTCTGCTTAGAGTTTTACAGTCTGATTACGCCCTGCGTTTCCTGTGCCAGCCGTCAAAAGCAAACACACACACACACACACACCAAATAGAGCTCTTCAAAACTCCAACCTTCGTAAAAGACAGGATACATCACAGAACCAAGAAATAAGCGTTATAGAGTTTAGATAGGTAAATCATGGTGCCAGTTTAATAAAGGAACACAGAGGTTTCGGGCCATTGCTCTTCTTTGGAGAAGGCAAACTATGGGCTAAAAGTTTTTAAGAGTTGTATTCAAGTTGTGTAGGTAGGTCTTCCCTAGATCCGCTGCCTAAAGAGAAGGCTGTGTCATCTTCATCTTGAATCCACCAGAAATGGACTCAAGAACAGAATCTTTGGGGCAAGCTTCAGCAGTAGCAACGATGGAACCTAGAGAGGGCATGAAAACGAAGACCCTGCTTTCTGTTGGCTTGCTTGCTTGTTTGTTTGTTTGTTTGTTTGTGGCAGATACTGCCTATATGGCTAAGACCGGCCTCAACTGTGAGATCACCAGGCCTCAGACTCCAAAATGCTGGGGACTACAATCTTACGCCACCACGCCCACCTCTCAGTAGCTTTACTATAAAAGGTAAAGCCACGTTTATTAAGCCATCTTTTTTGTTTTGTTTTGTTTTGTTTTTTAAGCCAGGAAAAAGCTATGGAAGAAATCAGCTGATCTCTGCCGGGGTGTGTGAAGAGAATTCTCTTTTACAGATCAGCTGAACAATGAAACCTACTGAGGAAATGTTAAAAAAAAAAAAAAAGTAGAATTTTAGCAAAGGCCCCCAACCCTGAGGATTGGCACTAATGTTGAACTACTATAAAATAAACTGCTTGATTATCCTCTAGGGTCTGAGGAATGTATCTACTCGAAGGGAAATTAATTTAAGAAGCAGCCTGCCAAGTGGGCTCGGGGAAGGTGTTTTCTCTTCAGGAAGCTTTAGCTGGAGCCCTGAAGCAGGAAGGCAGGATTCAGAAAGGAACCAGCAGACCCCAGAGACTCAATGGGCTTCGTGCAGCAGACACACCATAGCTTCCTTCTCCATGTGGGGAAGAGTTGTTGAGGGGCCGTGGGGGCTCAGAATGAATGCCATTGGACCATCCTTATCGCCATTATCTGGAAATTCCCAAGCACCGTTCACTTAGGGGACATTTGAGACTTAGACATTCTCCAGGCCTTGGGTTTCTTGACATCTTTTACATTGCTGTTCCATTTTGATATGTGGGAAAGCCATACTACACGGTCTCAGCTGGACTTCAGGATGTTCTTCCATGTGGAGATATAACAGAGAAAACCATCTTGTGTAGGAAGTGCCCATCTAGTTTAAAGCCTTTATGATTCCATGAAAGATATACACTGTTATTATTAATTGGTATAAATATCTCCTGTACATGGATAGCTCTCATCAGCATTTATACCTACTATATTATTATACTTTATTCTTCCTGAGCATCACACCTGCTTTCTCTCCTCCTCAACACCCTTCCCCCAAGCCCCTTATAAAACCCACTCTCTTAGGACCTAATCTAAGAATTCGTCCAGGTCTGACATATATACCTCTGGGTGATTTACTAAAGCAAATTGTAAGAAACTTGCTAAGCTCCTAGAAAAATAATCAAGAAAATATTGAGGATCATGAGGGGGAGGGAGGAGATAATGAGATTGCTAACCTACAGGTAAAAAGTAAACACTGTGCTCTTTAACACCTCAACAAGTGGCTGAGGTCTCCTGAGCCAGCTGAACCTTGAGACCACAGCACAGTAATGGAGACTCCAGGTCCACCACCAGCTCACACCATGTTTCTAGGCAAATTAGGTAAAACCACTCTTTCCTTGAGGAACTTCCATTTTTCACCTACAAAAAAAAAAAAAATCATTATAATATAGTAGTAACATTTAAAGGAAACCTAGTTCCCTGGGGTAGGAGGGATGGTTCAGCAGTTAAGAGCACACATTTCTCTTGAAAAGGATCTCAGTTCAAATCCCAGCACCCATATTAGGCGACTTACAACTGCCTGCGACTCTAGTTCCAAAGGACCCAATGCCACCTTCTGGACTCTGTGGGTACCTGCACTCACATTCCCACACACAGATACACACATGTAGACATAATTCATATTAAATAAATAAGTAATACAACCTTTTAAAAGATATTTAACCTTCTGCTCAGGCTAATATTCCTTGTAAGTGTGTACGGATAGGTTATATCTGTGATGGAAATTATGCTCTGTGGACAGCCCTTTGTTCGGTCCATAACTTCCCCAGTGGTACTCGCACCCGGATCATCTCTTGGATTCGAGGTTCTCAACACAAATTCAGAGAAGCTCAGACTTCCGTACATAGCATCTAGATCAGCTCCAGGCACATGGTATGTTTTCCATAGTCGTTGAATGAATGAATGAATGAACTAACCAATGGAATACTTCCTTAGCCTAAGAATCTACTGCAAATTCCTGACCTCATGTGCAACAGGCTTTATGTTAAACATTTGTACACATTCCCTTGACCACTCAATTCTACCATAGTTACTTTTTGCCAAGTCATTTTTGAAGTCCTTCAACTGGTAACTTGCAAACCTGACAGGTCTGTCCTGCCCCAGGGGCTGCTATATCCATTATGAACACAGGAATTCCTGTATGGCCAGTCCAAGGGAGAAAAGGCACAAAAGGCCCATAATCAAATTCCCTTTTTTGCCTGCAGAGACAAAGTTATTCTCTGTATTCAGCCTAGACACGTAAAGAGATCTCTATTGACAGAGAAAACCAGGGATTTTTGTTGTTGTTGTTGATGGCTGGTGTGTTTTTGTTTTTGCTTTTTTATTTTGTCTTGTCACCTGTGAAGGTAACCCCAAGACTTACAACATCATCTGAAGTGTCCCAGCCACTAGATGGCACCGAAGCTCAAATGTCACAGCACTGTAGAACACTTCAGCCATGTCTTAAAGAAGATAATAATACCAACAATAGCCAAGGCATCACTAAGCACTTGCTAAGTTCCAGGAGCTCTTCCAAGATCGGTATGCACACCATCCTCTTGAATCCTTACAACCCCTCGGGGTAGGTCTAGTAACACATCTGTCTACTTTACAAAGAAGCTGAGCCTGAGTGGCAAATGTCTTAGCCATGATCACACAGGTGCTAAGAGGCAGAGCAGAGACTGCTAACCCAACTCCCCAGCCCAACATCCCTCACACCCTGCTGTTTCCTCCTCCAGAAACACTGACCTCTGACCTCGGTGTGCACATGAGCCGTGGCCACCACAGATTATTTTTGAAACCCCACAGTATGGAAAAATCCTCTCTCTGAGGGGAACAAAAGAAACTCTCTTCAGGCCACTAGAGCACATTAGGCGCAAGCCAAGACTCAGCAGTTCTCATAGTTACTCAAGGACGTGGCCTCCAAAGAACTCACCCTGGTGGTAAAGACCTGGTTACTGCCTATCCAATTTGGCTGCAGTATCATGTGGTGGAGGGTGCCCCGGGAAAAGCAGGAGACCTGCTTCTCCTTATTCATCCCAGGATGTAGACTCTTTCTTGGCTTCTTGAGCACCTGGGACTATATTTGCTAAAAAATAAAGACCAGTGGGATGAGGATATACTGCCAAAAATAGATACATAAAATAGAGAATAATGTGTGCTTTCCTCTTTCCAAGATGTGTGTGTGTGTGTGTGTGTGTGTGTGTGTGTGTGTGTGTGTATCAGGTGTTCACCTGCTGTTGTCGCTCAATGATGTGGTATTTTATGCTCTTCCCGACTTTAAAACTAAGTAACTGCTTTGATCTTCCTGATTCTTTTATAACCAAAGCCTCTTTCCAAAGAACCATTTTTAAAACCCAGATCTCACCAGATCTGCTCTTCCTGGAAGCAACCATTCACCCCATTATCAGTTCCTAACATAGTGTGAGGTCTTTCTCCACTCACATTCAACTAGCATCTTCTGCCTCAACAAGTCCCGCTCAGCCCCCTCCTTCACCCTGAACAGACAGAGCAGATCCCAACCTCTAACTACCTTCATCTTTCTGTCTGCATATCTCTCTGCACCTGTTGGAACTCCACTGTCACCATCAGAGCCACTGGCCTTTCTAGGCTTCCTGACATCCTTTAGAAAATGATCCCCCCAGAATCTCACAGCAGAGAGATGAGAACATCACCCAAATCAGACCTCTCAGTCCTTCTCATCTTAAACTTTGCAGCCTGAAAGACATCTGACCCTATAGTGTTGGGATTGACTCTTCCCTGAATTCCTTAGTCTGAAGAATAATTACTGCCAGCCCTTAACACAACCTGGGCACACAACTCAGGCGGAGAAAGGAAATACTGGGACAAAGTGTGGAGCAGAGACTGAAGGAAAGGCCATCCAGAAACTGCCCCACCTGGGGATCCAGCCCAAACCCAGACACTATTGTGGATGCCAAAAAGTGCTTGCTGGCAGGTGCCTGATATGCTGTCTCCTGAGAGGCTCTACCAGAACCTGACAAATACAGAGGCAGATACTCACAGCCAATCACTGGACTGAGCACAGGGACCCCAATGGAGGAGTTAGAGAAAGGACTGAAGGAGCTGAAGGGGTTTGCAACCCCATGGGAAGAACAATAATATCAACTAACCAGTACCCCCGAGAGCTCTCAGGAACTAAACCACCAACCAAAGAGTATACATGGAGGGACCCATGGCTCCAGCCACAGCAGAGGGTGGCCTTGTCTGGCATCAATGGGAGGAAGCCCTTGGTCCTGGGACTCGATGCCCCAGTGTAGGGGAATGCCAGGGCAGGGAGGCAGGAGTGGGTGGTTGGGTGAGGGGAGCACCCTATAGAAGCAGGGGAGGGGGATGGGATAAGGGACTTGTGGAGGGGAAAACTGAAAAGGGGATAACATTTGAAGTGTAAATACATAAAATATTCAATAAAAATTAAAAAAGAAAGAAAGATAGAAAGCAAAGGGCCCTATCATAAGACGACCAAGGGCTATCGGGGCTTGAGGGTCGGTGAAGATCCAGAGATTCCCAACGTTTGCTCTGCTTTTTACCTCTCTGCTGAAAAGTTGGGCCTCTGACAGCTGTCACTGTGGAATCCCAAACTAGCCTGTGACAAACAATGGGAAGTTTGACAGTTCCCCTGCTTAGGGTTTTGTATGTGTGTGTGTTTTTCTTTCACAGGAAAAGCTTGACCGTGGCTGAATCTATGTTTAGACTGTTGTCTTTTGTGTTTGGTTTAGTAAACTGCATTTCAAGGCCCCCGGGATGTAAGCTATACTCATTACCTGCTCAATTTCCCCTCCAATAAGATTTTCACATCAGAATGATAAAGGACGAAGCCAAGCCCTCAGTTCATGGAAATAGGAAGGGAACCCAGCCATCTTCCTGACTGAAGAGCCTATCCACATACAATAACGCCAAACATGGTTTTCTTATCTGCCATGAAAATATGGTACTTTCCTTTTCTGTAAATTTGAGATCAATTTGAATCAAGGGAGAGGGGAAGGATCAAAGAAAGAGAAAGGAGGCTGACAGCTGGGGTTCCCTGTTTACCTACTCTGCCCTCCTCTCCCTGCAAGGAGTGAGCTAGTTTCAGCCTCAGCAGCAGTCAGAATTGTGAGGAAAGTGTTAGCCATTCTGAGTACTTGGTTAGGGCCTCCCGGTAAGAGTGAAATGAACAGCTCCCAATAAAGGCTAACAGAGAGAGCATCATGCACTGGTACAAATCATTGACTGGAAGCCATTTCTCAGCAAGGGGTGCTCAAGAGTGCCTTCCCTCCACAGCCCAGCTACCCAGTGCTGTAAGAAGAACTCGTCTCTAACATAAGTATCCATACACAAAGAGCAAAAGGCACAGTCTGGAAAGATGGAACACTTTTCTCAGGCCCTCTCACTGGCTCTATCCCAGGCTGCTAACCCTATCCCCATCCCACCCTATCCCCACCCCACCCCCATCCCCACCCTCATCCCCCATCCCCCATCCCCACCCTCATCCCCCATCCCCCATCCCCACCCTCATCCCCCATCCCCCATCCCCACCCTCATCCCCCATCCCCCATCCCCACCCTCATCCCCCATCCCCCATCCCCACCCTCATCCCCCATCCCCCATTCCCCACCCTCATCCCTGCCCCATCCCTAACCCATCCCCCACCCCCATCCTCTTCCATCCCCACCCTCATCCCCACCCCTACCCTGCCCCACCCCCATGCCCCATCCCCACCCCACCCCATCCCTACCTTCTTCCTTATCCTACTCCATCTCCATCCTCACTCTCTTCCTTACCCATCTTCACTCCCTCCCTCACCCCCATTCCCACCCTCACCCCAACTCCTGCCCAAATGTCATATGAAACAAATACAGAAAAATAGGAGAAGGTAGATTCTTAAGAGATCTTAGACCTAAGAAACTGGGCTCAGGACTGAAATTCCTTACATAGGTTTGACATGATGTTAAAGAATTCAGCAAAGTGAGCATGCCAGTGGCTACAGATCTCAAAAAAATAAAATGCCGTAGCAGAAGCTAGCCCTGACTAGAAGAAAGGTGAAACCTAGCAAGACACAAATCTTTAGAGAATATTCATTCTTCCTCGACCAAACACCACAACCAACAACAGCATGGCTACCCCAGCTAGGATCCAGCAAAGGCTGAGTGAGGGACCCAGAATTCACTCTCTAATGACTTTGGCAAGATGACTTCTGTGACTCAAACATTTATGTTCTCTCCTCAATTCACACTGAAACTTGATACCCAATAAACTGTACTAAGAGGCGAGAATTCTGTGTGGTGATGACTATGGCACCATCTTGGAAGAGCCCATAAGGTCCTCAGATGACACCGAACACACCAGTCCCCTGATCTGAGACCTTAAACCTCCAAGTCTGTGGAAATTGTTCCTGTTCTTAAAAAATTACCTATGTGGTATTTTATTTCAGCAGCATAAATGAGCTGAGACAGGAGCCCAACACCCCCATGTGGTCATGGGGTCAGAACCCAAGACTTGATCTCTGCCAACTGACAACAGCACACAGACACACAGACACATACACACACACACACAGAGAGACACACACATCCACCTGGCAACATACCACAGCATCAGTGGTGTGCTTGGGTTTTCACTGCAGCCCATCAGTAGGGAGGAAGTCCTCTCCCTCAATGCCAAGCTGAATCAGAGGATGCCTGGGAATGAGTCACAACTTCAACCATCATCCAACAGCAAGAGTAATCGCCCTGCATCAGTCCGGACCTCGTAGGAATGTAAACTTACTTGCCTCTCCTCACAGCAGTTGTGAGGAACTCCCATTTCAGGTGATACACAAGACTAATGGGAAACACACACTTCCAGCTGGGAATAATAATCCCTTTCCTTCCCTTTCCTTGCTAGAGCTGCCCCAGAAAAAATGCCAGGCTAAAACAGGAGGCCTGAAGAAGATCCAGAGTCTCCTCTAATGCTATACAAATGTCTAAGAATTCCATACTAATTCACCCTATGATTAAGCCTCTGAGAGTTTAGATAGTTGCAGCCCCAAGAGAGGAAATAACTGACTCCCTCATCTCTCTCTCTTTCTCTCTCTCTCTCTCTCTCTCTCTCTCTCTCTCTCTCTCTCTCTCTCTCTCTCTCTCAACAGAGCCAGAGGCCAGGAGGAATTGGCACCATAGGTCTCACACTTTGAAAACAACTGCCAACCCACAACTGTATACACAGGAAAAGTACCCCCAAGGAGCGAAGGGAAAAGAAAGACATTCTCGGTGAATAGGAAGCTAAGAAAATGTGTCACCTGTGCCCCTTCTTAGAATTGGGAACAAAACACCCATGGAAGGAGTTACAGAGACAAAGTTTGGAGCTGTGACGAAAGGATGGACCATCTAGAGACTGCCATATCCAAGGATCCACCCCATAATCAGCTTCCAATTGCTGACACCATTGCATACACTAGCAAGATTTTGCTGAAAGGACCCAGATATAGCTGTCTCTTGTGAGACTACCCCGGGGCCTAACAAACACAGAAGTGGATGCTCACAGTCAGCTATTGGATGGATCACAGGGCTCCCAATGGAGGAGCTAGAGAAAGTACCCAAGGAGCTAAAGGGATCTGCAATCCTATAGGTGGAACAACATTATGAACTAACCAGTACCCCGGAGCTCTTGACTCTAGCTGCATATGTATCAAAAGATGGCCTAGTTGGCCATTACTGAAAAGAGAGGCCCATTGGACACACAAACTTTATATGCCCCAGTACAGGGGAACACCAGGGCCAAAAAAATGGGAATGGGTGGGTAGGGAAGTTGGGGGGGAGGGTACGGGGGACTTTTGGGATAGCATTGGAAATGTAATTGAGGAAAATATGTAATAAAAATATTAAAAATTTAAAAAAATTAAAAAATTAAAAAAAAAAGAAAATGTGTCACCAATGGGCCAACCCTAAAAGGTCAGCTGATGTCCTTCTACACAGAAAAGAACCAGTAAAGGAAGAAAAAGCTCTAGGGTTTAGAAAGGAGTGCAGAAATGGTGTGTGGAGAAACAGATCACCAGTTGCTTTGCTTTTCCTTCTGTCTCCTAAATTATATAAAACTCCTTGAGGTAGTTCTAAAGGTATATAGAGGAAATGATTAAAGTAAAATATATTAGAGATGGAGAGATGGTAAAGGGACAAAAATGGAGGTAGAGTTTTTATATCTAAAATAGTAAAATAATACCAGTAAAATTAAAAGCTATACAGTTCATAGTAAAATAGATTGGCAGAATGTGTTAACACCATGGAGTAACTTCTCTGACATTTCTAAAAGACACAATCTCACAGCAAAGCCCCTGCTTCTCTGGCTCTTAGCATCTCTCCACCCCCACTTCTACAATGATCTCCTCTTCTACAAGGAGCCTCAGGTGCAAGCATAGTGGTGTAGGTGTATCAATTGGGACTGGGGTCCACAAATCTACAGTCTAATAAATTGTGGGTTTCTGTAATGGGTTTCTGTAATGGGTTAAGCAAGGTTTCCTTGATGATGGGTAAAGACTTGTGGGTGTAAGGACAAACAGAATCAGGTTTGCCAGCAAGGCTTCCTCAACATGACCTGAACAAGGACAACAGACAACACCAACAGACATGCTAACATGAGATGGGGAAAATCACAGAAGGTCACAGCCTTAGACAAAGACTTACAAACAACTAAGGAATGCTGAGAGCTGGAGAAATAGTATTTCTCAGGGATGAGCACACCGATTGGTTGTTCAGGACCAAGTCGTCAGTCCTGAAAATATACATACAAATAACATTATACAGGCTGATATGTTTTATTTGTGTATTTGGGAGCACACACTCCAACAATTAAAGATAACAAACTCATGAATTTGAAAGAGAGCTAGTGGTCTTTGGTAGGGGCTGAAGGGAGCAAAGGGGAGGGAGGGAATGCCATGATTATATTATAATTCCAAGGAGTTTTATGTTCTGTTTCACAAAGCATAACTTAGGAGACTTAAGAGGAAAATAAAAATTTGTAATCCAAAAAATATGATCTAGAGCCAGAGACATAGCTAGAGGATAAAAGTCCTTGCCTAGCAAGTGTGATAACCTGAGTTCAATCCTGAGAATCCACAAGGTGGAAGGAGAGAACTGAGTCCCAAGTTTGATCTCTGACCTCCACACACTTGCCATGATATACATACACGTATACGTGCACACACGTGCACACAATTATACACATATACAATAATAAGAAGAAAGTCAGAAAGAAAAAAAAACATGATTCAACTATGTGGTGTCTACTAAAACCTCACTTCAAATATAGTGGTACAGGCATTTAAAAATAAAATAATAGAAAAAAGGTGTATCGTGCAAAGGTTACTAATAGAAAGCAGGAGTGGCTATATGGATAATGAATAAGGTGGACTTCATAGTAATAAGCAAAGGACATTACACAATAACAATGGGCCGAGCCATTAAGAAACCATGATATTTCTAAATATGCAGGAACAAAATACAAGTAAATAAAGCTATAAAATTCATGCAGCAAAACCTGCTAGATGTGGATGGAGCAGTAGACAATTCCACAATTACAGTGAGAGAATAGCATCCCCATCTCAACAACAACAACAAAAAAATGAATGTAATTATTATTTAGTAAATCAGCCCAGATGTAGAAAAAAAAGCACTTGTCATTAGGATGGGGTCAACACTTATAGAGCATCCTATATACAATATACTCTTTGCGAAGACTCACAAAAATATAACCAAGACGAATCCAACTTCCAGCCACTTAAAAAATCACTCAGAATATGCTCGCCAAACACAATAATATCAAAATAGAAATCAGTAACAGAAATGGAAAAATCTCCCAACACATGAAAACAAACAACAGTTCCAGAGTACCCCAGGGTCAAAGAGGACGATTCATATTACATTAAAGCAGCATCGAAGGAAATGAAAACACAATCTCAACGTCTGTGCGACAGCCACCAGGGGCCTGCAAAGCTTACGGTGCCCACAGTTCATGAAGAAAATCTCACGGCAACCAGCTAAGCTTCAACCTCAAAAAGTCCGCAAAAGAATAAAGAACACAAACCCACAGTTAGCAGAATGAAGTGAGAGAGATGCCTGGAGACCATGGAACTGAAGGAAGAATAATGGCAGAGAAAAACCCAGGAAACAATGTTTCGGAAATGCCAGGCTAAGTACCAGAAATCACCAAACACTGGGATCAAAGCAAAGGCAAGAAGATAATAAAGAAAAATGCCCCCCAATTCTACCCATGTGTTTATCAATAGGTCCATCCATAAAATGGGCCTATTCTGCCAAAAGAAAAAGAAACAAAGAAATAAACAAACAAACACCCTGACCAGACAACTTATACCAGGTGTCTTTTGAGTAGCCATATAACTATTTGAAGAAACAGACTTCAGAAGTTTAGGCTCCTGATGTAGAGATCACCATGCTCAAAAGTGCTTTCACCAAAGAATTGTAATTATCCAAAGAAGAGCTAATAATAGTTCTATCTAGTCTTTTGCAACAAATCTAAAAAGGGGAATATTTCTCAATTCACTTTATAAAGTTAACATACTCTGATATAAAAATTTTTAAATAAGACAGTACATAGAAAGTAACTATAGTTCAATATTAATGAATAAGTGCAAAATTACTCAGTAAAACAGTAGCAAAATAAAATTCAGCTACATATTTAAAAGACTCGTGATCAAACAGGACTCATTCTGGTAGTGAAGTCAAGGTCAATATTTAAAAACTCATCATCATATTGTATAATACTAGCAAACTAAGAAAGAAAGATGCTATGACCATATCAATTAATCTACAAAAAGAATTGCTAGTATTTGACATGTTTATGCTAAACATTGTCAGAATAACTAAGAGTACAGGAATATTTATGCAGTTTGATAGTGAACACATAACAAAAACTTACCAGTCAAGGAGAAGGAACATGCTGTGTACCAGAGATCAGGAATGGGGTGTAATGTGCACTCTCACCATTCATGCTGTATAGTATTGAAAATCCATTCTAATGCAGTAAAACAAGAAAAGGAAAAAAAAATCGAGGGGAAAAGCTTTCTGAAAGTAAGCAGGTAAGTTGATGAGTGAACTGACTTAATATTTCTATATACTAGAAATGAATGCTAAAATTAGTAATATAATTTAACTAATAAGTAGTGATAAAATTAATGTATAGATCTATGTTTTTAAAATGTACAAAATTGTGTGACACAAACTATACAACACTATGAGGAAAATCAAAGAAAATGCAAGGAACTGAATTTCTCTTGTTGCTTCAGTCTGGATTTCTTCTGCTCTATCTTCTAGTTTGATAATCTTTTCTTTGACCATATCTAATATGCTCTTCAACCTTCTATTGAGGTTTTAATTTCAGTTACTCGTGCAAAACATTGTTTAGCTCTCTTTCAAAGTCTCTAGTTCTCTGCTGAGAGTCTTCATCTTGACAGCTAATCTCTTGAACACACACTCAGGGATATGTGTTTTTTTGTTTTTTTTTTAAACTATGCCTGCTGCTTCAAATTGGATACTTTGTTGTTCCGTGTCCCTATGTATTGCCTATTTTTTTTTCTGAAACAAAACAGAGAACATTGGCTTTGTCTGATGTTGTCTTCTGGCAAGTTTTTATGATATGCCCAATATTAGAAAAATTCTATAAAAACATGATATGTTTTATATCATATCTGTATCATATGATAGCCAGAGATTATTACTTCTGCTTCTGGCCAGGATTCAAAGCTAAAGAATAACCCTTTTATGTGTTTTAATCAAAGTGGAGCTGTCATGAGAAGGGTTTTATTTTGGTGTTGTCTGTAGTTATTCTCACTCCTACAATGTCATCCTTCAAAGATCCGAAATGAAACCATGAAACCCCTCCTTTTTGGAGAGTCCTAAATAGCAGAAATTATTCTGTTATCTGTACAACATCGTAGAAATTAGGCTTGCCCTAGTTTCTTTTAGCTTCTCAGTTTAGCTTCTTAATATTTCACTCTCCACTCATGGACTTCACCCAGGACTTCTAAGATGAACAAGATCAATGGGAGGAGAGGCCCTTGGTCTTGTGAAAATCATATGCCCCAGTACAGGGGAATGCCAGGGCCAGGAAGCGGGAGTGGGTGGGTTGGGGAGCAGGGCAGGGGGGGTATAGGGGGCTTTGGGGATGGCATTTGAAATGTAAATGAAGAAATTATCTAATAAAAATGCCTTGGAGAAGGAGAAGGAGAAGGAAGGAGAAGGAGAAGGAGAAGGAGAAGGAGAAGGAGAAGGAGAAGGAGAAGAAGAAGAAGAAGAAGAAGAAGAAGAAGAAGAAGAAGAAGAAGAAGGAGGAGGAGGAGGAGGAGGAGGAGGAGGAGGAGGAGGAGGAGGAGGAGGAGGAGGAGGAGGAGGAGGAGGAGGAGAAGAAGAAAACAGCAAAAATGGGTTTCATTTTTCTGCCTCTCTAGTCCTAGAGATTTTGACCTCTCAACTTCTCTCTGCTTGGTAACTTCCAAGTGTCACTGAGGACTTGAGGATTTTCTGGTTGGAGCCATCATTCCTGATCATTGTCAGTTGAAGACATGATGGACAGCCGGCATTGCCAAAGGTCTTCTGCATGCTGATTTTTAAAGAATCTCCGGAATACATTACATCTCTCATAGCTTCCATTTGCCAAATTGCCCCAGTGACACCTAGAGCTCTGCCTTATACGTAAGCAACAGGTATGCTTCATGATGCTTGAGAGACTGAGGTCTATTTTTAATTAAGACAAGGATAAAAATAGTACACATGTGTGACATTGTTACACTTTGTTGATCACCTAAACTCCTTTTTGCATAAATAACTTCATCCTAAATCATAATTTAAATCCTTATGTTAGTCTAAAAACTCCAGTTGGTTCCAGAAACAGAGCTGAATAAACTTTCGCAGTGAGTGGACTATAGGACTGCCTGAGATATCTGAACAAACAGGATTACTTTATTTATCAAGCCTCTCTCAGATGTGACAAGCCAGCTCAGCCAATCAACAGGTTCTCCAGCGCAGAAGTGAGGATTAAAAAGAAAAAGGACAACATTGTAGCATGACCCCAGCCAGTTCTGAGGCTGAGGTGGGTTTATTTTTTCCCAATCTGCTTTTATACCATTTTAATTACATGCAAGTAATAAGGTCAAGCAGTACAATAAACACAAATAGTTAAGGCACAAGCAAGACAATAAACAAGGTCCTCTGATCACTCCTGGATGACCAAGATATCTGAACTTACTTCCCTGTCCTAGCCCAAAGTCATATTTATGCCTGAAGCCTACTTCCCTGTTCTAGCCTAAAATTATATTACTGCCTGAGCTTACTTCCTTGTCATGGCCCAATGTCAGATTCCTGCCTGAAGCCCATTTCCTTGTCCTTGGCCAATGTCAGATTCCTGCCAAGTAGCCCCAAAAGCTCCCCACACAGATGCAAGGTGTTGTGGCTTTAGGTAGTGTACAAGATACAAATATTACAGAAACACTAACTTTAGAACTTGGAAACCTTAGAGATGATCAAATTAGGTTCACCATTCTACAGAAGCAACATTTGTTTCAAAGCAAGAATTTTAGCCTCTTTAAACATGCTCAGAGCTGGGATATGAGTTAGGATAAATAACTTAGGTGGTGTACTTCTTTAATCCCAGCATTTGGGAGATGGATCTCTGAGTCTGAGGCCAACCTGGTCTGCAGAGTGAATTCCAGGACAGCCAGGGCTACCTACACAGAGAAACCTTATCCCAGAAAACAGAACAAAACAAAACAAAAACAACAACCACAAAAAGCAAGCAAGCAAACAAACAAACAAACAAAAAGCAAAAACAAAAAACCTGCTCAGTGCTCTTGTCATGTTAAATGCAAGCATTGGCTCCAAAACACCCCTCATTATCTCTCTCTCTAGCCTCTGGTCAACCACAGGTGGACCCAAACTCCTTAAAGCCCCTACTACATAAAATGAACTTGCGAGCTGAGTTTATTCTAATGGTGAATTATAATTTTCTTCCGGACTTTTAAAAATAATTAACATATGCCAAATAAGGCAAGATAGTAGAGATTGGAGAAAATAGCATCAAGATTGATCTGTGGAAGAAGTCAGTTGTAGGAAAATGAAACCCTGTCCTGCTTGGGCTACCTGTAACAAACAGTGCATGTGCAGAATGGGGCCTGATTGCCACCCGAGGAACCTTTCCAGCGTCCTGAGCCTCTGGGCTGAGCATTTTTGGAGCATATGCTTTTTCCCAACTCACTATCCTTCTCCCATTCTCAGGGGAGGAATGCTGTCTTTCTTTTAATTCTGCTTCTGCTTCTGCTTCTAACCATGTGTCCCTGGTGTAATCCTTTGTCCCAGAACACAAGGACACAGAAGCATCACCAGATAGCTCCAGAAAGAGAACCATTTACTGCCTTTAGAAAGTTAAATTTATTACAAATTGCCCTTCCACACAGAAATTTTTTTAATTTTTATATAGAAATTCAAATGAATGAATGATTGTACTCTAAAGTGGTACAGTATATATGTTACAACTGATAAACTATTTGTGACACATATATAGTCACATGTAGCTATATAGTGAATTCATCTGTGTGAGATGTATGATTGAAATGGCCTTGTCACAACGACCACCCTGACAGAATAGCAGCACCTTAGGAGTAGACATGGGGCTTTTCCCCCTCAGCCTCAGCTGGGACTTGGAATTATAACTGTTAAATCAGTGCGATCTTCTGAGAAATTAATGTAATCGAGGAAGACAATAAACTACCTAGGGATTCACAGGAAGCAAGTTCTGAACTGACATCCATGCGTGACAACATCCTAAAGATGTGGGTTGAGGAAGACTAAAATTCGAACTCAAGTAGATAAGATTTAGGCAGCCTGCAGTGGGTGTGCTGTGTGTTTCTTATGGCCACTGAAACAAATAACATAGTGTCTCAAAACAACCCTTAAGTCAGAGACCTAAAATTAGTCTCGCATGACTAAAAAGCAAAGTGCTGACAGGACTTAGCTCTCTCTGGAGGCTCCACAGGAGATCTTTTCTTCATCCTGTCCATTTTCTAGAAGCTGCCTAAATTCCTTGTTTTGTAAAACCCTCTATCAGCTCTAAAGTGTTCACCGTATCTTTCCTCTTGCCTTTCATCTGTTTGACTCAAGCCCCTCATAATTAGCCTGGACCCATGCAAGCAATATAAATCAGATCCACTTCTCAAGATCCATAACACAATCATCTCTTAAATCCACTGCCATGAGACTAACAGAATCCATGGTTTGAGGTTTGGGGGTGTGGACTTTGGAGAGCCATTAATTTATCTGACAATAATGCTTCAAGAATTGTTCTTTAAAGTGTGGGCTCTGTATTGGGGGAGGGGGGTGCACCAGAGATGACCACTCAGACACAGTTTATAGCCAATTGAAAGTCTTTGTTTCACCCATCTGGGACTACACTCAGTTATTAAAGACCCAACTGTAAGAGCTTTTTAAAGGCAAAACCCACACCCTGGTATCTCCCTCTGCAGCCACAGTGGGGAAAGGTTTTGTGCAAGCAAGCAGTTTAACAGAAGCAAAAACAAGTTGGCTGGGGTATCTGACTTCAGATTTCTAAAATAGAGTTGGGTAAAATTTTCCATGGGATCCTCCATCAAAGAAAATAAATTCTAAAATGGTCTCAGCAAGAATACAAGATAGAAGAACCTCCATGCTGGGAGCAAGCAAAAGAAACTTGTCCTAAATTTTGTTTTCAAAATCCATTTAATCATGGGGGGGGGAACTAAGTTCAAAGTCCCAGGCCCTGGGGGTAGCTGGGGATTTCTGAACAGCTTCTGTTGTAAGGAAACAGTTGTCTGAGCCCAGCCATCTCAAGGACAACTTCTCCATCTTTCTGGCAGAGTCAAACTAAGTTCATGTTCCCAGGCAGGAACCAACTATCATGATTGGTGGAAACCCCTTTGTTTAACCCCTTATGTCAAAATATGATTGGACAATGCTCCAGCCCACCCTGCTCCTTCTCACTTTATGGTTTCATCCTTTAAATATGCTGTACCTCTTCCCTTCAGGGTCGCAGTTCAGCTCCTGAGTCTGTTCACATGGCTGAACAATCAGTATCAGCTTGATTACAGCAAATTTTTGTCATCCGAATTGACTTGGCGCTTGAGTTATGCTGGATCTAATCAGATACCATAACACTCTGGACTGTCTTCTCTGTCTCACCTGGACCAGAGGCATTACCATCACTTGGTAATTTGTTTATTACCATCGTAATGATCATTATTACTACTAGAGTAGAGGTATGTGTGATATAGTACATGTGTGGAATCAAAGGACAACTTTGTGGTATTGATTCTTTTTTTCCAATTTTATGTAAGTCCCCAATGTTGGCATCAGGACCTCCCAAACCTGTGTTGTCATCACATAGGCGACTACGCAACCTACAGACCTGTTGCCAAGACGACAGCTACCATGTTCCCAGAATACACTTGGCTTACCTCCCACCTTTACCTGTGTTATATCATTTTCCATATACATAAGGGGAATGCCCCTCCCCCTCTCTCTTTTTTCCCCTTCTCTTTCTGCCCCCACCTCTTCCTCCCTCTCTCCCTCTCTCTCCCAATAAACCTCTCACACGTGGAGCTGCTTGGGCCCAGCGTGTTGTGTTCAGATGCCAGCCGCTATTGTAACATATTACCCAAGATCAGACTCAGGTCTCTAGGTTTACAGAGCAAATACCCTTACCCTCTGAGCCTTTTTTCCTGCCTAATTTCTTAAAATGCAAACTCCCAGGCCTCCCTCCAAACCTACTGAAAAAGAAACTCTAATGGCCTCATAAGCCTTCGGGTGATTCTGACACATGCAAGTTTGAGGGAAAATCAAGCAGGCTCAGGAAACTGTGGATATATAGAATCCACAGAGGCAGAGGATTCGCAGGCTCTCCTTATGCTGAGACAAGATCAGTACCATCAGGGCACACACAGCCTGAATCACATGAGGTGTAGCCTTAACCTATTCAAATCCACCCAGTGAACAGAATGCGCTGAAGAAATGATCTCTCTTCTTGATCTGCCCATCAAACCCTTCTTATCAGGATGTTTACAGTAACAGAATCCAACCATGTAAGTTGTCAAAATGCTCCAAAGATGACTTAGTGACTTATTTGAATTAACAAACATCTTCAGAGTAACTATGACACAACCTTACCATTTCATTTTCCCTTCTAGCAGGGTAAGCGCATATCAGGGTTATCTCCAGACTCTGAAGCCCAAAGAAAAGAACTGCAGGTGACTTCCCAAGAGGTTTGATTTAGGGCAGAGGACAATAGCCTTTCCAAAGGCAGAGAAATGGGGCCATTTAGAATTGTGCCTCCCAGAGGCAAACAGGAAACAGGAAGCTCTCTGTTAGCCATTCTTACCCTGCCCCCAAGGGCAGGAAAAGCAGCAGGAGAGGCCGGCTGTAGGACTTATTTTGACCCAGCCCAGGAAATAAGATGGTTTATTCCATGTGGAGACCTGGGTTGTAGCTGTGGAGCGCACAGACAACCTCTGCAATCCAACTGGCTCTGCCTGACAACCTGATAATCCATGTAGTTTTAACACCAAACATTGAGGAAATGAAGAGCCATGTACACTCAAGACACATTAATTAGGTTTTAAACAAAAGAGAGATAACATTTTTTTTGTTTTTTTGTTTGGTTGGTTTTTTTTTTTTTAAATCAGGCCGCAGTAAACAAGCTACCTTCTATCTCCAAAACGTCTCCAACAGGGTAACGCTTAAGTCACCAAGGAGAAGAATAAAAAGGTGCACTGCAGCGCCCCCTGCAAACACAACAGTAGTAGGAAGAGCTAGCCCAAACCCGGAGATGCAATGATACCTCCTGAATTTGGTCGAACAGTATTACCCACTGTTCCACTTGAATATTCAAGGATTTGGACATAAGTTAAGAGGCAGTGTGTGTAATCAAGATAGTTGACTGAGACCAGGAATAGGGCAGTAAGAATGAAGAGAGGGCAGAGATTTCCACTTGGAAACTTGTTAGAATGGCTTCACAAAATTAACTATACTAGAATAAAAGCAAACAAAAATCCATCAAAGCTCTGGATTTGATCACTTGAAAGGGTCACAGGGAAGGCAAGTATAGAATGTACCAAAATATCAACATAAATGTTATCACAATTAAACATTTTAATCCATGCCTTTAATCCCAGCACTTGGGAGGCAGAGGCAGGCGAATTTCTGAGTTCGAGGCCAGCCTGGTTTACAGAGTGAGTTCCAGGACAGCCAAGACAACACAGAGAAACCCTAACTAGAAAAAAAAAAAAACAAAAAAGAGAGAAAGAAAGAACGAAAGAACGAAAGAAAGAAAGAAAGAAAGAAAGAAAGAAAAGAAACTCTCTTCAGGACACTGAAAAATGCCTGCATAATGGTCCTGCCACACAGATGCAAAGCCAGGGACCACATTTGTGGAAGAAAATCAGCCAAGTTTTCACTTACGGATGAGGCTTGGCTGCATTTATTTGAAGGCATTGATCCTAGGCATTACAGGATGATTCTAAACATCACCTTTCTTCTGTGCTTTTTAGAAGCGCCCACACGGGCAACATAGCTGCTTGAAGAGAAACACAAAAAGTTATTTTGTCTTCATAGGACTGGAATCAAGTGACTCTGTAGCAGGCTTTAGACCTTCCACCCCATACTGTACTGCATCCTTGGTCTCTCTTGTTCTGAGTATTTACAGGTTTCCCTAGTTCATCAGACTGCAGGTGGCCATTACGGGACTGTCTACCCTCTGACCATTGTGAGCCAATTTGATAAACTCCCTCTTATAATTATATATACATCCTGTTGGTTCTGTTCCTATAGAGAACCTTGACTAACACACTTCCTCTTCACACACAACTTCAGTCCCTAGATGCATTGAGTCTTTTTTTTTTTCTCAGAAACATCTGTATCTCTGCCCCCTCTTCATTCTTACTACCCTATTCCTGGTCTCAGTCAACTACCTTGATTACACACTGCCTCTTAACTTATGTCCAAATCCTTGAATATTCAGCCACAAGTTCCGGGTCCCTTCAGTACACAGGGTCAATGTCCCTTGTGTGTATATTTCCTTCTCCCTGGAAAAGAGGTTCCCTTATCTGTATCACCGTATCGACTTACTCTGATAAAATCAGCGTACATAACTACTTTAGTAAGACATAACTTCCACCACACAAAGGGTCCACAGGCATAGAGCTCTTTAAGTATTTACATTCATGTGCACTGAGACTTAAGGCCAGATCAATAGAGCAAGCATTTCCAGTGCTTCAGTGGGCTCTTTTGTACCCACTCCCAATTAACACTTTTTGTTACCCAAAGGTAACCGAAATTACAGTTCTCATCGTCACTTGGCTACTTTTTAAAGTGTATGCAGAACTGTAAGTGTTGTGATTATAAAAAGATAAAGAAATATTAAGATATGGTCTATGGGGGTGTGGTGAGGTGTGGGGGAAGTCATGCCAAGGCTTCCCTTTCCCCTGAGGGACCAGCCACATGTATAGTATAGAATAGAGTTTATTTAGAGCATGGGGGGGAGGGGAGTTAAGAGAATAGTAGTGGCAGAGAAAGGCAGAGAGAAGGAGAAAGTAGAGAAGTAAAGACCGGCCATGAACACGTGGAGAGAGGGAAGAAGGGAATGGGGAGAGACGGGGAGCAAGAGAGCAAGAGGCAAGGGAGAGAAGCAGGAGTAAGAGAGCAAGAGAGGGAGGAGGGGGCAAGCAGCCCCTTTTATAGTGGGCCAGGCCTACCTGGCTGTTGCCAGGTAACTGTGGGGGTGGAGTCCAGACAGAATCCTAACAATAAGGTAGGAATCCGTGTGTATTTTTCCACTTTGTGGATATACAGTAGTTTATTTGTCCATTCTCCTCCTAGTAGACAGTGGGCACTTCCACCTGGGGATTGTTATGACTAAAACTGAGGTAAACCTTGTTCTGTATGTCTTCTTTTATGAACACACATTCTCATTTCAGTTAGTTAGTCAGTCAATGATTCATTAGTAGAACTAATATGATACAGGATAGATAGATACTTTACATGTTCATGTATCACAAAGCAGTTTTCCAAATTTACATCATTTGTAAACCTCTGGACTGTTCCAACAGTTCTGCTATTTTATTGTTAATGTTTATGTGCCCGTTCCCCAACCACACTTGAGCTCTTTGGACAAAGTTCCCTACCTGATGTTTCTGCATACATTCAATACATAGATTATTGGCTCAGTTGCATATTTTCATTGCATACAAGTCAAAGATTAAATGCATTCCTTAGCATGGTGGGTGAGGGGTTAGCAGTGTTACATTTAATTAAAGGAAAATCTATTACTTCTCTTTGGACTCATTCCAGATGACAAATGCCTAACCCAGCCCTCCAGTATTTCAGTCATCCAAAGTGAGGTGAGACATTCAAATCAGGTCAGGACATTCCTCAGTCCTCACTGCCCCCAAAGTCCAATCACATCTGTCTGCCTGCATTATTGGGGTTTAAACGTGTGTACGGGCTTCTACTAAACTGCTGGAAGTTTTAATAGACTATAAACCCTCTAAAACTCTTTTCTCCCCTTCTGTAATTTGGACATTGTCACTCTGAGATGTGTTGAGGAAACCATGCTCAGTAACTGCCCAAACCGTCTTCGAAGGTGGAACCAATTAGTGCCAAAGTGAGCCACCTCAGTCCACAGATTAAGAAAAAAAAAAAAAAAAAAAAACCCTCCCTCCCAGACAACAGCCCGAAGACGACTCCTGTCCCTTGATCTGTTTGTGCAGATGGAGGGAATTAGTTACACAAACATGGAGGAGAGATAGGATTTCCAGGAAGTCCTCCACAGCCCTCCAGCTCGCCCCGAAAGTGTTTCGGGTCCTTCCTGAGCATGCTACATTTTTCACTGTTCTAATATTTTTGCAAGTGTCACGGCGTGAACTTTTTCCTACTTCTTTTGTGGGGCCAATTTTCAGTCTTTTGATTTTGTTTTAAACAAACAAACAAACAAACAAGTTCCAAAGGTTTCAGACACCAGACCTAAGAGACACAACTCCACAACTCAAATGCAAGCCTTCTTCCATGGCTTTAAACTTAAATCTCCAAGACAAAGTTTCACAACATTGTAAATGGAAGATGCATGCCACTGGGTCTCCTTTTCACCCAGCGGGTGTAATGAAGTTAAAATGTCCTCCTGAGTCTAAATAAGAGAGTCCTTTTAATTAAGACATGCTGCTGCCCCACCCTCCACCCCTGTGTGTCTGAGTTACTCAAGAGTTCATAATCAGTAGGAAACTTGCTCATTCGTCCATCTGTAGAGACACTTCAAAAGCAAGGCCTTTGACTAGTCTTGACTATCCTATGGGTTTTCACCAATCTAGACCACCCACTCCCCCACTCAGCATCCCAGCTGTGTAACTGCTGTAGAATTAATTCCTTGAAACTTGCAGTTTAAAATTATGTTGTCTAAGACATTTTTACAAAAATTATATAATTCTTATAAAAATTATATACACACATATATATACATATGCATATATATGTATATATGTACGTACATACATACATACATAATGGTTAACACATCTGATGTGCAAGTATGAAAGCCAGAATTCAGATCCCAGAACCCACAACATGTCTGGGTAGGTATGGCAGCCCACCTGTAATTCCAACTTCCATAGATGAATACAGGAAATCCCAGAGAAAGCTAGCTAACAATATTGGTGAGCTTTGGATTCATCTGAGAGATGCTGCCTCAGTAGATAAGGGAGAAGAACTGATACTGACTCAACCTTAAGTGTGTGCATGCACACACACACATGCACATGTATACATACTCCACACATGTGCCAATATGCATATATACTTGCACACACACATACAATTCATTTTTTTCTTTTTTTAAATATTTATTTATTTATTATATGCAAGTACACTGTAACTGTCTTCAGACACTCCAGAAGAGGGCATCAGATTTCGTTACAGATGGTTGTGAGCCACCATGTGGTTGCTGGGACTTGAACTCAGAACCTTTGGAAGAGCAGTCGGCACTCTTAACCGCTGAGCCATCTCACCAGCCCCCCACATACAATTCTTAATAAAAATAATAACCAGATTCTCTCTCCACTGTCCATACTCAAACATAAGGTTTTGCAGAGAAGAAAAAAGTGAATATTAGAGTCAGCTGTGTACACTAGAGGATTCCTGTAGGATATTTTTAGTCTGAGTCACAGAATTCCCTAGTTCTGATATCAAATCAAAAGTAACTGTTTCATATATTAGATGTAATTATGGAAATGACTTTAAC
Source organism: Mus caroli (assembly GCF_978045245.1). NCBI lineage: Eukaryota > Metazoa > Chordata > Mammalia > Rodentia > Muridae > Mus > Mus caroli. Next base: position 78,640,734 of record NW_028227259.1, read on the forward strand.
ACAGTAAAATGGTGATTCTTATCTTTCAAAATATTCTGGATACCATTCATAAATGGATTCCAGTTCTAAACTGGATACTACTTGCAAATGAATTATCTTGGAAGTCTAAATCAAGCAATGACTCAGCCAATGAACATGCTTGGCGCAGACAATCTTTCTTTCATTTTTGAAACCTACCCAATGTATTTATTATAATGTGCTTAAAGTATATGCGCACATTTGAGGACTGAAAGAAATCCACCAATCTCTACTGGTTAAAAATATTTTGAAATTTTTTATTTGTATTCACAAATGCATGCTAACACAAATAAGATGATGCTTCGGAAATGCCTGTAGAACACTCGTCCGGGTGATTGATAGTAAGAATGATTTGCTGGTGCTGGAGAGATGGCTAAGAAGTTGAGGGTGCTTGCTGCTTTGCCCTGGACCCACTTTGGTGACTCACAACTCCCATTAAATCCAGATCCCTGGGATCTGATGTCGTCTTCTGGCCTCTGCTGGCACCTGCCTACACGTGGCATACACAGACACAAAAATAAAAATAACTCTTCAGAGACTCATTTGTAGATAAAGGAGAAACTGTAAAGCAGGAGGGGGGACTCCATCACAATACGTGCCCAAGCTCAATTTACATGTCCTTACAGCATCTTATTTTGGGGCTCTTACCTACTGGGCTGTCTTTTCCAGAAATAACCAAAAGTAAACCTTTATGAAGTTGAAGTCGATGGGGTGTTCGATGGGGTGAAAAATCACTTCATTTAGCATAAAACTTGACTTGTGACTATTTTTTTAGGTGTCCTTGGCATTGGTCTAATGATTCCTTTCTCCTTGGGCTCTTCTTTGAAATAAGTTTATTTTCCTTTTATTTCTGCATTCCTTTTATTTTCTCTTAGTAGTTTTCTTATGATTTCAGTTTACATCATCATACAGGCGATTTCTCATTTGTTTCACAATCTCACTAAGATAATATTTTCCTTTCTTATTACTCAAATGCATTGTTAAGAAGTGTCTGTGCAACACTGAAAGAGTTTTCACGTACTCACTTATTTATATCCAAACATTTAAGCTTCGAAGGGCTAAGGAGACGGGTGTGACAGTTCATAGCTGTTATCCCAGCAGTGAGAGGTGAAAGGGAGAAGATGGAGAGTTTAAGACCATTTTCTTTTTTTTTTTTTTCTCTTTTACATTTTTAATATTTTTTTTTATATTTTTATTACAATTTTCCTCAATTACATTTCCAATACTATCCCAAAAGTCCCCCATAGCGCCCCCCACTTCCCTACCCACCCATTCCCATTCTTTTGGCCCTGGCATTCCCCTATATTGGGGCATATAAAGTTTGCAAGTCCAATGGGCCTCTCTTTCCATTGATGGCCGACTAGGCCATCTTTCGATACATATGCAGCTAGAGACAAGAGCTCCAGGGTTCTGGTTAGTACATCATGTTGTTCCAACAATAGGGTTGCAGATCCCTTTAGCTCCTTGGGTACTTTCTCTAGCTTCTCCATTGGGAGCCCTGTGATACATCCAATAGCTGACTGTGAACATCCACTCCTGTGTTTGCTAGGCCCCGGCATCGTCTCACAAGAGACAGCTATATTTGGGTCCTTTCAGCAAAATCTTGCTAGTGTATGCAATGGTGTCAGCGTTTAGAAGCTGATTATGGGACGGATCCCTGGATACAGCAGTCTCTAAATGGTCCATCCTTTCATCACAGCTACGAACTTTGTCTCTGTAACTCCTTCCCTGGGTGTTTTGTTCCCAATTCTAAGAAGGTGCACAGTGTCCACACTTTGGTCTTCATTCTTCTTGAGTTTCATGCGTTTATCAAATTGTATCTTATATCTTGGGTATCCTAAGTTTTGGGCTAATATCCACTTATCAATGAATACATATTGTGTGAGTTCTTTTGTGATTGTGTTACTTCACTCAAGATGATGCCCTCCAGGTCCATCCATTTGGCTAGGAATTTCATAAATTCATTCTTTTTAATAGCTGAGTAGTACTCCATTGTGTAAATGTACCATAATTTCTGTATCCATTCCTCTGTTGAGGGACATCTGGGTTCTTTCCAGCTTCTGGCTATTATAAATAGGGCTGCTATGAACATAGTGGAGCATGTGTCCTTCTTACCGGTTGGGACATCTTCTGGATATATGCCCAGGAGAGGTATTGCTGGATCCTCCGGTAGTACTATGTCCAATTTTCTGAGGAACCGCCAGACTGATTTCCAGAGTGGTTGTACAAGCTTGCAATCCCACCAACAATGGAGGAGTGTTCCTCTTTCTTCACATCCTCGCCAGCATCTGCTGTCACCTGAATTTTTGATCTTAGCCATTCTGACTGGTGTGAGGTGGAATCTCAGGGTTGTTTTGATTTGCATTTCCCTGATGATTAAGGATGTTGAACATTTTTTCAGGTGCTTCTCTGCCATTCGGTATTCCTCAGGTGAGAATTCTTTGTTCAGTTCTGAGCCCCATTTTTTAATGGGGTTATTTGACTTTCTGGAGTCCACCTTCTTGAGTTCTTTATATATATTGGATATTAGTCCCTTATCTGATTTAGGATAGGTGAAGATCCTTTCCCAATCTGTTGGTGGATTTTTTGTCTTATTGATGGTGTCTTTAGCCTTGCAGAAGCTTTGTAGTTTCATGAGGTCCCACTTGTCAATTCTCGATCTTACAGCACAAGCCATTACTGTTCTATTCAGGAATTTTTCCCCTGTGCCCATATCTTCAAGGCTTTTCCCCACTTTCTCCTCTATAAGTTTCAGTGTCTCTGGTTTTATGTGAAGTTCCTTGATCCACTTAGACTTGACCTTAGTACAAGGAGATAGGAATGGATCGATTCGCATTCTTCTACATGTTAACAACCAGTTGTGCCAGCACCATTTGTTGAAAATGCTGTCTTTCTTCCACTGGATGTTTTTAGCTCCCTTGTCGAAGATCAAGTGACCATAGGTGTGTGGGTTCATTTCTGGGTCTTCAATTCTATTCCATTGGTCTATTTGTCTGTCACTATACCAGTACCATGCAGTTTTTATCACAATTGCTCTGTAGTAGAGCTTTAGGTCCGGCATGGTGATTCCACCAGAGGTTCTTTTATCCTTGAGAAGAGTTTTTGCTATCCTAGGTTTTTTGTTATTCCAGATGAATTTGCAGATTGCACTTTCTAATTCGTTGAAGAATTGATTTGGAATTTTGATGGGGATTGCATTGAATCTGTAGATTGCTTTTGGCAAGATAGCCATTTTTACAATGTTGATCCTGCCAATCCATGAGCATGGGAGATCTTTCCATCTTCTGAGATCTTCTAGAATTTCTTTCTTCAGAGACTTGAAGTTTTTATTATACAGATCTTTCACTTCCTTAGTTAGAGTCACGCCAAGATATTTTATATTATTTGTGACTATTGAGAAGGGTGTTGTTTCCCTAATTTCTTTCTCAGCCTGTTTATTCTTTGTGTAGAGAAAGGCCATTGATTTGTTTGAGTTAATTTTATATCCAGCTACTTCACCGAAGCTGTTTATCAGGCTTAGGAGTTCTCTGGTGGAATTTTTAGGGTCACTTATATATACTATCATATCATCTGCAAAAAGTGATATTTTGACTTCATCTTTTCCAATTTGTATCCCTTTGATCTCCTTTTGTTGTCGAATTGCTCTGGCTAGGACTTCAAGTACAATGTTGAATAGGTATGGAGAAAGTGGACAGCCTTGTCTAGTCCCTGATTTTAGAGGGATTGCTTCAAGCTTCTCACCATTTACTTTGATGTTGGCTACTGGTTTGCTGTAGATTGCTTTTATCATGTTTAGGTATGGGCCTTGAATTCCTGATCTTTCCAAGACTTTTATCATGAATGGGTGTTGGATCTTGTCAAATGCTTTTTCCGCATCTAACGAGATGACCATGTGGTTTTTGTCTTTGAGTTTGTTTATATACTGGATTACGTTGATGGATTTCCGTATATTGAACCATCCCTGCATCCCTGGGATGAAACCTACTTGGTCAGGATGGATGATTGTTTTGATGTGTTCTTGGATTCGGTTAGCAAGAACTTTATTGAGGATTTTTGCATCAATATTCATAAGGGATATTGGTCTGAAGTTTTCTATCTTTGTTGGGTCTTTTTGTGGTTTAGGTATCAGAGTAATTGTGGCTTCATAGAATGAGTTGGGTAGAGTACCTTCTGTTTCTATTTTGTGGAATAGTTTGTGAAGAACTGGGATTAGATCTTCTTTGAAGGTCTGATAGAACTCTGCACTAAACCCATCTGGTCCTGGGCTTTTTTTAGTTGGGAGACTATTAATGACTGCTTCTATTTCTTTGGGGGATATAGGGCTGTTTAGATCATTAACCTGATCTTGATTCAACTTTGGTACCTGGTATCTGTCTAGGAACTTCTCCATTTCATCCAGGTTCTCCAGTTTTGTTGAGTATAGCCTTTGGTAGAAGGATCTGATGGTGTTTTGGATGTCTTCAGGATCTGTTGTTATGTCTCCTTTTTCATTTCTGATTTTGTTAATTAGGATGCTTTCCCTGTGCCCTCTAGTGAGTCTGGCTAAGGGTTTATCTATCTTGTTGATTTTCTCAAAGAACCAGCTCCTTGATTGGTTGATTCTTTGAATAGTTTTTCTTGTTTCCACTTGGTTGATTTCACCCCTGAGTTTGATTATTTCCTGCCGTCTACTCCTCTTGGGTGAATTTGCTTCCTTTTGTTCTAGTGCTTTTAGGTGTGTTGTCAAGCTGCTAATGTGTGCTCTCTCTAGTTTCCTTTTGGAGGCACTCAGAGCTATGAGTTTTCCTCTTAGAAATGCTTTCATTGCGTCCCATAAGTTTGGGTATGTTGTGGCTTCATTTTCATTGAACTCTAAAAAGTCCTTAATTTCTTTCTTTATTCCTTCCTTGACCAAGGTATCATTGAGAAGAGTGTTGTTCAGTTTCCACGTGAAGGTTGGCTTTCTATTATTTATTTTGTTATTGAAGATCAGCCTTAGTCCATGGTGATCTGATAGGATGCATGGGACAATTTCAATATTTTTGTATCTGTTGAGGCCTGCTTTGTGACCAATTATGTGGTCAATTTTGGAGAAGGTACCATGAGGTGCTGAGAAGAAGGTATATCCTTTTGTTTTAGGATAGAATGTTCTGTAGATATCTGCCAGATCCATTTGATTCATAATTTCTCTTAGTTTCACTGTGTCCCTGTTTAGTTTCTGTTTCCATGATCTGTCCATTGGTGAAAGTGGTGTGTTGAAGTCTCCCACTATTATTGTATGAGGTGCAATGTGTGCTTTGAGCTTTACTAAAGTTTCTTTAATGAATGTGGCTGCCTTTGTATTTGGAGCATAGATATTCAGGATTGATAGTTCCTCTTGGAGGATTTTACCTTTGATGAGTATGAAGTGTCCCTCCCTGTCTTTTTTAATGACTTTGGGTTGGAAGTCAATCTTATCAGATATTAGAATGGCTACTCCAGCTTGTTTCTTCATGCCATTTGCTTGGAAAATTGTTTTCCAGCCTTTCATTCTGAGGTAGTGTCTATCCTTTTCTCTGAGATGAGTTTCCTGTAAGCAGCAAAATGTTGGGTCTTGTTTGTGTAGCCAGTTTGTTAGTCTATGTCTTTTTATCGGGGAGTTGAGTCCATTGATATTAAGAGATATTAAGGAAAAGTAATTGTTGTTTCCTGTTATTTTTGTTGTTAAAGTTGGCATTTTGTTCTTGTGGCTGTCTTCTTTTAGGTTTGTTGAGGGATTACCTTCTTGTTGTTTCTAGGGCGTGGTTCCTGTCCTTGTATTGGTTTTTTTCTGTTATTATCCTTTGAAGGGCTGGATTCGTGGAGAGATAATGTGTGAATTTGGTTTTGTCGTGGAATACTTTGGTTTCTCCATCTATGTTAATTGAGAGCTTGGCTGGGTATAGTAGCCTGGGCTGGAATTTGTGTTCTTTTAGTGTCTGTATAACATCCGTCCAGGATCTTCTGGCTTTCATAGTCTCTGGTGAAAAATCTGGTGTAATTCTGATAGGCTTGCCTTTATATGTTACTTGGCCTTTTTCTCTTACTGCTTTTAGTATTCTATCTTTATTTAGAGCATTTGTTGCTCTGATTATTATGTGTCGGGAGGTATTTCTTTTCTGGTCCAGTCTATTTGGAGTTCTGTAGGCTTCTTGTATGTTCATGGGCATCTCTTTTTTTAGATTTGGGAAGTTTTCTTCTATAATTTTGTTGAAGATGTTTGCTGGTCCTTTGAGTTGAAAATCTTCATTCTCATCCACTCCTATTATCCGTAGGTTTGGTCTTCTCATTGCGTCCTGTATTTCTTGGATGTTTTGAGTTAGGATCTTTTTGCATTTTACATTTTCCTTGATTGTTGTGCCGATGTTCTCTATGGAATCTTCTGCACCTGAGATTCTCTCTTCCATCTCTTGTATTCTGTTGCTGATGCTGGTATCTATGGTTCCAGATTTCTTTCCTAGGGTTTCTATCTCCAGTGTTGCCTCATTTTGGGTTTTCTTTATTGTGTCTACTTCCCTTTTTAGGTCTAGTATGGTTTTGTTCATTTCCATCATCTGTTTGGATGTGTTTTCCTGTTTTTCTCTAAGGACTTCTACCTGTTTGATTATGTTATCGTGTTTTTCTTTAAGGATTTGTAACTCTTTAGCAGTGTTCTCCTGCAATTCTTTAAGGGATTTTTGTGCTTTCTCTTTATTGTCTTCTGCCTGTTTAGCAGTGTTCTCCTGCATTTCTTTAAGTGTGTTATTAAAGTCCTTCTTGAAGTTCTCTATCATCATCAGGAGATATGCTTTTAAATCCGTGTCTAGCTTTTCCGGTGTGTTGGGGTGCCCTGGACTGGGCGAAGTGGGGGTGCTGGGTTCTGATGATGGTGAGTGGTCTTGGTTTCTGTTAGTAAGATTATTACGTTTACCTTTCGCCATCTGGTAATCTCTGGGGTTAGTTGTTATCGTTGTCACTGTTTAAAGATTGGAGCAGAAGCTGTGTTCCACTCACCAGCAGTCTCTAAATCCTGCGGTGGGGGTCGTGGGTAGCTGACGGTACCCCGGTGCTGGTCCAGCCGGAAGAGGCCTGTGGTCCTACACAGGCCGTTTTTCTGCTTCCCTAACTAATGCAGTCTCTGGTCCCGCGTGCAATTGGATTGGAGCAGAAGCTGTGTTCCACTCTCCAGAAGTCTTAAGATCCTATGGTGGGTGTTGTGGGTAGCTGGTGAGTGTCAGCCGACCCTGCGCCCCAGCTGCCCAGGTGCTTTTCTGACCGGAAGAGGGTTGTGGCCCTATGTAGGCCGGATTTCTCTCTCCCCAACCAGAGCAGTCTCAGGTCCCGTGTGATTGGACTTGAACAGAAGCTGTGTTCCACTCACCAGCAGTCCCAAAATCCTGTGGCGGGGGTCGTGGGTAGCTGGCGGGTGTCAGGCAACCCTGCGCTCCCGCTACCCCGGCGCTGATCCGGCTGGATGAGGCCTGTGGCCCTACTCAGGCCGGTTTCTGCTTCCCTAACTAATGCAGTCTCAGTTCCCGCGCAATTGGATTGGAGCAGAAGCTGTGTTCTACTCACCAGCAGTCCCAAAATCCTGCGGCGGGGGTCGTGGGTAGCTGGCGGGTGTCAGGCAACCCTGCGCTCCCGCTACCCCGGCGCTGATCCTGACCATTTTCATCTACATAGACCAGCCTGGACTTTTTTTTTGAGACACCATTTCAAAGGACAAATAAACAAAACAGTCTAAAAGTATAAAATTTTTATAGAGATTAAGTTGAAAAATAAAAATTAAAAAACTCTGGGTTAATGGTTTTCCCAAATGAAAACTCTACTCCTTTGCTTGGCCTCCATGTCCGTCTGTAATCTGCCTCCGGTCTCTCATGTGCTCTAATTCTGTCTTTCATTTCTGTTGATTCTGCTGATTCCCTTCAGTGTTCAAGCCATAATTCCAGGGCTTTCATTTTTTTTCTCAACCCAACTCTCATGGCTTCATTTTTGAAATGGATGAATATGGGGTTGGAGAGATGGCTCAGTGGTTAAGAACACTTGTTGCTCTTGCAGAGGACCCAGGTTTGGTTCCCAGCACTGATGTGGTAGTTCAAAACCATCGTCAGATCCCATTCCACAGGATCCAAGCACCTCCTTCTCCGACCTCTGTGGACACCAGGGACATTCACAGTGCACACACAAGCATGCAAGCAAAATGCTGATGCATACAAAATAAAAGTTTTAAAAATGTAAAGCCATTTTTAAAATGAATGAATAATCTTATTTATTAATCTGCTAAGTGTAGTCTAGTCTACTTTCTCCTATGTAATTTAAACACAACCATACCTAAGCTGGATAGCACATAGTGGATGCTCAAAAATGAGAGGAGACACAAAAGTCACATAGACTTGGTGTGGACTTTCATGGACGCATCAACCTCTCTGAGTTCAATTCTCCTAGCCCATAAAAATCTGATTCTTATACTTCAGAAGAAGTCCAAGGTTGTGGGGTCACATCTGGTGAGGTCTTTGTTATGTCATCTCATGGCAAAAATTCAAATGGAAAGACAACTCAAAAGAGCAAGGGGCCAAATTCATTTTTGCAAGCAATCTACCATCTCCTTAGCTGACCCACTCCCAAGACAATGGCATGTGTCCACCCTAAAGGACAAAGCCCTCATGATCTAATCCCTCTCGTTAGGTCCCACTGTCTAAAATCACAGTCAGGGGTTCATCTCCTAACACATGCATTTATTTCACAGACATATTCAAACCACAGCACATGTTATTGATGAATAAATGAAGACCTCTGTCCGCTGTATAGAACAACTGGAATAAACGATTGTTTTTAGAGATTCACTTTAAATCCTGGAGACGCCCCCCCCCCCCCGCCCTTCCCCTTCAAGGCAAGAGCACTGTGCTCGTGGAAGGCTGTGCTCTTGGAAGGCAGAATGAGACATCTTCACTGGAATCAGCTTCCAAAACCTATCTCAGATCTGAGCTTTGCTCGGAACGACTATTCAGAAATTGAGCTGAGTAGCTCTGTTTACTGTACTGTGAGCACAGCACAGAAGGGTTGCCGAGGAAGCCATGCAGAAAGCTGGCCCGGTCAATTGTCTCCAATAGGAATGTGTGATGATACTCAATACAAATCAACCTATCCATAAAATTGACCATGGTGAGGTTTTTCTGCAGACACTGAAGTGCATCTCATACCCTCAGCCTCCTCTCCCTACAGGACAAGCGATGACAAGCCTAGTGAAAGGTACCACTTCCCTTCTCCAGATGAAAGTGAAACATTAAGTTGCCATTTACAGAAATGAGGAACACAGAGATTTCATTGTAACACAAGAGCTACGTGGAAGAAGCCTCAGTGTCCTACCAAAGGGAAAGGTGACAGATAGTATCACAGAGCAGAGACAAGGCAGGACAGGAAATGAAGCAAGGGAGGAAGAGAAGAAAGAGATCATCAGAGGGGGAGAGCAAGTAGGGCCAAGGAAGAAAATGTATTGTGGAGCTTTCAAAAAGGAAGGCGATGTTCTGATGAAGAAGAATTAAATCCAACACACAGAGAGAAGAGGACCAAATCATTAAATACCAGAGACCCTGGGCTGGATGCCTTTCACATCTGGAATTACTACCCCTCTACTCCAGATGAGGAAAATAAACGTCACACAGTGATGGGAGCCAACATCAGCCAAGTCTCTGACAGCATACGGTCAGAAGCATGCACACAATAACTCAGGACCACAAGTGCACTTGACTCTCATGATCTTGATCTCATCTGCAAGCACTATGACCATGAGATTTCTAATCAAATGCAGATGGGGTAGCAAATGCTTCAGGTCTCTCTCTCTCTCTCTCTCTCTCTCTCTCTCTCTCTCTCTCTCTCTGACCATGTTCCTCATCTCCACATTCTAGAACAGTGGCTGTGTGTAACAGAGAAACCTCACAGTCACTTGCATGTAACTGTGGAAGGCGTACATTGCTACAAATGCTCCTATCCAATTCCAAATAGTATCTCTGCAAAAGCCACCCTCCTCTGCTTCTGGCTTTCTGCCATGGACTGTGGCTCTAACCTCCCGAGTCTCTTATTGTCTACCGCTCTCACCACAGTTGTCATGGCATCAGGATATGTTTGATCTCTCCAGCTTAACTGTACCTCTTTAGGTGGGTCCCTTCGTGTATCAAACCAGCCCTTACAAACTTCAAGTGTTCAAGTGCTTCCTTCCTTGACACTCTCAGAATGTTTCAAAAATAATTAAATCATCACCCCCTACTTGAAGTGCTCCTGGGAACCTATCTTTTGGGAGTTTAGAAGAAAGGCTGGGTGGATTCCTCTATTGTTGAGGCGATACCCGCTCCCCACCCCCTTTATCTTCCATCACAGCTCTTTTTACCACACTTACTCTTGTCATCTAGATAGTGAATCTAGGTGACCATGTTTTAAAGAGTGGGGCAGCCAGTGCTCCTAACCACTGAGGCTAGAACAAATTCTTGACCCTTAAAAGTCTTGACTCAATCCTTAATTTACCAACAACAACAAAATTTTTAGGTGAATCAGATTTTGATTTAAAAAAAAAGTCTTGATCCACCCCCCCACCTCTCATTGGCCTAGTTACATGGTTCTGAGGGTGGTATTTATAAAATACAACTTGGTTCAGGCTACCACCTTTCTCAGAAATGTCCCTGGCTCTCTCTGACCTGAATACTTAGTCCTGTGTATCTTGTGTATTGGAACCTTCACCAACCCTCCTGTCACCCTCAGCCCGCATATCTATGTATACAGCCCCACTCTAAGCTTGCTTTACTCTGGTGGAAGCATCCAGGCAACTAGAAGCCTTGGTCTCCTGATCGTTCTAGTTCTTCAAGCTCACGTTTCCTTCTCCCCTAATTTTCCCCAATCAAAATGTAATTCATCTTCTGAGGCAAAATTAACTTTTATCTTCTAAAGAGCACTGTGGAGATTCTCAAAGGGAATTAATTATCCTTTTTACACATCTAACAACTTCCTATTTCCCTGCACATTTGCAATGGCTCATTGTTTCCAAGCACATTTCTGTGGTTGCGGCTATTCTAAGTTCCCTGAAAGTAAGGTCAAGAATTTCTTCCTGGGGGGGGGGGGGGGGAGGGGTGGCTGGAGAGATGGATCAGTGGTTAAGAGCACTGACTGCTCTTCCAGAGGTCCTGAGTTCAATTCCCAGCAACCGCATGGTGGCTCACAACCATCTGTAATAGTCATGTGATACTGTCTTCTGCTGTGTCTAGAGATAGTGACAGTATAACCTGTGTAAAAATAAATAAATCTTTCAAAAATAATAATAATTTGTTCCTGGGCTCAGTGGTTAGGAGCACTGGCTGCTCTTCTGGAAGACCCTGGCTTGGTTCCCATCACCACATGGTGTCCCACAGCAGTCCATGACTCCGGTTCCAGGGCATCTGATTCCCTTTCTGGCCTTCAAGGGCACCATATGCACATAGTACACATGTAGGCAAGATATTCAGACACATAAAATACAAATAAGTCTTCTTTAAAGAATGTGTCTGTCACAGTGCTGAATGCAGGATCTTACATACAGCAGGAGATCAACAAGAAAGATGTGTGAGCCACCAGCAGTTTAACCAATGGCCTGAGATGCAAGAAGTGTATACGTTTGGAAAGTTGTCTCAGCCCCTGCAGAGCTAAGAGAGCAAGTGAGTGAGCTTTAACAATCAATGAACACTTTACCCAAAGTCAGAAAAAATGTCTCCCCTGGGGATAACGATAGATAGCTTATCCTTACAACTGGGTTCCTTTAAAGGGTTGTATTGGTCATGGTTCTCTAGAAGAACAGAATGAATGAACACATATATGGTTAGAGTCCAAGAATCAACCAGAGAATGATACACCAAACTCAAATAGTATGCAAAAGCAAAAAAAATATATATATATATTTTTTCCCCTGATATATATATATATATATATATATATATATATATATATATATATATATATATATATCAGGGGAATTTCCTGCATTCAGGGGTATCCCCATTCAGGAAGAGAGACACAAGTATGTGCTTCACAGGGTCAATGTAAAGCCTGTTAGGGCAGGAGTGGGTGACTTTTGCCTTCCCCCTCCCTTGATTGGCTTTATCTCCAGGGGTGTGGGTACCTTTATGATTGGTTAGGGCTCTGGGGACTTTCCAGGGTGGCAAGGGATCCTTAGATCGACTGCCTGCAGTTGTGGTTGATTGACCACGGGTTCCTGGATCTGGGTTCTCATTTCTGGGAAACAGAAACTTAGGCCTAGTCGCCCAAACTGCCAGTTTTCAGCCTGTCATGGAGTCAGCTCTGGCTAACTCAGTCCTCTCAATATGGGATTTATTAGAATAGCTTACAGGCCATGGTCCAGCTAGTCCAACATTGGCTGTCTACCAAAGAGACGTCCAAGAATCCAGTAGTTGTTCAGTTCACAAGGCAAGAAGTATCCACTGGTCTTCAGAATATGCCAGAATATGTACCAGACTCCCAAAGAACAAGGCTGTAATACCAGTGAAGGAATGGACATGCCAGGAAGAGCAAGCAGGCAAAGAGCCAGCTTCCTTCTTCTATGCCCTTTAGGTTGTCAGCAGAAGGTGTGGCCCAGATGAAAGGTGGTTCTTAACACCTCAAAAGATCTGGATTAGAAGCAGATCTTCCCACTTCAAACAATCTAGTTAAGAAAACAATCCATCATGGATATACCCTGCCTCTTGGGTTTTAGTTGATTCTAGATGTAATCCAGTAGATGACCAAGAACAGCCATCTCGAGGGTTAATGAAGGAAGCTGCTTCCCTTGCTTTCGCTTCTACCTTGTACTACAGTCCCTCGACTCCACTTGATCGATTCCCACCCTATGAAGGTGCTTAACAAGCCTTTGCACAATGGCCAGTCAGTAATGACTTTCAGACCACAGTGTTCTATGCACAGGGCTCAGAGCTTACCAGAAGAAGTCAAGATCTCAGTGCCCCACACCGAGGAATGATACCCATGAGAAACACCAGCATCCACAGGGACTGGACACAAATGAAGCTTCAAAGAAGTGGTGGCATCCTTTGAAGAGACCAGGGTGAGTGGGTCACAGGGAGCACAGCCCAGCAGACATTCCTGTGAGGGCTACAGGTCATGGAACCTTCCACCTGGAGGACAACTCTGTGCTTGGCTCTGGAGTGAAGTTGTCCTCTGGTGACTCTCAGCAAGCCAAGAAGCTTGGATCCCAGCTATGCTGAGCCGTGCCTTCAAAGTCATCAGTGGGAGTCAATTTTCAAGCCATCTAGCATACCTAGCATACTCAGGTTACAATCCTGAGCGACAAGAAGATGGAGAAGTTTGAAGGCAGGAAATGCCTTTGTCTCTCTCATTGTGTCCTGGGATATTTAAAAAGGACTGATTCTGATCATCTTGAACTTGGCATGAAGTAAGAGACATCATGGACAGTGCCAAGTGAAAGTAAGATCATACGAAGCTCTGAATGGCAGAGAATGCCCAGCTGGTGCTAGCCTCATGTACCTAAATAGAGTGTGAAAAGTTAGTCCTGCTTGAGATGGCAGAATTTTGAGCATAAGCGGTTAAATTCTCAAGGAAAGGGGGGGGTATTCTCTAAGACAGCCCTGGGGCTCCATCGTTTTGGGGGAGTGGCCACTCCTGCTTCCTCCAAATTTGCCTGGAAAGTAGAGCCACAGCTGATGTCAGAAAGAAAGATACATAATAAAACTAATGCTCAAAGTCTCCACTGCCCATTTCGGGAGCTCTCTGGGTCGTGTTTACCAACCCCTTGCCTGTCTTTCTCTTCAGCACAGAGGAAAAACAGAAGCACATTTTCAAAAACCTCAGCCGTGCAACTTGCAGGATTAGGCTCAGGGAGAATCAGGACCCTATAGGGACAATCAGAGTCCTCAGCTGAGACAGGTGCTGACACTCAAGCCCAGGAAAAGGCAGGGCCAAGAGCCACCAAGCAAGGAGGCAGGAGGCATAGGCCTCTTCAATAGTTTGACTAAAATTTCCGCCGACATCTTCCAGCATTATAATTATATATTTAGGTTTGTATTCTCTCTCATTAAGGGAAACAGTCGTCTATAAAAATAACTGTAGGAGACAACAAGGAAGATAAATTCTCTAAGATTTATGCAGTCCCTGTTTGATGTACATGAAAAGAGAGGTCTTCCTGTCTGGGGGAGTGGAGATGGCTTCATCCACGAGAAGGCACATGGACTGTTTGTCTTTGAGGGTTTGACAGGCAAAGATGAGGGAAAGGGCGTTTAAAGAAGACAGCAGCATGAGCCTGGAGATAGTTTAGCTTGGCTGATGGACAAGTACATGAATAATGAAAACCGTTTACAAAACAAAACACACACATACACACACTCATGCATGCAAGCGAGCATGCACACGCAGCCCTCAAATCTTCTTGCACAGGAACCAAGGAGCTCAAATTGTCCAGAAAACAATGGACATCACTGAAAGTCCGTGGGTGGTGGTGGAATCTACACTGTAGGCTTTTCAACAGGTCATTTTCCAGCTGAGAAGGCACGTAATAACTTAAGGAGGGGAGGGAAGAGGCAAAACCATTTGAGAGATTTTTGAGATAATCTTGTCAATGGGGAAGCTAGTTTGATTCAGTGCCAAAGACACATCAAATGATGTCACTGCTCCATTGATGGTCTAAAATGGAATAAGCTGAGACTTTAAAAAGCCAGTCATGCAGTGTCTTGAATAATAACACATCCCTCTTTTTTTTTTTTCTTTCAACTTCAGGTAACAAAAAGTAAAGTGTTGGATGGTTGTTTTTTCTAACGGGCTAACAAAACTATGGATAGAAATGCTAAGCATCCACTCCTTATCAGGAAAACTGCAACCCTGGCAGCCGTAGACCTGGTCACAGATCTTGAACGATACAGTACAGTAAAAGTCCCTGGGGGGTGCGGGGAGGCGGGGTGGGGGGAAATAAAGCATTAGTTGTTTTTCTCATTGCTGAACAAAATGCCCAAAACAAACAACCCAAAGAAGGGTTTATTGTGGCTCCCGGTTTGAGGGGACACTTTCAAAAGCAGCAGGAAAGTCACAGCGACCCGAGCATGGAGCAGCTGGTCATGCTGATCCAGCAGCCCAAACACACAGAGAGACACTCGTGCTGTCACCATTTCCCCATTCATTCTACCCAGGAACTCAGTCCATGGGGTAGTGCAGAGCAAGCAGGTCTTCCCTCCACAGTTAAACATCTCTGGAAACACTATCACAGACATACCCAGAGGGATGTCTCCTCCGTGATTTCAAATCCAGTCAAATTGGCAGTGAAGCTGGACCATCAAAACAATCCTAAAACACCAATGGCTTCCTTTTTGATTTAATTCTCTATTTCTGGACTAGAGAGATTAAGAGCACCTTCACCTCTTCATGACATGATGAACAGTTTCCAGCAGGATTCCCTCAGCTACAAATGACAACATCTCATTCAAAAAACTTCATCGAGACACAAGTTTGGGAGTTCATGGGTCTGAAGTCCATAAATGACTGACTTCACATCTAGATCAATTGGTGAGATGTTGGGCCTTAATATCCCACAAAATTTCAGCCTACTTTTCTTCGGTTTTGGTCCATTTTCAGTCATGCTTTCCTGATAGCATCAAGATAATTGTCAACCACTCCAGTGACCTCAACAATGCCAGCAGAAATCTACATATGCTTTCTTTCTGATGAAGGAGGGGGAGGGTATGGGGGACTTTTGGGATAGCATTGGAAATGTAAATGAGAAAAATACCTAATAAAAATATTTTAAAAAATTAAAAATAAATAAAAATAAAAGGAGACGATCTACGGGAAGAGAGAGGGGATTGGAAGTATGGAGGGAGGAAGAGAAGGAAAATGGGAAGGAAGAAAGAAGGAACAGGAGGGAGAGAGGGAGGGAGGGAAGGAAGGAAGGAAGGAAGGAAGGAAGGAAGGAAGGAAGGAAGGAAGGAAGGAAGGAAGGAGAGCACAAGAGTAGGAATTAAACCCACCTACCACCCATGACTTAGGCATACGATGCTCTGAGCAGCTGATCCAAGATAGCATGGTGTCTCCTGAGCATGAATCAAAAGTGGAGGAGAGACATTTCCTCATAGAAAATTCTCAGGCTACTACAAAGACAATAGGGAATGGAGGATAGGGTTGAAAGCCAACAATTGTCCACGAGGTCATGTGTTCAAGCACAGAGGCACCATGAGCACGTTGGAGATCTGGCTTCAAGCAAGAAACTCAATAATAATTTATAAAATGCTGCATTTAAAAGCTATTTTATTGAAGAATGTGATAACACCACCAGCCAATCCTCCTATCAGCCCTGAGATAAGCCTAATTGCAGGTGCAATTATATATTACAGTGAGCGGTGAATTTATGTGAGAATTCCGTTCCTTTGGCAGCTGGTGTTAGAGAACACTGAAGAGCACACCCAGGCTAGAGGCCAGGCTCTTCTCTTGTCTGCTGCACCTGAGGACTCCCCACCAGTACAGTTTCAACCAGCTCTAAATTCCTCGGGTGTTGAAGATTTCATTGTGGATGAAGTGCCTTTGAACATATCAGCTCATAAACACCTCGTTTCTGTTCTGGCTCAAGATGAAACAGTGGTTATCCACAGGAATAACTAGCTAATTAGCAGCATATGTTCTCCCACTTATCCCTGAGGCTTATTTTAAATAATATCTCCCTTCTCAATTATTTTTCTTAGGTATTTTAATATTTCAAATCTCACACTTGATATGAAGTAACTAAACTTGCCAAATATATTAATTGAACATCTGACGTTCTCAACCTTGCCCCACCTTCTGCTAACCTCATCTGTCCATAACTTGCACCTTTGGTTAGTTTTTCTTCCTAGTCCACAGATGCACACACACACACACACACACACACACACACACACACACACACTCACACTCATAGTCCTCACGGGTATAGTCCAAAAATTTGCTTACTCGGAGCTATCTTTTGGGAAATGTGAAGCTAGACTCGGCAGGATGGGGGCTGTGATCGATTAGTGATGTCTGCCATGAGCACAGGAAGAGAACATGGTATGTATTCTATAGTCCCAGACGCATCCTAAAGTCAATCCTTACCAAACTCTAAAGAGACTCTAGGAGTTTCATTCAGGTGAACTCAGTGTTCAGTTTCTTTTCCAGGCAAGCAGGAGGCCAGGCCACAGGCTACTCCCAGCCTGGGGAAATCACCAGGGCCTGAGGTAGGTACAAGGCACAAGTGGAGTCAGAACAATCAAGGGCTGCAAAGCATACTGTTAAAGTGAGGCAAGACAGGCAAGATAGTTACCAGCTCAGAGGGAATAGGCATGGGGGGAAATCCAAACTCAGAGAAACAAGAAGGAGCCAGGGAAACCAGATCAAAACAATAGGGTTCGAATTGAGGAATAGGAAATGGAATTCCCCGGGCTATGGAACCACAGACACAGCTGCTTATGGGGTTTTTAACCAAGTGCACAGGTGGAAAGGACGCCATTAAAAGTAATGCTTAGCTCTTTCACTAAGCATCAAAGAATCTTGCTCTTGGACTAGTTGTGATCTGAGCCCTGATGCTAATGACAATACCTCAAGCAATTCCCAAAACCCAAGCCCACTCATGTGCCTACATCCTGGGATTGCTCTTCTCTGCCCTGGGATGGGGTTCCCTGTTCCTCCCTGCTCTTCCAACTCCTTACCCTTCGTCACTGTGGAATAGAAATTCTGTACCTGAAGTTCATGGTATACCGGTTAGGCGCCAATAGGCTTCACTGACATTCTACAAATAGTTTATAGGGCTACTCGTGATAGAAGAAACCTACTGGCAAGTGGTTGCTATCTTCATAGAACTTTTAATCTGGTGAGAAAATTGATGCTCTTGTGAAAACCAAACAAGTGTAAAATTATAACTGTGGTAAACAAAAGGAAAGTATATTCCTTTACTAGAGCTATCTGAGAGGTCAGGGAAGCTCTACTTGAGGAAATGAAAACAAAACAAAACAAAACAAAACAAACCATCAATTTGCCCACCTATTCACCTGACTGTTCAGCAGGTAGTAAATACTAAGTGTGAGCCTCCCTATGCTAGATGATGTTTTCCTGCTGGGGACCTAGTGGTGAACAAAACAGCTCATCTATCACAGAGCTTGTATTCTAAGTACAGAATGAGATGGGTAGATAATTAAACAATCAGATAAAATAATAACAGCTATCAATCAGATTGGAATTTCCATAATGAGACTCAAACAAGGAAACATGGACTCTGGGGTGGTTAGGAACCTCTATGAAAAAAATATATGTGACACAAAGGAGGCCAACTTCATAGTTTGGAGGCTGGGGAATTTTGACCCAGACGGGGCAGTCATTAGAAAGGCTGAGGCTAATTGAGTTTATTTTCTTTTAGGAATGCTTAAAAAGACCAGCAAGACTAGAGCCCAGAGACAAATAAAGAATTTGCGTTTGACTTGAAAGCATGCTCAGACAGACAGCTAGCCTATGTACGTGTGGTTCTTCCTCCTGTTCAACAGGGCTGTGATGTGAACGTGAGACTTGTGGTGCATGCCTGTTGGGACATCAAGCGTCCTCGAAGTTGTGGTCAATCAACGTGGGACCAGCTGGGGCCTCCCCATGCCTACTGTGAGTGTGAATGTGACCCCTGATAACATTGTTCATTTGGTCACTTTTCACTCCCAGAAGCAACGAAGACAAATAATTGGCTTCCTAAGGAAGGAGACATGAGTCTTGGAACGTTTCTGCCTTGAACTCCTTCAAAGGTTCACAGCCATAAGCTTCCAGGGGCCTCCGGTGGACTCATATAGCTCCTCCTTCTGAAAGTGTAGGTTTTTCTTGTGGGCCATTAAAATTTCAAAAGGTGTGTGGATTCAGAACTGGCATGTTATTGTAATTTGAGACAATGAGTACCTGATTTCAGAGATAGCCCAGAATTAAAGTAAGAAGCCTCTAGGCTTTGACTGCACGTAGCCACAGGATCCTGAAAAGGCCACCCTATGCTCTCTCTCTCTGGAGTGATTTTGCACCCAAGTTAAAAAAAAAAAAAAAAAAAAAAACTTCCCAGGGATAACAACTGCATAGTGTCCTTCCAACCTCACATCAATCCAGATACTCAGAATGTTATATAGCCTGACTTGTCAATAACGTCTTTGAAGATGTTAGTAGTTTAGATGAGACCTACTGAATGAGCATAGGGCATAAATCTGACAACTGGCGTCTTTATATGAGAAAGGGGAGGGAGACTCAGCACCAATACCTACACAGGTAAGATGGTGACATTCGAAGAAGCGACAGGCAATGGACCTATAAGCCAAGGAACACTGGAAACCAAGAGGAGCTAAGAAGGCACAAGAAATTATTTTTCTCCCTCAAGCTTCCAGAAGGAAAATGGCCTTGAATCCCTCAATGTAAGATTTGGGGCCTATAGAACTGTAGGAGAATACATTGCTGTTGTTTTAAATCCCACTGCTAATCCACACCCCACCCACTGCTTGTGACGATTCACAGCTGCAGCTCCAGGGAATGAAGCCTGTGGCCTGGGATAAGAAGAGAAAGTCAACCAGTATACTATACTTATATTAGCAGAGAGGGAGGCTGAGTGGCCATTTGATGTGTCTGACTACTGAAGGGTCGAGAAAGTGTAATGGCGTACGTGTGACAGGAAAGCAGGAGTCGGGGAAGGGGACCAGAGAGATGGCCGTGGGTGGGATAGGGAAAGACAGCGTGGGGAGATTATTAAGAACAATGTATGATTATCTATGTGTATGGGAAGTCACAATGAGACCCATTGCTTTGTATGCTAGCTATACAATTTAATTTAATGTAACGAGGCCTGTCACAGAGCACAGTACGGTTGTCCCTTGGTGTCCTGGGACATTGCTTAGGGACCCTTTAGATACAATTTCCTCAAAGTGCTTACACTTCCTGGGATACTCAAGTCCCACTTTTAGGATAGTGGAGCGTTTACATCCATACTACAATGCAGTGAGATTACTCAAGACACCTGCTGCAGTGGAAATGCTCCGTAAGTGGCTGCTAGAACTGTATTGTTTAGGGAAGGATGACAAGGAAAACAGTGTATGAAAACTAGGTATGGTGATGTACACATGTAACCCCAGCCACAGGCTGGGTTAGGGAGGCAGGGCTATGGAGGCCAGGACAGGAAGGCTGGGGCAGGAACAAGCACTTGATGTCAGCCTAGGTTACCTAGAAAGTCCTGTCTCAAAACAAAAATTGAAAATATAATAAAGTAAATAAATAATAAAGTAAATAAAAAATCATAAAGTAAAATATTTTAAAGTCTGTGTATTAGTGAGACAAATGGGTTTTGTTGTTGTTGTTGTTGTTTTTAAGAAATGTTTCCTCTCAAACACTGGACTACCATCCAGGCAGCATACACCAGCTGATATGAGGCCCCAACACACATACAGCAGAGGACTGTCGGGTCAGTGTTCATTCAGAGATGATGCACCTAACCCTCAAGAGACTGGAGGCCCCCAGGGAGTTTAGAGGTCAGGTTGGGTGGAGGGTGGGGCCATCCATGAAGATGGGGTGGGATGGGGAGGAGGTATGGGATGTGGAGCAGTTGGAGGGTGGACAGCGGGGGTGGGGGTGGATAAAATGTGGAGTGTACAAAAATTAATTAATTAATTTTAATTTTTAAAAATAAATGTTTTCAGCCTTTAATTGAATCTTTGGATGTCGAAGCCCAGTTGTTCAGAACCAATTGCACCTGCTAGAGAGAGGCAGCGCTCTGCCTTTAGCTCAATCATCCCTTAACTGGTCTCTCTGTCTCTCTCTGTCTCTCTCTCTCTGTCTCTCTGTCTCTGTCTCTGTCTCTGTCTCTCTCTCTCTCTCTGTCTCTGTGTGTGTGTGTGTGTGTGTGTGTGTGTGTGTGTGTGTGTGTGTCTGTGTGTCTGTGTCCCTGCTTATATAGCAAAACCAAATTTTCTGGTGTTTTCAGACCCAGAAGTTATATGTGGTTTCATTCATTGTCAGTCTTCCTGGTGTAGTCTGTGTGGTTTAGGTTTGGATGGCTAGTTGGTTGGTTTCCATTGCCAGAATCTCACTGTATAGACCAGGCTGCTCTCAGGCTCACAGAATCAACCTGCCTTTGTCTGACTAGTGCTGGGGTTAAAGGTGTGTGCCACCAGTCCAGCTTCATTCTTAGTCTTTGGAAATAATTCCACGTGAAGAAAAGATTAAAGACACTGTGGAAATTTCAAAAGAAAGCCATGGTATCTACCAATCAGAATTACAATGTTAACCTTGAGAAAACCACACACACAAAACAAAAGTCTTTCACTAAAATCACATTTTTCTTCTTTTTAGATACAAAAAAAATTTTTTTAAACATTAATGCCTCTAGTTTACACAGTATCTCCGGTCTGAGGCCTTCCTGTACAGTATTTTTATAAACCGTATGTGTTTCTAATTGTTGGCAGGTCACATAAAAGCACTAAGCTGTCTAGGCCATTGGCATTACCGGAGTCATCAAAGTGACACTTGGGCTTCAATAATAAACTCAGCTTTTTGTTTCAAGTACGTGTGTGTTACATGTTGGAAGGTCGGAGGGTTTTAGTCTTAAAGGAACATTGCATCATCCTGTGGTGCAACAAATATGAAAGCCGAATGAAGGCAGAATGTGGAGTAAAATCCATGTGTGCCAAGAGCAGTGTTTACTAGGACCTGTGGCAAACGTATTAGAGGTCAACTCTGCCTGGGCACTGCACTTATCGCCTCCAAGCTTTAATTCCCATAAGCCTCTGCAGCCTATGAGCCTTGCAAGCGAGTAAATTGAGGTGCAGGGAAGACAGTATAAGTCGATTCAAAAGCTGAGGGCTAGTCATCCAGGGCCGGGGTTCAACTCCAGCTATCTGACTGAGTTCATGGCCATCACCCACCACACTCATGCGGGAGAATCAAAGCTCCAAACATCATCAGATCATTCGCCATGCTCTCTGTCCTTAGGCTGCATTTCATGCCTGCCTACTCCACAGGGGCATACAGGGCTCTTTATCTATGTCACGGAAGGGATCCACCAACCATCACTGTACGGCATCTTAGGAAGATGTCCCTAGGCCATACCCATGGCTGGCAAATGTTTTAGTCGTCAGATACAAGATCTGTTGGAATACCCTTAGGTAAGAAAGAAACAAATCTATGTTAAGCTTTATTTCTGGGCACTAAGTTTCAAGTCAAATATTTAATCTCCTTCCAATATATAATCGAATCTCTTTTCAAAAGAAAAAATCTATGGTACTATTCCCGTTGTGTGTTCATGTATTGTAAGGAATGTATGTATATTTTAAAATACCTGGAAAAGCCCTAAGAATTGGATCAAACCCATTTTGAACCACATGTTGTCTCTTCTTACTCCTTGGAGTTATTCAAAATCTCAGTGACTAAAATGTCCCTCTATAAAACCCTTGAAAGCCTCAATGTGGGGCACCCTGGTCAAGGTTGATTTTCCTTGACTCCTAGATACCTCCTTATGCCTGAGGACACTGCTTCTAGCTCTTGAGAGACAGACTCCTTTGAACTCAGGAGAAAATGGAACAACCTTCAAGACTGGTGTGTCT
Source organism: Mus caroli (assembly GCF_978045245.1). NCBI lineage: Eukaryota > Metazoa > Chordata > Mammalia > Rodentia > Muridae > Mus > Mus caroli. Next base: position 78,663,311 of record NW_028227259.1, read on the forward strand.
GCAAAGAGAGAAAACTGCATCTGCTGCCACTAAGGTCTAATCAGACCACTTAGGTCATTGTCTTATGCCAACTCCACGGTGGATGTAAAACTCATGCCCTTTAACACATATTCTCAAAGGCTGATGGTCTTCTAAATGGCACGCCAGTCATGGCTGCAGGTAATGTTTTCCTCCTCATATTGTAAAGGTTTTCCAGGTTTGTGTCAGGTAGGGGAGTCTTAGATCTGGCCATACCACTATCCGGTATGACTCCCAAAAGGAACCCTGCCCCACGTCCTGATTTTAGTTTATTTTTTGTTTTCTTTTCTTTTGTTTTTTAATCCATCTCTTTAAAAGAGGACAGAAATTAATTTAGGATTCCTGGCCACAAGCAGAAAAAAAAACAAAACAAAAGCAAAAATCCAGAAGGGGGCTGTTTGCTCTGTGGAAATAGGCCTTATCTCTCTTTTATTTGTTTCTACAATCTAGGAACCTATGACCCCAAGCACGTGCCCATCAGCCACAAAGGGCTGACTTAGTTTTTGAGGCGTTCGAAGTTATCAAAGGGCGCAAGCAGGGAGGGGCGCCAGGGTGGGAGTGGACGTGCAGACAGAACCTGCGTGTGTAAGCATTCTTTCCAGAGGAAACCTGGCTAAAAGGCTGATAAACCCCAATCTCTCCTCACAGCTTGTTGTCAGAGCTCCTTAATGCACCCCTTCATTTGTTCATCAGCACTTTATGAGAAAACAAACAAACCCATGGCCTGCTTCCTCACTGTCAGCACATCAGGGCACTTCCTGCTCAGAGGCCTGCCCGCCTTCCACCCTAAGTGTCAGGGGCAAGGCCTCTGTCTTGACCGGCTTTGTAATGGCTCTCTCTCTCTTAAGCTGAATTCCATGAGCCTATTCAAATCTGACAATCTTCTAGGTGGGTCACAGACCGCCCCCACCTCTTGCCCCATGTTCTATCAGACATGGGGCTCAGGTCTGGCCTACTGCTCTGGAAGAATCAAGGAGTAACTGTCTTCATGGAAGCTGCTTTCCCCATACATACCTCTCTCTCTCTCTCTCTCTCTCTCTCTCTCTCTCTCTGTGTGTGTGTGTCTCCCCCCCCCCCCCGGAAAGAAAAGGAAAAAAAGAGAAAACGAAAGAGTGGCCCTTAGGACACACACACACATTTAAAACTACCTTTTTTCCAGTTCCGTGTAATACCCTAAATTGCAAGCTTTTAGAGGATTTTCAAATCAGTCTAGTTCTTCCAGGCTCTTCATTAAATCCAATCGCTTCCCCAAAGAAGAAAGAAAAACCATAGCAAATATGAGAGCTGGCTGGGGTTTGGGGTGGGTCATGACCCTAGAGTTTAAACTCCTAGGCAGCGATCAAAAATAGGTCTGGCATGGGGGTCTCTCCTATTGGGAAGATGTGGATGTTTAAAGAGTGGTCTGTGGACACAGAGTCTAGTTGCTGAGTGTAGCCAGAACTCTGACGGGCGCTGTCATATTTCAGTGACTCAGGGTGTTGCTAGGCACCCACGATACTGAATTCATGTGGCATGGGCTGAGTCTGTCACTCAGGCACGTACTGTCTTTGAGACCTTAAACAAGTTGCCTAATGTCTTTCTCCTGGAATATTAGGTGTTAGATGAAAAGCAGAGGCCAGTTATGCCAGGCTCAAGAAGTGTTAAATGTTATTGGTGAGTTAACACATTTATTACACTTTGCAGTCGATGGGTATAAGCCAGAGAGTCTCGTTTTGGTGGTGACCTGGGTTGGCTTTGACAGAGAAAGATAGCAACAGACGCACAATGGGAATTGACATGCTGGTAAGGAGTAGAACTCAGTACAAGACGCATCTGTCTGAGAGTGTGGAATAGAAGTTTGCCATCACCAAACAGAAGTCAGGCAAGCTGTTGGCAGGAGCCTAGGGCTTCAGCATGCTTTCGAGCCAAAGGGCTGGAGAGAAGACTGAACATTATTATCTGTGAGGTTTGTGACCTCCAACACAGCCTCTCCATGTCCTCCTTTAAAAAAATAAAGAGTTGAACTGAAATGCATCAAATATTTCTGAACAATCTTATTTCACCAGAAGATTCTACAATTCAACTTAAAGCAGTGGACTGTTTAAAGTTAAATGAAAGAGAGTGACATCCCCCACAGTGATAATAGACAATTCAATACTGTATTATTTAGGCTCTGCAAACGTACTACTGTTCAAAAGGCTTTTAGCCCCATCCCACTGATTAAATTTAAAACTCTTTGCAGACAGGGGCAATGCGTGCATCATCCTTACTCCTCAGAGTCCATAGCAGAGCATTTAGTGTGTGGTAAACATCTGTCTTATGCTAAGTAGAACTTAACTCCATACCCTGTGTCAAGGCAACCCTTCGCAGCCCTGTCATCTTGCCGGGTACTTGTTGCTAACCTACCTCATATATAGGCTTCCAGGACACGAGCCAGGTACAAGACTCAGTAAAGCTTACATCTAGCTTTTTACTCACTCAGGGTGCTATTCAATAACCACGATGTTCCAGATGCCGTTCCTGTTCTTAGGGACATTCAGTGCCACCAGGACAACCCTGAAAGGCCACGCACACTCGGAGAGTACCTGCAAACCATCAGTAGACATTAATGTAGGACCTGCCCTGCACTTTTCTTCCCTAGCTGAAGGGCTCTGCAGGTCATCTTTAGAGTTTCATTAATATTCTCTCCAGGAGACAAGTGTGATGCTGCTCAGCTTTAAATGAACAACAACTATAAACATGTATAGGTTTATGCACATACACCTTTATCAAGTAATCTTTGGGACTTTCTGAAAGCAGACATATTCTGCAGTAGACTGGTGACATCTGTTGCTAGGAGCCCTTTACACTTCTTCGTGGTCCCTGCTGCTCTGTTTCTGGTCTGAAGTGTTGCATTCCAAACCACTCTGGGATCTGTCGGTTATCTGTAAACCAACTGACAGGTATCCAGTGCAGACCAAGAGCAGACACGTCTTCACCCACATGGCTGCTGCCCTCGGATGATGCTGAGAAAAGTAAAAGTTCATCATCTCAGGATGGGTGCCTGAGAGAGGGCTGCTCTGTGATGCCTGGGGCCAAAGGGCTGTTGGAGATTTATCACTCCGGGCTTATCAGCCACAAAGTGGCTTTCCTCCATTTAAGCAGCAGCCTGCCTCCCTCCTGTGGCTCCATCCCCTGTGGCCAAGGTTCTCTGAAGGCTAATCAGGAGACAGGGGACTCTCTGATCTTGTAAAGTGCTCCCCAAGCAATAAGGCAAAGGGAGGTTGCAAACATCACCTGGGTCCAGGCAGGTCTCACCCAGTAAAGGTTCTGTGCAAAAGTGATCACCATTCACGCTGCATCTGCCTCGGCAAAGAAAAACGGGAGTGGGCAAGTTTGGGAGTTTTATTTTCCCTAGGAACTTCATGTTTAAAAATAATAATAAAGGCAATATACATATCCATGCATATAAAAAAGGAGGGTGATTAAGATGTTTATATCAGGAACCTAAGTATAATACGCATGGGCAAAATGTGATTCTATGAAAAAACATTGGAGATAGAAAGAAATATGTTTGTTTGCGATCAGTGTAAACAATGGCGTCTGGGGGTTTATTTAGCAACACTATGCTTGCCGGCGCTTGTAACAATGTTACTATGGTTTACTGGACAGAAAAATCAACTCCGAATTAACAAGCCTTTGCTGAAATTTACTGTTTATGTAAGCCTTTCCCAACTGTTCTTCCTCATGAACAAATCTTACACAGTCAGATCTCCTTCCTAAACTTCATTTCTTAAGGCCTTGAGCAGGAAAAAGAAAACTGTTTTCCTGCACTCATTTCAAGGCTTCGAACCATCAGTAGTATTTACAGGAACCATAAAAGACAATCAAATAACAGATTATTTTACTAGAATGCCAGTAGAGCTCTGACTGGTGGCTTCTTTCACAGACAATAAAAATAAGCCACCAATTTCAATTCTGTCCAAAGTATCACAGAATCTCAGCGCTAGAAACATCCTTGATAGGTCACAGAGGAAGTGAAAGTTTAGAGGATATTCGTGTACGTGTAGGTAAATCTCGAGAGAGCCATTCTCGGTCCACATCAGTCAAGGAGGGATTCAGGAGGGACCTGACGCTGGGCAGCAATCAGATGTGATAGCTCCCAGAAGAAAACAAAGATAAGAGCCTAAGCCAGGTTTAGGGAATCAAAGCTGAACTCAAACCCTTCATGGAAAGCTAGCCTCCTGGGAATTCTGGTCATTTCAGCTCAGCACAACTGCTTTTGAATTCTTAGTCATTAGCACTAAGTCTGTTTTTAATATTAATTGCTAGGGGTCAAGTTCAGATGGAAAAAAAAAAAAAAGCATAGGTGTGTGGGTAGATACAGCCTGATGTGTTTATCTCTTCAGCACACACTTTCTGCCGCGGGCGTGTGCCCTGTGTCGCAGCAGCTGTAGGAAGTTGTTTATCTAGCCTCTTGACCTCTGTGGAGTGTGAGGAGACTGTAAAAATCACAGTTTTGAATTATAGGAATCCTCAGGTCGAGCCAGCAGCCAGCATCTTAGCGTGAGTCAGGACAGACATGATGAAGGCATCAGAAGGTCCAAAGTGAATGACTGCGCCCCAGTGGCATCTGTGAAAACAGCCTTCAGCCCTGACTTACAGTGCTTGTTTCCAGATACAGGGCACCCAGTCAGCACCCAGAACGTTCTTCCTGAGCTCCTACAGCGTGCATTGGACAAAAGCATTCTAATACCTAACCTCAGGGGTCTCCTGATCTTACGCAGCATCGGCTGATTTTTGCAAATTTATTCCTCAAAAGTTTTAAATTGTGCCAAGATGAGAGATGGTTCAAAATCCTCAGGTTTTTAATTAAGGAAATATTATTTGTGGGGAGACAAAGGCAAATAAAAATTTTAAAGAAAGAAGCTAGAGGGTCACACTGCTTCTGCTCTGAGGGGTCCCCTGCTCCTGCCTGCAGAGATTGTACTAATTTGCAAGTGGGGCCTGATCTATCAACCTAATCACTCACAGAGAAATAATAACAACGTCATTGGGGAAGTTTCCAAAACAGCCCAGTTCCTGCTTGAAAGCCAATCCCTCAGAAGCATGCTAATCGTTACTTTTGTTATGACATTTGGATGAAGTCACAAAAGGTCCTTTGGTTTTTCTCTGTCAGCGTCAATGTCCTCTGGGGACCCACTCTAGTGATCTCAAAAGACAAAAGGAAACAAGTCGGGGTCTCCAAAGAGAAGGATGAAGACAATGATAATGTTTAAGAAACCCAGATAGTGTCTCCTTTGGGCCCAGAATAATTAGGAAACCTCCAAAGGATAAGCTTACGGTTGAAATCAGAACACATGCTCATGTTTCTCTGAATCATGTTAATTGGTCTGACATAACCTGGTAAATATTTGTAAACTTAGCTATTCACCTTAAGCTACAACTGGATATGGAGACTATATGTGTATAATGCCCTTATAGAAGGATAGATAGGTTCTTTGGAATCTAAAGTAGAAGACCTAGAATAAAATTTTATTTTATTCTAGTTGACATTGTTCATTTATTGCAAGTATCATGTGTGTATGCACATACACGCATGCATGTATTTGTATGTATATCCTGTTGTCAGGAATACCAAGATTGACATATATATCTCTTGCCTTCAAGGACCCCTTCATCTAATTGTGTCTTAGACCTAGCTTATTTGATATGGTTTTCATCAGTGATTTTTTTTTCTGTCATAAGAGGCCATTTGTCCACCAGACAATGATATGGTTGAAGATTTAAAACCTGAAATGTCTCATTTTCTGGTTCCCAAGTAACCTGAAGTTAGGCATGCAGCTCTTTGAGACTCAAGGTTTCACTCACTTGCCTTGAAGAGCTGATGTGAGAAGCCTTCCCAAACACTAATCATATCAACCATGGAGTCTATTGCAACACATTAGGTTGATTTGTCCAGCCATGGAAATTATAGATATGTGGAGTCTGAGGAAATTTCTACTGCAGGACTAAAAGAAATGAGAAAATCATTACCGGGGCTGGCGAGATGGCTCAGTGGGTAAGAGCACCTAACTGCTCTTCCAGAGGTCCAGAGTTCAAATCCCAGCAACCACATGGTGGCTCACAACCATCCGTAACGAGATCTGGCGCCCTCTTCTGGAGTGTCTGAGGACAGCTACAGTGTACTTACATATAATAAATAAATAAATAAATAAATAAATAAAAGAAAATCATTACAGACACTAAAGAAACAAGACTTAACCACGAAAAACCATGAGCTAAAGATACACTTAGTGTTCTCTGTCATAGAACATTGCTTCCAAGTGGCCCTGCCACCCTCTTCAGGGTCACCAGAGATCAATTCATGTTCACAGTCATAGACAAACAAGAGAATCACTTTCTGAAAACCTTGTTAAGATTCCTGTGAGAATGAATTTATGGAGAAGAATAGTGTTACTTAAGGCCCTGTGGGAATCACAGATCAACTGTCCATAAGTGTAGCAAGTATCCATGTGTGTGACATCAGAAAAACTTAGCCTAGCTAATTTGACACCTAAAGTTAAGCATCACAGTTAGGAGATAGTTTTTCTTTGAAGCAAACTGTTATGGCTGAGATGCAGTGTGAGAGTTTCCCAGGGTTCTCTGGGAAACTTGTTGGATGCTTGTTCTTCAGCGGTGAAATCTTTAAAAAGTGGGCCTAGTAGGAGGTTATCGGTCATTGAAGGCACTCTCAAGATGGATTAAGGAAGTTCTTTGGGACTCCTGAGTTACTTCTCATAAGACAGCTTGTTCTAAAAGCCTGAGTTCAATCCCTGAATTGCTCTCCAGATTCCTGTCTGACCTAGTGTTCTCTCCCTCTGGGACATGCTCTTGCTGCTGTGACACCTTCTGCCAGCAAAGCTGAGCTGCTACTGCTGCTGCCGTGCCTTCAACATCCAGAAGTTGACATCTCTTTTGACAGTAAGTTCTAGGCCACTCTAGGCTACATAGTAAGAGCCTATCCCAACAGAGAGAGAGAGAGAGAGAGAGAGAGAGACAGACAGACAGACAGACAGACAGACAGACAGAGACAGAGAGACAGAGAGAGACAGAGAGAGACAGAGAGAGACAGAGAGAGACAGAGAGAGAGGGGGTTTTCTTTAAAAAGTTACCCAGCCTTGGGTATTTTGTTTCAGGAACAGAAAATAGATTAATATAATACAGATCTATGGTTATAGACAGGAGTGTGGTAATTTCAAGTCATTCATGGAACTAGTTCATGGATGTTTTCTTTGTTATCCTTTGGAAAGCGTGTTTTCATTTCAACCAAGTTACTCATTGTAAAAGAGAAAACCACCTCACTCACTGTCCCTTTCAGAGACAGTCAGAACACTGTTACTCAGTTTACCTAGTCACACCAATGATAGATTTTGGAGCTAGCTAGCTTTTAAAGGTTAAGTTTGCCCCAAAGTTGAAACTAGCCAATCTTTGAGACTCTTTTAAAGAACATGTCATTGAAAATTATAAAAAGCACAAGGGAGCTATGACAGAAACAGCTCCAAGTATGCACCATCTTTACCCACCCACAAAGTAAAATCTTCAAAAAGCTGCCCACCTCTTTCTAGATGTCGTAGTTCATCCTGAAGGCCAAGCGGCAAGCACAGGTGGTAGTGGCAATTTGACATGAAAGAGCACTTCAATGAAACCCATGAAGTTCTCAGTCATCTGTTTGCTACAAAAAAAAAAAAAATAGTTGCAAGAATTTGATAAAATATGCTATGGTATTAATTTAAACTCTAGGTATAATACTATATATCTGCCTATAATGGTGTAAGAAGGGACAGGAAATAGTTTTCAAACAGTAAAATTCCTAAAATCTCACACAACATTTTGTGTGCTAGTTTGTTTTTCTACAAAGCAGAGACCAGTATGTTGGAACTCAAGAAAAGATTAAGACGTCTTGTAGCATCAGAATATTTAATTCAGTGGGAAGATGTTCAGATTATATTTCTGAATGAAAAGGTCCAATGTTAAAAAGACAAGCACAGAACACTGAGTTTAAAGTATTTCTGTGTGTGCCTGGAAAAACATATGCACCAAGATGATAGCAGGAGTCAGCTCTGAGTGGAAGAAATAAATGTAACTGTTTCAGAATTTCTGTTCTGCTTTCCTGAGGAATTGTCTGTATTTTCTCTGTTTTCTACAATGTCTGAACTGTTTTTACAAAAGAGAAAACAGTAGTAAAAGTAGAAGTTACAAGTGCAACATTGTAGAAGGGCTTGTTAATCTGTCCTCAGCAGAACTCAAAATGTGAAGGTTCTAACTCAAGTCAGCTGGCTCCCGTTTGTTTCTGATAGTAGATGTCACAGTGGTCAGGATGGCGCTACTTAGAAACTGCTCAGTGGGCAAGGAACCCTCACTGGTAAGCCTGGGGACAAAAGTGCCACCCACAGGACATACATAAAAGTGAGAAGATCGAGGCAAGCATCACACACACACACAACAAACACACACACTCATACTCATACACATTCATACACACACTCACACCTATACACACTCACATACACATATTCACACTCACACATGCATAGTCACACATGTACACACACATACACACTCATGCACAATCATACACACACACACAAACATACAATCTCACCACATAGTTCCACTCACGTGCATTATAATACATACGCTTTCACAACACACACAATCTAATCCCTCCAGTGCCAGCAACAAAGGAAACAAAGAGAGTAGACAAAACGAAAAGGAAGCCAGTCTATCCATGTTTTGAGAAAAGCCTCACTACAGAGCCCAAATTAGCCTTGGAGTCATGATCCTCCTGTCTCAGTCTCCCAAGTTCTCTGATTACCCTACCTTCACATTTTAAATGCTTTTATTGTAACCTTTTCTTCAAATGTTAGTGGGTGGTGGAGAGGACTCAGGCTTGGTTCTCAGTTCTCAAATCAAATCACCCATAACCCCAGCTCCAGGGGACCTGATGCCCTCTTCTGACCTCCGCAGACACTAGGCACACATGCAGTGCACATACATGCATGCAAGCCAAACACACTCCACACATACAGTCTTCAAGTTAGTATTGACCTGTCTACTAACAAATGATAACAGCTGTAAAGTGAATCATAAAATCGCCACTACATCATCCACAAAGTGAGTCCAGTGCTCGTTGCTGAGTTTGCCCTCTTGTGCCTGGAGCTGTGCATCATCAGACTGATGATCGAGGTGCTGGAGAAGACCTGGAAATCTCACAGATCTGACGGGGTGGGGGTGGGGGAAGAGAAAGACAAGAAAAGAGTTGGCAAGCAAGCACGTAAGTGAGCAGAATCGGGCCATGAGGTCTTCAGACTGTGCCCTGCTCTGCCACCTGTGAGAGGAGAGGGAAGGAGAGAGCCCTTGGAGCCATAACCCCAGACAACATTGACCCAGCTAAAGTCTCCATCAGGCTTCATGGGCAACCTATTGAGAAGCTTCGAGTTAGACAGACACGCTCAGCTCGGCGCTCCTGTCCTTTCCTGTCACTGTACAGACTGTTGAGAAAGCAACCCCAGTGTAAATGTTAAGGCAGAACCTCGGAGGTACGGCCATTGGAGGTTGGCAGCCAACTCCCTGCACCTTGAAAGGTATTCCAAGAGGTACATCCCTTTGTTACCACAGGGCAGTTTTTTGTCTTACACATATAGATTTGTTTATTTTGTCCTTATCACTCAAAGGATGCTTTCTGATAAGGACATCAATTTGATGAGATATGCACTAGGATCAAAGCCAATCTCCTCTCCCAGGGCAGAAGAGTCATACTGTATTTAGTCATAGTTATTCCTAATCAATAGGGCCTGGCAGGGCCAGATACAATGGCATAGGCCTATAATCCCAGCACTTGAGAACTGAAGGCAGGAGAATCCTGAATTCAAGGCCGGCTTGAGCAGCCTTATCCCCAGAAGTAGAGAGAGAACAGACAAAGGAAGCTTGTTGAACTTTTGAGACATAGGCAAACAGAACTTCCGGAAGACCTCCACTTGGCGGACAGAAAAGAACAAAAGGGTTTAAGCGATCAGGATTTACAAAGATCTTCCCTTCCACTATCAAGCAGTGTGTGTGTGTGTGTGTGTGTGTGTCTGTGTGTGTGTGTAAGAGAGAAAGAGAAAATGTAAGTGTGTTGAGAAGTGGGTGGGTATCTGAACGTGTGCTCCTGGGAGTGTGAGATAAAGTGTACATGGGTGTGTGAATGTGTGCATGGCTGAGTGCTGGTCATCAGAGTAGAGCGTGTGTCTAATTATGAGTGTCTGAGAATGTGTATGTCAATGAGTCTGAGTGTGTGTCTTATGACAGTGTGTGCTTGTGTGTCTAGGTCCAAGTATATGTGTGAATGTGTATTGTGGGAGTATATACGTGAATGTGTTGGTGTATGTGAACACTTGCATATAGGTGCATATAGGTGTGTGTATGAGTGTGAATCTGAGTGTGTGTGTGTGAGTGTGTATGACAGTCTGAGTGTGTGAGAGTTTGTGTGGGAGTGTTTAGGTATAAGGGAATGAGTGTGAGTGTGAGTTATGTGTCCCTCAGTGCCTAAATGTATAGTTTATGTGTGTTTGTGTTGTGTATGGGGTGATTATATGTGTGTGTTCCTGTGTTGGTAGGCATCTCAGTGTGTGGGTATGTGTGCTTGAGTGTGTTTGAGTGTGTGTAAGTGTATGTCAATGAGTGGAGGGTCACCATGTGAGTGTGTGTGTATGAAAGTGTGTCTGAGTGTATACCTAAGTATGTGTGTGTGAGTTTATGTGTATCTAAGAATGTCTGTAAGTGTGTATTGTGTAAGTGTGTGTGTGTGTGTGTGCGCACGCGCCCACATGTGCATGTGTGCGTGCATGCACGCGAGCACACATGAGTGTGTACATGAGTATGTGGTGACATGAATATACGTATGTGAATGTATGTGTGTGCTTGAAGGTGTATGTGAATGTATGTTTTTGCATGTGTGTGTGAAGACATATGAGTGGGTGTATTTGAGTGTGGTGTGTGAATTGTTAGTGATAAATGTGTGTGTTAGTATTTGTGAATGTGTGTGTGAGTATGTGTTCACTATACTGAAATGTTAAACATCCTGAAAACAATCCTATCACAAGCACCAGCTTCAGACTTGATTCCTAATAACTGAGATCCCATACAAACATAGAATTTTTTTTCCTACTCTAAATTAACTCACAATATGTCACCCAAATGACTCTGAGGGCAAAGTTTATTTCTAGATTACTGTGCTGTAGAATTCTTTTATGTGCAAAACAATCACCTAAACTAGATAGCTCTCCAGCACCTTCAAAAGACAACCAAGCAGTCAAAGGAAACAAGAGAATAATGTAAGAGTCCCAGCTCCAGCCCTCTCTCCTGTCCCAGTCCGAGGCACAGAAAAACTGTCTGAAATCCAGAGCCAAGGCCAGGGCGGTCCACAGCAGCTGGAGCTGCCTAGCAAGGCTGTGACTCAAAAAACAAAAACAAAAACAAACAAACAAAACGGGGCTTGCATTTGCCTAGCAAACACACAATCCTGACTGACAAAAAAAGAAAAAGAAAAAACCCACAATTATCGAGACATAATTGTCTCTCGGAAAGCTAGGGTTTTGCAGCCATGTTGTTGAAGCTTGAAATCTAAGGAGGAGTCTGAGCACGGAGGAGATGATAGTGGAGTTGGTCTGGTTCACTGTCCTGGCATTAACGTAGTCAGAGCCAGAAAGCAGGAAGAAAGCGCTTACTCTTCAGAACCGCGCCATTCTGCCTGGCTTTTCAACAACCCCTGGCGCATGTCTGGCTTCCTTTTATGAAAAGCGGGGGAGGACCCTGAACCACAACAAGTCATTAAGAAACCACAGAGGACAACTGAGGGGTCAGCTTTCATTTTCATCCCGGTGACCCTCATGCTTGTCATCATTATTAAGGCATCAATTTCCTGTTCTCTTCCCTCTGCCCTTTAAGTAAGGAAAACCAATTCCCAGGAGGAGACTGGAGGAAAAACAGCACGGGCCGGGCATTTGAAGCAGAAACCAAAATGGATGAATAGAGGGTCGGATTTCTTCACTCCTCAAAACAAGCACCTCATCGGGAGAATCTGCCCTGAGATGGAAATTTGTGACAGTTAGAACAAGTCAAGTCCACCACAAACAGTGTGACTCAACTTCAAGGACCTCACAGATAAAGACTCGTCGAAGAATGAGAAAAGCAAAATCAAAAAAAGAATGGGAATAATTGATATTTTAGGAGACACATAGCTTGATTTCACTAAACCACTCATTTCAACAATGATCATTGTAGCCAACATTTAATCACTGCTTAGCAAATACCGGGCTCCAAACGAAGGGCTAAGCTGCTGATCACCACGTTTAAGTCTCACAAGAATCCTTGCACAGATGAGAGATTGGGTGTCCTTCTCACAGGTGAAGATACCTCCATACATCATTGAGCTCATGTGACCAGAAAATTCCAGAGTCCTAGCTACAGGGTACCACTGCTCACGGGGAACCTATGAGCCTATCCTCTTGCCTCAGAAAGACTATTCCAGTTATCTTTAGCTGTGTGAAATCTACCCTAAAACTAAGTGGTTCCCAGATTTCATTTGTTCTCTCTAGGGCCGATGCCATGGTTACTCAAGCTCCTGTGGTTTATTTAAGGCATGAGCTGAAAGTTCTCTAGGACCTGAGAGGGTAGACATCCAAACAGATACACCCATAGAACTTCTAAGTAATTCTGGCTATCAGCTTGGAGCTCAGGCAAGCTCTGGACTAGACACGCATGTGACCTGGGACTAGCCTCAATGAAGCAAGCAAAAAGGAAATCTTTGAGGACTCGAGAGGACGTGACTGCTGGCTAGGGTTGGACGAAGATGCAAAGTTCTTCAGGACTTAGGTTGAAAAGCCAGGACAAAGTTTCAGTGTTTGATTAGGGCCTGGGTGCGCTTTTCCAGTAGCTGTTTTTCGATCTCCCTCTCAGCGCAGTTTGCGTAACACGTTGACTGGTCTTCCCGGACCCCTTTTATTTTTTTGCTCTTTGTAACTCTCCCTCCCCTTCCCCACTCTGCTTCTTCCCAGAGTGGTACAAAAAAAAAATATTTATACTTCATAGAAATGACTGTGCCATCAGTATCCGAAGATAAATCCCCAACTCCTGGACATCAGACCATGTGTATCCTCCTCAGGCTGTACCTGTGCACCCTGGTCCAGGTAGAATTAGATGGTTGTGATGTTCAGATTGAGTCTAAGAAGCCTTGCCACACCCACACCTAGGTCTCCTCTAATGCTTTCTCAGAATGCTCCTTCTTGGAGTCCAGACATCACGTGAACAATAGAAACAGCTGTATCTAAAACGCAGTGCCTATGCCTCCATTCATGTCACTGGCGTAAAATCACAATGGATTTAATTCAAGACATAGTCTCTGAAGTCCCCATACCTAATTTCAAAAACATCCTTTCGCTTCACTTAAAAAAACAGATTTATACTCTTTCCTTCATCTCCCTGCCCTTCTCCCCCCCACTGTGTGTGTGTATGTGTGTGTGTGTGTGTGTGTGTGTGTGTGTGTGTGTGTCTGTGCAAGTACCCATGGAGGCCAGAAAGGGCATCAGCTAACCTGAAGCTGAAATTACAGGTGATTGTGAGCCACTCAACATGAGCGCTGGGATCTGAGGGTTTCCCCACAAGAGCAGCAAGCACCCTTAACCTTAACAGCTGAGCCGTCTCTTCAGCCTTACCCCCCTCACCCCCTCTTCAAAGGAAAAACCAAAGAAGAAATGAAATTGCTTGTTAAGTATGTCAGGAGATTCCCAGTCTCAGTGATTTAGTATGTAAGTATAAGAGTTGAAACTATAAAACCACCAGAAGAAAATACAAGGGAAACCCTTCCATATACTGTATGGGCAAAGGAGTCTTTCTTCTGACTTTCCAAAACCACAGGCAGTAAGAGACCTTGACAAGAGGCGGTACAGCAAGCTCGGAAGTGTCTACACGGTGAGGGAATGAAAGCTACCCTCTAGATTGGGAGAAGATGTTTTAATTTAATTTAAAGTTTAAAGCTATAGTCTCTTAATTATCACGCCACCACCTACTCCACCCCCTGGCAGAGTTTACTCTACGCTCAGCTCTTTGTCCAGGAGGTGCTATGCCCAGGAATATGGTCCTAATAATTCTTTACTTTAGAGGCAAGCCATGTGGGGGCAAGGCAGGAAGGAGGGATGAGGCATCACACACTGTTATTTTTCCTTGGTGGAGTTTTTCTCAGTTTCATACACAGTAATTGCTACTGGAGGGGTGGGTGGAAGGTCACATTTTTATGTGTTATTCTTCTTGCTTTCCCTCATGGCAGTCTCAGAGATGGCTTCCTGCTTCCAGTTGATGGCGTTTCAAACCTTTCTGTACACCAGCAAATACTATTTCTCCTTCTCTTGCTCCTTCTACATGTCTGTTCTCCTCACTTGCTATTCATTCCTTTTTGACCTGTGACATATTAAAAGGAACAGACCTATAGCAAGGGAGATAACCCCGAGCCCCTAGGCTGTGTAGAGAGCTTTTCTCCATGCCAGAAGAGGTAGAATAGAACTTCCTCTGAAACAGGAGTTAATTCTGGCTGAGATTAAACAAGACCAACCCATCCCAAGGGGGGCCCTAACAAAGGATCCACACTAAGGATCTGTAAGTCTTTTAAAAGACTTACAGAATTATCTCTACTACCATCATCCTACGGCTGCCTCTCCTCAACCCCCATCCATCTGGTTTTCAATAAAATCAAAGAAAGGTGGAGAAGAAAAAGAAAGTTGGAATCAAAAGCAGTCAACCTTGTGGGTCTTTTGGGAGAGATCCCCTCTTCAGGAAGCCAATGGTGGCATGCTTGCACAATACTTTGGGGTGTAAAGAGAAAAGGGGAACCGTCATCTCAGCCTTGGGTAGATGTATATGCTCTGAATTCCCAAGTGGTGGTAAGACACCTCATAAGAGAGTTTGACCTGATCCCATAGAGTTTAGTATCCATGTATACTGCTGGTGCCTGCGGCTCTCCTGGAGATTTACAGAGGCAAACTCCTTGGTGAGAATCCCTAGGGAGAAGATGGATAAATGCACTCCCTTAGCAAGCATTCGAGTTCGCACCATCTCGAGCTAGGAGCCCCACACAAGTTCTTTCTCTTAAATTGTTCTGCAGCCATAGCAGGCTCCGGAGGGGGATGAATGGTATTCTCTAGGCTTCTCACCATGTGACCTTCACAAATTATCCTGCCCAGCAACAGAGAGAACCAGGTGAAACTGGACCCAACAGAAGAACAAGTGGAGATGCCCCTCACTCCTAACTGGGTCCCTGAAATGCATAACTTTAGGTCTGCATCCTTTCTTTCTGGTTCTCAACTAGGGCAAAATGGCATCTCCAGAAGGAACCCGAGAGAGTGGGAGAGCAAAGAGGACGTGTTTGGGTGAGAAGTCAGAAAAAATGTTATTCCAAAATGTGTTCCAAGAACTGCTCACCCCACCAAGAAAGGCCCTGGGCAGGAGGAGGTGGACTTCAGGGCCAATTAATCCTCTCTCCCACTCCCACCTCCAGTACCTGCCATTCACGGCCCTCTCGAGCTCAAGCTGCTATATAGGCAGGGCAGAGAGCAAAAGGCAAAGCTGGTATTCCAGCCACAGGTTTCCTGGGCGACCTGCCTCCCAAGGGGAGGCTAAACCCAGACTGAGTCTTAGATTCACACCATAAACTCAAACGGGCTGAAGTTTTTGTAACCAGGGCAGCACAGAAAAGTATGAGATCGGCCAGAGTTGTTAAATAGTGGGAAAGAGAATTTAACTGGACGCTATAGAAGCCAGCAATTGGAAAGAATACAAGCATTTCATGTTTCTCCCCAGCTCTGATGTAACTCCTCCACCAACTCCCTAAAGTGGAGTGGGGTCATGGTCTTTAAACAGGCCAAGGAAGGAAGGTCACAGAGACCATTTCTGTCTCCCTTACTGACCACCACAGATAAGCAAACTCAGGCCTCCCAGCTTGGAGGCTTAACATCCTGTTTCCGCCCAGGGTCCAGGGTGGAGGCACAGAGCCTGACAGTAGGGCTGCGGGGATTGGATGGATGTGAGGCTCACCAGAAACTTAGTAGGGGACCAGCAATGCTGGGTACAGATGCTTCCCTGCCAAAGAGGAACAATGGGCAACTAATAAAGGGGCGGTGGATTTCCCTCTCTCCCTCAATACAGGTGCTTGATACCAGAACCTTCTGCAAATGACCCAGGAGGAGGAAATTCCCAGGACAGAGCAAGCCAGAGAAAAGCCACCTGGGAAGCCCCTGCCCTGGTCAGATAGGAATTAACTCTAACCAGCTAGCTAACTCATTCCCACCAACAGTAGGTATGAGCAACCACTTTTCCTTGGTATCTTTCTTCTCTCCCTTTCCCTAATCCTATTCACATCACTTAGACAAACACTTGTGGCGTAGCCCAAGGGACAACTCCTTTAAAATACCCTCTTAATTTAAAAAAATAAAATAAAATAAACAACTGATGCGGGCTTGTGAAGAATACTGGCAATCTGTGGAATTTTTCAGATATGTTTACCTACTGACCCAGCCGTTCTGCGGCGCCTGGAGGCTTACAGTGTTTTATTCCTGAGTAGGTGAGTAGATGAATTATGAAGCACATGGACAATGGAATATTATTCAGCAATGGAAAGAATGGACTGTGACAGCATGGTGGACACAGTAATGTGTACTCACTGAAACAGCCCCCGGGAAAGGACTGCATATGCCACCTGCCAGCAGCAACCCGACATCTGCAAAGGGGGTAACTATGGAAACCATGCGAGTATCCGTGGTCTGTAGGACTAGGGGGAGAGGATTAGGTAGAGAACGGGGGACTTTTAGGGCAATGGAAAATGATGTCTGTGATAGTACAGCATTGTCTACCTGGGTGCCCTCATGCATTTCTGTGAAGCCTCAGCTTGTATGGCAGCCTCACGTGAGCCCTAACGTAAGCTGAGGGGTCTGGGTGGTTCTGGTGTGGCAATGCGGCTTCATCAACTTAATACTCTGGTGTGGGTACTGATAACCGAGAAAAGTATGAATATTGTAGGTCAGGGGCCTATGAGAAATAGCCGAAGA
Source organism: Mus caroli (assembly GCF_978045245.1). Taxonomy (NCBI): domain Eukaryota; kingdom Metazoa; phylum Chordata; class Mammalia; order Rodentia; family Muridae; genus Mus; species Mus caroli. Next base: position 78,680,404 of record NW_028227259.1, read on the forward strand.
TTCTGTCAATTTTGCTGTGAACCTAAAACTGTTTTCGTGTTTAAAAATCCCTAAAGAAAAATAGCAAGCAATAAAGATTCCTGGGTGACAATTTAATGATCATTATCAAAATTGTATGGGCCAACAAGATGGCTCCTTGGATTAAATCACTTGCAGCCAATCTGATGATCTGAGACCAATCACCTATGAGATGGAAGGAGAAAACCAAGTCCCGCAAGTTGTCTCTGACACACACACACACACACACACACCAGGGCACACATGTGCCCTCCACACATATACATGCAACAGAAATAAACGCCAAATACATGTCTTTTAAACCTTTTGTTGTAATGACTCTCTGAACTATTAACTATTCTAATTATTATTCTTTGGATCTGTCATCCATAGCTGTATCCATGGAGCCTAAAGCTGTGGTATTGTACCAAAGATAGAGTGGGTACTCAATAAAAAAATGTCACAGTCTCAAAGGAAAAAACACACAATTTTACAAGTAAATTAGCAAGCAAATTAGTATATAAATTATTCAGTCTGGGTTTATGGAAAACATGGATTTTCTCTGCTGCTTAAATATGCATAGCCCTTCCTGGTTACAACGCATGGCTGGAGACTGGGGATCAGCCCAAGCTGTACAAGATCACTCCGTAGTCTGCCCCCATCTTACTTCTCTTTGTCCTGAATATTTGGCACAGCCTTGGTGCCAGTTCCTTCTCGTCCTGTTTATAACATAAATCGTTGTGTCTGTACGTAACAGCATCATGCCTTACGCTTTGGGTTTTATATGAGTGATACAAGGGACTACTACATGAATTCAGTCTTGCTCTTGGGAGTTTTAGTTTGTTTTGTTTTGTTTTGTTTTATAAAATCAACCTATGTAAAATGGTGGTTAGTTGGTTTATTCAACTGTAACTGTTGTGCAGTTTACTTCACCAATCTCATCATGACAGACAAGTCCCTGGACACCCTTCAACAGCAAATGACGTTAGAAAACCCAAAGCTCTCTCGCGTGATCTCTTACAGACATGTGACAGAGCGCCTCTGAGACATACAACTGGGAAATGGATGGTGGGTCCGAAGAAATACGCATCCCGTGCGTTATTCTCCATTTCTCTAAGAAACAACAGACTGCTCACTAGATGGGTTCACCATCTGACATGCCTGCCAGCAGCAGAAAGAGCTTTGCATTCTCTGAGATAAACTTCAAATAGAGCAAGCCAGGATGGAACAGCCACCTCTTGAGAGCCTGCCCGTGACATTATTAGTGCAAACTAAGGGTAAGTAATCCATTTATCTGCTATGAGGATTATTTCACCAACACTTGTGGTTATCAAGCCCTCTGATTTTACTTTTAGTTTTAGAACTTTAGACCGATATCTTGTGGTTTATTTGGCAGTTCAAATTTCAATAATGTTCAATTCCTTTTGTGTGTGAGCTGTTTCTTTTCCACTGAATTTTTGAACTTTTCATCTTTGGTTTTTTTTTAAATATATAAGGATTTTGCATTGCTGCTGATTTATGGAGGTATTATCTAGATGATGGCAAGGAGTAGCTGGAAACATGAGATTGTCCATGAATTTACAGTGGTGGATGAAGCCGGTGAGTCACCGTCTTCCATTTGGATCTTTCGTGCGATGCCAAAGACTCTTGTACAACATCTCTGTTCTTCATTAATTCAGTCCCTGCTGTAAAATCATACAATTCTGGACCTGTCAGATGTCTCCGTGGATAAAGATGCTCATAGTACAAGCCTGGCGGCCTAGGTCTAGTCCCCAGAACCCGAGTAAACGAGGAGGGAGAGAACTAACTCCAGCAAGTTATCCTTGAGCCTCCACATTCACACTGTGCAAGCATACACACACACACAGTAAATACATTAAAATTGGTAAATATCTCATTTTTACTCCATACTCTGGTCACAGGATGGAGCAAAATCATATTGTAATTGGGCTGGACACTTCATCCCCGCTGACTAGTCCTCATTGTGCCAGACAGTGCTCTGAAGCTGTTGTGAGAGGAAACACAATCAACCACAGTCTTACCATCTAAATCCTGTGAGCAACACAAGTGCCAGGCCAGATGAGGCGTGCGCAGTGGTGCAGCAGTGGAAAGTCTGTTACAGGGGTAACCAATCAATCTCAGATTAGAACTGAAGCATGTTTCGCTGGAAGAAATCTTCATCTGGTACTATTAACCTGGTCTAAAGCCAATGGCTAGGGATGCTATAATGCTAATGTTATTTAGACAAATGCACATGATAATCGAATTGTCTTCTAAAAAAAAAACTGTTGATATACATATATAATTGTTTCCAGCTTTGGTCAAAGAAGTTTGGTCTTTCAGTGATCAGCAATAACTGCTGAGGCTCATAACTGGTCAGTGTGATAAAAATGAGTGACAGCTAATTGCTGATTCATAAACCAGATGCCTGTCTCCATCTCCAAAGGCTCAGAGTACAGGGCAGAAGACAGGGAGGAACAAATGTAACACCTGGAGGATTTGTGTGGAAGATCAACTGCTAGCAATGAGAGAGCCATTGCACTCCGGAACTTACCGTATCTGTGATGACCTGCACAGGATCAGGTCACCAACATCCTGTCATGGAGGATGGAAGAGCTCATGGGGACCCACCTCTTCCTTAAGACTTATATGCAGCTAATGGATACTAGGGGTAGGAGAGACATTTTTCTTCACTTGGTGTAGATACCCATGCTAGTGTAAGCAACTGTAATGCAACTCATTGAGTCAGGAAGGAAGGAAGGAAGGAAGGAAGGAAGGAAGGAAGGAAGGAAGGAAGGAAGGAAGGAAGGAAGGAAAAAAGGAAGGAAGGAAGGAAGGAAGGAAGGAAGAAAGAAAGAAAGAAAGAAAGAAAGAAAGAAAGAAAGAAAGAAAGGAAGGAAGGAAGGAAGGAAGGAAGGAAGGAAGGAAGGAAGGAAAAAAGGAAGAGAGAGAGAGAAAGAAAGAAAGAAAGAGAGAGAGAGGGGGGAAGGAAAGGAAAGGAAAGAAGGAAGGAAGGGAGGGAGGGAGGGAGGGAGGGAGGGAGGGAGGGAGGGAGGGAGGGAGGGAGGAAAAGAAACAGGGAAAGTATTAGGGGGCCTAATTGGGGAGAGGAAGGGCATCAGTGAGAGTGGGAGGGGTAACAGTGAGTAAGGAGGGGTGCATATAATCAAACTACTTTATGCAAGAATGAAATTGTCACAGTGAAGCCTATCAGCCTACTAACTGCATATAACTAATACAAGCAAAGAAAGCCAAGCTGTTTCTTCTTTTAAGCGAATCCCACTTCATCTCATTCCTCATATCTGCCTGATGTCAACGCCACATACTTATACTTAGCATGGCAACTGACATTGGCATAGGCTATGAATCTTCTTTCATTAAGTATCTGAAAATAGATACTGTGTCTCTGACCATGTTCCCTTCCTCTGGGTTGATAGCTCCAGTCCACAACATGCCCCTTAGAGCAAATACTCTAACACATTCAACTTCCTGTTGATCCTTTGTCTCTTGAAAGTCTTCTGTCCAATAACTAATAAAGTAGAGCCTCCAGACAAATTCCAAACAAAGGACCATGGGTCTTCTGCCTTCTATGGTTGCCCACACTCTGTGGATATCAACTAAGGATGCTTCCCGCTCATATCACAGGAGTCACCTGCCAGCTCACTGAGTTTGTAGCCAGCTAAATCTCCAGGGCCCTTCCCGCACAAATGGTTGCCTAAACCTGTGGATTTATCTTGGGAGACTTCCTGGACAGTTTCAAGTGTTAAATGAGATCAAGAACTCTGGCTCAAACTGCCCATCAAATGTGCTTTTCAAACTGAAGTAGCCTAACTTAAAAGATTATTCTCTCTTCTATCCCACCATGATGCTGCAATCTGAGCCATCTGACTTCAGAACTGTATAGATCTGGGTTTGAATCCTGCCTTTGCCGAACTCTGTGACCCTGGGGAATTACTTATTATCTTTGAACTTTGCCTGCTTTGAATGTTTTGAAAACACTGGCATTTAGCTGGTAGCAATGTGGAAAAGTACAACGGAGATTCAACAAGATGCAGTGTGAGGTGGTGCCTTGTTGAAGTTGCCAATCGATCTCTTTTCTAATCAACTAGGCAGCTACACAGTCCTCACTACCCCCCCTAATGTTCTGGGTTCACACACTCACAGATGTGACAGGATTCTTCCTGTCCAATCACACTAAAATATCAGGGCAGCAGGAGGCCTGTGATTGGACAGGGAAAAGGGAGGCGGTGCTAAGAGTTGCAGGGACAGAGAGAGTCTCAGCGAGAGGAAGAGAAGCCAAGATGGAAGCGGATGAACAGAAAAAAGAACCTGAACCAGCGTGGCTTTAATTAGCCACAGGTAGTTATAATATTAAAGGATCGAATAATTGGGATATTTGTGTAATTGAGGTGGGCAGCTTTTATTGGCAGCTTTTATTGTTATCAATTGGTTCTGGGATCATTGTATTGGCATCTTGTGAGTTGAGAATGTATTGATACATAAATCTGATTGGTTAATTATAATGTTCAAGAGTTTGCTTCTACCGGGTTGATGGGTGGTGTGGCAGCTGAATGCGGGGTGGACAATCATTGCGTGCGTGGGGCTAGTGTGATAGCGAACCACCAAGGGACTCGAGAGCTCCAACCCCAGAATCCTGAAGTCCTGCCTCTGTCTCTCTGCCTAGTTATTAGCCACCGATAACTTTATTTACCAATCAAAACCAACTGGGGGCAGGGGTCCTCAGTGTCTTACCTACAGACATGCAGATTCCCATGTAATTTGAGGGACTAAATTAATATAAGTAGCATTAGACCAAATCCACAACAATGCTTGACACATAAAAGTGATTAGCAGTGGCATGCTAGGTCCTTCCTCTGGGCTCCTCCTTGCCCCTTCCAAGTCTTCAAATGGCAAAAGAAGGCATCAGGCATCCAATTCTTCCCTCAAATCTATCCAGCTGCTTTCAGAACCCCTCAACTTTGTTCTCTAATGCAAAACATGCTAACCGGCCCAAGACAGGACAGTCAAGGTCACAAGCTGTTCCTCTCATATGTGGTTGATAGAGCTTTGAGGAAAATTCCCAGACTCTCAATGCTTCCATGCCTGTGATCAAAGGCAGGGTGCAACAATATATGCACAGCATAGTCTTTATTATTTCATGTGCACGGTGTTTTGCCTGTATTGCCTGGCACCCTTGGAGTTCATCAGATGCCAGGAGCTGGATTTACAGATGGTTTTGAGGCAATGTATGGGTGCTTGGAATTAAACCCAGGTCCTCTGCAAGAGAAACATCTTGCACTGAGCCATCTCTCCAGCTCCTTCAATATTTTCATTATCAATGCATGCTCCAGCTGTTTCGATGTCTTCAGTACTATGAATAAGTACAGAACATAGATATTCCTTCAATTCTTGGTTCCACCTCCCCTTCCTCAGATATAAGCACAGAGGTGAGATGTCTGCATTACATAGCCATTCTATTTTCAAGTTTATGGAGAAAGTGAATACTTTTTTTTCCATAATGGTTTTCCATTATGACAGTTTCCATTCCCACAAAAAGCTTACAGGCTTTCTTCTTTTATGCATATAGCCCTTCATCTTTTCTCCACGGCTGTCCCAACAGGTATGCTTTCATCCATATTTCTCTGATAAACAGTTATACAGCCCTTTGCACATTACCTGTTGGACATTAGTAGGTCTTCTTTAAAGAAATTTTTATTCAAGCCTTTTGTCCACGTCTTGAGCAGTTTCCTCTTTGGCTTTGCTGTTATTATTTGTTGTGGGTTTTTTGGTTTTGTTTTGCTTTGCTATTGCGTTGCTTGAGTTTCTTTGCTTCTTTGAATTGGCAAATGTTTTCTCTGAATCTGTACGTTTTCTTTTCACTTTGTTGGTTTCCTCCCGCCCCTTTGTGATAAAAAGCTTTTAAGTTTGATATAATTCCATTCATTTCTTTTGCTTTGGTTACCTGTGATTAAAGGTTATTAAAACACACACACACATACAGAGAGAGACAGAGAGAGACAGACACAGAGAGAGAGGCAGAGAGAGAGAGAGAGAGAGAGAGAGAGAGAGATCCTATACCAATACAATCTGGGTTTTCCTACTGACCAATTTCTATATTGATAATGGATATTTGGGTTTCCCAGTACTGTTTATTGAAGAGATTGTTCTTTTTCCAAGAAGAAGCCTTGGCATGCTTGTCAATGATTGGCTTGTTTCTGGGCTCTCTTAGCTGCTGAGTTGTCAGGACCTCCACAATGCCTGCTAACTGCAGTTCTGACAGGTTTTAAAATTAGGAACAGTCGTGCCTCCATCTCAGTCCTTTGTCACTGCTATTTTTGGGCTGTTTGGAGCCTTTCATGGTTTCCTAAAATTTTAAGATTTCTTTTTATAATTCTGTGAAAAATACTACCAATTTTTAAAATGGAAATCATATTGTATCTGAAGATGACTTTAGGTAGTATGGACATTTTAACCAGGGGCATTTACTGCTTCTAGAGAACAGGGGCACATTTCTCAGCATCCACAAGGCAGCTCACAACCAACCGCCTGTAACTCCAGTTGCAAGCATTCAGATGCCCTCTTCTGACCTCTGCTGGGACCAGGCATTCAGACAGTGCATGTATGCATGCAAGCAAAACAGACAAAATAAAATTAAATATAAAATTAAATTTTTAATTTTATTGAAAATATTGATTGTTCCAATCTGTGAGCATGGGTTATTTTTCCCATTACTGGTTGCTTCTTCAATTTCATCATCTTCTCTTTTTCAGTACACAAACCTTTGGCCTTCTTCACTACATTTTCCCTCCTATCCCTCTTCCTCCCTCCCTACCTCATTCTTTTCCCCCTCCCCCAACTATCATTATATTGTAGCTAGAAGTGTTTGCTTAGTTTCCATTTAGTGTGGTTTATTGTTTGTGTCAGAAACACAACGGGAATGCTACACTGATTCTTTTTTTTTTTTTTTTTTAGAAATGCAGAGGGAAAGAGAGAAAGGTAGAAAAGAGAGAGAGAGGAAAGGCTAGAGAGAAAAAGAGTAAGAGGGAGAGAGGAGAGGAGAAGAGAGAGGAGAGGAGAAGACAAAGAGAGAGGAGAGAGAGAGAGGAGAGAAGACAAAGAGAAGAGGAGAGAGGGGGTGAGAGTGAGGGATAAGAAATTAGAGAGTAAGAGGAGAGTAGTGAGAGAGTGAGGTGGGTCTAAACAGCCCTTTTTATGGTCTTTACTGTTGCTAGGTAGCTACACTGATTCTTGTGCCTGAAACTTCGCTGAGTTCATTTATTATTATTATTACTAATTACAGGAAGGAAGAAAAGACGTTTCAGGTGTGTCTGTGCCTTGTACCAAATCCTTGTAGTTAACACTCATTGCTTGCAATGAATCTGTCCTCGCTATACTTTTTTTCAAGAAGGTAAATATTATTCAGAGACATCATAAAAGTTGCCCAAGATCAAGCAACTAGCATGTGGTAAGGCAAGATTTGAACTCGTAACTACAAAGTCTATTTTCGTTCTCACAAGACCTCCCAGGTTGCCAATAAGACCTCTAACACTTCCCAGTGTCCTGGGCTGGCTGGGGAATCTGGAGCCAAGGCTTTAATTCCTGATTTGACCACTGAGTAATTTAGTCCAATTTACCCTTTTTAGGGTTTTACTGACTCCACTCAAAATACAATTGTACTTAGCATAGTATCATAAGGCCAAAAAGAATGAATTAATGTTTATAAAGTTCTGCACAAAAACTAAATATACTTTTATTTCTTAAATATTCTCATATGCAGATAAAATTATAGTCACAAAAAGGCCTTAAATTAAGATTGGATTTCAGTGTTTCCATTTCCTGGCTAACCAAATACTAAGTAATGGTTTCCAACCAGCATAGAGAGTGTTTTCTTGGAGCCCAATGTGTAAATGTCAATACTTGTGGTAGTTTCTGAGAATTTACAAGTGCTAACCCCGAGTGAATAGGCACTAGGAGAAAGCCAATGTACCCAATACTCATAAATATTCACAAAAAAATTCTTATGCAGAAACCATGTGGGACTAGGTGTTAATTCAGAAGTAACCCAGCACTGAGACGGAGCTGAGTCAGGACTTTAATTTGGGGCTTGCCTGGCTGCCTGTGACATGCCTGTTCACTCTGATTGGAGAAGCCAGGCTTTGGCAGAAATTGTGCATTCTTGTAGTGGGGCAGGAATGCATTTCACACGCGTAGGTGTGTCGTCCCTGTATTCCCGTGACAAGTCAGGAACTACTTGATGAATATGGGCACTCTAATATGTTTACGTCATTTTCCTAGAAATACTAAATATTCTAAGAAGCTACAATCAACAGAAAGATTCTCCCACCAAATAAATTAGTCAGAGATGAACCATTACAAATGTGTTATTTTCAGTGCCAACAAGCCCAAAACTCCAGATTTACCAAGTAGTGAGCTAAGAATCACCCTTCAGCAAGGTTTAGCTGTAGCATGTGCCCACAGTTGCAGCTAACCATCTCATCTGAGACTTGGGGTGATGGTTAATTAATGTGATGTTTCAATCTGGCTGGGCTACTGTACCCAGATATTTACTTGGCCTGATTCTAGATGGTTCCGTGAAAATGATTTATGGGTAGATTTCCTTTAAATCAGTAAACTGAGTAAATCAGCTTACTCTTTATACTATCAGTGGGCCTCATCAATCAGTTGAAGATAGTCATAGGAGAAGACTGACTTCCCTAGAAGAAGAGGAAATTCTGACTGGTTCTCCAGCCTTCAACCCACCCTCAAGATCTGAAACTTGCCAGTTTCTACAATCATATGAACCAATTCCCTACATAACTGTATCACATTCTCTCTTGAAAGATGGGTTGGTAGATGGATGGATAGATAGATAGATAGATAGATAGATAGATAGATAGATAGATAGATAGATAAGATAGATAGATAGATAGATCTCTCGTGAATATTTTTAGGTTATCTTTAACTCAACCTGGTTATGATATTTAAGATGGTGCAAAAAAAATTGGCTCAGTAGAAACCACACATTAAACATTGATCTTTTCACAGGCTGGCAGAATGCAGTGCGATACTCTCTCATGATGCCAGGCAGGAGCCCTGAGCGCAGCCCATGATCACGGTGATAAATAGCTAATACTCTGTAGTGTAGTCTCTAGCTAATTTTTGATGCAGGTAGTATAGTAAATAAATTTTCCCTTAATCATTTTCAAGTTAATATGAGCTTCTGGGCTATGACGACCATCGTACAGTGAGGAGCACTTGTGCCATGTAGGGGTGTGTTTGTGAGAGGTGTGTGTGTGTGTGTGTGTGTGTGTGTGTGTGTGTGTGTGTGTAAAGCCTGACTATCCACTTAGTTAAAACTAACCTAACAGCAACCCCAAGAGACATGAGGAGTATTTGCCAGGCATCACAGGAGCTACCTTTGTATACACACTGGGTCCCAGGTACCTCTCCAGTGTTTCAGATACAATAGTTACTAAATCAGCCAAGAGACCGTGACCCAAATCCTGGACGTGACACTGTCTGGCTATATGACTTCGGGAAGTCACATCACCTTTCTCTGCTTCAATATCTTTATCCTTTAAGCAATGAGAGTATCTGCTGCATGAAGTTGTCATGAGATAAGTGACTATAGTAACGCATCTAGAAGCATGCCTGACGGAGATCAGGGCTCCACTGGAAGCTGTCATAGTCTCCTCTCAAATGACACCTCTTCCTGCCATCCCTTGTACCCCCATTGGGTCACCTCCACCATAGATACATGATACCTAAAGCTTATCTCATCTCCATCTCCTGCCTCCCTCACACCGCCCAACACATCTCTATCTAATCTTGGCTTGCTCACTTGATCTATTCACTTACCACTAATTCTGGGCTTGGCACTGACTCTGGGTACAAAAATAAATACACAAAGTCCAAGTACTGCCTATCTCAGAGGACGGCACCATCAACTCCTTTCCCTTGGATTATTGGTGACATTTAAACAGTTTTTCAAACACCTCCCGCCCTGTGCTGTCCTTCAGTGACACGATGTCCCCACACTCAGGCAGCTGCTTTGCTTAGCCTCTAGAATAAAGTTCATGACTCTCCAGTGCACTCGCCAGTCTTTGTCTACCACCCCCCACATTATTTTTACAGAGGGCTTTCTGAGTGCTCCCTCCCTGGGATTCCTGCCCTCCTCCTCCTCAGTGCTCCCTGGCTCTCATCTCTCACTGTCATGCCCTATTCAGAGGGCCCCTTAATTTTCTTTATGCAACTGCCTTCTTCCCATAGTTCTAACAATTGAACGTTCAGCTGTCCATGTCTAGAGTCCAGGTACTCTCCACAAACCATATGGGACCCTGGCAAGTCTGGAGGTAACTAGAGGGTCTGCCAAGATTCTGCTCCAAAGAGGGGCTGAGAAGCCTCACGGGAGATGAACTCATTTGGAGGAAAAAGAGGGCCAAGTCACTCGAGTGTATTCCAAGGACAGTCAGGAAGGGATAACTTTAAGGACAGCATGGTATCTGCCACTCAAATTGCCCTTGGCCAAGTTCACTGAGATGCATACCCAAGCCATGTGTCATCCACTCACATTCCTCAAAACAGTTCTCAAGTGCCTCCATGGATGGATCAGGCTCTGTACTGCGTATGAAGAGCAGCAAGGTTTACCCATACCCTAGGCTCAAACAGGGAACCACAGTCTCAGAGGGGCTCTTGTTGCCTCTGTTTACTGTATTACAATTTTTCTCATATATAACTTGCAAATTTAAAGATCTCTGTAAGAGAGGGAAAGCCCAAGAAACCTTGGCTTTCTGGCCCTCATCTGAGAGAGAATAGAATTAGCAATGGGTCCTTTTCCATCCTCATAAAGATGCTAAGATAAGGCACGTAGTGACTCACCTATGTCAGGACAGAACTGGGCCAGCTGGATCCCAGATGATGGGATCAGATCGTTGTCCACATTGCCATGGGAGAGGCACAGTAACACCGAGGAGGCACCGTGGACACTGTCACTGTGAGCAGGGTAGGCAGGCTGCTATATGTACTAGGACATCAGCCTCAAGAGACTGTCTTAGGGAAGTCAGCGTTATTTCATTTCTCACTCAAAAAAAAAAAAAAAAAAAAGTGCGGGCTCGTCTGAGGGCACACACCGCATCTTAGAGTTTAGGTATCCAAAAGAGAAACCAGCCAAAAAAATAGACATAGAACAAACTTTTGTTGAGTTGAAATGAGTGTGAAACGTTTTTTTTCCTAATTTAAGTAAAATAGGCACAGTCCACAAATGCATACAGGAGTGAGTGGCAGAAAGGATGTTCAAGGTACATGGGGTTCTCTCCCATCTCCTGACACAAATTAATGCCATCCTTCATTTCATTTTGGAAGCTTAAATTAGAATTAAAGTAGAGTTGATTTATTGATGGCCATTTCAAAAATAAATAATGGGTTCTCATGATGAAAAAAAGAAGAAAGAAAGAAATCTGGTGAAGGAACGTGAAAAGAACAGTGGGTACCACACAGGCACATGTGCAGTGTTCAACAATGGGACAGAATTAGATTCCATCCCTGGGACCTTCTAGTATAACCTTCCCCTGCTGCCTCTACAGCAATTTCCCACGAAGTCAGTAGGGATGGCCACAGGAAAACACCCAGAAGGGGACTGTCTCAGGGTTGCCCTAGCCAATTATCTTTGATAATCTGGATTACTCTGGGAGACGCTGGGAACTGACTGATCAGAAAAAGGTGTTTGCCTCCTAGGCTGACAACTCGAGTTCAATCCCCAGGATTCCCTTAGTGAAAGGTTAAAACTGACTCTCATAAGCTGCGCTCTGAAACAACATACGTGGGCGTGGCACCCTTGCCCCACATATGCACGCTAAACAATCAAACAAATAGTGATTATTTTTAAAGTGTCGTTAGCCTATCTTCTGGACAAACCATTTCAGTTATTGGTTCAGCACCCACAGCTTTCTCTCCTTTGCTCCCACTCATCCGTCCCCAACCATTACACACTGGGAACGCCGCAGCAGCAATGACTAAGCAGCCCAAGTCTCTCCAGGCTCATTCTCACCGGGTTTTTCCTGAGGCAGACATAAAAAACGGAGCGAGCACAGACTGCCCCACCTGGGGATCCATCCCATAAACAACCACCAAACACAGACACTATTGCAGATGACAACAGGATTTTGCTGATAGGAGCCTGATATAGTTGTCTCCTGTGAGGCTCTGCCAATGCCTGGCAAATACAGAAGTGGATGCTCACAGTCATCCATTGGTTGGAGCACGGTCCCCAATGAAGGAGCTAAAGAAAGTACCCAAGGAGCTGAAGGTGTTTGCAGCCTGATAGGAGGAACAACAATACGAACCAACCAGTACCCCCAGAGCTCCCTAGGACTAAACCACAAATCAAAGAAAGCACATGGACGGACTCGTGGCTCTAGCTCCATATGTAGCAGAGGATGGCCTATTCGGCCATCAATGGAAGGAGAGGCCCTTTGTCTTGTGAAGGTTCTATGTCCCAGTATAAGGGAATGCCAGAACCAGGAAGCAGGAGTGGGTGGGTTGAGGAGCAGGGGGAGGGGGGAGGATATAGGGGATTTTCGGAGAGAAAACTAGGACAGGGGATAACATTTGAAATGTAAATAAAGAAAATATCTAATAAAAATACAGGTTTTTTTTAAATAAAATAAAAGGAATGTACCCAGAGCTAACTTAGAGACAGGGAGATGAATAATGAGCTGCTCTTAACCCTAGACTGGGTTCTACAGACTAGTAAGCAACCGAAGTTAAAGGAGCTCTGGTTTGTTACAAGGGCAGGTCAAAAATGGCGGTAAGATGTTTATGAAAATGTGTGGCTTTTGTTTCTAAAGGCAATGGGAGATAGCCATGGGCCAATGCTCTATCAGCATTGCTGCAAACACCCCAGGTGAATCCCTAAAATTTTCTCTAGACCCTAGGATCCATAATGAAAAGATCCTTTGCAAACTCATCCCCTACACACATACACATACACACACACACACACACACACACACACACACACACACACGCACGCACATGCACATTATCTCCTCCCATGAGCAGCACAAACTTAAAAGCGTTGGCTGCCTTGCTGCTACAGAAAGAGGTAAACAGGGACCCAGACACTCTTTTCTTTGAAAGACAGGAACTGTTCTGAGGCAAGCCCCACTTTCATTTACTGTAACATGTGAAAGCCTTCCCAAGGCCAGGGCTTTGCCGGTCCACTCTTAGAATCTCAAAGGCAGAAGGAAGACATGTGAGTCACTGCTGAGGTAAAAATAGTGTCCTGGATGGGGACCAGCCATCCATTGTCATAGCCAGGACACAGCTCTTTCCATAATTTGAGGAATTATGTCAAGCTTCACACTAGAAAGGCCTCTTAAAATTACTCTGGTTTGGGAAACTCTTGGGGGAGGTTTTCTTGGAAGCAGTAACACACTTTCTAGTGAGATGAGGTCTGAAGGAACGATTTGATTAGAAGAAATTCATCGTGAACCTAAACTTGTGAACTAGTGTATTTTTATTCAGCTGAGGTGTTTGTAATGGCTTGGAGATTAAAGAAAGGACTAAGACCCTCTCTAACTACTCTTTGGCCACACTGGCACTGCCCAAGAGCAAACACGACCACACCTGAGGCATTTTGCCCACTGACACTTGATTCCCGTTCTGTGGGAACATCTCTGTACTGTGAGATCAAAGGAGAGAAGAAATATCCTTACGTGTGGACGTGATACCTAGTCTAAACTAAATCGGAAATGCGGTATGGAGAGCATGAGCTCCTGCTTCACCCTTCCCCTCTCCTTCTTCCTCTTCCCCTCCCCCTTCTTCTCCTCCTCTTTCCTCCCCTTCCCAAAAGTATGGCCAGGTTACCCAAAATTCCCACCTCTAAATAATTTTAAAGGTTCAAAACACTAATAAATGCATATTTTATCATGGGTAATATAGTGAGTCATTTAGAAAAAAAAAACAATTACTGAGTGATTCTCTGTTGATTCATCTGGCCAGTCACTGAGAAGTTTTCATGGGACTAGTGAGGATTCTTTTGGTCCTAGGGAAAAAAGCTAAAGGATGAGGTTCTGGGTGTGGTCCAGGAAGACTAAAAAGAGCCTTGCTACGCCCACCCCTACTAATTTTCTGGAACTGGCCTGCCTTATTGTTTGAGTACTTTGTCCTGAGACCATGGGAATTGCTGTGGCTACAGTTAATTGCTTTATCGTAAAGACCAGTCTATGGAGAGAGGCTGTTGTATGCTCCTCCAATATGCAAATTGGTATGTTTTACTTGGAATCTCAGCTTTGCTTCTGTAAAGTGGGAAGAAGAAGAATACATATCTCATCACAGGAGCTCCTGGGAAGCCAAAATCAGCTCATGAATGGGCAATGGCTCCACAAATATGAAGGAAATTCCAGGGACCACGTCTGGTTGAGAAACCACACATTTTGGTATTTATCCGAAAATCCTCAAAGGTTATGTATCCATACACAAACAAACACTAACACATATGCACACCAGAAAGAAAGAAAGAAAAATCTGTGCATGGAAGTTTAGATAAGTTTTTCTACAAAAATGTCCAAAGTGTGGATGAACCCAAGATGCCTGTGAATGATGTGAATAGACACGTCCATACAGAAGAATTGTATTCAGAGATAAAAAAAAAAAAAAAGCAGGGAGCTATTGAGCTACTGACTCCTTGATCCCTGAAAAGACCCCAAAGAGCCATAAATGAATATTACAAAATGAAAGAAGTCAACCTGAAAAGACAACATGCAGTGTGATTCCCAACCACGTGACTTTGGGGAAAAGGAGGAAACTAAGATGAAAATAAAGGGCCTGTGGGTACCAAAGCCCTGTGGGGGTGGTCAGAGGTCCATGGAGTACAGGGAAACTTTAGGGCATTGAAACTGTTCTGTATGATGCTTTCACAGTAGGTCTAGGACATTATCCACTTGTCAGAACCCACAGAATGTACAGCACAGGATGGGCCCCATTGCAAACGCTACAGTGCAGTGACTATACAGTGACTTAGGCAGTGACTGTGCAGTGACTCGGAGCCCTGCATTAAGTCCATCAGCAAACTCCAGTCTCTGCAGAGTGGCATTCAAAGTGCTCCTTCACCTTAGAGAGTTGGTGAGTGAAAAGAGTAATTTCAGGATCTCTTGTCCAGGGTCACATGCCACTGCTAGTGTTCCCATGGTACACCCCACACCTCAAACTCTAGACAGCCTTCTTTGGACAACCAGCCAGCTATCAATGCTGAGCTCAATGGCCTTAGCCCTTTCTTTCTCTTCCTTTGCCCTTTCAAAGATTTTCCTCCTTTCTGCTCACTCATTGTTTCTCCTCACCTACACCTCCTTCAGCCTCAGGGAAACCTGTCTGTGGCCACATCTAGGAGTGACCTCCAGCCGTCTGCTAACCTTATCTTCTTATGGTCAACCCTAACCCAGTTCTCAGAACCATCCTCAGAAGGCTGTACTTCCAAAACACTTTGTCCTTTCTGGAAAACACTGCCAACGTGACAAACAGAACAAGACCCTTCACCAAGTCACCCAGAAGCCAGCGTGTCACCCATGCCTCCAACCTCCACTCCTGATGCACTGAATGCACCCAGAATGACCAAGGAACCATTAATTACTTCAGGCCAAGAAACAAATACTTCAAGTCAACAGAACCATTACTTCAAGCTAAGAAATCTAGTGTGTTAATTGGGCTTTCAACATCAACCAATGTTGGGAAATAAGTCTTAATAGTTAACATTCATTAAGCGAAAGAAGCTGCAAACAAAAGGGCACTCATTTCATGATCCTTACTCGCGTGAGACATCTTAATCAAGTTCACAGAAGCAGAAAATAGAGTGAACTGAGGAGAAGGAAAAGGGAAGCTGGTACTTGGGTGTAGGCAATGTGATGGCTTCAATGAGCATGACCCTAATCAGGTCATATATATATTTCCATGCTTCACCCCCAGTCGGTGAACTGTTTGGAAAGAATTTTGGCCTTGTTGGAGGAGCTATGCCACTGGGCTTTGAGGTTGCAAAATCCCATGTCAGGATCTGTCTCTCTGTCTGTCTGTCTGTCTGTCCATATCTCTGCCTGTTGTCTACAGATCAAGATGTAAAGCTCTCAGCTACTTTTCCAGTTCTATGCCTGCCAATGGGCCCTCACACTCCCTGCTCTGATGATAATGGACTGCCCTCTGAAACTGTAAGCAAGTCCTCAATTAAATGAATTCTTTTATAAGAGCTGCCTTGGTCATAGTGTCTCTTCACAGCAATAAGACAGGAACTAAGCAAGGGGGATACATTTTCAGCTATACAGCACAGTACCTCTAGTTGATCATGCTTTGGCCATTAAAAGCATGGTAAGCAGATATCTATTAAATGTTCTTATTACAATAAAGTTCAGTCAAATAATAATGCTAGAAAATCTCCAGTTCAGGTCACAAAACATGGAATTTCAGAACATTTTCTTCCCAAAAGAATAAAGCAATCAGCTTGAATTTAAACCATTGCTGTCCCTACCTAATGTTCAGAATCCATTAAATAGACTTTAAATCCAAAAAAGGAAATAAGTAACAATCAATTGATCACTTTCACAACAGAACTGAAATGATTCAGATCATAATTCAACATTCTTCCTAAGCAATTGTAGAAAAGGTTTGCAGCCTGTATCTTCATCCTAGCCACAATAAATAGTACTCTTTTCTGTTTATGGGAGAGGGAAAAAAAAGGTTTCTCTAAGAATGTGGTGAACAGCCCACTGGCTCTCTCTTTGTTGTAGAATAGGAGGCAATAGATACCTCTGTCTCCCCAGCTGGACAGCTCCAGATAACCAGAGTGGAACACTGGGCATCAGGCTCAGGAGTTGCTTGACAACACTTTCTTCTTGTACCCTATTTAATATGTCCCATACTACTGGATATGTTAACAAGTGGCTGAGATCGGCCTGTGGTTCCCTGTAGAGAGGATTCGTGTTCTTTCCTTTTGGGGTTGCTGGTCCTTGTCAGGTTATGAGGTATTAGCTAGTTATTCCTTTTGGGAAATCTGAGTGACTTGTTACCCCAAGGATATATAGGATCCCAGAATCTAATGCATAGATCTCAAGAGTCTGAAGTCCCACACAGTAATAATAACTTTACCAATTAGTGAAGTTTTTGGTAAACATAAGAAAATAACCACCTCATGTAGAAGAAATCTCTTATGCCTGCTTGGAAGCTTCGCCTGTCAAGTACAGCTAATTGGCCTATAGCTGAGGCAGGAAATAGAAGGCCAGAATTCTCGTAGGAAGCAAGAATTCTGGGACAGAGCCAGGTGCGGGAGATTCACCTGGGGACGTGGAGGAGCACCAAAGCTTAAGAGCTGAACAGAGGTAACCAGCCAATTGGCAGAACTTAGAATAGAATAATGTGACAATTAATACATGAGCTAGTCAGGGAACAGCCATACCTTATGGCCAAGGTATTTGTAAGTATAATTTGAGTCCCAGAGTTGTTATTCTGGGAGCTTGGAAGAAGAGGAAAGACCCCCTCACACACTTTTACAACTTCATATTAGGCTTGCATGGTGTAAGAGTAGAGATACGTATTCCAACATGCAATGTGTGAGCACACTCATAAACAAAATACTAAAAGAAATAAAAATAGTATCTCTCCAGGTGACTATTAAAAAAAAACCAAAAACTCTTTTTATATATATCAGCAGACATCCTAAAAACCTGAAGACAATTTGGGACCCAGGTAAGGTTACGTGCTTGGATAGCATATGCAGGACTCTAGACCCCATCCCAACACTGTCCCCTACACACACACACACACACACAGAGTTCTTTCACAGTCACAAAACAGGTATAGGTATGACACAAAATCTCATAGCTAAGATCTCTGAAAGGCATAAAACTTCTCAACGTATGTTAACGTGCTTCAAACGTTTCAAAATAAGATCTGAGGAGGCTGGGGGTGTGGCACAGTCAGCAAGGGGTTTGCCTAATGTGCAAGAAGGTCCTAGCTAGGTTCAATGCCCAGGGCTACATCAACTGCTCATGGTACACAGTGGCACATATCTGTAATTCTAGCACTATGGTGGTAGAGGCAGGAGGATCAGAAACTCAAGGTTAGCCTCATCCACATGGAGAGTTTAAGGTCAGCTTTGACTATAAAAGACCCCAACTTAACAACAAAACAAGCATGATGGCAGACACCTTTAATTCTGGAACTTGGGAGGCAGAAGCAAGCATATCTCTGTGGTCTATATAGCAAGTTCCAGGCCAGTCAAAGCTACATAGCCTTGTTTAAATCCAAAACAAAATAGAAACAAGGAGAGTGTCCCTGAGGGGCTCTGGATTGGCCCCATTGTTCTAAGCATCTTCTCTAGCTTCCATTCTAGCAGGAAGCAGACTGCGGAGGGACACCCCCCACCCCACCCCACCCCCACACACACACCACACAGCTTAGAGAGTGTATATGGGCTTCCCCAAGGAAGACGTATTTGCTACAGAATAAAATATGAATACAATGCAAATTAAAATAAGAACAGAAATGAAATGTCATTTCCCCCCCCATCTTAATATGGTGATATTAGGAAAATGTTCAATGTTAGAATTTCCAGTGTGGAGGAGGTTTGGAGGAATTGAGCCCTCTTGGGCAGCTCGGTCAGAAGCATAGTATGACCACACCCTCACAGTCAGCCCTCCACGTGAGAGCTAGGCCTTGCTGTGGAATCCCAGCCCTGCCACTTAGCACCTGTGAACTTGACCTAGTATCTTCATTTTGGAGTCTTCAGGCAGGCCTGGGTAAGTGAATGGAGCTTAGCAACCCGGGCATAGTAGGGAGTCAGGAAAGTAATCCTGTTGGAAGCAAGGTGCTGGCTGGCCCTGTGTGTTGGAATTCAATGACCAGCCGCATCCTGTAGAGACTGCTTATGGTCCCCCATCTGTTCTCCCTAACAAAGCAAAGGCAAGGAGATTTCATGTGAGCCTTCACACTACCGAAGTCCACGGTCAAGAAGTCCATTGCCCATCAACGTTATCACCGGACTTTACGCTGGCTGCCCTTGAGAATTCCATTACCTAATGTGACTCTCCCAGCAGCTCTGCCAGGCTATCAGCACAGATGGTGTTTGTGTTTCCAAAGGAGGAAACAAAGGTTAAGAAGCTACGGGACTTGCCAGTGTCACTTAGGAGCAGGTCAGAAGGTCAAATCAGTTTCCTGTGGTTGTGGGGCCTCTGTGGGAACACCTCTGCTACTCACCTTATCCCTGTGACCAAGTGAGTCCAGGTAGTCACGGCATGGGACAGGTGGGGGAGGTAAGAAGGAAGTCCTAATTCACACCAGTCACTATCTGTCACCTGCCTGCTCTACAAAAAGGAGACCCAATGCCCATTTCCTCTGTAAGAACGTTCCTTTCAATTAAGCCCCTCACATAATTCAACTCCGCTGTGCTTGAGCCAGCCTTGGGCACAAGGTGAAAGCACTCAAAACAGGCCGCTGTCGTCTGCTCTTCTCCGTGAGGAAGTCGGCCCTCTTTTCCAGCTCACCCCTCCTTCTCCAAGCTCACCACACAGGAAAACTGTTCTCCATGTTTGCCTGCGCTCTTCTGAGTACCGAAAGGCTGTCCTGAGGTCATGTGCCACCTATAAATTCGTCAAAATACATCTTCCTTCCCCGTTGAAGTGACATGAACCATGACTTTCTGGCCTAAGTGGCTTTGTCTCTAGCCAACAACAAAAGAAGGACTCTGATTAGGAAAAGTCTCTTGGACTGGTTTTCGAGACCCTTTAATACAGTTCTTCATGTTGCAGTGAACCCCAACCATAAAATTATTTCCATTGTTTCTTCACAACTGTAATTTTGCTACAGTCGTAAATTGCAACATAAATAGCTGTGTTTCCCCCGATAGTCTCAGATAACCCCTGTGAAAAGGGTGTGTGAGTACTCGAAGGGGTCTCGACCCACTGCCTTATAGTGAACTGGTCCCAAGAGTTGCAGGTCCTCGAATGCAGTCACACTCTATTTAGGAAAGGGGGGTACAACACAGTGGAGGGGGTGGGGAAGAAAGGCACGTTCTATCAGAAAATGTACAACACTTTTTTGCCTGTGAACACATTTTCACTTGTGAATCCCCAACCTCCTCACTTCCGTGTATGCGTGTGAGTGTGTGTGTTCTGCTTGCAGTTCTAGATGTGTGTTGCTCTCAATGGTTCCTTTCGCCGTGCCTGCCTATTGTGGTGGTGATGGACTCTTAGGAGCTCTGGAACCCTGGAAAATAAACTCATGGCTCTGGCTCCATATGTAACAGTGTGGTGTTCCATCACAGCAATAGAACAGTAACTAAGACACTGTGTCTGAGTCATTAGATAACCCAATGAGAACTAGGACCAGAAGAAGCATTTTGCTCTCGGGCTTTGGTCTAGGCAAGTTTGGCTTATGTTAAAAAGGCAACTTTGTATCACTGAGAATACCTTAGGCTTTGAAAATTAGAGGACAGTTTCTGTTAAGCATTTTGTTGACTGCCAAGCTAGAGACAGAGAGAGAAAGAGAGAGAGAGAGAGATTCCTCCATATAATGTAGAAGATAGGAGAATTACCTATGGGGTCACGCAGACTGGGTGCAAATTCATCCTCTACCCTGTAATAGATGCTCCAGGACAAGTCAGTTACTGTCCACACAGCCGTTTCCTCTTCGAAAGTGGAGGTGATGGATGGGCAGTATCTACCCCATCGATTTACTGTGGCAGTTGTACCTCACATCAGTCTCTGTACACAACACCTAAGGTATTTCCTAACCTATATTAGCTCTCACTAGAGAGTTACGCAGACAGAAGACCAACAACAGGCTCCTAGGAGATTGGACACTGGAGCAGGAGCAGTGACACATGCAAGCTCTCCAGGGACTGCTGTGGCAGTGGCACGAGGCTTAATGGGAACTGGAGGTCAACCTAGTCTACACAGAGAGTTTTAGCTAGCCTGGACTACATAGCCAGATGCTACCTGCAAAACAAAATCTAACTGGTGCTGGGCACATCTTCTTAAGACTATGTTATGAGAAGACGTTCTTCCGTAAGATGCCGTCTCTTGGCTACAGTGTGGCTGGAGTAGGGATGAGATGACCCAATGGAAGTGGAGGTTAACTACTGCATGCATCGGTTCCTTTCCAGAAAATCTAACACAAGCCTCACAGTGCTCCTTGTATTAGACAAAATGGAAAAAGAAACACTTTCTTTTGCTTCATAAGAAATGTTACCAAGTTATCTGAGCCTGACAGTAGCTCGTGAGCAGTTTTCCTGCCTCCATTGTTATTCCATTAAACATCTGGTTATCAAACCCTGACCAAGGATATTATATAATTGGAGATCAACTTTATATCTTGTCCCCAAGAACAGATAACAACATACCTTCTGTTGGTCCAGAATACAGAGCACATAAGGCTTACCATCCATAGATCATGGTAATGAAAATTATGGAATGAACAAATCAAGAAGGGATTGCATGGGTGATATTAAGTTTGCTCAACTGTTTAAAAACAAGTTTCAGGGAACAAAATACAGAGCATTAGCGCCACCTGCAGGCAGAAGTCCATTTGAAATGGGAAGCAGATGAATCATGAGAAAGGGTACTGATGTACAGGTGGCAGATGTGGCCCACCCTGCATCCTCCAGTAACACCCATGTGGCTACTGAGCATCTTCGGTTTATGTTGTTTCATTTGAAACAGGATCTTACGACACTCAGGCTGATGCTCCTGACTTGAACTCCAGATATCCCTGCCTCCTCTCCCTGACTGCGGAGCTCACAGGCATGAATTCCTTCAAGAAGCTGACATCGGGCAAGTTCAAACTGAGTTGTTCCATAAACACAAAATACAGAATTGAGAAGGTTTAAAGTGGAGAAAAGGCTGTGAAACGTATTGAGTATAGTGTTTATATTGTGTTAAGCAATACTTGTGATTACAGTACATACGGCTACTTCAGTATTATTACAACTATTATTTTTACCTACTCATTGTGACTGCTAGAGATGTGAAAGTTCACATTGACACATACATACATTAAGTTCATAAATAAATATTTTTTTTAATTGAAAGGGTTGGCAAGGGGTCAGCAAGTAAGGTCATTTGCCACTAAAGTCTGACTTCCTCAGTTCAGTCTCTGGACCCTCACAAATAGAAAGAACGAACTAATTCTCTCCTTCTAGTCAGTTGTTTTCTGACCGGCACATGTGCATACACACACACACTATAGATAGATAGATAGATAGATAGATAGATAGATAGATAGATAGATAGAGATAGAGATATCTCCTATATATATATATCACAAACCTGTTATATACATATATGTGTGTGTATATACACATATATATGTATATATATACATACAGAGAGTAATGGCTTATATGTATATATATATATATATATATATGACTAAATAAATGTAGACATATGAAAGTTAGTATATAGCTCACACCATCTGTTTACCAGGTGATGCCAACTTTGCCCTACTTTGCAAAATGGGGGCCACAGACAAGCTGCAGGCTCACATTCATTACCCAGGAACTGGTTAGAAACACAGACTCTCAGGCCCCCATCTCCAGTCTACCAAAACAGAACTTATAGTTAAGCCAAACCGTGGGGTGACTCTTGTGCATATTGCGTTTGAGACTGGCTAACATAATCCAACCTCCTGGGAACTCAGAGTAATGGCTTGTCTGTAGTTATCTAGCTGTCTCCCCTAAAATCTAATTCCCCAGTGGTGTTTAAAGTACTGCATGCCCCCCAGTCAATACTGCCTCACCCAGCATACCCACTGATCTCTTCAAGGTAGACACACACACAATTGCTACTGCTACACTGGGTGGAGGAGGGGCACTTGAAAAGGAAAAGGAAATAAAATATTTTTTAGATATGTAAAACGATACCATGTCCTTGGGAAGTTTCATAGCATATTCTGCATTTGTGCAAAGCACTCACTTACATAAGGAACCTGTGCTTTCTAAGCCTATTGCTACAAATAACATTTCAACCAAGAAACACGGAGTTTGGAATAAGACACAGTATCCTAGCTGCTGAGTAAGTAAAGACCTGTAAAATCGCTTCCTCCACGCTATGTAGACAGGAGGAGGGGCTGCCATTTTGACACGGGGCTCCTTGCAGGAGTGTCTCATCCCATTTTGACACGGGGCTCCTTGCAGGAGTGTCTCATCCCCGGAGGTCTGGGTTCTCACAACACAGTTAGCACATACAAAACCTCGAGACAAACTTTGTCAGATGAAAAGATTTATTCTGCTGATGGGGTTCTGCACCTAGGGAACTCTGCCAACTCTTACATTGCCACAGACAAATTCAAGAAAACACTATAGCTGTGATGAACGCTGCTTTCATGCCCAAAGCCCCTTGTAACCAGGAGCACTGTTAAAAGAAAGTTCAGACTGACACGATGCTTGATAGACAAAGGACAGTGTTGCATGGAAAGATGAGGTCTCCCTTATAATATTGGTGAATAATTCTGAGGGGAGACAGGGCCTGAAGATCATTTCATTCATTTTGCAGAGATCTTCTTATGACCTTGGGTAAGCCTAATCAATTTCCCATATACAGCTCATGCACTCCACTCTTTTCTCTCACAAAAGATCAGGTTTTTGCATGTCAAATGGAAAATAAGTTCTCTTGGGAAGTGGACCTTTGTGTCATATGGACTGATTATACCAGAGAGGATAGGAGGTACATTTACGACGTTCTGTTTAATATGATGTAAGGCAGAGAGGAAGGAAGGCTTGCCTCCCACTCTCTTCCTCACGATTGTCCCATTTCCTCATGTTTTGCCCATTACTCATGTCATGTTTTGTCATTAACCTAAATAAAATAATAGGACTCCGGTTCCACTTGCTATATAAAATAATGAACTCATGATGAACTAAAGAGGGATGACAACCACATCAAATTGTTAAAATAGTAATAGCAACAGAAGTACTAGACTCAAAGTTTAATTTATACCTATTATTGACTTGGAGTGAATGCACACTGACAGCATTTCTTCTGTTCACAGATGTGCGCCCACATGTTAACACCAGGCACTGCTGTGGGCACCAGAAGCACGAGAGGGAACCGAGCAGCTCCTGCCTTGTGGGAGCATTTGTCTTAGTGAGAAAAGGCAAGCAGTAAGCACACAGTAACTATATGCAAGGTAAATCAGAAAGTAGCCAGACACGTGAAGAGCAAGGTGGAGGAAGATGGAGGAGACAGCAGAAACACAGAAACATAGATATTTATCGCCTCATAGGGAAGATGGCGTGGTGCACTGAGCCACACATAAGACCCTACTAAAAGTTGAACAACATAAAGCCTGGCCAGCCAGAGTGGAGCAGACACCATTAAGATAAAAGAAGTTGAGTGTGGTGAGGCAGTGATGCACACATCTAGTCCTAGCACTCAGGAGGCTGAGGCAAGAGGGTTACAGTTCAAAAACCTGGGCTAATAAGCAAGACTGTCTATTAAATAGATAAATGGACTAGGGAGATGTCAGTGGGATAACAGCATGGGGATGATTCTGAGTATGAGAAAAGGCAGGCTTCAGAGATTCATCTGTGATCCAGCATCGCTGTTGCAGAGAACCCTTTAGCTGCTACATAGAAAATCAAAGCAAGTGAGTGAGACAAGCTGGAATTCCCCACTGTGCTAATCCTAGTGATAGATGCCTATGACTTGGACCAGGATGTTGGTGCTGATGCTGGAGATAATGAAATAGCATTCTTTAAGTCCTGGGGATTGAACCTAGGGCTTCACACATGCTAAGCAAGCAACCTAGCACTAAGCTATATTCCCAGCTCTAGAAGAAAATTTAAAATGTTTTGAATAAATTAATTATTTTAAATTGGCTAGATGAGAATAAAGTTCAAAGGGGAGGTTAGGGTGGGAGTCGTTGGCATGAAATCAGACTCTGGGACTCCACAAGATCACTGAAGGACAAGCATAGGTGGAGAGAAGCAGAGTTTGAGAGGCTGAGTCTTAAAAGAGCCAATACTGGGTTTTGTTTAACCATCCAGATCTTTAGAAATGTCACTTAAGTGAAACGGCTGTCTCTTCGGCCTCCATGCGAAGTTGACTGCACTCCTCACTGGGTGCTTTGTACTGGAAGCCGCCCGATAAATATTTGATGAGCGGATGGATGGATGGAAGGATGGATGGATGGATGGATGGATGGATGGAGGACTGGATGAGATTCCAGGCATTGTGTCGAGGCATTACCAAAATCAAGGCAGGAAAGGTTGGAGGACCATCTCAGTACCTTTCTCCACTGTCATCAATCACTGTTCTATCTGCTTTAAAGAGTTTGAGAAGGGAATGGGCTGTGAGGCTCACCAGATTCTGGGCTCTTACTTTCCCAGGAGAAGCCTGAAGTTAAGTAAGACTGTCACATGAGGCTAGAAAATTGACAGGGAGGTGGTTAACCCTTCAGACCTCAGAATTTTTATTACATGGTCTTTTATGACTTGTTTCTGTGGGCTTGTGTTTTTCAAATCCTACTTTAATACGTGTAATATGTTTTAACTTCCCTTCTAGCCCACCATCAACCAGAGGCAATGGGGGGAAAAATGGTTAACAGGACAAAGGAGGAGGTGGACCTGTTTAGAAATAGTTGCTTGGGGCAAATACAATCTGTGTTGTCAGGATATCAGCAGTTGAGTTCACACAAATCAAGAGTAGAAGCTTGATCCACTCACAAACATCATTCACCAATCAGCAACAACAGTTCAGTCCAAAAGAGGCTCTGTCAATTGGCCTGAGTTCACAGACGCTGCCAGAATGCCACCAAAAGTTCTTTGGTGTGTGTTTCTCTACGAATTCACAATAAACGATCAGCAAAGAATGGTAAGGCGAACGGATACCACACGGCGGCATCATCTACTGTCTGTTGGGTTAATTTATACTCTTTCCAAGCATGGCATGTTCTCTCAAGCTCCCACTCTGCAAAACACCACATGCCCTTTTTCCAGGCTGCTTCCAGAAAAACACCACTTGTCTGCTCTCAGCAAAATATCCTCCCATGTTTCTGCTTCAGAAAAAAAAAAAATCTTCTCACAAGACAATTTCCAGAAAACATTATATGACACAACTGAGTCTGCAAAGAAACCAGAAATGTCTACTTCAGGTTTCTATTCCTTAGAATGTAATCGAGGAGTATCTTTGTTGTCCTATGTCTTGCTCCATCTTTCAAATGACCAGATATTCTATTGTATGCACATACTATCTTTAAAATCTAGCTGTGCACAGAGACCCTCTGAAATGTTTATCATGAATAATGCTGCCATGGCATCTGTGGATATATTTGTATGTGGATGGATCTGTTCTGTTCCAGAGGGCTTATGGTTAGGAGTAGAAGTGTTAGAGCTAATAGCTCCATTGTCTAACTTTGTGAGGGAGTTTCAGACTGTTCTCCAGGCTCATGATGTTCGGTGACCATAAAGTAGCACTTCCTTTAGGTTTTCCTTTAGGTTTTTGATGTGCCTATTGGCAATGTATAGGGTTTCACATATGCTTCTGCTGAGCCACACCTCTGGGATGAGGCTTCCCTTTTTGATAGGCCCACAACATTCATTAGTGGTGAGATTTTGAAATTTTTTTTTTGATTTTTATTACATATTTTCCTCAATTACATTTCCAATGCTATCCCAAAAGTCCCCCATAGCGCCCCCCACTTCCCTACCCACCCATTCCCATTCTTTTGGCCCTGGCATTCCCCTATATTGGGGCATATAAAGTTTGCAAGTCCAATGGGCCTCTCTTTCCATTGATGGCCGACTAGGCCATCTTTCGATACATATGCAGCTAGAGACAAGAGCTCCAGGGTTCTGGTTAGTACATCATGTTGTTCCAACAATAGGGTTGCAGATCCCTTTAGCTCCTTGGGTACTTTCTCTAGCTTCTCCATTGGGAGCCCTGTGATACATCCAATAGCTGACTGTGAACATCCACTCCTGTGTTTGCTAGGCCCCGGCATTGTCTCACAAGAGACAGCTATATTTGGGTCCTTTCAGCAAAATCTTGCTAGTGTATGCAATGGTGTCAGCGTTTAGAAGCTGATTATGGGATGGATCCCTGGATACGGCAGTCTCTAAATGATCCATCCTTTCATCACAGCTACGAACTTTGTCTCTGTAACTCCTTCCCTGGGTGTTTTGTTCCCAATTCTAAGAAGGTGCACAGTGTCCACACTTTGGTCTTCATTCTTCTTGAGTTTCATGCGTTTATCAAATTGTATCTTATATCTTGGGTATCCTAAGTTTTGGGCTAATATCCACTTATCAGTGAATACATATTGTGTGAGTTCTTTTGTGATTGTGTTACTTCACTGAAGATGATGCCCTCCAGGTCCATCCATTTGGCTAGGAATTTCATAAATTCATTCTTTTT
Organism: Mus caroli; assembly: GCF_978045245.1. NCBI lineage: Eukaryota > Metazoa > Chordata > Mammalia > Rodentia > Muridae > Mus > Mus caroli. The sequence goes on from NW_028227259.1 coordinate 78,707,793, forward strand.
AATAGCTGAGTAGTACTCCATTGTGTAAATGTACCATAATTTCTGTATCCATTCCTCTGTTGAGGGACATCTGGGTTCTTTCCAGCTTCTGGCTATTATAAATAGGGCTGCTATGAACATAGTGGAGCATGTGTCCTTTTTACCGGTTGGGACATCTTCTGGATATATGCCCAGGAGAGGTATTGCTGGATCCTCCGGTAGTACTATGTCCAATTTTCTGAGGAACCGCCAGACTGATTTCCAGAGTGGTTGTACAAGCTTGCAATCCCACCAACAATGGAGGAGTGTTCCTCTTTCTCCACATCCTCGCCAGCATCTGCTGTCACCTGAATTTTTGATCTTAGCCATTCTGACTGGTGTGAGGTGGAATCTCAGGGTTGTTTTGATTTGCATTTCCCTGATGATTAAGGATGTTGAACATTTTTTCAGGTGTTTCTCTGCCATTTGGTATTCCTCAGGTGAGAATTCTTTGTTCAGTTCTGAGCCCCATTTTCTAATGGGGTTATTTGACTTTCTGGAGTCCACCTTCTTGAGTTCTTTATATATATTGGATATTATTCCCTTATCTGATTTAGGATAGGTGAAGATCCTTTCCCAATCTGTTGGTGGTTTTTTTGTCTTATTGATGGTGTCTTTAGCCTTGCAGAAGCTTTGTAGTTTCATGAGGTCCCACTTGTCAATTCTCGATCTTACAGCACAAGCCATTACTGTTCTATTCAGGAATTTTTCTCCTGTGCCCATATCTTCAAGGCTTTTCCCCACTTTCTCCTCTATAAGTTTCAGTGTCTCTGGTTTTATGTGAAGTTCCTTGATCCACTTAGACTTGACCTTAGTACAAGGAGATAGGAATGGATCGATTCGCATTCTTCTACATGTTAACAACCAGTTGTGCCAGCACCATTTGTTGAAAATGCTGTCTTTCTTCCACTGGATGTTTTTAGCTCCCTTGTCGAAGATCAAGTGACCGTAGGTGTGTGGGTTCATTTCTGGATCTTCAATTCTATTCCATTGGTCTATTTGTCTGTCACTATACCAGTACCATGCAGTTTTTATCACAATTGCTCTGTAGTAGAGCTTTAGGTCCGGCATGGTGATTCCACCAGAGGTTCTTTTATCCTTGAGAAGAGTTTTTGCTCTCCTAGGTTTTTTGTTATTCCAGATGAATTTGCAGATTGCACTTTCTAATTCGTTGAAGAATTGGTTTGGAATTTTGATGGGGATTGCATTGAATCTGTAGATTGCTTTTGGCAAGATAGCCATTTTTACAATGTTGATCCTGCCAATCCATGAGCATGGGAGATCTTTCCATCTTCTGAGATCTTCTATAATTTCTTTCTTCAGAGACTTGAAGTTTTTATTATACAGATCTTTCACTTCCTTAGTTAGAGTCACGCCAAGATATTTTATATTATTTGTGACTATTGAGAAGGGTGTTGTTTCCCTAATTTCTTTCTCAGCCTGTTTATTCTTTGTGTAGAGAAAGGCCATTGATTTGTTTGAGTTAATTTTATATCCAGCTACTTCACCGAAGCTGTTTATCAGGCTTAGGAGTTCTCTGGTGGAATTTTTAGGGTCACTTATATATACTATCATATCATCTGCAAAAAGTGATATTTTGACTTCATCTTTTCCAATTTGTATCCCTTTGATCTCCTTTTGTTGTCGAATTGCTCTGGCTAGGACTTCAAGTACAATGTTGAATAGGTATGGAGAAAGTGGACAGCCTTGTCTAGTCCCTGATTTTAGAGGGATTGCTTCAAGCTTCTCACCATTTACTTTGATGTTGGCTACTGGTTTGCTGTAGATTGCTTTTATCATGTTTAGGTATGGGCCTTGAATTCCTGATCTTTCCAAGACTTTTATCATGAATGGGTGTTGGATCTTGTCAAATGCTTTTTCCGCATCTAACGAGATGACCATGTGGTTTTTGTCTTTGAGTTTGTTTATATACTGGATTACGTTGATGGATTTCCGTATATTGAACCATCCCTGCATCCCTGGGATGAAACCTACTTGGTCAGGATGGATGATTGTTTTGATGTGTTCTTGGATTCGGTTAGCAAGAACTTTATTGAGGATTTTTGCATCAATATTCATAAGGGATATTGGTCTGAAGTTTTCTATCTTTGTTGGGTCTTTTTGTGGTTTAGGTATCAGAGTAATTGTGGCTTCATAGAATGAGTTGGGTAGAGTACCTTCTGTTTCTATTTTGTGGAATAGTTTGTGAAGAACTGGGATTAGATCTTCTTTGAAGGTCTGATAGAACTCTGCACTAAACCCATCTGGTCCTGGGCTTTTTTTAGTTGGGAGACTATTAATGACTGCTTCTATTTCTTTGGGGGATATAGGGCTGTTTAGATCATTAACCTGATCTTGATTCAACTTTGGTACCTGGTATCTGTCTAGGAACTTCTCCATTTCATCCAGGTTCTCCAGTTTTGTTGAGTATAGCCTTTGGTAGAAGGATCTGATGGTGTTTTGGATGTCTTCAGGATCTGTTGTTATGTCTCCTTTTTCATTTCTGATTTTGTTAATTAGGATGCTTTCCCTGTGCCCTCTAGTGAGTCTGGCTAAGGGTTTATCTATCTTGTTGATTTTCTCAAAGAACCAGCTCCTTGATTGGTTGATTCTTTGAATAGTTTTTCTTGTTTCCACTTGGTTGATTTCACCCCTGAGTTTGATTATTTCCTGCTGTCTACTCCTATTGGGTGAATTTGCTTCTTTTTGTTCTAGTGCTTTTAGGTGTGTTGTCAAGCTGCTAATGTGTGCTCTCTCTAGTTTCCTTTTGGAGGCACTCAGAGCTATGAGTTTTCCTCTTAGAAATGCTTTCATTGCGTCCCATAAGTTTGGGTATGTTGTGGCTTCATTTTCATTGAACTCTAAAAAGTCCTTAATTTCTTTCTTTATTCCTTCCTTGACCAAGGTATCATTGAGAAGAGTGTTGTTCAGTTTCCACGTGAAGGTTGGCTTTCTATTATTTATTTTGTTATTGAAGATCAGCCTTAGTCCATGGTGATCTGATAGGATGCATGGGACAATTTCAATATTTTTGTATCTGTTGAGGCCTGTTTTGTGACCAATTATGTGGTCAATTTTGGAGAAGGTACCATGAGGTGCTGAGAAGAAGGTATATCCTTTTGTTTTAGGATAGAATGTTCTGTAGATATCTGCCAGATCCATTTGATTCATAATTTCTCTTAGTTTCTCTGTGTCCCTGTTTAGTTTCTGTTTCCATGATCTGTCCATTGGTGAAAGTGGTGTGTTGAAGTCTCCCACTATTATTGTATGAGGTGCAATGTGTGCTTTGAGATTTACTAAAGTTTCTTTAATGAATGTGGCTGCCTTTGTATTTGGAGCATAGATATTCAGGATTGATAGTTCCTCTTGGAGGATTTTACCTTTGATGAGTATGAAGTGTCCCTCCCTGTCTTTTATAATGACTTTGGGTTGGAAGTCAATCTTATCAGATATTAGAATGGCTACTCCAGCTTGTTTCTTCATGCCATTTGCTTGGAAAATTGTTTTCCAGCCTTTCATTCTGAGGTAGTGTCTATCCTTTTCTCTGAGATGAGTTTCCTGTAAGCAGCAAAATGTTGGGTCTTGTTTGTGTAGCCAGTTTGTTAGTCTATGTCTTTTTATCGGGGAGTTGAGTCCATTGATATTAAGAGATATTAAGGAAAAGTAATTGTTGTTTCCTGTTATTTTTGTTGTTAAAGTTGGCATTCTGTTCTTGTGGCTGTCTTCTTTTAGGTTTGTTGAGGGATTACCTTCTTGTTGTTTCTAGGGCGTGGTTCCTGTCCTTGTATTGGTTTTTTTCTGTTATTATCCTTTGAAGGGCTGGATTCGTGGAGAGATAATGTGTGAATTTGGTTTTGTCGTGGAATACTTTGGTTTCTCCATCTATGTTAATTGAGAGTTTGGCTGGGTATAGTAGCCTGGGCTGGAATTTTTGTTCTTTTAGTGTCTGTATAACATCCGTCCAGGATCTTCTGGCTTTCATAGTTTCTGGTGAAAAATCTGGTGTAATTCTGATAGGCTTGCCTTTATATGTTACTTGGCCTTTTTCTCTTACTGCTTTTAGTATTCTATCTTTATTTAGAGCATTTGTTGTTCTGATTATTATGCGTTGGGAGGTATTTCTTTTCTGGTCCAGTCTATTTGGAGTTCTGTAGGCTTCTTGTATGTTCATGGGCATCTCTTTCTTTAGATTTGGGAAGTTTTCTTCTATAATTTTGTTGAAGATGTTTGCTGGTCCTTTGAGTTGAAAATCTTCATTCTCATCCACTCCTATTATCCGTAGGTTTGCTCTTCTCATTGTGTCCTGTATTTCTTGGATGTTTTGAGTTAGGATCTTTTTGCATTTTACATTTTCCTTGATTGTTGTGCTGATGTTCTCTATGGAATCTTCTGCACCTGAGATTCTCTCTTCCATCTCTTGTATTCTGTTGCTGATGCTCGTATCTATGGTTCCAGATTTCTTTCCTAGGGTTTCTATCTCCAGTGTTGCCTCATTTTGGGTTTTCTTTATTGTGTCTACTTCCCTTTTTAGGTCTAGTATGGTTTTGTTCATTTCCATCATCTGTTTGGATGTGTTTTCCTGTTTTTCATTAAGGACTTCTTCCTGTTTGATTATGTTATCCTGTTTTTCTTTAAGGATTTGTAACTCTTTAGCAGTGTTCTCCTGCAATTCTTTAAGGGATTTTTGTGCTTCCTCTTTAGTGTCTTCTGCCTGTTTAGCATTGTTCTCCTGTATTTCTTTAAGTGTGTTATTAAAGTCCTTCTTGAAGTCCTCTACCATCATCAGGAGATATGCTTTTAGATCCGTGTCTAGCTTTTCCGGTGTGTTGGGGTGCCCTGGACTGGGCGAAGTGGGGGTGCTGGGTTCTGATGATGATGAGTGGTCTTGGTTTCTGTTAGTAAGATTATTACGTTTACCTTTCGCCATCTGGTAATCTCTGGGGTTAGTTGTTATCGTTGTCACTGTTTAAAGATTGAAGCAGAAGCTGTGTTCCACTCACCAGCAGTCTCAAAATCCTGTGGCGGGGGTCGTGGGTAGCTGACGGTACCCCAGTGCTGGTCCAGCCGGAAGAGGCCTGTGGTCCTACTCAGGCCGGTTTTCTGCTTCCCTAACTAATGCAGTCTCTGGTCCCGCGTGCAATTGGATTGGAGCAGAAGCTGTGCTCCACTCACCAGAAGTCTTAAGATCCTGTGGCGGGTGTTGTGGGTAGCTGGCAAGTGTCAGCCGACCCTGCGCCCCAGGTGCCCCGGTGCTTTTCTGACCGGAAGAGGCTTGTGGCCCTATGTAGACCGGATTTCTCTCTCCCCAACCAGAGCAGTCTCAGGTCCCGCGTGATTGGACTGGAGCAGAAGCTGTGTTCCACTCACCAGCAGTCCCAAAATCCTGCGGCGGGGGTCGTGGGTAGCTGGTGGGTGTCAGGCAACCCTGCGCTCCAGCTACCCCGGCGCTGATCCGGCCAGATGAGGCCTGTGGCCCTACTCAGGCCGGTTTCTGCTTCCCTAACTAATGCAGTCTCAGGTCCAGTGCGCAATTGGATTGGAGCAGAAGCTGTGCTCCACTCACCAGAAGTCTTAAGATCCTGTGGCGGGTGTTGTGGGTAGCTGGCAAGTGTCAGCCGACCCTGCGCCCCAGCTGCCCCGGTGCTTTTCTGACCGGAAGAGCAATTCTGAAATTTTTAAATTGAGTTCTCTCTCCATGGTTCCTCTATAAAATGGCCATAACTAGGTCTGACCTCAGGAGGTCCAGGTTTAAGTAATTTAGTATATCAGACACTTGTAACAGGTCAAGGTGATTAGAAAGCATCTTGTGTGTGCTAGCTATTGTCTCCAGCTGAGTTGCAAGCTGCTTTCTTCCAGAACTTCTCATTTCTTTGGAAGATCTCTGAGTGATTTCCATGTCTAATACCACAGCCCTGGCCTCCCCCCACTGCCCTCCAGAGGTGCTGCTTTATCTACTCTGCGTTTATGTACACACAGGAGAGATGCTTCAGGGTATATGGGACAATTCCTTGCCTGCCATATATATAATGTCTCATCATGGTTATCTTATTGAAAAATTATGTATGTATGTGTGTGTTCGTGTGTGTGTGTGTTCGTGTGTGTGTGTGTTCGTGTGTGTGTGTGTCCGTGTGTGTGTGTGTGTGTGTGTGTATGTGTATGCAGGTGAGTGATATAGGTCAATGGTAGATGGCTTCCTCAATACCTCTGTACATTATTTTTCATTTATTGGAGTTTCTTTTGTACAAAATCTCTCACTGAACCCTAAATTCATAGAGCCCACTGACTCAGAACAGGTAGTCAACAAGCCACCTCGAAAGGTGGTCCTCCTTTCTCCAGTTTGCCAGTACTAGAATGACAGGCACATACACAAGACCCAACTTTCTTACATGGGCATTAAAGTTCACACTTGGGTCCTCACAATTGTACAATAAACACTTTACTAACTGAGCTATATCGCCTTACCCCCTTGCTTATCACTTTTACAAAGAACCAAACTCCCTAGAGGAGAGTCTGGGTTTTATACCCTGCTAGTATATCCCTACAGAATCTATCAGAGGACATGTAACTGACACAAATGGCTTGAAGGAGCATGACAGCGCAGGCAGGAGAGAAAAATATATCCAAGAAACATAGAAGGTAGAACTAGGGAAGAAGTTAGAGGATGCCACAGTGAGACCTCAGAGCATATTGAGACGTACCAGCAAGTATCCAGAGCAATGGCATCCATGACAGGCCTAGGCCAGAGGAGAGAACTCATCTAGCTGTAGAGCTTTTCAGGCATGGTAGCTCTAATTCCTTCTCTATCCCCTCCCATGGCTGCCTCCTTAGAGAAGTATTGCTCTCTCCTTTTGCATCCTTCTGGCAAGGCAGAGCACCCATCAGGCAGTGCCTGGGCTTTGAAAGTATACTAGCTCACAGACACCAGTAATCACGAATTCCACATCCTGCTTATGAACCATATTGATTTGATAAGAATGTCCTCACAAATTGCCACAACTGGGTTGCTCAAACCATTGGAAACATCTGGTAGCTTCTTTGCTCATACAACAGAAGTAGCTCAGAGCAAGGTAGCAAGAAGTTATCAGATTAAGAATGTCTTTTCCTGGCTGGACAAATGGCCAGAAGTGAAGAGCACTTAGAGCTCTTGTAGAGGACCTGGATTCAGTTCCCAGCACCCTTAGGATGACTCACAGCTCTCCATAACTCCAGTCCCAGGGGATCCAATGCCTTCTTCTGACCTCCACAGGCACCAGGTATGCATGTAGTACACATATACACATGCAGGCAAAACATTCATATATATACAATAAAAATAAGCAAAAGTTTAAATATATATCTCCTATAAAATGCTTTCTGTGAAATATAAAACATATAGCAGTGCATGAGACATGATTGTCCAGCATAACAGTAATTATAAACCTCTCTCTACACTCCCTTCCCTAACGCAAACACCACTTCCTTGGAAGCATCCGACTCTTGATAACCATTTGCTTGCTTTGATTTACTTTTGGAACGTTACGTAGATAAACTTCTATAGTGTATGCTCATGTATCGTAACTGTTCTTGATGCTTTTCCATGCTGTATTGGTGAGTTACGTGTAGCCATGCATTGAACTGTGTGAACAACTCTCCCAGTGTTTATCCATTTTATTGGAAAGACTTTGGGCTCCTTACAACCTTAAGGAGAATGGCCTTTGAATATTCTTGTGTATTTCTTGTTGGTTTTTGTTTGCTTGTTTGTTGTTTGTTTGTTCTTGTTTTTAGGATCTTGTTGTTTTCCAGTACTAGAGATTTTAAAGCCCCAGTCCTGGAGCCATATAATTAGGTAAGTACTCTGACATTGAGTCCTCTCTCTTGTGCGAGGCCCCCCCCATTCCTACCCCCTGCCCCGTGTGTGTGTGTGTGTGTGTGTGTGTGTGTGTGTGTGTGTATCTCCTTCTCCTTCCCCTTTCCCTCCCCCTCCCCTTCTACTGTTCTCCCCTTCCCTTCCCCTCCTTCGTTCCCTACTTCTCCCTTCTCTCCACCTCTCCTTTCTCCTTCTCCTCCCCATCTCCTCTCCCCTCCCCTCCCCTCTCCTCCCTGTCCCCTTTCCCTCTTACTTTCTCTCCTTTCTCCCTTATTTATTGTGTGAGAGTGTGTGTGTGTGTGTGTGTGTTACAGGTCACGTGTGGAGGTCAAAGGATGACTTGCTGGAATCTATTCTCTCTCACCATGTGGATCCTGGAGAATGGCAAGTAAACTTAGAATGCTATGGAAAGCCTTCTGGGGTACTGCTTGGCAGGAATCTGACAGGCCAAGGACAAAGAAATGGGCTTCACACAGGAATCTGACATTGGGCACTATAAGGAAGTAAGTTTCAGCAAGAATCTAACTTTAGGCTGTAATAGAGAAATAAGGTAAGGCGGGAATTTTAGTCTTAGGGTGGAACAGAAGAACTAGGCTTCTTCAGGCAGGATTTTGGGCTTGGACAAGGAAGTGGGCTCAAGTATTTCAGTCATTATGAGAAGCCCTTTTAAACAACTGTCATGGGAATAATGGAGGGATTTCACTTGCTGCTTTGTTAGTTCCTTATTATACTGCTTGTCCAAAAGACTTGCATGTAATTAAAATGGTATAAAAAGTGGACTGGAAAATAAAAATTTGCCTTCAGTCTCAGAATTGACTGGGGTCATGCTACAATGTTGTCTGTCTTTTTCTTTTTAATCCTCACTCCCGCGATGGAGAACCTGTTGACTGAGCAGACTTAGTCAGGTTGCCAGGCTCAGAGGCAAGCATCATCACCCTCTGAGGTGTCTCATTGACCTCTTGCTCTCTTTTAACTTATTTTGAGGCAGTGTCACACTGACTTACCCTTGATGCTACTGAAGTCATCCCACAGCACAAGCGAGCCTGGAAGCTTGTGATCCTTCCACTTCAGTGTCTCAGGTAGCTGGGATTGGAGGCCGACACTGCTGGGCCTGGTATAAGTAAGTTTCTCTGTTTCACTGTGGAGTGGGCTCATTAGGTTATAGGGTTTGATTCTTTCAACTTTACCAATCAGTGAGGACCTGTTCTCCCAAGTTGGTCAGCAGTTCCTTCTGCCCTTGTAGAGTTCAACAGAACGTTTAGACTTGGAACTTCAGTTAAAGTCCAGTTATATTTATATGTGGCTGTATTTCATCTTGATTCTGATTGGTAATTCCCTCACTGTTAATTCGCTAGGTTACCTTTTCATGTGCTTATCAGTATTTTGAATGCCTCTTGGGGGAACAACGACTAAGTTTTCTGTCTGTTTTCCTGTTGGTTTGTCTGTCTTTTTAAAAATGAATTTATAGGATATGATTTATTTTCTGGATATATATGTAGCAAATACTCCCCCCCTCTAACTACCCTGTACTTGTATACTTATTTTATAGCGTATACTCATTCAACAAAGACTGTGATTTTAATGGTTCAGGATGTATTCAGATTTTCATCAATTTCTGATTTCTAAATCTTGAATAAAACCCTCCAGGCCATGAGACTATTCTCCTATATCACCTTCTACAAGGTTATATTTTTTTAAAGGCTGGGAGTTAAACCTGGGTCTTTAAGAATGCTCGATGTACTGGCTAGTTTTGGGTCAACTTGACACAGCTGGAGGTATCACAGAGAAAGGAGCTTCCGTTGAGGAAATGCCTCCATGAGATCCAACTGTAAGACATTTTCTCAATTAGTAATCAAGGAGGAAAGGCCCCTTGTGGGTGGGACCATCTCTGGGCTGGTAGTCTTGGTTCTATAAGAGAGCAGGCTGAGCAAGCCAGGGGAAGCAAGCCAGTAAAGAACATCCTTCCATGGCCTCTGCATCAGCTCCTGCTTCCTGACCTGCTTGAGTTCCAGTCCTGAAATCCTTGGTGATAAACAGCAGTATGGAATTGTAAGCTGAATAAACCCTTTACTCCCCAACTTGTTTTCTTGGTCATGATGTTTGTGCAGGAATAGAAACCCTGACTAAGACACTGGACAAGCATTCTGATGACTTATATTCCCAGACCATCTCATCAGGCAGCCCAGGCTGGCTTCCAACTCTGCATCAGCTGCCTGGCTATCATGGAAGTTTTCACTACAATTCATACTAGGTCTTTAATTCTCCTGGAAATGATTTCTATGAATGTCATAAGAGAAAGGACATTTGTTGTTGTTGTTGTTGTTGTTGTTGTTGCACTCTGGTTTCTATCTCTACCCCTAGCTTCATTTTCTGTTGAGTTCATCCTTTCTCCACTGATGAACTACACAATCACAGACATCTGTCAAGTGTTCACATGTGGGAAGTCTAAATCTGGGCTCTCCATTTTGTCCCTTTAGCCATTTCTCGATGCCTCTGTTCTAAGCTAATACAATAAGCTGCACTTCATGTTGGTCTTGGCATCTCCAGAAGCAAGCCTTCCAAGCTTCCTTCAAGACTTTCTTGGCTCCCATTTAGTCCTTCCCACGTCTGTATAAATTTTAGGATCAGCTCGTTGAGTTTCGACAAACAGCTGGGGTTTTCTTGTGTTAGATTTATTTCATAACCCAGTTTGGAGAAAAATTATCATCTTAACCGTATTACGTGTTCCAATTTATAAGCTTCTCATTTCTTTTAAACACATTTTTCTTTAATACCAGTAATGTTTTATTATGTTTTTTGTGACGTTTTATTAGAATGATTCCTAGACAGATGATACTTTATGACACTATAATTTGTACCATTGAAACATTTGTTTTCTGTCTTTTGCTGGGAAATAGAAAAAGCGATATTTAAAAGTTGTTTTTTGTCTTTGGCAACCTCATTGAACTCTTCTAGCCCTGAGAGTTTATCCGTAGACGCCGTTGCATCCTCTTTCGTTGCAGTCTCATAACATCTTCAAATGGCTAGAGTTTTCTTACTTTTCAGTCCTTATTCCTTTTTCCTGTTTGTTAAGAGGCCTTTGAGCCTTCAGTAAAACACTGCAGGTGGTTGGATTTGAACTCATATTTTGAAGGTCCAGTATGCTGGCTATTTTATGGTCACATGACAGGAAGGACTCTTGGCTGAGAAAATGCCTCCATGAGATTAGGCTGTGAGCAAAAATATAGAGTACCTTTTAAATTAATAATTGACTGAGGAGAGTCCAACCCCAAAATTATGGGTGGTGCCATCCTGAGCTGGTGGTCCTGGGTTCAATAAGAAAGCAGGCTGCACAAGCCATGAGGAACAAGCCCATAAACAGCACGGTCCATGGCTTCTACATCGAATACACACACACACACACACACACACACACACATACACACACACACACTACTCTGATTCTTTCAGCAGGTCAGATAGCTATAAGAGAAGCTCCCACCCAGGAAAAATCAGCCCCTGTAACACACTTACAAGTGACTTTTCTGGAAGACGCCCTCAAAAGGTTGACTGTGTCTGCATCCCTATTGAGCTAACAGAAAAACAAAGGAAACTAAACAGAAAACCCTGGTGGAGTGTAAATGCTGCAGAAGGGACTGTACTCACATGGAGAGCTAAACCCTGGAATGTCCCAGCACAAAGAAGCAAATAATAAAAGCTGTGCGTTTTCATCTGTTTTCTATCCTTCCCTCACATATTACATCTCTAATGCAACTTTCTTCCCCTCTACTCCTCCCTGCCTCCCCACCTTCCCTCTCCCCTTCATTTCTCCTCTTCCATTTTCCTTCAGAAAAGAACAGGTCTTGGGACCTCTTTCCTCCTGCTGGGAGGCCTCCTCCAGCCTTGATATGAAGGTTTATACCTGGTCTTATTGTTTGTTTGTTTGTTTTTTAAAGATTTATTTATTTATTTAATACATATGAGTACACCACTATTGCTCTCTTCAGACACACCAGGAGAGGGCATTAGATCCCATTACAGATGGTTGTGAGCCACCATGTGCTTGCTGGGAATTGAACTCAGGACCTCTGGAAGAGCATTCAGTACTCTTAACCACTGAGCCATCTCTCCAGCCCACCTGTTCTTATTGTTACACTGTGCTCAGTTGATATCCCTGGGAGGCCTTCTCTTTGCTGAAAGCTGTGTATTTACATCCAAAGGATTGTAGAAGTCCCACTAGCCTGCCCACCAGTTCTGATAGGCATTTCAAACCTGAATCCATGGGATTGAAACAAGTGAGATGAGGCCTACTGATTTCAAGTTTGTTTGTTTAAGATTTTATTTTGTTATTTTTAATTATGTATATGTGTGGATGTATATAATTATATATGTGTATATATGTATGTATATATATGCATATGTGTATATACATATATACATACAAACACACACACACATATATGTATATGGGAGGTCTGTCCATCAGTATTGCACATGAGTGCCTGTGCCAGGGAGTCCAGAGGCGCTGGGTCCCTCTGGGGTTCATGCTGGAAACCATACTCAGGCCCTCTATAAGAACAGTATGTGAACTTAACTGTTGAACCATCTCTCTAGCCCTTGCAATCTTTTTAAAAGATTTTAAGTATATATTTTTTCACTTACCCTAGCTTTTTATGTAGACTTAATGTTGTCGATTGTTCACTTTAGATGATTAATTATATGCATTATCAATATCCTAAGAAAACTACTCGTTTGTGTCTCTGTAATCTGCCATTTTAAAAAAATCAATACACACATATACACATTTACATTTTTATAGCTATTTGTTGTCTTAAATATTTTAAAGCCAGCACACACACACACACACACACATGCCTCCAAAATACCATTTTGAAATAGCTGAAGGGAACACGTCTCACAGTGGGCAGCTGTTAGCATAGTCACAGCATGGTGGAGTGTGCAGAGCTTGCTGACAGCATGAATCTGTTTCCGTTCTGAGTGTTCACTTTCCTGAAAGTCAAGGTTTCCTATGCTTAGTGCACTGTGGCCCCCTTTTGTCTGAGAAACTTTATACAATCCCAGAAAACTTGGTAGATTAAAAGTAGTTATAAAAACCAAATGTTTAGTAATGGTGAATCATAATTTAATTAAAGACAATTCTTTGGTAAAATATAGTTTAATCGTTTATTAAAGATGACCTCGAATGTGCATATTAATGAGATAGATGTACATATTTATTTCTCCTTGGGGCTGGAGAGATGACTCAGCAGTTAGGAGCAGTGAAGACCCTGTTGATTCCTAGAACCTGAAGGGCTCTAGTCAGCTCGAGCATGGCAAACATGGCTCTGGCACGCCTGGCCCTTTCCCTATTCCCTCTGCCTTGCTGAAAAACCATTACATTACATTCCTAAAGCAAGCCACCAAGAACCACGCCTTTATTTGGCCACTTCCTCCCTGTGAAGTTGACTGACTACCAAGATGCAGCTATCAAAGAATTGAAGTCCAGCAATCAAAAGCCCCCTTTGGCTCGCCTAATTAACATGCCCAATTAAAATTAAACACCTCATCCTAACACGGGGGTTTCCCCTTTTTCATTTATAAGCTGTGATTTGCCTATGGGACAAGTCTGTCTCCCCTCTCTCCAGAGACAGTCCTTTGTCCCTCCAGGGCAAATATTCCTGCCCCCCACCCTCCTTTGTTCCTTCTGCCTCCTCCTCTGTCTCCTGTCTTTGTCTCTTCTTCCCTGTCCTCTGTTCTGGGGCAAATAAATCTCCTTTGTGCTTAGAACTTGGTCATGGATGTCTTGTGCCTGATCTTCAGCTCCTTTCAGCATAGACATGGTGTTTCACAACCAGCTCCAGGGGATCTGATGTCTTCTTCTGGTATCCACGGGCACCAGGCATGTGAGTGGTTCACAAACATATGCAGGGCAAACACCCATACACATAAAATTAAATTAAAATCAGAATTAATCTTGACTAAATATTTGTTACTGCAGGCTGTAGAACAACATTTTTTTTAGAGTTAATAAGCAGTTCAGTCGGGCGTGGTGGCGCACGCCTTTAATCCCAGCACTCCGGAGGCAGAGGCAAGCAGATTTCTGAGTTCGAGGCCAGCCTGACCTACAAAGTGAGTTCCAGGCCCAGGGCTATACAGAGAAACCCTGTCTCGAAAAACCAAAAACAAACAAAAAAAAGAGTTCAATTTATAATTATCAATATTGAAAATACTTCTTTATATAAATATATAGTAAAAAAAATGGCAGAAATATGCATAGGGCCATTTCAGAACTGTTGGGAAATTTTGTCCTAATTCCAAGCCAAAATTCACCTAGCGAGCTTTTTAAAATAAAACTCAAGCCAGCAATTTTAAAAAGCAAACATTCTAACACAATACAATTCAAAGATATAGGAATTTGTTATTTACACTCTCAGGAATGACAAATACGAAAAAGCTAAATTCCTTATCATTTCTAAATTGTGTGCACACGCGCACGTGTGTTTGTGTGTGTGTCTATGTGTCTATGTGTCCATGTGTCTATGTATCTATGTATCTTGAGTACCCAAATTGTTCAAAGGCATTCAGTTCTCCAAGCTAGAGCGGAAGCCACTGACAGCAGAAGGAGGAGCTAACATTTCATCAGCAAAAAAGTGAAGTGGTGCAGACAAGAAAGCTGAGGGCTGATAAACGGCCACAAGGAGCCAGAGAAGAGAACCTGTCCTCTGTGGTTGCTAGAGGAGTATGAGAAAGCTGTCAAATCTTCAGGACCAAGGCTCTCAGACACCAAGCTGAGAACTTTAACACTGTTGTTGCCAAGGGCCCTGGGGCCCCCATAGCCAGGGTCTACACCAGACTGTCAGACTGGGCGCCACTTGCCACTGTTTCTGCTTGTCCACTGCCACCAGTCCTTGATGCCAGACCCTGAGGGAAACTGAACGCTGCTAGTAATGTGAACCAAAAAGGGCTTCTTGCCTACCCATGAATGACATCCAGGTAGAGGAAGAGACCCCTCAGCTAGCTGTGACTTGTTATAGTAAATATTATTTGGGGGTTTCTACCCCACCTTAGACCATGTAGTTCCCAAATAAAAGACACAAAACCTTTATATTTATAATAAGTCCTAAAACATTAGAGCTGATCTGATATCAGCCCTCTACACTAGTTTGTCTATTTCCCTGTCAGTAACCCCAAGATATTGCTTGCCCAGTTCTGCCTGGGCTGCTGCTTCTCCACAATTTCTAATAAGTAATACACAGTCTATATAACAATGTAATGAAATCCGCAAGGTGCACAGTTTAGCCAACAATGACTTTCTCCTTTGCATCAGAGCAGGTGAAACACTATCTTTCTTTTTGAGCTAGTTTGATTATATAACCAAACTGTAACATAAGTCTCCATTCATGCCATCTAAAAGGATACGATGTAATAATAAGTCATGAGAATTCTGTAGCCAACAAGATTTACTGGCCATGTAGGTTCTGGCTGGAGATATATATATATATATATATATATATATATATATATATATATATATATATCTGAGTCATCACATTAAGTAGCAAAATATATCTTTCCTAAGGCAAAATGCTTTTGGGGGCACAGAAAAAGTATTATCTTTCCAATTGAAATCATAAACGCAGCTTACATACACAGTTAAATATACCTATATTCCTTTTTTTTAAATTTATGGCTGATGTGTATTTATCTTTTAAATGGCTAAGGAAGATTTCTATTTAGTATAAGGCAGAAACTTATGATCTTTAAGGAAAATAAAATGTGTCAATCTGGATTTCAGATTGTCATTTGCAGGCAGCTTTGTCTTATCAGCAGGGGTCCCTGACTTCATTGTGTAGACCACCCAGGCCTGGAATCTGCAGCGCTCTGCCTATCTCTTTCCTCTGTACCCGGATTAAAGGCAAAGATGTGTACCGCCAGCCCTTGCTCAGTTTCAAATCATTCTAACTCTGTGATTTAGAAAACAGCAAATTTGAACTGTAGCAACATTCTGAACTTACTTAAAATCCTTAAAAATCTTCTATATTTTAGTAATGCCAAACGATAAAATATCTTTTCTATTTAGCACAATCAGAAAAAAAATTCAAACAAAAAAATCAACCAAAGAAACAAGAAAACTCTAAATTTGGGGGCCAGCTATGTTATCTCATGCTGTAGCATATTATTCTGTAAATTAAAATGATTGTTAATATCTGTATATATTAGTGCTGAAAATTAATACAGTGGCGATTATTCCTTAACCAGCCTTTTCCCAAATAACCACATAGAGACCCTTTAATATTTGAAAGTCTAAGGCCTTAGCTGGGCAGAATCTCATCTAGGTCATCTATGTCAACCTGACTACCTCACTCCATCCAGTCACGTGTCTAACTATACCTTCCAAGCTAGTAGTAATCAGGTCTGACTCCTCCCATGTCTCCTGGCAAAAAGTTTTCCTTCTTCTTCCTAGAGTTCCTTTCTCCCTCCCAGGAAGTCCCACCTTTCACTTCCTGCCCAGCTAATTGGCCATCATATTTTTATGAAAGCCAATCAGAGAATGCCTTAGGTAGGTAAGGAAGGACAAAGACAATTTCACACAGCATACCCCTACATTATGCCTTAGATGTTAGGTGTTGGTGCACTGTGTTGGTGACAATCATCTCATAGCCAGCAAGCTCTTAAGTTCCAGTTGCCATAAATTTTCTTCCCCCCAGCCACCATGGGGAAGCCTTTTTTCTTCTTCTACTTGTATTGCTTGCAACTTGGCATTCTATCTCTCTGTTCTCTCCTTACCCAACGCTGCTTTCTTCTTCTTAGAGAGGGAGGGCACAGAAAGCTGTGGTCATTACTGAGCATATTGTAACTAGTTCCATGACAACAGCAACGAAAAAGAACCCGTAGTCTCTGACTCTCTCCTTAAGAGTTTCGATTTACCAACTTTAAACTTAATACTTTCCCAGTTCAGATGATTGGGGCTTTTTATTTTGCACCTTGTGCTGCTGCTAGAACAGCCCTAGCTTTTCAGATAGCTCAGGGATCCTGGTTCTGCCTAAGCCAGCCCTGGCCAGGCCTTTCCAACCCACGCTTCTGCACCCTTCAGGCCATGGCTTCAGGCCCAGCTCTCTCTAGTGTACTTTTAACTGCACTGAGCTTGGAGATGTTGCAGCTGTTGTGCCCTCAGGCTTTGTTCTGCTTTTGTTCTTTTTAAAAAGACCAGGCCTGATGTTTCCCCATCTTTCACCTAGTCTCCATAGGCTTGGGTTGTAATTGCTGTAAGTTGGCCACCATAGTGTTACAGTAAATTTTATTTGGGGGTTCCTGTCCTACCTTAGACCATTTAGTTCCCAAACAAAAGACAACAAATCTTTATAATAAACCTTAAAGCGTTAGAGCTGGCCAGATATTAACCTTTTATGCTAGTTTGTCTATGTCCCTGTCAGTAACCCTGAGATATCACTTGCAGATTCCACCTGGGCTGCTCCTTCTCCAACAGACCAGCCTTCATGGCCATGTTTTCATAATCCACTTCCCCTATGGCAACTTCCTTCTTCCTCCTCTTCCTTTCTTCCTCTGGGTCTCTCCTCAGACCCAAGCCCAGAAACCAAAGCCCTGCCTGCCTCTCTTCTGCCAGCTATAGGCTGTAGACATCTTTATTAACCAATGGTTTTTAATTAAGGAGCAAGGTTTGCACAACAAAATCTGGCATATGTGAGAATTCACTCTTGTGAGGCAACTAGACCCTGTTACAACAGACTTTAGCATTACAATACATAGTGACAGACCAAACCTCAACAGTGTGTGGCAATTTTAAGCATCTGTTGTGTAACAGTTCTCTCCACAATTAAACCTGCCCTTCTGCGGGAAGCCCCTTAAGTCAGCAGGTAAGCAACTCAAAAGAGCTTCAGGAAGTCCCTGAAACTGACCAAATTCATTAGGCCCCTCCCTACCAGAGTAAGCAATAAAAGCAGAGTCTCCCTCAGACAGAAGGGAGCCGAGCTTCAAGACTCTCTGAAAAGAAAAACTGCAAAGATAACTCTGGTAGCAGCTGCATGGAAGACGAAGAAACCATCACAGCCCCTTACAAAAGGTTTAGAAACCATTAAGGCCTTTGGACACTCTCCAACGTGTGGAGCTGCCTGCAGGCTCTTCAGTGTGCTCCAAGTTCAAGCTCACAGCTGTGTGAGCTGCCCCTATGCTGGAGTGTACTTTGGTGCTGCAGCTGTCTTTGAGTCTTTTTTTTTTTTTTAATCTTATATGATGCAGCTGTCTTTGAGTCATTTTTTTTTTTTTTGATCTCATAAGTAACCCCTTACCCATTGTGGTGGTTTAAATAGGTATAGCTTCCATAGATTTACGGGTTTGTATGCTTGGTCCATAGGGAGTGGCACTATTAAGAGGTGTGGCTTTGTTGGAGGTAATGTGTCACTGTGGGGGTGACCTTTGAGGTCTCTTACGCTCAAGCCACTCCCAGTGTAGTACACAGGTTCTCTTTCTGCTGCCTTCAGATCAAGACGTAGAACTCTCAGCTCCTTCCCCAGCACAGTGTCTGCCTGGATGCTGCCATGCTTCCTACCATGATGATAACGGACTGAACTTCTGAAACCCATATTTCTGTAACTGATAGGTGTTTTTCTCTCTCCGTGATTCAGATATAGGCCAGATTAGATCAGATTAAAGTAGTTAAAGGCAGAATTATTAGGAGGCAGCATTCAGGTGGGCTCACCCATCTCACAGGCGGAGGTCAGTAAAGTCACATATCATTCAGACTAAAGCCAGAGGGTTTTAGAGGGCTTAGGTGAGGAGTAATGGTGTGTCAGCTAGGAGCTGGGATTGTATCCATACATGATGGCTCAGTTAAGGTTTTACTGCTGTAAACAGACACTATGACCAAGGCAAGTCTTATAAAGGACAACATTTAATTGGGGCTGGCTTTCAGGTTCAGCGGTTCAGCCCATTTTCATCCAGGCAGGAGCATGGCAGCATTCAGAAAGGCATGGAGGAGCTGAAAGTTCTACATCTTTACCTGAAGGCTGCTAGCAGATACTGGCTTCCAGGCAGCTAGGTCATGGGTATTAAAACCCACACCCATAGTGACACGCCTACTCCAACAAAGCCACACCTACTCTAACAGGGCCACACCTTCTAATAGTGCTACTCCCTAGGCCAAGCACATATAAACCATCACACATGGTCAAAAAGTGAGCCCCTGGGCAGGCATTCTTGAGTGGGTTGCTGGAAACAGGAATATGAGGTGTAAGGGTCCAAGAGTTACTAAAGGAAAACCCCAAAGTTAAATAGTATGCAAAAGCAAAGAGTGTTTATTCTCTGGAAACAAACAGCATTCACTGGTCAGCCATTATACACAATGGAGACCCCGGGGAGAGCCTGCAAGCTTCTTCTAAGTGCAGATAGGATAATTCTAGGGATGGTTAGGTCATTTTAAATATGATTGGCTAGGTAAGCAGCAGTTCCCTTTTTTATTGGTTGCTGTATTTGTTTTGCCACTTTTGTCAGGCCTTAGGTAAATTCCAGGAACTGTCTCAGTCCTGGGGCTGACTGTCTCCCTTAGGCAGATGTCAGGGCAGTTGCTAATTGGTGGCCCATTGTCTGGGGGTTTTTCTGAGAAGCCTTGCCTACTTCCTTGGGAAACTGAGGCTTAAGGCCTAACATGGCTGCCTGTTCTAAAATGGAGTGATTGAGGTCCTCTCAGAGGAGGGATGACATGTGAGCTTGGAGTTTCCTCCATGTGAGTGGGCTCGGGGGAAGGCAGGCAGACCTGTTTCCTAGCTTGGGCAGGGGATGAGCAGGGTTTCCAGCCTAACAATGACCCCAGAAAACTCCTTAGTTCACGGACTCAGACTGTGGTGGCATCAGTGTGTGTGTGTCCATCAGGAGCTTCCTATCTGGGGTCAGTAGATGTGTGTATGTCTCCCTGGGGAAAGCGTTGACTGCTTTCTGTGTGTTCAGTCTCTATAGTTACCTGCCAACAGCCACATGGCATTCTGCTGACATCGTGTTAGTGGGAGGCAGGGAGATGGCTCAATGGCTAAGATAAATACTGCTCTTGCAGAGGATGAGAATTTGATTCTGTATTAGTAACAAGATCTTTTTGTTGTTGCTGTGGTACAAAACAATGATCAAGAACAACTTATGGAAGAACGTGTTAGCGCACAGTTCCAGAAGAAGGGCCCGTGTTGTCAGCGGAGGCACGATAGCAGGAGGCTGGAGCAGAAACTCGAATGTCCTGGTTGCTTTTGTTAGTTTTGTCAAGTTGACACAGGCCAGAGTAATATAACTGGGGAGAGGAAGCTTAACTATATTATTAATGATTATTGACATGGATGGGCCAGTCACACATACACACACACATACAATCTAAAAATAAAAGTAATCTTTTTTCCCCACGCTGTAATCTTTTTTTTTTTTTTAGAGAGAAAATGAGAGTGTACCATAATTTGGCTAAACACATCAAGGTGGATTTAGGGGTGTGGTCATGTTTCTGTTGAAAACATGGCTGTGATAAAGACTTGGATTATAGGGGTACACAGTTGGATCCCATTTGCTTCCTCCTTTCTGAGTAGCCTGCAAGGACCTCAAGGACCCGATAGCCTGAAATCCCACTAAGCGCGGCTGTCAACCGGGAACCAGGCCTTCATCTAACACGTGATGGTGTTTTCCACTGATGCCTGAAAGACAGCATCTGAGCCAGATCCTTGGAGGGAGGTTTTTGGAGATTTGCTGTCTCACACCCCGCCTTCCCTCTCACCCCCCACTGCCCCATGGACTCGAGCCAATGAGTGCATAAAGGTCTTCCAAATCTTTTCATTCCTAGCCATAAAGGCAGCAGACACAGCTAGTTAAACACTTTGTCCATGGAGCAGGTGGGTGAAGAACGTAGGTCCATAGAGCGCATTACTCTGCTTTTCCACTCCAAAATCCAGAGTTTGCGGGAGCAGCTCCAGCCTACAGTTGACAAAGCGTAGAATTCCCTCACCGAGGTCTTTCCAGAGGTCATCCCTGGATTTACAAGTGACCCACATCTGGAGTACGCTAATGAATCCAGTGCTTCCGGTAGACCAGCGTGGTACTAAGATCCTTCACATCTTGACTCCTGGGGGACCCCTCTGGGGACCCAGCCTAGAATTCAGCCTGTACTTCAACCAAAATTTCTCTTCACACTTTTCGCAGCAGTAATCCCGCAGTCAACGTTTACAGAAACTGACACAGGCTGGTGAGATCCTCTAGAGTAGGATCCCCGAAGAGCCACATGGTGGAAGGAGAGAACCAATTCCCCCCAAGCTGTCTTGGGCTCCCACCCACACCTCGTGGCATAGCTCCACTCCACTTAATAAATAGGTGTAACGTATCTCTACAAGACTTGGACTGTAGCACGTGGTCTCGCATGCTCCTGCAGAACTTCAAGTTGGAGTTGCATCTCGGAATTAGATTAGAGGCAGTAAAAGTCTAAAGCGCAGCCTGCTCGCCCCAGGTGAGCAGGAGCACAACCCAGCTCCGGAGCGCCTAGCCAGGGGCAGGGCCGCGCGTCCCGCCCAGGAGCCGCGTCACTGCCAAGCGCGCCGCCGAGGCGG
The DNA here is from genome assembly GCF_978045245.1 of Mus caroli. NCBI lineage: Eukaryota > Metazoa > Chordata > Mammalia > Rodentia > Muridae > Mus > Mus caroli. The sequence goes on from NW_028227259.1 coordinate 78,729,219, forward strand.
GAGGGAGGGAGGGGGTGAGAGAGGGAGGGCGGCGCGGCGGCGCGCATCCGTAGCCGGCTCCCGGGCCATGGCTGGCTGGGCCGGGGTTGAGCTCTCGGCCCTGAACCCCCTGCGGACGCTGTGGCTGGCGCTGGCCGCCGCCTTCCTGTTCGCGCTGCTGCTGCAGCTGGCGCCCGCCAGGCTGCTGCCGAGCTGCGCGCTCTTCCAGGACCTGCTCCGCTACGGGAAGACCAAGCAGTCCGGCTCGCGGCGCCCCGCCGTCTGCAGGGCCTTCGATGTCCCCAAGAGGTAACCTCGGTGGCCGGGCGCGCCCGGCAGGGGGCAACAGAGGCGGCGCGGGCACGTGAGCCAGGGGCTGTCCCCGAGCCGTCCCCGGAAATGACAGAGCATCTCAAGTTGGCCCGGCCCCCAGGGAGCCGCCCTGACTTCTTTACCCCCAGTTTTCCGCTTCCCCTCCCCAGAACTTGAGGTCGTGGAAATTCATGGACATGGAGGCAAGTTCTTCCTCGATTTCCGCAGTTCTCAGCCTGATCTGTCACAGTCAAGAAAGTGTGTGCTCCCCTGGGGCTGTGTAGACATCTCTAACCTGCATCTCCACAGGTGCTCTGGCAAACTAGCCCAGGATGCCCTGCTCCAACCCATCCGGAAGGTTCAGTAACCAAGTTGTGAAATACTAAAATCTTCCGGGGCACATATGGACTCCGCTGAGAATATGAGACCCGCTACAAGGCTTTCCTTTTTTTTTTTTTTTTTAACTCCATGATGAATTCAGTATGTAGATGGAGAAGTCATCTTAACACAGTCAATATTCTAGATAGTAAAGCTGTGTCACTTTTTTAAATGAAATTCATCATACATTTGCATTTAGAACTGAATTGGAAGGAATGTGATGGGCTCTGACGGATTCATCTAGATTGTTTTAGAAATCTGTAGCCGTTGCCCACCTCTGCAGATGGCGGTGGGGCTATCAACTGGCCTCAGCTCTGTCCTGACTGTTGGAGGGGGTCTTTCAGGGGGTCAGTGTGAGAGCAGAGTTCCATGTCATTGTGAAGAATGAATGGTAAAGAGATTAAGACCCGGAAGAACTCTTCCTTACAGGCCCAATTTTAAGAACATCCTGCTGTCCTCTTATCCTCGGGTTTGATTGGCCTATATCCCTTATGCTATATAGCAATTTATTTTCTGACTTTTGAGAGAGGTTCTAGTGTCCCCAGAGTTCAAAGCACACTTAAAAATCACTTATACTCAATCTCTATGGATGGGACTCCTCAGCTGTTACACTCAAGTCTGCCTTTATGTAACAGCCAAGAAAGAGGTAGGCCTTCCCTGTATTCATCCCGGTAACACTTGGTACTCTGGGCTTCTTCTAATTCTTAACAGTATTGTGAAATAATTATTCTTTCCTTCTTCCAGAACTCAGAGCAGAACTTCCCAAGGTGTTCAGGTGCTCTGAGGTGACAGGGCCTATTGTTTTTCCCTAAATTGGGTTGGTTTTTGTTTGTTTTTCCTTCAATACTGGAGAAGGTCCAACAAATCCAGGCCTATAAGCAAAGGCATTTTTAATTGAGACAAAGGTTTAAAAAAAAACAAAACAAAATAGGAGAATATTTGCTTCAAAACATTGTCCTTTTTAATGGCTGCCCCTCTCTTTATATGAAAAGGGGGTAACTGGAGTTGACAGGTTTTCACTTCCCTGTTTCCAGAGGACCTCCCATGGCATTGTGCTTAGCACATTCATAATGGGGAAATTATAGTAATTGAGTTAGAGAGCACTACCAGAGTGGAGTTGCTCTTATGTCATGTGCTAATGACTTGAAAGCCTTTCTTCCCTTGATCCTCATGACAGACCTGTGAGGGACCTGGCATCTTCAACATTTTCATCCATGTGTTCACAAATTCAGGCTGGTTGTACAGTGAGTGTGGTGGCTAGCCCTTGCAGCCTGCCTGTTGGTGTAAGATGCCGAACTTCTGACCTCCAGGGTGCCAGGCAAGCTCTTCCACCATGCAGACCTGAGTCATGTCTAAAAAATACAATGGCATTGGATTACCCCGGCGGGAGGCACTTTGTAATATCTCGGTTAATCCAGATTTTATAGTATTTGGTAACCTTAGCTAACATGCTTCTGACTTATATATTTTGAATAGTTTCTCCTTGTGCAAAATGTAATGACATCGCCAGGAATGAAAATAAAAAAGTTGGTGACTTCTACACTTACAAACGGGCGGCGCGGAACCCCGTTTCTGCACATATGGTAGTATTTAGGTCCTTTCATTGGTAATTATTTCTCCTAAGGAAGCAAGAATAAAACCTAAGTCAGTTCCTGGAATGTTGTTTCCTATTCTCCAGCATGGGATCCATTGCTGGCTGGCTTGTTGTTTGTTTTCAGGGTGTTTGTCCCCATCACCGGGCGGGCTCATGGTAAAAGCTCAGATACAGTATCTTCAGTAAGGCCTTCGATACCTGCCTTACTTAAAATGATAATTCTGCATCTGCCAAGAGTCCTTCTTCCTCCCTGCGTTCAGCCATAGCCCATAACAAACACCCAAGTAGTTGTTGGTCAAAGGAGTACCTACACCATGTACAGTCATAAAGATAGCCGTGTCCCTACCCTCAGGACTTGGAAAATGGCACTTCTAGGAAGCAAGTTACTGAAGGAGGAAAACGGAGGAACAGAAGGAGGAGCGTGGTGTCTTAGCCAGAAGGCAGTGGGGATCTGAGATGTGCATTTTGAGTCTTTATAAAGACAAGCAAGATATAGGACCTCCTATAAAGACCTGAAAGTGTTTCCTGTATTAAGACGTTCAGACAGCAGAGCAGAATGTGAGACTAAAAACCAATGATGTGTGTTTAAAGTAAAGCTGGCGTGGGAGAAGTAGCGCCGTACGTAAGGCATAGCTTAGCAGTTCATTTGAAACAACTGATTCACCTGCCTGTCAGTTTCACATAAATTGGCTGTGTGTGATGCAGGGCTAGGAAAAGAATTTCAGGCAAGCCTCGTCTGAAGGCAAGGGAGCAAGAGTGTGATGTAAACACCAGTCATTCTAGCTGCACCTAGAGCCAACTGCAGCCACTGCTGTGCCCTTAGATAAGAAACCGGTAGTTTTCCATGTGCCATGAGAAGAAAGCAAACTATGGGATTGTTGTGAAGATGACATTTCATAACCATGCCTCTTCCCCTGCTTCCCAGGCTATGTCCCTTATGTCACAACTAAACAGCCTCCATGTCATCAGCAGATAGATGCTCATTATTTTTTGCTTAGGAATGTTTTGCCTGCATTTATGTCTGGGCATCATGTGCATGCCTGGTGCGCCTGGAGGCAAGAATGGGGATCCCTATCCCTTGGAAGTAGATGGGTTTGATGGTTGTGAGCCACTATATGGTGCTAGGAATTGAACCTTGGCCTTTTGGAAGAGCAGCAAGTGTTTTAACGGCTGCTTGGCCATCTCCCCAGCCCATCTCAAAATATTCAGATGGATCTTTTGAAACTGTGAAAAGGACTGATTTTCTTTTAAAAAATGCTTTATTTTTGGTAAGCCTAGAGGGATTCCTCAGTACAAAAGCCAGCATCCTTATAGGGCTCTGTGTCCTCTGTCCCCTCTTCCTGGTTATGTTACACAACCACAAGGAAGCCACAGAGGGAGCACACCCAGAACACACACACCCCCAGGGCCCTTGTAGTCTTTTCTTCTGCTTGGACAGTGTGCAAGGCACCTCACTTAATAGTGTACACCCATTTTCATAGTCCATCCATTTTCCTGCAAAATTTTAACTTCATGTGGAATGCGTAGGCTTAAGATGTATGCTATTAAGTAAGTGAAGTCACACAACTTCACGAAGAAATAAATTAAATGTTCTCTCTCATATGCAGACCCTAGCCAATGATCCATGTATGTGTGAACACATATATATGTGACTACATTATACCATGAAGAAAGGAGAAGGAAAAAGGCTAAATGTAAGGGGCAGGAAAGAACTGAATATAGAATACCAGTTATTAAAGGAGGATATAGAACCAATTGTTTTCCTAATTCTAATTCTACCATTAATTTTTTAGTTATTTGGTGGCAGATAAGTACATAAAATATATTAGATACTGAAAGTGTAAACTCTAATGTACAACTTCACAGCTCCATTCTGAATGCCCATGCTAACAATATAGAATGGTATTACTCAATTGAATAGACCTTGGTTTAGCTAATTTTAGTGTGTGATGTTTTTATTTACTTGCAAATTTGGGTTTTTGTTTTTAAGATTTATTTATTTTGTTTATATGAGTAGGTGTCTTCAGACACACCAGAGGTTGACATCAGATCCAATTACAGGTGGTCGTGAGCCACCATGTGGTTGTTGGGAATTGAACTCAGGACCTCTGGAAAAGCAGTCAGTGCTCTTAACCATTGAGCCATCTCTCCAGCCCCCTCAAGGTTCTTTTTTGTTTGTTTGTTTTTTGTTTGTTTTTTAATAATAAAGTTTATTAAAGAAACATTTTAAGGAAGCGTGCAAGGATTGCATATTCTGTACAGATGTCCCTTCCAGAAAAGCCACCAAACCACTGATCCATAATGACATCCCTACTACTCTGGTCCCTTGTCAAATATTACAATAGATGCCTGAAAACATTACTTACTCCACTAAAAGGGTCTCCCATTAAGACTTAGACCAGGTCTGTTTACATCCTTCAAGTTCAGGCTCCTAGAACTTGGCCTAACCCACTTTAAGTTGGACCTAAATATTTATGAAATTAAAAATAGATCAAGTACCCAGCCCTTCCTTCACCCCCAAACCTGCAAAGCATACAGTTAAAAGCGTTCTTAACCTTGCATGGCCAGAGTGTTCAGCCCACACTTGTGCTAAGCTTCGGACAGTATGTTTTAAGGATGACCTGGAACAGAGCTGACTCTAGGAGCTATGGTGGCAAATGGCTGTGATGCACAAGCGTTTGAGAAAATGAGGCCTTTCTTTACGTGGTTTCTGAACAGCTGGGTAGGTGGATAATTCTGGCAGGATTTGCCAGCTGCAGCTGGGAGCACAGAGTGGGCTAGAGCAGGATGATGGGATCAGGTCAGAGTTTGTCAAACTGGGATTCTGGGCATGGGTGCAGGCATGACTTCCTTTACAGGCATGTTGTGGCCCACGTGGAAAGGCTTCTGAGCTGATGTTGAATTCTCTTTGGCTCCCAGTCATCTTTGATTGTCTCAAGGCAAAGTGAAAAGAAGAGAAGGAGATTAGTGTTAGTGTATGAAAACCAGGGAGGTCACATGATTACCTGAATTGATTTGAATAGAGGAAAATAAAATCCAAACTGAGCATCTCTAACTCAAAAATATGAAACGCTTCGGCATCCAAACTCTTGCGTGTGGACACAGTACCCCATGTACACCTGCCTTCATGAGATTGGTGATGGTCAAACGGCAGATACATTAAACAGTAACATTTATATAAGGTCACCTTTAGCATATCAGGTATATAAGGTATTAGTCATATAAGTACGTTCTGTGTTTAGACTTGGGTCTCACCCTTCAAGTTCTCTGTCAGTGTATTTGCAAAAATCCTAGGTGTTTCAGATAAGAGAGGCATAGAATGGTGGAGCTCAGAAGAACCTGTGAGTGAGCTGGTGAGGTATGCAAGCATTCGAATTAGAATTCCCCAATACCTGAGTAAAAGGATGGCTGTCTTAGGCTTTTATTGCTGTAAGGAGATATCATGTCCACTGGGGCTGGCTTATAGTTTCAGAGGCTTAGTCCATTATCATCATGGCAGGAAAGAGCAGCAGGCAGACATGGTGCTGGAGCAAGAGTTATACATATTGATCCGCAAGCAGCTAGGAGAGACTGTGTTCAATGTCACTGTATCACAATGCTTGAGCATAGGAGAGCTCAAAGCACATCCCTGCACAGTGACACACTTCCTCTATCAAGACCACACCCACTCCAACAAGGCCACACCTCCTAGTAGTACCACTCCCTATGGGCTAAGCATTCAAACACTTGAGTCTCTGGGGGCCATACCTATTCGAACCATCACAGTGGGTGTGTCCCCATTACAGCACAGCAGAGAGGGTTGCTGGAGTTGACCACCACATAGTACCCCAGTGGTGCTCCTGGCATGGTGAGTGATTTTGTTTTAGCAAAGCAGTGGCACCTTTTACATTAAATTAGCATCGCTAATTTCATTTACTTGGTTTTGTGACATTATGTTTATTTGCTTTGTAAGTGATTTATATAAAATAGGTTCATGGTCTTAGTTGTTGGAGACATAGAATCATAAGGCGTTGCCACCTAGTGTTATTGTTGCAATTTTTTTCACATTATAAAAAAATTAAGGGGCTGGTGAGATGGCTAAGTGGTTTAGAGTACTGACTGCTCTTCCAGAGGTCATGAGTTCAAATCCCAGCAACCACACGTAATGAGAAACAAATTTAATAAAAAATAATTTGGAAGGCTTGAGGAGGAAGAAAATGGATCAAGTTGTAAATGGCCTGCCACATAAGCGTGAGAAGCTGGGTTCGATCCCTAGCGCACTCATAAAAGCCAGACATAGTACACCACCTATAATTCCAGTGCTAGGGAGCATGGGAATTAATGACCAGCTAGTTTAGCTGAAGGTGTAGGCAGAGCTCCCTGACATGGGTGCTGGAAATCGAACTTGGGTCATCTGCGATAGTGCTTGCGCACACACATATAAATGATAAGTTTTTAATTTTTAAATAAGGTGTATGAGACTGCAAAGGTTTAGCAGCTAAGAGCATTCGCTGCTGTTTCAAAGGACCAGGTTCAATTACCATGATCCAGTTTGGGATCTAAGGGTCTTTCGCAGATCTCACTGATATTAGCACGACTTAGTTCTTCAGCGCCTTGTGAGAATTCAGGGGCCATCTTGTTACCCAGAAACAGACTGTTAACTGATCCCTTTTCTACTCCAGTTTAATGGGTCTTGTGACTTGGAGGTACCTTTTGAAATAGTCCCACCTGTACAATTCAGGTTCTCTCTCTTTTTTTTTTAAAATATTTCTTATTAGGTATTTTCCTCATTTACATTTCCAATGCTATCCCAAAAGTCCCCCATACCCCCCCCCCCACTCCCCTACCCACCCACTGCCACTTTTTGGCCCTGGCGTTCCCCTGTACTGGGGCATATAAAGTTTGCAAGTCCAATGGGCCTCTCTAGTGATGGCTGACTAGGCCATCTTTTGATACATATGCAGCTAGAGTCAAGAGCTCCGGGGTACTGGTTAGTTCATATTGTTGTTCCACCTATAGGGCTGCAGATCCCTTCAGCTCCTTGGGTACTTTCTCTAGCTCAACTGAAACTCTGCTCTGGGATGTGGGTAGAGGGGGCGGGTCCCAGGACTTGGAGAGGTTGTAGCTGGCCGCTGCCTAACTCTTCCTCCTTCTGCAGGTACTTTTCTCACTTCTACGTCATCTCAGTTGTGTGGAATGGCTCCCTGCTCTGGCTGCTTTCTCAGTCGCTGTTCCTGGGAGCACCTTTTCCAAACTGGCTTGGTGCTCTGCTCAGAACTCTTGGGGCCACGCAGTTCCAAGGTAATTTGGCTCCCTAGCCCATTCCTGGTTCCTGTCCGTGTTCTCACCAATCATGTCCCTCTGCAGGGCCTGGTAAGTGAGGGCGGACAGAGTTTGCCTGGTTAGTTGGTCTCCAGTCCTCAGTGAGCCTTGGCCAAGCCCAGGGTTCAGGCACTGGTCAGCTGTTCTCCTTCTGATATTATCAGTGTGTGATAATCTTATGAAGATGGCCTCACACGTGCTGGGGAAGCTTTGGAAAAACCTCAAGTTTTCATAGACACGTTTATTTATCATTTATCCAGTCACAGCTGGAATCGAGTCTTAGGGCTCAGAGAAATTTGACATTAAAAATCACTTTTTGGTAAACTTTTAGAAAGGTTTGGGGACTGGTGAGATGGCTTATGGGTAAAGTTGTTCCCACCAGACGTGGTGATTTACGGTGTATGTGCAAGACCCATGTTGTGGAAGGAGGAAACTGACTCCTGCAAGCTGTCCTTGACCTACACCACACACACACACACACACACACACACACACACACACACCCACCCACCACATATGCTTTCAATAGAGTAAATAAATTAGTTCGTTAAAAAAGAAAAATGTTGTATCGTGAGTCTTCTGCTAAACAATGAAACTGAGTAGCAGTGGTAAGGGCTCTGTGGAAGGGGCTGGGGGTCCGAATGTGTGCATGTTCTTGTTACTTGCCGTGTTTGTGCAAGTGTCTCTGTTGCTTGCCGTGTTTATGCATGTGTCTCTTTGTTGCTTTCCGTGTTTATGCATGTGTCTCTTTGTTGCTTTCCGTGTTTATGCATGTGTCTCTTTGTTGCTTGCCTTGTTTATGCACGTGTCTCTTTGTTGCTTGCCGTGTTTATGCACATGTCTCTTTGTTGCTTACCCTGTTTATGTATTTAGATTAGATTTGAGGAGTTCTTATTATTTGTTTTAACATGTTCATAAAGAATTGAAAACTGGGTTTTCATTTACTTAAAATACAAAGAGCAAGTGAATCCATACTGATAGACGTTAGAGTGGAGTCCTTGACCTTGGGGCAGGGTCATACTTAGAAAGAAACACTAAGGGATTGCTGGTCAGGTTCTTCACCTGGGTCCCAGTGAGACCTGGGAATAAGAATTCACTGGGCTGTGTCCTTGCAGTGCCTGTCTGTGTTACTCTTTTTATTTGTTTGTTTTGTTTTTTTGTTTTTTTTGAGACAGGGTTTCTCTGTGTAGCCCTGGCTGTCCTGGAACTCACTCTGTAGACCAGGCTGGCCTCAAACTCAGAAATCCCCCTGCCTCTGCCTTCCAAGAGCTGGGATTAAAGGCGTGCCCTACCACCGCCCAGCTTGTGTTTCTCTTTTTTAAGAACAGGGACTAGCGTTTACGATATTTTAAGAACGAGCTTTTGCTCATATGTTCTTGGAGCATGTAATGACGGGCCTGTAGGAAGGTGGATCATGGGGCCCTCTCTCTCTGCAAGCGCATCATTTCTCCTTTGCTTTTCCTTTGGCAGCCCTGGAGATGGAGTCCAAGGCTTCTCGGATGCCAGGTAAGTGCTTCACTATTCAACTCCAACCTGTCCTTTATTTTTATTTATTTTTTTTAATCTGGAAAGGAATATTCACCTGCTTGATACCTGCCTCTGTCTCTCCCTTGATGTGGTCCCACCAGATAGAACTGATCCAACATCACTATGAGTCTGTCCCTGACCGACTACATTCAGGAGTCGGTTCAGGAACTAAAGACCCACGGACCCTGAGCCCTGAGCACCTTGACCCTTCATGGTGATGCCCATGTACCCCAGAAGGCTTTTAAATGAGGGCATCAGAGATAAGTGCTGTCCCCCTTCCTAGCACCCTGCCACTAATTTACCACTTTGAAGGAGGAAGCATTAGTTTAAATGGTCTCTGTAGCCCTTTGACTCTGGTCTTAGGTTGCACAGTGAGTAAACTCAACCCTTGACCTAATCCTGGAGGAGAGACTGAGACTGACCATGTCCCCTTCTCTCCTGCATTGCAGTGGCTGAGCTGGCTCTGTCTGCCTTCTTGGTCTTGGTGTTCCTCTGGGTCCACAGCCTTCGGAGACTCTTTGAGTGCTTCTACATCAGTGTCTTCTCTAATGCAGCCATTCACGTCGTGCAGTACTGTTTCGGGCTTGTCTACTATGTGCTTGTTGGCCTGACTGTACTGAGCCAAGTGCCCATGGATGACAAGAATGGTAAGTGGCCCTGCCAGTAGGTTCTAAAGTCATCATAAGTGGCCCTGGCAGTAGGTTCTAAAGTCATCATGTCAACAGGTAGATACTTAACCATCATGACCACTAAAACCTAGGAACAACACTAGCTTCATAGCAGAACCTTCAGAGACAATAGGACAGTACAAATCATTCCTGGGGCCATTTAAGGACAATGAAGTTAAACTGTAGGAGGAGGAAGTAGAGCTGAGGTCTGAACAGCAGGTGGGAGCCTCCAAAGAAAGGGCCACTAAAGGAAGAGGCCTCCCCACAGCCCCATTGTCTAGAAGTCACTCTATGGGATTAAATCACAGAGCAGGAGACAGAGGTGCTTGAGGTAAGTAGCTTGGATTTGAAGGAGGAACGCAAACTGTTCTCTTGACTTTCTTTCTTGGGATGGCTGCCTTCACGACAAAGCCCTTCTTCATGTGGGGCAGCCTGAGGGAAGAGGAAAACCGAGTGTTGTGCTAAATGGAGATTGCCTTAAGGTTTCCAAGTGCTCTCTAGCCAGGAAGAGGGAAGCAAACGTTTTGCGTGTGAGAAGGAAGTGAAGTTGGTTGGTGTGTTACGTGGAGCTGCACAGCACTGTCTGACTCTCGGTTTCATAAGACGATATGTACAGATGACAGAGTTCTTCTCCTCTTTGGTGATTGAAATGATTGGTGCTGAGGCTAACTTGATCTTGAAGCCTTGGGCTTTCAGCCCAGATCTTCTGGGACCCTTTTTTCCATGTCCTATATCATAAGTTAAGATGAAGATCGATCTGTATTTCCAACTACCAGTGACTGAGCCTTTTTTTGGTTTGATTTCAGTCTCAGAGTGCTCCTTAAAGTCTGCCCTGTTGCTATAATACACTTCCTGGGGCTGTAAGAATTATCTGAAAGGTAGGCTTATTGACCAGGTAGCCCGTCAGTTTGTGAATGAGTTACTCGTTCCAGCTATTCAGGCAGCTTCTCTTTTAATCCCTCCAGATTTTGAAGGAAGATGAAATATTGTAACTTGTGAGTTGTTTAGGAGCCCACAGCCCCGGCAGAACAGCCCCCAGGCATGCCAGGGCAGGGCTGTTGTTAAGGCATTTCTAAGAACATCTTGACTGTAAAGATGAAAAGATATGCAAGGACCAGCAGGGCTATATTATCTGAGTCAACACCACCTGGCCAGAACCTCCCCTCTGTCTACTGCCCCTTGACGCCGGGTAAAGTCATACATCAACTGGTTGCTATGTGAACAAAGATAAGCCCCCAGCCCACAGGAACAAAGTCCTGATGCCCTGTAATCTTTCTGTTAATGTTTAAATAAGCCAATAGTGTGTTGCTATGCTGAATTCCACACCCCTAAGCCCCTTACCCCGTAAAAACCCCTAGCTTTTGAGCCTCAGGGCCGACATCCGTTATCTCCTGTGTGGGATGCATGTCGGTCCGGAGCTCCGTAATTAAACGTCCTCATGTAATTACATCAAGAGATGGTCCTTCGTGATTTTTTGGGTGCACGCCGAATCGGGAATTGGGTGGGGGTTTCCTCACTAGATCTAACAATTTCATTGCATTGGATACTTTCTGGATGCTGTGATAAAACACTATGACCAAGATGGCTTCCAGAAGGAGGACCTTAACTTGGCACAGTTACAGAGGGCTGAGAGTCGATCCCAGCAGGCAGGCTAGGCGTGGCAGCAAACCACCAGGAGCAGGGAGCTGAGAGCTCACATCGCAGCCATGTTTAGGAAGCAGAATGAGAAAACTGCAAGTAGGGAGAGGCTGTATAGTCCCAGGCTCACCTCTAGGGCTGTGCTCCCTCCAAGGCTGCACCTCCTAAACCTCACCAACTGGAGACCAAGGGTTCAAATCCCTGAACCTCCGGAGAACAGCTCTCACTTAAAATCCATAGTAATCATTCATCAAGTCAGACTTCCCGCCCAGGTCTCCCCTTGGTGTTCAGATGCACAGCCATCATCTGGGGTTATTTGGCCAGAGAACTTTCTAGATTCCTTGGTTGCCCATTAGTTTTCTCTCTGTCAGCTTCTGTTGGCCTTACATCACTTTTCTGAATTTATTTCTGTGGGTGGAGCCCAGCTTCTATATTCTGCCTCATTAAAAAAAAAAAAAATGGTCATAAAAGGCAGCTGAGGAACACACGAAAATATCTTCCTAAGCACTATAAAACTGCTTCCATTTCATTTGGTTTCTGCTCACGGGGTCTCCTGGAGTCACTGGAGCAGAATGACTGTATTGGTTACTCCCCCTTAGTGTTGAGACCAAACACTGCAGACAAGAAGCAGCTTCACGAAGAGGGGGTTGGTTAAGTGGAGAGTGCCTCGCAGCGGGTGTGTATGCCAGCCCGGGGTGTTAGGTTGCTCACAGCTATGCTCTCAGTGCATAGGGTGGAAAGGCAAGAGGACCACTTCAAGTTCAAAGCTAGCTTTGTCCAGGTACTGTATTCCAGGCCAGCAAGGACTACAAAGCAAGGCCCGATCTCAAAAAAGGCAAATCAAAACTCACCTCCACAGTGGGGAAAGCTGTCTTTGCCATCTGTAGGATCTGGTAGGAATCCTGTAGGTTTGAGTGTCTGTTGGGCCTGGGTCCACTCCACTGGGTTTGTCTGGCCTCAGAACCTGTGTCGGTGGTCAAGGGCGCAGACCAGTCTTACAGGGCCCTTATGTAAGAGAAAGGAGTGTCTGTGGCCCAGAAGAGGCGGGTTTGGAACTGAAATCACCACAGGTGAGTTTGGTGGATCCTTGTCAGCCATTAACTAGCCTCCGCTGACTCCCACTTGAGGGGCTCTGTGTAGAGCACCGTGACCCTCAGTGCTGTTACCTCAAATAGCTTTTTAGGGCTTTGTCTCAGCTTGAGGGCCCCTGGCTATAGCCGGCGTTCAGTGGACAGTGTTTATCTCTTCAGTTAAGACGAGGAAGTCAGTTCTGCTAATGATGGTAAGGATTCTGTTGGCTGTTCTCGTGCCAGTGATTTGCTCTGGGAGACCTTCTGCAGTCTCCATTCCGTCCTTGGTGCCACATCAAAGGGAAGGCCTCGCTACAGGAGCTGCTGCTTTGGGAACGGCGTCTCAGACTGGGTTCTCTCTGATCCAGAAAGGGCATTGTTGTGTTGTTCTTCTCTTTATGAGAGACCAGTTACCCTTTACCTCAGAAAATCTCTCTACTACCCAGAACTGGGCAGTGCATGCATGCTTTCTTCTCCATCTCCCTCTTCCCTCTCCCTCCTCCCTCCTCCCTCCTCCCTCTTCCCTCCTCCCTCCCAGGTTTGTAGTCCAAACTGTCCTTGAACTCCTATGTACTTGGCTGACCTTGAACTCATGATCCTCTTGCCTCAGCTTCCCAAGTGCTAGGCTGACAGGCATGTACCCACCTTGCCTGGGTTAGCTCAGCTTTCTGTATTGAGGATCTCCCTGGCCGGACTCCGGGTGGCAGCTCAGGGAGACGTTTCTTTAGAGAATTTTTTTCTGGATGGGAAAAAGTAAGCAAGAAGACTCAGCCGTAGATGCACAAAGCAATCTGACCCCACCGTAAGTCACCCGGGGGTGGACTGAGTTTGCTCCAGAAGCGCTTGCAGAATGTTTGAGAGATGTCAATACGGTCTCTGCCTGGGACCACCAGAGCTTCGGAGACTGGGAAGCTGCTCTCACTGTCCGGAGGCCATTGGGCAAGGGTAATACGATGACGTAATTCTTGGACCGCTGCAACTCTGTGGCACTGGCTAACAGGAGAACTCCTATTCCCGTAGTGTATGTTCTGGGGAAGAATCTACTGATACAAGCCCGGTGGTTCCACATCCTGGGCACGGTGATGTTCTTCTGGTCATCCGCCCATCAGTATAAATGCCACGTCATCCTCAGCAACCTCAGGAGAAACAAAAAAGGTGAGGTGACTTCCGGGGCTTCTCGAATGGCCTCTCGCCTTCAGGGGCTGCTTCCTCTGTCCCTTCCTTCCCTTGTCGATACCAGATACTCGCTTTTTTTTTTTTTCCTGAGACAGGGTTTCTCTGTGTAGCCCTGGCTGTCCTGGAACTCATTCTGTAGACCAGGCTGGCCTTGAACTCAGAAATCTGCCTGCCTCTGCCTCCCGAGTGCTGGGATCAAAGGCGTGCACCACCACCGCCCAGCCAGATACCCACTTTTGACAGACACCATTCTGAATCACAGTCCTCCTCTGCTTGGTAAAGTGAGGTGGCAGATCTGGGGACGGCACCGCACACATGTACTTGAGTATGGAGTCCTGTGACCCCAGCTGAGGGAAAGAAACTTAGCTTCTGAGTTAGCCTGGGCTGGCTCTCCATGGGTATGGTTTGCATGATTCATGTTCTCTAGGTGAGGAAACAGAGGCACAGGGAGATTCAGCGGTTTATGTAAAGTTACACAGTGTGCTTGTGAGAAATGGTGGGAAACCCAAGCAGAGGGCTCTTTAGGTTTTTCAATTTGATTTTTGGTTTTGTTTTTTATTTGATTGGTTGGTTGGTTGGTTTGTTGGTTTTTTTCTCATTGCTGTTTTTGCTTTGAGATGGGGGTCATTCTAGTGTAGCCCTGGCTATCCTGGAACTCACTAGGTAGACCAGGGTGACCTCAGAGCTCAGAGAGATCCTTCTGCATGTGCCTCCCTCCCAAGTGCTAGAATTGAAACCACGCAACACTCCTGCCTGGCTACAATTGATGGGCAGTGGGGGTTGACAGGATTAGATACTCGGTAGAGGTTCTGTCAGCGATCTTAGAAGTGGAGCGGTAACAAGCCATCGCCCTTCCGTTTCAGGTGTGGTCATCCACTGCCAGCACCGGATCCCCTTTGGAGACTGGTTCGAGTACGTGTCTTCAGCTAACTACCTAGCAGAGCTGATGATCTACATCTCCATGGCTGTCACCTTTGGGCTCCACAACTTAACCTGGTGGCTGGTGGTGACGTATGTCTTCTTCAGCCAAGCCTTGTCCGCATTCTTCAACCACAAGTTCTACAGAAGCACATTTGTCTCCTACCCAAAGCATAGGAAAGCGTTCCTCCCATTTTTGTTTTAAAGCAGGCTTTATGGTGAAGAAAGCCAGGTGACAGATTCCATTCCTAGAGGCACTGAGACAGAGACCAAAGTACACTTTCTGCGGGAATGTTTGATGGTCCTTGTTCTACTTCAGAGCCGAGCAGTGTTCACCGAGCGAGGTGTTGTTCCTGGAGAACACATTCCAGCAGACCTAGGCTTGCAGGATCAGCTTTCTGCCAAGCTTTACAGAGCTAACTGATAACAAGTAAACGGGTGTCTCCAAACTGCTTTCTGGCCGCACTAACCAGGAGTATAAACAGCTCTGCATGGATACATGCATGCTTGAGTCTCTCTCTCTCTCCCTCTCTCTCTCTCTCTCTCTCTCTCTCTCTCTCTCTCTCTCTCTCCCTCTCTCTCCCTCTCTCTCTCTCTCTCTCTCTCTCTCTCCCTCTCTCTCTCTCTCTCTCTCTCCCTCTCTCTCTCTCTCTCTCTCTCTCTCTCTCTCTCTCTCTCTCTCTCTCTCTCCCTCTCTCTCTCTCTCTCTCTCTCACTGTGGGAACACTTAACTGCACTGAGTGCTGTGGGAGATCATAAGTTTTTAATAAATGTCACATGCCAATAAAAACAGGAAATTCTGAAAATAATATGAATGTACAGTATCAGACCGGTGGTTCCAGGGAGAAAAGAGTTTGTTGGAGTGAGTTAACATTCTTCCTTTTCTCGCCGATATCTCCCATTATAGCCCTACTCCCTCACTTGCCCTGCAACCAACCTAATAATAAGTTTGGAAACCTCTTTGATGAAATTCTCTTTTTGATGTTTGTACTGAAAACATCGAGAAATAAAATATTTTTATACGTATGCATACAGCATGCCCTGGACTGGGTAACATGGGAGGAAGCAGTCTCTTTCTATCCTTACAGTGTTTACAAATGCCTGGGTCTGTTTCAACTGTGGGGAAAATCGAAAGGATAGCTAGGAATAAAGCTATCCTGTAGGTAGCTTATGTTAAAGGAAGTATCCAGTCAGGTCAATGGGAAGCAGAGGCATAGGGTGAAAGACTGAAGCAAGAAAGAAAATACCGTTGTCCCGGCAACAGGAAAGCCTCCACATTCCTACAGTGGAATATTTCTAGGCTGGGATGTAGTTGGACACTCAACTTGCCTAAGGCTTGCCTAAAGGAGATGAGCCTCTGAATTCAGCTGCTGGCACTAGGAGAAAAAAACTTGAGCATACTGCTTACTAGCTAAGGTACTTGGGGTTTTGTTTGTTTAGTTGGTTGGTTAGTTTGCTTGTTCATTTGTTTTGTCTTTTTCTCTTGAGTCAGGGTCTCATGTAGCCCAGGCTGCCTTGAAGTCATTATGTATCAGAGGGTGATCGTCCACTTTGGACCCTTCTGTCTCAATCTCCCAAGTGCTGGAATTGCCGGTATGTGCAGTCCAGTGCTGTGGACCGAAGCTAGCACTTGTATCCTGCACATTCTGCCTGTGTCTCCAACCTCCATCTTGCTCAGTTAATACAGATATCATACACCCTACTGAGTAAGACATCCCAAATGCTGGGGTTAAAGGCATGTCCACCAAACCTAGCCTTGGATAGGAAATCTATGATAGACTGGAATAAGGGTACCACCAAAATCTAACTTGATGAGCTAATCAGGTTTTTTCTCCCATACTGACAGAAGTATGGGAGAGGGGTTCCTTACAGGAGCAGAAATGACTCAAAGACACCTGCCTCACCAAGGCCCACCCTGGCATGGGTGACAACTCACAGAGCTGGGAACCCAGAGCACACTGCACAGCCTGCAGGCAGCTGAACAGGTCAGATTGTGTCCTCTCCAGGTAGCTCAGCTGGTCTATGCTTCTTCCAGTTAGCCTCACTTTCTGAGTGTCTCTCAGCAGCTTGGCATGTTATGTGTTTCAGAGGAGGAGGAGCCTAGTGAATCTACTCAGTTCTGGGAAATTCCTGAAGCCACTGAATTGTTTCTTTCCTGAGTTTAATGAGCTTCTCTTCAGGATGGAATCTGCTAACTCCCCTCAAAACATTCGGTTGCTTCACCTCCTCTTTAGCACCTTGTGCTTCACGAGCCAGAGGGAGGCAGATTTCTGAGTTCGAGGCCAGCCTGGTCTACAAAGTGAGTTCCAGGACAGCCAGGGCTATACAGAGAAACCCTGTCTCAAAAAACAAAACAAACAAACAAACAAACAAAAGGTTTAAATCTTGGTTTACCATTTATCATTTAGGATTTGCTATCTTTGGGACTAGGCCTCAGGCACAAAACGCTTCCAGCATAGGAGATGGAGGGATATTGTGTGGCAGTTTGGTCTTAACTCCCATACAAATGGCACACATGCTTTTAAATAAAGATTCTAAAGGGAAGTTGTGTGTTGCTTTAGGATGAAGCTTTACTGTAACCTAGTTTCAACTGAGGGTTTGTATGGTGGAGTACATCTGTGGGGCCCTGGCAGTGTATGAGAGAGCTGCAGAGCCTACACCCCTGCCCTTGGCTGTCCCTTGCACACTCTCCTCTCTCTCTTCCTCTTTTTCCTTGCCCAAGCACATCACCTGTAAGTGAAGGTGAAAGAGGGAATAGAGAAAGGCTTGAAACAGAGCTGGGTTGTAGCTTAGGTCCTAAAGCACTTGCCTAGCATGCCTGGGTCCCTGAGTTCGAACCTCAACATTGTCTAAAACCAGGTCTAGTTGTGGATGCCTGTAATCCCAGAACTTGGAAAATGGAGGCAGGACGATCAGAAGTTCAAGGTCATCCTTGGCTATGTAACAGGTTCAAGGCCAGCATGGGATGCATGAGACCTTCTCTCAGGAAAAAGAGAGAGTTGTGTGTGTGTGTGTGTGTGAGAGAGAGAGAGAGAGAGAGAGAGAGAGAGAGAGAGAGAGAGAGAGAGACTGTGAATAAAGTAGTGTGGGTGTTGGATGGGGAGAGAGAGGGAGAGGGAGAGGGAGAGAGAGAGAGACCGTGAATAAAGTAGTGTGGGTGTTGGATGGGGAGAGAGAGGGAGAGGGAGAGGGAGAGGGAGAGGGAGAGAGAGAGAGAGAGAGACCGTGAATAAAGTAGTGTGGGTG
This sequence comes from Mus caroli, assembly GCF_978045245.1. NCBI lineage: Eukaryota > Metazoa > Chordata > Mammalia > Rodentia > Muridae > Mus > Mus caroli. Next base: position 78,747,026 of record NW_028227259.1, read on the forward strand.
TTGGATGGGGTCTGAACAGTACCACATACCTGAGAACCATGCTACCTCTGAAGAGTCCAAAATCAACACTGTGTTTTGCGTTTATGAAAATTTCCCAAAAGGGAGCGTATCATACAGGTTTATAAAGTCTTCATGTGGCTGACTCAGAAACAGCTTGATGTGCAACTTCTTCACCTCCTAGGATGTAACAGCAGCACTGTCAAGTTAGGAGGAAGCGATGCTGAGCTACCTCAGAACTGTGCTACTACAGCAACGTGCTGAAAGTAGCCTTTGTTTTCAGCTGTGACTCATCCCACACACTAGCATCTTCTTTAGCGTGAGCATGAGTTTCTTGTCTGCACAGAGTTGTGTTTGTGTGATATTTCTAGTGTTGTGTGTGATTATCACTGCAAACTGTTATGGGTAGGATAGATAAGTATCTCCCAGAGGTTTGTGTGTTCGCGGGTTGGTTGTATCTACCGGGTCTTTTAAGTGATGGTTGGAAGGCTGGAGGGAGGGCTCAGCAGTTAAGAGTACTTGTTGCTCTTCCAGAGGATCCAGGTTCAATTCCTAGCATCCACCTGATGGCTCACAATTGTCTGTAACTCCAGTTCTAGGGCATATAACACCATACATACAGTTTTTAAAAGAGTTGATTGGCTCGTAAGTTAGTCCATTGATTAAATTACTAGCTGTTCAAATGGACTTTTAACAGGTGGGGTCTGTTGAAGACAAAGCTCTCTATGGCAGTCTTTGTTTGTTTGTTTGTTTGTTTGTCCCTTGGCAGTTTCTCAACTTTGTCTGCTTCCTGCCTTCTTTGAAATGAGTACATTTCCTCTGGCATGCCTGGCCACCAGGATGTTTCTGGCTTGCTGTCATGAGACTTCTCTTAGGAAGATGTAAAGAAACACTTATTCACCCCAGATAGAAAAGGTACCAACAGACTAAAAAACCTTACATCTAAACCTTGCTCAGTGAACCATTGTACATGGGTGGCAGCTACACCACCAGTCCCTTGGGCAGCTTGAAGCTATACCACTTCCAAGTCCTACCCATGGTATTTGCATCATAGAGAAGTCCCCTGAACAATTTATGAGTAACTACTAAAAGAGTTTGCCTCTAGGCCAGGCGTGGTGGTGCATGCCTTGAATCCTAGCACTCAGGAAGCAGAGGCAGGTGGGTCTCTGAGTTCGAAGCCAGCCTGGTCTACAAAGTGAGTACCAAGACAGCCAGAGCTACACAGAGAAACCCTGTCTCAAACAAACAAACAAACAAAAATTTTGCATCCCACAACGGACTATTTAACCTTTATATAAACTTGGGGAAGGGATGGCCTTATGAACCTATGAGTTTGGGAAACCTCCTGTATTAGTCAGGGTTCTCTAGAGTCACAGAACTTATGGATAGTCTCTATATAGTAAAAGAATTTATTGATGACTTACAGTCGGCAGCCCAATTCCCAACAATGGTTCAGTCGCAGCTGTGAATGGAAGTCCAAGGATCTAGCAGTTACTCAGTCTCACACAGCAAGCAGGCGAAGGAGCAAGAGCTAGACTCCCTTCTTCCAATGTCCTTATATTGTCTCCAGCAGAAGGTGTAGCCCAGATTAAAGGTGTGTTCTACCACACCTTTAATCCCAGATGAAAGGTGTAGCCCAGATTAAATCTCCTTAAACTCGGAGATTTAATCTTCTGGAATCCATAGCCACTATGGCTCAAGATCTCCATACCAAGATCCAGATAAGGATCTCCAAGCCTCCAGATAAGGGTCACTGGTGAGCCTTCCAATTCTGGATTGTAGTTCATTCCAAATATAGTCAAGTTGACAACCAGGAATAGCCACTACAATCCACCCCTTGTCAACTTGACACAAATAATATCTCATGTTCACATGAAACAATAACAAGGTTGTGAATACGCCTAACATGATATAACTATCCCTCGTACAATCGCAAACGCATTTGTAAATTTACAATGGGGCATTCATATTACTTTATAATCCTCGTTTCTGCAACTGGTTACGTGGCCTTAATTGGTATTTATAACTACCTTCCTCTACTACCCATTCTGTATTTCCTTCACCTTCGGCCAGCACCTCAGCAGGTCTTGGCTCTTTTCCTGGAGGATTGACCCATACCTTCATTCCTGATGGGTCTGCGTCCTTTGTCATCCTGCTTGGATTAGGCTGTTGTAGTTTCCCATTGACTTTAATCACAGGACATGGTAGTACTAGGAGACGCCCTAAGGGATCTCCTACACTCCAGACATAATCTTGCTTACCTCCATTGTGAAGAGGTAATCCAATTTCCCCATGGTAATCTGGATCTATCACTCCTCCTAACACGGTTATTCCTTTTTTAGCCTGTTGGTTTAAGGGCATTAGAAGCCCAAAATGACCAGGGGGAAGTCTGAGCTTCCAGTTCAATGGAATGTTTGTTGTAGCTCCTGGTAGGAGCACTCCCCTCTCTGGAGCCAAAACTTCTAGGCCAGCAGAACCTAGAGTTATGGGGACAGGAAGCAAAAATTTTCCTAGAGGGTCACTAGGAGTGATAGTAAGTGGAACTATTCCCTTTTCCACCCCTTGATTCCTGGACCCATGAATCCTAGCTATGGGTGAAACTGTACCATATATCGAGCGCTGATTCAAAGCATATACTGCCTTCTGAAGAACTCTACCCCAGCCTTCCAAGCTTTTACCACCTAATTGGCGCTGTAACTGCATCTTCAAAAGGCCATTCCATCTTTCTATCAGGCCAGCTGCTTCAGGATGATGGGGAACGTGGTAAGACCAGTGAATTCCATGATCGTGGGCCCACTGTCGTACTTCTCTGGCTGTGAAATGAGTTCCTTGGTCAGAAGCAATACTGTGTGGAATACCATGACGATAGATAAGGCATTCTGTCAGTCCGTGAATGGTGGTTTTAGCAGAGGCATTACGTGCAGGAAAGGCAAATCCATAACCAGAATAAGTATCTACTCCAGTAAGAACAAAACGCTGTCCTTTCCATGAAGGAAGTGGTCCAATGTAGTCAACCTGCCACCAGGTTGCTGGCTGGTCACCTCGAGGAATGGTGCCATATCTGGGGCTCAGTGTTGGTTTCTGCTGTTGGCAGATCTGGCAATCAGCAGCAGCTGTAGCCAGGTCAGCCTTGGTGAGTGGAAGCCCGTGTTGCTGAGCCCAAGCATAACCTCCATCTCGACCACCATGGCCACTTTGTTCATGTGCCCATTGAGCAATGACAGGGATGGCTGGGGAGAGAGGCTGACTGTCCACAGAACGGGTCATCTTATCCACTTGATTATTGAACTCCTCTTCGGCTGAAGTCACCTTTTGGTGAGCATTTACATGGGACACAAATATCTTCACATCCTTTGCCCATTTGGAGAGATCTATCCACATACTTCTTCCCCAGATGTCTTTTTCACCAATTTTCCAATTGTGATCTTTCCAAGTCCCTGACCATCCAGCCAATCCATTGGCTACAGCCCATGAGTCAGTGAATAATCGTACATCTGGCCATTTCTTCTTGCAAACAAACTGTAATACCATGTGTACTGCCCGAAGTTCTGCCCACTGTGAAGATTTCCCTTCACCTGTGTCTTTCAGAGTTGTCCCAGAAAGGGGTTGTAATGCTGCAGCTGTCCACTTCTGGGTGGTGCCTGCATAACGTGCAGAGCCATCAGTAAACCAGGCCCTAGTCTTTTCCTCTTCGGTCAGTTGATCATAGGGAACACCCCATGAGGCTATAGGCGCATGCTTGGCAGCAGATGGCATTGTAACAGGAGTAGAAACCATAGGCATTTGAGCAACTTCTTCATGTAACTTGCTTGTGCCTTCAGGACCTGCTCTGGCCCGATCACGTATATACCACTTCCATTTGATAATAGACTGCTGCTGTGTGCGTCCCACTTTATGACTTGCAGGGTCTGATAGTACCCAGCTCATAATGGGTAATTCAGGTCGCATAGTAACTTGGTGTCCTATTGTCAAACGTTCAGTTTCCACTAAGGCCCAATAGCAGGCCAAGAGCTGTTTTTCAAAGGGAGAATAGTTGTCTGCAGATGATGGTAGAGCTTTGCTCCAAAATCCCAAAGGTCTTTTCTGTGATTCACCTACAGGGGCCTGCCAGAGGCTCCAAACAGCATCTCTATCAGCCACAGACACCTCAAGTACCATCGGGTCTGCTGGGTCATATGGTCCAAGTGGTAGAGCAGCCTGCACAGCAGCCTGGACCTGTTGAAGGGCCTTCTCCTGTTCCAGGCCCCACACAAAGCTAGCAGCTTTCCGAGTCACTTGGTAAATAGGCCTAAGTAACACACCCAAGTGAGGGATGTGTTGTCTCCAGAATCCAAATAGACCCACTAAACGTTGTGCTTCTTTCTTGGTTGTAGGAGGGGCCAGGTGCAATAACTTATCTTTCACCTTAGAAGGAATATCTCTGCATGCCCCACACCACTGGACTCCTAAGAATTTCACTGAGGTAGATGGTCCTTGAATTTTGGTTGGATTTATTTCCCATCCTCTGATACGCATATGTGTTACCAATGAGTTCAAAGTGGTTGCTACTTCCCGCTCACTTGGTCCAATCAGCATAATGTCATCAATATAGTGCACCAATGTGATATTTTGTGGAATATCCAAACGATCAAGATCCCTTCTAACTAAATTATGACACAGGGCAGGAGAGTTAATATATCCTTGAGGCAAAACTGTGAAGGTATACTGTTGGCCTTGCCAACTGAAAGCAAATTGCTTCTGGTGGTCCTTATGGACAGGTACTGAGAAGAAGGCATTTGCCAGATCAATAGCCGCATACCAGGTGCCAGGAGATGTGTTAATTTGCTCAAGTAACGAAACTACATCTGGTACAGCAGCTGCAATTGGAGTTACTACCTGATTTAGTTTTCGATAATCAACTGTCATTCTCCATGATCCATCTGTTTTCTGCACTGGCCAGATAGGAGAGTTAAATGGAGATGTGGTAGGAACCACCACCCCTGCATCTTTCAAGTCCTTGATAGTGGCAGTAATTTCTGCAATGCCTCCAGGGATACGATACTGTTTTTGATTCACTATTTTCTTTGGCAGAGGTAACTCTAAAGGCTTCCATTTGGCCTTTCCAACCATAATAGCCCTCACTCTACAGTTCAGGGAACCAATATGAGAATTCTGCCAGTTTCTGAGTATATCTATCCCAATTATACATTCTGGAACTGGGGAAATCACCACAGGATGTGTCCGGGGACCTACTGGACCTACTGTAAGTCGGACATCAGTCAAAACTCCATTAATCACCTGCCCTCCATAGGCCCCTACTTTAACTGGAGGGCCACAATGTTTCTTGGGATCTCCTGGGATCAGTGTCAACTCAGAACCAGTATCCAGCAGACCCCGAAAAGTCTGATTATTTCCTTTTCCCCAGTGTACAGTTACCCTTGTAAAAGGCCGTAGGTCCCTCTGGGGAAGAACTGGAGAAAGGGTAACAGCAAAACCTTTGGATGTCTTATCAGGATCCTTCCTCAGGGGAACCTGGCCACCCCTTCATTCAAGGGGTTCTGGATCTGCAAACTGGCTCAAGTCTGGAAATTGATTCACTGGCCGAGATTGCTGTTTACCACGAACTACTGTAGCCTTTCTTTCATTTGTTTGAGAATTTTTTTGCTTATACAAATCAAACAAATATGCAGTAGGCTTCTTATGTATTTCATTCCTGGAAACACCATGATTGACTAGCCAGTACCAAAGGTCCAAGCGAGTCATGCCATTATAAGTTTCACCTCTCCTGTGCTGACCGTTACTGGGTCTGTCATTATAAACATTCTTTTGCCTACGCTGTCCATTATAATAACTAGAATCACCTTGTCTCCGGCGATTCAATGCTGCCACCTGGCCCTTGTTACCTCGGAATCCAACTAAACCCAGTGAATTTAATTCATCTAATTGAGCAGAAGCATCTCCAATGCTAAGATCTGGCACAAGGAAAAGGGAAAGAACAAAACCCTTCAAATGTGCTGGTGCCCCTCTCACCAATTTGCGTCTTATAGAGCTGGTGAAGGGCATATCTTCTGGACCTTCCCATTGTGGACAATTAGGCTTTACACAATATATCCACTCTAGCATTGCAATTTCCCTAAGTCTTAAAATCCCTTCATCAACACTAAGCCATGGAATATCAGGCATCTCCAAGTCATTTCCAGTAGGCCATCTTTTGATAAACACCTCAGCCAACCATTCAAACAAACTTTTGACACCTTTTTTAACCATGCGAGCTTCCGTATTAAACCTAGAATCTCTACTCAGAGGGCCCATATCAATAAACTCAGCCTGCTCTAGTTTTATGTTCCTTCCACCCTTATCCCACACCCTTAAAATCCATTCCCACACATATTCACCATGTTGCTGTTTGAATGAATTAGCAAACTCATTAAGCTCCTTAGTAGTGTAGCGAATTTCCTCATGGACTACACTTTCTACCTCCCCTCTAGGAGCCTGTTTTGCTTTGAGTCTGGTTACAGGTCTAGAAGAAACTATTGGTGGGCCTTGAGAAATATCAGTAGTGAAAGTCATTGCTGGTTTATCAGACTCTGCAAAATTAATTTCCTCATGTGGGGAAGGCATTATTTCAAGGGGTGGGGCTGAGGGTACTACTTCCTCAGGTGGGGCAAACCCTTGAGAATCTGAAGATTCAAAATTCTCAGCTTCAACCTGGTCTTCCCACACATCCCCGTCCCAAGTTATAGGATCCCATTCTTTGCCAATTAGTGCCCTTACTTTAACTGTCGACACATTCTGAGGCTGAGACTTAAATTTTCGCTGTAGTTCAGCCAACCTTACAATGAGGGTTTCAGTTTGATTTTCTGCAACTTGAGCTCTATTGCTGCAAGAGAGAAGATTCTCTTCAAGGACACACTTAGCAACTTTTAGATCGTTTACTTGTGTCTGGAGCCTTTCGATTTTATCACACAACTCCTTCCTTTCATTCATCATTTTTTCCCCAGATACTAAGAGCAGCCAGCCAGTAAAATCATTTTCTGATTTTTTCCCCATCTTGTAGAAAGCTTTGTGCACTGAATCACCTAATTCATTAAGAAAATCAAGGGCATTAGCTTCTTTAAGTTTGAAATATAGTTTCAACCATGGGTCTTCAAAATTCTCTGAGCTCCCAGGAGGGAGAGAATCTGGAGAGGTTTCAGTAGTTGAAAGTGCTGGTGACTCAACAAGCCAATTCCAGTATTTTAAAAGATTCATCCTTGTACTTCTGTTACTCTAGAACCACTCCTGGTACCAAATTCTGTATTAGTCAGGGTTCTCTAGAGTCACAGAACTTATGGATAGTCTCTATATAGTAAAAGAATTTATTGATGACTTACAGTCGGCAGCCCAATTCCCAACAATGGTTCAGTCGCAGCTGTGAATGGAAGTCCAAGGATCTAGCAGTTACTCAGTCTCACACAGCAAGCAGGCGAAGGAGCAAGAGCTAGACTCCCTTCTTCCAATGTCCTTATATTGTCTCCAGCAGAAGGTGTAGCCCAGATTAAAGGTGTGTTCTACCACACCTTTAATCCCAGATGAAAGGTGTAGCCCAGATTAAATCTCCTTAAACTCGGAGATTTAATCTTCTGGAATCCATAGCCACTATGGCTCAAGATCTCCATACCAAGATCCAGATAAGGATCTCCAAGCCTCCAGATAAGGGTCACTGGTGAGCCTTCCAATTCTGGATTGTAGTTCATTCCAAATATAGTCAAGTTGACAACCAGGAATAGCCACTACACCTCCCCATGGCCCTCATGAGGGAATGTTACTAGGCCTAACATGATAAGGATCTCATGTGAGTACTTACGGTTGCTTTGATTCAAGATGGCAGTGAGGACATCCAACCCACTGGGTAAAGCATCACAATGCCATTACATCTTGCTCCTACATTTTTTCCAGGCCTGCAATGCACATGTTCCTTGGGCCCTAGAGAGGTGATAAGGTATATAATTATTTTCTTCCATTGAAGGCTAAACATTGACCCAGTCTACCACAGTAACACAGTCACTTTTTCTAGGCAATGTGACTAGTTACAACATTTTGCAATAACTGCTACCCTGACCAAGGCCAGCAACAGTGATAATTTACGGCCAGGAACATAAATGTTTAGAAGACCACAGGCACAACACCTTCCATTAACTAAACAATAGTAGTAACTTCCCCATTGAACCCATGACTTTCCTCAGCCACACGTTTTTATTTTGGCTTAAAGTCTCAATCCTGGATTCTCTCTGTGGCGTGGATCTTAAATCCAACTGGAAGGTAGTTGTTTGTGCCCAGACAGTTGTGCCGCTGTTGCTCCTGGGGCCACGCACATCTTGCCTGGCTTGTGGGTGGCATTAGTATGTGGAGCCAGTCCACAGCTGAGCAGGGTGGTTGTTTCACTCAGTAATTGGCTAAGTACCTTACAGCAGCGGTGGCAATAGCCTGTGATCTGTGTAGGAGTGGGCGGACCCAGAAGCCTCCCTTGTTGATAACTATAGTTAAGTAACCTGCACCTGTCACTGGGATATTCATTCCATAACCCTACGGCGTCTGGGTGTCCCCTAAATCCAGGCAGAGTGCTTCTGTTTTGAAACCCTTTAACGGCTGTTCTTCTCAAATTCCTCTCCAGATCTGTAAGACACTTAGAGTCTAGCACTGGATAGTGAAATCTTTTCTCTCAGACTGAGCAGGCTCTCTGAAGGTCCCTGGCTGTCTTGTTCTAAGGAAGTGTGAATTTGGCCTTGGAATTCATCAGGTAAGAGGATACTTACAAAATGTTAGCAGGGTCCAATACATCCTGAAAAGATTCCCCCCTTGTGTGTGTTTGTTGTTCTTTCAAAAGAGCAATGTTGGGCACAGTAGCACAGATAGAGTCATCACCCCATTTAACCCTTCAAATCCAGTCCGTTTCTGTAAGTAAGCTGTCTGACCTCATGGGGCTACCTCTGGCCAACAGCGCATTAGGCTAGATAAATAATCTTGCAAATTTACAGGCTCATTTTTTTTTTTGCCCAAGCATGTGACTATCCCTGTAGTTGACACCCCAAGGCAAAACTCCCTGCTGGGTGTTAAGTGTGAAGCAGCAGGTGAGCCAGCCTATATTTTCTCATCTCTGTGAGAGGTTTCTTGGGCTCACAACTTGAGGGGAGATAGCCTTCATGGTGAGGAAGACATAGTGGCAGGTAGTTCTGTAATGGTGGAAACACACAGCGGCAGATACCAGATTACCATGTAGCAGATCAGAAGACAGGGGAGACAGGAAGTAGGCCTGACAGTCAGCCTCAAAGCCTGCCCCAATTCCTGCCTTCCACTGATGAGCCTCTATCAATTAAATGTTCTATAGCCTCTCAAGACATCACCAACAGCTGGAGACTATGAGTTTAAGTACTTGATCCCAGCAAAGTCAGGCAGATCTCTGAGTTCAAGGATAGCCTTGTCAACAGAGTGAGTTCCAGGACAGCCAGGGCTACACAGAGATAATCCTATCTCAGAAAGCCAATAACTAACTAACTAACTAACTAACTAATTTATTAACACAAGCCTCCAGTAACACTTCACACTGAAAACATAGTGCCCCCCAAATCACCCTCTTACAGGAAAGAAACACACTCGGTGTACCCTGCAGGGAGGAGTGATAGTGGCCTCACCCAGGACTGGTACAGCCCTCACCTGTATCACTCTGTCGTCTCTGCATGTAGCCACTGACTGTCATAGCCCCTGTGCTTTGGAGGACTGCGCCAACATCTGTACCCACATGCTCTGAACACTAAGCAGGAACCAACAAATCTGCAGTTCAGCTTGGAGTCTCCAGTTGCCCTGCACATCGCTACAACAGGCAACCTTGTTCACAGTCAGAGTAGTTCTCACCCCACAAGATCTCTTGCCTCACTGAGCAGACAGCTCAAAATCAGTCATATGTCTTTATAAATATATATATATATATATATATATATATTCACATACATATATACATACACACACATATGGGCACGTGTGTGCATGCCTATAACAGAGGACGATCTAGGGTAGCATTTTTCAGGTGACATCCATTTTTTTTTTTTTTTTGAGATAGGATGAAAGACCCACAACGTGAGGACTCCCTCACGTTCTGACTCAGGAGAGGCGACACCCCAAAATCACCCACAAGAAACGATCTTGTTGCAACTTGCAAGAGGATTTTTATTCGAGAGCGTTCTCGGGCCCATGGTCATACACCACGCAGGGGTAGAGGACCATGGCGCGCTGAGTAGCTGAGTAAGGGGGTATTTAAAGGAAGAAACCACAATTCATGGAGGTGGGGAGGGCGTTGTTGGAAAATACCAAAAATACCAGTTAAGAGTCACAAGGAAGTATAAAGTCACAAGTGTCAGGTTATCTCTCAAGACAGTTTCTAAGAGCCCCTAACAATCTAAGAGCCCCTAAAGATAGCACATTTGCATTGCAGGTTCCAGTAATGGTCAGGGTGTCATTCTTTGAATTGAACCCAGGAAGCAGGTGGGTGGAGGAAGGAATGTCGCTATCTGTTTTATGACCAGTACCTGGAGCACTAAGCCACAAAGGCTACACTCCCAAGCCTGGGCCCAAAAGCCTCGAATTTTGTTTTTACTTTGCTATACTTTTTTAATACTTCTTCAGGATCCCTGTCTAGCCTGGAACTTGCCCATCTATGCTAGCTTCTCAGAGAGCCCTGGGTATCTCTTTTATTTTCTCCCCCTCCCCCACCACCCTCCCCCACCCCACCCCACCCCAGCTTTGGAATCACAGGCACACACCCCCACACCCAGCTTTTTTTTTTTTTTTGATTTTTAATATTTTTATTACATATTATCCTCAATTACATTTCCAATGCTATCCCAAAAGTCCCCCATAGCGCCCCCCACTTCCCTACCCACCCATTCCCATTCTTTTGGCCCTGGCATTCCCCTATATTGGGGCATAGTCCAATTGCAAGTCCAATGGGCCTCTCTTTCCATTGATGGCCGACTAGGCCATCTTTCGATACATATGCAGCTAGAGACAAGAGCTCCGGGGTTCTGGTTAGTACATCATGTTGTTCCAACAATAGGGTTGCAGATCCCTTTAGCTCCTTGGGTACTTTCTCTAGCTTCTCCATTGGGAGCCCTGTGATACATCCAATAGCTGACTGTGAACATCCACTCCTGTGTTTGCTAGGCCCCGGCATCGTCTCACAAGAGACAGCTATATTTGGGTCCTTTCAGCAAAATCTTGCTAGTGTATGCAATGGTGTCAGCGTTTAGAAGCTGCTTATGGGATGGATCCCTGGATACGGCAGTCTCTAAATGGTCCATCCTTTCATCACAGCTACGAACTTTGTCTCTGTAACTCCTTCCCTGGGTGTTTTGTTCCCAATTCTAAGAAGGTGCACAGTGTCCACACTTTGGTCTTCATTCTTCTTGAGTTTCATGCGTTTAGCAAATTGTATCTTATATCTTGGGTATCCTAAGTTTTGGGCTAATATCCACTTATCAGTGAATACATATTGTGTGAGTTCTTTTGTGATTGTGTTACTTCACTGAAGATGATGCCCTCCAGGTCCATCCATTTGGCTAGGAATTTCATAAATTCATTCTTTTTAATAGCTGAGTAGTACTCCATTGTGTAAATGTACCATAATTTCTGTATCCATTCCTCTGTTGAGGGACATCTGGGTTCTTTCCAGCTTCTGGCTATTATAAATAGGGCTGCTATGAACATAGTGGAGCATGTGTCCTTTTTACCGGTTGGGACATCTTCTGGATATATGCCCAGGAGAGGTATTGCTGGATCCTCCGGTAGTACTATGTCCAATTTTCTGAGGAACCGCCAGACTGATTTCCAGAGTGGTTGTACAAGCTTGCAATCCCACCAACAATGGAGGAGTGTTCCTCTTTCTCCACATCCTCGCCAGCATCTGCTGTCACCTGAATTTTTGATCTTAGCCATTCTGACTGGTGTGAGGTGGAATCTCAGGGTTGTTTTGATTTGCATTTTCCTGATGATTAAGGATGTTGAACATTTTTTCAGGTGTTTCTCTGCCATTCGGTATTCCTCAGGTGAGAATTCTTTGTTCAGTTCTGAGCCCCATTTTTTAATGGGGTTATTTGACTTTCTGGAGTCCACCTTCTTGAGTTCTTTATATATATTGGATATTATTCCCTTATCTGATTTAGGATAGGTGAAGATCCTTTCCCAATCTGTTGGTGGTTTTTTTGTCTTATTGATGGTGTCTTTAGCCTTGCAGAAGCTTTGTAGTTTCATGAGGTCCCACTTGTCAATTCTCGATCTTACAGCACAAGCCATTACTGTTCTATTCAGGAATTTTTCCCCTGTGCCCATATCTTCAAGGCTTTTCCCCACTTTCTCCTCTATAAGTTTCAGTGTCTCTGGTTTTATGTGAAGTTCCTTGATCCACTTAGACTTGACCTTAGTACAAGGAGATAGGAATGGATCGATTCGCATTCTTCTACATGTTAACAACCAGTTGTGCCAGCACCATTTGTTGAAAATGCTGTCTTTTTTCCACTGGATGTTTTTAGCTCCCTTGTCGAAGATCAAGTGACTGTAGGTGTGTGGGTTCATTTCTGGGTCTTCAATTCTATTCCATTGGTCTATTTGTCTGTCACTATACCAGTACCATGCAGTTTTTATCACAATTGCTCTGTAGTAGAGCTTTAGGTCCGGCATGGTGATTCCACCAGAGGTTCTTTTATCCTTGAGAAGAGTTTTTGCTATCCTAGGTTTTTTGTTATTCCAGATGAATTTGCAGATTGCACTTTCTAATTCGTTGAAGAATTGAGTTGGAATTTTGATGGGGATTGCATTGAATCTGTAGATTGCTTTTGGCAAGATAGCCATTTTTACAATGTTGATCCTGCCAATCCATGAGCATGGGAGATCTTTCCATCTTCTGAGATCTTCTATAATTTCTTTCTTCAGAGACTTGAAATTTTTATTATACAGATCTTTCACTTCCTTAGTTAGAGTCACGCCAAGATATTTAATATTATTTGTGACTATTGAGAAGGGTGTTGTTTCCCTAATTTCTTTCTCAGCCTGTTTATTCTTTGTGTAGAGAAAGGCCATTGATTTGTTTGAGTTAATTTTATATCCAGCTACTTCACCGAAGCTGTTTATCAGGCTTAGGAGTTCTCTGGTGGAATTTTTAGGGTCACTTATATATACTATCATATCATCTGCAAAGAGTGATATTTTGACTTCATCTTTTCCAATTTGTATCCCTTTGATCTCCTTTTGTTGTCGAATTGCTCTGGCTAGGACTTCAAGTACAATGTTGAATAGGTATGGAGAAAGTGGACAGCCTTGTCTAGTCCCTGATTTTAGAGGGATTGCTTCAAGCTTCTCACCATTTACTTTGATGTTGGCTACTGGTTTGCTGTAGATTGCTTTTATCATGTTTAGGTATGGGCCTTGAATTCCTGATCTTTCCAAGACTTTTATCATGAATGGGTGTTGGATCTTGTCAAATGCTTTTTCCGCATCTAACGAGATGACCATGTGGTTTTTGTCTTTGAGTTTGTTTATATACTGGATTACGTTGATGGATTTCCGTATATTGAACCATCCCTGCATCCCTGGGATGAAACCTACTTGGTCAGGATGGATGATTGTTTTGATGTGTTCTTGGATTCGGTTAGCAAGAACTTTATTGAGGATTTTTGCATCAATATTCATAAGGGATATTGGTCTGAAGTTTTCTATCTTTGTTGGGTCTTTTTGTAGTTTAGGTATCAGAGTAATTGTGGCTTCATAGAATGAGTTGGGTAGAGTACCTTCTGTTTCTATTTTGTGGAATAGTTTGTGAAGAACTGGGATTAGATCTTCTTTGAAGGTCTGATAGAACTCTGCACTAAACCCATCTGGTCCTGGGCTTTTTTTAGTTGGGAGACTATTAATGACTGCTTCTATTTCTTTGGGGGATATAGGGCTGTTTAGATCATTAACCTGATCTTGATTCAACTTTGGTACCTGGTATCTGTCTAAGAACTTCTCCATTTCATCCAGGTTCTCCAGTTTTGTTGAGTATAGCCTTTGGTAGAAGGATCTGATGGTGTTTTGGATGTCTTCAGGATCTGTTGTTATGTCTCCTTTTTCATTTCTGATTTTGTTAATTAGGATGCTTTCCCTGTGCCCTCTAGTGAGTCTGGCTAAGGGTTTATCTATCTTGTTGATTTTCTCAAAGAACCAGCTCCTTGATTGGTTGATTTTTGAATAGTTCTTCTTGTTTCCACTTGGTTGATTTCGCCCCTGAGTTTGATTATTTCCTGCTGTCTACTCCTCTTGGGTGAATTTTCTTCCTTTTGTTCTAGTGCTTTTAGGTGTGTTGTCAAGCTGCTAATGTGTGCTCTCTCTAGTTTCCTTTTGGAGGCACTCAGAGCTATGAGTTTTCCTCTTAGAAATGCTTTCATTGCGTCCCATAAGTTTGGGTATGTTGTGGCTTCATTTTCATTGAACTCTAAAAAGTCCTTAATTTCTTTCTTTATTCCTTCCTTGACCAAGGTATCATTGAGAAGAGTGTTGTTCAGTTTCCACGTGAAGGTTGGCTTTCTATTATTTATTTTGTTATTGAAGATCAGCCTTAGTCCATGGTGATCTGATAGGATACATGGGACAATTTCAATATTTTTGTATCTGTTGAGGCCTGTTTTGTGACCAATTATGTGGTCAATTTTGGAGAAGGTACCATGAGGTGCTGAGAAGAAGGTATATCCTTTTGTTTTAGGATAGAATGTTCTGTAGATATCTGCCAGATCCATTTGATTCATAATTTCTGTTAGTTTCTCTGTGTCCCTGTTTAGTTTCTGTTTCCATGATCTGTCCATTGGTGAAAGTGGTGTGTTGAAGTCTCCCACTATTATTGTATGAGGTGCAATGTGTGCTTTGAGATTTACTAAAGTTTCTTTAATGAATGTGGCTGCCTTTGTATTTGGAGCATAGATATTCAGGATTGATAGTTCCTCTTGGAGGATTTTACCTTTGATGAGTATGAAGTGTCCCTCCCTGTCTTTTTTAATGACTTTGGGTTGGAAGTCAATCTTATCAGATATTAGAATGGCTACTCCAGCTTGTTTCTTCATACCATTTGCTTGGAAAATTGTTTTCCAGCCTTTCATTCTGAGGTAGTGTCTATCTTTTTCTCTGAGATGAGTTTCCTGTAAGCAGCAAAATGTTGGGTCTTGTTTGTGTAGCCAGTTTGTTAGTCTATGTCTTTTTATCGGGGAGTTGAGTCCATTGATATTAAGAGATATTAAGGAAAAGTAATGGTTGTTTCCTGTTATTTTTGTTGTTAAAGTTGGCATTCTGTTCTTGTGGCTGTCTTCTTTTAGGTTTGTTGAGGGATTACCTTCTTGTAGTTTCTAGGGCGTGATTCCTGTCCTTGTATTGGTTTTTTTCTGTTATTATCCTTTGAAGGGCTGGATTCATGGAGAGATAATGTGTGAATTTGGTTTTGTCGTGGAATACTTTGGTTTCTCCATCTATGTTAATTGAGAGTTTGGCTGGGTATAGTAGCCTGGGCTGGAATTTGTGTTCTTTTAGTGTCTGTATAACATCCGTCCAGGATCTTCTGGCTTTCATAGTCTCTGGTGAAAAATCTGGTGTAATTCTGATAGGCTTGCCTTTATATGTTACTTGGCCTTTTTCTCTTACTGCTTTTAGTATTCTATCTTTATTTAGAGCATTTGTTGTTCTGATTATTATGTGTTGGGAGGTATTTCTTTTCTGGTCCAGTCTATTTGGAGTTCTGTAGGCTTCTTGTATGTTCATGGGCATCTCTTTCTTTAGATTTGGGGAGTTTTCTTCTATAATTTTGTTGAAGATGTTTGCTGGTCCTTTGAGTTGAAAATCTTCATTCTCATCCACTCCTATTATCCGTAGGTTTGGTCTTCTTATTGTGTCCTGTATTTCTTGGATGTTTTGAGTTAGGATCTTTTTGCATTTTACATTTTCCTTGATTGTTGTGCCGATGTTCTCTATGGAATCTTCTGCACCTGAGATTCTCTCTTCCATCTCTTGTATTCTGTTGCTGATGCTGGTATCTATGGTTCCAGATTTCTTTCCTAGGGTTTCTATCTCCAGTGTTGCCTCATTTTGGGTTTTCTTTATTGTGTCTACTTCCCTTTTTAGGTCTAGTATGGTTTTGTTCATTTCCATCATCTGTTTGGATGTGTTTTCCTGTTTTTCATTAAGGACTTCTACCTGTTTGATTAGGTTATCCTGTTTTTCTTTAAGGATTTGTAACTCTTTAGCAGTGTTCTCCTGCAATTCTTTAAGGGATTTTTGTGCTTCCTCTTTAATGTCTTCTACCTGTTTACCAGTGTTCCTTTGTATTTCTTTAAGTGTGTTATTAAAGTCCTTCTTGAAGTCCTCTACCATCATCAGGAGATATGCTTTTAGATCCGTGTCTAGCTTTTCCGGTGTGTTGGGGTGCCCTGGACTGGGCGAAGTGGGAGTGCTGGGTTCTGATGATGGTGAGTGGTCTTGGTTTCTGTTAGTAAGATTATTACGTTTACCTTTCGCCATCTGGTAATCTCTGGGGTTAGTTGTTGTCGTTGTCACTGTTTAAAGATTGGAGCAGAAGCTGTGTTCCACTCACCAGCAGTCTCAAAATCCTGTGGCGGGGGTCGTGGGTAGCTGGCGGTACCCCGGTGCTGGTCCAGCCGGAAGAGGCCTGTGGTCCTACTCAGGCCGGTTTTCTGCTTCCCTAACTAATGCAGTCTCTGGTCCCACGCGCAATTGGATTGGAGCAGAAGCTGTGTTCCACTCTCCAGAAGTCTTAAGATCCTGTGGCGGGTGTTGTGGGTAGCTGGCGAGTGTCAGCCGACCCTGCGCCCTAGCTGCCCCGGTGCTTTTCTGACCGGAAGAGGCTTGTGGCCCTATGTAGGCCGGATTTCTCTCTCCCCAACCAGAGCAGTCTCAGGTCCCACGTGACTGGACTGGAGCAGAAGCTGTGTTCCACTCACCAGCAGTCCCAAAATCCTGTGGCGGGGGTCGTGGGTAGCTGGCGGGTGTCAGGCGACCCTGCGCTCTAGCTACCCGGGTGCTGATCCGGCCGGATGAGGCCTGTGGCCCTACTCAGGCCGGTTTCTGCTTCCCTAACTAATGCAGTCTCAGGTCCCACACGCAATTGGATTGGAGCAGAAGCTGTGTTCCACTCACCAGAAGTCTTAAGATCCTGTGGCAGGTGTTGTGGGTAGCTGGTGAGTTTCAGCCGACCCTGCACCCTAGCTACCCAGCCAGCTTTTGTTTTTTAACATGGGTTCTGCATATCAAACTCAGGTCCTCGTGCTTGCAAGGCAGGCACTTCACCAACTGAACTCTCCTTCCAACCCCCAGTGGCATGTCTTATCACCCAGACCACACAACTGCTGCTACCAGAAGATGGCAAGCCTTCCCACCCCAGGAAGACCATAGCTGCACCATGATCCCTCCCTCCCACCTCCTAGAGACAGTCCACGGCTACTGACCTTGTAGATGATAAGTCTCTCGTAGTTGCTCACCGGGGCATAATTGGTTGAGTCAAAGGCTGCTTTAGCACCAGGAAGTCCCTTGGGTAGCTTATAGGGGGCTACACCACCGGACAGTCTCATTTACAGCACAGATGCTCACGGGAAGCTATGCTACCGAAGCTACGCTATGCTGCTCTATAGCATAGATGATGCATGAAATATCAATGGTGAGTCACCTGGGCACGTTATAGGCAGCTGTAGTACCAAGGAGCCTCTTACACTGACCCCTGGTTTCTGTTAACCACTTCTATAACTTTAGGGGAGGGGAAGAGAGAGAGGTCTTATAAGGGTTGTATGAGCTTCCTGCTTCCTCCATAAGAGAACTAAAGCAGCCTTTGACTCAACCACTTATGCCCCGGTGAGCATCTACGAGAGACTTATCATCTACAAGGTCAGTAGCCGTGGACTGTCTCTAGGAGGTGGGAGGGAGGGATCATGGTGCAGCTATGGTCTTCCTGGGGTGGGAAGGCTTGCCATCTTCCGGTAGCAGCAGTTGTGTGGTCTGGGTGATAAGACATGCCACTGGGGGGTGGAAGGAGAGTTCAGTTGGTGAAGTGCCCGCCTTATTAATATAAGGCCAATCTTGTGAGCTGCTCTGATTCGAGAGAGTAGCGGTCATGTCCATCCTGGAGGAAACTGCTACACAATACTGACCTGAAAGCCACAAGGCCAACTCACCGTGGACTGAGAGCTTAGAAACCTGTAGCGATAAATACCGTTTCTTCTTTATGTTGTTCTGCTCAGGTGTTTGGTGGGGATGGGTGGATTGGGGGGGGGGGACATAATATATGGGAGAAGAATACCAAAAAAAATTTTTTTTTAAAAAGGGGTGTGTAAGGGGGAGAAAGAAATCCAGTTTGGTTTGTGTGTAGGAAAATGTCACTCTCAAATACTATGGCTGGGTGGATTCATTAATTAGCATGACTTTTTTTTTAGCACATGTAATGCTTTTATTGATTTTCTGGGAATTTCACATCACGCACCCCATCTGCCCCTTCTTGTGACCTCCCCCCAAAAAGGAAAAATAAAAATAAGAAAAGAAAGTCTAATTTGTGTGTTATCTATACACTCACTGTGGCATGGTGGAACTCCCAGTGGCCTGCCCCTTAAATAGAACTGAGTCCTCCCCCTTGTACTCCCCCACCAGAAGCCACCATTGTAGAGAGCTGTGCTTCAGCTTCCCCGTCACACTATTTAAGAGTTCTTTTTGGTGACTGCCTGTCTCGGCTGTTACTTTGGAGTAGGGAGGTTTGGGTAAGTACACAGGCTGTCCCAAAGCCTTCCGTGTCCTTTCCTCTCAACATGTGTTTGTAGTCACCGATATCACTGCAAACGTAGCCTCTTTGCCCTGTATAGTCGATAGAAGCATGAATCTTGGGGCCTCCACATAGTTTCTAGTGACAGCACAGATCACAGTAGTTGCATGGCCCCAGACAGGGCCTTTCGGAGGCTGCTGGGACTACAGATAGCAATGTGGTCTCAGGTGGAACACAGATCATTCACATCAATATGACCATTAGCAGCAAGGCCCATAGACATCCACAGGGCCTTTGGTGGCAACACAGGCCACAGTCATCAACACAGACCCCAACCAGATCAGGAAGATGGAGCCAGGAGTGGTCCTTAGCAGCAGCATGGAGCCAGGCATCACCGTGGCCTCAGGAGGCACTGTAGGCTCCTGGCACCAGCATGGCATACAGACATCTACGTGGCTTCAGGCTGCAGCACAGACGGTGCACATCTGCATGTCCTGCATGTCCTTGGTGATAACAAGTGCCACAGATGTCAACCTGGCCCTCAACAGGATGCAGCCTGTCAGCCCCTCAACTTCTCTCTATAATTAGTTTGACCTAAGTTTTTCTAAGAAATGGACAAGACACAGTGGAGATGACAGTAATCCATAAATAATGCGTAGAACACACTTCATCTATTTTTTTTCTCTAATAGCAAATCTCTCCTAGAAAGATTTCAGGCATGAAATGTGTCAGTTTCAGGCAAAGCAAGATTTAGTCATTCAAATGAGAACAGGATTATGAAGAGCTGCCCAGGGAGGAAGCTGAGAAGACGGCTCAGTCAGGAAAGTGCCCGCTCCGCAAGTGTGAAGACCTGAGTTTGATCCACACTACCCATGTAAGAAGCCAAGTATGGGCGAGTTCAGCTGTAATCCCAGGGCTGGGGCAGGGAGAAGCAGCAGAGCCCCAAGCCTGGTCCCAGGACCCACATGGTGGAAGGAGACAGCTCCCTTACACAAGTTGTCCTCTGCGGTCCACATATGAGCTGTGGCGTGCCCCTCCCCGAAATAAGTACATGTAAATTTAATTAACAACAAAAAAAAAGGTTGGTGGGGCGTGGTGGCACACACCTTTAATCCCAGCACTCGGGAGGCAGAGGCAGGTGGATTTCTGAGTTCGAGGCCAGCCTGGTCTACAGAGTGAGTTCCAGCACAGCCAGGGCTACACAGAGAAACCCTGTCTCGAAAAAAACAAACAAAAAAAAAAAAAAAAAAAGGTTAAATGTGGTTTATATTGATATGTAAAAAGCAGCCATTGTTTGGGTGTTTAGATTACTAAGAATCTTGAAATCATTTTGAGAAAGGAATAAAAGCTGAACAATCGAAAGAAGTATTTTGTCAGCAGGGACCAGCAGACCTATAATAGCACCCACATTTTTTTAAAAAACAGGTTCTCATAAGAGGAATGCAGCATTCATGGGAGACTGAGAGAAACCTCTCCAAATGTTGACATTAAACCCTGTCTGCCGAGGAGAACAGTGACTGGTCTTTGACTTGAAGCCTGTAACTTTAGTATGTGTTCCCATAGAAGCTAAATCAAAAGAAGCTCAGCATTTTGAGATTTCTTGGCTCCTGACCTCGGGACCTGCTCCCAGTGGCCTACTGACCCCAATCATGACCTTTCTGCCCTGTAAATTGTATAAGAGGTTTGAGGTTTAAAAACAACCCCCACTGGAGAAATCATGGAACCTAGTAAGAGGGTAGGAGTGTGGCTTGTGACTGGGCTACGAGGACAGTTTTTAGTGCAACTCTGGCCCAGCATGAAGGATGGTAAAAGTTGGGTTTTAATTCACCAGGATTTAGCCACTGCTTCATCTCTGCTTCCCACACACTTGTGACCAGATTGTACCTCCAATTTACCTCTCTCGCTTCTCCTCTGAAATTGTCTATATGGTTTCCTTTCATGATTTTTTTGCTCTTATGACGTGGAAGCAAGGCCACAAGATGGCTCAGAGGGTAAAGGTGCTTGCTCTCAAGCCTGTGTGGGAAGACAGGGCCAACCCCCTGTATGTTGTCCCTCTGGCCTCCACATGCCATGTGAGCACAGACGTACACACACAAATAAATACATAAATGTAATTTTAAAAAGAAGACATGCGAGAAAGTTTAGGTAGATTTTTATTTAGGTTACTCATATAACCAGGGGATAAAGCAAAGGAGATGAAGAGGCAAAGAGGGGGAAATGGTTCCCTTCCCACCAGACACCTTTTACTAGGAATGTCTGGTGAGAATGCGCTAAAAGGTGGGCAGATGGAGGAAACCTGGAATCTAAGACATTTAAAAAAAAAAAACCAACTTATCAACTTACTGTAGCTTACCAAAGTCACCCTGAGCGCCTCATTTGTAACATTACTTAGCTGTGTCCCCGATGACCTTGTTCTTGCCAAGTTCATTACACAGCATTGCGCTTTTATCCTCCAGGCATGTTCTTTGTGTGCTAGACTTACAAAGCACACCCGACTAGACAGAGTTTCCTGCATTCATCATCAGGGTTTCATGGGGTTCAGTGCTTTCCCCTCTGAGAACAACTGCAGATCCGCAAGTGGTTAGGTTTTGTTTCTAGGGTTTTGTTTTGTTTTTTGTTTTTCAAGGAAGGACATGAGATTTAAATATATATGTATATATATATTAATTTCATTCCACTCCCTGAACTGCACCTCCTGCAACGCCTTGCATAGGATGTGACTGCTTGGGAGCAGAAGTGTCTGAGGGTGTCTCAGAAGAAATGAGTAACATTCGACTTGTCATACGTAATTTTTGGCATTCATAGAATACACTCTGATATTAAAAGATCAGAAAGGCATTTGAAGGGTGCTGGCTCAGTGGGCACAGCTCTTGTCAGTATGAGGATTTGAATTTGGGAACCCAACACACACAAAAAGCAACTGAGGTAGGGTGTCTATAATCCCAGGACTCCTAGGACAAGATGGGGGGTGGAAACTTGAGAATCCCCAGAAACCCACTGGCCAACTAGCCTGGCATGCCCCGTGACAAGTAATGAGGGACCCTCCCACACACATACACACACGTACACATGCACTCACCCCTGCACAGAGGGTGGGGACTTTTTTTTTTTTTTTTTTTGGTTTTTCGAGACAGGGTTTCTCTGTGTAGCCCTGGCTGTCCTGGAACTCACTTTGTAGACCAGGCTGGCCTCAAACTCAGAAATCCGCCTGCCTTTACCTCCCGAGTGCTGGGATCAAAGGCGTGCGCCACCACGCCCAGCAAGTGGGGACATTTTTAACGCCTTTGAAGATGTGAAGCTCTTCCTGTGTGGTCCAGGCGATTGAGGAGCATGCCTGTCTACAGAGGAAAGAGTCAATAACCTGCCTTAGGGTAGCCAGGCCTGTTGCATGACTCCACAGAGTGCGTTTTCTTTTTTTTTTTTTTTTTTTATTTATTTATTATGTGTAAGTACACTGTAGCTGTCTTCAGAGGGCATCAGATCTCATTAAGGATGGTTGTGAGCCACCATGTGGTTGCTGGGATTTGAACTCAGGACCTTCAGAAGAGCAGTCAGTGCTCTTAACCGCTGAGCCATCTCTCCAGCCCAGAGTGCGTTTTCTTAACCACAGCATTCAAACAAGTAACACAAGAAAGATCCTCTCTGCTCCTTGGCAGAGTGCAAGCTCTCCAACGTGTCCACCGGAAAGCTAACAGTTGTGGTAGAGCCCTTACTCTCTGTCTTTGGCTCTTTCCCTCCGCACAGTGGATGTTCTACTTAGATTTCCTACTCATCGGTATTTCATAGGGTGATCCAACATAATATTACAAAGCCACCTTTGTAAGGTAAGGAAAAAAAGCTATTTTTTTTAATTAGGTAATTTCCTCAATTACATTTCCGATGCTATCCAAAAAGTCCCCAATACACTCCCCCCCAGTCCCCCACCCACCCACCCCCACCCCTTGGCCCTGGCATTCCCCTGTACTGGGGCATATAAAGTTGGCAAGTCCAATGGGCCTCTCTTTCCAGTGATGGCCTACTAGGCCATCTTTTGATACAAATGCAGCTAGAGACAAGAGCTCTGGGGTACTGGTTAGTTCATAATAATGATCCACCTATGGGGTTGCAGTTCCCTTTAGCTCCTTGGGTACTTTCTCTAGCTCCTCCATTGGGGACCCTGTGATCCATCCAATAGCTGACTGTTATCTTGGGTCTTGGAAAGAACTTCTCTTAAGGGGCAAAAGGGGCAACTGGAAAGTCACCACTAGTCTCTGAAGAGAAGGAAAACCCAGGCTGACTCTCCCCAAGCTCAGGAAGTTTACCCAAGGGCACTTTTGTGGAGTGGGAACAGGAGGCACTAACGGTGTTCCTCCTCCTGGATCCGATAAGCAGTTCCAACAGGCTGTGTACCTCTCTCGATCACTTCAGTGTCTTTCAGTAAAGCAATACTAGTTCCCAAGTCTACATGTTCCTAGTGTCACATGAAAGAGCAGCAATGTATATGTTAAACCAAATGTCCTACATCTCTAACGTGTGACACAGAAAGGTATAGGGGGAGGACTCCTGCCTCTGACAGGAGAACTGTGGTGGAAACGAAGGTGCAGATTTATCGACTGTTTCTTTGAGTTAATGCCAAGGATTTGCTGGAGTCATGTGCAACTGTGAGTGCTGATGTGGGTGCTGGGAACCAAATTGAAATCTGCAAGAGCAGCAAGGGCTTGTCCTGCTGAGCTCACTCTTCAGCATTCATTAGCTTTATATAAAGAACCAGCTGTTTACAAAGAAGACAATTTTAATTTTTTTTTCCTTTGTAATTGC
Organism: Mus caroli; assembly: GCF_978045245.1. NCBI lineage: Eukaryota > Metazoa > Chordata > Mammalia > Rodentia > Muridae > Mus > Mus caroli. The sequence goes on from NW_028227259.1 coordinate 78,770,604, forward strand.
AGAAGCAATGGCAGAATACACCAACAGACCTTTTGGATTGTATGCAAACCATGATAGCACCTTCAGCTTCCATAATTTTAAAGAAACATCTATGTTTCTTCATTCTAGCAGAAACATAAAAATAGCATTGTATGTACTTATACTTAAAATTAAATCCATACTGATACAAAATGAATTTGAATAAAGAGTTTAAATCTGCCTAGAATTTGTTTTCCCATGAGAACCAACAACTATAGAATACTAAAATTTCAGTTTGAAAGAATTAATCAGAAATTGGAAGGAGGGGCTGGGAAATGCCATTAATGGTAGAGTGCTTACCAGGCATGCGTGGGGCTCCAGGTTCTATTCTCAGTACTGGAAAGAAAAGAAAGAAAGTGGAGGTGGGCAGTCAGGAAGGAGAGAGTGAAGAGAGGGTGTGCTGGGGGAGGGGGCTGACCTCAGTGGTATCACAGTCTATAAATACTCTAATGTCACTTGGGCCAACAGAAAGAGCCCTTTTAAAATGAAAGACTACCAAGAGTGATCTTGCATTTGCCAAGAGTAACCAGCATGGCTTTCAGTCACATCTACTGAAGAAAGAAATTAAGTGATAGGAATTTCATATCTATTGAAAATAGAAAGCATAGCTTTTTATGAATTTTCAGCAAAGTGAGTTGTGGTGGTTTGAATGAAATGTGGCCCCTACAGGTTCTTATGGAGTGTCATTATTTGGAAGGACTAGGAGGTGTGGCCTTATTGGAGTAGGTGTGACCTTATTGGATGAAATGTGTCACTGGGGGTGGGCTTTGAGGTTTAAAATACTCAAGCCAGGACCAGTGGCTCTCTCTTTCTGCTGCCTGTCGATCAAGATGTAGAACTCTCAGCTACCTCTTCACCACCATGTCTGCCTGCATGCTGTCATGCTTCCTGCCATAATGATAATAGACTACACCTCTGAATTGTAAGCCAGCCCAATTAAATGTTTTCCTTCAGAGTTGCCCTGGTCATGGCATCTCTCCATAGCGATAAAATCCTAACTATAACATGAGCCGAAAAGAAATGTAATACCTCATTAAGATTATTGATAGAACATTTATTCCATAAAATAGTATTTGGGCAACTTTTAAGTGTATGTGTTCCTCATGAATCAGTATTTCCCCCCTCACAGTAGCGTCTTTTACTGCAACCCATTCCTGCCTTTTGAGAAGGATGCCCACATTTTTCTTTTGCACTAAGCTTAGCAAATTATACAGCTAGCTGTAACCTCAGGCAAGGGTGACATTATGTTTTCTTAAGTCATAAAGGAAGACAATACTATAAATGTTGAGGAGGTGTGGGAAAAGAGCAAGACATGCAAGAGAATGCGTGCTCTTAAAATATTCCATATGAAATCATTTAGTGGGCATTTTGTCTATCTTAAAAGGAAAACAATAGGGGGAGGGGTTATAGTAGAGAATTAGCCATAAAGTAAGTGTTTACATTTGTGCCAAAGTTGCCATAGGAAAAAAAATAAGGGCGTTCTCTTCAATGACTAGTGAAATGGAAATTTCTTGTTTTTTAACAAGTTAGCTGTGTCACATGATGTTTTTCGGGATGATGCCTTGTCAGAGGACATGTGATGTTTTGCTGAAAACTCTCAAGATGTTTAGAAGGAATATAAATGGAGCCCTACAAACAGCGAGAGGATGCTCTTGCGTTGCTGCTACATGGTGCAACCCTTTGCTTCTTTGCTGGTCTTTTCTTCTCTGGTCTTCACTTAGTAGATAGAAACCCACCAAAGGGCTTCTCGCGGTATTCCAGCTGCTTCTGGCTGCTTCTGCTGACTTCTGCTGATTAGGTTGCTGTTTCTGTTAGACTGAGCTGCCACTACTGATTCGGTGTTTGCTATTGAACGTAACTGCTGGTATCCTGACAATGAAGAATGTAATCGTCCCCAGAAGCTACACCTAAACAGAGTCACAACCCCCTTTTCCTATTCCCTTCTCCCCGCCCCCCCACCCCATCCCCTACCGCTGTTTGGTGGGCTAGAAGGGAGATTAAAGAGTTTAAGAATCCTAAATAGAGTAGGTTTTGAAAAAAATCTAAGCCTACAGGGTATCATTCTTGCTAAGGCTATGGCTGTGCCATAAAACAAAACAAACAAACCACGAGTTTATCTGGATAAAAATCCATTCACAAATTCAGTTATAGCAGGTCCGTTGGATCAATATTCTATAATTTCTATAATTTTCAAGGATGCAGTGCTATTTTGTTATTTTTTCCCCCAAAGAACAGACAGGTGACTGCTATTATGTGACCCAAATTTCGATTTGGGTGTTTCCTTAGAGATGATGACTCTCAGGTACTAGAAAGATGATTCATCAGTTAGAGTGCTTGCTGCTCTAGCAGAGGACATAGATTCCATTCACAGTACTTACCACTACCCATAACTCCAGCCCCAGGGGATCCGACATCCTCTTCTGGCTCCATGGCATCAGCACACACATGATACACAGACATACATGAAAACTTACACACACACAAATATAAAAAATAAGTTACTCTTAATGGACTTTTCAGTAGAGACAAAAAAATCACAATAAAGATGACTTGCATTTGAAAATGAGATAATAGGAAACAGAACTTCAAGCAGACAAATCACGTTTGCTTTCTGGAGCTAACACAGATGTATTGAATTGTACTTGTTTTGATTTTTGTATGATGGCTGTTGAATAAAACCAATTAATTGTAGGACTTTTTATTTATCAAAGTTAATGAACATGAGCCTGTTTTAGTCCTTTATCTAGTACTTAAACTGATCAAACTGACTCAAAGAAACATGCAGGCATGTGCAGTATTACGACAAAAGATGTCGTGCATGAAGCTTTACAGGTAGGGAAGACAATTACGACAGATATCAGAAAGAGAAAAGCATGCCTGCGTGTAGATCTGTGACAAGACAGCTCCAGGCCTGTCTCCATTTTTCAGGATGTTTCAAGGCCAACACAAAAAGACAACTGAGATCTGAGTAGAAGTCACATTCCTCTGTGGAGTGGGACAGTGTGCATGCATGACTGGTAATTACAGGTTGAAAAGGCTGTGGCTTTTTGTGGGCCCCAGTTAATTATCTCCTCTTTCCTTCTACCAATTCTCTAAATTATTAGATAGCACCAGAAGTCTGGCTTTTACAAACAAAAGAATTTAGAGAATGGTCACAGAGAAAAGGTTTTTTTTTTTTTTTTTTTTTTTTTGTTTTAGGTGGTCTCCGATCCATCGGCAGAGTGGTTAGAAATAAAAAAACCTAACAAAACCCAAAGAGAATCAGGACTGTCTACTTGAGCTCAGGCACAGAAATGAGGCAGTACTCGGTGTCTTCACTGCAGAGCTCCTGTTATGGTGCATGAGATTCTGGTTCTATGCAGGGTGTAGAGTTACAGGGTATCCACACTGCAAGCCTATCAGGAGGTAACCTGCTTGCTCAACCCTATAAAGATTACAAACAGGCAGGATGAAAGTCAAATGCAGCCCACAGACTGGCACTCTTTTGCCACGGTGTTTTTAAAAATTTGAATTGGTGTTTCCATGGTTAAGAGTACTTACTGCTCTTACAGACGACCTGAATTTGGCTCCCAGCACCCACATTCAGCTGCTCACAGCTACCAATTACTCCAGTACCAGGGGATCTGACGCCCTCTTCTGGCCTCCATAGGCAGCTGCATGTACATGGTACACATATACTCAGGCACGTAGATGTACACATAAAATGATTTAACAAATGTCTAAAAAAATTTTACAAATTAAAATTTTGAACTCCTGTGATGATGAATTTTATGTGTTAACTTGACTTTCTTGTTGTTTAAACACTAAACTAGCTTGCTCTTAAAATATTTAATAGATGTAATTAACATCTGCAGTCAGTTGATGCTAATAGAAGGAGACTATCTTCGGTGAATGAGTTCAAACAGATGGTTTCAACAAATTGGGTGAATGTCTTGAGAGCAAAATCTGAGGTCTTTTGGAAAAAAAGGAATTTTGCTTCAGGATCATAACAGAAAAGTCTTGTTTCAGTTTCCAGCCTTAAAAAGTTCAGATTTGTTCTGGGTCTGTGGAGAACCCTGACTGACATTGTTACTTTGACATAGACTATTAATTTCTGACCCCAGTAGACTTACTCCCCTTAGTTTCTGTAAATATCCTGACAGAAAGACTACATTTCCCAGCTTCCCTAGCAGTAAGACATAAACAGGTGCACAGTGGGGAAGTTTCATAAAATGTATCGTTCTGTTCCTACTTTAACAACCAGACATGCATCCTGCAGCCTGGAATTTAGGAGCTAGAGTCTGGAGGACACACTGAGGCATGAAGGTAAGTGCCATACCCCAAGAATGACAGCACAAAGTGACCAAGTCTGCTCAGTCAGTCAACAGGGCCTTGAGGGAGAGAGTAAGGATTAAAGAAAGAGAAGACAATTGAACAGTGCTATAGTATCACTCCAGCCAGTGCTGAAGCCGTTTATTTTTTTCCACAGGGTGCTTTTATATCATTCTAGGTACATGCAAAGGATAGGGTCAGTTTTAAGGCATAAACAAAGTAGTCAAGTAACAAACAAGTCACAAACAAAGGCCCCATGGTATTCAGGAACTTGTCAAGATGATGAAGATCTTGAACCTTCTTCCTTGCACTAGCCCAATGTCAAATTTTTGCCAATATCCCTTAAGTGGCACCAAGAGCTCTCCACATCTTCCCCTCTTTTAATTGCATAAACAAGACTGTGTTTCTTAGGTTGTTCTGACAAGAATGCCTTCCTTACCCATCACTGAAAATGCATTATCCAAGGCAATGCATGCCTGTCTTAGGTTGGTAAGTCCATGTGCAGAATCTTACCCATTTTTGAATGCCCGCCTGTTAAAGTAGTGGCTCCATTGTAAGTGGGGATCCATTTTAAGTTTCAAGCCGTGTATTTTGGCAACCTACATGTTAACGATGTTAAAGGCAAGTTTTATCACAATGGGCAGTAATAAAAGTATTCCCAGGACAAGAAGGGCCAACATGATCAAGCTACATAACCCATACCTGAAGCTTGACCAGGATGGAAATACTGATTTAAGCCACGAATCATTTTATTAGCAGTATCCGCAACATCAAAACTCAGTGGAGCAGCATTCTTTAAATTCATAATCTTGGTATGCAAAGTTGAAATATCCATAGAGGTGTTAGAATTATGCCAAATACCCTGTAAGTGTCTTTGAATTTTCTCCCAGTTATAGTGACTGCACATTGTAAATTTTGTAAGTGACACAAATCCATTGCTATCTATCATGACACTCAGGTGGCTTCTTACTCTTAAACTCTGAATCTCCTCTCCAATAATTTGAACTGTATCATTAAGAGCATCAATTCGTTGTTCCAAATGCCTATCTAAATCCTCTTGAGTACTCTAAAAGTATTAGGAACTTTTTTTTTTTTTTTTTTTTTTTTTTTTTTTTTTTTTTTGCTACATGATTAACAAAAGTAGTGGTCTTCTTGTATCAAAGCAATTGCAGAAGCAGTGGTGGTAGCTATTGATGTAATCAAAGCTGCTCTACCAGTAATGATCAAACCCACTACCCTCTTGCTTCTGCACAAAACCTGACTCCTCACTTCTTCCAGTATTTGTAAGAGTTTTTTTTTTTTTTTTTTTTTTTTTTTTTTCCGGAATACCAAGGCCCTGTCATATTCACGGGTAACAAAAAAAAAGCTGGTTGATAGACCACCATAACAGAAGTACCAGACTTCAACACACAAACACAATTAGAAAGTGTATAATCAATACAACTTACATTAAATACCATAGAAGAAGTAAAAGTACTTTTAACATGACCAATTAATAAAAGAATAGGAGCCTTAATACATACACTAACATTTGCTTAAAATTTAGATCCTGTCCCAATTTTTTCTATTGTTAATGTAACTTCATAGACAGCTGCAGCTTACCAAAGACCTACGGACATCTCCTTTTGTTCAATATTTGATTGATTTCCAGTCCAGTCAATAATTTGCATATTATTGGAAACATTAAACCACATGATTATAACATTCTTTCCATCTAACACTTTTGTTAAATGCTAGTTTCACATTCTCTGTGGGTTCAGATTCTCAAGGTCGTATGTCACAAGGGTCAGGGGCAGATCCCTCATACTATTTAGGCACAGCCATTTCTATGCTTTTGGTTACAGTGAAATGTTTTTCTTCCAAATTTGAGTAAACACAGAAATACACGCATTATTCATACTATTCTTCACAAAGCAAATGGGAATGCCGGTACCAAGTACATTGAAAGTTGTGGTCTTTTAAGTTCACTCCCTTGTCCAAGGAGATCCAAGAAATAGAGTTTTATTACTGGTCATAAGAATCTCCCATCTGGGTCACACTGCTGGATGTATCAGTGGTGGAGTAGGAACATGTGCCCAGCATAGCTTCCTCATTACCATTGTCAGGGCACTCAGCAAACTCACAGTCAGCATCATTCTTTGTCCCTGAATCAGCATGTTGCACCAATCACTCTGGCAGCCACCATGCTCCTTCAGCATCCTGCGGAAAAACCACAAACATGCCCTCTTCCCCATATTAATACCTGATCAGAACCATGTCATACGCCAGGAAGTGGATCCTTCCATTTCACTTAGACATAAGTACTCCAAGTTGTAGGGTGACATAGACATTCAGCAGAAGAGGGTTCCTTAGCATCGAAGGTCAAAAATTCAAAATAAAATTTTGTAGTGAAGTATACAACTATTCCACCCCTTTTTTTATGTAACTGATTTTTTTTTTAAAAAAGAGTTCTATGGGCTCGTTTCATAATTTCCTGTCCTTTAGGACATGCAACTTAGAAATATAGTTAACAGGGGTCTGTTTGACAACAGGAGTAGACGCATGCCTTTGAGACCTAGTAAAAGCTATCGGTTTGGGTTAAAGGACACAGAACATTTTCCCTCAATCCAGAAGGGGCTACATACACAGATTGAACAGAGATATTTTAGTATGGTGAGAAGCATCTTTAAGTTCATATTCAGAGGACAACCAAAGGGGAATTAAAATCTTGAGCTTGTGAGTGAATTGTAAGGTGCCAGTGTACCATTAGGTGTGTGTATATATGTGTGTGTGTGTGTGTGTAATTTTAAAAATTGCACCGGGCGTGGTAGTCCATGCCTTTAATCCCAGCACTTGGGAGGCAGAGGCAGGCGGATTTCTGAGTTTGAGGTCAGCCTGGTCTACAGAGTGAGTTCCAGGACAGCCAGGGCTACACAGAGAAACCCTGTCTCGAAAAACCAAAACCAAAAACCCAAAACCCAAAACCCAGAACCCCAAACCCCAAACCCAAAACCCAAAACCCAAAAACCAAAACCAAACCAAAAACAAACCAAAACAAAAAACCCAAAACCAAAAGTTTCTTTTGCAATATCAGAGCATAACCATAAATTTGGAGGACAAAACCAATTTTTAGCAGGGTAAGTAATTCAGTCTCTCTAAAATCAATACCAAGTGCATTATTTTCACATTACAAAGTTTGGTTGCCCGTTCTTGTATATGGATGCATGACATGGCACTGTGTCTTTTAATATCTCATTAAAGAAACATTGTTTTAAATCCTGTCTTTTATAAGTCTTGCTTTTAGGACAGGCATTACATAAGGTATTACCCCAATTTAGAGGTATCTTTGAGCCCTGTTTTCCTGGGCTGGCTCCTGCCATGTGTTGCTGCTCTGAATGACTCCAACCCTGGGTTACCAGTTCTAAGTCAACTTTCTGTCACCAATGTTACATTTTTGAAACATACCCAAAAACTTATAAGCCAATAGTCTATAACCAAGACACGCAGAACATACTTATACTTTTAAGACAAGTCAGAAACAAACGTGAAGTAGCTATACATATTTCCATATTTAGAATAAATAGACAAATTTTTCTTATTTTTTTAGCTGTAATTTCAAGGGAGGAGCACCTTGCCACCTGCTGAACTCAAACTGACCCAGCAGAAAAAGTTTTAAGCATCTTTTTTTCCTTTGAATATGAAACACAGAGCAACAACCAAAGGGACCCCAAACCAGAACTCGGCATTCTCCCTGTGGGAACCAGAGAGGAAGCAGGACGTCTCCTGACCTCCTCTTGACCCTCGGAGAGCTCTGGAACAGCTTATTTTATATTCCTTCTCTGTTGCCAAAGCTTCCCTGGACAGTGGGGAGGACTGCTTTTCTGAAACCCACTTCTCCCTCTCTAGTCTGGCATCTAAACTATCTCTAATTAAAGCCCAAAGGCTAAAAGCATCTGTGAGAATATTTTTCAGGACCATGCATTGTATAACAAGTACCCTTTTTTCCTCTCTCCCACCTTCTCCCACGTCTGTAAACTTATCGTACCTTCCTCAGGGAACCAGGACAAATTTCTATAAAAAAGCAGAAACTGGGTAAGCTGCCTTTGACTTCTCTTCTCTCCTCTAGATTTCGGCATATCACCTAAGCATATGGACAGAAAGCATTCTACTCTTACTCAGCACTGGTCCAGACTTCCTATGCTTTCCTTTGAGTGTGCTTCCTTTTCCTGCAGGGAGCTTCATACTCAAGCCTTGGTGCCATGTGGCCAAGCCTACTCCTCAGTTCACAGGGTCTCGAGGGAGGGAGTGAGGATTAAAGAAAGAAAAGGCATTTAGACAATCCTCCAGCAAGGATGACTCCAGGAGGGCTGAAGCTGGTTTACTCTTTCCCAAGAGGCTTTTATATCATTCTAGGTGCGTGCAAGGGATATGGTCAGTTCTAAGGCATACACAAAGTCGTCAAGGAGCAGGGCATAATCCAAGGCCCCGTGGTATTCTGGGATTTATCAAGAAGATAAAAATCTTGAGCCTACTTTCTTATCCTTGCCCAATGTCAAATTCTTGCCAATATCCTTGAAGCGGGACCAAGAGCTCTCCTCAACAAATCTAGAAGAAACCTTGGTCCCTGCTCTCCATGGGTAGGCTGGATTGGTACTAAACCAGCGTTTCTGAGGGAAGCCCTTTCTAACAGATGTTAATGTTGCTTGGCATCTATTTTAGAACTATATAGATGTAGTTCCAGCTTAAAACAATGCCAGCTATTTTATTTTTTAAAAATGGAAATTTTGCATCAGAGTTTGGATCTCTGACTTGTCCCCCCAAACATATGCAGTGTTTGATAGACTTGAGGCCGTGCTCCCTATTACAACAATGAATCACAACAGAAGGACACAGACCTGTATTAGATGGTTCATTCAAGTCCATTTCCTTCCTTTAAGTTCCTACAGGTGAGATACAAGGATGTTCTAAACACAGAAGCAGCAAGGTCAAAGGTTCTGAAGCAGAAGCGAGTCTGACTGGGTGTGGGCCATGACGTGGAGATGGCAAAGAAGAGCTCATGGAAGAAGGCGGGGTTGCATAATCTCTCTTCCAGAGGCAGGGACTTTGGTCTTTATCCTACGTGTATCTAGATGTCATTAGAGGGTTTTTATTTATGTGTGATGTGGATGTACGTGCAGGTCACAGGACAACTCCGGACAGATGTCTGTTGTTGCTTGCCACTGTGACTCCAGGCTAGATGGCCTGTGAGCTTGTGAGTGATTCTCCTGCCTTTGCCTGCCAGCCACTCCCACTGCAGGAGTGCTGAGCGGACAGACACATGCTATGTCCTGCCTTTACCTTGATTCTGGGGAATCCAGTCTCAGGTTGTGTAACAATCACATCTACCAGCCAACCCAACGCCACAATCCTCACTAGAGAATTTTAAGCAGCTGAATACAATGACTTATTTCATTTTTAAAATTCATTCTGGCTGCTCCTCAGATTGTAAACTTGAAAGAGCCGAGTGTAGCAGCATACACCTGTAATCTTCCCCCTTGGAAAGTAAAAGCAAGAGGATCAGGAGTTCGAGACCAGCCTGGGCTACACATAACACTCTCAAGAAACAAAACCAAACAAATGTGAAAAGCTACAAAACAAATAAGCAAACAACCAAACAAAACAAACAAACAAAAGCAAGGAGACCAAATAATAAGATTTTTAACAGTGCCATTTCTCATGGCACCTCTTTTGAAAAACAGATTTAGGATCAGTTTTAGAAGTAGAGACAGCCAAACTTGCTGGTGGATTAGATATGGAGTTTGGGTTCATGGTAGGTACTCAAAGGCATGGAAGCTGGTTCTGTTCACTCCTATGGAAGGCTGAAGGAGGAAGAGGAAGAACAGAGTTTGATGGGCAAGCAGAAGTCCCTTTTGCTCACACATTGTTTGAAACATCCTGAGAGTGGAAGCGCAAACAATTGCACAAGTGAGGATGAGCATTGCCAGCCTGCGTTCTTAGGCAGAGCTCCAGGAAATTCCATGAATTACTTCTGAATTGCACTTAATGCACAGAACCTTTCTGAGTTATACTCAGTCTCGTTTGAAGTTTTTCGGGGCCGGCTGGACTTCTCTGCTAGGTTCTACACGTCCACTGTTTTGAGGGACTCAGCATTTATTCGTACCAAGCTTTATTTCTCCTAGGAGGTGGGCGGGAAAGAGATGAGGTCAGGCATTTTGAAATTGCCCTTTGTCATCTTCTTATGCTCCAGTTTGCCATGTGTCTCCTTTTTAATTTGGGATGATCTTTAACTGACTCACTGTGACATTTCCAGGTTCCTCTTCCCACTCTTTTTCTTTCTCATTTTTTGTCAACCTGGTATCTTCTCTAATCAGTCTTTATTCCATGGAGTGTTTAAAGAAGCAAGCAAACAAAATGACTTTTAGTTCATTTGGGGCTGATTCCGGGTTGTCGGAGCTATGCTGTTTCCTTCCTTCCAGAAACTTCAGCATGGAAACGAGGAATAGGACAGATCGGAGGCCAGATTTGAGGGAGTAGCTAGTGCGCATGCGCGCGCGCATGTCTGCAGGCATAGAACAATTTTGGGGAAGTTGGTTTTCTCCTTTCACTAAATGGATCCTGGGGATTACTGTGACAGGGCTATTTACATTTATGTAAGTATGTATGTATGTATGTATGTTGTAATTATTTATTTTAAATGTGGTAGCCAGGTGGGCTGGGATAATAATGGCCTCCAGATTCAAGAGCTTTCCTCATTCAGTAGAAGACAGCACGAGGTCTGACCCAGGCAGCAGATGCCATCTTTCCCTTCAGGCTGCAACTCCCAAGAGGAACAACACAGTGGGAGGAGTCCAGTATGCCCAGCTTTCCTGTCTCAATTAATTCTATATCACCAGAGATGCAGATTAGGAGGTGAGGAAAGAGTTCTTCCCATAAAACCTACGGTGGAGGGAGGCCATCCTCCTGACAGATGGAAACATTCAGATTTATAATAAGCCTTAAAGCATTACAGCTAGGCTGATATCAACCCTCTACACTAGTTTGTCTACCTCTCTGTCAACAACCCCCAGATATCACTTGCCATGTTCCCCCTGGGCGCTCCTTCTCCTGGCCCTTCTAGGCTGGCCCTCGTGGCCATGTTCACATGATCCACCTACCCCATGGCAACTTCTTTCTCCTCCTTTCTCTTCTATGGTCTCTGCCTGAGACCCCCAAGCCCAGGATCTGAAGCCCTGCCTACCCCTCTTCTGCCCAGCAACAGGCTTTAGGCACCTTTATTAACCAATCAGGGATAAGTTGAGAGGCAAGGTTTACATAACAAAAGCGGGTATATGTGAAGATTGGAGTAACCAAATTTTGGGGTATAGCATTTAAATACAAGCAGCACCAGACCAACCCCCCTACAGCGGAGTTCATGGATAGGTCCTTGTTCTAAATTTCTCATTTGTGAAAACTTTAAAAGGAGGTTGGTACCATCTTGTGAGGTTACTCAGGACTATTCTACCCAGGTCAGAATAAACAGATTGCTACCAACAGAATAACAGTAAGAGCCCCAGACTCCTTAGTGTTGGGTGCAGGAGCTACGCAGATAGAAGCTTTAATCTCAGCATAGGAAGGCCTTGAGGGCCATTAAGAGGTACGCTATACAGCTTGGATCTTGAGTGTTGCCCAACTTAATGATGTTGGGAAGGACTAGAAACTTTGAGAGCTGGTGCCTACGGAGAGGTCTCTGACTGGGAACATGCTCTCAGACGGGGTAGCGTGGGAAGGGTCTTTCTATCATCTAATGTCTTCCTCAATTCATTTCTTCAGTGTCTTCAAAGTTTTCATTGTAGAGGTCTTTCATTTCCTTCATTCGGTTTACTTCTAGGGGTGTGTGTGTGTGTGTGTGTGTGTATGAGAGAGAGAGAGAGCTTTAGAATCTCTTATGTATAGAATCATATTTTCTACAAACAGAGACACCCTGACCCCCCCACTTGTTTCTTTCTCTTGCCTTATAGCTCTAACTTAAACTTCAAGCACTATATTGACTAGGGGTGGAGAGAGTGGGCAGCCTTGTCTTGTTCTGATTTTCATGGGAAAGCTTTAGGTTTTTACCATTAGCATGATGTTGGCCATAGGTTTGTCATGTACACATGGCTACCAGAGTGTTGCCCATGCCTCAACAGACAGCTTCTTATCCATATGCATAGAGGCAACACTAACTGGACTCAGTGGATTATATTTAAGAAAAAAATGACATTTTGAGGTAGGTGTGTTGGGAGGAAACTAGAGGGAGTGGACAGAGAAATTATTAAGTTACATTGTATTTATTTATTTATTTACTTATTTATTTATTTATTTTGGTTTTTCGAGACAGGGTTTCTCTATATAGCCCTGGCTGTCCTGGAACTCACTTTGTAGACCAGGCTGGCCTCGAACTCAGAAATCTGCCTGCCTCTGCCTCCTGAGTACAAACAACAAAAATATTTTCTAAAGTGATAGAACTCTAGCCTTTTTTTTTTTTTTTTTAATTTCCAGCTATGAAGTGAGCCATTTTCCTTTTTTATGTTTTTTTTTTTGTTGGTTTTTTTTTTTTTTGTTCGTTTGTTTGTTTTTTTGTTTTTCGAGACAGGGTTTCTCTGTGTAGTCCTGGCTGTCCTGGAACTCACTCTATAGACCAGGCTGGCCTCAAACTCAGAAATCTGCCTGCCTCTGCCTCCCAAGTGCTGGGATTAAAGGCGTGCGCCACCACGCCTGGCTGTGAGTCATTTTTTTATCCCACGTGCTCCACCATCTTGTGCTGCCTCACCACAAGTCCCCAGACAACAGGATCAATGGATTCATGGTCTGAAATTTCCAACACAAACTGATCCTTTATAAGTTATCTCTGGTCTTTGTTACACTAATGGGAAATAAACACAATACAGGTATAAAAAACACCTTAAAAGGTTGATAGGGGTAGCCCTGTGACAGAGTTTCTGCTTAGCACATACTTAGTCCTTGGTTTCATCCCCAGCCCACACAGCACACACTGCAATCCCCCTGCAGTAGTAGTTCTTACTGTGAGATGATTGCTAGTGCTTACACTTCAGTGACACTTGTTTACGTAGGACAATGCCAGAAAGCTTATCTTGGAATTCCTAGGTCTCCTATATCCTTAGTGGGTATGGATCATGTAAACAGCTTCTGTTGTTCAACAAAGGATGCCAATAGGGCTGTAGCCCAGTAGCAGTGAACTTTCCTGATAGGCACAAGGTCTAAAGTCACTCCTGGACACTTCAAAATAAACAATTAAAAAGAAATTTAACCTATTTTTTTCCTTCTGGTTTTGTTTGATTTTTTTTTCTTTTTCAAAGAGTTTGTCACTATTCAAGATTAGAAGGATAATGGTTCTGAGTCCTCGAGGTTTAAGTTAAAGCTAGCTCTAGCTTTGATTTGGAGCCAAGCACAGCCTCAGGAGATGGAGCTGTGTGTGGAACACAAAGAGTTACTCACTTTGGAATCTGATGCCTGGAGTTCACTTGGCAGAGCCCCAGTGAAGCCAGGGAGGTGGGCAACATGGAGGCGCTGCGAAAACCACACTCTCCTCAGACTCTGCTCCCTTCTGGGGACAAAGCTTTAGAGCCCCATTGCCTAACATCTTCTGTTGAACAGGTTTCCTGTCTTGCTCCAGAGCCACTGGAACATTGCAACCAGCATGTCAGTCTCCTGCAGCTGTAGCCCTTGAGCCTATTTGCTTTATGTGAGGTAACTAGAATTTAGCCAGGAGGCCTTTCTCTGAGATGATCATAGACCAGAGAACGGCAGGAAAAAAAACCAAAAACCTGGTCCCTAGCAGAACTCAAGGATCCATGGCACCTAACTCTTCTGCCTCCATCTACTGGGTTGCTTCTTTTATTCCCTCTACTTGACACTCCTGTCTCCTCTGCAGGCCCTTTTGAGCAAGGCAAATCTTTGCAGAAAAAGGAGGTGGCTGAAGGAGTCTAGACTTCTGATCCCTGTCTTGTTGTATTCTGAGGGCTCAGGACATTTGCACTCCAGGAATGAACTTGGATGTACAACAGCTGCACCCCAAACTATGTTTAGGAAGTATCTTGGTTATCTCACCATACTGGGGGCATACATAAGCTATAGCTTGAAGGGTTCTGTAAGGAGCAATGTTGAGTAGGCTAAGGAGAGGTTGCAAGAACGGCTTGTGAAACAGGAGTAGGATTTAGATTAGTGCCTGGCACATGGTTAGCAATTTGTGGGGTGTGTGTGTGTGTGTGTGTGCGCGCGCGCGCGCGCTCCCTCTGAGTAACTGATCATTAGGTATCTCAGCTTTTCTTTAGGAACTTTAGCCTAACTAATCATTCTTTCCTGTCTTCTACTCTTGCCTACCCAAGGTCTCCATCCCACAGAAGCCCTAACCACTCAACTCCAAACCTTTTCAGGATATCCTATTTCAGGATAAGGCATCCTGAGCCAGGGCAGTGATGACTTTTTGGTCTGCGGCTATTCAACAATGTTTTAAAATCAAGCTTGGACGTTCTCATCTTTTACTTCCGAATCTTACTTCAGAGCCTTCAAAAAACCCCAGCATATGGACCCCCGAAGAACATTCCGTGCAGGCAGCCCAGGGATTTGGTGAGGGTGGGTGGATCATAACTTAAAGGTGTGGCAGTTCCTGCCACGTAGGTAGCGGGGCTGGGACTCACTTGACATTTAATAGAAGTGGAGGTGGCGGCGGCTTAGGCCTTAAAGACCTAAGGCTCTTGAGGAAGTCCTGGTAGGAGCCTGGCAGCCTGACCTCTCCAGGGCCAATAAAGGGGTCTCTGGTGGGACCCGAGAGGACGCAGGGAGAGTCCATCAAGCAGCTCCAGCTACCTGGCCCGGCACGCCGGGTCCAATAGGACCAGTGAGCGAGCCGCACCTCAACCTGCCGGAAACGTCACGACGCCGGGATGACGTCGGGCCAATGGGAGGCCGTGTTGGCCAGGGGGCGGGCCGGAGGAGTTGGGCCGCGGAGGCAGTTGGAGGAGTGTGTGGCTTCTGCCGCCCAGCTGCTCCGGAGCGACCGCCGCCGGTCCGTCCCGGTCCGGTCCCCGCGTCCCGCGTGCTGCAGGGCTGCCCGCTGAGCGGCGGCGAGGCCTGACGGAGGCGCCTGCGGGCAAGCCGGGCTCGACGCTTCCCTTCGCCTGCACTTCTTCCTGCCGCAGCGCGGTGCCGGCTGGGCGGGCGGGATGGCGGCCGCGGCCCGGGGGAGCGGCCGGGCGCCGACGCGAAGGCTGCTCGTGCTCTTGCTGCTTCCGTTGCTCTGGGCTCCGGCCGGGGTCCGCGCCGGCCCGGAGGAAGACCTGAGCCACCGGAACCAGGAGCCGCCGGCGCCCGCCCAGCAGCTGCAGCCGCAGCCCGCGGCGGTGCAGGGCCTCGAGCCGGCCCGGGCCGAGGTGAGAGCCCGGGCTGGTGGGGATGGGGCGGGCAGAGGCGGCGGAGCCCGCAGCCGGGTACCAGGCTCCCGCGCTGGCGGCGCCGCCCTCTTTCCGAAGAGGCTGGGGGAGGGGAGCCGGCCCCTGCTCGGCTCGCTGGGAGGAGGGTGACAAGACGGCTTCCCTAGGCGCGGCCTGGCCTGGCTGCTTGGGGGAAGGGAAAGTGAGAGCCCCAACCGGGGGTCCCCAGAGGTCCTCTAGATCCCTGGTACCGACAGGCTTGCTCTGGATTCTGCGTTCTGCTGATCACATGGGCCATACTGAAAAGACTGGAAATCGTCATCCCAAGTAGAAAGTTTTTAGTACAGAGCCTCCGGGAGACTGGCTTTCTCGAAGTATCATCACATTGTTGGAAGTATCAGCCATTGTTGAAGCAACCCAACTAGAGATGCTCACCCATTCAGCTCGGCACACCCTGTGGTTCTTGCCAGATACAGTGTCTAGAGATTATGCGTTGCCACCCTCCCTTTTAAAAAAACGTGCTTTGGCTTGAGGGAAGTTGCCCTTGAATGCAGAGACTTGTGCCCAATGGTAGAGCGCTGTATAGTGAGGGATTCCAAGACTCTATTTATAGGTAAACTAGAGCCTCATAAGTTTCTTTAACCATTACCAGATAGATAGAAATTAACCTTTTAATCTATGTTCGTAGAATTTCTCCTTTCTATGTTACTTTCCTCTGAGTTGGACTCTCTATTTCCAATTTTGACTCTTACATTCTGGAGTTTTGTTTAGTCTCTTAGTAGGGTCCATTTTACCATTCCCTTTCCTACTTCTGTCTTTATCTGCCCTCCAAGAGAATGGCTGTCCTGACTTGAGTACAGATCAGGGTGACCGCAGGATAGATATTCATTTTCTCTTCACCATGCTGTTCCAGCTAAACCCCAGGTCTTTTAGGGACCCACCACTGCCTCGCTGTGTTCTAAACCAGTGGCTTCCAGAACTGAAACCTGAGCATTTTCATTGCCATTTTCCCCTGAGCAAAGACCTTAGAACAGAATCCAGGCATGAGGCCTGTGGTTCAGAACCCTTCCCACCTTCAAGAGCCAGCAGAACCTTCCGGAACCCTTCCCAGGATGCCCTTGTTAGAAGAGCACTCCCTGAGTAATGGGAGCTCTCCTTTCTTCACAGTTCATGTTACACTTTGGCCTTTCCAGTATTTTGTTTTTCTATGTATTATCAGGAGATGGAAATTTCTGTGATTCTGAGTTTGGTTTTACACAGCAAGTACTTTCTAAGAATCACCTGTCCAGAATGTAGCAATGGTCTTGAGAAATAAGGAAAAGTTCTCCTTACTGGAAGTACTCAGGAAGAGGTCAGATCAGTCAGCACCTGGTGGGAGATGTAGTTATAGTGCCGTGAAGATTTAGTGAGAGCTGTTAAGCGGGCAGAGCAGGTGACATTTCCTGCTTGTGGATGGGGCAGTGCAGGTCTGAGAAGAGTGGTGGTTCAGAAAACCTAATTCTTGGCAGACCCAGAGCTGGAAACCAGATCCCTGCTTCTAACCCTGCCAGGTGCTGTCTGCAGTCCTTGCGTTTGCTTGAAAACCCAACCCCTGCCAGCCATTTGTTCTAATGGTTTTAGTGTTGATGGATAACACATTGATGTAAGCCTTTTCTCTTGATGCCCACCCCACTCCTCTTTTGAGGGTTTTTATCTTTATCTATTTTTTTTTTATCTTTATCTATTTTTACACTCTTGCTTCTGACTTGGTTTCTGTCTGCTCTTCAGTGTGTTGAAGCCCTGAGAACATTGTTATAGCATACTCTTTTTTTGTCTCTTTCCTAAGACCATGTATGTTTTGGCATTTGCTAAGTAATTTTCCTTCCTTTTTCGAGACAGGGTTTCTCTGTGTAGCCCTGGCTGTCCTGGAACTCACTTTGTAGACCAGGCTGGCCTTGAACTCAGAAATCTGCCTGCCTCTGCCTCCCGAGTGCCGGGATTAAAGGCATGCGCCATCACCGCCTGGCTGCTAAGTAATTTTCTATGAGAAAATTCTAAGATTTTTACATTTCAGTTCCTATCAGGTTTTAAATACTTTTATGGAAAAAACTATAAAATGAACTCAAGCAGGAAAAAAACTTTTTTAAGAGTATATATCCAGCCGTCTTTTACTTGCTAAAGGATTTACTAGATGAAGAAAAACTCAGCTTTTATTATCTGTTACCTGTGATTTTGTTTATTTATTGATTTTAGCTTAGAAAATTGAACTGCAACTGATTATTTAGTTAATTCTGGAACTCTTGTAAAGTTTAACACAGACACAAACACACACACACACACACACAGACACACGGTGTAAGTATGTGGGCAGATGAGACGTGTTTGCACTAGAGTGATAAGTGGCCATCTGAAGGTAGTACAGACCAGGTGGCACATGTGACGTAGGAGCCATTGGCCATCAGATCCCAGGGCTCTAGGTGTTTGGCGTAGAGGCATTGAGTGGATGGGGCTTCTCTGCCCACTCTCCCTCTGTCAACCTTTGCTGCCATTCAGGCATGGTCTGTCTCTGCTCTGAACTGCTGAGTTGTCATTGAGCAACTGCCACATAGCTCTGCATCAGAAGGTTGCTTTAAACCAGTCACCACTGGGAGTGAAACAGCCCTAGGGGCCAGAGTGCAGTTTACGAGTGTATAACTTTTTAGGCATTTCATAGAGGTTGTAGTCATATTGTAATTTTTGAGACAGAAATACTGGTAGACACAGCTAGATTTACAGTCCTTTTTGGGATGCTGGAGAAAATGTAACCATGTTAAGTAAACGTCCCAGTGGTTAAGACAGTATGTGTGGCCTCAGTTAAGTGTCTTATAGATTCTTATCTTTACAACTAAGGGGTTGGAGGACTTGCTGGTGCAGACACTATGATTTTTTTGTTTTAATATTTTCATATATTTTGATGGTTCTTTTCCATTAGGAATTGACAGTTTACACTTAATAGCAAAACACTGTAAATAAAAACATTTTATTTATGTTTTTGTATAACTTTTCACATAGTGAAAAAAATTTTACAGTGAAAAAATTTTTTCTTCCATGTTTCTTAAACCATTTAATAAAAATGTCTCTTGTTTCTATGCAGTGATAAACATGATCAAAGTACAGTTTAGCAACAATATAAAGTGATTCCGATTTGTTGAGTATCTGGGTTTCAGCTGACTTTGCAACTGTAAGCAGTGGATGGTGTAAAAGGATGGGATATCTAAATTTAACCTTTTGGAGGCCACCGCATTGAGAGTGAACTGTGAAACTAAAGGGAATCCTGCTTTCATCAGCAGGCATTCTGGTAGAAGAGACGGTACAGACAAGTGGTTATATCTTACTGGGTTAAGGAGGTGGCTGAATTTTCAGACAGGGCTCTCTGTGTGTTGACTGTTCTTCGCCTTTATAATCTAGTTACAAAGAAGGCCAGTGGTGATGTACAGTTGTCCCAGCCCTTGGGAAGTTGAGACAGGAGCAGTGGTGTTTCCTTTGAACATACAGTCATGAGTAAACTACAGTTTTTATGCTGCAGATGGTGACCTGAGTTTGGTCTTGTTTTCTTCCTATTTCTTTCCTGGGCAGAATATAGATCCTATATATTCTGATGTTAGAGCTAATCTGGCCGTGGAGCAGTGTTGGTAGACCTACCCAGGCCTGTTATCTGGTCCTGCCGAGGTTCTTGTTCTCACTCTCCTCTTGGCTTACTCACTGTGAGGGCACCTCCACAGAAGCCATCGTGTTCCCGTTTTCATTAAACTGCATTAAACACAGAAGGTGTGTTCTTCAGCACCCAGATCTCAGCCTCTTGTGATTATGATTGATGCTTTGAGCTGTAAAGGCCTCTGCATGAAATGAAACTTTTAGTACTCCATTTATTTGGTGTTATCATGTCATCAAAAGAACACTTAAGAAAAATTAAGTAACCTGCTTTAAATATGTAAATACATAGCAGAATGGTAAGGTTCATAAAACAGAGTTGCTAAATGTTAATCGAAAATAAAGTCTTATGAATATGTACTTGTTACATATTTAATAGGAGTCAAATGTAATATTAGTAAAAATAAAATAATATTTTAGGTCAGTGAAATCGCCCAGGAAGACTTAGACATTGTGATGAAAACTTGCAGTAAGATGCTTTATCAGGTCCTGGTGGCATGCACCTATAACCACAGGCCTGAGATTACGTTAACCTGGGCTATGTTGGTACTTAGAACTTTATTATAGACCCAGTTCCATAGCAAGATGCTACTTTTGCCCCAGTCTCTAATCACTGTGATCTTTTAAAACTGGGTTTGTCTGCAGGGCCATTGTAAGTTAGACGGCTTCTTGTTTTGTTTTCTCCTTTTTTGCATATTTCAGTATTTTCTGAAAAGACTTGTTCTGACTTTGCCAATACTGTTGAGGCTTAGCTAATTCTAAGCATTGTTTCAAATTTTATATTAACGAACATGATGATACCTTTTGCTTAATAATCTCTTATTAAGCAACATATAAATTTTGAGGGGGATGGAATCAGTCTATTGGTGGCAAGCTATAGATTTTGTTTCAAAGCCAATATCCTTCCTGGTTTCATCATGAGTAAGGGGAGAATACAGTGAGTTTGTGTTCCTTAAACTATACAGCTCGATGGGAATTGCATCTTTCTTTGTTGTCATTTCCTCTTGATAATGGTGTGGTGGGTGACACACACTACAATCTCAGCACTTGGGAAGACAGTAGGAGGCTTCAAATTGAGTGCAGCCCAGGCTATGTAGTGAGACCTGGTCTCCAAGAAACAGAGTTTCCTAAATGAGGACTTAGGCGTGTAGGAGTGTGTGTGTCTGTGTGTATAATATGAGAGAGTGGACACAAGTGTATCATGATATGTATATGGAGTGAGAGGACAACTGTTGTTTGTCTTGGGTCCCCACTGTCCAGCTTTTGAGGCAGGGTCTCTCGTTTTATGCTGTGTGTGGTATGCTGGATGTCCTGCAGGCTTCGGGGGGTTGTTCTCCTGTCTACTTGCCATCTTGTTGGAGGAGCACTGAGGCTCTAGGCTGCAGCAAAGACTGCGGACTGAGCCATCTCCTCAGCCCTCTGCAAAGAGTTTTTGTTAAGTACAGGTTGCTGATCCTGTTCTCCTAATGCAGCTCGTGTCTTACATATTAACACACTGACATAGTGACGGTTCTGGGACGCTCTGAGCAGACCCTCGAGGGTCTCGCGTCTTCTTGTGGTGTAATGTGTAACTGAGAAGTGCCGGGTTGAAACTGCACTCCTTCCAGCGTGTTGGCTTCTGTGCTCATTCTGTCTTTCTCATGTTTCGGATCAAACTGTCATCCTTTCCATACCTCCTCCTCCTCTTCCTCCTCCTCCTCCTCTTTGTTTTTTGGTAGGAGGGGCAGTGTTGTGGACTGAGCCAGAGTCTTGCGCCTGTTAGAAAGTGCTACATCCGTTGAGCCACAATCTCAGCCCTCCCCTCCTCTGCTCTCCTCTGACCTCCAGTGCATTCTGCCTTTGCTTCTTCCTTCTCTCCCCGCTGGTGGTTGCTTCCTTTAGTTCCACTTACAGTTTCTCCTAGTTTGGGAAGGGAAGAATAAATGAGGGCTGTATTAACACTACTTGGCCCAGTTAGTTTCTGTTCTGCTGCTTTAAAACCCACTCCTACTGCAGAGTTACCTGTTAGCTAATCTTTGCTTTAATCTTCCGTCATCTGAGTTCCCTCCTTGCCCTTGTGTCCTTTTTGAGACTTGTTTATCTGTAAAGAACTCTAAGCAGCGAGGACTTTTGCCTGCGGAGCCTTCTCTACAGGCCTCCAGCCCATCATTTTGAAGCACACTTGTAACCTGACCGATATCTAAGTCCAGAGCTCTTCTTCCGTCTTCATTTGACATGACTACCTGCTCTCTGAAAGTTTTAAGCCTAACACCTCAGGTTCAGTTAGGATCACAGCCTCTATGGTTCTGCCAATCAAGTGAAATTATGTGAAAATGACTGGCATCTACTTAGTAACTCAGGGACCCACTTAGTAACTGGTAGTTGCCCTGACTGACGTTCAGTATAATCAACAGTCTACTGTCACAGCTCAGTCAGCCTTTTCCTTTCTGTCTGCTCTCCTCCCTTCTTCCTCTACCCCCACCACTAACTAGGCTTTCTAAGGTATCATAGTATAGCCCAAGTTCCTCTCTTAAAGAGGGATTTGACAGTTGTGGAGACTGACCTGCTAAGTTAGTTATCTTCTCTCAGGCATGGCCTCAACATACTTTGGCCAGTGTACTTTGTGCTTTGTAGGAAAGCCTCCACCTTGGCCTTACGGCCTTTTGAATGATTGCATGTGCTGCTTACATTATCCCAGGTAATCTGTTACTTAAGGCAGCTGGTTATAAATTATAACCACATCTGAATAGTTAGTGTGCACAGGTGGGGAGACTGAGCCCAGCTAAGGACATCCATATAACTCACAATCTCATGAGCTCGTCCGCTGGCTATAGGAAGCAAGACAACAGTGGTGCATTGGAGAACTGTGGGGAGAGCTGTTCAGTTATTCTCACTGGACCAGAAAATAGCTTCACTAAGCAAACCAGTCCATTAGAGCATGGCTGCATGGCTGTTACATTCTACAAAGTAACATCCTGTGTCTCTAGGAACCCAGAAGCATGCAGCTAATATTGAGGGATGGATTTCTGAAAATATTCCTCTTCTTCAGGCTTCTTAGCTCTGAGGCTCCTCCCAACCCCAGGGTTTGTATAAAGAAGAATATGACTTGTGATTTAACTTGAACGTTAAGAAAACTCAACCTCCTTCTAGCTTTGTATATGGTTAGGGTAGCAAGGAAAAGCTATAGGAATAAAATATTTCTATTAGATTACGCATAGTTGGGCAAGCATGACGCCCTGGATGTTTGAGAGAAGAGCTAGAGACTTGGGAAAAGATTTATACTTCCATATTTTAAATACTGTGGTTTCAGGTGCAAATTTGATGAATACCGTGAGGCATCCTTAAGTGAGCTACCTCCTTTTGAACACTCAGCAGCATTGCCACTCAAGGGTTAAAAGTGTAGCCTGTCTTAGGGTTCTGCTGTGAACAGACACCATGACCAAGGCAGCTCTTACCATTAAATTGTGGCTGACTTACAGGTTCACAGGTTCAGTCCTTTATCATCAAGGAGGGAATGGTTGCATGGGGCAAGAGGAGCTGAGAGTTCTGCATCTTGATCTGAAGGCTGTTAGCAGAATTCTACTTCCAGGCAGCTAGGACTAGGGTATTATAGCCCACAGCCACAGTGACACATCCACTCCAGCAAGGCTACACCTCCTACTAGTGCCACTCCCCGGCCCAAGCACATATAAACCATCCAATAGCCATTCTCAGAACAAAGAGAAAAGCACCTGGGAATAGCAATGAAAAGGCAGGTGAGTCCATGACTCTAGGTATACTGTGAAAGAGGCAGAGGGAAGGACCTAGCTAGAACTTTCCCCTGAGTGTAGACTGGAGTCAAGTTCAGGGGCATGAACTTTGCAAATCATGGGCAACCTCGGGATGGGGCAGTGTTGAGATTTTCTGTTGTGCTCTCTCCATTTCTGGTTCACAGCTGTAAGGTTAATTTTTTGTGAGCTTTAACTGTTTGCTTCTCCCCTGGGACTCTCATCCACTTGCAAACAGCCCTGGCTAATTTAGGCTACTGGCACCAGGTCTGTACCCAGAGTCTGACCTAGCCACATCTTGAGAACCACTTCTGACACTTTTCTTGGAAACCTTCATATGAAACTACTAGTCACCTACCTCTGATTGAACATGTTTAGAGCACACTCCTTGCTTTGATTTTTCTTTTCCCCATAGCTTTTAGGAGCATGATGTTATCAGGCAGCCAGCCTCCCCAACCCACCCTCCCCCCAAAGTCTCACCACTATCCTTAAGTGCGCCCTGCACTTCCTGAGAGCTGTTGACTTTTTTCCCTTTCTGTCATGTGCATGTATTCTCCTGGTTAGTTTCACCATTGCTCGTAGGTAGTTCACCTTCTGATAGGTCCAGAAGCAGATATTCCCCACTGCCTTGGTTATTAGCCACAGTGCCTCATCGATGTTTATCTTCCATTCAGAATCGTTTAGGGGCTTTCTTCTTGAGTTAGGTTATCATTATCATGTACACTTTCAATTTGCGGTACAGTTTTTCAGTCCACAAGCATTCATCCAGTGGTTTACTGTCTGAGACAAACAAACTTTATGTCTCATTGTTGGTCAGGATCAGGCAGAAAGCACACACTGTGTAAAACTTTCTGGTTAGCCATTCCCGTCCTGGATCCTTTGGATCTTGAGAAAGAACCTCCCAGCACACACTGCATTTGTTCGGGCAAAGGCTGTGCCACAGGTCTGAGCTCCCAGACCTTCGAGTGAGTGAACACAGAGTATAGACTTCTTGGTGGGATCTGCTTGAGGCAGCCACGAGGAACTGATTGGTGTGAGAGCAGCAGGTCAGGTCGGCAGGCATGGGATGGGGCTAGAGAGATGACTCGGGTGTTAAGAGAAGGTGAAGAATTCAAGTTTGGTTCTAAGCACCCATGTAGGGTAGCTCACAGCTACTTGTAACTTTAGCTCCAAGGGATCCAACACTCTCTTTTGGATCCTGTGGGTGCTTTCTCTCCTAAGAATGTGCACACACAAGAGAAAAAAAATTTGTTCAGAGAGGTCTTTGAAGTGATGCATACAAGGTATCCATCCATACTTGGGCGCATGATGGCAAAAATCTAGAAGGAACAGAATTCTGACTGTGTGAAGGGAAGTACTGCTTTGCCGTCTCTTATTCTAATTTGTGGCCCCACAGACCAGAATACTACTGGTTGGCTGGTGCTTTAAGTAAAGTTCCTTTGGAACAGAGCCATGCTGTTTCATAAAGTATCTGACAGCTGCTTCTCTGAAGTTACAGCAGCAAGATTGTAATTACCACAGGAACTGTGCAGTCTACAGAGCTGGAAAGTAGTCGGTTCTTAAGTGGCTCATTTCAGGGTGCATTTAGAATCACGTATATAACTTCCTTCCCCCCATATATATGATAATGTCATATATAAATATTTTATCTAAAGCATTTTAATAGTTTTCCAATATTAGTACTTGTAAAACTTTTTTTTTTTTTTCAAGACAGGGTTTCTCTGTATAGCCCTGGCTGTCCTGGAACTCACTCTGTAGACCAGGCTGGCCTCGAACTCAGAAGTCCCGTCTCCCCCCCCCCCCCCCCCCCCCCCCCCCGCAGTGCTGGGATTAAAGGTGTGTGCCACCACGCCCAGCGTGGACATTCTTATTCTTATTTTTATACCTCCATAATCTTTTTAAAATTACATTTATTGTCTGTGTGTTTATGTGTGCCTCAGGACACATATGGTGATGAAAGGACACCGTGTGGAAGTCAGTTCTGTTTTCACTGTGAGGGACCTAGGGGTTGAGCTCAGGTTGGTAGGTTTGGAAGTCAGTGCCTTCACTGCTGAGCCGGCTCTCCAGGCAGCGCGTTTTATATGAATGTTAACAGGTCCCGGTCCCAGTCGGTTAGACATTCCATTGCTTTGTCTCTTCATTATTGCATTTCATTGATATGTGTTTCTACCACAGAACTGTCAGCTTCCCAGTGTCCCTGTCCTCACCTTTGTTCTCAACCCTTCTGTGACACATTATCATGGTGTCCATGCGGCTGGATGTCAAGGGCTGAGGATAAAAAGGGTTTGAGGAGTCTGGACAAAAGGAGCATAATGGAGAACACGGGGAAGGGAATTCTGACTGGCTGAGGCTGTGGTCAGCAGAAGCTCTGTGAGTTCTCAAGCTGCACTGCCCTTGACTGAGCCACGAGGGAGGAATCAGCTTATAACTAACATACCACTTCAAAGATAGTATGAAAAAGATGGTATTTCTTGGGAATTTTTAAAAATGCTGCTTATAAATTAATGTTGCATCCTTGCTTTCTCAAATAATTTTGCCAATTTTTTATTTTTTAAAATGGGAAATTTAAACTATTATGAGGCACTTTCTTTTTTCTTTCTTTTCTTTTCTTTTTTAGCTTCTGGTGTTTTACATTAAGTTCTGTTCTGCTGGCTTCTTTGGGAGAAAGAAGATCTATTTTAGGAACTAGTGTGATTAGATAGAAAGTATTGAAATTGAGTAGATAGAAGTAAGGGTTTATCTAGACATAACATATTATCTCTCTAGTTCCTCAGTGGAGTGACATGAAGTAGTTCATTACCGAAAGTCTAGGGAGCTGGTTCTGTTGTGTGCTGCAGGATCTGAGTGGTGCTATGTATAGACACCGGCCTGAGGACTTGACTGAAACGCTTTAGCAGTTGGGGGCCGTGGCTGCCTTTGTTGGCAGATGACTGAGGAAGGCTGTATTGGTAATGCTTTGGATGGTGTCTTAGTTAAGGTTTGACTGCTGTGAACAGACACCATGACCAAAGCAAATCTTATTAAAAACAACATTTAATTGGGGCTGGCTTGCAGGTTCAGAGGTTCAGTCCATTATCATCAAGGTGGGAGCATGGCAGCATCTAGGCAGGCATGGCACAGGAGTAGCTGAGAGTTCTGTTTTCATCCAAAGGCTGCTAGTGGAAGACTGACTTCCAGGCAACTAGGGTGAGGATCTTATACCCACACCCACAGTGACACACCCATTCCAACCAGGTCACACATATTCCAACAAGGCCACACCTTCAGATGGTGCCACTCCCTGGTCCCCATAGACTTGTTCAAAAACATGAGCCTATGGGGGCCATACTTAAACATAGCATAATGCAAAATGCATTTAGTCCAACTTTCAAAGTCCTCATAGTCTATAGCAGTCGCAACAATGTTAAAAGTCCAAAGTTCAAGGTCTCTTCTGAGATTCATTCAACTTAATTAACTGTAATCCCCAAAGCAAGGCAGGAAACCAGCTGGGCAAACTCCAAACTCTGCATCTCCATGGCTGATGTCAAAGCGGTCTTCAGATCTCCACTCCTTTATCATCTTTGTTGACTGCAACAAACTGCTTTCTCCTGGGCTGGTTCCACTCCCTGTTAGCAGCTTTCCTCAGCATGTATCCCATGGCTCTGGCATCTTTAACATCTTTGAGTCTCCGAGGCAATTTCAATGTTACAGTGTCTTGTTTCAGTGTCTGGGTTCCACTTGATCTTTTGGGCTCCTCCTAAGGGCTGGCATCACTTCTCCAGCTCTGCCCTCTGTAGCACTCTAAGCTCAGGTTGATCCACTCCACTACGGCTGCTGTTCTTGGTGATCATCCCATGGTACTGACATCTCCAATACACTGGGGTGTTCCACTCCTACTAGGCTTCACCAATAGCCTCTCATAGGCTCTCCTCATGGTACCAAGCCTCAAATCCTTTGCATGACCCCTTCAGTCCTGGGCCATCAACTACAACTGAGGCTTCACCTTCTACAATGGCCTTCCCTGGCCTCTCACAGTGCTAAGCTTCAGCTTCTCTCCAAGATCCCTTCATTCCTTCACAAGCAGTACCACCTGAGTGACTCTTACACAAGTCCAGCTGCAGCATGAGGTACAACCTTGGGTATCTCTGGAACACAGCTTCTTTGTGCTCCCAGAAAACAATTTCCAGAAGATTTCACCTCAGTGATGCTGGTCTCTTCTTAATCACTGCTAATTCCTTAGCTCCAGCTAACCAGCATCAATTTTCCCAGTAGTTCCTTCCATTCTTAACTCTAGAGCCAGGGCCACATGGCTGAAGCTGCCGAGTTCTGCTGCTTACAGGAACTAGAACATGATCCCCTTGTACTATTACATTATCACTAGCTTTATGTTTTCTAAATCCTTCACTACCTAAGCTTGGCTATCCTGGTTCTTGCTCTGTAGATTGACCTTGAATGCAGAGATCAGCATGCCTATCTCATGGGATTAAAGGTGTGTACCACCATGCCTGGTTCTAAATTCAGCTGGGTAGGGTCTTGCCCCAAGGTCCCACTCCCTTAATCTGTTATTTCCTAGAACACAGGATTTTGCTCCATTTCACTTCCTGGTATGCCTTTAATACTCAAACCATATATTTTATATTTTGGCTTTCTAAGCTTGCTATGCTTATTCAAACTTCTCTTTGTGAGACTTAACCAGAGAACAAGGTCTCTGCTGGGCTTTTTTGAAACTTCCTTTGTCAATGCAATTAATGCAATTAATCCAAGTCTCTTCACCTTAGCCTCAGGAAGACTTTTCAGACAAGGGCAAAAAGTAGCCACATTCTTTACCAAAATACCACAAAACCAGTCTTTATGCCACATTCTGAAATTCTTCTCCTTTGAAATCTCTTGGGCCAGGTCAACACAGTTCAAATTATTCCCAGCAACAAAGTCTTCCATATTCCTACTAGGATGACCCATTAAGCCCCATTTAAAGCATTCCACTGCTTTCCAAATCCAAAGTCCCAAAATCCACATTCTTTCAAATAAAAGCATGGTCAGGCCTATCACAGCAACACCCCACTTCTTGTACCAACTTCTGTCTTAGGGTTTTACTGCTGTGAACAGACACCATGACCAAGGCAAGTCTTATAAAAAACAACATTTAATTGGGGCTGGCTTGCAGGTTCAGAGGTTCAGTCCATTATCATCAAGGTGGGAGCATGGCAGCATCTAGGCAGGCATGGCACAGGAGTAGCTGAGAGTTCTATGTTTTCATCCAAAGGCTGCTAGTGGAAGACTGACTTCCAGGCAACTAGGGTGAGGATCTTATACCCACACCCACAGTGACACACCCATTCCAACCAGGTCACACCTATTCCAACAAGGCCACGCCTTCAGATGGTGCCACTCCCTGGTCCAAGGATATACAAACCAGCACAGATTAGAACCCGGACAGTCTGATTCCAGAGCTGTGGATTTAGCCACTCTCCTGAGTCAGTGAGGGTTTACCAGACCAAGGAGCCAGTCCTCCCACGGTGATCAGTAGATAAATGCTAACAGATTATTTTCTGATCTAATTAACATTTCATTTTTTAAAGAATTGAGAATTTCATGTAGGAGTAGTCAGTGCTTTATTGTTGTGAAGAGACACCATTACCAAGGCATTTTTTTTTTTTTTTTTGACTTTTCAAGACAGGGTTTCTCTGTGTAGCCCTGGGTGTCCTGAAATTCAACTCTGTAGACCAGGCTGGCCTTAAACTCAGAAATCCACCTACCTCTGCCTTTGAGTGCTGGGATTAAAGGCATGTGCCACCACTGCCCGTCTTACCAAGGCAACTCTTATAAACAAAGACATTTAATTGGGACTGGTGTACAGTTTCAGGGGTTCAGTCCATTGTCATCATCGTTGGAAGCATGGCAGTGTCCAGGCAGACATGGTGCCAGAGAAGGAGCTGAAGGCCACAGG
This sequence comes from Mus caroli, assembly GCF_978045245.1. Taxonomy (NCBI): domain Eukaryota; kingdom Metazoa; phylum Chordata; class Mammalia; order Rodentia; family Muridae; genus Mus; species Mus caroli. The sequence goes on from NW_028227259.1 coordinate 78,799,661, forward strand.
AGGAGACTTGTCTTCCACAGGCAGTCAGAAGGAGTCTGTCGTCTACACTGTGGAGTCTCAGTATAGGAGACCTCAAAGCTTGCCTACACAATGACACACTCCCTTCAAGAAGGCCACACCTCCTAATAGTATCACTCCCTGTGGCCAAGAATTCAAATATGAATTTTTGGGTGCAAAGCCTATTCAAACTACCACACAGAAGTATACTGTATTTGCATAATTTCCCACTCCCCCTTCACCCTTCTGACTCCACTAGGGTCCTCTCTCAAATTTATACATTGTTGTATGTACATTATATATGTGTACACACACACACACACACACACACACACACACACACACACACGTATGATTATACACGGCACCGCTAAGTCCAGTTAGTGTCGTTGGCCTGTACTTGTCAGTGCTCACCCTGTCATCTGTAGGTAAGTGCAGCTCGGTACTAGTAAGGAAACATTCCCCAGCAGTCAGAGGCCACTACAGGTACCCGAGCCAGTCAGAATTAGTGACTGGGTGGCTCGGTCCCAAACGGGACAGTTAGGATGCTTAATTCTTAAACCTCTCTGTGTTCACACAATCCTGATGGTTTGTTTTTACCCGTCCAAGACTGGCTTACTAAGTGGAGAGCTCTAGACGCGGTTCTCTTGTCTTCTGTATGGGAAGTTCTAAGACTGTGAAGGACTGTGCTGGTTTTACTTCGTTGCATTCTTTTGTTTTCACTTGTTATTTTGTGTGTGTGTCTGTGTGTATGGACATGCAAATATATACAGAGATCAGAAGGTGGCTTGTAGGAGTTGGTTCTCTCCTTCCACCATGAATCTTGGGCATCAAACTTAGGTAATCAATTTTGGCAGCGAGTACCTTTAACTCGTGAGCCATCTGCTGGATTACCCGTAAAATCCTTTGTGTGTGTGTGTGTGTGTGTGTATCTATATCTATGTGGTTGTGAGTGTGTGCCGCATGCATGCCTGTGGAAGCCAGGAGAGGATATGTGATGGTTTATATGTGTTTGGCCTAGGGAGTGCACTATGAGGAGGTGTGGCCTTATTGGAGGAAGTGTGTTACTGTGAGGATGGGCTTTGAGACCCTCCTAGCCACATGGGAGCCAGTCTGTTCCTGGCTTCCTTTGGAGGAAGACAGAACTCTGACATCTTCTGGTGCCATGTCTGTCTGGACACTACCATGCTCTGACCTTGAAGATCATGAACTGAACCTCTGAACCTGTAAGCCAGCCCCAATTAAATGTTGTCCTTGTAAGAGTTGCCTTGGTAGAAAACAAAGTGTGGTCAATGGCAGTCCTGTGTAAACCGTGGGTCTGGAAAATTGTCTGAACTCCTTTATGCAGGTAGAGGCCCCAGAACAGAAAGGAACTGAGGCAAAACCAGACAGAGTAACCCTGTCCCTGTAGCAGAGACTGGTGAGACGTGTATAGCAGGGTGTACCCCTTTCAGTTCTAGTAGCTCCAGCAAACACAGTTCACCTAGTGGGACTGTTGCTGCCCGAGTGACACCTTTTAATTACAACCCTAGCCCTAGGAAAAGCAGCGCAGACTGCACTTCAGCCCGGCCATCTCAGATCCCTACGCCAGTGAGCAACAACACAAAGAAGAGAGGTTCAAAGACTGACAGACACCACAGAATCCAGTGGAGCTCAAAGTCCTAAACGCCATTCTGGGTCTTACCTCGTGGCGTCTGTTTAAAAGAGCTGGAAGGACAAACGTAGAAAAGCTGGTGTTAATCACTATTGCTGTATAGAGACTTTATTTCAAAGAAAACTTTAAAGGTTGAAAATTTTTGTAAATTTGATTCTTGTTAGAGGGGTTTTGTTCTGGAAACCATATTTGATATTACACTTTGTCCTCACTGATCATTTTGGGAGGCACTCTTGTTATGTAGGAATAAATGGTAAAGCCAGTATATTTGTACAGTGTGTTTTACATGTATTTAAATAGCATCCATCCCATTGTCCTTTAATTATCGCCTGTCTTAACACTACAGATAGAAACTATATGATATATTGCTGTTATCAATCAGTTTTACATTATAAAATAAACAGGGAGAAATTGGTATTTATGCAAAAAATTAGTCCTCGTGAATCCATCTAATGTCATAATTAATCATGTGGCTGTGAAATTCACAGTAATACGGTTCCCAATGAATATGTTTACCCAGCCTGCTTTGCTTTACTGCATGAATGAAAGTGTCAGTTCAATTTCAGAAGTAACGATTAATGATTCTGTGATCACATGGTGTGCAGAGAGATAGCTATAGTGTAACAATTCACATATTTTACGCTCAAATCTGTATAACTGTAAAGCAATGAATGAAACTATTTTAACTGAACTAGATTTTATCAAAAGTAGGAAAAATTTTTACTATGCTGTAACTGTTGTATATTCTGGTATTTGAGGTGAGATGGCTGACCTTTTACTAGTGAGACATGAGTTGTGTCTCAAACTAAATGAACATTTCAGAATACATTATTGCTGTATGTAAACTATTACTGGAAAAAAAAAAAAAAGAGTTGCCTTGGTCATGGTGTCTGTTCACAGAGGTAAAGCCCTAAGTCAGACAGGGTATCTACTGTTTTATGCCTTGTGTAGATGCTGAGAACCCAGCTTGAGTCCTCATAAAGAACACTGAGCCATCTCTTCCGTGCCTTCCTTTACTGTATTCTTCAGGCATACTTCATTCGTGATTTCTTAGAAGAGCAGACTATATAATATGACCAAGGACTTAGGGCTTATAAATCCATGAAAATAGAAAGTGATTATTTCTATTGTAATCTGATTTAAAATGCAAATTTTTCTTTTTCAAGGTTTGGAGCTAAGTGATCTTATATATTTACTTTACGCTTGAAATTTTCCTTTGACTTCGGATCCTGAAATTTTGAGAAGTCTTTTCACATAGACACTTTAGCTTTGTGTCGTAGCTGATGCTTGCTTGTGACTAATCTCAGTACTTAGGGGGATGCGGCAACAGGATGGTGACTTCAGGACAGTTTTATCCTGTGTCATATAGACAGGGTAGTGTAGGGAGGAAGGGTGAAGCAATTGGGCAGATAAATAATGTGCTTAGGATGTCCTACTTGAAGTGCCTATGTGTTTTGGGGTGCTTAATGCGTGTAGGCTATTGGACCAGCTAGAAGCTCATTTAAAGGAATCTCAACTTAGATAGAACTAAAGTGCTGATTGGGAGACAGCCTGTATAATGGTACTTGCTTAACTAATAGTCTGGGTTATTCTTATAGTTCTGTTGTGTCCTGTAGTGTTTGAAGTCAAGTTTATGTCATATGTTAATGAATAATATACACAATAAAAATTGAAGATGTTACCTATAGTATAAGGAAAGCCACATAACTTTCCCAGTTATGAAACGTATACTCCACCTCCTTGCTGGTGTCTCCTCTGACCTTAGAGTTCCAGCCAGTGAAGTTTCTTAGTAATGAGCCAGGAGCTGAGTATATTAGAGTTCACAGGTCACATCTATCCTCGCCACAGAAAATCTAGGCTATACAGTCTTCTTTGTGGCGTTTTCCTCTTCCACCCTCCCTTCCCCCCTTCTTTTATTTTTTATAATCTCTTTAAATTATAAACTGGATTGGCCTCTGCTAGCTTGCCAATCCATATTTTAGAATCTTTTCATTTCAGATGATTTTCAGAGATCAGTGCCTTCTTACAGGGCAGGGCTTCAGAACGCTCCAGTGAACTTTGGGGAGGCCAATGAAGTTTTGTCATATTTTCATGTTAATACCACCAAGACTACTTTGCCTTTTTACCAAATGACATTTCAGGATACTTTTAGAGTTCATCACAGACCATCTGCACATGTAGCTCTATTAAACCTTGTCTTAGCCAAAGCCACCTCTGCTGCAGCCTCTGAGAACTTCCTGAATTCTACTGAGTCCCCCCCACTTTTTTTTTTAAGATTTAAAAAAGAAGTTAAAGATACATATCTAATTATTGTATGTATATGAGTACACTGTTGCTGTCTTCAGACACACCAGAAGAGGGCATCGGATCCTATTATAGATGGTTCTGAGCCACCATGTGGTTGCTGGGAATTGAACTCACAACCTCTAGAAGAACAGTCGGTGTTCTGTTAACTGCTGAGCCATCTCTCCAGTCCTCTACTTAGTCCTTTATAGTGTCAGTGAATGCTTGATAAACACACCAAGTCTGCCACCTAAATTACTAGTGAAACTTGAATGAGAGAACAATGAATTTCTAGATGTAATGCACTCTTCTGAATTGCTTTGTATAGAGAGCTGAATTACTCTGGGCACTGTAATTACTAATGGCATCCAGATAAAGCAGTAAATCACTGGAAAGACCACTACTACCACCACCAGTAATAATAATAATAATAATAAATAATAAACAACTACTCTTCCTATTTAAAATAAAAGAATATCAATTAAATGAGTTAAAATTTGTATTTGGTTTTTAATTTTCAGAAAGGATTGACACCAGTCGCCCCAGTTCATACCAACAAAGAAGATGCGGCTGCCCAGACGAATCTGGGATTTATCCATGCGTTTGTGGCTGCCATATCAGTCATCATAGTGTCCGAACTCGGCGACAAGACGTTTTTCATAGCTGCCATCATGGCGATGCGCTATAACCGGCTGACTGTGCTGGCCGGGGCCATGCTGGCCTTGGCCTTGATGACATGCTTGTCGGGTAAGGGCACTTGACCGGGAGCACAGTGATTGGGGGAAAGCATATGTGTGGTTTGAATCATCCATCCAGGTACATTGGAAACTGCTAATCCTCAGAATTGAGTTCAGTGTATCACATTATTAAAACCCAGATTTTACTTAGGTGGAATTTTTAGTTATTCAGAGCCAGAACCAAATACATATTCTCATCATTTATTCACTGGTAGTTTTTATCCTTAATTTTTGTATGTTGGATTGATTTATTCTGTGTATGACTGTTTTGCCTGCTTGTATGTAGGTGCATCACATATGCCTGGTACCTGCAGAGTACAGAAAGAGGATTGCAGATGGTAGTGAGCCATCAGCGGAGTGGGGACTGAAACCAGGCCTCTGCAAGAGCAGCAAGTGCTCTTAGCCACTGAGCCAGCTCTAGCTTTGATTCTTAAATCCTTAATTTTATTCTCCTTCAGTGGTTTTTGTTTTCTTTTTCTTCAGTCCAGATAAACTTATTTATATTTGCAATTTTAGAAATAGTATTCAACAGGCCATAGCAAACTGCATGTTTCTTCCTGAGAGGCAAGAGGTAGCAGCAGAGAGTCAGCTTTCGCTTTTGTCATTAAGCTTTTTCTCACCCTGCCTGTGTGGAATACAGCATCCTTTAGTCTTCTTAATTGTATTACTGTTTGCCTTAATTAAAGCTTGTGTTTTTATAAACATAAAAGTATTTTAGATATTTAGAATAATTTGAAACTAATTTTCTCTTTATAAGTAATGTGTTACAGAGAGGGGATTAAAGATTGTAAGAGCCCGAGGTCTTCTTACAGTAGAGTGTTTCCTAGACATGACAGACCCCTGCACTCTTGAGCACACAGCAGCTTGGTGGCCAGACAAGATCAAATCTGTCAGTATTCACTCATGTAAACCAGGAAGGGGCTCATCGTTGTCCCCCCACCCCCGTCCCAAACTCAGGGACTGTGGAGAGAGAGGCCATTTTCTTTAAGAGGGTAGCTTTTGGTAGGTCAGCCATTTTCTAGGAGAGGGCTCCCTACCTAGGAGTATATGGTCTTGATGAGTTCTTTAACTAAAACAAAAAATAAGTTCGGGGTGTAGAGAGAGTGGGAGTGACTTGGGAGAAGTTAAGTGGCCCTTTCATATATACTTATATTTCATATAAAGATATACATTTTTATTTATGTATCATATATTTGAAAGAAGTAATATTATAAGAAAAAGAGTCAAAACTGGTGATTTCACTTGGGATGTGTTGTTTGAACGCTGTCAGGAGGCTACTGCTGATGCTGCTGGCTTCATCAGCACATCAGAATGCACCTGTTCTGTGCTGCACAATGCAGCTACACTGCTCCATAGCTCCATTCGTTCTCCCAGCTGATGTGTGATGTGTGCCTGATCCTTTGCCTCACTCTGCTCTCTGCTGTTCTTTTCTTGCCCTCTCCTATTCTGCTGGCCTTGGGCAGGGTCTGATTGCCCTATTAGGACCTCAGCATCTTTGTATACTTTATCTGATGTTATCTTAAGTTATATAAACTTAAGGAGTTGAAAATATCTCATTTCTGGTATACTGTATAAAAGTAAAAACACTTTTAAAAATAATTTACAAATATACCCAATGCAGGGCTGGAGAGATGGTTCAGTGGGTCAGAGCACTTGGTGTGTAAGAATGAAGACCTGAGTTTTAATTCCCAGCATCCATATAAAGTGCAGAGCTGCCTGTGCCCATAACGCAAGCATTGTGGGAGTGGAGACAGCAGTGTTCAGTGGCCAACTGAAACTTCTAAGCTTAGGGTCAGTGAGAGACCTGATGTCTTCCTGTGATTTCCATGTGCACACATTTTCAACTCATGAATATACACACCAAAACTATAAAAAACAATAAAATATTAAAGGCTGAGGCTGGAGAGATAGTTTAGCTGTTAACAGCACTTGCTGCCCTTGTAGGGACTCAGGTCTGGCTTCCAGCACCTACATGGTGACTCATAGCCATCCCTACCTCCAGTTATCCATCAGAGGTCCTCTTCTGACCTCCTCAGGACAGGCATGCATGCAGACAAAACACTGGCATCCATGAAATAAATAAACAAAACTACCCTATCCGGTGGATGAATGAATAGGGGAATAAAATAACATCTTCCCACTGGAAACTTCAGTGCCACTAGCCTCACGGGCTGTCACTGTCACTCCTTTGAGGAAGCATGTAAACTCAAGCCGTCCATCGGCAGTCTGTGACAGTCCTTCCTCCTGTATTGTTTTCCTCACCGAGCTCTGCTCCAGTACCGGCTAGAAAGCTTTGTGGGCACCGTCCTCGTTTATCTTTCTGTGAAGGAGTACACATACAGTGCTGGAGCTCAGAGGTTGTTGAAGGTTCCTTTTATTATTAAGTCTCTAGATATGTAAAGACTGAATTATTATGGTTGTTATTAGTATATAGTTAAAGTAAATATATCACAAGTTTAATCAGGTTTTAAATTGGGAACTTGACCCCATCTTATGTTCAGTTTGCGGATGAATATTTACTGCTAGAGTGAAGTAAGATACAACATCAACACTGATTTTTTTTTAAAAAAAGTTTTAATAGCTGAGAAATTATATATACATAAATAGATAGTAAGGAGTTTTTGCTATAGCCATGCTACTCAGACTCAGTTTAGAACTCCTGAGGTCAGTGTTAGAAATCATGGGATGAGGCCGGGCAGCCTTTAATCCCAGTACTTGGGAGGCAGAGGCAGGCGGATTTCTGAGTTTGAGGCCAGCCTGGTCTACAAAGTGAGTTCCAGGACAGCCGGGGCTACACAGAGAAACCCTGTCTCAGAAAACCAAAAACCAAACCAAACCAAAAGAATGATGGGATGAAAGTTGCCTTACTGACCTGTGGACTGACTGCCGGCCCAGCAAGGTTGTTGTGCTACTCTTGTTAACCATCAAGTGTATCAAACAGAGCTCTCCTGAAACGTATCAAGTCACTGCCTTGATGCATAGTAGTCTTTAATACATAATTTTAAGTACCCTAACTGTTATATTTAATAGTGGTGGAAAAAACTGAAATATTAACTTGAGTAAACTGCTGTGACTTAAGTGTTTGAGCGCCAGGAAAGGTTTTATTTATTTACCTTTTTTTTTTTTTTTTGAGATAGAGTTGCTCAGCTGTCTGCAGCCAGCTGCATACTATAGTACCAAATGGGAAGCCCCAGGGCAACACAGTTCCTAAGTTTATACCACACACTGGCCTCGGTATGGTGGAACCGCTCTCATTTCATCTCCCTGAACACAAATGATCCTTGTCCAGTGGGACCTACATTATATGCTACACCATCACTTAGTAGTCACCTTGATGTTCAGGGCTGGCATGGTGACACAGTTGTGTTTCAGGAACCACAGAAACGTTGCTACACTTAACCACTGGCACCGAGAGAGCGAGTGATGCAGAGGATGTAGGTGCGGATTCCTGAGGGCAGGAACCTAAAGCGTAGATTGTATGTGTGCCTCTGTGCTCTGGGCCTCGAGACAGAAGTGTCATGGGCTTGGAGGTATCTGGGTATTCAGGCACTCACTGGAGAGCTTCAGCATAGGTTCTGTGTGGGTTGGGAGGATAGTGTATCTGAAGAGAAAAAGAGAATAAACTTAGGGGATTTCAAAAGGCTTTCTACATTTAATTCCAACACTTAATTTTTTATGGCAGTAGTTTTATTTCCTTTTTCTATTGTATGTGTGAGTGGATGTCTGTGTGGATAGTGCCTGCGTGCAGGTGTAGAGTACTTGTTGGTCTTTGCCTTGCACTTGAGAGAGGGTCTCGTCTTCACCACTGTGTATATGATCCCAGCTAGCCATTCTCCTGCCTCTGACTCCCAGTCCCCTTGTCCCATCTGGGCACTAAGATTATAGATGTGTGCAGCTATGGCTAGCTTCTTGAGTTTATTAGAACTCAGATCCTCATGCTTGCAATAAATATGTTACCCACTGAGCCATTTCCCCAAACTTTTATGGAAGTAATTTTAAATACATAAAGCCATACAGATAAAAAAGTATAATGAATACTGTATACCTTTTTTGCTAGACGCACCTACTATTACTACCTTCCCTGATTGCTTTAGCATTTGAGTTACAATCTGTGTAAAAAATTTGAGTATGCTTATATATTATTTCTGTGTCTAGGTAAATAATGTGTACTTATACACATATAATTTATATCTATATTAGGAAGAGATAGACAGACAGACAGACTACCATACTTTTCTTTTTTGGGGACTTTGTGGTCCCTGTTTTCACTTGTACAATGTCCATGCAAGATCAGATGTTTGATTTTCTATTTTTAAATCTGAAATACTACTTAGACTTTTATTATGCTTTATGATAGCCACATGTTTTAGAGAATAATGTCATGTCCTCTCTCATATCCCATGGCCTTCCCCTTTTTGTGTGGAATGTTTCTGCATGGGTAAGCTCAAGTTACATAATCTTGGCCAGGAGCTGCAATGGTGTCCTGTCTGAAGAAGAATATCCCATGAAATCATGTGGCATTCATATTTCTTTTCCCCATTCATATGGCTTACCCAGTACAGAATTTTCTTACTTAGTCTTCTCCTGTAGCTAATATCCTGCCTGTGAGGAGATACTGAAATACAATATATACCTTTCTCTTTACCAAAATTTCCCTAGAGATTTAGTGTAATTCTTGCATATTTTCCCTTGATGCATTCAAAATTCTAGCTTCCTAATTCTGGCATGTGTTCCAGACCTGAGTGACCTCTGGCCTTGTCCACTCCTTCCTCCCGCTCTTATGCGCATGAGCTTTCTCCAGCTGTTTGTTGACTACATTGTCCAGACCAACCTGTGGGATCCTGTCTGTCTGGCTGCCTTGTTCTTGTGGCAGGTTCTTGTTCTGCTCAACTTCTAGTAATAAGATCCTACAGGTACATTCTATGCTTGCTTCATGGTTTCTAGAAAGTTCCCCATAATGCTCTTTGTTAGTAAAATGTCTGTTTGGCCCTTTCAGAAGATAAGAGATAGAAAATATATGTCATATTGGTGCATCTACACATACCTATAAGGAATTTTTAGTATTGTTTCATAAGATGTACTAAATTTACATAGTTAAAAAAGAGGAGTGTGGAGCTGGTGAGATGGCTCAGTGGGTAAGAGCACCCGACTGCTCTTCCGAAGGTCCGGAGTTCAAATCCCAGCAACCACATGGTGGCTCACAACCATCTGTAACAAGATCTGACTCCCTCTTCTGGAGTGTCTGAAGACAGCTACAGTCAGTGTACTTACATATAATAAATAAATAAATCTTTAAAAAAAAAAGAGGATTGTGAATTATGTTGTCTTCCTTGATCTTTTGATATCTGTGACAAAGAAACATCTACTTACGGAGTAGAGTATGGCTTCCAGTTTATAAAATGTTGGCATTCTTAGAAGACATCACAGTCTGCCTAGCTCAAGTGTTGTGCCTAGCACGGATATAAGGGAAGCCAGCCATTAGTTGAGTTTGAATGGAGAACCAGTCAGCATATTAAGAAATGTCCTATAGCAGATGCATATGGCATGGAAATGAGGCCATGCCTGTCTTAGAATGCCATTCTAAAGTTGGTGTGGAAAGAACCAGAAGTATTTCAGGTCATTACATATTTGATGTGTCTAATATGAACCAGTTTTCCTTCAATAATGTAAATTATGATTTGTTAATGTAACTGTTTCTTTGGTCTGCTGTAGAAAACACTGTTAACACTGTTGACATTTCCTTACAGTTTTGTTTGGCTATGCCACAACAGTCATCCCCAGGGTGTATACATACTATGTTTCAACTGCACTCTTCGCCATTTTTGGCATTAGAATGCTTCGGGAAGGTTTGAAGATGAGCCCAGATGAGGGTCAGGAGGAGCTAGAAGAAGTCCAAGCAGAGTTAAAGAAGAAGGATGAAGAAGTAAGTTGTAAAGTGTTGTGTGCATGCGATAGCTTAGTTCCTTTCCACACCTGCTGTGCTGTGGCTGAGAGTGGGTTACTATGACTGGCAGGGAGGGAGGTGTCCACCAGATAGTTAGCTTTTTAGGCTGATGGCAGATGTTGGACTCGTGGGAACTATTCTGCATGTTTCTGAAACATCCAAATACTATTTGCCGACCTATGAGTGGGAAAATTGACAGTGCATGAGGCTGGGGGCTCAAGGGCAGTTGGAGGATACAGTGTATTTTCTTTGGAGAATATGCCATATGATTTAAAAGTGACTTTATGCTATATTCATAGGCTTACTTGGGTTAATGGTATTTTTCATTTGTTTCAGTTCCAACGAACCAAACTCTTAAATGGGCCAGATGTTGAAACTGGTACAAGCACAGCAATACCTCAGAAAAAGTGGTTACATTTTATTTCACCCATTTTTGTTCAAGCGCTCACATTAACGTTCTTGGCAGAATGGGGTGATCGCTCTCAACTCACTACCATTGTCCTGGCAGCTAGAGAGGTGAGTGTATTGGACCACGTCTATATCAAGACCAGTTTCAGTTGCTCCCTTCCAGGTGTCGGTCAGAGGCCACAGGACTGCCCACATGGCAAGTTTGACATATCTGTTCATTTTATGACCTAGAAATAGCCTCCTGAGTTTTCTCTGTGTCTCTAGTTCTTGAACCCAAATTTAATTTTTCTTTTCGTTTGTCTTGCTGAGTTCTTTTACTGTGCTTTGCTGTAGCTGGTGTCTTTGTTGCTTACTTTTTTGCTCATGACTTCTACATGCTTCTTGGGAATATAAATTAGTATATCACATATTATCCTAGCACTGGGGAGTCTTGTAAATGCTGATCTCATACTAAGACTGTCTTAAAAACAGAAAAACAAAAACAAAAAACGTAGCAGCAGATTTTGTGCCACGGGGTATTTGTTCATCATTACATCTGAGCAGCTCTTGCATCACTCTTTTGTCAACACTGCTTTAATGGTGCCGAGAAGATTTCCAAGTCCTTTTACCTGCTAAGTTCTCACTGACCTAGAGGGTTGCTTACAGAGTGCTCACCACACTCATCTTGGGACTGCTCCAAGTCTTGCTTTTGTAGAGCATTTCTGGTCCACCTCAGCTCTAGCACTGATTCGGCAGTTTAAGTTAGAGGACACTGTCCATCCCTGATTGAGCAGATAAGAGCTTAGAGAGGTGGGGTGCCTTATGTCAGGGCCCGAAGTGAGCTTGTCTCTCCCTTGCCTTTGGGTACATTGATTTAAAAGGTTCTCTTGGTTTGCTGTTGGGGTGGGGATGGATCGACGTCCTCTCCTGGGAGCTGTCAGGTTATTTTCACAGCTGCCAGTGTCCTGAGGAGCTGCAGGCTCTTGATCTTACGTCTGTTAGTGCACAGAGGCATTTAAATCCTTGAAGAAGTTCCTCACATAGTTCTACAGTTTAAAATAGGGAGGATTTCAGGCAAGTTATAGGGAAAGGTTTTGTCAGAAACCTTAAAAATGCTTTATTTGGAGATGGAAAAAATACAGCGGGGGTTGGGGGTGGTACTCTACTCTCCCATTTGATTCTCATAAAACAAACTTGAAAAATTCTCCTTAATGGCTGTGCCCTGCCTTCATTTCTGTTTTTCCATAAGAATTCCAGAATTGGACCTTGAAAATGAGGCCCTGTGGTGGAGGAGGTCCTGCCAGGGTCAGCGGGTTCCCCACTTTATGAGTTTCTGTCTGCAGATGGAATGCAGCAGTGCACAGGCCTGTCCAGCCCCCAGCCCAGCACTCATGGGCTAGGCACCCTTCCATGCCACTGACACTGTAGCAGTGCTTAAAGACCTTAAACTGTCTGGTTCTGTTCCTTTAACATTAATCTTTTTATGAATCATGCTGTTTTGCTTTTGAAGGATCTTTGTTAAAATAACTTTATTTAACCCAGTGAATTTTTTTTTTCTAGTACCATTTATTTTCATATGAGATGAAGCATCTTCTGAAGTAGCGGTTTATGGCAGCAGTACAGTCTCGGGTTCAGACTGTATATATGGTGCCTTTGGACTGCCCAGCAGCTGGCTGCTGCTCAGCCTTCTTCCCAGTTAGCCACACTGCACTCCTGGATCCCAGCATCCACCCTCAGCCCTTATAACATGTATCTTTGCCTTGTTCCCCTTACAATGTACATCTTTGCCTTGCTCCCAGTTCAGTTTTCTGGGGATTTTCTGCATTGCTACCTCCACTCTGACTTAAAGGGAGAAATGAAATTCCTTGCTTGGTCCTTCTGTCCCAAACTCTTAACCAAAGTTCAGAAACATTATTGTGGTTGGTAAAAAGAACTGCTCTACCGCCCAGTTGCCTACCTTACAGAGTAGGATTCAACTTGAGATCTATGTTGATTAGGTTATGGTAGAAGATCTCACTTATGTGTTGGGGGCACCATTCCCTGGCCTAGGACCCTGGTCTGTATACAGGTGAACTCAACACAAGCATTCATTACCATCTGCTCCCTAACGATGCCAGTGGCCAGCGGCCCCAAGTTTCTGCTTTCACAGCTCTTCCTCGGTGATGAACTGTACTCCTGAGCTGTGAACCCAAGTACACCTAACTTTTATGTGCCTTTCCAAGTTTTACCACAGCACCAGGAAAGATAGGACATCAGAGACGTTTATCAGTGCTGAGTTTATCAGTACTTAGACCTATTGAGGCCAACTACCTGGTAGTTGGTCCCGTCTTTATTATAACAATTTCTCAGTTACTTGGTTGTCACACCTGATAGCTTTCACAGTATCCCATGTCCCTCCCCATCCATCTGCTTTTCTCTTGTCTTCATCTCCTCCTACCCCAGTCCAGTCAGCACGGTATTACAGGAGTTATTTCTCCCCAGCTTACTCCCAACTAGTTCATTGTCTCCATTAAACTTTGAAAGCAGGAATTGTACGGGCTTGTGCTGAAACCAGCCAAGACAAAGGATGACTTCATGGGGGGTGGCGGGGCCTCCTGTAGCTAGACTTTCAACCTTGGCCTCTGGCACAGGAGTTAAGTGGTAGCCTACAGCCCTACACCTCCATCCCGGGCTCCTAAGGACCCCTCTCCAGGGCCTCCTTGTCTCTCTGTAGAAACATTGAAATGTTCTGTTGTTCTTCCTCCCCAAATATACGTGGGGTCTTACCTACCCTTAAGGGTCATCTTCTGTGAAGGCTCCCTGTTTACTTTAGCAGTATTTAGTCCTCACCCTCAGCTAAAAGCACGAGGGTCAAGGGCTAGGATTCCTGCTCTCAGGAAGCACAGCAATTCTGTGCCACATAAGACTTATACTCTCAGATCCATCCTTGTGCTGTCCACATTCCCTGGGCAGCTATCTTCTGTGTAATAAACTTACAGTATGCCTGGATTTATATGAGCACTTCTGATGTTTATGGTTCAGAGCCCATATCTAGTTCTATTGAACACTGACCATTCTCAAACACCATCTCCAACTTAATAAGCTAACACGAGCTACATCTGCTTCCAGGACCCTTATGGTGTAGCAGTGGGTGGCACAGTGGGACACTGCTTATGTACTGGACTGGCAGTAATTGGAGGAAGGATGATAGCGCAAAAGATCTCTGTCCGAACTGGTAAGGTCTCATTTTTTTTTTTTTCATGAAAATGGAAGTATCATCTGTTCTAATGCTTGAAAATCATGGAGGATAATAGAATGCTAGCTCTTATCATTTTTCCAGAGGCCACTTGATCTCTGTGCCTGATCTAGGCCTTGGTACACATTGCCTGTTACTGTGCACTGACTTCTCCTATGTGTACAAATGAGAATATCACAAGCTTATCTAAAATATGGCCACACTTGCTTGTTTTGTAACCCAGTGAAAAACTTGTAGAAGTTTGGCCTGAAGTATTTGTTAAGCAGACCCTGTGTGAGGCTTGAACATTTTCAACATTCAAACCGGGCTGGGGTCTGAGCTTGTGGGCACTGATAGCAGGCTTGGCCGCAGCACTTTTTCCACGCTGTGCCATCTCCGGGCCCTCGAGAGACCGGGGTTTTTTGTTTTTTTTTGTTTTTTTGGTTTTTTTTTTGTTTTGTTTTTTCGAGACAGAGTTTCTCTGTAGTCCTGGCTGTCCTGGAACTCACTTTGTAGAGCAGGCTGGCCTCGAACTCAGAAATCCACCTGCCTCTGCCTCCCAAGTGCTGGGATTAAAGGCGTGCGCCACCACGCCCGAGACCGGGGTTTTAAGGTGATGAGCTGCTACAGTCCAACTGCTGCTTGCCATCTTTGCTTTAACTTCTCTTTCTACAAGCAGTGCCCAGAGAAAAGGTCAGTTGTAAGGGAAGAGGAAAGCTTCAGGTATTGTTTGCATGTCACAGTGGAAGCAACACTGACTCCCTTCTCTCTCTCTTTTCCAGTGACAATCATCGGAGGCATCGTGTTTTTGGCGTTTGCATTTTCTGCCCTGTTTATAAGTCCAGAGTCTGGTTTTTAACAAGCTGTTCTCCTGTGTTCAGCGTAAGATAGGCAACTCTTTTCTGTACATAGTGTACATTACAACTAAAAGTAATGGGAAACACTGTATTTTGTAGCATTGATTTGTAAGTTTGACCCACTTAATTATTATGCCCAAAAGATATAATCATTGATTTTATTTGTAAAGATTTTTAAAAAGGTTTGACTCCTAAGTGTGGGTTCTCTCTAGCTTAATTATGTTGACACCTCAGCCTCCACTTCTGCTTGATATATGTGTCCACTGAAGTGAGGCTGACCATTGAGTTTTCTTGTAGCATGACCCCCTTATAAACACATTTTCTCCTTGGTCACTGGGGTGTTTAATGTATACCTTAAGCATTTCCTTGGGGGAAAAGAATGAATTACTTCTACTTTTAAAACCATATTCCTGAGCCAGTAATCAGTAATTTTATCTTGTCCTTGGGAATTAGGATTATATCAGTAACAAACGGTAAGAGTTGCTGGTTAGGCCCGTTCTCCCTCTTATTTTTTTTAATTGGGTCGGACACCCAATATAAAAATAGTCAATATTTGACAACATGGACTTACCAAATTAAAAGAGAATACTATGAATGTATTCATATTTTTCTATATTGAATAAGCATTGTAACAAGCAATGTAAATAAAAGGTATAACTAGTACTTGTTTTCCTCGTGTGTTACATACAAAATACTTTATGATTTCATTTCTTAGACTAAGGTTTAAATGTGAAGGCCAGCTCTTCTATAGAAACGTCCAAGCATTCCCTGGGTGGGACATGATGGAATAATTCATATTTACTGAGATGACAAATGCCCACAATGTAATCTGAATTTGAAGAGATGTGGAAAACCCAGTTAAGTCTCCTAATGTTCTTCTGAAAACGGTTCAAAGTTATTTTAGTTGTTAGCTCTTCTCTCCAAGTATTGTTAGGCAGTAGAAAAAAATTGAAGAAGTCATTTCTGCAAGCTTTTAAGGAGTTTTCAAACTCAATAAAAATACAAGATTAGATGATAGAAAAACAATGCCCATGAGTTAAAACACTTTAAAAAAATTGTAAGCCATGTCCCCATACTACACCTTGTAGACTGGTGAGAGATAAGTGTAGAAAGCAGCTGGCAGCACTGTAAGCTGCCGAGCCCCAGCCAGAGATGGGGATGGGGAACCAGTCGTTGGAGGAAGAAGTCTTGTAGCAGCAGGACATCACTGCTTAGAGAAAGTGGAAGGTATAAGGTAAACATTGTTGACACAATCAGGCCCCAGTGTTGAATAAAGAAAGGAAAATGTCACTGACAGATTTAAAAACATTTAATAGTTGTTCTATAAATCCAAATGGGACTCTTACACATATGTGCCACATAAAGCAGGTGATACTGAGAGCAGCACTGAGGTATTCTTTATTTTTAAATCAGAGGAAACAGGTCTAGAGCTAATTATTTTTACATTTACAAAAAAAAAAACAAAAAAAAAAACAAACATTGCTACTGCTTGGCTCTTTTGCTGGGTTTTAGGTTCTGAATACATCACAAGGGTCTAGAGAAAAGAGCGTTACGACAGTCTGTTGTGATTCTCCGTTAAAGCTGTGCATGTCGTACCGCAGGAGGCCTGAGGGAAGGCAGGCTGGTGTGACACTTTTACTTCTCCAAAGGACAACTTTGATAAACAAGTATAACCAATTGTACTGGGCCCAGTTACAGCGGCAATATTCAGCTGGTAGCAAGAGTCTGCATTTTATTCAGTGCTGTATTTCCAAACGTAGCTCATGAAAGCCAGGGAACCAATATAGCACCATTGAAATCGTTCATAATCCTTCATATTTCTAGTTCTGGCAAAGGGGTAAATACCTGAAAGAGTGTAAGTCTCAATTCAATGTTGGCTTTAGAAGGGGAGGGATTCTTATCTGGAGATACACAGCCATGTGCGTGTCCCTCTTTTGGAGCTGCAAAGGATGTGCTCTGCTTATTCTTGTTTTAGTTTAAACCCAGAACCAAGCAGTAAGGACAGCAATGTCAGGAACAGCACAGCAAGACCACACGGAACTTAAGAGAAATCCGGTGCATGTTTGTACAACTGCCAACTGATTCAACAGAGTTTACAAAGATAAAACTTATATCGTTTTTTGCACTAACTGGTTTTAATACAGCACTAATTTGTCTTTGGGCTTTAATCTTTACACAGGGTGAATATGAAAGTGCTATACTGGAGCTTTCCCCAGCTTAAACCACAGTAAAATAGATTTCAAAATAAATTTTAGAATGGTGTAAATTCCAGTTCTGGCTGACACACCCCTTGCTTATTCGTAAGGGACTTTTTGAAGGCAATGTCTTTGCTTGAAATCAACTTAACTTCTTTTTTTTTTTTTTTTTTTTTAAATAAGCTTTGTAGTTCTCTTCAAACCATTGCCAGCAATAAATGTGAACCAGTGCAGGCCAGCTTAGAACATTTGAAATGTCAGTTCTTAACGCGATGTCACAGTTTGTTTTCACTGATTTAAAATCAAACATCTAAAAATGGTATATTTTGAATTTATGCCCCTCAGAGTTAGATGCCTCTTAAGTAATAAACCTAGTTTGTGTCTGACAGTATTTTAATCACTGCTCTCCAGGGGACCCCTGTGTGTGTTAGACCCTGACTGTGGGACTCCAGAGCCACATCAGTGCTAAAGGAGGACCATAGCCCAGTTTGGTCACGTGAGCAGGAAGGGTCCTCACACAGCTAGACTTCCTATGTTCAAGCACCACTTTGGTGGACTGGACTATGGAGGATCTAAAAGACAGCCAACTTTTCAAAGTTTTCAGTGTGTGTGTGGATGTAGTGACGACAGTCATTAATAGATATTACTTTGCTAGCATTTCCCCAAATAGGCAAAAACAGAGGCAACATGTGCCCTTGGTTCTGTCTTACTGGCCTTTTGACTGTTGGGGAAACAAACGTATAAAAAGTGCCCGTGAATCAGAGAAGGCAACAAGTGACACTATGTGACCAGAGCTAAAAGGAGTTAGCTTTTAATGTTCTTTCCTTAAATGAATTCAGAGCAGGAGGGAAGTGCAGGGACATTCAGGTTTACCCTCCACCACCATCCCGATGCACAATGGATCCCAATGATCTGTCAGTGGAGAATCACTAGAGGGTGGGGTAGTGACTGCCCCAAACAAGAGCAAGTTCTCCAAGGACAAGAAAATAATGCAATAAATTAAATACAGGAGACCAAATCACCAACTACACAATGTAGAAATATAAATACACAGCCATTTTATTTAGGAGACCCAGAGAACTGCTTTGGGAACAAGCGTTCCTTGCAGCCTCTCCTAAGTCCTGTAAATACTTACTATTGTGATTGTCTCTTGGCTCAGCACCTCAGTGTTTGCTGGTGGTGTTGATGGAATCTCAATAGTCTCCACAAACTCTATATAGCTATAACTTACGTCACTAGGACATTTTCCTGGGAAAACCCAGGCATCTTAAAAAATATTGTTGAATACTCAAATCTTTCACAAATTATTATTTCAGAAAAAAAAACAAGGAATGTAGTGGTATGACAACGGAAAAAATATGCAAAACAGTCACATGGAAAAAAAGATTTTTAATTTTTAAATATATAAGTTTGCTTAATTTCTGATGAGCTGTTCAACACTGTTTTAAATATCCTGAATTAGTAACTATGCCAACAAATTTACCTCCAGTGTTTCCACAGGAGACATTAAAATAAGACCAAATTATAGTTTTCTTCAACCAAAGCAGTCTTTTCTCAGTCCTTTTTGTGCAAAAATATTACAAGAGCAACTCAAATGGGAACGCTGAAATGACATGCCAACATTTCAGGGCACATTTAAAACACTCAATAATTCTTGAAGTTACTGTATCCTAAAATATTACTACCAACCGTTTATAGATTAGTTCTGTATATCTACTCAGACAGATGCATATTCCTAGACCTCTGAAAATAAACAGGCTCATTGGTCTCTTTTGGTGTCCACACAATAGGCAAGATAGGTTTACAATAGTGTTTAAATCAAACTACGAATCTACAATCTCCTGACTCCACCACATTCAAAACAAAAGTCAGAGTTTATTTGGCTACCTTGAAATCATTCCCATAAACCTGCTACGGTTCACTGGATCTAAACATTTCTCAGAAATGTGTCATTTATAATTTCACCTAAGTGATGATTAGGGGATCCTTTAAAAATGGTTAATGCCTAAGATACAAACTTTATCTAAATGAATAATTGCAATAAAGTGCTTATTACCTTTCAAAATGATGCTCTTAAACTGTGGTATGTTGTTCTAAGTGTGTGCTATTCCTCCCATAAGGATCCCCAGGCATGAGAGTCTGATCTCACCTGTCTCAGAAAGCAGCAGCACTATCTTTTGGTAGGTAGGCTGACAGTAGGCACATTACCCATGCGGATGAGGCTGGACTAGGGCTACGGCAAAAGGGGAGGGAATTAGAAAAGTGGGAGGCATGTGGAGGGTTCCTACTACACTCATAGTTATATACAAATATATTAAATATGCTATAAAAATAGTCAACTCTTTTCCTTTGCATTTACTTAAGAAGCTCCTCTTAGAAGAGTGTTCACTCAATCCAGACAAACTTAGAAGGTCTCTTTATGCAATCACTATGAAAATGGCAAGTGCCGTTGTGCTGTTTCTTCACCACTGAGAAGTTCCAGTCAGCTCACACCTGGCTATGCACCCTCAGCAATATTAATATCCAGTGTTTATCCTTTCCATTGTGGACTCTGGTACTAAGAACAGGACCACAAGTACTGGAAAGATGATAGGCTTGAACAACTTTTACACAAATGTCTACCAACAAACCTTTAATCACCAAAGAAACAAAAAAAGAAATACTAAAAATCCTATCTGTGTTCCACTTTTAAAAAACTGCCTCAACATAGTGGAAACATTTTAAACACAGTAATATCCAAGTGAAAAGAATCTACCTGTGTAGACTAAGGGTCATTTCTAAGGCTTGAACAAGGCTCATCTCCCTCAACGTGATGCCCATATATGGCCAGACTGCTTCAGTGCTCCCAACTTCCAAGAGACTGCTTTAAGGCAATGACCAACTACTATACAGCACACAGAATTCAAACACTTGCTAGTTAGCCTGGAGTTTGCTATCACAACTATTCAAAAGCACGGGCATTCTTTTATTAGTACTACATCCCTAAGCCATGTCTATGAGACAGCAGAACACAGCACTCTAAATGCTACCCTGACTGAGGATAGAGCTTGGGGAAGGGTCTTGGTGCTCATGTGCAAGCAAGCCCACCTACCACAGTTGCTTTCCTCTCACAGTCTCATCTCTAAGGAAGGAAAGAGGACTTGATATTTTCAATATCGAGGCTCTGGTTTAACGCCAGCCTCAAGGGCAGCTTTGTGTTTACTGTTCTAATCCTGTGTGTTCAGCAACACCAAGTCACCCCATACAGAAGCAGTCCAGAGCAAGGTACCTGCAGGGCAATGAGAACCTGTTTGACCTTCACCCTAACAATTTCTTAGTTAAAAAGCGCTGCCCAGAATCAAAAATTTCAAAGAAAATCAAATCCATGAAATACAGCAAGAGAAGTTAAGGTTTCTAAGAAGCTGAGAAGTGTTTCTTTTTGGTATCTTTTCATGATTTAGATTTGGGGTTTCAGTCAGCTTTGGCTACAGAAATGAACAGGCAAAAGATGAACTTTCTTCAGAATACTGGAGTCGTGTGGGGAGCAGACAAAGACAGTTTGCCATCCAAAGGAACCAAGAATTAAGGAGCTAAGAGGCAGCTGGTGCTGACAACTGTTGCCCAGCATGCATCTCCGTGTGGACAGCAGCCTTAGCAACTAGAGCTCCTTATCAACTGCTACTTTGAAGCAGGGAAATGAACTGTGAAGAACAGCAGGAATTACATAACTAGCATGTTGAATCTCCTTATCACTAAATCCTTGTCACTATGTAATGCAAAAAGATAAATGAGGCACAACTCCGAGGACATGGAATGGCCAAAGATAAGAAGGCAATGTGGAAGGGAGAAAAGCAATGTGGGTGCTCGACTTTCATTGATTTCATCACATGTGCACAAACTTGCATCAATGTGTATTCTCACAACTATTTCTGGTGTTCGTATGAATGTCAGCTAGAAGCACTCTGCAGCGTGTGAGTTACTGACTGGTGTCTAGACACACTTCTTATGCAGAAGAGTAGGTACCAATTTTCTTTGGTTGTTTTCTTTTCTATCACTAACTTGCTAACTTAATTGCTGTCAGGTAAACAGGAAAACAAAGACATGCTTACTGATGATGAGAGCAAAGCTAGAGACAGACAGTTGACTCCGAGTTCCCCGAGCCCTGGTCTAGCAACTCTGCCTTAGGTTATCTGCACTGCTGAAACCGGTTTAGCACCTCACCATCGCATACTTTCCTTTTAAGGTCAATTCTAACGTGCCACACTTATCCTCCCTTTTCTCAGTAATACTTGATATTCTATATTCTACTGATCTTTTGTTCTATAATTGAAAAACTCATTATTAGTACCGTAAAATCTAAAAAAATGCCTTTTAAAATGTATGTAGCTTTGTTGGAATTTATTACCTGTAGAGAATGATATTGCCAAATGAAATCTTAATGTTTAAAATAAAGCATGTGAGTTACATTATTCTAGTGCTGCGATGAAAATCAAAGACAACTTGTCCCTTGTCTCTGAGCAAGTATTTACTGGTAATTCCTAAAAGAATTACCTAGCTTTAAAGGAAGATGCAAACAGGAAACGATTTTGGGATCACATTCCCAGCTGTGATGCTGTCAGGGCAGTCCAAGAGACGCAGCAGTCTTCATGGGAACTTGAGAATGACACTGCTGCTAAAAATGTACTAAGGTTTCAAAACTGCTACTGAAACCAGACAATGAATTCAAGATGGTGAGTTATCACCTGAATTAAAATCAAGGCACTATGGGTTTTTTCCCCTCAAATAACCCTGAATCATTTCTGACTAAAAGAAGCATTGAAGTTTTTAAAGATAATAAAAAGATTCCAACAAATCCTAAAAGTTAAAATTCCCACCTCTGAGAATGTTAAAAAAGTGCCTAAAATGTTTTGTGTGCAAACTTTACTCTTACAACTGAAACATTCTTGAAATTACTTTCAGGCTTGTTGAAAACCATTTACATAAATATTCCAACTATGAAATATATCAAAATACGTGATCAAACTCTCAACAAACCATCTAAAATAATAAAGCAGTGCAATTCTCTCAAACATAATTGAAAAATAATGAAATAAGGGATATTTCTGAGTAAGTGGAAATGTAGCAATAATTTAACCTTAAAAAAATCCATTCCCAGCAGCACATATTACCTCACTGAACAAACTGTGACATCCCAGCCAAAGCACGGACAAAAAGACTTGTGCCCTGGAAAAGTAACTAGAACACTACTGTGTTGTAAACAAAATGAAAAAAGAGAGGTTGTTATCAGTTTGTACATGGTGTCAAACCTAATGAAATGCACTCATACCTGTGAGAGACAGATAATGCTTTCTGTTTCAAAGTGGCTTTCTCTCCTCCATCCAGACACAGAGACACTCTACAGCATCTGTACACAGTGAATTCAAACCTGCACAACATTCTCAAAGTCATCACGGTTCCATCATTATCTGAACAGGGAGAGGAGTTTGGGGTGGGGACTATTAACTACTGGACTATCTTCATGGCATTCTAAGCAAACCCCTGGCAGTGGTGTGCCCTCTGTAATATTTGATGCAGGCACAGACCCACTAAAGCTACCAACATCGTTAGTGCTCTTCGGATTCAGTAAAGATCTGGTTGATAGCTGAGCTTGTTAGCATTTGGCAATATACTCTTTCTATCAAAAAATACCTGGGCAAAGAAACTGTCAGAATTGGCTGTGTCCCTATGACCATTTCCCACTGGCTGGTATTTAGTGGACATCTGAAGCACTGGGCAGCACTTCCCTACCGTCTATCAAGGAACTGAACACTCAAGACCACCCTCATGAAACTGTTCAACTTCTGACCGAATGCCAACTGAGCGATTCTTTCTGGCCATCCCCTTCCTCTCTCATGTCAGAGAGGAAGTGTGTGTGCTACTGTGGCTGGACCTTGGAAGGGTCAGTCAGGCTGTCAGTCCTGTGCCGAGGAAGCTGCTGTTGCTGCTGAGGCTGGTGTTGCTGGTGGTGCGAAGGAGGGAAAGTGCTCTGTTGTAGTGGAAAGGCAGCAGAGAGGATGAGCTGTGTCGAAGGATTCCCATGGAGCAACCTAGATGTCTAAAAACAAAAAGGATGATGCAGTCTGGCTTCTGCCTTCACACTCGTCAGTTCACACTGCCCACAGTCCACAGACACAAGGGCTTTAAACTCTCATTCTGTTTGCTAATCTAAAAACTATTTTTGGAAAACAAAAACCTTACCTTCTTTCTGAACACATAATAAGATTTGACTTTTTAGAGGAATTCTTGATGGGAATGTCTTGAGACAAGCCACATACTTCCTACAGGCCCAAATTCTAAGCAGTAAACTAGAGCACAGCTGTGTCTGGATAGAACACGAGCACTGCCTGGTCAGACTGACAGTGCACACAAGTCTGCCTGTTGGTAAAGAATCAATTGTAACCCCAGTGTGAGAGACAGAGACAGAGGATTTCAGAGGCTCACCAGCCAACCAACCTAAGCTAGTGAATAAACCAGTCTCATGAGACCCTTGTAGAGGGCATTTGCTACTTTGTGGGTTCTTCTTTCTCCCACCCTCCTCCACCTTTTCCACCCTTTCAATCCCCTAACACTAGAGAGAAAAGGATAGAAAAGAAAGGAAGATCCCTGAATAAAGTCAGGGAATGGAAGGCAATGTTATGAGACCACTTTGTGCTAACTAGGGGTGCTGGGTTCCTTAGGGCAAGCTTGATCTTCACCATCAGGATAGCTAATTTCTTCTTTCTTCTTTATGCACAACTACTTAACAAACTTCAACAGCAACCAACCAAAAACCCACCTCTCAGGGGCCCTAGCATTTATATACTGAAAGTCCCCAGAATTTCAAATGTCACACAATCATAGACCCTATCTGCAGCAGGTCAAATCACAGCCCTGCTAGAGCACGAGGCAAATCACTGTCAGCTGCTGTGGACAGTCTGAAGCAGCCCCATATCCCATACCCAAGATTATAATGAAAATGTATTCAAAAAAAAAAAAACAAAAAAACCAAGGTAGACTGAGGAACACCACCTGAGGCTGACTGACTGCTAGCCTCCACACACCGTAAAGTCAGACAGCAAGCAAGCAAGCACAGGCCTTACGCAGGCTTGGGTTAACTTGAGCTATTCCACTGTAGATGTGTGACTTGGTCAAGCTGTCCACTTCTCTCAGCCTTGGCCTTTTCACTTTGTACAAACTCAGCATAGCAGTGTCTTTTACTAACACTACAGAAAAAGGAGGGCACAGCTGGAGGTTGGAGTCCTGTGTGGCTGTATGGGTGACAGAGTAAAGCCCTCCCCCAGCAATAACCAGACACACTGGGTGCTGCATTTCCTGTCTGACCTTCAAAGTCTCAATTTACCACTGTTTGTCCACCATGCTTTAACTTCTGGCTGTCTGTCCATCTGTAACTGGTACACAAAAAGGTCGGACTAGCTGAGAAGATGGGAGAGTTTTCAAGGAAAGTACTTCTGGGACATAACACACTTGCTACAACTTGTTTGAACTGAAGCTAACGTGGGTGACTGACATCTCCAAGTATGCCTACGAACACAAGGACAGTCTTCAAACCTAAGACAAGAAAACCTGCCAAGGACCTTTACGAGTTTTCATCTTGATTTGTTACTAGAATAAGTCTTAGTAAGACAAAGGGATTTATATTATTTAATTCCCTGACCACAACACAAGTACAATTTCAAAGCAGTTCATTAGAAAAGTGAAATTATGTATCATCTATAAAATATGTTTAGGGAAAGCATTGCCCATTTAATATCTTTATGGCTCTTTTGTTTGGAGGGTGCGTTTTTGTGGTGGGGGCAGGGAAGAAGAGACTGTTCATTGTATTAAAAATACTTTTAAACATTTATTCATTGTGTGTGTGTGCACCTGCCAGGGTTCATATGTGGAGATAAGAGAACAATTTCTCCTACCACGTGGGACCTGGAGATTGAGCTCAGGACATCAGGCTCAGCAGGAAGCACTTTACTTATTAAGCCATGTCCATGGCCCCAAATGTTCATTTTTTTTTAAGGGCCTGTCGTCTTTGATAGATCTAGAACACTGAGACCTTAAGGCCTATCACATTTTAAGTTTCCGTTTAATTCTCACAGGATATATATCAAACATGTATTATAGTCACCTAAAGAATAGTCTACGACTGGTTTTATTATTTGTAATAATAGCTAACCCAGTTATTAATTGCAGTACTTCAGACTTAAGCCCTATGAAAACTGTGGGTATGACGAGGCAATATTTCCCTTAGCCCAGATGGACTCCAGCAGAAACCCCAGCAGACTCCCCAGCACTGGAGTCTAGGAACTAACTAGTTCTACTGGCTCCTTGCTGAGGATTGCCATCCAGGGGACTTTCCTCTGGACCTAAGGATAGGCATTCTATATGACTTATCCACATGGTATCTGAGTGGGTTTTGTCATGAATACAAATGTCTTACTACATTTGCCAGGATTATGGTCATCTCTGCCAGTTAGCTACATACCGTACAGTATATTTAGCAATTTACATGCTTTCTTTTAAAAAGGCATGAAGTGTGAACTATTATTATGTCCAATGTATTGATGAGGTTTGTCAAGTTAAAGTGCCATGCCAAAGCTCACATGTATATGGTGAAGCCATGACTCAATTAAGGATACCCTGAATTTAGAGCTCAAGTTCTAATGAAAACCTATATTGCATCTACACTGGACTTCACCTTTGACATTAATTTCTAACAAGAAAATTCTAATAAGCTGGCTTGGTGGAGGCAGAGGCAGAGGCAGGAGAATCTCTGAGTTCCAGGCCAGGTAGGAACCCAACAAAACAAAACCAGAGTTGAATAAAATTTGATCAGATAAGTAAGGTAACTCCTAGGCTGAAAAGGGATCGTTCTTGATGTACCTGCCCAGTAAGTACAGTTTGATGGTATGTAAGAAAAAAATAGACTTTTTTATTAAATTCTGGAGGGAAAATAGGCTCAGTAAGTGACCTGACATGAGTAAGAAGTCGGTCACTACCCAGAAGTTCAGAGAAGGAGTATGGCTAGGCAAGACTTTGAAATCTAAAAGCTTTCTAAGACTGAAGAAAAGGTAAAACAGCCAATCTCACTGTTATCTGGTTCTTTAGATATTAAAATCCCACAGAAAGTGTTTAAGAATTTCCCAGACCCTTAAAAACCTATTCATCTAACAGCTTATCTGATTATAACATAGCCAACCCCCTCAGGGCAGCCTCTTCGTGGGGAGTTACCTGTAAGAACTGCTGTGGTGGCTGGCCCAGCTGGGCCTGAGCTGGCTGCTGAACTGAAGGAAGCTGCTGTTCCTGGGAACTCTGCTGTTGTTGCTGCTGCTGCTGCGGCTGCTGCTGCTGCTGCTGCTGTTGTGTTACCGATAATGTCTGTGCCTGCTGCTGTTGTGTGGCGAAGGTAGGATAGGCAGTCACCACCTGACCCATAAGCATGGTACTTGGTACCATGACGGCCCCACAAGCTACAGGAGCAGTCACTAATTTGGTCACAAGTTGCTGACCTTGAGAAAATCTGTGAGAGAAAACAAAATAGAGTCAAAAGGACAACTCAGCCTGTCAGTGCAATATTTATCTCCGCTAATACCCAGTGACATGGTTCATCATGTTATAAAAGCATATGCTCTTAGTTTTCAGAGACTGTCCTTGGAGGCAAAAGATGCTACATAGTGGTAGAGTGCACAGCACAGCACCAACACTAATTTTAAAAGACATTTTTTCAGGGGATATCAGAGCCAAAACACAACTTTTAAAAATACTCATTCCCAAGATGAAGGGCCTTTCATATCACATATAGAAACAAGCTGAAAAGGGGAGGAAGGCGAGCTCCAAAAAAGAACAGAGTCTCTATTCTCATTGCCTATATAATCCTGTAGCTTCCTCAGCCTGAACATAATTGTTATTTAAAGAAAAAATCATATTGCTCAATACAACTGCAAAATATGTAAGCAGCAGCATACTTGTAAAGGCAATAAAAACATGAAACTAGGCTGGGCAGTGGTGGCACACACCTTTAAGCCCAGCACTTGGGAGGCAGAGGCAGGCGAATTTCTGAGTTCGAGGCCAGCCTGGTCTATAGAGTGAGTTCCAGAACAGCCAAAACTATTCAGAAAAACCCTGTCTTGAAAAGCAAAAACAAACAAACAAAAAAACCCAACAAAATAACAACAACAACAACAACAAAACCCATGATACTATTTTATATCATGTATTTAAGACCACAGAAATCCTATTGTTTAAAAAAAGCTTCCCAGTAAACTGTAATTATGCAAAGATTTGTTTTAATTCAGCTATCTGGACTTCTCATTCTAGACCCAAATGCCTTTTTCTTTAATAGTTACATCTATTTAGGCATCTAAGCTCTGAAACCCCGAGTTCATAGCCACCTTCTCTGCTGTAGCACTTGGCCAAACTATTAACAACACACATTTTCTCATCTGAGATATGGGGAAGTAAAGGGAGATACTATACAGTTTTAAATTGGAGCAGAAAGATAAGCTCTCCTCCTGCTGCTCTCTTGCCACCTTTACTAAAAAGACCCAAGCCACACCTGTGCACAGCCTGTAACAGCCTTGGCTGACAGTACACTGCAGTGTGGCTTCTCTGCCAGTCCAGTTTGGAATGAAAAATAAAATTTAACGTTATTCTGTTAAGTCTTTAATAACAGATTTGGCATTTATTTCAACTTATAAAAGCTGTCTATAGTAAGCAACAAACTAAAATTTTATGGTAAAAAATAAAATTGTTGGTTTTAGAAAAAAGCATAATACAAAGGATTGACCTGAGGGGTCCTCCCCATGCTAGGTGAGTTCTCTATTCCTGGCTTATAGCACCAGCCCCTAAATATACATTTTTATTTATTTACTTTTATGACTTTCTTTTACTGTGTCTGCCACATCCACGCAGACATGGGGGAGACCAGAAGAGGTCATGAGACCCACAGAGCCAGAGCTGGGAACTGAACTCAGCTTTCTAGAAGAGCTTCAAGTGCTCTGCAGTGCCGAAGCATTCCTCCAGACCATCTAGGTTTAAATTTTTTTTAATATTTATTTATTTATTTTTGGTTTTTTGAGACAGAGTTTCTCTGTGTAGCCCTGACTGTCCTGGAACTCACTTTGTAGACCAGGCTGGCCTTGAACTCTGAAATCTGCCTGCGTCTGCCACCACCACCCGTTCTTTTTTTTTTTTTTTTTTTTTAATGTTTATTTTATTTAGTTTATGTACATGAGTACACTGTAGCTATCTTCAGATATACAAGAGAGAGCATCAGATCCCATTACTGATGGTTGTGAGCCACCATGTGGTTACTGGGAACTAAACTCAGAACCTCCGAAAGAGCAGTCAGTGCTCATAAATGCTGAGCCATCTCACCAGCCCTAGGTTTTTAATCAATCAATTTACATATCTGAAAACAATAAATGAAGTATGACAACTACCTTATCTGTCTGTCCTGAGTGAACGTAGTGACTGTAGCACTCTGGGTACTGTTCTGTGGCATACTGGATGGAATCTGGACCATGCTCCCTGCTGCAGGCTGAGAAATCACCATTGTATTGTACAGTGGGGCTGTAAGAGTGCTCGGTGTCTGATTTGGAAGAGACGTTTGCTGACTGTGTCCACTCATTACACTCTGTTGACTCTGCTAGAAAAGATTGTATGGAAATTATCTAACAGTTACAGGAGACCATGCTTCTACTACTCACCATCTAATAATGGTGAGAGAACAGAAGAGACAGCAACATATATTATTCAGAGAGAAATGAGCCTGATTTGTACTTACAGACTTAGTCTGGATTCCTTGACGGAAGGTAAGCTAAGACTTTAAAAGAAGCCTCTTCACAGCTAAGTAAAATATACACCGACGTTGTTGGTTAAAAGCAAGTCAGTGACAGTCACACACTCATGATTTTCAAATGGAGTCACAGATATCCAGTAATGAGCTGCCAGCAACCTACAGACTGAGTAAACTGCCCCTGCTTCCCCAACAGTCTGTCTATTCAGTGTTTGCTACTCAGCCTCTTTGGCAAGTCAATGACTTTACATACAGAAAGTCTACGAGCTACAAGAACTTGGTACAATTACTAAACTAAGTCCTTAAACAAATCACAAAACTATTAAATATAAAAATATTTAACAGTAACATATTCTATAAAATATTTTAACGATCAATAGTTTATGCTCTAATTTTTATAAAAAAATAAAGGCTGGTGCAACACAGCCTTTTTTAACTAGATATTTTAGTCAATTACCTGAGTTGGTGTACTTTGTAAAGTCTGTTGCTGTATCATGTGCTGGCCTGTGCTGATATGTCCAGCATTCATTCCACTCTGAACCTGGCTAGCAGGGACAACTTGGCCTTGCATATTTATAGGTGCGAGTTGCTGGGTATTACAATTTCCAGAGGAAAGTTGAACAGAACCAAAATTCAATCCAGGGTTTGACTGCTGCAAAAACATCTTTGAAAACAAAGATCACATTTTAATGAAATTTCTTTGGCAGGCAAGAAGGCTCAATAGGTACAAGTGTTTGCTGCATAAGTCTGACAGCCTGAATTTGGTTCCTGGATCCCATAGTGAAAGAACAGATTTTCAAAAGTTATCTTCTGAACCCCACATATACTCCATGGCACATGTATGCATGCGCGCACACACACATGCACACACACATACACAATAATTATAATTACACGGGGGGGGGGCATACTGGGAATCAAACTTAGGGCTACAAGCATTTTACCGATGAGCTACATTTCCAGCATAAATATGCTTTACAGTTAAAAACAAAAACAAACAAACAAAAAAACCCAAAAAAACAACCAACCAAAAACAAAAAGCAAAACAACAAAAAAAGGGAGACTACTGAAAGAAACCAAGCAAAATGAAGTTTAACAGTCTAGTAATAAGTCATTAGAACATTTCATGAGAACGGTGATAGTAGCAATAAACCGTGAAGCTACACGTTCACTCTTTTCACTCTCGCACACATCAGCTGTGTTCCTCAGTGCTCCTCCTTGGGCTGCTGCTGGCAGCTCTGGATCCTCAGTCACTCAGCTTGTAGCTGTGCATAGAAGCAGTGCTCACTTAGCTTCCCTTCGGCAAAGCCCTAGTGGCCTAGATGGCCCTGCTGGTTAAGCAGTAAGTGTCTTATCAAGTAAGAGGAATCATAGCTATTGGCATTTTACTAACACTATTATAAACTCTCTACCTTAAGTGGTCCATAAAATAAAATTTTATATTATGGACTTGAACTTACTAAAATTTCGAGTTCATTAGTCTAAAAACTAGTAATCTGATAGAAATGTTCTTAGCATGAGTGTTTTTAGAGGCTTGATATTATTAAGCAGGTAGCCAATATTTACAGAACTGGGGTAAAAAGACCTCTTGCCTTTGACTTTTCACAAAAAAAAAAAAAAAAAAAAAAGAGCCAATTTTTAGGAACTCAAAATGTGAAAGAGATTCTCTGTGCTCAGACAGAATAAGTTACCTGTAGCCCTTGACCATGGACCATCTGAAGTTGCTCTTGAATTTTCCTTAGTTCTTCTTGCTGCCGATGAATATTTGCCTCTATCATCCGTGTCCGCTGCTCTAGCTGGTCTTTTAGATGCTGCATGGCTCCTAACTGAGCTGAAAACTGAAACTGAAGCAGCACATGGAAAGAGAGTACAACACACTTTAGCTGTGCGGTGTGAGTCAGGCGAGAGCTGCTCCCCACACTCCATCTCCGCTCTGCTCAGCTGCACTGGAGCTGGACCTCAGAACCAGTCTCTGCCTGCAGACCCACAGCAACCTGCGCAGAGGCCACTGGGCGAGCTGCAAAGGAAGGTGCTCTGCTCCTGGGAAGGTGCTTGCCTCTCTTCCATCACAAGTGCCAGTGGGTAGCTTCCTGTCTATGGCACTGCAGTGACTAGCAGTTTCTAGCCAGGTGAGCCCCTCCTGTTACACGTGTCCTCCCTCTGACTTACATTAGTGGTTGTCCTCACAGTTTCAGTTTTCACCCCCTTCCTTTTTTTTTTTAAAGTTACAACCTGGTAAGGGCACATGCCACTGAATGTGTGTGTAGGTCAGAAGACAACTTGGAAGAGTCAGTTCTGACTCACTCTTGACTGATTACAAGAACAAACTACAGTTAGACGGTGTGAGTGTGTGGAGGTGTGATGGCACATTCCTTTATTCTTAGCACTGGGGAGGCAGAGGCAGGCGGATCTCTGTGATGTCAAGGCTAGAAAGTTCTAGGTCAGCCAGGGCTAGAGTGAGCCCCTGTCAAAAATGAAAAGAAAAAAGAAAACAACCCGAGCTTCTATTGTAGCTTAAGAATTTAGTAGAACGAGTTCTTTAGTTGCTCACTTCACTTGGACATTTTACCAGATGAGAATGTACCCGGACCTGGAATGAATCCATACCAAATTCTGTCATCTCGAGAGTCCCCTCTTTGTGTACATCAGCAGAATTATCCAAAGTTAGGCAGGAGGATCACTAATTCAAGACCTACCTTGGATATAGAGTGAGTTCAAGGTTAGCCTAGGCAACATTTTATGGCCCGGTCTTAAAATAAAAAGTAAAAAGAAAGGGCTTGTGGGCTTATATATAGTGTTTGCCCAGAATGTTCAAGACCCCAAGTTTCAGTTCCTAGCATCCTCCTTCCTCCCCACATATCAAAATCACTAATCCTCATCTGAGTGACAACCAATACTTTATTCTGGTGCTATTCTGAAAAAATCATTATACCTTTTATCTATACTA
The DNA here is from genome assembly GCF_978045245.1 of Mus caroli. Taxonomy (NCBI): domain Eukaryota; kingdom Metazoa; phylum Chordata; class Mammalia; order Rodentia; family Muridae; genus Mus; species Mus caroli. Next base: position 78,831,679 of record NW_028227259.1, read on the forward strand.
TCCTTAGACCAGTTTAAACTGTAGTTTTTAAAGGCTAAGCAATTCTAAGAAATCATGAATGAATTCCTCTACATTGAGGGTTTTCAGTCTTCTGGTTTTTATGTCTAGTTAATGAGCTACAATGTAGACACACTTGATGTCACTGCTCACTTAGTTCTTCTGTTCTGTGTGACAGCAGAGCAGTTCACTTCATGGAACATCTACTCTCACCTTTCTGCAGTGAGCTGCACAAGTGAGTCGGAAGGCCCACCTTACCCTTTCATGGCTACCTTCACAAAGGTTGTACTAAATGAGCTAGCTCTTTGTAAAGTTGTGCCAAGGAGACTGAATATTACTTCATTTTTATTTTATTTTGTTTTATTTTTGAAAATGGCTTTGCTCTGTAGCCTTGGCTGCATTGGAACTCTCTTTCAGAGATCAGGTTGGCTTCATACTTGTGGTGATCCTCCTGCCTCTGCCTCTGCCTCCCAGGTATTGCACCATCATCTCTGACTTCTGAGTATTACTTTTTAAAGCATAAAAGAGCGACTTTTGAAGATGGCAGTGACCATCTCAGATTCCATTCCATTAGGCTTGAGAAACATTATAAAGTGAGTGCTTCAACTTTCTCCTGCCTTTTTAAAATGTTAGTTAAAATGTTATATTTATTTTTAGGTCATACAGATATTTTATTGTCACTAAAGTTATTCTTATATGTAAATGTTGTCACAATTTGAAACATTTCTAATTAAATACAAACCAGAAAAAATAGAAACAAGCAGAGAATACAGGACACAGGAACAAAAGCGTAAAGTCCATGCTGAGTGAAAACAGAGCACTGAACGCTTAGCTGTAGGTGTGACATAGCATATATCTCAAGAAAACACCTCTATAAAGATGTTATTAGCAATCCTTAAGTGACACCCTGAGATTAAAGAACAAATAGTATTAAATGTCTACATATTACATAGAAATTCTGTCAATTCTTTAAAATAAGATGTAAAGGTTAAATTTAATATTTAGTAAGACAGTACTGTTACAGAGCTTTTAATAGGTTAGTGTGGCTAAAAACCAGGATTTAGTGCCACATAAAATAGAAGATTTCCCACTATATGTATTACTATTTAGTAGTGTTCTTAACATTTCTGAAATGTTGGATGAGCCTTAAATCACACGAAGGTACACAGTAGTGCTTTGGGAATTCCTTTCCTCTTGCCAATTTCAGCACTCACACCTCCTTTGGACTAAGGCCATCTTACATTTCTAAACACCTTTCCTTCTTTTTTTATGAGGTTCTCATGTAGTTCAGGCTGATTGTGAATTTACTATATAGTTGAGGATAGCCTTGAACTCCTGATTTTTCTGCTTCAACCTCCCCCACACAGGTAAACACTACCATACTTGGCTTTTTCCACTTGTTTAAGCTGCATTTAAGGCTCCAAATCGTGTGTGTAGACTAAATTAACATGGTATTTTATTTATGTTATTCCCTTAGATCAAGTAGCTTGTTAGTATAGATAGGCAAATACTGTCAGCATCCAATATGTGTAACTCAATATATACACAGAACTAAATAAATAGCCCGTGTGCAAATAAATGAATCAATATAGAATATATAGTTACTCAAGTCTTCCAATATCCATAAGGAGGGACAAAATGAACTAGTATATTTCATGTTTAAGATTATCATACCTGTAGACTGTTGTTATATATAAGATGTTATAGCACAGTAAGCAAGAAGATATAAAACCATCATTTATCTGTGATTCTTTCTAATAAGGGTCCACCAAAATCATTGTAAATAACAAACATGTCACTACATATTCTAAATACTTCCAGATTCACTGCCTTTATATGTATTTATATATACATATGTATAAAACTATATTTGCTTAAATGCAATTATCATTGGTAAATGCTCAACTAAAACAAACAAAAATACCTGTGACATGCCTTGTGGAATTGGTAAATTTGCAGCTTGAGACATCGCTGGCTGTGTTAATGATGGACCAACTGACTGGGAGTTTATGGACTAGAAGCAAAATAAAAGATGACAATGAGGTGACGCTCACATTCGTCTTTGAGTACTTCCACCACAATACAATCTGATTTGCTTATCACTGACAATCAACCTCACTCTGTTGAGTACGAAGTGAGCTGCCCTTTCTACTCTTCTCTTCTCTTTCCCATGGTGCCCAGCTCAGGCCCTTGGATGTATACTCAATGAAAAGTTGAGTGGCTGAACTCAAGGCAACTGAAACTGAATAGTAGCTCTCACTTAGCACTGTTTCACAATTAAAAAAAAAAGTCTAGCATTTTACTTCAAATATGGAAAAGATTTTGAGTGTCCTATGTCAGCAAAAGATTGATCCTTCCCGAAAGGTTACTGCAGACATCTGTGACCACATCTGTGGGCTCCTGCAAGGCTGTGCTGTTCGCTAAAGGCGTACCTGACTGCTGAAGGACGACCTCCGCTGTGTCATCTTTTCGTGAGCTGGCAAATGCTGTCTGGGAGGAGTGCTAGTATCAGTAGGGATCTTTGTCGGTGTGGCTAAAGACAGTCAACAGAGAACAGAATTAGTACGTACAGCATGAATGATTGATCTCAACATATGCTCCAAGGAATAGACAAACTGAGTTAGTTTTCTGTTATTAGAAAAAAATTAAATCCATACCTACAATTCTAACTACTTTGTAAAGGACAAAGCAAACATGTGAGACAGTAAAACTCTAAAAACAGTTTCTCACCATCCTCAACACCCTCAAGGGACAGACAGGCTTCCTACCTCCTACAGATATAAACCCACACTAACAAACGGCCCAGTGCTTCCCTGACAACCATCCATAACTCTAGTTCCACGGGGTGTGAAACCTCTTTTGACCTCCATGGGGACCGGGCACACTTGGTGCACAGATCATATGCAGACAAAACACTCATAAATCTGATTTGCCTGGTTTTACAATGAAAGGTAGAATTTTCTCTGTTTAAGGAATAATTTAAGTAGAGTATTACTATCTACATATCATCCTTTCATCACTTTAACTCTTTTCTAAACATAAATAATTTGCTTCTCAATGGAAGCTTTACTTCAAAACTGGAAAAGATTAGCATTTGAAAATGTGCTTGACAAAAGTACTGATGTCAGCAACACAAGTAACTGAGAAGACCTCTTTGAAACATGCTTGTTTTCAGCTGAGGCACTCACAGGAAGGGTCTGAGACTGCTGTGTGAGATGACTTTCTTGAGCTTCTAGAGGAGGCAGAAGGAGTTGGGCTGTGATCAAACCTTTCCAGTGCTTCCTTGAGACTCACTGTGTTGATACGATTGTCAGACCCAGAATCTTGGCTCTAAGGAGACAAGAGGAACATAAATGCTTTCTTAGTGCTCAATGCAGAGGTCTCAGTACAGTTTTATCAGGGCTGGAGAGGCAGCTAGTGTGTAAAAGCATTTGCCATTAAACCATAAAGGACCTACATTTGAATTCCCAGAACCCACCCACAGTTGGGTCCAGTAGCATGCCTTTGTAATCCCAAAACTTTTGTGGCAAGATGGGAGGCAGGAACAGCTGGAATCCCCCAAAGTACAAGGGACAGCTAGACTGGGGTGTACAATTGAAAGAGAGAGAGAGAGAGAGAGAGAGAGAGAGAGAGAGAAAGATTCAATCATTCTTAGTTTTTGCCTAAAATAAGGCTAAAAAGTGTGTGTATGTATGTGTACTAATTAGGAAAAAATATTATTTAATAGTTTGTTTTCATTCTCTATTTAAAAAATAAGATGACTCAGGCTAGACTTTTGTATTAAGTTCAAAAATTTAACTCAAAGTAGATTAAATATTATGAGCTAAAACTATAAAACTCTTAAAGAAACCAAAGGAAATGGTTTTATGACATTAGATTTACCAGTAAACTGGAATTCATAAAGTTAAAAACATTAACGCATCAAAAGACAATGCCAGCAGAATAAAAGCGACCCACAAAAATGAGAGGAGGTATTTATACATCATTATCTGATCAGTGCTTAATATCTAGGATATAAAACTCTACAATAACTCAATTATAAAAATGAAAACAGACACATCGCATGTGATGAGATGTACTTTTGTTTCTTGCTGAGACAAGGTCTCACACTACAAACCATGACCCAGTGACAATCCTCCTGCCTCAGTTTCTAAAAAGCTAAGATTATGGGCATGAGCAACTGTACCTAGTTGGCCTGCACCTTTAAACACAACATTGCAAAGGCTATTAAGAGGATCATCTGACTCAGCCTGAGCAACACAGCAAAATTCCTTGTCAAGAAACAACAAAACCCAAAACAAAAAGAGAACAAGGTGGACATGGTGGCACTTCAAAAGCCACTTGGGATGCAGAGGCAGGGTGGTCAGGAGTTCAAGGTTATCCTTGCATACATAATCAGTCCAAGGACAGCTTGGTCCATATGTGACCCTATCAAAAAAATTAAAAATAAAAAATGAGTAATGAATGAGTAGTTAAGTAAGAAAATAAAGACGGTAGGAGGAAAAGAAATACTTCTCCACAGAGGATATAAAACCCTCACCAGATATATTATTCAAACTTACTAACCAGGGAAATTCAAATCAAAACCAGTCATGCTACCTCATGTTCTATTAGCATGGCTAGGACCAAACAACCCACGGCAGACACTTGGGTGGACAATCTCTGTCTGAAGCCAACTTAGTCAACATACTGGGTTCCTGGCTACTGAGTACTACATAGTGAGACCCTGTATGTAATCAAAACAAAACAAATCAACAACAACAACAACAACAAAACCCCCTACTTCTCAGAAAGCATTCAGTGTGGTAAAGATGAGAAGAAACAGGAATTCTTATGGCTTAGCAATGGGACTGTAAAAATGGTATGGCCTCTACAGAGAATAGTGTGGTAGTTTCCCTCACTTTAACAAAGAGTAACCTACCATATGATCTAGTATTCTACTTCTTAGTAAACATCCAAAGAGAAGAAGTGGAAACTCTAATCTGTATGTCTACCTATGTTCACACTATTTTTTGCAAATAAAAGGTGAAGACAAGCCAAGATTTCTCAGACTAATAAGAGGATACACCCATGGCAGAATATTACTCAGCCCCCAAATAAAGGGAAATCTGATATAAGTTACAACTTAATGAACCCTGAGAATATCATACCAAATAAAATTAGCCAATCACAAAGGAACAAATACTGTATGAGTTTGTTCACAGTACTCAGAGCAGCCAAATTAAAAACAAACAAACCCCTAGTTGAAAAGAGCTGGAGGGAAAGGACGGAAAGTTGTTTCATAGAGTTCCCGGTTAGGAGGATGGGGGCATTCTGTGCGTGGGCAGGAGTGACAGGTGTAACACTGGGAATGCTACAATGCTCAAGTGTGCTCTTAAAACCATTAAAATTGTCATTTTATCACATAGTTTTACAAAGTAAGTAACAGAATAAAGATAGTGCTTTATTTTACGAAGTTCTGTAAAATCTTTGGAAGTCACCATTTGCTCCAAATCTTCCATTATGCCATTTCTAGGGGATGTCACTTTGTGCATGAACTACCCACGGCCCTTCCGTTCCTATTATCTTCCCTGACCCTTTCCTTAAACTTACCTCGGTCACTCAGTCTCTGCTTTGGGACAGGAAACACTGTAGCATGTATAAGCAGTATAGACTAAAATGACAATTTAACCATGCTTCCTGTTCCTATAGCTCACAGGCTCAAGGGCGGCCTACAATAGCCACTTACTTCAAGTAAGTATGCTCAATTCTAGTCAGCAGAATTGCCCAAGTGTACTAAGGGGCTCATTTCCCTATTCTCGAAAATTGTCTCAAGCCTTTCCCACTCTACTCAAACTGTTGTGGTCCTTCTCTCGACTGACAGTCTTGCCTTATAGAGATGAGAACACTTATTTCACCATAACCAAAACCAAAACCCTACCTCGGATATAACATATATACTAGTGCTTCCTCACACACCACACACTTAAAATAGAATCAGTGTCCCCTTAAAGTCTTTCTACATGCAGTAGTGAACAAGAACCAAGTATGCATCTTTATTTCAGGGTGAAACATGACTGCTTGCATACATGTCAATATGTGTAAATACAAAACACCTGATCTCACAGTTTCTCACTCTGGGGTGGAGGGCATGTGCCCCAGTGTCTCATCTCCTCCGTCATTAACGTGCAGCTTTTCCCAGCCTGTCTTGTTGAACACACCTCTCACTGCTTCTCAGCCTCTAGAACCTTCCGCCCACCTTCAAAGTCCATGATAAACAAATTACTAGGCATTTTCTACCCTGGTTCTGAATACTTCTTTCCTCATCTGTTCGAAACATAAGACCTCCCCAACCTCCTTGTAGGTCCCATCAGAAGTGGGGCTTCTGTCTTCAGACTCTGAGACCATAACTTCCCAGGATGCAGAAAGTCCTCCTGCTAATGCTGCGCCGTCCCTGCCTGCACTCCTTAAGCTCGAGGCTTGGAGTGAACATACTGTGTCACATGGTTTGTGACGTGGTGACTTCTGGCTTAGTATCCCCCATAATCAGTGCTCCTAAAGCCCTTCTCCTCACGCCCAGCCTGGGGAGCTCTTCCTTCCTGTTGCCTGGTTAAAGTCTTCCACTCATCTGCAGCCACTAATTCTTCGTCATATCTTAAAGTCAATCATCTTAATTCAAGCATCCACGTTTTTTTTACCAAAACCTGCCTCGTTACCTACTCATCCCGATTAATCTGCTAATTCCAATTTTCTCTCTCCTAATTAACTTTTAAATAGCAAAAATCTTGGATTCCTTTTTTTAGATGCAAATGAGGTTTTAAATAGTAAATTCAAAATAAAAATTATAAAGGATAAGCAAATCTCTCTCATAAATTATTGGGAAATGAGATATTTAAAAAAGAGACTGTAAGAAACATACTTTGTCAGCAGCTGTCTCAGGAAGAGACTCTTCAATGCCAAGTTCTCGCCGTCTTTCAGCCCTAACTTCTGCATAACTACAAATGGAAAGAACCAAATTTTAAATGTTTGGTCATTCATTTAAAATACTGCAGAGATGCAATTAATTGGTGTTTGTTAGGAATCTCACTTAACCATCAGTAATTTTGTACTTTCTGTATGTGCTACACAAACCTAATACAGATCTACAGCTTAATGCCTGGACTGGCTAGTTTTGTGTCAACTTGACACAGCTGGAGTTATCAGAGAAGGGAGCTTCAGTTGAGGAAATTCCTCCATGAGATCCAACTGTAAGGCATTTTCTCAATTAGTGATCAAGGGGGAAAGACCCCTTGTGGGTGGGACCATCCCTGGACTGGTAGTCAGTTCTATAAGAGAGCAGGCTGAGCAAGCCAGGGGAAGAAGCAAGCCAGTAAAGAACATCCCTCCATGGCCTCTGCATCAGCTCCTGCTTTCTGACCTGCTTGAATCCCAGTACTGCATCCTTTGGTGATGAACAACAACATGGAAGTGTAAGTTGAATAAATCCTTTCCTCCCCAACTTGCTTCTTGGTCATGATGTTTGTGCAGGAATAGAAACCCTGACTAAGACAATACCTAAATTCAATCTGTATTCTACAAATTAGGTCATCTATAAATGATCGGTAGGAGCAAAGCATTTAAATGAAGAGAAACTAAATGACGGACGAATGATGGGCACACTAGTCTGGTTTTTGCTTTGCGGGAAGTGCACTGGCATTTGAATGCTGGTACAACTTTTGCTATATAGCACAATACTCATGTCAGGCCTTACATATTTATATACTACCTACATCATATTTCCACATATTAAGTGAGCTTAATATTAAAAAATATTAAGTATTAAAACTGGGACAAGATCACTATCATTCATTAAAAAAAAATCACATAAAAATTCTCTTTGACTATTACTACACCTTACAAATGTTCTTCCAGTCATTACCTTACTACTGTGTGAGTACAAACAATGAACTCTGGCCTTGAGTTCCACTGATGGTAAGTAATATAGTAATGAGTCTGAAGCCAAATCCACTGCTGGCCTTTGGTCAGGAACCTATAGTAACACGATTTGCCTTTTCCATATTGCATTACTAAAAATAAAAAAAAAGAAGAGAAAGAAACAATATTTTTCTTTGATCTGTACTTAGCTATGAAAAAAATCTCAATTTTTTTTTAAAACAAAAGCTGGCATTTATATTTAACTCTTTATATAGATGTAATTATTTTCTGGCTTCCAGAAATATGTATAAACTACAAAGAATTTTTTTTAAGAACCAGTTTAAGGTCCCCTAAATAACCAGAACTCACAGATTCCAATTTTATAGTCAGTTATTGCTGATTTTACACGAATTTTTCATTCATAATAAGTTCCATATACTGAAAGTCATACTGTTAACTTGCCAAGATACTTAACACATATGAAGCAACAGTTAACAGTAACACTTTCCCCAAAGATACTGTCACATATGACATCTCTGAGGCTTTTTAATTGTAAAGCTTTAATTAACCAAAAATCAGAATAACATAATTGTTTGAAATAATTCTTTAGTAAAGTTTCTCAAACTATTTTCCCCAAACTATTTCAAATGTTAGGTTCTAAAGTACTTTAACTGATGTTAAGCAAAAATTGGGTTTTGTAGTTAAATAGGTTTGGGAAACTTTATGTACTTCTTTAATATACTATAAGATTTTCCTTTGTGTGTAAGACCAAGGTCAATAGAAACCCGAACCTTCTGTATACATTTATAAAAATAATTCTAAATCTTTTCTGTGTCTTTCATTACTAGAACAAAGCGTCTACTTCTGTGTTTTTAAACAGTTCTCAATAGAAACATTAAGATCTACTTACAGTGCTCGTGACATTTTGCCAGATTTTCTAGGTCATCCACATGATAGTAATCATAGCCTGATGTTCCCAAGACTTCAAATGGCAAATAGCCTATTATTGGTGGTGCCCTAAATTATACAGTAGTAATACATATCAGTATTATAATGTTCCACAAGTTACACTACAGACAAAATTCATTTGGAGAATGGGTTTTATTTTTTTCAAAAATGGATAATGAATTTCAAAAATCATTATGTTCCTCGAGTCCATTACTGTCCAGAATTACATTTTTTTTTTTTTTTTTGGTGAAATTTAAAGGTGGTGTTACCTGTGATCTAAAAATAGAAACTTCCATTCTAAACTGTGTCTAGATGTAAACTCTTCATTTGGTTCTTCAACAGTACACATTTCCTACAAACAAATTAACAAGTATAATTTAGAAGTAATTTTCTGTGTCATGAAAACATTAAATATTCTTAGCATAGGTCATTATAAAAACAGATAAAACAGCAGCACCTGGCAGATACCAGCCGGCCTAAGGTCAGTGGTTACAGTCTAGTGCATTCTCACTCATTCACATGCCTAAGAGCCTACTTAGATACCCACGTCTTTCCTCTGGTTCACACCTCCTATTTCTCAGTGTTTAAGCCAACTGCCATACTTTTAATAGCTAACAACTTCCCATCTCATCAATGACCTCACTTCTGTACACCAGAGTCTAGAATCAACATATTCTTTAATAATCAAAGTAGCCAAATTAAATGTTTTCTTTTAATCAAGTTTTGTTTTTATTTATGTGTATGTATGTGTTTCTGCTTGCATGTCACATGAGTGCCTAAGGAGGGCAGGTGAGGGTACTGGATCCCCTACAGATGGAGTTACATCAGGTGGTGAGCTAAGCTCTTTGTAAGAATAGTAAGTGTTCTTAACCAATGAGCCATCTCTCTAGCCCATAAATACTTCTAATGTGACCTAGGTGTTTTTGAGTCCACCCCATCTCCCCTAGCTTTAGAGATGGAGTTTACATCTTACCTCACTGACTCACCTCACCACTGGCGCACCTCAGCTATCTTCCCATCCTTCCATCTCTCTTCTCTTCAGGGGTCAGCCATTACCATCACCTTGGTAATACTCAAATATGAGCACCCAACTTCCCTAACTCTTCTATGGTTTCTCATGCTGAAATCTCTTCATGGAGAAAAGCCACAGACAGAACAAGTTTCATGCCTGGCCCCTGCTTTTGGTTTCTAACATGAGTTCTGACTATTTTCCTCTCATATACATGAAACCTAGTTTCTGTTTTACGAAGCAATCCATGACACTCCCTCCTCTCTCCTTGCATGTTCTTCAGTAACAAATAAAAGCCAGGGCTTTAAAAGAAAAATAATTCCAATCAAGTCCCACTTACTAGATGAGACTTTCAGCAAGTAACTTCCTTAAGCTTGCTTCCTTAAATATAAAATGTTATAATAGCATCTACCTCAGAAGAGTAAGAATTATATGAAATAAAACATGTATCAGCCCTCCACTTTCCTAAGAGCTAACGGGGAGTGCAAGACTATAGTCTTCTAACTGTTAACTCAGGCGCTGTCCTATACTATGCTGTCACCCAAATTTAAATGTCACCCTGGCTTCTTTCCTGTCTCTAGGGACTGAGGCAGTTCACTTTTCTACTTCCCTACTAAACATCTGCTTATGGATACAAGAAATAAAAATATGTAATTTAAAACTCAAAGAGCAGGGGTTGGCTAGAGTGATGGCTTGGCCTCTCCAGGCGGACTTTGGTTCAGTTCTCAGTCATGATAACCGACAACTGTATGTAACTCCAGTCTCAGGCAGGCCCTCCTCTGGCTCCCCGGCATAAACATGATACATAAATATGCATGCAGACAAAACATCCATATACATTAAAAAATTAATCAAAAAAGAATCAAATAGCAAGTTATACCCAGTAAAGCACATTCTTTTTTTTTTTTTTAATTCATCTGGATTTTTTTTTTTTAGATTCTTTCCTGATAGTAAACTACACACATTAAACCACACATTAAACTCTGTACAAAAGCAGGAAAATGGTGATATACTGCCATGGGATACCCGCAAAGAATACACTAAAATAACTGTGGTAAAAATATAAAGTTCATACATATTTAGTAACTCATTGGCCACTACTACTTCAATGTTCGTAAAAGTTTCAACCTTCTGAAGATAATAAAAATCTCACAAGACCAAATCTAATATCATGAACTGGAATGCACTAGAGCAATTAAAATCAGACGCATACCTTGATGAACTGAGGTGTAGCTAATCTGACAGTAGCTACAAAACAAACTCTATCTTCATAAGAAGGCCTATGTGTGCGTTGTATAGTTCCTTCAAAACCATTGTGTGTTGAAGTTGATACTAAAACAGAAAGGAGACATGTCGTTACTGATATTTAAGCATCTAAGAGCTTGGAAAAATAAAAACAGCCAGTTAAAACACATTATAAAAGAAACATTTTAACTTACCACTGGTTAAAGATTTAAAATTTCCTATAAATCTCACATATTCATAGGTGGATGGCTCCTTTGGGTCTATTGTTCCTCGAAGCATGTGACAACAGAATTCTAACTGATTTTTTGCTGGAATAAGTGATAAAAAGTTGTGTGAATTCTCAGTCATTTTCTCCCACGGAAGTATTCACTAACAGCAGAGTGCCTGCAGCAGATGACTACAGCCAGCACAGGCTAAGAGCCAATCTCCATTTCATTTCTTCTCCCATCCCATTTTTCATTCTAATTTCACAAAAATATTTTGTTCTCCATTTAAAGCTAGGACTGTCCTTTATTTAAAGCTAAGGCCTCCCTTTCTTTCCTGTCACTGCTGTGTTTGGTGTCACTCTCGGTAACAGTCCAGCCTGGACTATGTAGCTGCCTTGCTTCAGGCTTCCCAGTGTTACAACTACCAGCTGTTCCCATCTTTACCTTGAAGAGTAGCCTCTCATTTTCTTTAGGACAGGGCCATGTCACTTGCTATTCACCCCTTTAGGGACTGCAAACTCTGTGGTTCTTTACTGCCTACAATTTTAAATCTCATCAGGTCTTCCATCATTTCCCCAAGCATTTTTCATGTTAATCTAGTTATAGGACCAGAGAACTCACTCCATCCATTTTAAATGCACCCTAGTTTCCGTGTCTTCATTTCTTTACCGCCCTCTCACCTCCAGAGCAATGTCCCTCCCAAATATTACTGACACTGATACTGTAAAAACCACTCAGGTGGTTTTTCTCATTCTTTCTAGGTAGTCTTAAAATGTGCTCTACTGGATCTACCCACTTATCAATCATGGGTTTTCCTCTCTCTTTACTTCTAGTGTTAACTATACAGTTGCCCTTTTCAAAATTCTCAACCTTGATTTTCCCCTTCCAAATACAAACCACCCAAATGGCCTTCATTGGTTCTCTATTGTGTAAAGAATAAAGCCTACACAGCACAGGATGAACACAGGTCCTTTATAACTCTGCCTCATCTCCTTCACAATCACATTATCTGTACCAACTCAATCCATTACAGCTAAAATAGCCTACCACGTTTTCTAGGCAAAGTGCCTTGCATTTTAACTCCTGGACTCCTCCTTCCCGGGGAAGGAGCTCTGTTGTGTACCAAGTCTTTCAGAGGCCATCTGCAAGCCACTGAGCTAAGACTCCTCTGACCCTGAAAGCAGGGGGTCTGTTTTCCTAGCAGACGCTTGTTAGGCAGTTTTCCAAGCAGTTCTGCTTACTGAGGGTCCCTGAGACCAGCTCTGCTCCTTGTACTTTGGGACCTGAGTGCCAACTTTCTACTTCTCCTTTTTCTACACATTTGCCTCAGGTAACACCATTCATTCTGTAACTTCAAATACTGCCTAAAGCTATAAAATTGATTTCTATATTAAATCCAGCCCAAATCTTTCTTCCAAGTACTGCATTAGAATGGGCTAAGGACCAGTGTAAGGCAAATCTGACTGGAAACAATTATATATAGGCTCCAGGTAACTTTTCTCCATGTCTAACATTTGGGGGGGGGGGGGTGTTGAGACGGTTTCTCTGTGTAGCCCTGGCTGTCCTGGAACACACTCTGTAGACCAGGCTAGCCTCAAAATCAGAAATCCGCCTGCCTCTGCCCCCCGAGTGCTGTGATTAAAGGCGTGTAACACCACACCCAGCCATGTCTAACTTTTTATAATCCCTTCTGAAAGAATATCCGTTAACATGGATATACACATGTACATATTTATGTATGTATGTAAGTATATGTATCTTAGTTCTTAATATAGAATCTGAGGACACATAGAATTTTTAACCTGATTAATATCACTATTACCAGAAAAGATAAAATTTAAAGCTAATTAAAAAATAATTAAAAAACACAATCTAATAACTAATGGGAACACAAAAACAATTTATATATATATAATATATATATATACTAAATTTAGACACACATACTTTGTTTTGTTTAGTTTTGTTTTGTTTGGGAGGACTGAGCCCAGCATGTGCATTCCAGGCGAGCACTTCAACACTGTCGGAACAAAGGACCATAACTAGCAGTACTACCATGGGAGGCTCTATAAACCACAGGAGGACAGTAGCCTAGAGGAAACTGGCCATGGCAGATATGTCCCTAAGCCCTTCCATCCTCTTTCTGCTTTCCCAGCCGTCATGTTGTAAACAGCTGTGCTCTATCAAGTCCTCCTCAGCACGCGAGACATCTCTAAACCATGAACCCCCCAAAAATGTGTCCCCTGTCACTGTGCTTAGTGTGGAAGAGACTGTGTGAAGGTAACCAGTACAGCAAGAGTGAAGGCAGCCAAAGTTCCAGTCAACCACTAGCCCGACCTACAGACACTTCTCACTACTTGATGCTTTGTGTTAACTGATGCCAGGAACTGGCTTTTTTAAAAAATTAATTATTTATTTTACTATATTTGATGCTCTAAAAATCATATTAAACATTCAGCAAAGATTATTTCATTAAATATAATAAGATTTCATTTAAAACATGGCTAATTTCCATCTTTTTATACATTACAGTTTTGTGGCATAACTGTGATCAATTTCTTATAACAAACAAGACCTCAGGCCGGGTGTGGTAGCGCATGCCTTTAATCCCAGCACTCGGGAGGCAGAGGCAGGCAGATTTCTGAGTTCGAGGCCAGCCTGGTCTACAAAGTGAGTTCCAGGACAGCCAGGGCTACACAGAGAAACCCTGTCTCGAAAAAACAAAAAAACAAAAAACAAAAAAACAAAAAAAAACAAGACCTCATTGTACATTGGAATAGATCTGGAATCTTAAAATGAACACAATTCCTTTATATATATATATATATATATATATATATATATATATATATATACACACACATATATATACACATACACACATACACACATACTCATATACACACACATATACACTCACATACATATACACACATACACATATACACACACATACACATATACACACACATACACACACATACACATATACACACACATACACATATACACACACATACACATATACACACACATACACACACACACACCAATTTTAAAAGCATTTAATAGAGTTCATGAAATAGTGCTATTTTAATTTAGTTAAACATGTTATAGTCTTCATAAACTAAGAAGTAAAGACTAATGCTTGCCAAATCTAAGATTGGCATCTCTGCTGAGCAGGGCCTACTTACATTTTAAGTACTCAGGGGTTAATGAGTCACTTTCCAGCAGATGAGTAGAGAGTATCTTATAAACCTCTGAATGTTCTCCCTCTGGGATAAAATTAAATATACTTTGATCCACAAGATCAGACTGAAAAAGAAAAAGAAAAAAATTATACAACAGCACTTTGAGAGACATTCATCTCTAACACATCTAATAGCTATTAAGTAACAGAGGGACATGCACTTAATCTTGAATTACCCATAAAAATCAATAAAGTCAAGCTACAAATTTCATAGTAAAAGAATGAGATTGAGAACTTGGAGAAGGCTAACATACCAGCTATCACATTCATGGTCGATGTGATCCTGAAAGCCAGACACAGTATTCAAAAAACCTTAGTTTCACCAAATTTGAGCATTGTAAAATATAATGGAGCTGAGAAATTTAAGAAAATTATAGGCTCTAAGCCACAGCCTTGTAATTTATACAAACAACTGTTAAATGGTGACATCGTACACAAAAATAGTAACAATGACAAGCTACGTGAAGGAGATCTGACACCACTCTCCTCCCATTTTTATTTCACCTTTCCCACACATCTATTCTGAACCACACAGCCAAAACCCTGTATAAGATGGGCAGCCAGCATGTAATTATCATTATTATAGCTGTTTATTATCTACCAATCAACAGTTTTTGTCTTGACAGGTGATGGCTGGGGAGTATGATGCTCCTGTCCTTAAGTAGCAGTGACAGCGAGACCTCAGCAACCTCACAGTTCCCACTGAGGCCAGCCATCCTGCTGGGCTTCTCACTTTCCAAACTCTTCTAATTACAGGACTAGAGGGCAGAGCTGTGGGGGCAAAGCAGCTGCACTTTCCTTTTGCTTATATTTTATACACCTGTAGAGATTATATCTGAATAGCTCTTCTGCTTAAAACAAACTAGTGTAAGGAAAAAAGGCAAGTCATGGGAGAAAGGGTGCTTTCCCACCCTCCATGTGTTTCTGACTTCTGCTTTTCTCTATGGTCAAAGTCTTCTCTACTACATGAAGTGGAGTAGCTTTGACAAACTCCACATCTCTATCTTGCATTTTTCCAAGACCACGTCAGATCATTTCCTTCCATAAAGCATGCCTGGTACTGAAAACCTAGCCAAGTACTCTCAGCTAATGAGGCCATGGGTCGTACTGGAGAATCTACTGTAATCACTTCACTAGACCAGTACACTACTTAACTGCATCCTAAAACTTATCCCTGTATACACGTAAGGAGCTCTCTCCCCTCACCAAAAAAAAAATCGTCTCCGCAGCAGCAGACAGAGATCATAAAGAAAAGTGTCAAAATGCAGACAACAATTCATGGTAATGTGCCCAATCACAATGGATATATCTACAACAGGACCCCTGTACCTAAGGCTCAGGGAACATCTCAGAAGAAAGGACTGAAAGATTGTAAGAACCAGAGGACCAGGAAGTCAGCTGTAAAACTGTGTCTCATATAATGACAAGAAAGCTGTATCAATGACATATTCACATTATTGCTGCCTAAACAAGACCTATACAATGACACCACCAATAGATATGCTAATATGAAAGGGGGAACTCTCATAGAACCCTACATCTAAAAGAGAACTATAAACTCTAATGACTACCGAGAGAATGAGAATTAATCTTTCACAGGGATGAGCCCAGTAACTGATATTCAATACCAAAAGGTTAGCCCTAAGATAATATACACACAAACAACACTGGCTTTGTGTGGCAACTTGACACAAGCTGGAGTTATCACAGACGAAGGAGGCCTCCCTTGAGGAAATTCCTCCATGAGATCCAGCTGTAAGGCATTTTCTCAGTTAGTGATCAAAGGAGGGAGGGCCCATTGTGGGAGGTGCCATCCCTGTGCTGGTAGTCTTAGGTTCTATAAGAAAGCAAGCTGAGCAAGCCAGGGGAAGCAAGCCAGTAAATAACATTCCTCCATGGCCTCTGCATCAGCTCCTGCTTCCTGACCCCACTAAGACAAACTCTAAGGTGATTTAGCAAGTTGTATTTATATATTTATGTATATGTGTATAACAATAGCAATCAAAGAAAAGGAAGTCATCAATTTGAAATGGAGTAAACAGGGACATTGGGAGGGATTAAAGGAAGAGAAAGGAGGGAGAAATGTGCTTTTAAATATTTAAAAAAAATTTTTTTTCAAAAAAATCACATCCTTCAAAACAGCCACACTACAAATACAAAACCACGGATACAAATGAATTCCTTTAGAACTGATGGCTCATGCTTATGTCCAAAGGGGGAGTATTTGTTCTTTAAATGTATATATCTTGCCCCATAATGATGAAAATGGTCATGTCTTTTACACCTGAATCTTCTTCCCTGCCAATCAAGGTACACTAAACTCTGTACCTTAGATATAACGGGCATAAACAAAGAAAATTATCTGGGACCAAGGAGGCATTTGATAATAGCTTAAGGGGTAACCGTACTAAAACCACATCTGTATTTTAATGAGGAATTCTTCTGGAAAAGTAGACAGCCATTATTGCTAAAAGAACGAAGAACTTTTCTTACATTTGAATAACAAGATGCTAGAAAAACATCTTATACTGAAAAAGTATAAGAATTTAAGCACAGATCAGAATGTACAACATAGTCTTGATAAAAAAAATAAATCTGAAATAACTAAAATGTCAGCTGAGAAGTATTTTCTGTTTCTTCTTAACCAACAATGTTTTCTAGTTTCATTCCACCACACGATGATTGCAGTTATCTAATCTTGTTCTTCTATCTATACACAGGCGTCAGCTGCGTCCTCAAAGATGAGAACAGAAATGAAGAGGCAAGAGTACAATCACAAGTAGTGCTCACCACTGCTTCATGCAGTGTCAAACTTTCCATTAACCACTATTTTTCATGTTCTGTTGATCACTGCACTTAAAGTAACACATTTTGACATTAAAAAAGTCACAGGCATCATGTTCCCTCAGTGAACACGTACAACAGGTTCCCGCAGTTATCAAGTACAACTCAAATGGAAGAAAAGAAAACACCAGCTCTCTGGATTCTTTCACTCCTGCAATTATTTTCATGAGAAAGAGATACCTGGGTGCCCTTCTCTGTAAATCTAAAATTGGTTCTAAAGGATTGAAGCTTTTTAAAAAGCAGGAAGGAAAGCCCAGTAAAGGTGCCCTGAGGGGTTACTACTAACACTGAATACGTGGTATCATCAGACCTGTCAGGCTGTCCACTTCACAGTGTAATTCAACTATTCCACACAAAAGATCCATCGCCAGCACTGGGTAAGGGCACTCACTGGCTGTTCCTGCAGAGGGTCAGATCCAACTCCCAGCATCCACACAGCAGCTCACAACTGTCTATAACACTAGTTCTGAAAAGCTGATGCCCTCTTCTGAAATTAGCAAAGTATTTAAGTTTTATTTATTATTTATTCAATGGGTGTGTGTTTTCCAAGCTCTATGTATGAGCACCACATGTGTGCACTGCTGACCCCCAGAACGCCACCTGGTGTGAGTGCTGAGAAGCCTGCGTCCTCTGCAAGAGCATCAAGGGCTTTTCACTAATTAGCTATCTCTCAAGGCCCAGGAAACATATTAAAGGGAATCATTAAGATGGCCAACTACCTAATTCATTTTTATTCATTCAATAAATAATTACTGAGAACTTCTGAAAAACTAGCCAGTATTCTCACAAATAAGGAGATATGAGTTCCTGGCTTTAGCATTGTACAATACTTCTGTAAAACAAAACAAAACAACCAAAACAGTATTAAAGCTCACAACTGTACTCACTTCAATTAATCATATCTTAATCTTATAAAGTCTTACTGTTCTTTTGTTACACGACATTTTATTGTTGTTGATTTTGAAAAGCTGGAGAGGGAACACAGGGTTGTGTGAATGCTAGGCAAATGTTCTACCAATCAGATTACATTCCAGGCTGTTAGCATCCCCTCCCCTGTTCACTAGGCTTTCTTACTATGCAAATATTTTTTACAAGACTTCTGAAAAGTTCAAATAAAGCCTAAATTTAAAGAATGATTTGGGAGTAAAGCATATAAGTAAAAAGTAACATATAAGTAAAAAGGCATGAACAGGGAGAATGTCCACTTGATCCAATCTTCTCTCTGTCCATGGGAAATTAGTTATATGTCACTGCAATCTCATGCTTCACTCGCAAATCATTCTTGACACTTGGGCATTACTTGAGCTTTTCAGAAGAAAGCCCTTAGAAAAGCATAAAGTCAAGCCACTTCTAGAAACAAGTACACAGGGCTAGATAGCTGGCCCAGCAGCTAGGAGCACTTACTGCTGCTAGTCCAGAGTCCAGACCTGAGTTCAGTTCCCACCACCCACATCAGGCAGCTCGCAACAACTTGTAACTCCAGCTCCTTTCTCTGCCTTGGTGGGTACCCATAAGGAAATGGCATATAAACACAGACAGACAGACAGACATACCAATAAAACAAAATTAATAATAATAAAAAGAGAGTACAATGCTTACTGCCTGATTTTCAGTAAACAGTTTTCCTTGTACTGTCTGGCATTTTAAATGTAGAGTCCATTCTCTATATATTCAGGTAATGAGTAGCAGAGAAATCAGAGGGAAGGGAATGCTGATTTTTGTCTGTCTGCTTTGGTTTTTGTTTTTTCATATTCTTAAAAAGAAATATTTACATATTGGTTTACTTTGCACTGTTGTAAATTTTTAAACAATGAACATTTCAGAAGTAACTGAAAAACACTGGACTTTTTTATATCAGAAGCCCATCTTAGATAAATACACGTTATATAAAATTTTCAAATCATTTCAAAAACCTTTAATTGTAGATAGCACTTAGCCTAGTGTTCAATACAGAATGAATGCTCAATAATTATGGATTGAGTAAAAAAGCAAACACACGATTAAAGTATTTACCATGTCAATCAGAATTTCAATGTCCTTCTAATTCTTCATTTGCTGAGGAAGCAGAAAAAGCCCTCAATGAGTGAAACCCTAGGAAACGTGTATTTTGACATGGGCCAGGGCCACAGGCAGTTGGCAAATCTGTTATAGGTATGGGCCAGGCTGAAGAGGAATGGCAATGCTTTCCTCTGGAGTCTGAGTGTTTATAAAGGATCGACTTACATGTACAAACATTAGTAACCTCAGCTTCCTCTTCCTGGGTAGTTTCAGCCTGAGACTCACTGCTCGACTAAAGGAATCAACCAAGACTAGCTAATCGCTCTCCTAGTAATGTACTTGGGTTCCGAGTTATGGAGGAAGCAGGAACAGAACATGTACATGTACTGTACATGTCTGTGTGCCTGTCCTTCCTTCACTCCTAGCTAGGGTTCTAACCCATGCTAAGCATCACTGAGCCACAGATCTGCAGCCCAGGCCACCCACTGCAACTCACACTGCACACAAGTTCTACATTCACTATTTTTAGTCTTTGTAAGTCACTCTTTTGAGAAAATTATTTATTAATTCTGCTAATAGTAAGAAGTATCTCAGTAGAAATTTGGTTAGAAGATTTTTTTTCATTTTGTTTGATATAATATTTTCATCAGGCTAAAAGGCAAACAGTGCAAATCTGGCATTAAAACGGAAGGGGAAGAACAGCAGGCTAAATCACTGGGTGCTAAGAGTGAAGAGCTTAGGACTTAGGTTTGAGAAACAGCAACACCAATACAAAGACACACCCGGAATTTGTGCCCCAACCCTTCAACCACTGTTCAAATATCACTCTCAAGTCTACTTCCTAGTGAACTCTAACATGTGATATAGACATTAAATAATAGAGATTATAGGGCTTTCATACTTACTGGTAAATGTTCAAGTAACGAAGTTACACTCTCAGATACATATATTATACTTCCATCTGTCATGATCGCTAAAAAAAAACCATCAAGAGCCTGAAATTAAACATAATGGTCAGTTAAGGGAAAAGAACAAAGCACTTTCTTGGACAGAAACAAGATAAATGACAAAGGACATACTGGGGAACAATTCAGAATGCAACAAAATGCAACAGTAAAAATTGCTGTCAGTATACTACTTTTTGTGATTCATTTGATATTTCTGAAGGAAAATTATTACTCTGGCTATCTACTGGAAGCTGGTTTCTAAAGGTAAGAAATCAATGTTCTGCCTTTATAGCTGCAAATACACACTGTATGATATGCTCTGTAGTAAGTACAGTACAGTGGATCTGGAAAAGCTAACATCTCATATAGTACACACAGAGAAGTGTGTGCCTGAAGTATAGGAAAGTAACAAAGGAACAGAATGAAGGGACAGAGATTAAGCCCCCCACACTAAGCTGAGGCTGAATCTTATAAAGCCTATAAATTCTTGGTAAAGGTATCTTTATTCTGTACATAAAAGGAAGTCAACAGAAGGTTTTATATAAAACAGAATTCAGTTAAGAAAACCTGCCTTGGGATAATCATAAAATTAATGAGACAAAATGAAATCAGCAGTAGGAGGAAAAGGAAAGGACTGACCACGTGCTAAGAATACAACTATCTTCAGGAGAAGATCCAGCATGCTTTCTGACAACCTCAGCCATCACAGCAGTGGGAGCTCAAGAGGTGAGACCTTCAGTAAAGAAACAGGCCAAAGATAAAGCTTCGAAGAAATAGGAGCATGAAGAGACAGAAAAGAGCCAGAGAAACGACAAAGGCAGAATATTGTGTGGAGCACAGATGAATAAGTAAGAGGGAGGGACAGGCCAGAGACCAGAAAGGACAAGACACAAGAAAATGAGCAAATCCTGTGATTTTTCAGAGAAATGCTAACAGGAAGTCAAGTCACTTACAATGAATTTAAAACAAATAGATAATAAGAGGCCATTACAACCTGTTCATAAATTTGACAATAGAATAAAGAAGGAAGGACAATTGTTTTAAAGGACTCATGTACCAAAGAACATACTGAAAACCAAAAAACACTAAAGAAAAGGGTAACATCTTAGGCTAAAGGAGAGAAAGATCAAGAATACAATTTGAAAGTAATTTCTTTAGCTACACAGCTCTCTTAGAAGCTCACTGCCTTTGGTAAGAACTGTGAATGTCTCTGTCATCCTTGTGAAGTGTGACATATAAAGGATGGGAACAGGAGTCAAAGCAGCCACTCCAAATTGCACTTTATTTTTGTTGTTGTTGTTGTTGGTGGTGGTGGTGGTGGTGTGTGTGTGTGTGTAAGCTTGTCTTGCAATAGCTTCCATAGCTTAGACTGGCCTTGAACTCTGGTGACCTACCATGTCCAGCTCAATTTATTACTATTACAGCTGTTTGTAGTGATAACAAATGAATGCAGGGCCTCAAAAATCCTAAGTAAGAACTCTGTCTAGAAGCTATATCCCCAGTCTCTAACTGCTGGATGTAGAATAAAAGATATTCTTTTTCCCCTCTTCTCTACTACTACCTAGAGAGAGAGATGGGTCCCAGAGAAAACTTATTTTGAATAATTACTTATTTTTTTAGAACAACTCAAACAAATCTATTTTTAGATAACCGGGGGTTTGAGATCTACAATTGAAGCCAACTCTTCCAGTATCACCCCATTACAATTTAATCAGTAATCTTTTGATTGCTATTGTGCAGAGTCAAATTCATGCAAAGAAAAATACTATGCTTTCTCACATGAAAAGACCGTCAACTTTGAAAGCAAATAATCTCTCACTATGATGATGATACTTGCTGTTAAGACACTGGGTATCTCTCTTTGAAGACAATGAACTGCAATGAAAACTCTAGTAATTTAGCCCACTTCCACTGCTCTTTTCTCTTTCGGAGAAAAGCTTCAACAGCTTGCCAAGTTGTGGAAATCTTCTAAGGAGAGGAAGAGAAGTTCCTTGAGAAGGGTGATTAGAGAAATATGGCAGAATATCCCATGTGTGATAAGCTTGTCCTCTTACTCTATGAACAAAGGAAACCTATTGATTATGTTGAACTCCCTGACTCTCACCTAGATATATCTTCTTGGTAAACAGTGATTGTTTAGTCTGAGGAAGATTAGAATGTTAATCACAGGGAACAGGACATAAGTTCCCTGCGGATCTTTAGCAAAGAGGCTGTCACAGTGTGAGCCCTTGTTTTGTAGACTGTAGGGAAAACTATGGTGCTGTCAAGGAGCAGAGATGTATAACCATAGAGGACTTTAACAAAATGACTTCTGTTCTGCCTCACCTACTCCCAGTCCTCCAGTCAATTACTCCTCAGGCAACAGAGATGAGAGAGAAGGCTCAGGTGCATTCCAAGAATGGAGAGAGGCAACACAAGTGAGGATTAAGACCTGGCTCTATTTAGGACCTTAGTTAGCCTTTGGGGGTAAACAAGCTTTCTCCGGGCATGGTCAATTAAGAACAAGTTGAGCTACATGGCCTAATCTCCTGTACCAACAACACTAACATGTTCAGTAGATGGTCTAAGTGCCTGTGGCAGCAATGCCAACATGTTAAGATAAAGCCCACATCTGAAATTCAGCTGAAAATGGGGAGGGCCTGCTTCCTCATCTATAATCAGCATGATTATCTAAGAGTAACACAATTCCATTATAGTCTTTCCAGTCAGTATTTGACTTTGCCTAAATAAAAACAGACTATAAACAAATCCAGTTCTGTTCTGATTAAAATTTTAATATTCAATCAGAAAACAGAGACTTGAGGTATGTCAAATCACATGTATGTAAACATCTGGATTAAGGATATAAGATGTATACCTATATACAAATTCTTCATCTTGGCCTATTAGTGTTAGAAAATACATCTACTCAATACATACAAAAACTTTTAACATATCTGGGCTACCAAGATGCTCAGTGGCTGAAGGTGCATGCTGCTAGCAGGCCTGCAGCGTGAGTGCAGTGTTTGGAAGCACATGGTGAAAGGAGACAAACCAACTCCCAAGTTGCTCTCTGCTCTCCACATGTGTGCTGGGGCAGGAATGTACTCATAGACATACACGTAAATAAACAGATGTAATAAAAAATTTAAAATATCCTGTACATATTAAAAGTAAATACATTTTTCAGTTATGTGAATCTAAAATCCAATGACAATTATGAAAGAATTAACTTACATTTTCAAGTTTTTAAATATATTTTCTATGTTTTTATAATGCTTTAACATCACCAGAACTTTTTTGTTTATTTTTCATTGAAATCTACCTGTGTCTGTATGTAGTATACAGACAGACCTTGGCAATGAATATGAAACCTTCCTATTATGAAGAAAAAAACTGAAGTTAACAGTTTCCTGTTGAGCCTATCAGTAAAATAGATGCAATAAGATTAATAAAATACATATTTTAAAATTGGTAACAAACTTTTCATGCCAATAAAGAAAGATAAGTGGTTTATAATAAACACAGAATATTGTATTGAATGAACAACTGCATTAGGATTATAACATAAAGATGGATGATTTTTTTTTTCTTTTATAATTTATTTTTTTATTAGGTATTTTCCTCGTTTACATTTTCAATGCTATCCCAAAAGTCCCCCATACCCACCCTCCCAATCCCCTACCCACCCACTCCCCCTTTTTGGCCCTGGGGTTCCCCTGTACTGGGGCATATAAAGTTTGCAAGTCCAATGGGCCTCTCTTTGCAGTGATGGCCGACTAGGCCATCTTTTGATACATATGCAGCTAGAGTCAAGAGCTCTGGGGGTACTGGTTAGTTCATATTGTTGTTCCACCTATAGGGTTGCAGTTCCCTTTAGCTCCTTGGGTAATTTCTCTAGCTCCTCCATTGGGGGCCATGTGATTCATCCAATAGCTGACTGTGATCATCCACTTCTGTGTTTGCTAGGCCCCGGTATAGTCTCACAAGAGACAGCTATATCTGGGTCCTTTTGGCAAAATCTTGCTAGTGTATGCAATGGTGTCAGCGTTTGGAAGCTGATTATGGAATGGATCCCTGCATATGGCAATCACTAGATGGTCCATCCTTTTGTCACAGTTCCAAATTTTGTCTCTGTAACTCCTTCCATGGGTGTTTTGTTCCCATTTCTAAGAAGGGGCAAAGTGTCCATACTTTGGTCTTCGTTCTTCATGAATTTCATGCGTTTAGCAAATTGTATCTTATATGTTGGGTATCCTAAGTTTCTGGGCTAATATCCACTTATCAGTGAGTACATATTGTGCGAGTTCCTTTGTGATTGGGTTACCTCACTCAGGATGATGCCCTCCAGGTCCATCCATTTGCCTAGGAATTTCATAAATTCATTTTTTTAATAGCTGAGTAGTACTCCATTGTGTAAATGTACCACATTTTCTGTATCCATTCCTCTGTTGAGGGGCATCTGGGTTCTTTCCAGCTTCTGGCTATTATAAATAAGGCTGCTATGAACATGATTTTTTTTTTTCTTGTTGTAGAGACTGGCTCGTGTATATCCTTTTTACAAACACATATTTAAAGATATACTTTTGTACAGGGTCACACTTCTATTAAGAGAAAGAAAAAAACTAATAAAATGAAGACTGCACCTTACACAGAGAGCTAGTCTCATTACATTGTTCATCTCAGAGGCAGTGCCCATAATAGCGGCGGAGGGCATGGTAATCTTGTAGTCCCAGGAGAAGCACCATCTACCTTTACAACATATATAGGGTTCCTGACAAACCTGCTCCTAGACTTCCTTTTCCAGAACACCTTCTCTTTTCCTATTAGATATTTTCTTTATTTACATTTCAAATGTTATCCCTTTTCCCAGTTTCTCCTCTGAAAATCCCCTATCCCCTCCCTCTGCTCCCCAACCCACCCACTCCCATTCCTGGTCCTAGCATTCCCCTATACTGGGGCATAGAACCTTCACAGGACCAAGGGCCTCTCCTCCCATTGATGACCGACTAGGCCATCCTCAGCTACATATGCAGCTAGAGCCACAAGTTCTACCATGTGTTTTCTTTGACTTGTGGTTTAGTTCCAAGGAGTTCTGGGGGGTACTGGTTACTTCATACTGATCTTGCTCCTATGGGGCTTCAGACCCCTTCAGATCCTTAGGTACTTTCTCTAGCTCCTTCATTGGGGACCTTGTGCTCCGTCCAATGGATGATTGAGAGCATCCACTTCTGAATTTGCCAGGCACTGGAAGAGCCCCTCAGTCCTGACATCAGGCTCCTGTCAGCAGGCTCTTGTTGGCATCTGCCTAGTGTCTGGGTTTGGGGTTGCTTATGGGATGGATCTCCAAGTAAGGCAGTCTCTGGATGGTTGTTCCTTCAGTCTCCGTTCAAAACTTTGTCTTTGTAACTCCTTCCATGGGTATTTTGTTCCCCCTTCTAAGAAGGATTCTGAGCTTCTGGGCTAATATCCACTTATCAGTGGGTGCATATTGTGAGTGTTCTTTTGTGATTAGGTTACCTCACTCAGGTTGATATCCTCCAGATCCATCCATTTGTCTAAGAATTTCATGAATTCATTGTTTTTAATAGCTGAGTAGTAAGTACTCCATTGTGTAAATATACCACATTTTCTGTATCTAGTCCTCTGCTGAGGGACATCTGGGTTCTTTCCAGTTTCTGGCTGCTATGAACATAGTGGAGCATGCGCCCTTATTACATGTTGGAGCATCTTCTGGGTATATCCCCAGGAGAGGTATTGCTGGATCCTCCGGTAGTACTATGTCCAATTTTCTGAGGAACCGCCAAACTGATTTCCAGAGTGGTTGTACCAGTTTGCAATCCCATCAACAATGGAGGAGTGTTCCTCTTTCTCCGCATCCTCGCCAGCATCTGCTGTCACCTGAGTTTTTGATCTTAGCCATTCTGACTGGTGTGAGGTGGAATCTCAGGGTTGTTTTGATTTGCATTTCCCTGATGATTAAGGATGTTGAACATTTCTTTTAGGTGCTTCTCAGCCATTCTGTATTCCTCAGTTGAGAATTCTTTGTTTACCTCTGTACCCCATTTTTTAATAGGGTTATTTGGTTTTCTGGAGTCCAACTTTTTGAGTTCTTTATATATATTGGATATTAGCCCCCTACTGGATTTAGGATTGGTAAAGATCTTTTCCCAATCTGTTGGTGGCCTTTTGGTCTTACTGATAGTGTCCTTTGCCTTACAGAAGCTTTGCAATTTTATGAGGTCCCATTTGTCAATTCTTGATCTTAGAACATAAGCCATTGGTGTTCTGGTCAAAAATTTTTCCCTGTGCCCATATGTTCAAGGCTCTTCCCCACTTTCTCTTCTATAAGTTTCAGTGTCTCTGGTTTTATGTGGTGGTCCTTGATCCACTTGGACTTGAGCTTTGTACAAGGAAGTAAGTGTGGATAGATTCATATTCTTCTACAGTGCTAACCACCAGTCGAGCCAGCACCATTTGTTGAAAATGCTGTCTTTTTTCCACTGGATGGTTTTAGCTCCCTTGTCAAAGATCAAGTGACCATAGGTGTGTGGGTTCATCTCTGGGTCTTCAATTCTATTCCATGGATTTACCTGTCTGTCACTGTGCCAGTACCATGCAGGTTTTTACCACAATTGCTCTGTAGTACAGCTTGAAGTCAGGCATGGTGATTCCCCCAGATGTTCTTTTATTGTTGAGAATAGTTTTTGCTCTCCTAGGATTTTTGTTATTCCAGATGAATTTGCAAATTGCCCTTTCTAACTCTGTGAAGAATTGAGTTGGAATTTTGATGGGGATTGCATTGAATCTGTAGATTGCTTTCAGCAAGACAGCCATTTTGACTATATTAATCCTGCCAATCCATGAGCATGGGAGATCTTTCCATCTTCTGAGATCTTCTACAATTTCTTTCTTCAGAGACTTGAAGTTCTTATTGTAAGGAAGTGGAAGGAATCTTTCACTTCCTTAGTTAAGAGTTACACCAAGGTATTTTATATTATTTGTGACTATTGTGAAGGGTGTTGTTTCCCTAATTTCTTTCTCAGCCTGTTTATCCTTTGTGTAGAGAAAGGCCATTGACTTGTTTGAGTTAATTTTATATCCAGCTACTTCACTGAAGTTGTTTATCAGGTGTAGGAGTTCTCTGGTGGAATTTTTGGGGTCACTTATTTATACTATCATATCATCTGC
This sequence comes from Mus caroli, assembly GCF_978045245.1. NCBI lineage: Eukaryota > Metazoa > Chordata > Mammalia > Rodentia > Muridae > Mus > Mus caroli. The sequence goes on from NW_028227259.1 coordinate 78,859,186, forward strand.
AAAAAGTGATATTTTGACTTCTTCCTTTCCAATTTGTATCCCCTTGATCTCCTTTTGTTGTCTAATTGCTCTGGCTAGGACTTTGAGTACTATACTGAATAGATAGGGAGAGAGTGAGCAGCTTGTCTGGTCACTGATTTTAGTGGGATTGCTTCCAGTTTCTCACCATTTAGTTTGATGTTGGCTACTGGTTTGCTGTATATTGCTTTTATTATGTTTAAGTATGGGCCTTGAATTCCTGATCTTTCCAAGACTTTTATCATGAAGGGGTGTTGGACTTTGTCGAATACTTTCTCAGCATCTAATGAGATGATCATGTGGTTTTTGTCTTTGAATTTTGTCTTTGAATTTGTTTATATAGTGGATTATATTGAACCATCCCCTTGCATCCCTGGGATGAAGCCTACTTCATCATGATGGATGATCGTTTTGATGTGTTCTTGGATTCGGTTTGCGAGGATTTAATGAGTATTTTTGCATCAATATTCATAAGGGAAATTGGTCTGAAGTTCTCTTTCTTTGTTGGATCTTTGTGGGGTTTAGGTATCAGAGTAATTGTGGCTTCATAGAATGAATTGGGTAGAGTACCTTCTGCTTCTATTTTGTGGAATAGTTTGAGAAGAGTTGGAATTAGGTCTTCTTTGAAGGTCTGATAGAACTCTGCACTAAACCCATCTGGTCCTGGGCTTTTTTTGTTTGGGAGACTATTAATGACTGCTTCTATTTCTTTAGGGGATATGGGGCTATTTTAGATCGTTAAATCTGATCCTGATTTAACTTTGGTACCTGGTATCTGTCTAGAAAATTGTCCATTTTTTGGAACACCTTCTTAAAGCAACCAGTTATGAGAATTCCATGAGTTAATGGAAAGTGTTTATCCTTCAATTTTAAATGCTTCCATTATACATATACAAACTTTAACCTTCACTAATTGTTACACCCCACTGTTCTTACTAAAACCTGTTTACCTTGCTTCAGACCCTAGTTAATATAAAAAGAGCCATTGAGATATAGTTATTATATTCACATACATGATACAGAAAAATTATTTGCCTAACAATTTCACTTCTTAGATGTACTGATTTCTCCACATGCTGCCCAGGTTAGCTACAACATCCCTGATGCACCCCAATCCCTCTCCTTACCCTCTTGAGTACTGGGCTCAGTGCTTTTATGACTTTTTTTTAACCAACAAAGTAAACCACCTGTTTGCTATTGTAAGTTTTCATGACACTTCATACTGAGTTCTGACTGGTTTCTGTACATAAATGAAACTACATTATTCTATCCAGGAAAAGATTAAAAAGTAGAAAAGTAAAGCTAATAGGGATGAATGTTCCAAGACTTCTGTGTGTTGTATATATGACAGGAAGATGTTATGCCCTGTATATAACCAAAAACTATTCTCAACTAATCTTAAAAGCAATTCTGTCACAGAACATCCCTTGCTTCCTTTTAAAAGTGTCACAGAACATCCCTTGCTTCCTTTTAAAAGTGTCTACTTACAGAATAATTACCTTTCAACACATATTTTCATTTGAAAACTACACCATTTATTACCATCTATGTTCATTTTTGGCTATGTCCTACAGAATTTATGTCGAAACCTAACTTCCCATTGCTGTCCTGGGGAGGTGGCTTGAAGGTAATTAGATGATGAAGCCACCAAAACAAAATCAGTGTTCCCATAAAAGTGTCCCTGAGAGCTCCTATCTAGCATGTCTGCATGCCATGACACAGCAGCAGAAGATCATCTATGAAGTAGCCTCAGGAGCTCTCACTACAGACCAAGCCCACCGGGGCCTGCTCACTGGGCTGTCTCCTCTAGGAAGATGGCAATGTTCTGTTGTTCACAGCTCCGCAGTCCATGTTACTATGCATGACACAGCAGCTCAGCTGGAGGAGAACAGACACAACTCCTAACAGTGTGGGATGTGAGAACACATGCAATGCTTTGTTAGAATGCAGTAATGTCATCTCAGGTTGAGGACGCGGTAACTATATGTTTCTGAATTATATGCAATTTTCAAATAACGAAAATAGAAAAAGTTGGTATTACTTTATGACATGGCATTATCTGCTTACAATACTTGATCGATTGTTAATTATACACAAACAGGGCTTATTACATTACACTGAATTAAGACTTTTCAATATTAGTAATACTGCTAAAGCTATACTAAAATTAATTACTGTTAAATTTTTTTAAAAAGAAAACTTTCAAAAATTAAATCTGGACATACCTCTAACATTAACTGTGTAAACTCTTCATTACTAAGGAATGTGGGTTTCCAGTCCTGTCGAATCTCACTAGCATCTGACTGTGCAGTGGTCTCTGTAAACAGATTGACACGTTAGTGGCATACTCTAACCATTGGGGGAGCACAGCACACTACAAGCCGCCTGTTCTTCCTACTCCATGGTAACAAACAGGCGCAAGATATTGATTCCCTTAACAGGAGGCCAGGCTCTGAAAATGTGAAATGTTATCTTCTAGGACTTGGTCTGGATAATTTAGTAACAATTTCTTTGGGGTTTTTATTGGGGAGAAAGGATAGGAAGGGCTTTGATACACTCTGGCTGATAAGCCTAACTTTGCTTCCAGGTTGACATAATTAGTGAATAAAAACAAGCAGATGACAAGATTATTCCAAAGATGCTGAAGAAACTTTTTACCTCATCCTTTTCATCATCCGACGAGCCACATCTAGAGTAGAGATCGCCAGCTCCAAGGAAGTTATAATGGGAAGATTCCTCCTATCTCAGCTGCTTTACACTAGTTAATCCAGGAGACTAAATTAAACATTGGGGGCAGGTATCTCTCTAATAATCAGAGTGACTTTGGTCAGTGTCTTCTTTTCTAATGTTTGTAATATTATGGAGCCTCCCAAAGCCTCTGGGGTCCCTGGCACATGCCTTTTGCCATATTGCTATTTCATTTTGCTACAGCGAATAGATTTAGTTATAGGAATGTTATAATAAATAATGAAATGTGAACTATTTGCTTAACAAATACGTTTTCTTTTCTTTTAAAAAACAGGGTCTTACTATGTATCTCAGGCTGGCTTCAAACTTATGATCCTCCTGCCTCAGCTTCCAAGTGCTAAGGTCATAGATGAGGACCACAATACCTTAACATTGATGTTGTTGCCGTTTTTTTTGTTTTGTTTTGTTTTGTTTTTTGTTTTTTTGAGACAGGGTTTCTCTGTATAACCCTGGATGTCCTGGAACTCACTTTGTAGACCAGTCTGGCCTCGAACTCAGAAATCTGCCTGCCTCTGCCTCCCAAGTGCTGGGATTAAAGGCATGCGCCACCACTGCCCGGCTTTGTTTTTTCTTTTTATATGTAGACTGTAACAACCAAATTAGATATCAATATGACAGGTTGTACACTACCTTACTTTGTAGTGAAAAGTATGGATTGTATTATTTTAATATTTTGTTACCAGATAGTTAAATGTTTCATATTTACATACCAAATTTGACATATTACAAGTGACTACACTGAACTACAAGTAACTAAAAGTACAGTTACTAATTCTGTGAAATACAGTTATGGTCTTCAAATTGCTGTCAACTATATATACAATTACAGACACAAATTCACTAAGATTTAGCTAATACAAGTCTATTTTAGATAAACAAATACTTTAAAAACGTCTCTGGAATTTACCACAAATTTCATTTTGTGAGATTTATACATCCAATTTTGGGGACAAACCTAGTTAACGGCAAAATGAATATTATATTGCCAGGCGGCAGAAATGTATGCATCTCACTTTATTTCATTCAACAATCATTTACTGAGCTCCTACAAGGTTTAAGGAACTGACTTCACTACATGTGCCAAGGAAAAAAAGGGAGCTCAAGACAGCAGAAGATCAGTGTAAGGAACTGACACATTCACAGAAGATTCAGCAGCAGAGAGGGTGGCAGATGTGGGAGATGCTAATGTAAATGAAAACATCCCCAAGTATTTTCATGGTGGAGCCCTGGGACTCTAATCAAATGGTACAAAAATGGAAAGGCCAGCTTTGGAGGAACTGACATGACAAAATGAACACATTTTAGAGGAGATGAGTTTGGAGGCATGGAAAATGGTATCCAGTAAGTTAACTAGAAATACAAAGGTAGAATTTTTGCATCTGAAAATAAGATTCATTAGTAGTTGAATACAGATGCATAGCAGCTAAAGTTAATACAATGAGGTACTCACAGGAAGGGGGTTGACAAAATAAGAAAACAAGGATAAGCCTTGAGAAACGTCCCATTTAGAAAGCAGGAAGGAAAAGAGAGGGTACCGGACAGGAAGGGGAGCAGCAGAGAAGATGGAAGCCATAGAAGAAGAAAGTCAGCAGCAAGCAAGCAGATCAAGACTGCCAGTTCTAACTCTAAAGAGATTAAAGAAGAACAAAAACCTTTGCTGTATTGGGGATGGGTGGGTAATGTCTGTAATGAAATTAATGCAGAGAGTATTGGTACACAGGACAGTGTAGCAGTGGATTACAAGAAGTAAAAGGAAAACGACAGAGGCAGCAGTTAGCATCTGTGCTCCTAAGAACTGTAGTTTTACTTCAGCTAAAAAGCATACATCCTTCTCTAGTTCTTACAGTTTAGTATCTCTGCTACCTAAATATCAAAAACTTTAACAGTTTCTTTTCATGAGTGATTCAATCGAGATAATTTTCTTTGATTAACAAGTAATTTGAGGCGTAGTGTTTATTCCCTAGCCATACACTGAAATGGCCCTTTAAAATGGTCTGGACCTTACATGACCCAACTCTCAAATACACCTATACACTTCTAACACAAATATGCTCAGTTACAATCATGTCTCTTTGCTTTTCTGATTTTGTACATAGTATCTCTTTGTGTAAAAACACTATTTCACTTACTTAACCTAAAAAGAAGACTAGGTTTTAAAAATTACCTATTTGTACGCCTAAAACATTCTTTCCTTTATGATAAAAGATCATGACAAAATGTGCTTCCTAGTTTTCAGTTTATAGACACTACTCATTTGTAGTTTAGTTATATGTTAGCACATCTGTCTCCCTAGGCTTAAGCTGAGAGCCAAGACAATCACTCTAACTTCCTAAGGACCTAGAATACGGAACTCACCAAATGTTTGTTGAATGAAAGAAGGAACACACTAGATATCATTTTATCTTAAACATCATATAACTCATTATGTTTTAAGTGGGGGAAGAGTCCTATAAAAATATACTCATGTTACAAAGTCAGCACTTTACCTTTATGTTTGCGCAAAAAATCAATGCTCTTCTGTAGAACAGTAGACTTGTCCATCTTTCTAGCGTTACCAGGAAGCATAGACCCCAGCTCCTTAATGAGAACATTGAACTGATCTCTACGCTTCTTTTCTGATTTGTTTCTAGATACTCTATGAAGAAAAAGAAATATGTAGATGTTTTTTGTTTGTTTGCTTTGCTTTCAAGACAGGATTTCTCTGTGTAGCCCTGGCTGCCCTGGAACTCACTTTGTAGACCAGGCTGGCCTCGAACTCAGAAATTCGCCTGCCTCTGCCTCCCAAGTGCTGGGATCAAAGGCGTGCACCACCACGCCTGGCTCAAATATGTAGTTTTTTTAAACAATCTATTTAACTATAGAAATAGTTTCATACAGTGTTTAATTTGGACATGACTAATTTATTTAAGCTTACTTTCAAAAGGTCAGGAGATGATTTATAACCTACATCTAATAATATACATGTAGGTATCACATTATTATAAGTAAATATAACTATTATATTTATTTATTATTTTCTATTTCATAGCTAACTACCTTTTTGCTTTGTCCTTGTCATCTTCTTCCACCAATCCATCAAAAATACTACTGTCATCTCTACAAGAGAAAAGACAGAGAAAGGCTGAGCAGGGCTGGTGAGCACAGCGCCAAAGCCACGGGCGAGTCCACGCACACGCGCCTGCGTCCCAGGTGATCAAGGAAACAAGCTCAGGAACCATTAACTTACTTTCTAACAAAGTTTAATTACAGTTAATTATATCTTAAGTGTTCCACACATGAACTCTGAAGGCAGTGATACTCAGCTATATGTATATATCAGGCTAAACAAGAATTTATTTAGTTTAAATATCTTATTTCAAAATGTTCATTTTTTTCCTGAAAATCTATATAAAACCAGTATGAAATTATGTCACTGTATTAAACCACCCACTTGGAATTATAAGAATCATTATTCTAATAGTGAATTTTAAAAACATACCTGTCAACAATTGAGCTCATTTTACTACAGCTTACGGTAAACACCATAACACATTATGTTTTCGTCTTGTGGTAGACATTTGTACTTCTCCTTGTGAGGAAAGAAAACATTAATGGTTATTAGTTTTCTAAAACACTTCTACAACATTATCTTGAGAATACTATTGTTACTATGCAGATTTCAAATGAAGCTGGTATATTATTTTCAAGCAAATATATTTGGATGGGGAATATTTTAAGCTTTTTTTCTTCTAAAAGATATATGGAAAATTCAAATTATATTTCTATAAAGCAATAAAATATCATTTTTAATCTTCAGTATATGCTTTGACTACGTAACTACAAACTGGCTGCAATAATATGGTCTAGCAAAATTTGTTGAGATTTTATTGTCTGCTAAATAGTACATATTCCTTGTACCTATAAGGATGAGAGGCTCAGTTCTATAGGCAGAAATCTATACTGATCAAGGAAACAGATATCTAAACAATGAAAACAAAATATACAATGAAGCTATACTGCCCAGTGGTTATCACCCAGACAAGAAGCAACCAAGTGTGTCTGTGAACAGTACAAAAGGAATCCTGAAGTAATGCGTCTTGTCACGGGTCAGGATTCGTGTTCCTGAAAACATGGTGCAGAGGCAGGAAGCACCCTCATGGTCAGGGAAGGACTCCTGGCTGACTCTGAACCCACATTTCCACGAGATCCTCAGTGACTTCCATGACACTAAAGTCTGAGAAGCAGTGGACTAGAGGACACACAGGCTGAGTGGACTCTGAGAAGCAGAATGGCAGCCGATAGCTGCACAGGCCATGAGACAGGACAAAACTGCATTTGAGTAAACCTAGAGCTTATTTTCTTCACATGTTATAGGAATGTTAAGGAGATGGCAAACCAGAGAAAATAAGTATCATAAAATGTCTCATACTGTTTCTACATTGAAGTAATTAAAATGTGCTGCTTTCAAACTGAGTAACAAGACTAAAATTCCATATAAAGCAGTTTCATCAAGCCATGAATTAAATATTGCATAACAGATGGCACTATTTATAAACATCCCAAGTTTTGAGGTGTAAGAGTTTTATATTATTATCTCCTTTATTTAGAATTTAGAAAATATTATAATGTGTAACTCTATTAAACCAGAAAATTTTAAAGATATTTTCACAGGAGATTCTAAGAAACTCTATCACTGTTTTCATATGTACTCTTCATAAGAGGGAGAGAAACAAGCCCTTGAAAAATGATGTTGTGGGCTGGAGAGATGGCTCAGTGGTTAAGAACACTGACTACTCTTCCAGAGGTCCTGAGTTCAATTCCCAGCAACCACATGGTGGTTTACAACCATCTGTAATGGGATCTACTGCTATGTCTGAAGACTGCTACAGTGTACTCATAAATAAAAATAAATATTTTTTAAAGAATTAAAAAAAAAGAAAAATGATGTAGCATTGCCTATGTGCTTAGGCCAACAAAATAGGACTCAGGAGACCAAGAGTGCTTACAAGATAACGGCAGGATCAATATCATGACAGACCACTGTGACTCTAAGTGTCTAAGTTAACGTCATTAGAGGGAACACACATTTACAGAACCTTTGAGTTTACCTAAGTCACCCTTCTAGATCAGAAGACTGAGCAATGGTGATGACAGATGTCGGCTCTATCACTAAAATGAGAAGAACAGTGGAGACGGTTTATACAAATAGAGTTACAAAACTAAGGGGCCAAATCTGTTCCTTATGTGTCATTTATGTGTCATCAACATGCTTAATTGTCAAAAAGGAGAAAATAGGACAAACAAGGGGTGGTGATGGAGGGATAAACTTATTTAGAAAGGACACTTCTGACGATGTATAAAATGGATGAATCAAAATGGCCTAGAAGACTGACTGGCTCACTACTAGGCTATCCTCTACTACTGTCAGCAGTGCTTTTCAACAAGGTTGTACTCAACTTGTAACTGCACTCACAGCCAATACACCCAACTAGGACCACACCTGCTCAACATCTTCTTCCCACTTTTCCAGCCAATTGATAGATACATCTTATTTAAGAGAAAAATAAAGGAAAGGAAATGAGTAGGATTAAATATCTCCAGAGCAAACCTTTTGAAGAGTGTCTAACAGAACACTGTGATAATACAGAAACACAGAAAACACCTAGTAACTCAGGCTTCTAATCCCAAATGCACGCCATGCTACACTTGCTCCTCAGGAATATTCCATTTTAGACATTATACTGTGTCCCTACACAAGCTCAAGAGAAATTCCGAGTATGCAGACTAGTCATGTGGAATCAAAGTATTGACATTAATAGACCAGAAGGATAGGCAGTGTGTCTTTAAAGGGATCAATTACAATTACTTAAATGAAATTTACCAGTTTACCAAACTACAAAAGGATCAAGTTAAAGCTAGGAATTAAATGTTCCTTTACATAAGCCCCTGGCAATCCAAGTCACAGATTCAGCAGGTGAGTGTGTATCACGCTACTGTTTCATAATGACAGGGTACCGAGGCACAGGTACTGGTGTGTAAGCACTCCTTTAAAACCAGCTTTACTGTGAACGTACCAGGGAAGGGCAGACAGCATTAAACCAAGGGGTTGTACCAGCAGGTTAGATGGCAGTGTGGCTCTTCCTTGACTTCATACACACCAGCACACACAAGGAGAGATGGTCTCAGAGACCGCAGTCCACTTCTGGGATAGACTCCTTCACATAAGAAGGAGTCTGTCTTAAAACAACCTGCAGTAAGTATTACTGATGGAATTGGTTATCTTTCTGAAGCCCGTCCTCTGTCCCCACCGCAGCCTTCTTAACAACGCCTGCCACTGCACTGACCAACACATTAACACAGCTCATCAATCACGACTTCTTAGCTGAAAAAGACCAATAATGTAAAAACAAAACCCTACTTTTCTTGACCCACCAATCTTCTTTAGCTACTGTCATATTTTTTTTCCTTTTCCTAGGAAAACTACAGTGTCCTTATTGCCACTCTTATATTTTACAATTTGGTCTTCCACATGTAAGTACAGATATGAAGTTTATTGTAAAGTGGTTTTAGGAAACTTAGTACAAAACCAGAAGCCCTCCACTGCTCATTCTCTTTCAGCAATAAACTCTGCTACTGGGAGCATCTTTGTTACTTTTGACTCTTTTGTTTACAGGTACAGTGCTTAGATAGTTATAATTTATTGATTGCTCCAATGTACTTAAGTAAGCCTTTTTGAATCTCTAAAGTGTCTAGATTTTAGGCATCTTGGGGAGCATGGGATTTTTAAGTTTTTAATTGATTCATCTCCTTTTATGTATACAGGTCTTTCACCCGCTTGTATGTATATGCACCACATGAACAAAGTGTCACAGAGGCCAAAAAGAGCACAAAATCCCCTGGGACTGAAATTACAGGTGATTGTAAGCCACTAGAGTCAATGGGGCGGGGGCGGGGGGCACTGAATCTGGATTCCCTGGAACAGTAGCCAATTATCTGATTGGCTTCCCTGTCTGGTTGTTTACTTATTTTTAGTCAATTAGACAGGAGATACAGTTATCTACAAAGAGGGAACCCTGATGGAGAAATTAGATTGGCCTGTGTGTACACTTCTAGGTGTATTTTCTTAGTGATTAATGTAGGGTGCTCCAGTTGATACCACCCTTGGGCAGTAGGTACTAGGATATGTAAGAAAGCAGTCTGAGCAAGCCATGTGGAGCAAGCCAGTAAACAGTGTTCCTCTCTGGCCTCTGCTTCAGTTCCTGCCTCTAGTTTCTGCTTTGATTTCGCTGAGTTGCTTCTGGTCATGTTTCTAATCCCAGCAATAGAAACCCTAACTAAGACAACTGCAGAGCAATCTTTCCAACCCTGAGGATTTTTTTTTTCCTTTCTTACTTTATAAACATATACCCCCTGCCAACTCTCCAATATTATAATTCTAAAGTTTGCATTTTTCAGCTGTAATTGCAATTCAAAGCTAAGCCTCAACATTCTAGCATACTACATTTGATCTCCCCTCCTGAGTATTTTCCTGAGTTAGTAGCTGTGGTAGTTTGAAAGAGAAAGTCTACCACAGGTTCATGTGTTTGAATACTTGATCCCCAGTTAGTACCACTATTTGGGAAAGATGAGGAGGTACTAGCCTTGGAGGAAGGGGTCACAGAGTCAAGCTTTGTGTCTTAAAGAGCTTCCTGCCATCACTGATGTGCTGTCTCCTGCTTGTGGTTTGAAATGTGAGCTCTCAGCTCTTTTCTTCAGCCACTATGAATTCTAATTCTCTGGAACTATAAACCTAATAAAACACACTCTTTTACAAGTTACCCTGGTATAGTACTTTATCAGAGCAAGAGAAACATAACTAAAGGTTTTTTTTCTTTGTAGTTTATCCAGTTTTGTACTGATTTACTACAAACTCATAACTATCTAAATACACTTTCTGTATCTTCATACACATTATAGATCCTACCATTTTCCAGCTGTTTCCTCCAGAACTTTCTCATCTATTCTCACAGTGTCTATTTGTTATTTATACCCAACAACAATGCTGTCCTCCAGGGCTCAGCACTCACTCTGACCCTGATGATTCCCTGGGTTTCTGGTTAAGTTGTTTTCTCTTCCCTAGGTGCCATAGTTCGAACTCTAATGATGGCCCTCAGCCAAATCTCAGGTGTTGAAGGCTCAGTTCCCAGGCAAAGGGGCTTCTGAGAAGTTTAAGAAATGTTGGAGAAATCAGGGTATCAGTACCCTAGGATCCCATTTGCCTTTCTGCTTCCTGGCTATCACTAAGTCAGTAGCTTTACCACCATAATGCTCAGGCTTAACACAATGATGCCAAGGGGCTGGTGACTGGAACTACAAACCAAACTGGAACTTTCATTCTTATAAAAAGTTGCTTCTCTCTGGTCTCTTTAAGAGTATCTGCAGCAAATTATTTTGTTTCAACATCACCACCACCTTCATTTCTAGAAATCAGAGAGTGCTCTCAAGTCATGACAACTTTAGAGGCTCTCTGACACAACAAGTGTCTCAGACCTCCACTTCTAGCTTAAGAAACTACACTTCTTTTGCTTTTCAAGGTGCAAAATTTTTGTTGCTATTATTTTTCTCCCATTCTCTTGCCCTTATGAAGTATTATTTGCAAACTTATTTCTTTTATTTAGCTGTGACTGGTTAGTGTTGGTTAACTTTACTGGATTAAGAAACATCTAAGACAGTGGTTTTCAGCCTTCCTAATGCTGTGACCCTTTAATATAGCTCCTCATGTTGTGGTGACCCCCATCCATAAAATTATTTTGTTGCTACACCATAAATGTAATTTTGCCACTATTATGAATTGTTAAATAAATACCTGATGTGGGAAATGGTCTTAGGCAGCCCTGTGAATGGCTGAGATCATCTATCTAAGAGATTGACGATGCCAGTCTCTGGAAGTACATGCAGGGCAGAGCCAGAGTCACCAGAATCCTACAGGCTCTGACATACTCAACAGATTCGTCATTTGACAGACCCGTAGAAGAAGGTATTATTGGGAAGTGATAAAAGGAAGACGTGAGGCAAGAAGAATAGGTCAATGATGGCAACATACAGGCGGCTGTATCTTGTCCCCTCTTCCCGTATCCTGCTCCCCTCCTCTGCTTCATGTTCCTGCTGCCCTAATGTTCCATCTCACAATGAGCCCAGAAACCCAAAAGCAAATAACCATGATCTACTGAACCCAGAATCCAAAATAATCAAGAAGTCTGTCTTTCATTAGCTTGTGTCAGGCAGTATCCCATTGATGAGGTAGCAGGCATCTGTCTAGGTGTCCTCATTCTCTCAGCATTCTTAGGTTTGCACTCCTGTACCGTCCACTGAAAGTGCCATTTGTAATCATAAGTACTGCACGGCTACATGCAGGGCCTGCTTCCCTGACTCTATAAGATCCTTGGTGGATGCGCTGTAAGTGATCGCTCTGTATGGACTTAATGATTTCTTCTCTAAACGTCCACGACAGAACATTTCTAGCTTTCCTATTCAATTTAATGACTGTTGCTTCTCCTATATAAACATTAGTCTGTACTAGGGCTGGACACACTTCCTAGGGAACTGAATGAGAACTTTTAAGTACTTCTTTATGCCAAATCTTTATGCCTAAATCTATTATCTTAGTCCAGATTTCCAATTTCAGAGCCTTAAATACTTACCTACCTTCCTTCCTTCCTTCCTTTTTTTTCGTTATCACATGGCCCAGGCTGGATTCTCTATCTCCACCTCCCAAAAAGGCATGTGCCACCACATTCTGTCTCTCAATGCCTTTCTGACTTCTCTATAGCTTGTGTAGATGTCTATGTGCACACAGTGTATGTATGTATGCATATGCACATGTACCTGTAGGTACATGCCTGTGTGTAAAGCAGGGAGTTCTGGGGATGCACCTGCCTCCGTGCCTTAGTGCTGGGGTTAGAGATACACAATGCCACACAGCTTTTTTCAGCAGGGAGCCCAGGATCTGAACTCAGGTGGCCCTCATGTTTGTACAGCAGGCACTTTGCCCAATGAGCCATCTCTCCAGTCACCATACTGTACAGGTTTTCAAAGTCTCTAAAATCTAATACATTTACTCAGAGCCCTGACTTCCTTCCAGCCGCCTGCTCCACTCATGTCTCTTGCAAGCTGATCTTCACGTATGCTCTGCACTTCCTAGGGCATGTATGCTCCAGGCACATCTATATCCTGTTCTTCAAGCATCCCAGTCACTGCTGTTCCTGCTGCCAGGGCAGCTTCTTTCCTCTTTCTGAGCTACACGGCTGAGCACCTGCCATTTTACTCACAACTAAAATGGCTTTCAACATGGCCTTCTCTGACTACCTGATGAAAGCCATCACCCATCTCTAGTATCAATTTTAATTCTCTTGATAGTACTAATGCTTGCTTTCCTTGAAAATGCAATCTTCATGAGACACGGATAGCTTCAGTTCTATTAATCATTATGTAATCATATTAAAGTAATACATAAACAGTAACTACTGAATAGCAAATATTCTGTGTTAACACAGAAGCAAAAAGTTTTAAATAATGCTTTCCTCAAATAAGTATGCCAAGTAATTTCTAAGTTCTTTTACACATTTTTTCCTAGAAAAAATTAATACAATGGAGCATTATAGGTCGCCTTTACCTCTTTCACTTTTTATATCTTTAGAATGGAGTCTCCAACACCCACAGACGCAAGGCCGTCTTCTGTGTGACTGACCATCAGAACTCTGTTTTAAAAAACAAAAGTAAAATTTGTCCAACTTATATACAATTTTATCACAAAAACATTTTAACTAATTTAGCAAAATTTAGAACATTTTTACAAAAATGTATAACAAAAACTAAATTCTGATTACATAAAAAGAAAATAGTTTTAAAACTATAACCAAGGCCAGGGACCTAGGGAAAAATCAAATATAAGTACGAGTCTGCTCAGATGAGGCCCCATAGCTGAGAGAAGCCGACACAACCCCCACCCCATTCTTGACCCAGAAGCCAAGTCCAGTCTATAGCTACTCATAGTGAGAAGCCAAGTCCAGTCTATAGCTACTCATAGTGAGAAACCAAGTCCAGTCTATAGCTACTCATAGTGAGAAGCCAAGTCCAGTCTATAGCTACTCATAGTGAGAAGCCAAGTCCAGTCTATAGCTACTCATAGTGAGAAGCCAAGTCCAGTCTATAGCTACTCATAGTGAGAAGCCAAGTCCAGTCTATAGCTACTCATAGTGAGAAGCCAAGTCCAGTCTATAGCTACTCATAGTGAGAAACCAGTTCTCTCCGCTGGAGTCTAGGACATAAAGCACTCTAAGGGCAGGCCTCATGCCCTGCAGAAGATGGCCAACAGAGAATAAACTCAGTGGCATTATTGAAAGTTCTCTGTCTCATAAAGTTTTGATAAGACTTTCTTTTAATCTTATAGGTCTTTAGCATATATATTATGGCTTCTAGTTTGGTGTTTTTAGGGGATTCTTGTGTGTACAAATGTTGCGGCTCTATGTCTTCATATGTATCTTGTGCTTTTTCTTTGGCTATTTTTCTTCCATTTCTTTTGTTTTATACTGTTTGTTTTTGTTTTATCTTATTTATCATTATTCTTTAGATGTCTGTTTGCAAAAAGGGTGTGGATTCTAATGGAAAGGAAGGTGTGTGTCAGGGACAGCGGGATATCTTGAAGAAGCTGAGGGACAGGAAATGATAATATATTATATGAAAAAAACTAATAAAACTTAATAAAAGAAAGGAAAAAAAACAAAAATAAGATAAATCACTTTTAATTCTCTACAGAAATTGGACCACAAGTGTTTTTAAGAATTACACACGTATCCTGAGGAACGCACACTATAAGTAAATGTAACGGGTGACATCGGGAACGTGAAGCGGGAGAAAGAGTAAATGATTCAAGTGTCTGCATGCAATTCAAGTTTCCAGCTTACAGAGATTGCTACGTTTTATGTAATACCCATGGCAACAACAGGCAGTTCTACCTACACACAGAAAGAAAGAGAAAACAGTGAAAGCACAGTAATTACAATAGGAAATTATAAACGCAAAGAAAGAGGAAGATAAGGGCTGGTGAGGTGGAAACAAGAAAGTATACTAATGTTAAGAATTATGTTCTCAAGGGGAAGGGAGAAGCTGAACGAGAGCTCAGAATAAGATGCAACTCACAACATCAGTACGACTCCGTGGGTTTAAAGGTACTCACAGGCTACAACTCAAAGGACTGAGACCTTCCACACAGGTCAGGAAGCAAACAAACCCAGGGCATATGTGCTCATACCTACACTACACAAAATAGACTTTAATAGAAACCTATCATGAGAGAAGGATATATATGTAACTACACATACATATACATGTGGGTCATGTCACGCAAAAGCTACAGCAAGTACAGATGCACACTCCCACCAATAAGCACCCAAATCTAGGAAGCAGAGTGAGGGGAAACAGCAGACAGATCGTCCTGCTGAAAGTAAAAGCAGACTCACATTACAGACCAAGTGTATATGAAAGAGTAGTTCATGCAAAAACCACAGAATGTACACTCTTCTCAAACGTACTGAGAAAATCTGTACAATAGGTCACATGTTAGATCATAAAACAAGTTTTAACAATCTTTAGTCGGAAGTATGCTTTCTAATCACCATACAATAAAAGCAGAAGTTTTAAATGTGCAAATTTAACAGTATACTACTACAAAACTGAAAGGCTAACAACCAAATCCAGAGGGAAATTATCAAGTATTCTGAGACAAACAACACACATCAGAATGCATGGGGACAGCCATTTAGAGCAACATTTAAATACCCACAATAAAACCCACCACATTAGAGCACAGCTCTGTGATGGGCACTTGCTTTGATAAACACTCAGCCTTGGGTCTAACAACCAGCTCTGAAAAATGAAAATTAAGAAACCTCAAAGAACCAGAAAGAAAAACAATCAAGTCCACAGTCTACAGAAGAAAGGAAATAAGACCAAGCAGACTAAGACTCACCCCCACAATCAAAAAAGCTAAGCATTTTAAAAAATATATCAAATAAATTGATATGCCCTCAATTCTATTACATAGATTCAGATAAGTCAAATGAGAAATAGAAGAAAATTCAACTGAAGCCACAGAAACAGGACTGCAAGACATTACTGTAACACCACCAAACAAGACAAACAAACAAACAAAGAAGCTGGATAAACCCCCACAAATACACAACTTATCAAAACTTACACATGAAGAGAATCTGAACACATAAATAAATGAACATATAACTATCTGAGCATACAAATAAACTAATCCAATAATCAAAAACTACTCACTAAGAGAAACAAAGACCCAAACTGGCTTTACTGACTCTATCAAACCCTGAAGAGTTGACATCTTTTCTCCTCAAACTCTTCCGAAGAACCTAAGTGAGTTTATATGGTGGGTCTATGCTGCAAGCGTGAGCATCTGTTTTTAATAAGCATTCTCTTTATTGTGCTGAGTATCGCCTCCTTCACTGATCTTCTGCACTCCAGAGGGAGGCAGAAAAACCAAGGAGAGTCCACCATGGCTGCACTGTGACCTTCACAGGGCACAGCCTTACCCAGGCAGGAACCCTGGAGGATGTGGGGGGGTGGGAGGGTGTGGGGGGGAGAGGGAATCTACTTGGCCGACTGGGGTACCAGCCCCACTGTGACTGAGCAGCACTGCTCTTTGGGCTAGGGCCCCTGGCTGTAACAAAGGATGAACAAAGGCAGCCAAGCCAAGTGCTTTCTCCCCATCTACTTACTTCCTGACTGACTATGCGTGCAGTGTCAGCAGCCACCTCAAGTTCTGCTGATTGATAGGCTTTCTCCTCAGCACTCTAGCAGATGAGCCAGGAATTTGCTCTTCATAAAGGAAAGCTGTTCAGTTGGTAGAGTGCTTGCCTATCAAGCAGGAAACCCTGGTTTAGTGACACACCAAATAATCCAGGCACGATAATCAATGTTTGAAAAGCTAGCACTCAGGAAGGAAGGCAGGAGGATTCGAAGTTTAAAGTCATCTTCCCTCAGCTACTAGTAAGTTCAAGGATAGCCTGGGCTACACACCAGACTCTGACTTTTAAAGATGTTGGGGGATGCTTGAGACACATAAATAGTCTGAAATGTACAGATCTTTTGACCCAATAGTTTCATTTTGGGAAATAAGCAATCAGAGAAACATCCAAAGTTTTATACTCATTGCAATATTACTTAACACAAAGCTAGATAAATATTATATATCCAATTGTACTTATAGTGGCATCAAAACCTAAAAACAAAGTTACAGCATATGATGGCTTCTGAAGTATTTAATGAATAATGGTGTTCACATTCTCTTCAGTACATTCTAAAATTTCCTCCATAATGCAAAAATATGCATTCTTCTTATAGTTATAAAACCAAAGTGTTCTTTTTATCCTATTATAAATTAGGTGTCTAATACTACATCTCCACCTACATGTAAAAAAGAAGATAAAATATATATTATTTATTCCAGAAAAAAGAAAACAAAAAGTTACTTTCTTATGTATTATTCATATTGTTTACAGGGGAGTAATTCTTTTAACTTGATTTAATTAATACTAATTACCGAAGAACAAATGAAAAAACTTAAGTTAAAGACTAAAACTATAAGCTTGCTATAATAATTTACAGATTAAAACTGTATTTTTCTAACCCAACGGACTATAGATTCATGACTTACTTTAGAATTCAGTTTGTTAAATTTGGTACCATAAACCTTTTACTTGCTGATACAAACCTTAACCAACAGCAGTGCTACAGTTTAACTGCAATGAGAGGAACCTCAACACCCTTTAAAACCACCCCGTGCCAGGCCAGGTTCTCAAGCCCGCCTCCAAGTGGCTCCACGGCACTACAGCTCTAACTGACCAAGTGTTAGAGAGTGAATCATTTCTAAACATTAGTAAACAAAACTAAAAAAAAAAAGTATCAAGTTCTCTTAATAAAAGACCATTTCAACAATTCAACTGATACATTTCGACAAATATTATATAAGCTCTCTATTTGTATAGTATCCAAATAAATATGAGAACCTCTTTTCTTTTCTATAAAACTACCTAGTTGCTATACCATGTTAAAAATCTGACATAATTTCTAAATGCACATTAAAAATGATGCAATGTGATTTCAAAGTATGAAACAGATATCAAACATAACTAAAACCACAGATTTTGTTTTTGTTTTTTAAAGTTCATTTAACTTAAAAAGCCAAATGTGTGTGACTCTCTTAGGTCTCAAAAAACTTGAGAGGAAAAAAAAACTGTAGCAGCTTAAAAGTATAGCTTTTCATTAGTGGCACAAATCTTTAGGGGATCTACTAGGACATCTGATGTTGTAACAATACTACTAAAACACAAGGCTTAGAACTTGCTCATGAGAGACATAGACAAGTGTGTGTGTGTGTGTGTGTATAAACATGCAATATATACATATATATGTATATATTTACTCAATGTAATTGCATATTTGCATGAAAATGACCTTAAGTAACTCTGCATAAGAAAAGAAAAACAGATACACAACTTCATGTCGCAAGTGAAAATTAAAGAAGCACACACCGCACAACACAGCATTTTCACAGGGCTGCTAAAACAAACTAACACACACTTAACTTAATAACTTAATAATGAATATTAATATATCTTTTTATCCATCCCATCAATGAGACTATACTTAAAACGTCACCCAAGATAAATAATCTCCTTTTCAAGGCTTGAAGAGTTCTGGGGTTTCTGCAGTCTAATTACTTCATTGAAAGGACAACTGTGATAGAAACAAGTGCAGAAAGCTACATCCAAACCCTAGACAGTTTTGGAAATCCTGTAGAAGAGGAGGAGAAAGGATTGTAGGAGGCGGTGAGAGGTGGCGGTGGGGGACCTGTCAAGGACACAACACAGAATCAGCTAACCTGGGCTCACAGGGGCTCAAGAGAGACTGAACCACCAACCAGGAAGCCTGCCTGAGACACATTACAGTTGTGTAGCTTGGTCTTCCTGTGGGACTCCTCACATTGAGAGCAAGAGCTGTCTGTGACTTCTGATACTTACTTCTGTGACCCTTTCCCCCCTGGGTTGCCTCATCTAGCTTTACTAGGCTAGGATGTGCCTAGTCTTACAGCAACAACTGGACAGGCCCTGGCTGGTTGATGTCCATGGGAGGCCTGCCTCGCCCTTTTCTGAAGAGGGAGTAGATTTGAGAGAAGGGAAATATGGGAGGGGGAAGGGACTGGAAAGAGAAGAGGGAGGGGAAACTTCAGTAGGGATATAAAATTAATTTTTTTAAAGGACAGTTGTTTTGAATTATTAAAACCTGTTAACTGCCAAGTCACTTTTATACAACTAAGTAGACCAAGCAAGTTCACAACCCTCTGACTAACCCAGATAAACACTCTGACCACAGACTATTTAGAAAACAGAGGCCATAAAATAGTTTCTGTTTACTAAAATAACTACTACACTTATTTGTACTTAAGACAAAATTAACACTTATTAAGCTATAAGACTTAGGGCTGGAGAGACGATTTAGCAGTTAAGAGCACTGACTGCTTTTCCAGAGGTCCTGAGTTCAATTCCCAGCAACCACATGGTGGCTTACAACCATCTCTGAATGGAATCTGATGCCCTCTTCTGGTGTGTCTGAAGACAGCGACAGTATACTCATACACATTAAATAAAATCTGACTTACATACACTACACACTACATATGATTACTTTTTATATTATACTTTTAATATCCATGTTATTATACTTTTTATATCTCTCTCTCTCTCTGTGTGTGTGTGTGTGTGTGTGTGTGAGTGATTACTTTATCTTAGTCTTAAGTGACTCAGTATGAAACAATGGCAAGTCAAGGCTACCTCTGAATCTGTAGTGTGACAGGCAGGTAAGGATCAAGCTACACACACTGATGTTTGCAGCCACTAAGAAGCAACTGTGTGAGGACCATGCAGACGTTCAGAGTGCACACTACTTCACAAGCAGAAAACTGTGACAGACTGCAGATCTCAACTTGAGTCTTCGTTGGAAGGCTGACCTTGATATACACAACACAGTCTGGAGAAGGCTACTGATTATCTTCACACTCACTTACTCTTTCTGTCATCTCTACTATGCTGAGACCATATAGTGAATTTATACTACACATGTTACATTTTTCAGTTTTGAAATTCCATTTGATTCATATTCTAAACCTCATTCGACTTTCAAATACTAGAAGCAAACCCTAACCCCCATTTTCCACTTATATCAAGTGCTTAGCTTTAAATCAAGGCTTTTTAAGGTCCTTCTCATCACTCTATTTTGTGGCACAATTTCCTTTTTCTTTGTATATCAAGAAAATTTGCACTGTATTCTAGACACTCCAAACATTGCCCTGGGACTTGAGGCTCTAGTAAGGTCCCCTGGGACTATGACTTTAAGTTTGGACCACAGACCCTCAGTTAGCCTTCTGGGGGTGGTCCCCATGCAAGTTCCAATGTTTAAAGCGTCTGCTTCGCTGTTTGGGGGTCACCCCATCTATGTGCATAGCGTGAGCTGTGGTTTATCTTATAGGTCATTCTCTGCTTCCTTATATATAAACATGAAATTTTTGAAGATTTTTAATTAAAGGAAGGCTACAAAGAAAAGTAGCAGACTATGCCCCAAATACGTTTATAATCATTTGGTCTAAATTCACAAGGACACTGAAATCCCACCATATTACAAGTAAGAAAAAAAAAAAAAAAAAAGCCTGCCTCTGAGCTCAGAGAGAAGACTGAAGATACCGAGTGAAGTCCATAAAGTTGTTAAGACTGGCCAGAGTGCCTGCGGAAGCTCCTCTGAGCTCAGAGAGAAGACTGAAGATACCGAGTGAAGTCCATGAAGTTGTTAAGACTGGCCAGAGTGCCTGCGGAAGCTCCCAAAGGCACGTATCCTGTAATTTGACAAGATCAGCTTCTGGGTTTTACCCAAAATGAAAAGTAAGTACATGAACAAGAGCAGTTGCGAACGAGACCCAAGTATAACAGCAACTCCATTATTACTATTTAAAAAGACTGAACATAGTGGGGTGCTCCAATCTGACAGAAATTGGGAATATAGCAATGAATGCCGTATTTCATCAGTATCTAGCTTTCAGTGTAGGGGAACTTCAAAGGGGTTAAAAAGCTAAAGGCCCATCACAGTGTAGAGAGAAACCAAGATAGCAATACAAATGAAGCAACACAAAGTATCCTACACAATGGGCATACATGTACACATAGGTATGCCCTAAAACCTAGGAAAGAAAGGAAATGTGTTAGAGACAAAACTATGGTCTTGTCCAGAGAGGAACAGTACATTCCAAAGCCAGGCATCAGCAAGAACAGAGCATCTGTACAGCTGTGTAAAATTAAAGTACAGGGCGATTTTCAGAGTGCGTTCGTGCGTACCTGGTTTTTTTGTTTTGTTTTGTTTTGTTTTTGGGGGGTAGGTGATGTAGGCAAGAAAAGAAAGTCAAAAGGGAAAATCAGGAAATAAAGGAGAATGTGAAGCAAGTTGCCCTCAGTTACACAGGACTAAAAGTCTGACTCTTGGGCTCTCACCCTTGACTACAGTGCTTTGCACTGGGAAGGAGACTGGGCAAACTCCCCAGAGAGATTTCAGGGAGCGTCAACACTGGCAGACTAGAGGACTGCCCTGCATGAAGAGCTGCCTTGGGGCAAATGGATAAACTGAACAACTTAGCCTCAGGGTTCATCGTGGGAACAAAGGGGGGGAGCGCGACACTTTAAACTGCTAATTTGGTAGTTACCAAGGGCTTTACTCTGTTCAAAGCACTGTACTGAGTACTTTACATATTACTTCCGCCTTCTCAGCATCCCTTTGTGCTGTCTATTAAGTACTATTCCAGTGACTATACACACCCAAGGAATCATTTTTAAAAGACTACAAAGAAAGGAATAAAAGAATCTATTATTAACAATCTCTCAAAAAACAAATTAGTTATAATTAGTAAAATATGAACAAGACTTCTAGATTAAAAGTTTATTATTTTCCAAATTTATTTTTATATGGATATTTTGCTTGCATGTATGTAATATGTGTACCGTATGTGTGCAGTGCCTATGGCTGCCAGAAGACAGTGCCAGATCCCCTGGGATTAAAGTTACAGATTCACCATGTGGGTGTTGAGACCCTGGCCTGGATCCTCTGAGAGTTGAGCAAGTGCTAGTAACCACTGAGCCATCTTTCCAGCCCCATGTTTTCAAAGTTTTTATAAAACTATGTAAAAGAAAAAAAGCTGAGTAGTATGCAAATTTAATACAATCCAATCAAAATGCCAATTAAGATGTAATTTTAGATATACACAGGATTCCAAATGGAAAGACATAGGATAGCTAAATTCGATTTTGAAGAAAAGAATAAGTGTCAGAAGTCACTCCAACTTGATTTCAAGATTATGTTACTGTAGTAAATCAAGAATGTCTGGGATTGGCAGAGGGAAAGAGATAGTAAGCAAACAGATTAAGCCTGACACAAAAGCAGACAACAGTATTGAAAACAAATAAGCAGCCTACCGGAGAAGGATAACCTTTCAACAATAGAAAATGTGGCATAAAATCATAGGCAAATAAAAGAAACCTCATCAAGGGATCCCTTACCTGATCTTCAACCTTTATACAAGAAACTAAAAAACATCTACATTGGGGGTGGGGGTGGGGCTAGGGTGGGAGGTAAAGCCATATACCTGTAGCCAGGAGAATCACCCCTGGAGCTGGAAGCAGAGCTGTTAAGCCACTCAAAGAAAGTGCAAGGCATTAAATTCCAGTCCTCTGGAAGAGCAGGGAGTGTTCCCAGCCACTGAACCATCTCTCCAGCCTCCAGATAGATCATGTATTTAAATGCAGACCACTGAGCTATAAAAGGGAAAAATCATAGGGACCTACAACTCGGTGTAATTCCTCAGCATGACCTCAAATACAAATACACGATCCACAAAAACTGAAAGCTTTCATTCCACAAAAGACTCTTAAAAGTCAAAAAACCAAACAAAATAACAATATAACAAAATAATCATAAAAATAACAACAAAAACCAGGTAACCCATGTGGAGCAGAGCTAAACAGAACTCTCAACAGCAACCTCTAGTGGCAGAGAAGCACTAACCTTCATCAGTGTCCTCAGACATCACGACAGGACAGATCAAAACGATTCTGAGATCCCACCTTAACACACATCAGAATGTCTAAGATCAAAAAACTCAAGTGACAGCACATGTTGGTGAGGATGTGGAGCAAGGGGAACACTTCTCCATTGCTGGTGGGTGTGCAAACTTGTACAACCATTTTGGAAATCAATGTGGTGGTTTCTCAGAAAACTGGGACACTTGCTCAACTATGTTCATAGCAGCTTTATTTGTAATAATCAGAAACCTGAAACAACCCAGATGTCCCTCAACAAAAGAATGGATTAAAAAATATGCATTTACACAATGGACTACTACTCAGCTATTAAAAACAAAGACATCATGAAATTTGCAGGCAAATGGATGTAACTTGAAAATAACATCCTGAGTGAGGTAACCCAAACCCAGAAAGACACCCATGGTGTGTACTCACTTATAAGTGGATGTTAGCCATAAAGAACAGGATAACCATGCTATAATCCACAGATCCAAAGAAGCTAAGTAACAAGGAGGGCCCAAGGGAGGATGCTTGAATCTCACTCAGAAGGGGAAATAGTCACTGGAGGCAGGGGGAAGGAAGTAAATGGGTGGAGAAAGGAGGATGGGAGGGGAGTGGGGGTAGGGAACAGGTGTGGGAAAAGCAGAAGTTGGGGTGGGGAAGATAGGGCTGGGAGACAGGGCAGAAATCAGTGTGGGGAAGGGGCATCTCTGGAATATGCAGGTGACCTGGGACATGGGAGACTCTAAGGAGTCTTATGGGGATGACCCTGGCTGAGACTCCTAGCAGCTGGGGACATGAAAACCAAAGTGGCCACCTCCTGTAGCCAGGTAGGAAGTCCAGTGGAAGGAATGGGGCACCAACCCACTCATAAAACCTTTGACCCAAAATCCATCCTGCTTAGAAAATGTGTGGGGATAAAGATGAAACAGAGATTGAGGGAATGGCCAACCACTGAATGGCCCAACTTGAGAATCATCCCATGGGAGAGAGCCAACCCCGACACTATTAATGATCCTCTGCTACATCTGCAGACAGGAGCCTAACATAACTGTCTTCTGAGAGGCTCCACCCAGCAGCTGATGAAACAGATGCAGAGACCCACAGCCACACATTAAGCAGAGTTCGGGAAGTCTGTAGAAGAGTTGGGGGAGGAGAGGATTGAGGGAGGCAGAGGGATCAAGGACACAAAAATAGCTAGAATCAATTAACCTGGGCCTGTGGGGGCTCACAGAGACTACAGCACCAAACAAATAGCATACATGAGCTGGACCAAGACCCCAAATGTATAGCGTGGTCTTCATGCGGGTCCCTGGCAATTGGAGCAGGGGCTGACTCTAACTCTGTTGCCTGCAGTGGATCCCCTTCCCCTAAGTGGACTGTTTTATCTGGTCTCCATGGGAAAGGATGCACTTAGCACTTAGTCCTGATGCAATCTGATGTGCCAGGGTAGGTTGGTACCCATGGGGTGCTTCCTCTTCTTTGAGAAGAGAGGGGAGAGGGCACTGAGGGAAGGGTTTGTGAGGGTGGGACTTGGAGGAGAGGAGGGAAAGGGGGTTGCAGTAAGAATACAACGTTAACTAAAAATAAAAAGAGTACGAAGGAAAAGCTACAGACTAGGAAATGAAACAAAACTGGTGGTAAGGGCAATATAAGTCACCTGGTAGGAGTAATGGTTATCTCCTCAATTCAGGAAAGGGTCATTTCCTAAATACAGTCACAGGTTTGAAAACATACGTGAATACCTAGGTCATACTATCAAACATAATTCCTGATATAGACTGTGCTCAAGGAACTCTGGAAGCTGGTTTCACTTTAAAAGAGGAAACCTGAGGCACAGATACCATGCTGATAACAAGAAAGGGCACAGTAACAAGATATAAAGTGGAAATTTCTCATTGTGTCATGTGATGCAGAAGAGCCAGGAGAGGACATGTCATGTTTGGCGATAGTATAAACAGAACTCTACAGACAGTGCCAGTACGTTTGCACTGCTGGCCATGCAATGCTCCGCTAGTCCCACTTCTTCCCTGATCTTTACTTCACTGAGAGAGGCAAGGCAGAGAACTTTACCTGGTGTTCCTGCTGGTTCTGGTTGCTGCTGCTGACTCGTGCTGATTCAGCAGAGACCTGGCTGTTTCTACTGGCTCTAGCCACTGGGGCTGATTCGTGTTTGGTGAACTGGACTTTTGATAATCTGACAATGGAGACTGGAATCAGCCCAAAGAACTACTTCTAACCAGGTCCACATCCCCTTATCCTATTTACCATCTTTTCTCCCCTGCCTTTGGACAGTGGGCTAGGAAGGGGTGGGGGTGTTGAAGCATTTGGGAACCCTTATTAAAGTAGGTTTTGGAAAATTGAAGCCTACAAGATATAACAGTAAGAGGAAAGGGAGACAAAAAAGGAGTCAAAAGCAAAGAGGTAACAGCATATCACTGAGTTATGACCTAGTCTGAGAGATCTAGTAGACTAGTGTTATGCCTTGACTGCATGGTTACACAAATCTATACCATGATAGAGACAGCCATGAGAAAACATATGCTATTTAGGATAAACATGGCAAAGAGAAATGGATAGAGTTTCTCAGACAGTATCAAACAAGAGACAAAAAATGCCAACATTTTTCTTTATAGGGTATTAAGAATTCTGACTATTTCTTGAGTTCTTCCTCTATGAGATGCTTAAAAGTTAAGACTGGTGTACATTTATAATCCAGTACCTGGGAGGCTAAGCCAGGAGGATGACACCTTCAACACCAGACAAAACAACAAACAAATAAAAGCAAAGGGTGTCTGTACCCACTCTGCTTCAGATTTCAAAGAATTATGATTTCAAAGTACCTGTGGTCTAAATGTGTCCCCACAAAGTTCTTCTGTGGTGGCCTAGTCCCCAGTGTGACAGACAGTGTTACAGTGTGGGCCTCTGGGAGGTGAGTCGTGCATGGGATTAGTACCCTTAGAAAAGGTGCTGAAGGAGCCTGGCTCTTCCTTTCCTCCATGTGAAAAGCAGTTTGGAGGACACCATCTATGAAGCAGAAAACAAGTCAACAAACACTCAATCTACCAGCACACTTGAACATGCCGGCCATCTATAAATTACAAAAATTAAGCTATCATATACTGTGGCAGGGAGATTAAGGTAAAGAACTGGGCCGGGGAGACCCTAGTACTCGCCACACAAGTATGAAGACCTGCATCTCAACCCCCAGAACCCACATAAAGCTGGGTGCAATAGTGTATCTGGATTATGAATCGCAGTGCTCCTATGGTGAAATGGTAGATGAGACAAGAAAATCTCTAGAAGTTCAAGGGTCTAGAAGGGTCTAGAAGCAAACAAAAAACCTGTCTAAAACAAGATGTCTCAGCAGAGACCAACACCCACAGTTACTGTCTGACCTTCACATATGTGCCTCAGCTCATGCTTACCTCCACCCCCCACACACACAGCACACGCATACCTCCACACACACATCACATACGTGCACACACACCAAAGAACTAAGAGAACCAGTTCCAGTGCCCTTGAAAGACACTGCATTGCCCCTGGTCATTAAGTTTTTGTTCAGCTCAACATTTTTCAAAACATTCTTACATTTGTTTCTTTGATTTCTTCTCGTATTTCTTATTTAAGTCTTACAAATCATTTTGTACCTAGAACAGTCTTGAGAGAAGACTTGCCAGTCTCTTAGGTTGTGCAAAGCTCCTGATTATAGCTATTAGGCAGAGGACTCTGAGAAGCAAATGGGGACAAATCTTGAAAACAGATGTCACTGAGCAACTCCCCTTCTTTTCTGGGGACCACAGCAGTCTTTAGACAATAGTCTAAGTGTGTGGTGGAGGATGCTATCCTCTGCCAAAGCAAAGGAAATGCTTCTCTAGGTTGAACAAAGGCTTCGGCAGTTTCAAACTCCTAGGTCACACCCTTTGCTCATGAGAGGCCCTGACAGACACTGAAAGATTCACATTGAGTCATGTCTCCAACTCTGTTACAATAATAAATAGAGTCAGGACAACCTTCCTAGAACAAGCTTTCTGAAGCCAACTGGACCAATGTCTTCTGTAAAACCATTACAAAGCCCTCTGACTTCAATGAATGTATCTTAAACTAGCAATTGGCTAACTTAAGTCTGACTTTTTATTAAAGTCACAAAGTTATCAAAAGCAACCAACATAAATTTTAAATAAAAAATGCGTATGTGTATATATGTCTGTATGTACATATTTTTTTCCTTACAAAGCTTTTATAAGTCTAATGAAACAAAAGGAAATAATCCACAATATTAGGAGAAGGACCTGGGAGAGGAAGGGGAGGAGCTGTAGGGTAGAAATGGGGGTTAAGTGGGGGTTTCTGTGGTCAGCTTTTAGAGTCAACTCATTGACAAAGCCTGAATGCTTTCATTCTTTTTAAAAAAATATTTATTTATTTATTTATTTATTTATTTATTTATTTATTTAATGTATATTCAGACACACCAGAAGAGGGCCATCAGATCACATTACAGATGGTTGTGAGTCACCGTGTCGTTGCTGGAAATTAAACTCAGGACCTTTGGAAGAGCAGTCAGTGTTCTTAACCAACAAGTCATCGCTCCAGCCCAAAAGCTTGCATTCTTAAAAAATAAAATAAAAATAAACCAGCTGTAAGTGTTACCAACTTCGTCAAAAGGTAGAAAAATCAAGGGGGAGAAGGAAAAGGGATAAGATAAAAAAATGCAAAGAAGTTCCCATTATCCTCCTCTTGCGAAACAGAAGACTTAAAATGCAATGTCTAGGTAATGTGAGTATCCCATTATTACAGCCCAGGTGCCATTCAAAGAACTAAGTAGACGGTCACATGGCAGCTGATGCCAACAACAGCAGAGATTGACAGTATAATGGAGCACTACTCAGCAATGAAAAACAATGAATTTATGAAATTCTTAGGCAAGTGGATAGATCTAGAGGATATCATCCTGAAAGAGGTAACCCATTCACAAAAGAACACACATGATATGCACTTACTGATAAGTGGATATTAGCCCAGAAACTTAGAATATCCAAGATACAATGTGCAAAACACATGAAACTCAAGAAGAAGGAAGACCCAAGTTTGGATACTTCACTCCTTCTTAGAATGGGGAACAAAATACCCATGGAAGGAATTACAGAGACAAAGTTCGGAGCTGAGACAGAAGGAAAGACCATCCAGAGACTGCCCCACCCGGGGATCCAACCCATATACAACCATCAAACACAGACACTAATGCATATGCCAGCAAGATTTTGCTGACAAGAACCTGACATAGCTCTCACTTGTGAGGTTATGCCAATGCCTGGTAAATACAGAAGTGGATGCTCACAGTCATCTATTGGATGGAACACAGGGCCCCTAATGAAGGAGCTAGAGAAAGTACCCAAGGAGCTAAAGGGGTCTGAAACCCTTTAGGAGAAACAACAATATGAAGTAACCAGTACCCCCAGAGCTGTGTCTCTAGTTGCACATGTAGCAGAGGATGGCCTAGTCAGTCATCAATGAAAGGAGAGGCCCTTGGTATTGCGAAGATCATATGCCCCAGTACAGGGGAACGCCAGGGCCAGGAGGCAGGAGTGGGTGGGTTGGGGAGCAGGGATGGGGGGAGGGTATGGGGGTTTTGGGGATAGCATTTGAAATGTAAATGAAGGAAATATCTAATAAAATGCTTTTAAAATTATTAATAAAATGAAAAAACTTGATAAATTTTTTTAAAAAAAGAAAATGAAGTGTCATTTCTTAGTAGGAGGTAAACAGACACAGACTAACTCAAATTTATTTTATCAAGAAATACAAGTAGATTATACCAAAGAAGACCCAGTGCCAGATAGATCAGTTTATTTCTAAGAATTATCTACCAGTACTCCTCAAAATTTCAAAGCCCTGAAGACAGGACACTTTAAGATGATTTTTTTCAAAAAGAAAAGTCATTCTAGAAAATCAGAATTACCCTATAGAACCAGACAAAGACATGAGAAAACCATAGGCCAATAAATGTATTAATAATAATAAAAATTAACATGGATAATTATATATACACAAATTATTACTAAATATATTCTATGGCCAGGAACTATTTTAGGAATTGAGTCTATGAGTATATAAAGCCAAGCCCCTTATGACTGACACAATACTCCAATTTATTTTTGTAACTAGAGAAACACTCTACTAACATCTTTAGGGAAGACTCTCAAGGCTTTTAACAAAAGGTAATGAGTGAGCAGAGAGGACCTAAAGGCAAGACAGCGGAGCTGCTGCAATGCACAGGGAGAAGAATGGTAATAGTCGGAATGAAGCAAGCCCTTGGACCAGGTATTCCAACTATGCTTCACTGACTCATCAAATACTAAACCATAATCATTAAAGTGACTGTTTTAGTGCTGGTAATCATAGTATACATTTAACTTGGACTAAATGTCAAACAATTACTATTAAACTCTTAAACCATGTAGTAATCCTTAGAGACACAGCATCAAGTGTTTATTGAAAAAAGAAGTTTGTAATGTGTCCTAAGTTCATTTAACAAGCACTGAATTTCTGTACTTTCAGTAAGCACTCTGTGCTTGAATTAAGATTAATCACAAAAAGTTTAGACTAACTTTACTTTTCAAGGCAGTACATTCTCAAATTCTAAATAGGAGATCAAAGCAAGAATTAACAAAAACAGAGCTGAAAACATATATTAGTACAGTCATTATACTGTACTAATGACATGAGAAAACCATAGGCCAATAAATGTATTAATACTAATAAAAATTAACATGGATAATTATATATACACACACAAATTATTACTAAATATATTCTATGGCCAGGAACTATTTTAGGAATTGAGTCTATGAGTATATAAAGCCAAGCCCCTTATGACTGACACAATACTCCAGTATGGATAGTCCTCAAAACATTAACAATAATCCATCAATTACACAACTGTATATAAAAGAACTACAGACATGTTGAAGAGAAACCTATGTTTCTATGCTTGCTATATATATGTTCCATATTAACCAATAAGTAGAAATAATTAAGTCCACCAACAAGATAGACAGATTTTTAAAGGCATATGCATATATGATAGACTACATCTCAGCCATAACAAAAGAAACCCTTTCATCTGTTATAATAGAGTGGTACTGGATTTAGCCAAGCACACTTACATGGAATCTAAAAGAGTTGATCTCATACTTCCGACTACAAGAGTGTTACCCAAAGCTTGGGGTGAGTTAAAGAAACAGGGAAGAGAGAAAGGCTCATTTATGGGGTGCCAATCCACTGTTCAGACAGGGAGAAGCATCAGGGTACACAGTATGCATCACTGCAGAGAGCAATTATGTGCTACTAATTCCAAAAGCTACAAAAAGGATCTCAAGTCTCCACATAAAGAAACAAAGACTGAAGACTACATATATATACTCTGATTTAAGTACTATGTAATGTACACACGTATTGGACACTACATGGTACCCATTAATATGTACAACTTTAAGGTTTGTCTATCAGTTAAAAATGAATGTATTAAAGCTTATGTATATTGACTCTCGGCCGACTCGGCCTTCGGTTGCCTTTCTTGCTCCCTATTCTAACGGCAATCAGTTTCAGGCAATCAATCTCACTGAACATTTGAGTGGGGCTAATGAGAGAGAAACACTGAGTATCAAATTTAACTTTAAATTTACACACACATGTCTAACAACCACTACACTAACAGGAACGGCTGCATATATTATTACTTTTGTAATACACTCAAGTTTTATCATCTACTATGATAGTCATTTTTTTTATATTTTCCCACAAATGTTCTGAAAATAAGCACAACAATCTCTTTTCAAAGCAGAGTTAAGATTCCCACCCAATTCTGACCAGAATGGGTCTATTTAGCTACTCCATGCAGCTCTGTGTTTGCTCATTTGATGCAGCAGAACCTGACACAAGTCCATGAAAATCCTCCACTAAGGTTCCTAAGAACTGCTTTGCCTCTTGGGTATTAATGCTTTATTATTTTTTGGAGAAATGCTATTTGCTAACTATAAATTTAAATAATTATAAAGTACAATCATGATAACAGAACTGAGTAATTATATGGGAAGTTTTTAATATCACTCTTTTCTACATAGTTTATATAAAATCAACTTGATTCAGACAGACTTAAATACAAAAACAAAACTCTTACAACCTCTGGGACAAATACGAGACAAAGCAGCTCTTAGCTAAGACACCAAAACCATGAAGCATTAAAGAAAAAAAATCGCCCAGCATGGGGTAGGGTTAGGGTGTGCTTTTCATTTTAATGCCAGCACTCAGAAAGCAGAGGGAAGCAGGCCTCAGTAAGTTTGAGACCAGCCTGGTCTACTTAGCAAGTTCCAGACCAATGAGGGCTACAGACCCTGTCTCAAACAAACAAACAAACAAACACTCTACAACAGAAAAAGAAAAGAAAAGAAAGTAAAATGAAATAATGTATCAAATATCATTATAGTTAAAACTTTCTTCAAAACCACTGATAAATATAAAAAGGCAAGCAAGTCACAGGTTGGGAGATAATTTCTACAATTCTATTATCTAGTATGTGACAAAAACCTTCCAATAGAATACATTTAAGTCAGAGTATATCGTTCAACCTCAATAATAAGCAAATAACACAATTTTTCATTTAAGAAAATGATAAAAATTTGGGCATATGTTCCACAAAAGAAAACACACCAATCAAATACAGTTGAAAATACATTTCATGTAATTAATTATAGGAAGGCAAATGAAAGCCAGAAGATACCTAATCACACATATACATTAAAATGGCTAAAATGCAACTATACTGACATTCCTGAGTGTAGGCAAAGGAAACTGTCAAAGATGGGTGTAAGGAATTTGTAAAGGTGCACGGCCACTTTAGAAAACAACTCATCGGTATCTTATAAGGCAAACATACAACTGCTGTGAAACTTGGTAATAACATTCTCCGGTATTTGCCCAAGTGAATGAAAATATATGTGCACAAATTTTTGGCAGTTCTTAAAATAATCCTGCATTAGAAGCAACCCAATTTCTATCAACTTATAAGTGGGTAGACACACTGTGTGCACACCCCACACAACAGAACACTATCCAGCAATAAGAGCGAGCTAGTGACAGGAGAGTACTGTGAAAGACAGGCCTAGAAGGCCAACAACACCCTTCCTCCACTTCTGCTTCACAGAAAAGGACAACGAGCAAACAGAATATACCAGTGGTTGCCAGAGAACAAAAAGCTTTCGAGGGTGAAGAGAATTCTGTGTCTTGGTTTGGACTTTTATTTGTATACATTTATCACAACTCAGTGAATTTTAAGATGTATAATTACATGTCTAAAAACAAATGTTTTAAATATTAAAACTAAAATCTAAAAACATTAATATCTAAACACTAAGTAAAATAAAATTATTTCCCCAAATCAAACATTCCAGACATTTTTTTAATAGCAGGAATATGTGCATGTCTAAATACAAAAGAGAGCTTGTAGTATACCACTGTTCTTTTTGAGAACTAGAAAGGACAATGGAATTATAAAAACCATATTCATGAGACAGCATGAGGACAAGACTACAGAGGCAGGTGGGGGTCTTTTAAAAGTTTCATACTGCCAGACTTACACTTAACTGGGGCATTTTCCAATCTGGACTCAGACCAGAGGGTAAGCTTCAACCTGTTCGTGCAGAACATGGATGAAGATCAGAGAAGCCAGGAGAGGGTACTCATGCACGGCTAGAGTATGGAAACTGTCAGCCTACAGGAATTCAGAGTTCTTAGCTTCTATTTCCTCCAGGAAATTTAAAATTGTGCAGGACCCAGGAAGCAGTGTGATCTATCTTCTTAGGAGGCTATGGCTGAAGGACGACACAACAATAACCTAGCAATAGCCTATCTCTTAGCATCCCCTTAGTTTAAGATGCTTGGCTTCCATTTCCACCCGCCTACCTGAAAAGATGGGCATTCTGTCATGGTCTGGATGTGATGTGCCTACCAAAAGGCTGTGCTGTTGAAGCCATGGTCCCTAGTTAGTGGATCCAACCACACAGATGATCAGGACAGCAGAGCTCTGACCTGATCGATGGATTAATTCACTGACAGATTCCTAATCTGATGGCATTACTGGAAGTAAGAAACTTTCAAAGGTCACTGGAGAGGACTATAATCTGTTCAGACCTGTCTGTCTTTTCTATCCTTAACTGAGTAGCCATGTTTTATCATGCCCTCTCCCACCAAGTTCTGTTTCACCTCAGAACCTAAACAGTGGAGCCAGTCAACCACTGACTAAGGTTGCTGAAACTCTAAAACAAAAATCAGTCCTTCCTTAACTTATTTCATTCAGGTATTTTGTTACAGCAATGAAAAAGCTAACATGCTCTCTGGCAGAAAATACCAGGTCTGACATCCATTTTAAAATAAGGCATAAATAAAACAACAAACCAATTTGACCTAACTGGTATTTACAGAGCACCTTACCCAACAACATTCTTTTCAAATACATATAAGACATTTACCAAGATCATATTTGGACCTATAAAACAAACTTCAATGAATTTAAAACAATCATCACACTGGAATTAGATTAACAGAAATATCTCTGGAAAACTTCCAAATATTTGGAAACTAACAAACTTCTCAATAATCCCAGATCACAGAGACACCAGAAGCTAGACACAGTTGTGTTTGTCTCAAGTCCCAGATACTCATAAGAGTGACAAACAGGATGCCCTCAGCCCAGGGATTATCGGCTAACCTGAAGAAGGGAAAACAAACAAACAAAATACAACTGAATCTCACTCCACCCCACAAAACAGAAAAATCTGGAAGTAAGCATTTAAAGCAGTCAGAACTTCTAGTATACTTACAATGAAAAACCAAATGACTTCAGCTTCCAGCTTGAGAAATTAGAGAAAACAAACTATACCCAAAGAAAGCAAATAAGCAGCAGAGAAAAAAGGAGGCTTTTAAAAATAGAAAAAGTAGAGGAAATCAGTTAAACTAGAGGTTGGCTATGAGAATCCAGTAAATTAATAAATGTTTAGCTAGGCCGCTAAAGAACAAAGAATACTCAAATTAGTGTACTAGGAATAATAGAGTGGAGGGTCTCAGTCTGGGCATCGCCACTCCTTTTGGGACCAAACAACCCTTTCACAGGGGTCGCCTAAGACCACCAGAAAACACAGATGTTTACTTTATAATTTATAACAATAGCAAAATTACAGTTATGAGTAGCAATGGAAACAATTATATGGTTGGGGTCACCACCCCATGAGGAACTGTATTAAAGGGTCGCAGCATTAGGAAGGTTGAGAACCGCTGCTCTAGAGGTTACAAGGATATTAGACTCACTGTGTTTTCTACAGATACTAAAAGGATAAAAAAACAAAAACAAAAAACACATGACAACTCTGACAGTGACTTCAAGGAAACAACAATTCCTTGAAAAGCACAGCATAATCATATAGCCACATGGCCAAACACTGGTTTTATAGAAAGCACAGCAGAGCACTGAGTAGCCAGTGAAGTAGCTGGGTAGTGGACCGTGTGAACCTAGCCTGGGGCAGGCCCTAGTTTCATCCTCGGCACCACAAAGCAAATCAAACGCCCAACTGACTGATGCTCAGAAAGTGCAATGTGAGTACATTTCAAAGCAAGACATAAATTTAGAAAAAGTAACTTTAAAAATCTTAGACTTTACCTCATTATTGATTCTTACTACTGATTATACAGACTAGCATATTTTTCCAACAAAAAAAGCACAAAATCTATTGAATTTGGTTATCAACACAAATTCAGTATCATTCTACTTGTATTCTATTTTTCTAAAAGCTATCAAAATTTTCAAGTTGTAATTCTCATTATCTTAAAAATTAAAACTTTTGTGTCCAACAGTCAAAGTGGTATTGAAAACATGGATCAGAATAAGCACATTCCACAGTACCCTGGAGAGCACACTGGTAGGAAAGTATGCTGAAGAGCTGAAGGAAGAGAATGGCCTGCATTGCGGTGGATGCTACAGGTCTACACAGTCATGGCTCTAAGTGTGCACAGCCTCACATACCCCACAAGACTAACAATGGCTTTTCTGGGTGACAGGATTTTCAGTACTATTTTAAATTCTTAACCTGTGTTTTTTTTGTTGTTGTTTCTGCTTTTCCCAACTTTCCATACTGGGATGTGCTACAGTTTTAACCGAGAGTTGAAAATTAAGAAAGTAAGTCAACTACTTAAGATTAAACTATATTTTAATAGAAAAGATACATTCTTAGGTGGGCAAATGGCTTACTCTACAGGTACAACCTTATTTGTGCTTCTTATTTCCTAAATATAAAAATGTTTAGAGGCAGGTATGGCCTACGCCTATAATCCCAGTACCAGAGAAATTGGCGCCCGAGGATGAAGTGCCTGGAGACTGGCCTGGACTACATACAAAGCAAAGGCTGTCTGTCTCAAAATAATCCAAATACCAACAACAACAAGGGAAGCAAGTTCTACTTTTATTTTCTACTATTTATAATAAAAATTTAAAAATTAAATATTAGATTAAATACAAATTCTTTTAAAAAGCAGAGAATTTGGTAGGCATGGTGGTGTACTTGATTCCAGTACTCACAATATAAAAATAAAAGTGATTTTGCCAAAAAAATTATTATTTAAAATACAGAGGGTTTGTCATTGTTGTTGTTTAAGAAAAAAGAAATCCTTTAGAGGCTGGAAAGATGGCTCAATGGTTAAAAGCACTGGTTGCTCTTTCAGAGGACCCAGATTCAATTCCCAATACTCACATGGCAACTTAAAACCATCTCTAACTCCAGTCCCAGGGATCTGATATTCTTCTGGCCTCCACCCTCTCCCCCACCCCATACACACATACAGTAAGTACACAGACATACATGCAAGCAAAACATCCATACAAACAAAATAGAATTTTAAAGTAAATAGTCCTTTTAAAAAATCGAAAGCAATCTTTTTGTAGAAAGGACAAACTTAAAATTATAAGCACAATTATTTCTTCATGAATTATACAACTAAAGTGATAACTCAAAATTAAAATTATCAGAATAGATTATTTAGGTAATTTAATATTTTCAGAGTAACTCATACAGAAAGCAGAATTTCGTTATCTACTTAATTCATAGAAATTACATATATCAGGGTTATTAAAAATGGTTGTAAAGCAACTTATAAATGCCATTATGTAATTAAGCCAATTAGTAAGTATTAAACTGTTCTTACACTTGAAAGTGTTAGGTGAATAATTTTTTACAACTCTACCAACAATTGAGCTCAGAAAAGAAAAACTGCAGTGTTAGTGATGTGCTGTCGACAAGGCAATTACATTTCCAAAGGGAAGCTTCATGGATCTGCAAGTACTGAAATAGTCACAGAACAGTTTGGCTATAAAATGTGAAACTTTTATAAATAATTTGCTCCCTGCAAACATTCAGAGCAAATAAATACTTTGGCTGACCCAGCAGCATAAGGAAAGGTACGGAGAAGGGGCATTTCATGTGGTGCTGAGGAGACAGTGAGAAAGGAAGAGACCGACCACTTTCTTCTATAGTAACAATACCTGTCTGACATGGCTGAGAATGGACAACAGTTCACTGGCAAGCTATACTTCATTCCATATTTCTAACAGTCTTGAAATCAACACGTAACTAGTTTATAATGATCAAATAAAGAGGCTCTTCCCGGCTGAAAGCATCTATGCAGTAGATCCATGTCCACAGCATTCATCTCTGAGGTGCCTGCTTGTCAGATGGCAGCTGGGTCCTTCAGATGCCAGCCTGAGCTCTCTGGTTCTTCTCTTCTCTAGAGTGACTGTCATATATCTGCCTCAAACAGAAACTGCACAAACATCCTGGCCTACCAAATAAAAAATGCCAGTGAGCACATGCCTATGCAGCCAGTACCCATGGAATATTATTGTCACTAGAGGGAGTTTTTGAGTATTCTCTCCCTAAAATTGCATCCACTCTCACACAACACCCTTTCAACCTTAGCCTTGCTGTCAAAATTACGCCTGCTAGCAGAACTAGAAACATCATTAATATATGTTTACACAATCTGTTATCACAAATGGTTTAGTTTCTTACATTATTCTGAATTCGGTTTTCCTTAAGAAATAATCACATACACAACACATGTACATACTCACACATATATACTCATACATTCACAGACACTCAAACAGACACACACACACACTCAAATACACATACATATATTTATATTTCACTGGGGTTCATGTCTGACTTCCTTAAAGAAAATAATAGCTTCCCACAAGAAAAGCACACTAAGCTAAATAAACTGGTTTATTATCATTGTAAACAGAATGTAAACATTGAGGTAGGGATCGACGAAAGAAAAAAAAGAAACTATAAAACTATAGTTTTTAAAAATATAAAAATGAGACACTATACTACCAAAGAAGCACAATCCAACTTTAACGCCAAATGCAGTCATCAAGGGTTAGCAAGTTTTGAATTTGCCTGTGACTTCAGCATTGTAAAATGTAAACAACAATCAAGTTCACCTAAACTTTTCTCCAGTTTATTTTTCAAATATTAAGAGAAAAAAATACTGAGAATGATCAAATCCATAAAACATTAAAAGAATAAGACTATAAGCACATAAAGCATTTCATTTTCCACCCTTTCCCATAACTATTGGTTTTCTAGTATTTATTCTAGGACTTCCTCATACTGAAGAGCAACACAGGCTATATGTGTGTACACACACATACACACACACACACACAAAAATATGGACATATAGAAGATTATATATAGTTACACATACAACAGGACACAATTCAGCTTTCTTCTACTATATGACAATTTTTTGTGTCCTTTTTTTTCACAGGTGATCATGCCAGTTTTTCAAGCTAACCTAGGCACATGTTTCTTTCTCCTAAGATTTTAAAACAAACCAGATTTCAAGCGTTCTGTGGGACTCAGAGACAGTCACGAATTAAGTTACAGCCTATTCATTTCTTTTCAATCAGATATGAATGGGGATGGTCTGTAATTTTCTCTAGTCGCTTTTAAAGCTACAACAACGCAATCAAGGGAAATTACCTTGCTGGTGATTTCGGGGATTGGTGCCCTGGTCAAATCAACAACGCCTGTAAAAGTTTCTTCTTGTGCTTTTCTTTCACTGCAATAGAAAACACCTGGGTCTGTTGTTGCTGTTGTTTTTAAAGCATCTAGAAAGGCTTCACGTCCTGTGTGGTTCGGCATTGCAATATCAAAACACCACGGCCTGATCTGTCATCTGTCAGGTCAGAGGCCAAAGCTCTTCCTTCATCTTTCAGGATTCTGCTGACTACCTCGGACTTCCACAGCGGCAGAAAACACCCCACAAAGATACAAACTTCGTGGCGCTACTCCCGGTACTGGGAGAGCCAGGACCACATCCAAGGCGGCCAGCCCCACAGGCAGAGCCCGGCGCGGCGCACGCGGCTCGAGTCGGACACCCAGGGCCCAGAGCAGCCCGCGGCCCGAGCCCCGGAACCAGGACCACTAACGGAACCAGCCCTGGGCGGCGGCGGCCGCCGCTCGGACTGCGGATCCCGGCGCGCGCCGGCCGCCGCGAGGGCGGGGGCTCCGCGGAGGAGCTGGCCGCCCCAGCGCCCCATTGGGCGCCGCTCCAAACGTGCCCGAGTGGTGACAGGAATAAAGTGGGTCACAAGGCCTAGCGGGTCCCGGGCGCGAGCGCTCTCGGCGGCCGACTCGGCCTGCCCCGCGCTAACCCCGCGCCCAGTCTCAAGCGCGACGCGGCCCCGGAACCCCCGGGGCCCGCGGGACCCACCGCGCCCCCCTGCCCTGCAGGTAACCCCCGGCGGCCCCGGGACACTTGGCGCAGGCCCGGCTGAGAGCGACTCTCCGGAGCTCCGCGCTCTCCGCGTCCCCGGGTCCGGGCCGCAGCTCCTGCCTCCCGGCCTGGCCCGCGGCACCCCACCCCCCCGGCGCCCCGCGCCCCGTTCCCCGCCCCGGCCCCACACACTGCCCCCCGCGCCCTCCCGCGTCCTCACCGTGCCTGAGGCTCCGGCTTCCTCCCTTCCCCGCCCGGGACTCTGCCCGCGGCGGCTCGCGACAGCCGAGCGGCGACAGCCGGGACACGCCACGGCTCCGGGAGCCGGCAGCACCAGGGGCGGCGAGTGCGCGCCCCCGACCCACCCCTCAAAATTCACCGCTACCGCCGCGCTCCTCCCCCTCCCTGCCTTCCCCTCCTCCACGGAACCCGGGAGCACGCATGCGCCACCCAGGCCAGCCGCCCGCCGCGCGCCGGGCCGAGGCCCACCCGGTGGGGCGCACTCACCGGGAGCGCGCGCGCGCGGCGGCGGCCAGATTTCCTTCGCGCTCTCGCCGTCCGGGGTTTCCTCTCTCCAGCCGGTAGCCGCCAGCCGAGTCCGTGATTGCGCTGCCTCCCGGCGCATGCGTCGTGGGCGCGGGGCTCCGCGGCCGGCCGGGCTCTGCACTCGCCCCTCCCCTCGCGGCCGCCTTCCTCCAGCGCGCCGGGCGCGCATGCGACTTTCCCCGTTAGGCAGCCCCGAAGCCGCGCCTGGGGATCCCGGGCACCCGAGGAAATCCCACTCCTGCAGGCCGGCGTGAGCTCGCTCCACGGCCGCCGAGGGAAGCCGGGATGCCCCGAGGCCCCCTTCCCTGCGCAGGCCGGGAGGCGGGGCCTAGCGGAGGGTGCGGCCGCCCGCAGCGCCCTGGGCGGCTCGCGGTTCCCCGGGATGCGTCGCTCCCAACCAGTGGGAGCCGCCGCCTGGAGTGGTGCCTCTGTCCCCGGGAAAGCAGAGAGCTTGGCCTACGCCAAGTTAGACTTCTCCAGCCCAGTGCTCGGCTTCCTCTCCTAGAGGTTCGTGGGATGCCTGGGACTCGGTTTCCCGGCTCCTAGAGACACGCTAGGCTGGCCGCTCCCCGGAGATGGGCCTGGACGACCCAAGTGACCTCGGCTGTAGCCAGGGAAGCAAAAGGTCGGGATGTGTTTGCTCCTCTTATGAAAAGGCAGGGGACACTGCAAAAGATGAGCATGGCGCTAGGGATGAACCAGGACCCTAGTTTACACTGGTTTCTTAGCTACTGCACCCGAATTACTGGGAAAGCAGCTAATTCATAGCAATTTCTTTTAAAAAATCAACTCGGACAGCAAACAGAAGGCAATAAATGAACCTATACTCTTTAGCTCCAAAAATCCTCTCTCCAAGGTAATGTTTGTCTCAATAAGAATTAAGTTCTTGGTGTATATTCAGGAAAGAAAAAAAAAAAAAAAAACTTCAAAACTAGGGATTAGCTGCGTTCCCCCCAGCAATGTGAACTCGGAGAATCCTCAAATTCCTGGCTATGTAGCCAGAACCCTGCCAGGAGAACCTTTCCTTGGCATTCTTTGTACCCCGTTTCGCCTTCGAAAGGCCATTAATGCACAGTTTCTGCTGTCCTAATCCATCTGCTGCTCGCTCAGGTTCACGTCCTTTGAACTCACCCATTCTCCACTCTGTCCTTGTGGTCCAGGCAGGACACTGTGGAGGAGGAAACCTTGGGTTCTCTGTCTCAGGCTGGCAATTACTGCCAAGAAGATTGTTTCCCAGTGAATCTGATACTGAAAGAAAATAACCTTTTCTTGTGTGACTAATGAAAGAGCAGGCACCACGAAGGGAAAAAACAGAAAACAGATTAAAACATGGTGATGTAGCCTAGATACATGAGCGCTGAAATCGATGTGGGCTAGATTCCTTGGAATCAATAAATTCGCGAATGTGTTTGTTTTGTTGCTTAAAACCAGTAAGAGCTTTTCTGCCACCTACAAGTTAGTGTCTTGATCACTGGTAGTAAAACGGGGGCAGGAGGTAAGGTACTGAGACTGGTAAATAGGCTGCAGCCAAATAAATCTGAATGCTTTCCCTGGGTCAAATGTTTTGGCTTTATTTATTCTCTTTCTCTATTATAGTTCCTCTAGTGTGTGTGTACACAGTATGTACATATATATAATATACACATATATATATATCAAAATGACCTTTGCCCCCTTTAATGGTTTCATTGTCCTCTTAGTCACCTGTGACTCCTCCCTCGATCACATTCTGTTTAATTATTTACCAAGACCTGTTGATAATCCCTTGATTTTCTGCTCAGTCCTCTGTCACTGTCTGACTATTTCCCACGGTTCAGTTTACGACTTTTCCCCCATTTAAAAAAAAAAAAAAAAAGGTTTTTTTACTTCCCAACTTTAACACTGTGTTTCCAGTAAACAAAAATTTTGCCTCATAGTTTCATAAATCCTAAATCTAGGTTCCCAATTCTAAACCATGGCCTTAAACACCATGTGCCTTGTTGTCATTTAAACTGTTTCCGGTTCTCTTTTCAACTGTCTTTTCATCAAGTTATTCATCTGTGAAATGATGTAACTTCACCAAGTTATTCATCTGTAAAAAGAAAAAATGTAAACTGCAGATAATAGTCTCAGTTCAAAGAACAATTGAGAGGCAGCTGGGTATTGACACTACCTGCTATGTAAATCCCATCTCAAGTGTTGGTCACTTTCAGTTTTGAAATTAAAATATAATTCTATCATTTTCCTTCTCCCCTTTCCTCCCTCCAGTCCTTCCCAACCATTCACCTTGTTCTCCCTCAAACTCGTGGCCTCTATTTCTCTAATTGGTGCACATGTATTCCCAAATATATACATACAGCCCACTTAGTTTGCATAATGCCACTTGATATTGGATAACCAATTAAGGGCTCTTCTCTGGGGTAGACTTTTTCCTGATTTTAGCATTCCTTAGTTGCCTGTAGTTTTGTATCAAAGGTTTACCCCTTCCATGTTAGCGTATCTCATTGGTGTCTTCCTTGTTCCTGTCTTACTTAGGCAGCAATATGGTTGAGACTTCATGGGTGGAGCTTCTCTGTCATTTGTAGAAGACACACTGTCACAGCAAACTTCCCTCTGTATCTTCAAGTCTCTCTGCCTCTTGACCCACTATGTCCCTGAGCCTTAGGTACAGGAGCTGTGTTCTAGCTGAACAACACAGTCGCCTGTCCTCTGCATTTTGATGTGGTTTTCTGAAATGGCCTCTGTTTGTTTGGGAAAAGTTTCTTTGATGAAGGGTGAGACTTATACTTATCTGTGGGTATAAGGATTAATATTTAGAATGTAGTTAGAAATTGCTGGATTAGTAATGTGGCAGTTGTAGGCTCGCCTTCAAGATCCATGACAGCGCCAGCACCAGTACCAGAACCAGATAGTTGGCCAGGTTTCCAATACCAGGAATGATTTCCTTTTTGTGTGGGCCTCAAGCCCAATTAAGGAGCTACAGTGCTGTTGGGGTTCAGCCACTGTATGTCTGTATGTGTACCACGATGGCATTCTGAATGATGTTGTTTAGCAACTTTGTTTGTTTGTTTCCAGACAGGGGTTTCTCTGTGTAGCCCTGGCTGTCCTGGAACTCACTTTGTAGACCAGGCTGGCCTTGAACTCAGAAATCCGCCTGCCTCTGCCTCTCAAGTGCTGGCATTAAAGGCGTGTGCCACCCCACCCCCCCAGCTTTGTTTAGCAACTTTAAAAATTCAGTTTCGTGCCTTGATTTCAACTGTCTTTGTTGAGAATCTTTCCCTAGTTGCATAGATTCCACTAGTCACAAAGTGATGTCTGCTCTTCCATACCACGGTTCACATCAGCCACTAACACTCCTGGTTTCATTGTATTTTTACGTGAGTTGGAAGATCCAGACATGCAGAATAGTACTGTCAAGTTTTTTACAATTCCGTGGCTCTATTATTCAGATTCTTTCTAGTCCTTTTAAAATAGAGGGAATTTCAGTAATGTATGTGGTATTATGGGATTCATAGTCTAAAGTATAGGCTTAAAATGTTACTAATTGCCTTAAGCTGAGGAACACTGGAAGTCAGGTGATCTCCCTGAGCGTCAGAGTATTAGCCATACAATATAAGAATAAGAATATTGGAGACCTGTGGCTTTAGGTGGTGAGACTGACAGTCGTCCATCTTTACAGTCTGCCACTGGATCCCTGAGAATGGTTCCAGTGACTCAGACACTTTGCCTGCAGCCTGAGTCTCTCCTTCGGTTTTCATACACGTGTCCAGTTAGCTACTTGATGTCCTCCCTTGGCTGTCTCAAGTATGCCTCTTAAAACAAGAATATTTTGCTACTGTGAGTAGTTAATGGTGGTATACACTTGTAATCCTAGCAGCACCCTGTCTTTAAAAAGAAAAAGAAGAACCTACGTATGAGAGCAGTCACAGTGTTCCTTCTAAAACTCATATTTTCAGTTCATCTGAGTGCATAATCATGACCATAATACCTTATTTGATCTGCCCCATGCCGGCCTTCCAACCTCACAGCCTGCCATTTGCTCCTGTGACATTCCAGAAACATCTTTCCAATTCCTTGCTAATCTCTGCCCACATCAGGCCTTGACAGAGGCAGCGCTGAGAACCTTTGCCTAGATGCAGCCATACCTATTCTTAAGCCTGCCTCCTCAACTTTCAAGTGTCAAAAGATCTTGGCAAGTTATTTAAGTATTCCTACTCCTCTGTCTACACAGTACCCAGTTTCTTATTTCCCCCATAATATATTAATTGCATATATTTGTTTAATGTTCTGTGTCTTATTTTAGCCATTTCCCCTACTACCAGATGATACACTATTTTATTTACTATTTGCTTACAGCATTTATTTCAATACCTGTGGTGACTGATTGACTAAGTTAAGGGGATTAGGTAGGAAGAGGTTTATATCCCCAACTATGATTGGAGGATGATTGTCAAGAAATAGGAACACTGGAATTTATATAAAACACTGGATTTATATAAAATCATTAAGGATAGATAAACTGGAACTCATTGGGGAAGATCATGTGACCAGTACTATTGTCTTAACAGTGTCCACAAGAATGTGGAACACTAGTATAGGTAAAACAACTCTCTGTATAAGAGCATGTGACTATAATAAAGTTACTGCCTATCTAAGAATGTGTGTCACTCTAAATACACAGATCTACCACCTGTGTAGGAGTGGATAACACTAGAATAGATGCTATTGAAGAATATATAACACTGTTGAGAAAGCCACTGCCTGAGTAATATGTGAAACACTGCAATAGAGGAAGATACCACCAGTATATGGTGCGGGGTGAAGTCCAAAGCAGGGAGCAAAGAGCACCAAGTAGCTCAC
Source organism: Mus caroli (assembly GCF_978045245.1). Taxonomy (NCBI): domain Eukaryota; kingdom Metazoa; phylum Chordata; class Mammalia; order Rodentia; family Muridae; genus Mus; species Mus caroli. Next base: position 78,903,327 of record NW_028227259.1, read on the forward strand.
CTTCTAAATAACTACCAATATGTGATGCCAGAAACTACCTCCTCCTCGGCTTCCTCCTCTGTGTGTGTGTGCACACATGTGCGTGTCACACACGTGTGCTCAAGAGTGTGCTCACGAAGGATCAAAGCATTCTATCCCTGAACTACATCTCCAGTTATTGGCTCATTCTGAGACAAGTCTCAATATGTAGCCTTGGCTGGCCTCAAACTTGTGTTCTCCTACCTCTGTATCTCTGAGGCCACGTCTTCTTGGGTTCTTAGACAGTACTGTCCTTTTCTGTCCCCTTTACCCCATTTCCTTTCATGTGATGTGACTATGTCTTCAGCATCAACTAGAGAAATGGAAGGTCTCTCTAAACTTTAGAGTCTAAAAGGAAACAATAACCTCATCCATGGGCAGATTTATCAGTATCACCCAGTACTTACCAAACAGAAGGAAAGACACTGCTGGCCAGGGGTGAGCTGAGCTAAATCAAAGCACACTTTCTTTCCCATCCTTTGACATGGTCAGGATGTAATATTTCTTATGATTTGACTGACTGAAAGTACTGCCTGAGCTTGAATCATTTGACACAGAGAAAGGAAATTCAAGCAGCAAGAAGACAAGGTATACTTCTTGGGGATGGGGGGGGGGGCTGGAGGGTAGGTGAACTAAGAGATCAGCAGAGACAAGGCTAAACCTAATCTGTGTCCATGTTGAGCAACGGACTATGTCATGGGAGGCTGACCCAGTTTCTAGGAGAGCTTAGCATGCCTCATTAAAAACAAGTTCTTGGATGCAGTATGAACGTCAGGCACTCTCCATGTGTTCCTCGTCTCCACAGTCCCACTCCCAGGTCCACTACTGTGGAGATAGAGCCAGAAAGGGAAGAACGGGCTAAAACAACCCAATTTGAGGCTAGCCTTGGCTACATAGCTAGAGCCTGTTTTAAAGCAGCATCTTCCTTCTTCAGAGTTCTTTGAATTCAGTTCTGACTTGGATCTGAAACTGGCATTTCCACTTGGGTAGATTTACTAACCCGAGTGGGATGAGGTTAAATACCTTCAAGCTTTAAGGGATTTGCCTGCCGCACAGTGCTCCTGAGTTTTAATGCGCACACCATCCACCTAAGCATTCATTAGAGTGAAAAGTCAATCCTGCTAGTCTGCCTTGGGTCAGACATTATGCATTTCTAACAAGTTTTCTGGAAATGCCAGTAACCCTAGGAGCAAACTTTAATACCATACTGTAAGTAGAGAAAGATTTCAATAACATGCAGTTGTCAAGGATTGTTAAAAATACTAGAATGAAATAGAAAGTGTCCACTTTTATAGGCACAATTATTAAGTATTGGCAATTAGAAACTGTTGTTTCTGCTCTATCAAACCACTCATATAGTTAAGCATATTACATTTCATTTCAGTTTTCTCACAGACTTGACAAATATCTATATTCTAATGAAATGACAGGCTAGAATCACACACAACCATCTTTTTTTTTTTTTTTTTTTTTTTTTTTTTTGGTTTTTTTGAGACAGGGCTTCTCTGTGTAGCCCTGGCTGTCCTGGAACTCACTTTGTAGACCAGGCTGGCCTTGAACTCAGAAATCCACCTGCCTCTGCCTCCCAAGTGCTGGGATTAAAGGCATGCGCCACCACTGCCCGACAACAGGTGTACGGTTATTACAAATGTTAAGTCTTCGGAACTATGTCTGTGGATAAACCCTTACTATTGTCTTTTGGTGGATCAGTAAGAAAGAAAAAGTTTACCTTTTATTTTAGCTATCCTGTTCATTTTAACATTAAAAAATAAGTGGACAGATGTTGGGGGGAGGGAGGGAGGAAGGGAGGGAGAATGAAGGAATGGCTCAGTGTTTAAGATCACCAACTGCTCTTCCAGAGGACCTGGATTTGATTCTCAGCAGCATCCTGGCAGCTCACACCTGTCTGTAAGTCCAGTTGCAGGGGATTTGATACACTCCTCTGGGTTCCTTGAGCGCCAGGCACAGCTGATGTGCAGAGTATCGAGCAGGCAAAATACCCATACACGTACAATAAATAAAATTTAAAATAAAAGGACAGGACTATATTGATGGAGATGTTTGACACTTGGTTTCACTTGGAAGGAAAGCTAGTACTCATGTCAAGCTGGATTAGAGAGCCCCAGAGCTGCAGCCTGACTTCACTACAATACGGCTTTTCCTTTCCTCCCACAGTTGTTTGTATCCTCAACAAGAATTCCGGAATTAAATGATATAACTAGGTAGCTATTTCTTTGATATGATTTGTCTAGAAAACAGATATATATCAACTTAGGGTCTGTAGAGATGAGTCCCCTGGTAAACTGTACACATGAGACCTCAGCCCAGATGCTCGCCAGCTGTGTCAAGGCCAGGTGTGGTTGTGTGCCTGAGATGCCAGCACAGGGAAGTAGAAGGCAAGCATTGAATAATGGAACAGGGGAGCACTCCTCGCGCAGGCCGTCTAGCTTCTCTGTGAGAGGCTCTCTCTCAGAAATTAAGGTAGAGTGCAGTTAAAGAAGACACCCAAAACTGACCTCTGACCACCACATGCACATTCACAGGCATGCACACCTTTACACACATGGTGCACACATACGAAATGTCTTAATTTTATTTATGAAGCCATATTTATTTCCTTCCATGTGTCTTTTTGGAAGTGATTAGGCAACACAGAGGACTTAAAGTATTTGTTGGGTTTTGTCCAACAGGAGTCAGAAAAAAATAAGTCACAAAATATTAAGGAGTAAATATTCATATTTGCAAGAGACAATATTCTTAAATACCTGAAATTTTTTCAGTTGACATGTAGGTTATACTTCTTACATAAGAATGAAAATGAGGTCAATTCATTTGTATCTTATAAAGTCAACAGGAAATAAAGCATTCGATACATACACTGTAAAGCTATTTATTAACTAGCTCTACTTAGCCTCAGTGTCACTGCCAGAGCTATCGCTGTCATACATGGAGATGTTTCTAATTGAAGACACCATCATATCTGCAATGCCCTTTTTGGGGTTTTCTTCCAAGTCAGTCTGTATCGCTCCAACTTCTGATAGTTTCCATTCAAGTTCTACAATAGATAAAAACCTATCATTAAACTGGATGAAAATCTTGGAAAAATTGAAACAGAAGTTGACTTTGTTAAAAATTAGCATGGAAATTAAGGCTGGTGAGATGGCTTATCAGGTAAAGGTGCTTGCCACCAAGGTGCCACCAAGTCTGACAGACAACCTGAGACTGAGCCCTAAGATCCACATGGTGAAGGAAGAAAATGAACTTCTGAAAGTTATCCTATGGACACACGCACACACACAGGCACACATGCACACATGCACACACACAAGAAATGTAAATAATAATAATGTGGAATTGAAAATGCATTTAAAATGAATGACAAAGTGTTATACTATTAGAATTACACAGGCAAGTTTGTCCTTAATGGGAAATGGGTAGAAATGTTTATCTTAAAATGACTGAAAATAAGAAGGTCAAAGTGTACACCAAGAAACTAATAACCCTAATGTGGTAGGTCATGCTGTAATCCTGTCATCTAAGAAGCTGAAACAGGAGGATTGCCACAAGTTCCAGCCCCCCCCCCTCCACACACATAAAAAAGAAGAGGAGAGAGAGAAAAGGAAGAGAGGAAGAAAATGGTGTAAACTTGAGGAGAAGCATAAAGAAGAGATAAAATAGTAGAATTTGGTTAAAAAAAAAAAACCAGGAAGGCAAAAGCAATAGAGAGGACCGGAAATCAGATCAGATCTCCTGAATCACAAGTAGCTGCTTGCTTACAAGATAAGGAAGAAATCAAGTAACAAAGAAGTCACGTGTGTCACAACCAAGCTGACAAGATACCATCATCCCCTGGCATCAAATAGGCAAACACAAAGTAAAATTCTCACAAAACCAAGATCCAGTACAGGTGCGAATAACTAAGCAATTCATAAAGATTAAAATTCAATATTTTTTTAAAATGGGCCTATTGGGATGAGACATACACCAACACATCTGAAAATGAGTTAATGGAAGAATTTGAGGAAAATATAAATTATCAAAATAAGTCTATCAATAACAAAAAATAGTCAATTTGATGTCTCTAAATGCCTATCCATGGAAATCTATCATTCTCTTATGTTTATTAACTAAATTCTGTATAAGCAGAATGTTTGTAAAGGAAACTGAAATATATTTTAAACAAAATACCAAAATGGGAACAGCTAATCTATAAATATTCTAAAAAATACATGATTTTTCACTTTAACACTTTAACAGCTAGTCTATAAATATTCTAATAACTATATGATTTTTGATAGAACTTGATAATAAGGTATATGAAATTCTACCTTATTAGAAATAGTTACATTATTTTGAAGCAATAAGTACAGTGTTCTATTAATACAAGGATAGACAAAAACAAAACAAAACAAAACAAGAATCCTAGTAGAACAGAGAAGAGATCTCAGAAATAAATTGAGGCACTTAAAAATTACAGCAGAAACAGAAAACACCTCATTCCATGCCCCAGGATGGCTATTTTCGAAAACCAAAAACTAACCAGAGTGGATAGGAGCCCAGAGGACTTGAGGGCTTGAGAGCCTTTCAGATCCTGTCGCTGTATATCGAGTGTCCTGTGGTTCTGCTGCTGGGGGAAACTGTGTGGCAATTTCTAAAACAACAACAACGGACTTAAAGTAGAATTCCTGTGTAATCTGTAAATTGCAGCTCTGGGTATCAGCAGAGAATGGAGACAGGAACTGCAGCAGGGGTCAGCTCATTTCATGGTAGCAGCATTAATAGTAGATCAAAGACAGAAGGAACCTAATGGTCTGCCTATAGAGGGATGTATAACTAAAATGTATTATTTAGCCTCAAGAAGGAAAGAGGTTGTAAGGCAGGGCAGGGCAGCACATCTGTCTGTACTTCTACTACTAGGGATGCTAAAGCCAGGGAGATCACAAGTTCAAGGCCAATGTGGGCCAGATTCCCTTCTCAAAAAGAAATGTATAGAATATGTTGAAAAAGATGATTAAGGCAGTGAGAGTTCATATTATGCATATTTTACAGTTTAAAAATAAATGTAAAAACAGAGGGAAATGAAATTTCAGTAAATGGCATTAGAGCAACAGAATAAAATCAGTTCCCTTCTTTTTAATATTTCATTACAATGTTATTTAAGACCTAAGCTAAAAGTAAAGTTACTAAAAGAAAATATAGGGGTTTTATAGGGAAGTATAATGGATTTTAAAGGGAAGCATGATAAGTATAATATAAAAAGATCAATAAATTTCACTATCCTAATATAACTTTTTCCTAACAATTAAAATGTATACCTAGACCCAGGTATGCATACCTAGAGCCTTAGCTGTTTGAGAGACAAAGGAAAGACTGTTTGAGTCTAAGAGTCTGAAGCCAGACTTTGTATCAAGGGGGAGAAAAGCAATGTTGGCCTGGAAGTATAACTCAGTGAAAAAGATCTTGGGCTCCATCATATATACCCCGAGAAATACATATACATAGAGAAGAGAAGTCTGAAGCGGTAAGCTTCCGAGAGCCCGAGAGTGATGCTGTGGAAGCGGTGGGCAGAACCCCACACACTTCTGTAGCTCACCTGAGAAGACAAAGCATAAACAAGAGAACAAATGACCAATACCTACTAAAGAATGCTTGACCCTACTACTATTCCAAATTTAGATGGGACAGGGTAATTTGTAGCACTGACATTATAACTCAGGGGTAGATCACATGTCTAGTAAGCACAAGGCCCTGAGTTCAATCCCTAATAGTGCCGGGAACAAATAGATAATACTGTATATTCACCAGCTTGACAAAATCGGACCAGCATAACAATGTTAAGACCTGATAGATACGTGGGTTAATGAGAACTCTCATAAAAAGCCAATAAGAAGAGAAATCAATACTATCATTGGTAGAACCTTTGTTTCTTTTCCAGTTGTGATAAAATATTCTGCTAAAAGAAACTTACGGGAGAAAGAGTCTATTTAGCTCACAGTTTCAGGTTATAGTCCAATATGTCTGCAGTTAGGGAAGAGCAGTGAATGTGTGCATACGTGCTCAGCTGGCTCTCTCCACTCTTACATACTCCAGCACTCTCTGCCTTGGGTGGTCCTCCCTCCCTCCATCTCTCCCTCTCAACATAACAAAAGCAATCCCCTCAGAGACATAGCCAAAGTCCATCTCTCAGTTGATAACTAACTTTTGTCAAGTAGACAGTTAATATCATCACAGACACCTACCTTCCAGGGAGTGACAAACACACAAGTTGTATTTAATGAGAAAAGGATAAAGTTTAAACTTATTAAGGTATGAAAGGAAGAAATTTAGAAAACTATAATTGAGCTTTAAAAAATGTTTCAGGATGATAGACTGCCATTTACTGAATAGTTTCAAATTTATAATATAATCAATCCCTACATTTCTATGTGTGTATATGTGCTCGAGTGTGTGTGTGTGTGTGTGTGTGTGTGTATGAGTGTGAGTGCTAAATACACACATGCATAGTCACATATATATTATGGCTAAAGAATAAGAAAATGATTCAGGCCCTCAAAACATAAATAGAATAACCATATGACCTAGCAATATAATTTTGGTTTTTTCCCAAAATTATTGAACATATAATCTGTACATCCATGTTTTAGCAGCATGATTAATAACAACCAAACTGTAAAAGCAATGTAAGTATCCGTCGATGAAGGATGGATACCTGCAATTTGGCCTATGCAGACATTGGGTCATTGTTCAGACCTAAAAAAGGTAAGGAATGAGCCTTGACAACAGTGTGTTGAGCGATGCTTATGAGTAGGCACAAAAGAGGAAAACCCAGCATTGTCCTACTTATATAATGTGTCTCAAATCATCAGCTTCATAAAGACAAAAAGTAGTTTGGCTTCCAGGGGTTGGAGTGTGGTGGTTTGAATGTGTTTGGCTAAAGAGGTGCACTATTTGGAGGTGTGGCCCTGTTGGAGTAGGTGTGTCACTGTGGGTGTGGACTTTAAGACCCTCATCCTAGCTGACTGGAAGTCAGTCTTATAGTGGCCTTCAGATGAAGATGTAGAACTCTCAGCTCTTCCTGCCCCATGCCTGCTTGGAAGCTACCATGATCCCACCTTGATGATAATGGACTGAACTTCTGAACTGGTAAGCCAGCCCCAATTAATGTTGTCCTTATAAAAATTGCCTTGGTCACGGTGTCTGTTCACAGCAGTAAAACCCGAACTAAGACAGGGAGGGAAGGTAAAATGAAAGGTTCCTGTTTAATGGGTCCAGAGTTTTATTACACAAGATGATAAGAACTGTGGCGATGGATGAAAGTCACAGCAGCACACAATGTGGATGTTTCAGCTTCAGTATCCAGGCATGGAAAAGACAAACGGATGACTTTAGGAGGAAGAAAAAAGGTTAAAAAAATAAACTCCAGTGCTGTATGCTATAGGAGAAAATGTAATTGAAAGAAAACTGTTTTTCTGAGACTGTTCCCGAGCTGAAGACTCATAGGGAATTATCGATCAACAAAACTAGCTACCATCTGGCGATAAAGATGAGGAATGTAGGAAAAAGGAAAAACTATTGGAGACAGTGTGAGCACAAAGGGCTGTCTGGGGTCTGTAGCGACTAAGCCCAGCCTGGCTAGAGCAGACATTACACAGAACTGAAAAAGAGATGCAGAGATGGACTGGATTCTACACTGGATCATTTATACTTTAAAGTTATTCTAGACACATACCATTAAGAATTTTAAGTGAAATGTGCTATGATATTATAAGCATGACAGGAGGACACCTGCTCTGGAGAATAGAATAGGGGCTGGAGAAATGGCTGCAGAGACCAGTCCCAGCACTCACATGGCAGATCACGGGAGGCTGTAACTCCAGTTCCAGGGACTGCAGCACCTGTTTCTGGCTTCTGTGGACCCTGGGCATGCACATTGACACAGGGACACAAACATACTGTAGGCAGACTATCATACACACTAAAATAATTGTTTACATCTTAAAAGTAGAAGAAAATTAAGGGGAAAAACTTCAAAGAAATAAACTTTCATACTTGTTCATCTAGAGAAGTTTTCACTTGTTAGTTTGGTAAGCATTTAAAAACAAACACTATTACCTTCTAGCTTGAGATTTATCCCTCCACATTCTATAATTCCAATGAATTTGCCTTCTATCTGACCATTTTTATAAACAAAAATTGTTGGTAAACAGTTGTCATGGTAGTGTTCAATGCAGCTATTCACGATGGCTTTAACAAATTTGGTTTCTGGAAACTTTCTTGCTAGGTCACTTAGATGTTGGTTAACCACCAAGCACATTGGGACACTAAAGAGAGAATACACAGTACACTTCAAACACAGACCACTCCTCTTAGGCTAGAAAAATAAATAAAACCTCTCTTTTGCACAATATAGATCTTTGCTTTTTACATAAAAGCATATTCGTGCCTTGTGCTGTGTCCTTTAACAAAGACGGACTGTATTAAGGTCCTCTGGTTTTTATTGGAAATTCCACTATTGCCTGGGAATGAAGCTAGTACCATGGGAGTCTGGTACCTAATTTAGGTAAACTATATTCCATTTAGCATGAATTTGAGCCAGTTCCTAGATGAAAGATCATAGGAACACAAATGATAACGAAAGGACGTGCATAGGGAGTCTGGGGCAGTCCTGGGCTGAAATGAAAGGACCTGACACTTGTCACTGATTAATATCCCTCATCTCACACTCTGACTCTCCTGACGCTAACATGTTTCACCCACAGTCTTCCCCATCCTGGATCCCAGTGTCTCAGCTAAAACTTAAAACTGATTGAAAGCAGGATCCCAACCTTCCAGTGCTGCCTGCTTCATCCATCACAGAACTCCCGTTCCACCCACCCTCCAAATGAAGAAAATGAAGGTGTATGTTTGGGGGTGGGGGGACAGGGTCAGTTCCAATCTCATCTGCTCAAGCACACCATGATAGACTAGGGAAGGGTCATTTGTGACATTCCTTGTGTAAGCAAGCACAGATTAGAAATGAAAATATTTTAGCATACTTAATTTAATCCCTAAAGATAAAAATTCTATAATGTACTCGTGTGAATATATGTTTCTTTTTCTTAAATATTCCTCATCACAGACCCAAAAGCTAGGAGTGTTTCTAAAGGATCACAGCACCAGCATTCTGAAGTATTGTAAAATTACCTTGATCTATACAGATGAATTACAACCCACAGGTCTTTTTCTGCATTTGTGACTTCGTTCACATACTGATTTCCAGAAATTTCTCTTAGTTCCCCAAATTTTTGTTTCTTCTTAAGTGCTTTCCATTCCTGTAACCGCTTTTCTCTAAGTAAAAGAAAAATATTACAGAAGCATTATATTCTTTTATTTTTGTATATTTATTCTCTCTCTTCTGTCCTCTCTCTCCATGTGTGTGTGTCTATTGGTCTGTGAGTTTGTGTTCCAGGTGCTTGCATATGCCTAAGAAGGCCAAAAGGCCTCTAATTCCCTTGTATTAGAGTTATTGGCAGTTTTGAGTCTTCTGATGGGGCTTCCAGGAACTGAACTCAGGTTCTCTGCAACATCAGCAAGCATTTGTAACAACTGAACCATCTCCCCTTCCCCCAAAGTATATGTTTTTCTGGTCAATCAATACCCAATAATAATTTAGAGTAACAAATGTGATGCCCATACATATCAACACTGTGAATGACTGACTAACCCCCAAGGAACATAGAACACCATATAACCTCTTTTGGTATGAGAAATGGCACTACTGTATGTATAGCAATTGTAAGAACTTTATTACTGACTTTGAATTTATTTTTACTTAAGACTAAGTGTTGTGTAACAGTTTCCTGGAGATTGAAACATTCCACCCTGCAGGGAGACTCCTTAAGCAGGAAGGTAAAAAAGCTCAGATAGCTTCAGGAAGTTCCTGAAATTGACCAGAGTCACTAGGACCCTCCTTGCTAGAGTAAGGAATAAGCACTGCAAGGAAGACTCAGACAAGCAACACCTCAAAGAAGACTCTCAGACCAGACCAGCTGCCTGGAAGAAGCAGAACCAAGTTGAGCTACCTGGAAGAGGTTTAGATTGACCGATCAACACAGGAGAGGAGGCTCTCATTCCCGCTGAGCTACCTGCAGACTGTGCAGTATGCTTGGGTTCCCAGCTCTGTGAGCTGAACCCATGATGGGGTGGATCTTGGTGATGCAGCTGTCTTTGAGTCAGTTCTGCACCTGTAAGTAGCCCCAGGAAAACTCATTGGTTCACTGTTGGACTTTGGTACTTGGTTCTGTTGTGGGTTCTCTACCTGGGGTGAGTAGATGTGTGTGCTTCATCTCTCCAGGAAAAGGTTTGTCATGCAACAGTTGGTGAGTTAGGTATTGGGCCTGCAAATTCTTTTTTTCTTTCTTTCTTTTTTTCTCTTCTTTTCTTTCTTTCTTCTTTCCTTCCTTCCTTCATTTTTTTTCAAAAGTTTTTTTTTTGTATTATGTGCACGAGTATTTTGCCTGCATGTATGTCTGTAAACTGCATTCACGCCTGCAAAGGCCAGAGGGGTGCATTAGATCCCCCAGAACTGAAATGACAGATGTTTGTAAGCTGTCGTGTGGATGCTAGGAGCTGAACTTGAGTCCTCTAGAAAAACAGCCACTTCTCACAACCTCTGAGCCATCTCTCCAGCCCCCCTGCAAATTCTTGTGTACCAAAAACAAAACAAAGCAAAACAAAACAAACAAGCCAACAAGCCTTTATCAGTGACTACTGTGAGGAACAGTAATATTGTCAAAGGTTTGTGGTGTAACCAGTCATTACTCTAAGAACATTAACTAATGTTGTCCTTGCAAAACCTTGATGAGGTCAGCATTATTATTATCCCCAGTTAGATGCCTATAAAATAGCAAGCTGTTATGTAGCCCAAAGCTTTATTTATTTATTAAAATAAATTGATTACAGATAGAGGCAGCAAAGGAAGGTGACTGAGAATCCGACCTCTATCATTGGGTTAAACAGGGTTTACATGACAGATCCAGCATTTAATAGTAGCATAAACTTGGGTGACTTATTTAACTTCTTTAGTTTCCATTTACTCTATCTTTGCATGGCAAAACCTTGTCACATGGGATCACTGGGTATTAAATGCCATAACAAGATATCAACCTGACTGCAGTAGGAACCACTCTACCTGTGCTGGGGAAGGGCGGCATTTCCAGAAAGGGCTGATCAGGAGAGAAGATCAGTCCTGAATGTAGGAGGTAGTGTTTCATGGGTTGGAGTCTGGGCTGCCTAGCAAGGAGGGAGCAAGCTGAGCTTCCACTCCATCAAGTTCCTGCTACCATGATGTCCCTACCATGACAGACTGTGCCCTCAAAAACAAAATCAACTTTTTCCCCCTTAGGTTGCCTTTGTCAGGTATATTATCACAGCAATAAGAAATGTAACATGGTAACTGCCCGGCAATGCATGTGGCACATGGAGAGCTGATTCACTTCTATTATTTATTCATCCACATAGAATGCTAAACCCTTGTTAGTAACTCTCAAAATTTACATAGTTAGATGATTAAGCCATGCTTGGATTTACTGAATAACCTCAAGTCGTTTACAATACACTTATAAGTTCCTATACTTAAAGTTTGCGAGGGTACTTTCTCTTGTTTCTCTGTATATGACTCCATCTTCCTATTTTCTGTATTCTTTTAAAAGTGGTTACATTTTAGCATGCGTATATGTGTGTGCATGCATGCACACATGTGTGCATGTGCATACCTGTGCATGCTATTGCACATGTATGGAGATCAGACAATATCTTGCAGGAGTTGGCCCTCTCCTTCCAGCAGATCGGTTCCAGGAAACAGACCCAGGCCATGGGGATTGGCAGCAAACACCTCTGCCCACTGAACCATTTCACTGGCCCTCATTTTCTGCATTATTGATGTTCTGGAATCTAGAACTATGCTAATCCCTCTGGGAATACTCGTTCCCGAGGGAGCTGGTTCCAAGAAAAAGAACAAACACTTGCCAGGCAACACCTTCTTCAAATGCAAGCCAGCCAGCTCTGAACGCACACCCTCAGTTGTTTCTTCTTTCCTTTCCTTTCCTTTCCTTTCCTTTCCTTTCCTTTCCTTTCCTTTCCTTTCCTTTCCTTTCCTTTCCTTTCCTTCTTTCTTTATTTTTTTTCTTTTTTCTTTTCTTTTTTTTTTTTTTTTGTGGCAAGGTCTGGCTATGTCACTGAGATTGGTCTCAAACTCCTTGGCGCTAATCCTCTCGCCTTAGCCTCTCAGGTGTTTGGGACTGTGGGCATGTACCACCATGCCTGGTGTCAATCTCCGCGTTCTTTCTGTGCTTTCTGTTTTATTTCTTTCTTATAAGGCTCCCTAGCCTAATCATCCTAGAACCCAGTACCAGATGACTAACAGACCTCATCCAGAGCCCACCTAAATGATTCAACTGGCCAATCATAAGCCTGCTTACTCCTGCCTCGCATGTCCGTTCCCACAGGAACCACAACAGAGGCTGTGTCAGGTATTTTTCCCTTGCTGCTTTTGATCCTGACCTGTTCAGGAGCTTCCTTTGTGGCCCCATGTGCCACGGTGTGGCCCTTCTTCTTGAGAAGGGTAACTATGGTGGTAATCCCCTCCTGATCATACTGCGTTAAAGCAAAAAAAAAAAAAAAAAAACTTCTCCTGGGCGAGCTTCAGAACACACTGGCCTCATTTTGCATGTTAGACCCCCAAAAGCCATAAGAAAAGTCACTTTGCGTAACAATGAACCCAAACACAATGAAACCCAAAGAGAATAATAAGGCTGAGCTAGGTCTGCTACTAGGTTCCTTCTTATTGGTACAACTATCAACTTCTCCCTCCCCCTCATTTTCCCTAGCTTTTTCACTAGAAAGGTTAACACATGGGCGTTAGTCCTGCCATCAGAAAGAGGCAGTGAGTGTTCAGTGGCCTGCATTTTGTACTTAACAATCAAGTCAATTGTGATTCACTACATAGACAGAAAGCTCTCTGGCTATTTTAAGCAGAAAGGTACTTAACCTGGGAAATTAAGCACTTTGCAAACTTGCTGAGAAGTAGGCCTTAGGCTGGCCAACCAGGAATGACTCCCAGAACAACACTGCAGAACTGGTCTGCCAAGGCTTTCTTTGCTGCAATCCAGAAACTGGGGAATCTAGATTCCAATTGTTGGCCCAAGTATCACATTACTCTGAGACTCTGAAGCACAATGACAACTGCTGGCACCAGGAACCAGGCTCCCTAGCAACGATAGGTAAGAAAACGAAGCCAGAGCAATGGCTCCAGAATTATGACAGAAATTCTAGATCCACTTAAATGGATGCTCTAGGCTTATTTATTTATGTACTTATGTATTTTTCTTCATTTAATATAGTTCTGAGCTCAAATATCCTGTGAGTGTGTTAGCAGAACTAAAACACATTTATTATCCTTGGTGCAGTAAACTCTGAGAAATGCTTTAGCTTTAGCTTTTAGCTCCTCTACCACTGTAACATGCATCAAGAGAAAGAGGAAGGCATGTCAAAGAAGAGAGATTTGTGTATTTGCCACAAACACATAATGCAGATATGTTCACTGGCACATTTTGACTTTTCTTCTTTCATTTAGCTATGGGAACCTCAGGGTTTAATTCACTTGCTATTTCATAGCTGGCTACCTACCCAGTGACATTTTTGTCCCTAATTTCTTGAAACAGATATTTGTCACTTCTTTATCTTATCGCAGGCTTTGTTAGAGTCTAAGTATCGTTATAGATTCCTCTTTTGCAGCTTGCAGGAAGACTACACTTGCAAGCCTCCTTGTGAGACTACATTGTAACCAATGAGAGAGGAGTGAAGAACACAAGGTATCCATCTCTAGTACTCAGACCACAGGTGCCTTGGGCGGGGTCCACACAGATCCCTGGTTCACAGAATTCTAAGGTGATGTAGCCCTAATGAAAAGTGAGTTCCAGGCCAGCCTGGTCTACGAAGTGAGTGCCTGGACAGCCAGGGCTACACAGAGAAACCCTGTCTCGAAAAACCAAAAAAAAAAAAAAAAAAAAAAAAGAAAAAAGAAAAAAGAAAAGTGTCCAGGCCACAGTCACTGCCTGGGAAAAAGCTGCTCAAGAGAGCTGCAGGAGATGGATCAAAAAGTGAAGGAACCGCCCAGCACACCTTTAATCTCAGCACTTGAAAGGAGAAGGCAGGTGGACCTCTGAGTTCCAGGACAGCCAGGGCTACACAGAAAAGCCCTGTCTCACAAAACAAAACAGTTGAGAGACCACCACCACGATATAACTCAAAACATCTTTAAAATTTATTTTTATTTTATTTATGTGTATGGGTGTTCTGCCTACATGTATATCTGTGTACCACTTGTGTGCCTGCTGCCTATGGAAGACAGAAGAAGGGGTCAGAGCCCCTGAAACTGGAAATGCTTGTGAGCCTCCTTGTGCATGCTAGGAAGCCAGGTCCTCTGGAAGATAAGCCAGCGTTCTCAACCACTGAGCCACCTCTCCAGTCCCAGTTAGCTTTTTGATTGACACAAATAAGTCCTGTTTCCATTTACCGCTCCCTCCTATTTGTATCCAGAGCTGGTATCTAATAATCTCCTTTCTATTTATACAGCCTTTTTTTTTCCGACTTGATTTTTTTCTCTTACGATACTTTCAAAGTTAATGTGTTGGGTAGCTATTGTAGTCACCAAGGCAGCAGGTAAGAGGATGGATGGACTTATTTGGGCCTGTGGTTCCACAGGGTTGAGAGTGCATCCTAATGAAGAGCTACAGCACCACACAGCCAGAGCAGGAAGCTGAGAGCTCACATCCTCACCTGCAAGTGCAGAGAGAGTCACCTCTCTCTACTTTGCAGGGCAGGACTAGGAATTCTCAAAGCCCACCCACAGTGATGTGGTTCCCCAGCAAGGCTGTTTCCTTCCCCAACCCCTCCTCGACATTATCGCCAAATAAAGACCAGATGTTCAAATATCTGAGCCCCTGAGAAGAAAAAAAAATCCTACACATTTCATATTACAAGTGCTGTAGGTAATAACCCTTCAGGGAAATTAAAGAGAATTTACTAAAATGAGAAACCACTGGAGGGCTTCACAAATTTAAGCAACCAAAAGAAAGAATCAGAAAGCCAAAAGGTTGGACTACGGTTATTATTAATCCAGAAACACTGATTTAAAAGGAGAATGAAGAGTGAGCACAGCCCAAAGGGCCTGAGGGCCGGTGTCCAGCAGGTCAACATTATATTGTGAGAGTCTCCAAAGCAGCAGACACACAGAGTCTCAAGTTTTCAGAACTGCTGGCTGACAGCTTCCCAAATGTGACTAAAGATGCAAGTTCCAAGTCCGGCACGTCAGATACACTTCAAGTAGGATGAACCCAAAGATACCCATGTGCTAACACAGCTGAGTCAATCTGTCAAATGGCAGAATCGTGGAAGCAGCAAGAGAAAAGCAAGTTATGGCATAAAGGAGATTCTTCGTAAGCCTGTCAGCCACGTTCTCACGTAAAGACCCCGCCCCCAGTACCACAGTGCTGTACCTATATATTTCAATAGCTTTTATGTCTTCTTCATCAAATTCATCTTCTGCTTCTTTCAGTTGTGCAAGTGTCATCTTCTCATATGGTTTAACTAAAACAGAAATCTTAGGTAATCAAGTTGTTCAAACATTATTTTTGCTTTTTACAATCAACTTCTAGGAAACAAAGAAAACAAAACAAAACAAACCCCCACAGTGTAGACAGTGGAGATCAACAGCACCGTTAGCAAACCTGTAGTGACCAGCTAAAACATGGTTACACATTACACAAACTGTAATGCGTAATGATTCCCTCAAAACTGGCAGGACACTTGCAAGAGTCGATGGGAAAATCAATTCCATCCCATAAATGTAGGTTCCCCCGAGTACATGGAAGGATTGGTGAATAAGATAGCATACAGAAAGGACAAAGAAAGGGTGATCCCAAAGTAGAGGGACATAGTAGATACAAGTCACGGGGTTCCTAGCGTGTCTCTGTGTCACTGGCTTCCTAGCGTATCTCTGCACTTTAGTAATTGGCATGTGCCTTTCAACATACACATCGGCCATTTTCCTGGCAATCTCCTCATTTTGAGTGGATGGGCAGCATTTGTATGAAATGATAGCCAGTTCCCTCCCCCATGTTTCATGAAGTGTACTTTATTCCCTTCAGTGTGCCATCCCCTTCCTGCAGCCCACCAGATGCTCACATACCCATGGCCTCCTGCTGTAAGCGCAACACCATCTCTTCAATTTCATCTTTTGGTTCTTCTTTTGGAGGAAGAATGCCAAAATTCCTTAAAATTTCATTCCATTCTGTATCTTCGTTTGGATCCTACCCAGAGAGAGAGAGAGAGTCTTTTAGCATAGTCGTGCATTGTAAAATGGGCTGATAAAACTGACTGACAGGCGGCGGCTCGTGCACATACAAAGCTGTTCCCGGAGCCGAGGTTTCAGGAACAAGCCTACTTCTCCCACCAAGAATGGGGCCACATGCTTTGATTTGCAGGACACATCTGTCTGCAGCATCACAGAGAAGTTTATAAAAAGATTATCTTAGAGGATGCCCAGATGGCTCATCTGGTAAAGGCACTAACTTGTCACACAAGCTTGGTGACCTGAGGCAGGATCCAGATCCCACATAAAGGTAGAGAGAGAGGGCTGACCTATCCACTCACACTATCATACATGTCTCGCCCACACCACGCACATACATATAGTAATAATACATTTTAAAAATCAATTTAGACCACCTATATAAAGTATTGAGAAAGTAAGCTTTTAAGTCTCAGAAAACGCATTGATGACTACAGTGGACAAACCCAGTTCACACGATGTCCAAAGTATGTAATTTCTTCTTTATGTGCCAGACTGTCAGGTGAACTTGTTTCTTTTTTGAGGCACACAGATTCAAGAACCCTCATAGCAAGCTACCATATTGTGAAATGTTCTACAGAGAGAATTACATATTGAGAAAATGTGTCCTGGAATGCAGGCAGGTCTCTGTGAGTTCCAGGCCAGCCTGGTCTCCACAGTCAGTTATAAGCCAGCCGAGTCTTCATAGTGAGTTTCAGGCCATCCAGGTGAGGCCCTATTTCAAGGGAGGGGAATAAAAGAGGGTGTGGTTGGGTGCAGCGATGAAAGGCTGTGATCCACTCAGGACAGGTGTTCAAGTTCAGCCTTGGCTACTTAGTAAGATCCATGCCAACATACACAACAAGACCCAGTCCCAGAACACAAAGCTAAACTACAGCAACAAAAAGTGAAAATGAGAAAGAAACAAAAACAAAACGAAGAAAGAAGGCATGGCTGTGGATAAACTAAAAAAATAATTTAAATATAACTAAATCCTACCAGCAACTGCATGTTCTCTGTTGCACAGCTAGCCAATCTAAATGCTAAGGACTGTAAGATTTTTATCTATGGTTTCCCCAGGAAGCATCAAGTTCTTCATTTCACTTGTCTCGCATGGGCTCACTGGGAATTTTGAAGCTATGGAATAGTATCTTTTAATAACTCTAGAAAATTTCTCAGATCCAAATATTCCTCAACTTCTTTCTAAAATTTTCCTATTCCTATTTTACTAATTTTTTTTTTTAAAAAAACCTCATCCGTGGATTATTTTTAAGCCTTTTACAAGTTTTGGTCTTTTATTGCAAAACTTTTATTTCATTGTCAAAAGCAACACATTTTTCTGACATGTTAGAAATTATTTCTTATTAAGTAGCAATTTAAAATTTCAGACAATGGCCTTAGGAAGATGGCTTTGTATATAAGAGCATTTGCCGCTCATTGCTGAGAACCTGGATTAGGTTTCCAGCACCAAAATGTGGGCTCACAATCATCCCGAACTCCTGTTGTGGGGGTCCACTGTCCCCTTCTGAGCTCCAGGGGCACTGGCATGCACATGGTGTAGACACATACATGTTTGCTGTGCTACTCGGGCTTCTATTGCTGTGATAAGCATGACGACCACAAGGAATTCAGGAAGGGGAGGGTTTATTTCAGCTACAGCTTATAGTCCTCTGTGAGCTGGGAAATTAGTGAGCCGCCAGTGTGCACATTTCTTTTTCTCCTTGGCTTTTGGAAATATGTACATTTAGAGTGCTTTTCAGACACTAAAAATGCCGAAAGCATCATACATCAAGGTCCTACCAGCTTTTCTCAGTTTCACAGTTACTGAAGAGGACATTAGCCTTGAACAATGGCTTTAACCCTAGTATGCATATCTTTGTCTCCTTGGGGGCAGATATTTTGAACTAACCTCTGATGAGCACCAGTGCCACATTTTCAATGAGTCGTGAGTTGAGGCCTATGACAGAAAAATAAATAGCAAGCCAGCATCTTGGTGGCACCGGGGTTTCAACCCAGAGAAGCACAACCTGGCTAGAACGCGTGGGCCCAAACAGAGTGTGCAAAAGTGATTCAGTTATTTTGGCTTCAAGATTTATTTATTTGTTTATTTATTTGTTTGTTCATTGTTTGTGTGTGTGCCTGTGTGAATTTGTGTGCACCTTATGCACACCGTCCCCACAGAGGCAGAAGGCATTAGATTCCCTGAAACTGGATTCACATATGGTTGTAAGCATCCTGATATGGGTGGAAGGAACCAAACCCAGGCTCTGTGGAAGAGCTGAAAGCGTCTGTAACCACTGGACTCTCTCTCCAGCCCCTTACTTTTAAAACATTTTTTAATTGAAGATAGTATTTATCTTCATACAATATGCTTTGATCATTGTTTCCTCTCCAGATTCTCTCAGCCCATCCAATTCCATGCCTTTAGAAAGCAAACAGGCAAAACCAAAACTGGAATTAATAATAATAATAAATAATAATAATAATAATAAGCATAATAAACACAAACAGAGACACATACATAAAACAAAACCCATAAAATGCAAAATTGGGAACCATAATATATGAACCAAAGGGCAGTAAGCTTTTTTGTAAAAAGCCCAAACAAAGTAATATGAAACAAAGTCATTTCCAAAAATTCCAGAGTATGTCTTCGGTTTGCCTTCTACTACTGGGCATGGGGCCTGCCCTTCAGTGTGTCTTACGTACCCACTGAGACCCCAAAGGAGAAAACTACATTGTCCTTTGCAAGAAGTTGTCGATTGGAGGTAGCTTCTTGGTTAGGGATGGAAGTTCCTCTCCACTCCCCCTCCTCAGCACCTCTCCTCTCCCCTCCTGGCCTGGACCTGCGGCAGGCCCTGTGCATGCTACCACATGCTCTGTGAGTTCACGTGTGCATGGGTCCTGTTGTGTCTGCTGGTATTCTCTATCCCCCCTAGCTCTTATCTTTCTGTCTCCTCTTTCCAGAGCTCTGAAGGGAGAGATTGGTAAAGATAATTCCCTTAGGATTGCCTGAGCATTCCAAGGTCTCTCCCTCCCCGCACACTGTCTAGTTGTGGGTCTCTATTGATTCCCATTGACTTGCAGGAGGAAGCTTCTCTAATGCCTGAGCAAGGTACTGACCTATGAGTGTAGCAGAATAGTGTTAGGAGTCATTCTATTCATGTTCCTTAGCAGAACAATAGGAATTGGGTTTCCCCTTAGCCCATGGCCTATCTAGTCTTGGGGTTTTGCAGCCTTTTTCTTTTTAAATGTATAAAGTCTCACTGTCACCTAAGGTGGCTTTGTAAGCCAGCATGCCCAAATATCAAGGGTTTTCTACTTGGAAAAATACATACTATGAAAACGACCATTTTAGGCATTTGTACACACACAGTACAGTGTAATAAAGCACAAGCTGGCTGCTGTCCCCCACCCCACCATCTTTTCCGGCTTTCCATCTCCCATAAGAACCACCATGGTGGCTCAGACACACGATCAAATCGCCATTCGGATATGAATCTCTTTGCTTTCATATCACCTTTCCCATTGCTGTGGGCTGGGCAGAGACAGAGGGATATATATCACTTCAGTTCCCTTCCAGGTTCTTACCAAACTCATCGCTCCCCTTTAGCTGCTTTTGTATCTTTTTCTCTTAGCGAAGGCAAGCATTTGTTTCCAAACCCAAGCTTTCCAGCTAGGCGAAAGGAGTTTCCCCATGCCTGGTATGGGGCGCTTTCACTTTTTCTGCCTTCTTTGTTTCAGCCCCGGTTGATACGTTTGTTCACCTAAGTCTTCAGCCTTGCTAGTTTGTTCCTCTGTATTCTGTTCTTTGTGGTGTTAAGATAAATAGAGGAGTTGTGTTTTTTTTTTTCTTTATTGTTACCGTGTAGAAACATTTTTATAGAAATTTTATGGTCTTTCTTCAACTCCTTCCTGTAGATGTTTTTGGATTACAATGAGCACTATTGTTTCATAGCTGGCTTCCGTCCACCCTAATCCTGGAAATCTCTGTAAGTCATTGTCCTCACAGCTCATGACTGTGCCGCCCCTGGTCTTTGGAAGTTTTGGCTGTCTTTGAAAACTGATTGGTGGGAATTTGTAAAGACTGAACATAAAATGTTATTATAAGTCCCTGGGAAAGCTGCCATGGGCTAACACTACCCGAGGGGCAGGTTAGGTTCCTGACCACTAATTGTCAGGACAACCTGCTTTGGATTCCCCACACAGAGGTCCCACTCCAACCTCCTGCTTGTCTCTTATCCTTGGGTACATCATAGACTCCAGTTCTCACTTACTCTGCAAATTGTACCCAAGACCAAACTGCAAATGTGTAAACCTTTGGTGGTAAAACTGGCTTTGAAGATTGCAAAACAGGGATGGGGGGTGGCGGGGGAGGTGGGTGGGGGTAGGGAGAGACACAAATTCTGGAATATAATGCAGTAAAACAGAAATTTGATAAGATGAATATCACAATGAGCAAATCTCAAAAGGCGGGCTTAAACTCGGGTTTACTCACTGTCTTCCGCTGAAACAAAAAGATGTTCCAAGGAGTTGATTTCTAGGGTGAGGTTAGCAAGCGGGGAGGAGGAGTTTGTTCATGCCCAGGTGGGTACCTCAGTAGGCATCATCCCACGGTGAATTAGAATCAGCTTTCTGCTACACACACACAACGACTAATGTACCACAAGTGGAGATTTCTTTACGGATGTCAATTTCTCTCTAAAAGAATGATTTCTTGGTTTTCAGAGCTTCTCTTGTAGTACCAGCTCAAAATAATTCTTATGCTGAAGAGGTTTGGGCTGTTAGCATCTCGTCTTCTACCGTCGGATCAGACCTGCCTGTTCTGAGGTCCTAGGCACCTTAAGGTTCTATGCTTTTCCATTTTCCCCTCGATTCTGATGTAAATTTTTCTTCCTATTGGGTCACATCTGACACTTGTAGGGGCTCCCTTTGATTCTCTTAGATGACCTTCTAGAAGCTTCTGCTACAGTTCCCACTCTAGACATTTTTATTCAGTAGTATATATTAACCTAAGTAACTGTTAACAACAATTCTAGTATCTTTTTTCTTGATATTTAGACTTATTCATTCTCTTCTCTCTCTCTCTCTCTCTCTCTCTCTCTCTCAGTGTGTGTGTGTAAATTAAGGATGGGTCACATGTGCTGTGAGATACATGGGGCATTATCTTACATGGTCCTCAGGGATCTATCTCAGGTCCTAAGACTTGCATCACTGGGGCCAGGTAGCAGGCACCTTCACCCACTGAGCCATACCACAGTGCCCAACAATCACCTTTTAAGAACACTTTCTGCATTTCATGATCGCCTGGTACTTTCTTTCCTTTAGAACTGCTGAATGAGATGGCTGAAAAGAAATAAGAGTCATAGCCAATTCTACCACTTCACTCCAACCAGCCCAGTCTTGGCCATTGTGTCCAAGACTGTTGTTGACGTAAAAGAGCCGTCCTTATGCACTGAACTGCATTCGACGTGGGTTTTTCTTGACTCTTCTTGGGAGTCATCAGAGTATATTCTTACAGATGTGTTCAACCTTCTCAACTGCTCATATTGAACTGATCTAGACTTCATTCCAATGTGACTTAATGTAACAGTATGCGAGGGGGCGCTACCCTTGGCTTCTAGAATTATTTATAAAATGTTACCTAGCAAAGATAGAACCCACAGTCTATTTTCACAAATGGTGACAGTATTTCTGCCTGGCTGTGTGTTATCTTTATTGTCCTCTCAAATACACTTTTGGAGAACAGGCCCATGTTTAAAGCCTCAGAAATGCCTGCTGAATAAATCAAGGAGCAATAGTAATATTATTACTATTATTAATAGTAATCACACTATTAATCATTAGGTCAGTGAGCTGTTGCTTCCTGCTGGTTCCACTTCAGCAGAATTCCTGAAAGGCAGATGCAATGCAAGACAGACTGCAGGGCCGGGCTAGCTGTACAAATGTGCCTGCTAACATCCAGCCCAACGTGAAAGGACCTGAAGATATGTGAATCGCGCTTCCAATAGCTTAATAAATTGTATGACCTACCCAAACACCCAAAGTTCGTATACAAACCAAGAAAAACCTGCTTCCCTTTGCTAGGGAGCAGGGAAGAGAAAGCTATTTCTTCTGTCCGGAAGTGAGGATTTTCCTGGGCGAAAAGGAGGAAGGGGGCAGGGACAGGAAGGGAGGGAGGAGATTCTCATTTTCCTAAATTAAAACTTTATTATAAAGAGCTCAAGGGGCTGGAGAGGTGGCTCGCGTCCCCTTTACAAGCACTCACTGCTCTTAAAGGAGAACCGGAGTTCAATTCCCAGCACCGAAGTGCTGATTTACAACTATCTGTAAAACTTCAGTTCCAGGGGACCAACGTCCTCTTCAGAACTCCGTGGGCACCATGTGGTATACAGACACCCGTGCAAACAAAATGCCCACACAAATAAATAAATTAATTTCAAAGATAAAGAATTCATAAATAAAAAAACATCATCACCCTGTGAAATTACCCAGACCAAAGTCTTGAAATGTCGAGCTGTAATTTAACTTTTCTATTTAAAATAAAAATTGTTTGCGTGCTCCGCGCGCGCGCGCGAGTGTGTATGTATATGTGTGTGTGTGTAGATCAGACGATACTGAAGAGTTCTCACTTACCGCTTTGTAGGTGCCATGGATCAAACTCAGCTTTTTAGGCTCAGCAGCAAGCACCTTAAACCCCTGAGACATTTCACATCGATGGACACCACCCACCCCGAACCTGCTTTTAAAAGAGCATAAATGAATATAATTGAATCCCCTTTGGCCAATTGTAATTCAAAAATAGCACAGCATTTGGATTTCCAGGACTCAGGGGTAAAAGGCGATACTGAACTACACTAAGTGTCTCTTTCAGCCTCACATGAGACTCACGAATATCGCCAAACGACATTCTCTCAAAACTAGACAGAGACGCACAAAATAGCTCCTACCAAGAACAAATCTTAGAACCCACCCCTGCGGACGGCCCACACCACTCCATTCACACCCCTGAGCTTAGAGCTAGCTGGCTTGTCCAGCTCAGGGCTCCAAGGTCACCCTACGGCCTGACCCCTCACCTGCATGATGTTCTCTTGTGCCCCTCACTGGGGTCAGGGCCTCAAACTTCCTCCAGGCTGGCAGAGGGAACCAGCCAGCTCTGGCTAGTGGTCTCTAACGCTCCAGGGGCAGACCAAGAGCGAACAGGACCTCTGCGCATGTGCAACGGTAGCTCAGTTGCCAGGCAACGCAGAGGTTTAGTTCCTGGGTCTATGGGCCCTTGTGCATCAGGTCCTGGGGCATCTGTCTTTAGCAGTGTCTCTCCTGTTAGTCACATGATGCTCCTGTTGCGCTCCATCTTCTCGTCAACTACTGCCATGTCCAAGACTATTGGGCAAGGTTGAATCCAGTATTCATAGAGAAAAATATAAATTCCTTGGGTGGCAAGCACTACAGAGGAGTTCTTAACCTGGACCCACTGTCTGTTTAGAGACAGACTATTGTTTATTTGTTTGCTTATTTACTTAGTTTTGGTTTTTCGAGATAGGGTTTCTTTGTGTAGCCCTGACTGTCCTGGAATGTGCTTTGTAGAGCAGGCTGACCTTGAACGCACAGGAATCTACCTGCCTCTGCCTCCCAAGTGCTGAGATTAAAGGCATGGGCCACTACTGCTTGGTTAAAGATAGAATTTTAAGGGGCATCTAAGCACTAGCCTCAAGTTATGGTATGTGTGTGTGTGTACATTTTCCCCTGCCCCCTCTGGAGCTTGGACCGAATTTTCCGTCTGATTCCCAACAAGACCATAAGCGACAGGACCTGCCACCACACACCTGTGATCTACCTCAGGTGGCTGCCGAAGGAACCTGTGAGCAGAGGTCAGCCTGGGCTACAAATTGAGACCCTGTTTCAAAGAAACAAAATCAAAACAAAACCAAAATCACTAAGAGAAAGAACCCTATCCACTTTAGGAGCTCGGGCTTACAAGAAGTAGACAACTGGGTTCCACTGTGTTTAAGAAAAGGAATTTCCTAGGAAGTATTTACTAGGAACACGGAGCAACTACCATGTAAGCGGTCCCAGAAATATCCTGGAAAGGATCTTAAAACAAGAAAAAAAAAATGTACTAAGTAGCACAATTTTAAACTTGGGTTCAGCAAAGGAGCAATTCATGCGCAGTGATCAGTTAGTATTTAATACAGATTCTACACTCCAAGCATCCCATAGCGTTTGTGTGTGGACCTGCCCAGCAAAAACACTGCAGTCTTTTCAACTGTATGGGTATTTCCACTTTCCTCCCTGCCCTGATTTTATGTGAAGATTCTTAAAATACACAAGCAATTCATGACTGTCTGGGTTTTTTCTTCTAGTTTTTTTTTTTCTTTTTAAGATTTATTTCATGTATGTGAATGCACTATCACTCTCTTCAGACACAGCAGAAGAGGGCATCAGATCCCATTACAGACGGTTTGAAGCCACCATGTGATTGCCAGGAATTGAACTCAGTACCTCCGGAAGAGCAGTCAGTGCTCTTAACTGCTGAGCCATCTCTCCAGCCCATCTTTCTGGATTTTAAAAAGAGACTCTGATGCCTAATAATATTTAACTTTTCTTATTTTGACAAATGAAGGTAATGGGGGGGAGCAAAATATTGCATGTTCTTTCCTCATATGTAGAATTTGTATTGATATACCTATCACATATGACATAAAACCAGAAGACAGATTATTTGGCTGGGAGAAGGGAACCAAAAAGGGTTAGCCGGGACAATAGGTGTAACATATGAACAAGGACAATTATAAAGATGTATGAAGTACCACAAGATAGGATGTATATTAACGGAAAGAAATAATTTTAAAATCCAGGCTAATAGAATTACTGTGTCCAGACAGCTGATGCTGCCCCATGCATTCGTGACTGTGGAATAGGGGAGCCTTGCCATTCTGAGGCCCATTCTGCCAACACAATTCACTTTTAAAGCAAGATTGTGACCTTTTTTTTTCTTCTCTCAGTTTCTTCTCAGTCTATGTCATTCCCAGGGCTTGGTGAGAAGAGTAATTCAAGAACTTCCTTTATGAAATGGGTTATTTAAGTTCCCTAAGTATGGTTCCCATCAGCTCCTGGTAAGGTTATTTTCTTCCTGGTACTGAACAAAGTTGGCTGCTTTTCACTGACTGCAAGGTGAAACAATTACAGATAAGCTAACTACTACTAATCGCCAGGAAGTGTCTTCTGATATATTTGTAGCAATCTGAAGTTGTTTCATTTGTGTTTTTAGATAGAGCCTTGCTACACAGCCCAGGCTAGTCTGGAACCTACCTTTATCTTGGCTCAGCACCCCAATGCTTCAATTACAGGTGTGTACCATGGTGACAATCTACATTCTGATACTTAGAAGACCTGATGGTTTTATCATTGACACAATCCAAACTGGATAAACTAAAATAGTTCACCCAACTGTCTACTAGTGATGTTAGTAAATGCTTTAAAAAATATGTATTCCAACGCCATCCAGAGGTGTGGGCACCTATGGAGCATCTTCAGGTACAGTTTTGCTGTGGGCAATCGATCATTGTAGCAATACATTTCAAGATGCTGTTTTATTTTCAACAAATTAAACATTTATAATCTCAACCATTGCAGAGAATGTTACAATACAGGGGTTTGCAAAAGAGTAAATTTAGGAGGGGTCATTTGTGAGAACAAAATGTGAGTACATCTTATATCCCATAGCAGAGTTTTCAATGAAAGATCATTTCACATCCTGCAAAAAAGAAAAAAAAAAGAATTAGATTAACATATATGTGATGCTATGAATATGTACATATATTCTGTACCTATAGAATAAATCTGGACATTTATTCTACACATCTGCATGTCTCACTACGTTATAGTATTTAATAATATAAAAAGTTTTCAAAAGCTCAGCAATACCAATAAACATTACAAGTGTTGGAAGATTTCCCTACTTCCACCTTAGACTGTGGCCCAGTTTGCCCGAAAGCTTTCGGAGAAGGCCCCAGCATGGGTGGAGAAAGCCCCAGCATGGGTGAATACTATTGTGGCTTTCTCTAAGCCACAACTGGCCACATTTTGGCTCTGTACCAAGGTTAAGCTGGATTCCCCAACCCCTGCTGAACTCCTTACAACCATTCAGATGTGAAAAAGAAAGTGTCAAGAATGAGACCAGAGGCTTCAAAGAGCTCACAGTTGAGGAATCCATGCTGAATGGCTGGGTGGTCACTGGGTGTGGCTGTGCTTTTCTATCTCATTAGCAAATGTCGAATCTTTGGCTATAAAGTTAGGACTGATCTTCTTTTAAAAATATACCTATTTTTAAAATTTATTTACATTTCAAGTGTTATCCCCTTACCTGGTTCCCACCCACCTACCCACTCTAGCCTCCCTGCCCTTGATTCCCCTACACTGGGGCATATATTGAGCCTTCATAGGACCAAGTACCTCTCCTCCCATTGATGCCTGATAAGGCCAGAGGACTGATCTTTTATATTGGATTTTTGTTTGTTTGAGTTCTCATTTGAATGTTCTTGGGCCACGTGTAATGAAATTGATATATGGATAAAATAAGAGCCATCAAAAAGTTTTCCCTGTTTATTTATTTGTATATCTGCCATTACAGCATCTATATATTATACTTATTTTCTTAATAAATATGTTATCAGGATAAAGACCTTAGGTAATCAGATGACAAAGTCAAGGAGGAAATGACTTGTCTATTAACAAAGTAAATAAAATCCTGCTCAAAGTAGACTGAATAGACCCTAACCTAGGGAATAGATCATAAAGTTATATTTTCTCAACTTCAGAGAAAAGTTCATACCAAATAGGTCAGATTCCATTTCACTTTGTGAGTGTTTGCAAAGTCTTTGGTGATTTTCACTTCTCAAGTTGTTTTAATGTCTGTCTTTTCATTTTCATCTTTGTTTATTTATAGTTTTGCCGTCTTTCTAGGATAATCTGGATGAAATACATTTTATTTTTTTCAGATACCCATATTTTCTTTTTGCTTTAAGAAATTTATGCTTTACCCTTCTTAAATTTTTAAGTGTGTCTGTGTCTGTGTGTGTGTGTGGGTGTGTCTGTGTGTCTCTGCGCGCGCCCGGGAGCGTGCTCGTGTATATGCACCGGGCGCTGTGTGGGTGCCTGTGGAGGTCTGAGACTGTTGGATTCGCAGGAGCTCGTCTTAATTGTGGCAATTGTGACCTGCCGGTAGAAGTGGAAGAAGGAGATTCAGAGCATCTGCATGAAGAGCAACCCCCCTTGACCTCTGAACCATCTCTCCAGCATTGGCCCTCCTGCTGCCACATTCTGAGACAGGGCCTCATGCAGCTCCTCCTGGCCTGGGACTGGTTGTGCCATTTGGGGCTTGCTGGGGCACCACTCTACCAACTGACCTGCATCTCCATCCACTTATTTATAAAGATTTTTTTGAGTCTGAGTTATTTGGAAGACAGAAGCGAGTATGCCAGGGAATCCTGGCCCATTCCTGTGGACGCTGACTTACAGCACAGAGTGAAATCAGTGACAGTGTGCTCAGTAACGAGGTTGTCATCGCCAAAATCACTTCGGATGACTTTGAGCATGTCACAGACCAATGAGTATTAGGATCAAAGCAAACCTAGCCCTAAAATACCAGTACTTCCCATTTCCTAAAGCCTGCTTTGCTCCTACAGTTGTAGTATTTATATATAATGTTAGTGCACACAAGCAATGGAACACTAGAAGTATATTTCAGTGTGGTTTAGTTTACGACCAATGGAAACTTCCCAGCTGATTTCAGTTGTGAAACACGTGCTGCTTCATATTTATTTACTGATTTTTCTTTTGTAAGCACATACCATTTTAAATGAAACTTGTTGACCTCTTCCCATTGCGTGGCTGCAAAATAATAAATTAGAAAGAAATCGTTGTAACTAATGATGTGAGGTAGATGCCATACAAAGAAGTCTGCTGATACAAAGAAAAGTTTTCTTGATGTACATCCAGGTCACCTGACAGGCCTTGGGCACAACAGAAGTGGGCTCCTTGGACCCCACAGCTGCAGTTTCTGATTTACTAAGGCTGAGATGGAGCCTGAAAATGTGTATTTCTACCAAGTACGGAAGCACTGCTAAAGCTGCTAGGATCAAGATGAATTAGAAACTATTCTGTTTTGCTTAATAGGGAACCAACACTGATAACAATTGTTCTCAAGTTTCATCTTAAAATGGCCCAAAGGTAGCTTTCTGAAGTCATGACATCTCTGATTTACACACTCCTGCCGTCAGTCTCGTTCTGAAACCCGGTACAACCCATTCTCCAATTTGCTAAAGTAAATCCTACCACAGGGTCGCCACCTGGGCCTCGAGTATACAGCTGAAAACGTTCAGCTAAATGTTAAATATGTCTTGTCTAATTTTCGATTCACATCATACCATCTTTGACTTACCTCCTTTCTCCAGCTAAAGTGTTGGCCTCAAATCTCATCTAAAGATGACGTACAAAGGATGTGGTTGGTTTTACACAAATACCACATCATTTACTATAAAGGACTTGAGCAACCTCAGATTTGGGGTTTTTAAAACAATCCCCCATGTACCAAGGGATGACTGATCTTAGCTTTTATCTATCTCTTTGTTAAATCAGGCTATAAAGTACTAGAGTATAGAAGCTGAACTCTATTTTTTAAAGTATTTTATTTTACCTTAAGTTATGGATATATCTGTGTGTTGGTGTATGCATATGGACGCAAGTGCCCACAGAGGCCTGACGAGAGCTCCGGATCCCCTGGAGATGGAGCTGCAGACTGTGAGCTACCTGGAGCAGGTGCTGGGAACTGAACCTGACCCTCTGTAAGCGCAGTATGTGCTCTTACTCCTTGTCCTTTTACTCCCATCCATTGGTATCTTGCTTAGCACCGATTGGAGCGTCAGTAAATGGTTGCTGAGTCCATTGACTAAATGTGTCACTTTCCTGGCTATGTGTTAAGAAAGTAAATATTGCAAAGAACCTATAGCTGCTTAGAAACAGATTTCATCCACAAATGCAAAATGATAAACACAGTCACAAAGCTCTCTCTCTCTTGGTAGCTTTTGGTCATCATTGGATTTTTTCATTTTCAGCACAGGAATAACCCTTGCAACCTATTCAATCAAAACCTTAGTAGTCGACTCCTCGGACTTGTGAAGTAGCACTAAAAAATTTGTTTCCCATGTACAAAATATCACAAAATTAGACTGTGGAGTAGATGAATGTCGGAGTAGTCACACGCAGGGGTAGTAAAAGGGAGATTAGAGGCGCTGTGGTTAAACAGCAGGGTAGTGGAGGAAATGAAACCACATCAAGACACTTAATGTCAATTGAGCATAAGGCCACAGCAAGGCTTCATTAAAGCCTTAATTAAAGTCAATTCAATGAGCATACAATGAAATGCTTTGTCAATTTCCATATTTATTGATCATAAAATAATATATGTACATACCCTGAATAAAAAGTATCCCATGGAAGGACTCTGGTATTCTGCCTGGAAGAAATAAGGATGACACAACAAATTAAGCGACACCAGAACAAGGGTGAATCCTTCTTAAGGGTGCGGTGAGTGAGGCTCAATATTACTTTTAGCTATTCCCAAAGACTCGTGTCAGGAGAGAATCATTGTGTTTACATCTAAATCATCTCAACAGCTACCAGTATTCCCCAGAATGGTGTATCTAAAAATATTTCCATTACTATTATGGATTCTGTTTTAAGAACTGTTGTCAGTTGTATGCGTGTTCATCAGTAGGTAGAAAGATAATGTCCGGCTTATTATGCTTCAAAGTCCCTTTTTGACATCTTGATAGAATAAAATAATATGTTGGATGTGGTCACATATGAACAAAGAAAATATAATCTGGGGTTGCTGTTAAAGCAAGGATACAATGAGTGGAAACTGAGGGGCAACTTTGGCCAATGTATGTTTAGTCAATTTGTCGGAAGACATTTTTCTGATATTATTGTATGTGTAGAGCTTTAATGACAAGAATGCTAAATAGGAACAACCATGTGTTTATAACAAGCATATTATGTAGTATTGCTCAAGCAGATCATTCTAAACTTCATGGGAAGAATATTCAACACTTTTTTTGTGTCTATAGTGTTGACTTGTAGCTTTCTGTGTGCATTAATAATTCATTAAATTTATCAGTCAAGCTGTTTTCAAAACTTCCATAAGTCTGGTCATATTCTTTAATCTACTAAATGCCTCTGATATCTATTTAAGTTCATAAATCTTTACTTTATAGAACATATAGCTCTTACTCTCAAAATCTGCACTTAATTCTTATTTTTACTATACCCCTCAAATTACTTACGATTGAAGCATTGATGTTTAAAATGTATACACAGAAACTACATATTTAGGCCCTTGTCTAAAAACAGTTCCTGTGTATATTCAAGAGAGAAAAAAGAACACAGTGAAAATCAAAATATACTAATTACTTAAAGTCAAACCAAGTCAAAGGTTCCCAGGCTGTTTTCATCAGAGGCAGAAGTGTCAATAACTGAAAGAATTTGGAAAGGCAAGCTGAAAGGGAATGTATCTAATGAACAATATTCAAAAATGTTTGAATGCATTAAAAGCCAAGTTTTTTTCTTTCAGAGTTAAGATATCCCACTAGAAAACTATATTTTAAAGTTAATGATCTTGGCCATCACAGCCAGCGTCTATTGTAGTTGGTGTTGTTATTGTTGGCTTTCCCATTTATCTCTTGCATTCTTTGCTCTCAGCATTTCCTAAGGATGTTCCCCTGTGGGAAAATGTCTTCAGGGTTTGCCTTTGTTTAGCCTGTTCTGTGCCTACATCGGGTCCCAAGGCTTCACATACCCTCTGCACCTACAATAGTCTTCCTCAAGACAGAAAATGGCGACCATGTGCCAAATTAGTCCTAAAAATAAATATGACTCAGTCTTTCTCTTACTCAGTCTTTGTGTAAATAGTGAGACTGAAATAACATAGTCAAAATAATTATCACTGGCTAATATAGACATGGTGGAAATTAAGTAAAACTTTATAAGGATGAATTTATTTCTAGAAAATTAATTTCATGTCAACTGACTTTCTTTTTTTGTTGTGGGAATTCTACCATTTTGGGGGTGAGTGGTACTAGAAACTTAACTTAGGCCCTCCACCCCCCACACATGCCAGGCTAATGCTCTGCATTGAGCTATAGCCCCGCATTGGAAGTTCTACAAGTTTAAAGTGCTATTAAATCCCTTCTTAGATTTCTCTTTAAGATAGCAGCAGATAGCTGTATTCAATTGAAGCTAAAATAGGAAGACTTTGGGGGAGGGGGAAATCATGATCATAAAAATAAACTGTAGGATGTTTACTTATCTGTGTCCTTACAAACAAACATGATTTAAGAAGAGTAAAAAATACAGCATCAAGGTTAAGGAATAAGTATCAAGTATCAAGGTTACCAGACCTGAGTAGTGGTAACAGTTTAATAATGAAGTAGCCATCATTAAGCCATAAAGGGAATATCACAATGAAGAGCGTGTGTGTGTGTGTGTGTGTGTGTGTGTGTGTGTGCGCGCGCGCGCGAGTGTGTGGGGTATGTGTGTGTCTTCCCTAGACTAAGGGTCAGTGAACTGTCACCTCTCATACAGCTCATGGAACCTTCTTTAACTACTGTGACTTTCCCTTCTCTCGAGGTAGCAGAACCCATGAAAGCCCAGGCAAGTTCCCAGTAAATCAAAGATGGCAATGCTAGATCAAAAATGTGGTGTCTCCCTTGAAAATGTTACCCAGGATTTTCAACACTAAGAGCATGAGGATATTTTTGTGACATTGCAAATGCAGTTGTTGGTTATGTTTGTGCTAGCTTAGCTGCATTTACCTTACAGGTTGGTGCTAGCCCTAGGTCCTAGTGTTAGCCATGGGAAAAAAATGAAATGTTGACATTTGTTTTATGATATGTATATTTACAAATCCTTATTTTTAATCAATGTTTTAACACTACTTGGACAAAAAAAAATTATGCCACCCTAGCTATTTGTCAACAGGATACAGGGGTGATAAATTGTCCTTGACTGGATTTCCCATTCCTACCTAACACCCAGCTGTTCCCTTTTTCTCCATTAGAGGGTCTCAGAGGGCATGGAAGCCCAGTTTTCCTCAGTGTGAAGGGCTTGTGCTAGCCAGGGTCAGAATATGGAGAGGGAGAAAGACAGCAGGATGCGCTTAAGCAGGTTAGCCAAGGTACATGGTGATTTGCATCTGAAATGTCTCCCAAAGACCAAGCAGTCATCGGAAGCCTGCTGTTGTTAGGAGGTAGAAGACTCTTTCTGAGGAGGTAGGAGGAGGACGTTGCACTTGAAGAATGGGGACAGTACACCTTGTCTCCTCCCTCGTCTTCTCTGTCATAGGCTGCGATCCTTTGTTCAACTGAACACTGTATGATTCTCTGCCTTACCACAGATAGAAAGTAACCCAGTTGTCAAGTTGGCCAAAGCTTGCAATCACTAATATGTTGAACCCAAATACTCCTTTTACTCATTGTGACAGGAAGCTAACACTGAGTACGAACACGAGGGCCTCACCCTGAAGAGGGGTAATCTTTTTTGTTGTTTGTTTTGCTTTTCGAGACAGGGTTTCTCTGTATAGCCCTGTTTGTCCTAGAACTCACTTTGTAGACCAGGCTGGCCTCGAACTCAGAAATCCGTCTGCCTCTGCCTCCCGAGTGCTAGGATTAAAGGCGTGCGCCACCACCGCCCAGCTGAAGAGAGGTAATCTTACAAAGGAGGACCACAGCTGCGGTTAGCGGAAGGGGCTGCCGCAGAGTGGCAAAGCCAGCATGCAGTTGGTATGACATACACTCACTTTGAATCTCTTCATTCTTCTCTCATGCAGTTGAGGGACGAGCTGCAGCAACGGATGCACAACAGAGGACTGGGAGGACATGAACACACACGATGAGCACGGGGGCTCCTCAGCATTGGGCATTAAGATGGCTTCCTGTCTGTCTGTCTGTCTGTCTGTTTCTACCCACTATTCTCACCCCAGGTCAAAGGACAAGAAAAGGAAATGAAAGGTATTATCTAAGACAGCCCATTGAGAGCCCTTTAAAGAACACTAGTGAATAAATCAAGGGGTGGGACAGATGGCTAGTCTTACACTAAGCAGTGGCCCATTATTTGGAGAAGCACTTTGCTGAAGGCCTCGGATCTGTTACAACTGCAACAGGTGCAGCCCCAGGTCACCTCTCTAGGAGGCAAAAAGCCATCTGTCAATGTCTACACTTACTCAAAATAATCCGGTCCAGACCAAGGCCACTTGCAAGTATCAGTTTTCCCTTACAAACATTGTTATCTGGATGCGTCTAGCACACATGCCTGGAAATCTCCTTCATAAATTAAACATTTAAAATGGACCAGGAGCAAGACAACAGGGGACACGAAGATGACAGTAGCAGAAAAGGTAACGAAGACGCGCTTTCTAAAAATGAGATGTCACGCAGGAGAAAATGAACGCACACCTGAGACACAGCTACTGAAAGAGCGGCTCTCTCTTAAGGTCTAGGTTGAGTTGAGCCTCCTTGCTAATATTAAATTCATTTAACAGATGGGTGAGTTTTAGCCCTAGATAATGGTTATCTGTTCATGAATACAACTTGTGTTTGGTATGTAGCTAATCTCGCTTAAAACTTCCATCTGTTCATATGTAAGATTATCCCACGAGGCACGCACTTAGAGTGGAGTTTAAATTTTCATTTACCTTTCCACATACATGTTTTAAAACACACTTTCCTTTTCATTCTCTAAACTGCACCTAGTAGTGGATCCCAAGCTTAAAAGGAATATTATGGTCAAATTGTTTCTATATTTATTAATTTTTCCCAGTGCAGAAGATCAAACCCGGGGCTTGCTTATGCTAGGTGAGAAGTCTGCTTCTACACCTCAGCCCTAGCCAGTTTGTATGTTTTAAGTCCATGCAAAAAAATGAAAAGGACATGCATAGTATGTGTTCACTTATAAGTGGATATTAGCTATAAAATACAGAATAACCATGCTACACTCAATAGACCCAAAGAAGCTAAACAAGAAAGAAAGTCCAAGCAAGGATAAAGT
The DNA here is from genome assembly GCF_978045245.1 of Mus caroli. NCBI lineage: Eukaryota > Metazoa > Chordata > Mammalia > Rodentia > Muridae > Mus > Mus caroli. The sequence goes on from NW_028227259.1 coordinate 78,937,816, forward strand.
GGGGGGAACAAAATGGTTATAGGAGGAAAATAGAGAGAGGGGTCTGGGTGGGAGAAGGGATGGGAAGGGGAGTGTGTGTGTGTGTGGGGGGGGGTGTTCAGGATCAGGTGTGGGTCAGGAAGGATGGCCAGATGGCCATGAGAATCTGCAAGTGACAGGGATGGGGAGGTGAGGGGCATCTCCAGGGTGAGACAGGGACCTGGGGTAAGGGAGGCTCCAAGAATTAATGGAGGTGACCTTAGCAGAGACTCATAGAAGTGGGGATATGGAACCTGAAGAGGTCACCTCCTGTAGCCAGGCAAGAACTCCAGTGGAGCGATAGAGACACCAAACCCCCCACAAAACTTTCAACCCCAAATTTATCCTGTCTACAAGTAATACAGGGATGGGAAGTGGAGCAGAGACTGAGGGAATGACCAAACAATAACTGGCCCCACTTGACATCCATGCCATGGCAACTACCAGTCTCTGACACTAGTAACGAGACTCTGCTATGCTTGCAGGCAGGAGCATGCTGCCCTCTGAGAGGCTCCACCCAGCAGCTGACTCAGACACATGCACACACCCACAGCCAAACAGTGGATGGAGCTTGGGGACTCTTATGGAAGAATAAGAGGAAGAAATGTGGTCACTAGGAGGCTAGGACCTTCCACAGGAAGACCAACAGAGTCAACTAACCTGGACCCTTGATGCTCCCAGAGACTGAACTACCAACCAAAGAGCGCATGAGGGCTAGACCCCCCCATCCCCCATAAACACACATATGTAGCAGCTGTGCAGCTTGGTCTTAATGTGAGTCCTGAACAAGTGCAGTGGGGGATGTGGATGGGGGTCGGGGGCGAGGGGGGCTGCTGGGAGGCTATCCTAAAAGCTGTTGCCTATCTGTGGGATATATATGTTCTTCTAGCTGGCTGGCCTCAGTGGAAGAGGGTATGCCTCACCCCACACAGACTTAATGTACCAGGGTGGAGGGATGGGGGAGGGCACTTCACCCTCTCAGAGGAGAAGAGGAAGGGGCTGGGGGAGAGATTGTGGGAGGGAGTGATGGGAGCAGCAATTGGGATGTAAAGTGAATGAAAAGGAAAGGAAAGGAAAGGAAAGGAAAGGAAAGGAAAGAAAAGAAAAGAAAAGAAAAGAAAAGAAAAGAAAACCAAAACCAAACAAACCAAACACTACCACTGAAAGAGGCCATGTGCACTTGATGTGAATTAAAACCGGGCTACGCATTTCTCATTACTCTGATAGAAGCTCTCACAATGAGCATCTCCCTCATGATAATGAGCAAGAATAGAAGGTGATATTTCCAGTTCACACTGCTACTTGTCTTTTAAAATAATTGCCAGATGAGACTAATTTTCTCTTATATTAATATCACCCTAAATAATTTGCTCTACTTATTCATTTGTTCTTAGACTTATTTTTTGTCATTGAATACAAATTGATAAAGGATGGATTTTCTTTACATGGTTTTTACTTATTTATTACCATATTTCAAGCATTCAGAGTTGTGTTTGAAACACACTAGGAAATAAATAATTGTGAGCAAGTGAATATAAGGCACATGTAGATACTGACATGAAAAGTAATTATATAATAAATATTAATTTTCATTTCATTTCAATTCACATAATAAACTTATTTTCCTCCACATGGTACTGAAGAATGAAACACTGGGCTACACTATCAGACCCAGACATAATTTATAGAGTAAAATATATGAGTTTGGTCTTACTATATGCTAGATAAATCTGTTTTTAAAAATGAGTTTTCTCTTAGACACATACTTGTGACTACTTACCACAACATTTGAATTTCCCAACTTCTGTGTCTTTGAATAGTGAAATAAGAACTGTTAAGACAGAAAGAGTGAGTTATCCATAAAAGATCTATGACTTTCTTTATTCTGGCTAGTATATATATATTCAGGAAAATCACCTTACCCTCTTAGTATTATCTTTCTCACTTTGTTCCTAGTGAAGATATATATATATATATTATTATACATTATAAAACTTCATGTTACATACTTTGAAATTCACAATATATTATGAATTATGTAAAAATGTAAAACATGACACATATGTTATATTTCAAACATAGGACTAAAATTGCTTAAGCATCCATTGCTCAAAAATCAGTGGAGGACTGATTAAAAGTGGACAGTGATCTTTTCTACAAATTTATTACGAAGAAAATAATTGGAAGGATTATCAATGTTTAATAGTGGTGGGACAGGAAGTTACAATACAGTCACACAATGGAATATGCAGAGTAAACAACTAAAGAATAAACAGTAAAATATTTTTAATTGTCATCACTAAATAAGGCCATGAGTTATTTTTTTCTGCCATAAGTCTGTGGCTTATAGGAGTCATATCTTTTTTTTTTTTAATCTCGTTTGCTCTCAGCACCAAAGAAAGACAATGGATAGATTTTTACTGTTATGTGTTTTATCTTAATTAGGGAAAATTACATTTCAGGGGAACATCATCACTAGAAAGAATAATTTGCCTTCAAACTATCCAAGTGTCCTTCTTTGGGTTACTCTCTGTGGAAGCTGGAGTGTATCAGCAATCACAGGATATGTTTGGGATGCTGATGAAATAACATCATTCAGAACTTAAGACTTCACCTTTAGTAAGGGAGTTTTAAAGTTCGTTCAACCAAGGCACAGGCTAGAACCTGAAGTCTAATGGTATGTGATCTCCCACACTCCCACCCAGTCTTCACCTAGGACAAAACATTCTCCCAGAAGAATCAAATAATTCCAGTCAGAAACCAGGACACAGACACAAACAGAACTTTCAAACTAACACTGACAGTGCGGTTGGCCAGTTTGTCCTTCCTCCTTGTTGGCTTGTTTGCTTGTTAAGTTTGTTTGCTTGGTTATTTTTCCCAGTACCAGAACAAAAGCTCAGGCCTCACATTCCAGCCAAGTGCTCTCCCCAGCTATATTTTTCTATTCTTAGGTCCTAGGATACAACAAAATATCATGTCCTAAGTGCAGACCATAAAAATGTAGCAACTTAGTTTCATTCTTGTTCCCAATTATATATACACGTGTGAGAAAAATTAAAACAGTATGATGATAAATTTCCTCTATCAGACCACATTTCATGCTTGCAGGAGACGTGTGATTTCCCAGTTAGCTGAGTATGAGCTCCACCAATACTATCCTAACAGAGAAACTGAAGTATCAGCTTCTTATTCCCAGTCAGTGTGTCCTGTAGCTCGTGCTGACAGCCTTCCTAAATTGTGTACATTTCAAGGAGAAGGAACTTCAAGTCATTTGGTTGGTGGGCTGCCTACAGGACTTAGGCAGAGCCTTACCTGAGGCTTCTGGGAAATCTCCATCACTATACGGCAAAGCTCCCTCAGTGCAACAGATGCCTAAGGCAGACAAGAGAACACATGGGCTATGTTTCAGTTTGCACTATATCTGCACAGGGGGTGAGATTCCAGATGTTGGAAGCACAAGGATAGCCTATCAGCACTGCAAAGGTGACTTGCTGCAGTCCCGTGAAACTCTGCAGGAGTCCTCTTGATTGCTCTCAGATCAATCTAAAACATCCTCGGGCCAAGGTGATGGCTGGGCAGGTGGCAAAGTTGGCTGAGATAGCAAGAGAACTTGAGTTCAAATCTCCAGCCCCTACATAAAAGTCTTGCATAGCTACGTGTGTATGTCACTCCAGCACTAGGATGGAGACAGGTAGATACTAGGAGATGGCTGGGGGTCAGTCTAGACACAATGGCAAACTCTGGGTTCTGTGGGATTCTCGACTCAGAAAACAAGGTAGAAAGCAATGGAGGAAGATGCCTCATGTCTTCCTCTGGTGTCTGCTTGGGTGTACATGGGCATGCATTCCCGTGTACACAGACCACACACACACACACACACACACACACACACACACACACACACACACAAACTTGAGCACACATAAAACAAACAACGAAACAAATCTTTCTCTGCAGCAGCTATGCAGCAGTTGAGGTTACACTGTGGCCCACTTACACAGTTCTCAACACTCACGGAGACACCATGGAACTCTATGACTAAGACAACCTGGGCAGTGCCAGCTAGGGATTAGTCTCCTGGCTTGTAGGGAAATGCATGTGCATGCCAAAGCTGTGAGCTTCACTGAACATTACTCATTACTGGCTAATTTGAAAATCCTGCAATTGCTCTCAAACAATGAGGATTGAAGGACAAGAAGCCCGTGTGTGGTGCTAGTCTGAGTTCCACCCTTTGCAGGCTGCTGACTGCACACCCCAGGATCAGGTTTGTCAGAGCATCAGAGGGCAGAATTAGGGCAGGAATCCTGCGGTTGGCAGTCAGTTGGGCGTGGTAGGGAGTGGCTCAAATGGACAAGCAAGGGCAAACCCAGCTTTGCACAGGACCTAGCAGAGTCTGCTGTGAGCCATTGGTTCCTTAATAAGTTCGTTTCTGAAGTCATGAGAAGCCGGGGCACAGAGAGGCAATGTGAATAGTGTTAAAGCATGGGCTGAGAAGGTGAACAGCCTGAGATCAGCAGTGTGGATCCCATTGCTACTCCGTTTCTACATTGGTTACTTAATCTTTCAAAACTTTAGTTTCTTTAGCCAGAAATCAGGGGTGATGTCACTGCAGGAAGTTCCTGCCCGGATTAAGGTCAGGACAAGCCCTTGGTTTAATTTACCACTGTGGGTACTCTCGATTTAGAAGCTGTAAGAGAAGATCGTTCCACACCTACTGCGGATGGCTGAGGTGAGAAACAAAGTTGGAGCTACCATGCAGTGCCCTTCAGATCCTTTCTCCACAGAGGTCTGGTTTTGTCTCCTCCCTCCCATCTATTTGTCTTCCAGGCAACTTGTTGGGATATATATGGATAGTACAAAATGAACCATGTATACATGGAGTTTCAACGCGTTACAAAAAACTTTCCTGTACACAATTTCCATTCTGTTCTTAAAACACAGGGGCAAGGCACATAGGACAGGGCATGCTGCTCTTTTGTAGAGAGGAAGTGAGGTCCTATAAGATGGTGACTTCTCCAGTACCTTAAGAGGTTGTAGTTGACAGAGAGTGGCCTGGGAGCCAGGCCTTTTACCCATGAATATGCTTTGGAGGGCTCATCACTGTCCATTGATGTATAGTTGACTATTTCTCAGTTGTTTCATGGTCTTGGGGTATCTCATATGTACTTGCTGGTTAATGCTCTACCACTGAGGCCCAGCCAGCAGCTAAGGGGAGCTGAATAAAGTACCGAGTCTGGTAAGTCCTTCCCTACTTGGCCCCTTCAGGTAGATCTATGACAATCTGGTAATAAAAACAACTACGGTTTTGTTTTGTTTTGTTTTGTTTCCTCAAATAGCCCATATAGAAATGCCACAAAATCCAAAGTAACAACAACAACAAAAAGGTACTTGGCTATGTTCCATGTCAAAGATGCATCTCAATTGAAGAGGACTATACTTATATATGTAGGTTGTTTCACCTTAGGAAACTGACGAGGCTGAATGAGGTTTGGCAATAACACTGACCTTTGGGAACATTTCAAAATAAATGTATTTTCCTAGCTTTTCTTTATAAGAAGCCATTATTCTCAACAATTCTTTAAAGACTTTAATATATAGGACAGGTAATAATTTATCCCATATTAATGGATCTTAAAGATTTTTATTTTTATATTTGACAAAAGTATCTGGAAGCACTACCTGATAATTGTGCAATTAATAAAATATCACTTCATAAACAGTTAGTGATATTTAAAGTCTCAGAATATATTGAAATATACATTTACATGTGAAAGACAGGAATAGTACATATATATGCCAGGCTCTTTATAAAAAGCCACACAGAAATGAGGTTCAACAAAGAGTTAGTTTGTGGAGCTAGGGAGCTGACCCAGTGTTTAAAGGGCTTGTTACATAAACGAGGGGACCAGAGTTTGGATCCTAGAACTCACATAGATGCTAGGTGAGTGTGTCAGTCCCATTTCAACCTCATAAGGTGGAGACAGGGAATCCCTAGAGCAAGCTGGCTAGCAAGACTGGCCACATAGGCAAGGTTTGTGTTTGATTGAGAATCCTGCCCCAGCAAATAAGGCAGGAGAGTGATGGAAGATGATCTCTGACATCAGTATTGAGCCTTCACATGCATGGGCACACATGTACAGCGTGTTCCTTTCCTGTCCCAGACACATGCACACACATATATATGCAGGTACCACACACACACCATAAATAGAAAAAGAATATTTTTAAAGTTAATTTATATTGATAGAGTTTAAGTAAGTTTTTTTAAGGTATACAGTGGGTATTATGGATATAAAAATGGTTCTGAAGCTGTTCCTGAATTTTAAGTTCAACACAAAGGCTTACTTGCTAATATCCCCACGACATACATCTGAAGGTGCTTCTTGTGGTTTGAGTATGTCTCCCAGAGACTCACTGAACACTTGGTTCTGAGTTTGTGGAGTCTGTGGAGCCTTTAGGCAGTGGAGTTTTTATTGGAGAAAGAGGGTCCCGGTAGGTGGGCCATGAGGCTTTGTAGCCTGGAGTCACTTCCTGCCATTATCTGCTTCCTGTGTGCTGATGCAGTGTGACCCGCCAGCCTCCTGCTTCTGTATCAAACGTAAACCTTTCTCCACTCAAGCTGCTTTCCTTGGGATGTTGTTATCACAGCAAAAAGAAAGTAACTACAGCAGAAATCGGAGTTTAAAAAATGGATTTGAAATAGTGCCCAAAAGAGATCTCCCTTCCCTCTCCTCTCCCTAAGCCCAAGCAAATGCCTCTAACTTCTGGCAGGGGAACCTCTACAGCTAGGAAAGACATTACACAGGGCTAGTCCTGTGCTTCCCCGACTCTGATCCCATCAGGAGGACCATAGGAAAAGTCACTTGGCCTTGGCCAGAGGGTGTATTTGAGGCACATAAGTTTCTCTCCAGGTTCCTGGCAGAGCTGACTAAGAAAGTAAAACTCTGCATCCTTGCACTCAGAGCTGCAGGTGGACGAATCAGTGGATGAAGATGACACCATCTTTCCTGCTCCTCATTTCTCCCTGTGCAGGAGCACTGCTAGCCCTCAGTCCTCCCCATCTCCCCCTGTGGAGGAGAACTGCTAGCCCTCAGTTCTCCCCCATCCCGTGGGAAGAGAAGTGAACTGCTTCCTGGCCATCCTGGAAGCAGGAAACTGGGAACACACAGTTCAGCCTTTTGTCTCATCTGCCAGCACACTGGTCTGCTATACTCCTGTGGTGTCGGCTTCTGCTCTGTGAAGACCCAGGGCCACTGCCTGAACTGGTCTAGAAAACTTGGTTCTGGTGCAAAAACACACAGTTATTGGGTATTGTATTTTTAAAACAAAATTTGATCTTAAAAATTAGCATTTGAATAGTTCACAGTTTCCAAAAATAAATTTATTTTACTTAAAGATGGAAAAGCTAGCCTTCTAAAGCACAGGCCTATAGCACTGGCATTGCATGGAGATAACACAGTAGCATCTAATATGCGACAAGTCTTAAAGATGGAAAAGCTAGCCTTCTAAAGCACAGGCCTATAGCACTGGCATTGCATGGAGATAACGCAGTAGCATCTAATATGTGACAAGTCTTAAAGATGGAAAAGCTAGCCTTCTAAAGCACAGGCCTATAGCACTGGCATTGCATGGAGATAACGCAGTAGCGTCTAATATGTGACAAGTCTTAAAGATGGAAAAGCTAGCCTTCTAAAGCACAGGCCTATAGCACTGGCATTGCATGGAGATAACGCAGTAGCATCTAATATGTGACAAGTCTTAAAGATGGAAAAGCTAGCCTTCTAAAGCACAGGCCTATAGCACTGGCATTGCATGGAGATAACGCAGTAGCGTCTAATATGTGACAAGTCTTAAAGATGGAAAAGCTAGCCTTCTAAAGCACAGGCCTATAGCACTGGCATTGCATGGAGATAACGCAGTAGCATCTAATATGTGACAAGTCTTAAAGATGGAAAAGCTAGCCTTCTAAAGCACAGGCCTATAGCACTGGCATTGCATGGAGATAACGCAGTAGCGTCTAATATGTGACAAGTCTTAAAGATGGAAAAGCTAGCCTTCTAAAGCACAGGCCTATAGCACTGGCATTGCATGGAGATAACGCAGTAGCATCTAATATGTGACAAGTCTTAAAGATGGAAAAGCTAGCCTTCTAAAGCACAGGCCTATAGCACTGGCATTGCATGGAGATAACGCAGTAGCATCTAATATGTGACAAGTCTTAAAGATGGAAAAGCTAGCCTTCTAAAGCACAGGCCTATAGCACTGGCATTGCATGGAGATGATAACGCAGTAGCGTCTAATATGTGACAAGTCTTAGTGAGTTCAGGAAAAGTTCAAAGGGAGAAATGGAGATTTTTATGCACCAAGAAATGTCTACATTGTCATGAAACCCGTCCAGATTGAATTACCTGAGGCCTGGAATCAATGGACAGAAAGGACGCACAAGCTTCATGAATCTGTAGAAAACAAAAATATCAGTTACATCCTAGAAAGAGAAAAGAGCCCAAACCAGAAAAATAGACTTTACAGAGGCATTCCATACAGATAGCAATCAAAGAGTCACAGCAGCCTTGAGCCCTAAGTTCAGAGAAGAGCAGACTCCAGAACCTTATAAGAAAGTCCTGGGTGCTGATCATGCTTGTAGATGCCCACTGTCCCATCTCTGAGGCAGGGGATTGCTCTAAGTTACATGCCAGGTTGGACTACGTAGTAGATTCAAGGCTGTGATGCATAGTGAGATCCTGTAGAAAGGAAAGGTTGAAAGAGAAGAGGGAAAGGGAGGAGGGAGGAGGGAGGGATGTGAAAGACCAAAGGAAGAGAAGGAAGTCCTAGACTTGCAATTTGTTCAAGACTCACACCCCCACCCCCAGCCATTGGAATATATGTCCCCAGTAATAGCTGGTAAAGACAATCAGGGTGTGTGAAGATTTCCTCAGACATTGGTGTAAAGGTAAGTGCTCTGAACTCATTCAGCCAGAGAACATGACCCCCACCCCAAATGGCCTTAAAATAAGGGAGTGCCATTGGTTGCTGTACAATTACTCATCAGACATGACTCTAATGTCACCTCATTTAACATGATAACTGAATGACACCCAGCATGAAGGAAAAATCTTAGGACAGAATAAGCATAGATATTCATCTCCTAATGAATGCTTACTCAATGATGCTTGACAGCCGGCTGTTCTCAGCCTTTATCCTAAAGAGAAAATGGTAGACTGTAGGACACAGCTGTATCAGCTGGATGCCATGGCACAGGCCTATTATCCCAGCACTTGAGAGGCTGAGGCAGGAGGATCGCAAGTTCTAGACCAGCCTGGACTACATAGTGAGACTGTCATAAACAAACAATAAAGCCAGGCGTGGTGGCACATACCTTTAATCCCAGCACTTGGGAGGCAGAGGCAGGTGGATTTCTGAGTTCCAGGCCAGCCTGGTCTATAAAGTGAGTTCCAGGTCAGCCAGGGCTATACAGAGAAACCCTGTCTCAAAAACAAAACAAAACAAAACAAAACAAAACAAAACAAAACAAAAAAACCAAAAACAACAAAAACAAACAATAAAATACAAGCAAAGATTTACAGTAGTCATAAAAAGCTAGGCTGGAAAGTTAAGCCCTAAGCTGTCTACAGTGTTGTGGCATACACTTCTTTGATGTCCTTAAAAAAATACATAGTGATGCTTGCGTGCCCAGAACAGTTTTGACCAAATCCATTTGATAGCATAGCATTACAGAGCCTCTTCCAGTGTTAGCATTCTTTATTGGTCTATTTAATTGAAGCTCTATTCTCAGGCATCTCAGATTGCGAGGAGTTATGTTGAATCAATTGTAACTTCTTAAGCTCCTTGTTGCTTCCGAGTTGAGAACATCCTGAAATATACGGTTCTTTAGCTTAGAGAACATCAAGGACATGAGCTAGTGCAGAAAAGCATTACCTCATGTCTGTCCCCTACAGCCCATGGGACTCGCCATCTCTGCATATCCCAAGAATGTGAGGAACATTTAGAAATTCCACTCATCCCGTGTGCCGTGTACCTGCTCCTACTTCCATACACATACACACACACACACACACACACACACACACACACACACACACACACACAGAGGTGGTGGGATGTGGAGAGGGAGAGAGACTTTTTGAGTCAGAAGTTACATGTTACATCTATTGAACTTGACCAGAACCAACCTTAAGTAAAAGTTCTTGAATTGAATTGGACTTTTTGGAAAGTAACAATGTAACAAGAGAAGTTAACTGAGGGTAAGATGACAAGGCTATGCTCTCTGAAGCCATGAACACTGACTGGTAGAGAACACCATCATCTCTAAGTCTTTGCTTTGGTAGGCTGGGAAGAAATGGCTTCTGCCAAGGAACAGAGAGACCTGAAGCCATTGCACATGCAAGGGCACTGCTGGGTAAGACTGGTACTGCAATTGCATGCTACCCACGCTTGGCTAGCCTGTTAACTTCTTTAAACATCTTTTCCTATCAAAGGAGGCCACTGTTTTCCTAGTAACTCTCCTTCCTACAAACCAAGCTGCCCATATATGTGAGGTGGCCGGTGTCCAAGAACAGGGAGCTCTGTTAACTGATCAATGCCTTCAGCTGCTTCAATAAAAACATCGGGAGATTTCACTAACCCAATTAGGAGATCCTTGTAAAGCCTCTGGTCTTTGTTCTCTTTCAGTGGGAAGGGTACAGCAGTCCCATTCACTCCCTCACTGTTTCTATAAACACTTGCCAGCTTTCCTCAGCTGAAGGCTCCAGTGATTTCTAGGGCCACTAATGGCTTTTCAGACCTCTGCATGATCCGTTGGTGAGTCTGTTTGAAGTGAACAGGCCTCTGCACATGGCTGGGAAATCACATGTGTCCAGTGTCTGGACCACTCTGTCATGTAAAACCCTCCAGCAGTGTTTTGCAAATTGTATCTTGGGTATTCTAAGTTTTGGGGCTAATATCCACTTATCAGTGAGTGCATATCATGTGAGTTCTTTTGTGATTGGGTTACCTTACTAAGGATGATACCTTTCAGATCCATCCATTTGCCTAGGAATTTCATAAATTCATTGAATTTAAGAGCTGAGTAGTACTCCATTGTGTAAATGTACCACATTTTCTGTATCTATTCCTCTGTTGAGGGGACATCTGGGTTCTTTCCAGCTTCTGGCTATTATAAATAAGGCTGCTATGAACATAGTGGAGCATGTGTTCTTATTACCAGTTGGAACATCTAAGATATAATTTGCAAAGCACATGAAACTTAAGAAGAATGAAGACCAAAGTGTGGACACTTCACCCCTTCTTATAACTGGGAATAAAACACCCATGGAAGGAGTTACAGAGACAAAGTTTGGAGCTGAGACGAAAGGATGGACCATCCAGAGACTGCCCCACCTTGGGTTCCATCCCATAATCAGCCACCAAACCCAGACACTATTGCATACGCCAGCAAGATTTTGCTGAAAGGACCCTGATATAGCTGTCTCTTGTGAGGCTATGCCAATGCCTGGCAAACACAGAAGTGGATGCTCACAGTCAGCTATTGCATGCACAGGGCCCCCAATGGAGGAGCTAGAGAAAGTACCCAAGGAGCTAAAGGGGTCTGCAACCCTATAGGTGGAGCAACAATATGAACTAACCAGTACCCCTAGAGCTGGTGTCTCTAGCTGCATATGTAGCAGAAGATGGCCTAGTCGGCCATCATTGGGAAGAGAGGCCCCTTTGTCTTGCAAACTTTATATGCCCCAGTACAGGGGAAACACCAGGGCCAAGAAGTGGGAGTGGGTGGGTAGCAGAGTGTGTCGGGGGGAGGGTATAGGGGACTTTTGGGATAGCATTTGAAATGTAAATGAAGTAAATACCTAATAAAAAATTGGAAAAAACCCTCCAGAACACTGCCTTTTTTGTGCTTAGCAGGTTGCCTACTGTTCACTTGTTGTCAGGGTTTTGTTTTGTTTGCAGGGAGCAGTACAGGGTTGTACTAAGTAGCTCAGGCTAGCTTTGAAATTGCCTCTTGAGTATTGACACAATAATGTATGTGACCACACTTAGCCAGCAGATTAATTTCTTGAAATATTGTTTCCTATAAAAGAAGGACAATATTGTCAAGATTCATTCCTAGCATTATGATCTAAAATATTTTTCAAAGCTCTTTACAGGAAGAGATCATTTCAAGCTAAAATATTTTCCACGTTGTACATTAGTATGAGCTATTCCAATTACTCTCCTTGCCTTTTGTTTTCCCCCATGTCCTTCGGTGATCTGCTGAGGCAGAGACCCTTCTAATAGACCTCGTGAATACCTGCACTGTTAAAGAATGTTTGGTATCTGGTACTTACCATCTATTCAGGTTTTTTCCCTTATGTACTTTGTTTGTGGGTGGGGTGGCCGAGGCACAAAGAATATTCTCAGCTTGAAGCACACAATGACCTTTAGCCTTGTTTGTAATATTACCACTTATTATCCTCACACCATCCTCTCATAGACAACTCTGTGTTGTCTTCTAATATATTTGATGTGCGCCTTTTATTTTTGTATGTTCTTGTAAAATCTGTTCTGTCTGCATGCATGGTACTCCCTTAAGACTTTTCCTTCATTTTTCACTTATTATACTATGTAGAGATTTATCCATGGTGCTAAGTGTGCATCTAATGTGCAGCTTCTACCCATTCTAGAAGCAGCACAGCCTTCTAGACTGTATATGGCAATGGATTGCCTATCTACTTCCCAGGGATGGACGCACAGCTGGATCCCGTGTAATCCTTTTTACTAAGAAGAGGGCCACCACCAGTCTCCTCACACAGTGTTCAGTCCTCTGCCTGTGGAAAACTCCCTGGGGCTCTCTTCCCAGGACAGGTGGTGCTGGAGCACTTGAAGTTCTGTTTGAGCTGTTTTCCCCTGATCTTCACTCAGGAAGGTACATCCCTCCTAGTCCTCTATGATTTACCTTTTAGATTTGGGTCTTTAATTCCCCTTATATTGCCTTTGTATACAATGTGGGTTTCGTGTCTCTCGATTCAGTGAGTCGGTTTCAGCCTGTTCTTTTCCTTCTTTGCTTCACAGTGTTGTTTATGTGTGTGTCCATTCTGCCTCTGGGCTGGCTCCCCCTCCCTCCCCCTCCCCCCGAAACAGACTTTTAGAAAATGATGTAGCCAGGGCTTGAACTCAGGAGTAGAACACATGACTAGCATGCCTAATGCTGGGGGGTGTGGGGGGCGGGTTGAATCCCTAGTGCTGCAATAAATAAATAAATAAATAAATAAATAAATAAATAAATAAGCAAACAGAAAAGGAAGAGGGGGAAACTGAAGAGCCTTCAGTGCAGGGTGTTTATTGAAACGGAGATGAGAAGGACTCTGGTAAGAGAATGCCACCATGACTGGCTGGGGATTCATCTGTCTGGGGAGGCTGAGAGGCAGTGTAGAATAGGTTGCTGTCAGGAATAAATTCCTACCACTTCACTTCCTCCAACATTTGCGTGATGCTCTCCATGGTGGTGGTGGTGGTGGTGGTGGTTCTGGGAAGCCAGTGCCTGCAGGGTGGGCAGAGCAAGCAAAGACTGCACACAGGGTTGCAGTAAGAAGCTACCTGGGCTGGTAACTGTCAAAGGTGGATTATCCATGCTCCAAGTTTTATTCCATCACTTCATGCCTTTATTTTTGTATCATTATCTGAATTTTCAAACTGTAAACTACTGCAGTTTTATAAGCAGTCTTTGTAAGCTGGAGCAGATAGTTCTTTCCTTGTATTTAAGATGTCCTCTAAATCCAGAGGGCATCTTAATAAATTTAGAGATTTAGTTTTTCAAGACAGTGTTAGGTTAAATCCATATGTTTCATATATGTATACACACACACATATAGTAAGTGGAATTATTCTAAATAAAAGCATGCAGATGTCATGGGCTTTGGTTTGATTAATTTGAGGAAGGTTTGGTACTCTTATCATATCAGATGAATTATTCTGAGTCCTTGCCACACAAGGCTGAGGTCATGAGCTGGATCCCAACACTCACATAAAAAGCCACCATGTTTGAAATCGGTACTGGGGTAGCAGAGATGGGCAGCGTCATGGGCTCACCAATCATCCAGTCAAGTCTTGTTTGTGAACCCCAGATCCCAGTGAGAGGCCCTGTCACACACACACACACACACACACACACACACACACGACAGACGTTCTTAAAAACAACACCCCCCACCCAATACACTATTGTTCCATTGACCAAACATGCAACATACACCAGCTGATATGTGGCCCCCAACACACATATAGCAGAAGAGTGTCAAGTCTGGGCTGAATCAGAGAAGATGCACCTAACCCTCAAGAAACTGGAGGCCCCAGGGAGTTTAGAGGTCAGGTGGGGTTAGGGGTGGGGACATCCTCGTGGAGACAGAGGGACGGGGAAGAAGTATAGGATGTGGAACAGTCAGTGGGGTATGGGGTGGGAGAATAAAATCTGGAGTGTAAAAAACAGTAATAATAAAAGAAAAGATGTCTCTCCATCTAGTCACGTGGTTATCTTTTATTAACATTTACTTTTTTCTTCCTTTATGTACTGTGTATTTTTACTATTTATTGCCTTTTATAGTCATTGTGGATGATACACAATTGTCTCTCAGTATCTGTAGGGATGAGTTCCAGCACCCCTGAAAACCCTAAAATCTATAGGCGCTCATGTTCCTCAAACAAAGCAGTATATACTTATACTTGAGTATAAGCCATTTCCTCTTATATCCTTTAAACTTATATCCTCTAAACTATTTGTACACTTAATGCAATGTGACCATTATGTAAATAGTCATTACAGTATATTGTTTGGGAAATAACAACTAAAAGAGTCTGTATAGACTTAGGAAAGATACATTTTTTTCACTGCTAAATTTTTTCAATCCATAGTTGGTTGAATCTGCAGACATACAGCTAACTCATGGATTCAGAAAGCCAATTATGTTTTAAACTATATCGCTATGTTACTTTCTTCTAGTGAAAAGAAATGTCACCGATTCTTATATATTGGCACTACAGACAAAAATCTTGTGAACTCTTGTATCAGTTCAAACATTGCAACAGCAAGAAACTTAACGCAATTCTTCACTGTCACAGTGAAGAGGAAGAAAAGATTGTTGCTGATCTCAAATGAACTTGGTTAAAGTATTTGATTACGCTTGGAATGGAAGATTAACAAAACTTTTAGGAAGACAGAAAAAAGTAGAGAAGGTACTTAGCTAGGTAGGCGGACTACATAAGAAAAAATTTTAATTCAGGCCATTTAAGAACTAACGTGTGTGTGTGTGTGTGTGTGTGTGTGTGTGTGTGTGTGTGTGTGTATTGATCAAAGCTACTGCATTCCCTCCCATCCCCCACCTCCCAACACTTTTCCCTCCCACGAGCATGCACTCTTTCAGTGCTGCTGGCATGTGCATAGGTGTAGGTCACCTTCTGAAGCACAGGTAGCCTTGCACACATCTTATACTTTTGTGCTTTTATAATGACGTATAATGTTCTCTGCAATCTTAGCTATAGCCTACAAATTTTGATTTTAATGTTTTTACCATTAAATTCAAATTTCCTGTTTGTTTAAGGGCTATTTGTCATAAATGTTACTTATCTCCCAAACAAATGGGAAGCTTAAGTCATGAATTTGCTATTTTCTTATTGTATTGCAATATAATTGGAAAACTCTACTAGAATTTATGAAATTTACGAAACCTTACTTTCTAACCTAACATGTTCTGTTCTTTAATGCTTATTTTTCCCCATGATTTTCTACCACTTGTTAGGCTGGTAGAACTTGAGGCTAACTCACTGGTATGCATTAATAATGATGGCTACATCTTCTTGTCCATCTTATATATATATGTAAATGGTTAACTATCACTTTTGATAGCTTGCATTTCTGAATTTTATTTTCTTAGCTATTAGGACTACCACACCAGTTTTCTTTCAGTTCATATTTGCTTTATATATCATTTCCATTTTTCCATATCTCAATCACTACCCATGATGTGTGTGGTTCTTTGTGTGTATGTGTGTGTGTGTGTGTGTGCATGATGGAAGGGGTACCTAGAGATTCAACTAGGGCCTCACAAATGCTAGGCAAGCAAGCATTTGTCCACAAGGTGCACCTTCAGCTCGTAGGTGTGAGTCTTAAGAGGTGGTTATTCCTGAACTGTTAACAGCTAGAACATAAATGCAAATGAGAATCTCTGTCTTTAAGTGATATATTTTAGCATGTTCACATTTATTATAATTACCCCGTTTTAAAGTTTGTTTCTGCCTTTTAGTTTTTACCATTTACTGTTTTATTTCATTTTATCTTTTCTTTTCTCTTTTAGTATTACCTGAGATAGGATCTTGGAACATATAGATTCATACATATATGAATATGTGAATTGTATATCTATATGTCATTATGTACCTCAGTTTAGTCTCAAACTTACAGGACTCTTCCCGCCTCAGCTTCCTAAGTGCTAGAATTATAGGTGTGTTTTACTTTTTATTTTAATAAAACACTCTTAACGATTATGATACCACAATGTTGGTAAAATCAGTTTCCCCCCAAAGTTCAATTACAACATTTCACTTTACCGTAATAATCTTAAAGAAGATGGAAGTTTTCCCTACTTTTTGGAAGAATAACTCACCTCATTCCACAATTGTAGTTCTTGTTCTGGCTGCAATCTTTGAGGTGATATTGGCACACCTAAAAATAAAGTTTTGAATATACATTAAAGTTATTATATTATGTTTCTTTTTCAAATTAATTATTTCTATGCAATTCCTTTTCAGATTCTGGTTGTCTTTTTTTTTTTTTTTTTTTTTGCTATAAATTACTACCAAGCTAATTCAACTAGATATGTCATCATTTGACCTTATATAAAAAGTCATGTTTAACAAAAACATCCCAGTGACATAGTGGGGAAAATACTCTCATGAATCGCCTTTATCTTTACATAAAAACTTATTTGAATGCTCATAGCTGCCTTTTTATTCAATTTGCCTGAAAGAGGAAACAATCCAATAATATATGCAAAGCTATGATAAGCAATTCAAATTCATAATGTCCTTAATCCTCATGCCAAATTTCCCAGAGAAATATTATTTTTATTGTTATTATTATTATTATTTCTAACTCATGAGAAGAAAACAGGAGCAAGCTGATTTGCCTAAGGCTACCTAAATAAATAGGTAGCAAGAACCATGTGCTTAGTTTTGTTTTATTTTAGAGACAGAGTCACTATGTCTCCCAAGCTGCCCACAAATCGCAATCCTCCTGCCTCAGTTTCTTGAGTGCTGTAATTACAGATGTGTACATCTGTGCTTGGTTTCAATGAATATTGGCAAACATCTTTGACTGACTATAAATTCGGATGACTCCTATTTTCCTTAAGTCTTCTACTTTATACTCAATATTGGCTCAAGCTCTAGCAGGCTTTTCCTATTATTATTTAAGTTATAATAATAATCACAATTAATGACACTTTCTGTGTTATTGACCTAATTATGCTGTGTGTGTGTGTTTGCGAGTGCATGTGTGCACCGATCACATGTGTGCACATGCCTGTGTGCCCTAGGACTCAAACCAAGGGCCATACACATATAAGACTTTTCACTAGCAATGACAGCCCTTTCTGTGGTGGTGAGATTTACAAACAACTTAGAAGCATTATATAAAGAGCTGGCTAAGTTCAGAACCTGGTGGGACCCCTTGTTAAGAGCCCCCTTTTATGGAACCCTCTTCTATGGAAAAGTCCTTCACACTCTTGAGTGATAAATTGCTCTCCATATCACAATCATTCACATCAGGCCACAGTTGCCCGATGAGTCACACATTCTGAGCTCTTTCTGCTTCTGCGAAAGGATTCATCTGTGATTTCAAATCTTCATGTCAAGTACTTGGAGATCTCACTGATTCTGAGATTCCATTTGACAGGCATTTCTGTCACTTATTTATCTTCGTTTTATGTTTGAGTATTTGTCTGCATGTGTACAGGTGCACTCTGCACAGGTCTTGTGCGTGAAGGGGCCATCAGATCCCGTGGAATTGGAGTCACAGACAGCTACAAGATCCCATGTGGTTGCTCGGAAACAGAACCCAGGTCCTCTGCATGAGCAGCAAATGCCTTTAACCTCTCAGCTAATTCTCCAAAGCTGGCATTTCTGTTTAAAGAATGCAGTGTTCTGGTCCCAACTCTTCTCCACCCCAACACAGAATGAAGTCTCCAACTCAGCTGTTCCGCATTAGAGCCAGTCCTCACCGGCCCATACTTCCACTGGGAGGATGACTCTTTCCAAACCCTAAGTATTCAGGAGCCACTTGGAACTTGCCATTGTGTTTAACAGTTCTAACCACTAATATCAAAATAAAAAGGGAGGGGGGGTGCTCTTGTGGCCCTTCTGCAAGACACAGAAGCACAGTCTTGGGATATGATGAAGCCCCACATCAAAATGGTTTGCTATAGTTGATAGAAATCCATGGTCATTGGACTGAACCCTAACACAAGGACATGGCCTTTTCTCTCCCGTTTTCTGACTGTTTACTAGAGTCGATACAATGTTCTTGTTAAGCCACCTGGTGGCATAATCTGGTTTCTGCTGGGTTAAGTTGTAAAGAAAGGAGATTTATTTAGTTCACAGTTTTGGAAACTGAAGGTCTAAGCTCCAACCTTTGGTGAGGGCCTTGGGGGTGGATAGAGAACCAGCTAGAACAATTGTGTAATGAGAGACCAAGCCAAAGGGCAGGGAGGAGCCAATCTCAGCTTTAAACAATCCACTCTCCAAGGAACCAGAGTTCCAAGGGAACACCTTTAATCCCTTCTGAGGGCAGTGTCCCCAATCCCCCACCTATGTCCCACTAACCCCACTTCTCAAGGTTTCATGATCTCTCAGTTATCACACTGAGAACCAAGATCCAAAAGCACTCACTGGCTTTGGAAGGTACACTCAACCCATGTCACCTTGCATGCAGGCCTTACACCTCGCTTGAAGAAATCAGTATTTGTACTGCTATTCATATTCCCCCAAACAACACCACTATTCTCTCCTAGGTCACTAGAATGGCAGCTTCTCCTCATCTTTAGCGAGGTGTTTCTACTTACGAGCTATGTAGGAAAACAGACCTGATTATTGTAAAGGTGGCACCAGCGATCTCCCAAGCCCTTCCCTGAAGAGTTAGCATCTGAGAATCAGTTACTACTAATTGAAGGTTTCCAATCAGTCAATGAATGAAAGCATTAAGCAGGGAAGACATGCTTTAAATCAGTCTTGGCTGTGATCTCTTACCGCTGCAGGCAGAGTCGAATGACTGGCAGACACCCAAAATGTGTTCCTCTTTATGAGAAATTTCCCTCTTCAAACATGTTCTCTGAGTGAAGTGTTTCCACCCTGCAAGTCTGGCTTCTCTTTATCATCTTACCATCTCTGTCCTCATGTACTCTGCTCCTGTTTTGTTTTGCTCTGTTTTGTTTTTTTCTTTGCTAAAGATGATACTTTTTCCGACACTTGTTTTCTTCTGGTTTTATGACATTTGTTTGTGTCATTTTTAGATATAGCTAGATACACCTATGTACTGATCACTCTTGTTAGATCACCTCCAACTTTTGCTGATGTATATGCCATGCATGTCCCTACCCCCACGTTGGGGACTAATGCAGATTACACTGGCTATTGATCCCCCCTCTCCTCTGCCTGACCTCACTACATTTTTTTTAATGAAATTTGTTTTGTTTTGTTTTTTCATGTCTGAAAGGGAATGAAGACAGAAATGCGAAGTCGGGGCACTTCCTGAGAGTGAAGGGAGCCTTTTGCTTGAATAATATCAAGGTTACTTATGATGGGATAGATCAGCCAGCGGATTTGCTTTTTTGGAAATAAAACTAAAGGCTCATCTATTTTTTTTTTTTTAGGAACCTATGGACCACTCAGTTATCCAAGTCAGTCATTTCCTATAGCTGCAGAAGCTATCACAAGCCACTTGCATGCAACCTGCATAGAAAACATAGTTTCCCCCACTAACAAAACAATCTTTATAGCTGTAGTTACCAGGACTGGTTCCATGGCTAAGAGCACTGTGAATTCTTCCAAAGGGCCTGGGTTTACTTCTCAGAGCTTACAACCAGCTGGAACTCTAGTCCCAGGGTATGCCACACCCTCTTCTGACCTCCTTGGTCACCAGGCACACAGGTAATGCACAGGCATACATGCAGACAAAACACCCATATATCTTAAATAAATAAATACAAATAAAGACTATGGTTATCTGGCTACAGGGAGTTATCTACTATTGCCTGGCTGCTGATCTCTTTGCAATATATTAAATAAACCTGACTTCTTTTTTTTTATGATCACAATAAAGAATTTTAATGATATTCAAAGAGTCCCATCTGAATTCTTTAAAAAGAAAACAAAGAACCCTTATAGTTATTTTCTTCCTTAAGAAGGTAAATGAAATTATCATTCTATTATTTCTAATAAAGTATTTAAGAGAGAAAAGGCTAATTTAGCTTGCATAAATCATGGTGAATCACTACTACACAAGAATAATATGCTACTGTGTGGTTGCCACCTTGCTATTTGTTTTTTCTTTATTTCAGAGGACAACTGTGGGTCCTGGGGATTGAGCTCAAGTTCTTTTTTTCTTTTCTTTCTTTGTTTTTTCTTTCTTGCTTCTCTCTCTCTCTCTCTCTCTCTCTCTCTCTCTCTCTCTCTCTCTCTCTCTCTCTCTTGAGACAGGGTTTCTCTCTGTGTAGCCCTGACTGTCCTGGACTCACTTTGTAGACCAAGCTGGCCTGGAACTCACAGAGATCCATCTGCCTCTGCCTTCCACGTGCTGGGATTAAAGGTGTATTCCACCACACCCAGCCTTAAACTTTGATCTTCATGCTTGGTAGTAGGCACCTTTATCAGATGGGCTATCATACTGTCCCCGCCACCGTCTCATTTGAACAGGCTTTCAGACAAGGGAGCCTGTTCTCCTTCAATGTCTCAGGAACAAAAATTAAAATGATGAAATGAAGGCAACAAAGACAGGCTAGGAAAAGAATACTCGTCTCTGCCCAGCTCTAATTTAAGGGCTGGCTCATCTATGAGCTTCCACAGTTCTCTGCGGTTGTGATGTTTTAAATCCTCAGCATTTCTAAAAAATGAACAGCCTACTGTCCTGGGCAGCACCCGGAGAATTCACATTTGTAACAAGGCAGTGTTTGGAATTTAAAGGACCCTCAGAAAGCAGGAATGAATGACAGCCCCCCTCCTCCGCCCCTACCAGGTTACCTGGTAACTAAATGTCCTTGACAGAATCAAGGGATACAATTTGCTCTGCCACTCATCTGGACCTCCCTCCCTGGTCTTGCTTTTCTTGTTTACTGGGAGCCACATTCGGGACGTCCCTGTTGTCATCAAATCCTACCTGCCTTGCCAGCTTTAAGTGCCCATCACTGGAAACCCGGATAAGCCTCAAGTGCTCCCTTCAACTTTCTGTGATGAGAACTCTAATCCTGAAAACCTGTAAGCCCGGGTCTCTGCTCCACTTTGTAACTCAACAGCCCGCCTCCGAGGAGGTGCAGTGCAGCACAACTTTATCTTGCCTCGGCAAGGGGAGCAGCGGACCTTTGTTTCAACCATCAGTCCCTCCAATAACTGCAATGAAAGGGAAAATGTTTTAATTTTTTTTTTTTTTAATTCCCGCTATGGAGTCTGCAGCCCGCCCTGCGCCTTCCTCAGCCGGAGACCTGCAGTCCTGGGCCAGATCCTGGCTTCAGTGGAAGGTGGATTTTAGAAGCCCAGAGAAGAAGCAAGGAAGGTCGAGGAGAGAAATCGGTGCAGTGGCAGCCTGAGGGGTCCCGTGAGGTGGTGGTGGTTGGGGGGGGGGGGACGGGGGGGGGGAAGCGGTATCTTACCTTTGCAAGCGTCCGCACAGCAGGCGAGCAGCAGCAGCAGTGACAGGAGAGGAGATGCGGTTGCAGCAGCCAATTGTCCTGCAGACAGCCCTGGACGGTGACCCGCTGCTCGCGACATCTCCTTCCCTCCAAGCAGCTCTGGACTGGGGACCTGGTACCCTGTGTTGTGCGGGTGTTTTAGCTGTCCCTCAGCGTCTCCCGTGCGCCTCCTCTTGCTGAGCTCAGACACCAAAGTGACCATCTCCGCGCGCCACCAACTTTTAAATCTGGCGCACACGTGGGCTGGGCTGGCGTGGTCTCCACGCGTGACCTCGTCGCCCCTGGCTCCCTGGCATCACCCGGACCTGCTGCCGCCCCCGCAGGACACGCGCTCCCTGGCCGAGTGTCTGACTCAGGACACCATGCAGTTGGCTCTGAGCTGGAGAATGGAATTAAACCATGGCGGTCCACTCCCACCTGTGGAAGGACTTGGGTGGGAGACGGAGGGGGTAGCAGCCTCCCAGAGCCTGAGATCAGGGTGGCCAAGTTGGAAGAGGTGGCCACACTCTCCCTTGTGTCCCCTGAAATGACACAGTATACCCAGCCGGCCCATTTGTCCCCCTGCTGTCTAGGCACCCTTCCCTTCTTTCCCTGGGATGCACAACGCCCAATGCCCAGGGCATCAGAGTGATGCTTTCACCACAATGTGGGTGAAGATGATACCATCTAAACCTCCAAATGCCTGCAAAGTCCGAATCCATTCCTAGAGGCAGTAAAATGGTGCTGAGGAAAGGGGAGGGCTTGTGCTTGGGTGCAGTTGCAGAGGTTAGAAGGTGGGGCACCCAAGGCTCAGGTGGCCATTCTGCCCTTAAGGATGCTCTTCTCTCTAATTTACTTTGGAACCTCACTTCCGCTATTCCCATACTCCAGGAACCAACCTCTTAACAGGACACTGAGAAATACAACTCTAATTTCCTTCTGCAGAAAAAAAGGGCATCTGATCTTGTTTAACCTCCTTTTGAAAGGCGAGGAGCTCGGAGGAAAGGGCAGGACGGAAGCACATTGCTGTTTTTGAACGGGGCATCTTGGGGTCATGTAGCCACGGACTTTCTCATGCAATTTCATTTAATATTCATGACATATCTGCAGTGTAAAATTCTTTTTAAGAAAGAAAGAAAGAAAGAAAGAAAGAAAGAAAGAAAGAAAGCTGGAGAGATGGCTCAGCGGCTAAGAGTACTGACTGCTCTTCCTGAGGTCCTGAGTTCAATTCCTAGCAACCTTTCTTTCTTTCTTTCTTTCTTTCTTTCTTTCTTTCTTTCTTTCTTTCTTTCTTTCTTTCTTTCTTTCTCTCTCTCTCTCTCTCTTTTTCCTTTCCTTTCCTTTCCTTTCCTTTCCTTTCCTTTCCTTTCCTTTCCTTTCCTTTCCTTTCCTTTCCTTTCTTTCTTTCTTTCTTTCTTTCTTTCTTTCTTTCTTTCTTCTCTTTCTTTCTTTCTTTCTTTCTTTCTTTCTTTCTTTCTTTCTTTCTTTCTCTCTCTTCCTTCCTTCCTTCCTTCCTTCCTTTCTCTTTTTCAGATTTATTTATTTATTTTATGTATATGAGTACACTGTTGCTGTCTTTCTTCAGACAACCTAGCCTGGGAAGGAGCACGGACATAGGTTTCTTCCTCACCTCGGTTTCCTGGCGTCTGGCATGAATGTGTGACCCACTATAGTATAAGCAAGACAGGTCCTTTGAGGGAATCACAATTTAGTAGGAGGACCATTTACCTTTAGGGAACTAATGGTAAAGTACTGCAAAATCATACCCAAGAGCTGCACAGTTCTAGGGAGAATGGGCTGTCATTGGGAATACAGAGAGTAGTAGGATGAAACCCTGAAGATCAATGAAAAGAACACTGGTTACTATTTTTAAGTTAATTTTATATAAGAAACCATTAGAAAGGCAAGATCATAAGGAGTTGATGGATGAGAACATATTTATTGAAGATTTCTTGCATTTTGATTTACTCCCAAAGCAATACATGGATTGATGCAATTGATACACTGTATCTAAGGGACCTAGGGATGGGTTAGGGGGTCAGGAGACAGGAACGTTGTGTCTCATTTCTCCCAGAGGTTTCTGAGAGATCCCAGGTCTCATCAGCCAGTGTGGTATGAGTTTCCCATGACCACCCAGTGCTGTCTTCACCACACCCCACCTCCCCCCAGTGCCAGGAATGTCAAAGGAAATGCATGCTTGACTTGAGCTGGGCTGCTCTGAGTGCTCTCAAATGTGTTCCTGCTGCACGTGTGTGAGAGTGTTCTGAGGTGTATACCTAGCGGCGGAGTTACTAAGTCAAAGGGGATGACCTAGTTAAACTCTATTCTAAATAGTCTTTCAAACGGTTACACTAAGACTTCCAGCAACAGAAAATGAAGTCCGTGGAAAAATCTCTGCCAGCCGGGTGGGTGTGACAGGGTGGGTGTGGCATTTCACTGTGGATGTACTTTAAAGCTCCTAGTTTATCAATGAGACTGGCTGTCTTTTTAAAAGCCTATTGGCCATCATTGTTTCTTCTTCAATGAACATCCATTGATCTCTTTCACCTACCCCTTTGCTTGGGAACTTTGTATTTCCATTGATTTTACATGGAGACTTTAAGCATTGTGGAACCTTTATTGGTTTAAACACAGCAGGCATTTCCTTCCTACTTGTGGCTTCTTTACTATCTTTATATGAGTTTATATTTTTAAAGATGTGTTTAAGGAAGCAGACTCTCAGGTCATGTCATTCTGAGATGTGGATATTAAGACAAGGTAAATGGGTGAACAGGGGCAGGTAGGCTCTTATTTCCCTATGAGCAAAGATCAGGAATAAATCATTAAATGGAAGGTGTGTGTGTGTGTGTGTGTGTGTGTGTGTGTGTGTGTGTATCCAGGTCAGGATTATATCTCAATTTCTTAAAAAGAAAGAAGTCAGGACTAAATATGATGACAGGTTGGATACTGACAAGTTTTGCAACTTAGAACTAAAATATATCAATTTTAATATGAATCCAACTTTTGATGTGTATTGTATATTTGATGTATATTTTGATGTATATTTTCTTTTAATCTCTTCTAACTTTCTCCCCTTCCAAAGTCAAGGCTTCCAACTTGGAAGGATTTTTGGATGGATGCTTCTGTACTGGAAATCACCCCCCACCACCACCACCAGAGAAAGACTTTCCAGAAGACGATCAAAGCCAGTATCTCTATAATGAAGACACCACCTCAAACAAGACTGTTTCATGCAACTACAGATCAGCCGGAGACTGAGTGCACAGGACAACTAAATGTACAAAAGGCGGGGCTAAACATCTGTCACTCAATCAGCACTTGGGAAGCTAAGGCAGAATTCCAGCGTGAGCCTAAACTAACCAGACCATGTCTCAGGAAACAGTAAACCAAAGTAAAACCAAGCCACTAAAGTACAAGAAATACAAGACAGGGAGGCAGGCAAGCCAAGTAGGTCATTGCTGTTTAAGAATTCCCACAGTAGGGTAATTAATGTTGGTGAGACAGTAAGGCACAGAACTGTGAGAAATATCACATCTTCTGCAAGAGGGAAACTTTGCCTCCTTTTGGTAATTACTGTTAACAGTCACTTTAAGCACTTTCCAGAAATAATAAGCCATGCTATTCAAAGCCATTCCCTGTGGAGTGATTTTCATTTTCATCCAATGTATGTAGCAGTAGTATGCCACAGAGAACAGTTGCAATTGAGAGGCCCATGTGAGAGTCCAGAGCCACCCTGGCTACTGTTCTGCACAAGGGGCTGGTTTGGGGTTTCTTGAAGTCAGCTGGCATTTGTGGGTAGGTGTCTACTTATTGAATTCCCTGTGTCGAGGTCAGAGCAGGTTGAGATATAGCAGAATGAAGTTATCACAAGGGTATGATGGCACTTATAATCTCAGCTGTCAGAAGACTGAGGCAGGATAAGGAGTTCAAAGCCAGCTTAGGCTACATAGCAAGCTAGCCTGGGAGAAGGAAGAGAGAGAGGGAGGGAGAGAGGGATGAAGAAAGAGAGGGAGGGAGGCAGGCAGACAATAAGAAATGTTAAAAGAGCAAAGACGCAGTTGTTGCTGGTTGATGCCCACAAGGCTTGCTTTTCACATTATAGATGTTCTGAGTGTAAAGCCATTATAACAGGCACAATGCATTGCTAATTTGAAACACCGAATTAAAACACTCCAATCTGTTGAAAGCAGCCTCTTTCCTCTGTTACTTAAGTTGCAATTAGAATATTAATACACACTAATAAAAGATTTATTAGGTTTTTCTTGACACATTTGTGAATCACATCCGGATAAGGCTGGCAGGTAAACAGATTCTTGTAGGTTTATGAGGTTTTATAAAAATCGGACCTAAAATTAAATGATAGCTATGAAAATACAAAGAAAGATAGAGTATTTTTTTTGTTACAGAATACATTGCATTACCATTTTTAAATGGCTAAACTGACTTTTAATCCACCTAAAATAAATGAATTTTTATAGTCCCTAAAATGTCTATTATTATGAAAATACATGAATTTCTTATATGGACATGTCCAGATTAAGACTTATTGTGTATTAGCTGAATGCAATTGAAAAGGGGAAAAACAGTATAATTTGACATCTTTAAAAAGTTAAAATAAGAGATCTGGAATGAATTTCTAAATATAGAAACAAGCACAATATAAGTGGATGTCAGAAAAGAGGGTCACTACTCATTTAATCTCAGGTGTTTTTATCTTAACTCAGCTTTTTAAAGTAGACTAGAGAGACATGGATGCTATAAGCTGTGTGTGTGTGTTTGTGTGTCTGTGTTCCCATACATGTGTCAGGCTGCTCTAAGTTAAGTAACTCTTGCTATTATTTTAAGATGTTTGTGTTCTAATAAAATTAAGATTAGCCAATTTTAAGATTAGCCAATTTTGAGAGGTTTAGTCTTTGTTCATCTATAATCAAATTCTTTTTTTTTTTGTCAAAAATTAATCTGTGTGTGTCTCTAGTTTCAGAACTCCTAAGGTTAAGGCAGAAAATCATGAGTGCAAGTCCAACTTGGGCTGTAGAGTATATTTTGGGCCTTGCCTAAACCTTTTTCTGTTTTTATCCAGCAGTGTGATTTTTGATGGATGCTAATTTCAATGTTATCGAATCTCAACAATAATTTAAAAGTTTGTGTACAAAAAGACAGGACTGGGATAAGTTCTAGGACAGCCAGGGGACATAAAGAGACTTTGTCTCAAACTCACACTTGAGAACACATGGGGACACACACACACACACACAGGGACACACACACAGAATAATTTAAGAGATAAAGGTTTCAGAATTGCAAATTTGAAGTCTGCCCAGGTTTACCAAAGAGTTTAAGGCTAACCTGTCTTAAAACAAACAAACAAACAAACAAAAAACAGAAAAAATTTAAAGGCTAGGGATATAGCTCATGGGAAAAGTGCTCAGCAAGGAAGGGCCCCTGTTCCTTAATCCCTGCCCATCCCCCTAAAATAATGAAAAAGAAAACCACACAAAAACCATTTACTTCTTCATCTCTTGGCTCAACAGCCCTGTGCAGAACCTGTTGGTCCTTAAAATCAGCTCGAACTGCTTTCTCTCACCGTTCTTGCCTCCTATATTTCTTTTCTCTCTCATAATAAAAATCAACAAATTGTTGACACGTCAGCATTATTTTCTGTCTTAGTTGACTTTCAATGCTGTGGAAAAGGCCAGCAGCACCTCGGGAAGAAGGACGGGGCTTATTTGGTTTACATGACTCAGTCACAGCTGCGATCATTGTCGGACGCTGGGGCAGGAACTGAAACAGGATAGAAACCTGTAGACAGGAGCTGATGCAGGGGCCACAGAAGTGTGCTGCATGCTGGCTTGCTCTCTGTGGTCTGCTCAGATTGTGGTTGCAGACATCCCAGACCACCTGACTAGGAATGACACCGCCCACAATGGGCTAGGCCCTCCCATTTCAATCATGAGTTAGAAAGAAAGCCCTGACAGACACACCTCGAGGTTAATGTTATGCAAACAATTTTCAGATGAGGGTCCCTCTTCCCAGATAACTCTAGCTTGAGCCAAGTTGCCAAAAAATTGGCCAGCCAGGTTTCTCATGGATCTTCAGAGAACTGTGCCAGCAGAGGGTGGGGAAAGCATTCAAGGTTTTCCTGTGACAATCTGCCTTCTTGATGACGTCATCCTTCCACAATCTCCTGAGAGTAAATGGCACCCTCTTTCCACTCTGCATTCCTATCTTCCTTGAGTTGCTTTCTTTGTTCTCTGAAAGACTTACCACCCGCTGGTAGACGGTGATATGCATGCGTGCATGTCTATGTATGTGAATGCATCTACTTGACATGTGCATTGTCGCCTTCTTCCAGTAGAATGAAAATTCCAATTCTGGGGTTTACCTCTTTTACTCTATATCACTTTCCTAGTGTTTCAATATCTCAAGGTTTTGGTAGTGTTTGAAGCTTAGCTTGTGGTGGATACTGCATGCTATATGTAAATGAACAAGGAAAATAACTGAATTTATGATATTTTTATTTAAGCTTTATGCAGCCTTTAAGTGCATGTGCACATGCGTGCACACACACCCCCACCATATAAATTATGGCATTTCCTTACATGGTATGGAAATGAGAAGCAAGCCATTTCTCTGCTTCTCCCTGGGTTCTACTTCCTACTGTGTTTTAGGCCATCTGAGAAACCTGGAATTGATAATACCAATCATATAAAGTGAAAACAAACATAGACACCTTGTTAGGAACTGGGGTATTTAACCAGGAGAGCAGGAATTAGTAAAGTCCTACAGCTGAATCTTATGGAGACATTTTCTCAGTTGAGGTTCTCTTCTTTCAGATGAGTCTAACTTGTGTCAACTTGACCTAAAAACTAGCCAGGACATCAATGAAACATCCTTTTTTTGTTTTATTATTGAGAGAGAATCTTAAAATAGCTCTAACACAATATCAAAACCAGGAAATAGGTATATTAGTCCAAGTCATACAGTTTATTAAGATTTTTTTTTTGAGACAGGGTTTCTCTGTATAGCCCTGGCTGTCCTAGGACTCATTTTGTAGACCAGACTGGCCTCGAACTGTAATTGTCCTGCCTCTGCCCCCGAGTGCTGGGATTAAAGGTGTGTGCCACCACTGGCTTATTAAGATTTTAATTGTACATACATGCTGTGTTTGTACCTGTGTGCAGAGTTCATTTTCATCATATGTGTAGATTCTTTTCAAACAACAACAAAAATACAAATGTTTTATTTAACAGTTGCAGATTATCCCATGGGCTAAGTAGTAGAGGTTCAGGACCCAGCAGCAAGGTCAGCACAGCCTCTGAGCCTCTCTTTCTGACTCCAATAGGGCAAGCACATCACCCTCTTCAACAGGCCTCTGGCGTTTCGGATGATAGAGAAGCTGGTGTCGTCCATAAATTCCACATGCACCTGCATGCACTGTCTCTGTGAAACAGTCCTGCCCAGCACCTCAGTTAGCCTGGCTAGCTTGGTGGGCTGCTTGAAGCTCAGGTTGACCTGGCAGAGAGCATTATGTATAGATTCTTCTAACCATTTTTATCTCCTAACATGTGAGTAGACTCACCCATTCTGTTTTATGTACATGAGTACATTGCAGCTGTCTTCAGATACACCAGAAGAGGGCATCTAATCACAACTTCATGGTTGTGAGCCACCATGTGGTTGCTGGGAATTGAACTCAGGACCTTGGAAAGAACAGTCAGTGCTCTTAACCACTGAGCCATCTTTCCATTCACCCATTTGAAGTAGATTCAAGGCCTTTCAGGGAATTTACTAACATGTGAAACCATTGCTTTGATTAGGATCCTTTCATTATTCCAAAGGTGGCCTGCCACAGTCTCAGTTTGAAAAACAAAACCAAAAAAACCCCAAAACCCCGAAAAAACCAAAAAACCCAAATGCCCATTCCCACTGCCAACCCAGGCAGACTGTAATCTATTTTCCATCTCTGTATGTTTGCCTTTTCTGGATATGTTATACAGAGTGATTGTACGGTATATGCTTTTAAAGCAGGACTCCTTCGCATTTCATGATATTTTTGTGGCTCATTTCCATGTGGTGTTGATAGAGACCTCATTCCTTCTTATAGCCCAGTAATAACTTTATCCTATGCACAGCCCATGTTTCGCTCTTCCATTCGCTCTTCCATTCATCTGCTGAGGAATATTTTAGGTGTTCTTTTTCAGTGACTGTAAATGACACTTCTATGAACATTTATATGTACAACTTCTGAGCATATGTTTCTTTACTCTTCTTGGATAGTCCACTAGAAAAACAATAAGGGAAGTATATGTGGCACTTTAGAAGAAACTGTCACACTGTTTTCCAACATGTGTCATCTTATACTCCTGCCAGCAATACATGGGGGTTTTGACTTTCCTGTCCCTTACTAACTCTCATTATTCTATTCATTAATCACAGCCATCTTAATGAGTATGCCCAAGAATGCTCTTCAGACCCATCTATGTTGTGTATGGGTTAGTAGCTCTTTCTTCCATAGTTTCTTTATTATTCTATTGGAGGAGTGTTTCATTTTAACAAAAACATCACTTTTCTACCCATGAGCAATTGAGTGCCTTTCCATTGGGGGACATTATCAGAGAGACATTGTAAATATTATTGTACACATATTTTTTGTGAGTATATGCTTTGGATTGCGTTTTTTGAGGCTAATTTTCGGAAGTGAGATTGCTCGGTGACAGTATTTTTGTGGCTCATTTACATGTGGCATCGATTGAGACCTCATATCATTCTATCATATGCACAGCCAATATTTCGCTTACCCATTCATCTGTTGAGGAATATGACAGTAGATGACAGTAGATATTCACTTGGTGTTTATTCTCCCAGCAAAGAGGCGCAGGAGTTCTATGTGCCTATACCCTTAGGGACTTCCAGCATTAATCTTTGTAATTTATGATTTTCTAATTTATTGCTCTTAAAAAATGGCATTACACACATGCCTTTTCTATGTGCCCTTGTCAGTTAGGAATAATGCTAAGCTTTGTGGAGGACTGGGCCAGGGTTGAGGTTGAGTTAGATGAAACAAGAGGCCATGAATGGGCGGTTGTGTAGCTGACAGATGGAGGCCCGAGGGTTCATTTAACATCTCTCTGTAATTCCGTGATTGAAATATTCATAACAAATAAAAGTTGAAAATGCACAGGCATATTCTATAAAAGGAACTAAGTAGAGTGCCAAGCCAACCTTAATACTCCATCGTGGAACATGTATAATCTAAAATAACGGTCTTAGAACGCAAGTCCGCATGGGTGCTTTATAGAGCACACAATTTGTCCTTCAAATGAGTCTCACTGGAGAGGATATTGCTGATACACCCAGTCATGTCATGTGACCTGATGCTTGTTGAGGGAGGTTTGAAAAGTGAGCAAATGTTGTCATTTAGAGATTCTTGTTTTAATCTGAGTGAAAACAGAGATCCAGCTCCGGGGAGACCAGCTGTAGCAGACAGAGGTTTTGTTTTCTTTAGGGGAAGGTTAAGGAGGTGGAGTAATATTCACAGTTGCCCCATCCTCCTCCCTCTCTGGTGCTTTGGGATCCCAGGAGCATGAGACTTTTCTTCACAGCATTGTAATCAAATCTTATTAAATCACTGCCATTACCGGCAGCATCATTCATGGGCCACAGATAAAGAAACAGTTTTGGTGGGGAATAAGTTGTAGTTTTTTTTTTTAAGTTAGTTTTTAAAAAAAAAAAATCAGTGTTAGTGATACTCCACTTGCCAAACTTCAGTGTTCTTATCAATGAGCATTGCTCATCTAAAACACTGCAATCAGGACACTGGCTAGCCAGTCACCTAGGATAGTGGACTACCCTAGCTCTGATGAGGTCAGAAAATAGCTCACTCCAAATGTCATTTCTAAAAGCACACTCTCCTCTTGGGCTGGGGGGAGGGAAGGCTCCCATTGCCTGCCCATGCCTTTGCCTGCAGATTTCACTTCCCAGTGCACAAAGTCCCCATTTAAAACTCACAATGATATCAAGTGGATAATATCAAATTTGATTGAAGTTTTCATTCTGCCATAGTCTCCTTTGAGGGGGTGTGATTTCCTAAGAGCCAGTACAATTCTCTAGGCAGATAGGCAATTCTCAGCAGATAGAACCGAACTGTTCCTTCAGACATTGTTAACTGCAAAATCTTGCTTCATTTTCTATTCACTTCTGACTCTTACACATAGAAGAAAAAGCTACACTCAAGGAAGGCACACGGCTCCAGACAGTCCTGAGTGCCTGTATCTCCCCAAAGTGAAGGACTCTTAAACATCAGAAAATTATTCTCTGGTGAATTATATTAAAAATTGGATCAATGAGACAGCTATTTCTACATGACTGTCTATACCAGAGCACTAGTAACTTGAAAGGGAAGTTTCACAGTTTATAAAAGGTTGTCTCAGGAATGAACTTTCTGCACATTTGTGTATTTTAAATGCCTCTGCTTCAGCAACCATCATCCAAAAATATTTACCATCTCTCCTATGTCCTCCAGATCACAGGAAAGCCCAGGCCAAGGCTTTGAGTATTTTCTTTGCATCTTTGAAGATGCCACACCCAAAGCAAGATTAAGCTGCAAATCCACTAAGTGTGGGTCTCCAGGACGACGGGTAGCATTTAAGACAACAAAGCAGACTAACCGTGGTCATCTTTCAAACTGTTCTTGGAGCAGTGATTCTTCAAACTCAGCTTACCTGTCCAGATGGTGTCCACGTCTTGAGAGTCACAGCAGATTAGCAAATGGGCAAAACAAACGGTCTCTCAGAAAACAATCCTAAGGCTGCTGAGGGCAGTTCCTCTTCAGGTGAAATCTCCCCTGTGTGATCCAAGCCTGCGTTATACAACGATGATGGTGATAGAGGCCACAAACCTGTGTCTGCAATTTTGAAGTCAAAAAAGCTCTCACCAGCTTTCCTAATGCATCCAGCAGTGAAACTCGACATGACCTGAATTCTGGTGGCAGAGCATAGCCTGAAAATGCAAAGACCATTCAGGGCCTCTACTTATGTCAGTTAGTGTGAATTTTAACACAATGGTTGCATAAATCTTAATGTATCTGTTACTGGGTTCTTCCCTTAGGCGAAATAAGGGTGGTTGTTGTTATAGAACATTGTTAATGTGTGATATTGATTATAGGATACATATTATATTTAAATTATGAATTTGGAAACACACCTGACATAAGAGCTTTAAACAAGAAACTTACAGACTTGAAGATTTCTTTTAATAGAAACAATAATGAGGTGCTGGGGAGACAGCTCAGTGGTTAGAGCACTTGCTGCTCTTCCAGAGGATCTAGGTTCGGTTTCCAGCACCCACATGGTTGCTCATACAATCTCTAACTTCAACTAGAGGGGATCCAGTGGCTAGAACATGTCCGGTTTACATGTGGTGCATATATATGCAAAACAAAGCACTAATACACACAAAACAAATCAAAAGATGTAAAAGAACAACAACTATGGGAAATCTTGCATTCTAAAGTTTGATATCATCCATATGATTTAAGTATACATTAAATTTTATCTTTCTACATTTGCTATCATAACATCAACACTTCCTAATTTCTCAGGGTATTTTTGCCCTGGTTATCTATTTAAAGAGAGGGGATGAAGAAACAGGTCCTTTAGTTAATTGTTCACTACTTTTACCTTCCTTTTTAGGACACTAATTTAAACCAGAATTTAAATAACATCAGTATGTGTGTGTGTGTGATAGATAGATAGATAAAGATATTTTCCTGAATTTTTCTTAAATGTAAATATCCTTAGTGGTTTGCATTTTAAAAGGATGGCATATATTTTGTTCAGTTGTATTGATTCAACTAGATCATTATAATATTTCAGGGTCTTAGTGACCAGTGGTTTTTTTTTTTTAAGATTTATTTATTTATTATATGTAAGTACACTGTAGCTGTCTTCAGACACTCCAGAAGAGGGCGCCAGATCTTGTTACGGATGGTTGTTAGCCACCATGTGGTTGCTGGGATTTGAACTCTGGACCTTTGGAAGAGCAGTCGGGTGCTCTTACCCACTGAGCCATCTCACCAGCCCGTGACCAGTGTTTTTGAACAAGATTCTAGATTACTAAGAAAATGACAGTGTTGATTCTTCTAAAAGCACAAAATGTATTTCTTTGTCTCAAAAGTGTAGTATGTTCTTTTCACTTGCTAGACAATTTTAAAACTTTGAGCACAATTTAAATGTAATATTATTTCCCTTCTAAATAAGTAGTCTCCAACTGTTTTCTGCCCCCAGAACACTTAAGGTAGGTTAAGTATTTCTTCTAGTAACTATAATCTACAAAATAGCTATTTTCATTCTGTCATCTCTGGCTCCCATGCCTCAGGTCCAACAGAGCAAGGCAGTAAGCCAGTTCGATTTTTATTAAAATGCCAACACATTTTGTGTTGCTCCCATCAGAGATTCTGGATGCTCACTTTCTGTAGAATCCTATTCCCCCTGCTCTAGTGCATGCTTTCCCTGCCGTGGTGCAGAGCCAGGGCAAAGGGAATCAAGAATAGACTAGGAGACAGAGAATAAAGACTCCAGTCTTGGGAGTATGTGGACTTACACGTCCCATTACACGTTTTTGAATTGAGTCTTCCTAGAAGTTGTGGCCCTGCATCGTCTTGAAACCTCTAGGCTGGACTTAATCTAGGGCACATATAGGTGCTGATGGGGCAAGAGATGGGTTGCCATGGTCTCAGCTTCACACCCTCTCTGTTCATGCTTTATTCCTGGCATCATAAAGACAACCAGCTTTACACAGGTGTAACCAGACACCACCTCACCCGGCTCTGCCAAAGACTTCCTGCTCTGTGCTCTGGAGAGTTCTAGATGCTTCAAGGGTGGGTGACACCCAACTGTGTACAATATAAATGCTCTAAGCTTAGATAGTCATTAATATTCTGAAAAGAAATATCCTAGGCAACAGGGTGATGGAGGGAACGCTCCTACTGAGACTAGCTAAACCTGCCTCTTTGTTCAGCTGTACGTAATAATCCTGACTCCTGGCCTATCCATATGCCATAACCCCACCCACTTGCTCAGCTGTATGCAAAAAGCCCACCTCCCTGCCAACTTATATAATAAACATGCTAAGATGCTGGGATGCTGTGTTCCCCACCTGAAAGCCCAGACCATCTTATTCCAGTCTCTCTCTCTCTCTCTCTCTCTCTCTCTCTCTCTCTCTCTCTCTCTCTCTCTCTCTCTCTCTCTCTCTCTGTTCTTCATTTTCTCATACCCCTAGTCAGGTTTCCAGGACTCACACATCATAGAACTCCAAAGGTTACTATTTCCAAACTGTTGCCTAGTTCACAGAGGATGGATATTAACAGCAACAGAAGAGGTGCAACAGGGCTGGGACCTATTGTCTTAGCTGGGGTTTCCATTGCTGTGAAGAGACACCATGACCAAAGCAACTCTGAAAAAGGACATTTAATTGGAGCTGGCTTACTGGTTCTGAGGTTCAGTCTGTTATCATGGTGGGAAGCATGGCAGCATCCAGGCAGGCATGGCACTGGAGAAGCTGTGAATTCTACATCTTGTTCTGACGGCAAACAAATGAGTGGTTTCCTGGCTTCCAGGCAGCTAGGTCGTGGGTCTTAAAGCCCATCCCCACAGTGACACACTTTCTCCAACAAGGCCACACCTCCTAATAGTGCCACTCCCTGGGCCAAGCTTATTTAAACCGACACCTATTGCCACAGTTACTTGATAGTTACAGGGAGAGGCATAAGTGTCTACCCTTAGTATAGCTTTGTTCCCACTGGGAACCCCTGGCTACCAGTGACTACAGGTGAATACCAAGCTATTCAATAATGCCACATGTCAGGTATATAGGAGACCTTATCCAAGTCACCCTTTACCCTTGTGTATGCTCTGCTTAAAGCACAGAGAACACTCAAGAAGAACAACAATACTTCTGAGTGCCAGGTACCCCTAGGCACTGTTCTAGGAAGGGCAAATAAGTTAATTCTTCTATATGACTACTTTGTGAGGTGGCTACCTAAGGACTTGAAGCCATCTAAGTTCCCTCCTCCCCTTTCCTTCGCCACAGTCGTGGGAGGTCCCACAGCAGCAGGCAGTACATGCGGAGAGTCACCTTCACATACCTGCCTCCTCCTGCCCCTCCAGCATGCTCCAGACATGTTCCCTAAGAATAGTTCCAGGAACATGTACTCTGTGAAGATATGAAGTGACAGGTTAGAAAGAAGGAAAAGAGAAATTAATACCCGTGAGAACTATCAACCAAGAATGACGGGGCACCATATACACACATCCAACAACCTCTCCTCAATGGTCAGTAACTCTGAGAGTATGCCATGCCATTTGTCCAGGTTCCCAGCTGCCTGCAGTCACTGCTGGATTAGACTACTTCCTTCACTGTCTCTTGCCCTGTAACCCTGACCCTCCCTACTACATCTATCAATGCTTCCTGTCCATCAAAGCTACTTACTCTTTAAATCCTTATTACAGGATTCTGGGGTGGGGTGGGAGTCTCAGACCAAGGTGTGTGATAATGTCAAGGGACTTACTAACTCTCCACTCTTACCTGGCAGGGCTGTTGGCTCCTCTCAGATATCCATAGAAAGTTTCTCCCACTTCCAGTGTGATCTTAACTACACCGTATTAAAGTCTCCTTGTATGAATGCTAACTTCCGCTATTCGACTGCTGGAAGCTAAACAAGTAATAATAGTTATTCAGAAAACAGTCTCGAGTGAGTGCCACATATCATGGACTCTGTGCTCATTAGAGCTAAGTAACCTGATTTGCACTAATTCTGGCAGAGGGTTTTCTCTTCTCCAGTATCACATTGTTGGATGTGATAATGGTTGTTGGATGTGTGTATATGGTGTGTGTCATTCTTGGTTGATAGTTCTCACGGGTATTAATTTCTCTTTTCCTTCTTTCTAACCTGTCACTTCATGTCTTCACAGAGTACATGTTCATAGAACTATTCTTAGGGAACGTGTCTGGAGCATGCTGGAGGGGCAGGAGGAGGCAGGTATGTGAAGGTGACTCTCTGCATGTACTGCCTGCTGCTGTGGGACTTCCCACGACTGTGGCGAAGGAAAGGGGAGGAGGGAACTTAGATGGCTTCAAGTCCTTCTCCCTTGACACCAGTTTCTTGACTCCTAGAACACGAGTTTGATTGTCAGAGCTAAAGAACAGTGGTTGTTGTAAGAGATGATAAAAAGGCAGGGAGAAATTACAGGGACCTGGGAAGGAAAGGGCCTCTTAACCCCAGGAGTCTGGTTAAAACTCTGGACAGGCAAGAGGCAAGAATTCCAACACAGTTAGCACCTGCTGGAGGTCTTTCTGCCCCCCCCCCCCCGGCAGTTTCCTGGAATGTCACCAGAAACCTCCCTTTACAGTAGAAGGTCACATCCAAACCCTGCTGGGTAACCCTAGTGGCTTCTGATTGTGATTCCATGGAAAACACACCTGGAGCCTCCCTATAATTTACTTATCAAGAGACGGAGAGACACAGAGAGAAAGGGCCAAAGTTTCTTGGGCATATTTTGAGGTGTAGCCTTCAAGCCATCAAAATGGTGTGTACAATACTAAGACAGTTCCTTATCGTTTTCCCCGGAGAGGCCTCCACACAGGCATCTGTGTGTAAAGTATCTGCTGACACATCTGTTAATAAACCGTGACTCTTTAAATGTGGGTGAGAAGCCCACACCCTTTTCCTGACCAGGATTCTCTTTATCTTTAAAAAAAAAAAACAAAAAACAAAAACAAAAACAAAATAAACCCTCAACTCCATTGCTTACTGGCTAGTCCTGAAATTCATTTTGTGCCAGAACCATGATTCCCAAGTTCACCTGCGTTGTGGTCTCTAACAGATCAGTGAGCCAGCTTAGGCTGTTCAGGTGATAGTGCAGAGCTGTGTGCTTGTCCCCTCACTGCTGGTAGTTGGAATCTGAATGTAGAGCAAAGGCAGAGCCAATGGATAAAAAGTCAAAATAAATAGGTATTGTGCTGGCATGACAGATGAGCTTATAATTTCCAAGAGTAGATGAACAGCCCTCTGAGTCCCTTATTTCTACTATAAATCAAGAATGGCTTTAGCAAAGCGAAATGAATACTCACAGCAAGTGATGAGCAGGGCCTGTAGCCTTGGAGTTAGCTGAGTAAACAGAATGACATTGACAGATCTAGTTAATAAGGGAGCCAGCAGATGAGGTTGGAAAGATACACCCCAAAGAAAAAAAATTATATTAAAAAACCTGAGTGGCCATTTGACATGACTGTGCTTACTGTCTCAAGACCTCTTCTGGGTCATCGTGAGGGACTTTTATGGAGAACAAACCAACATAAGGGGAAAACACAAGTAGCCAGGGCCTGGCTGGGAACTCGTGGGGATACTTCTGTATTATGTGTTTGATTTCCCTGGCAGTTAGTGCTACAGTAAGGAAGATGCAAGCTTTAAAAATAACCCCTTTCACAGAGTGGACTTATTTAGCCTTCCCCAGCAAGCGATATCTGAGCACAAAACACGTAGGGAAAGTGAGGAAGAACAGGTTTGACTTAAAAACAATATCAACATGTGTATAAAATGTAGTCAGATTTTTACAAGAGGCCTTTAAAGAGTTCTGGACCAAACTGAGGGGGCATTTATTTCAACAATATTAATCTCTCTCTTCTCTTTTCTTCTCTTTGGTGGTAGGGAGCAAACTCAGGGTCTTGTGAGTGGGAAGCAACTGCTTTATCACTGAACCACAGTCCTCGTCCTTAATATTTCCTAAAAGAATCATTGCGATGTCAGAGGTGGTCTATGCAAAAATACAGAAGCGCAGCTAAGAACAACTGCGGTCAGCAGAACCCATCATGGAAAGTTGTCCGGGGAGAAGCACCAACCCCCTGACTACAGAAAACCAATGTCCTCACTGAAGCATCACACTCTACTCGTGTGGATGGGACAATTAGCTCACTGAGATAGCCCTCCACCCTCACCCCTCCCGTGGTTCCACACCCACACCCAACCCCCACCCAGCTGGCCCCTGCACCTTCAAACTGGATGGCAGCACCCACACTAGCAGCATACGTGTAAAACATATGCCAAGGAAAACTTTGCCAAGGTTTACATACAAAGTGGGCCAGCTAGACTGTGAAGAGCCAGCCTCCAGAGAGAGGATGGCCAAGACACTCTGTTCCTAAACCATAATCTGTGAAATGGGATTAACTGTAACATCCAGTCTTGCTGGAAAAAGAACTTATACCCATAGATAAATATTGTCCTTGAAAATCACAGTAAGCATCCTTATGACCTTAAAAAAAAATCACCTGGACAAACCAACCAAGTGAGTGAACACACCTAACTTTGGGAGTTTCCCCGAGAGTCACTTAATGAATAGCACATTTATTGAAGCTATACAGACCGTGGCACACAGATGACTTGATTAACCCTGGGATCATGTGTTGAGAGATGCATCATTTAGGTAATTTTGCCACAGTGGCCAGAATTGTATACCCTTCTGCAGAGACCTGGGGTAGATGACTGTACCTCAGCCTTCTCTGTTGACTCAATCCCTTTCCTTACTTTTCAGTTTTATCTTGGCATTTTTCATCCCAGAAAGCCATTCATTCCTTAGGCTAATAAAGAGAAGCGGATAGAACCGAGTGATAAGTTATAGGCTATCATAAATGTTTAGCATCACATAAAGCACGCATGCAAAGCAGGAGTGATTATTCTTGCTTTACAGTGGAGAGCTCAGGGTGTGAGGGGCAGTGACAAGAAGAATTTCAGGCAGGAGAGAAAGAGAGGAGGTTTAAAATGTGGCCGGGTTGTGCTGCCATACAACTGTGAACAATCTGTCTGGGAGAATAGAGGCAGGACTGCAGAGACCCACTCATGCAAGGCAAAGGGGCCGGTTTGCTCTTCAAAGACAGTAGGATGCTATTTGGAAGGGATGAAGAGAAGCCATTGAAAATTTCAAGTGGGCAGCTGTCAAAGTAAGAGCTGTTTTAGAAGGATAGCTCTAATGCCATGCAGGAAGCTGGGCGGAGGAGACATGAGTGGGAGCTTGGGTACTGTGAGTATTCAAGACTGATTCAGGCTGTGGGTGTGGAGAGGAGGTAGAGTTGAGACAGGGTTCAATGAAGATGGTGTTAACAGGAAAGAGGGGGAATGGCACACAGTGTGAGCATTTACCCACCCATGCAGTTACCTCGGTTTGTTTCTTATTCTGTGAGCATATGCTCTGGGAGGCTGCAGGCACACGTGGGTCCACTTGCCTGCTTTCAGATTCCTCTCCATTTTAGACTAGGGTAGAATGTATGTATGTATGTAAGTATGCAAGTATGTATGTATGTATGTATTGAGTGAAAAAGTTTGCTAGGTTCAATTTGACCTAGAGCCACCACCCACTAAACAAAGAAATATTTACTAAGAAAATGAAAAAAAAAAGATTCTTCTGAAGATGACTGCTTTTTTAAAAAAATATTTATTTGAATGTGGTGCATGCCAGAAGGATCTCTTGGTGAACCTGAGCCTTCTTTTCCTTTGCTGCAGGGCTAGCTAGCAAACCCCAGCAATCCTCCTGTCTCCGCCTTGCTTGGAGTTGAGTTTATCGTATGTGGGTCATTCTGTTTTTAAATGGATGTTGAGATCTGATCCCTCTCAAGTCTTTTAACTGCTGAGTCTTCTCCATCCCTTGAAGATAGTTTTGAGCCTTTAGATCATCCTAAAGCCAGACTGGGGAGATAGATGGCCCAGCAGCTAAAGTGCTTGCAACGAAAGCATGGGAACTAGAGTTTGGTCACTTCAGACTTATGTCGATATCAGATGAGCAGTGGTGGCCATCTCTAGTCACAGCCTCTGAAGGCAGGAAGACCCACAGGGATCCCCGAAGCAAGCTTGCCAGTGGGTTTGAGTGAGAGACCCTGTCTTAATTAATTATATGGGTAGGCTATCACGTGGTCTACCCCTCCAAACATTGGATCCCCACACATCCTGGGTGGACATGTGTGCACACAAAGAAATGAAGAAGAAGGAGAAGGAGGAAGAGGAGGAAGAAGAAGAGGAGGAAAAAGAGGAGGAAGAAGAGGAAGAGGAGGAGAAAGAGGAGGATGAGGAAGAAGAGGAGGAGAAGGGAGAAGAGGAGGAAGAAGAGAAGGAGGAAGAAGAGGAGGAGGAGGTTGTCCACAGAATTAGGCTCTTTTTTATACAATGGTGTCTCTGGGAACACATTGCTGCTTGTAACCCCACCTCTGATACGTCACAGAGGCAGTTCTACAGAATTCCCCAGAATGTTCACAGACATGCTGAAAAAACTGAGGTTAGATATGAGGAAGAGACAGAGAGGTGACAAGTGAGGCACCGAGCCCCGGCAGATTCAGACGCACAGGAGGGCTGCCATACCGGCTAGTCGGACACCATCCAACGCTCACGGCCTGTATCTTTTCCACTTCCTTTGTGGTCTAGCTAGAAACCCTGCAATTAGCAGTCATGGGAGTTAGCACCTGCCTGTCTAACAAATCATATATTGGAAAGGTTTTAAGTCAAGTGAGCCCTTCTCAGGTTACTGTGAGTGGAGACAGGCTCAGACAAGTTCATGTGGAGATGAAAGGTGGAGAAGACAAGAAAAACCAGTCATTCATTTTGTTCTTTTTAAGTAAACTGCTATATCTAAATAATAAACAAGCTTACTGTTTATGTAAGTTAGCAGCAATTGTATACATTGACAAGGACATGTGGGTGGAATGTCATGGTCAGTCAGAAGGAACACACTTAAGAATTGCAACTTACGTTGTAGGAAAGGTCGATAATGCCTGTCCATTGACTGAGGTCTCCTGAGCCACTTGTCTGATTTTTTACTAGTTAAATCCCTGAAAGTCTTTTGTGTTCAATTGGAAGGATCACCCTTCTCCATAGAACTGGATTACCTAAGCTGTAAGTTTCTATGACCATTGCTAGCAATTATAATCCTAAAGCAGGCTAGCATCTCATACCTCTGGGTAGCTCTGGTGAGAAATACATCTTTAGCCCATCAATGAGCAACACCAAATTTTAACTCTGTCTTTGACAGTGTTAAAAACAAACTCAATTGTATTATTTTAGTAAAACTAGTGAAAATGACTCTATTTTATATCTCCAATCTTCTTAGGTAGATATTCTAAGGTTTTAACAAATTTTTTATACTTATTTAATTACAGGGGAGCATGTGTATACATGGGAGATCTTGAGGGAGTGAGTTCTCTCCTTCCATCATTTGGACTCCAGTGATCAAATCTATGTGGTCAGGCTTGGGGGCAAGGGCCTTTAGCTGATCCTTTGTGTTATAATGGTATTAATTTGTTAAGCTTTTAAAATAAAGTATGGCAATAGTCTTTCAATGTTAAAGTTTCTCTATACCTAAAAGTCTACGTATAGTGCCCAAGTAAAGCATCAAGTTCTACAGGAGCTGGGAGCTGTCTATAGCATGGAGATGAAAGGTGATTATGTTGGCCTCGTATTTCAAGTTTACACTCTGTGTCTGGGTTAAGGAGTTATTCGTCATTTTTAGTGGCTGTCTATTGCCTCAGAAGTTTTTTGTTTTTTGTTTTGTTTTTTTTTTTTTGTCTCTCATGTGTCTTCTTTTAGAAAATCCTAGAAATGTAGGAAATGCCTCCAAAGGCAGAAATACCTGGAATGAACTTCTTTATCCAATTCTGCTCTCCACGCTCCTTCATCAAGCAGTGAACCAACGTCTTGAAACCTGGCATCGATGCTCATCCCGTAAGTCTTCAATCACCGACTAAGGAAAAGCTCCAGCCGTCTCAGAGCTTCCAGAACCCACCCCACAGTGCATGCAGCCCACCTGGTTGCCTCCGATTATGATGGAGTTCCAGATGCGCTCTCCTGTGCTTTGGGTTAACCCCACACAGCATGAACTTCCTAAGAAATGACATCTAACTACCGGCGCCTTCCATGGAATTATTATTATGTCACTGATGTTCTTCTGCTATGGCATCAGGCCAGCATACTGCATTCTTCTGAAGCCGGGATTGCAAGGTCATTTCTTTGTAATTAGCTAATTGGTTAAGGACAGGAACTGACTCCTGCAGATCAATTAATATTCATTTTCACTGTAATGAAAAAAACAAGCTGAAGTCAACCTAAGGCCATTTTCTGGACTAGATGTTAAGACATCATCCTAGAGACACTGATTATTGATCATCTCATTGTTTGTGGGGCACGGTGGGGGACTCAGTTGTAGCACAATGAACTGAACAGAGAAATAATAAAGTATGGAGGTAAGGAAAG
Organism: Mus caroli; assembly: GCF_978045245.1. NCBI lineage: Eukaryota > Metazoa > Chordata > Mammalia > Rodentia > Muridae > Mus > Mus caroli. The sequence goes on from NW_028227259.1 coordinate 78,981,037, forward strand.
TACTGTTGAGATGAGCTGCCAAAATAGAAATGCTTGAGTTGTCAGGGAACAGGAGCATCCAATACAGATCCCTCTGAGATGATCGTGGGCACTTACAGCAGAAGAAGCAGGTGGGAGCTCAGGGCTCCCAGGGGTCAGTTTCTTCTTGAAGAGGTTGTTTGATGGATCAGCGGCACAGCTGAAACCAAGGGTATTTTGGTTTTTTTTTTTTTCTTACTAAACTTACATTTAAACAACAACAACAAAAAATCAGTGGAGCAAAAAAAGATATGAGAAAGGCCTTCTGATTTATTGATATTACACGTAGAAAAGCTGAGGGCAAGAAATTTTAGTTGACAACAAATTCAATGTGAGTCAGTCAAATTCAATGTGAGCCAGTCAGTGCCATTGGGGTTCCAGTACAATATCTAGATCATACACTATTCTGAGGTTCCTAGATTACTCTGGGGGACTGTAATCAGGAGCCACTAGTTCCATTAACGCCAGGAGCCAGATTTACCAGGGAGATTGACAGTTCAGCCAGGGCATAAGGGTGTGAATTTGAAGAGCCTCAGTGAAGGAAGAAGACATTTGTTTCCATGCACTTCCAGAAGGAAGACAGACTAGAGACTGATGGGAGAAACCAATAGAAGAAAGGACATTCGAACACACAGACACAATCACATACACACACACACCCAAATGATAAATGGGACACACATTGGTCACATTACTTCCTTTCTACAGTTATCGAACAGCTTTGCCGTGAATCCCTGGTGTGCCGAAGATTCCTATCCAGCTCTTCAGAGTGCTCATCCTGTGTTCACTCTTCTCTCCATCAATCCCCTCACTCACCCCGAAGCTCTGTTTTTCCATCCACTGGGAAAGACTCCTGCCCACAAGGAAGGGGCTAATTTGCATTTTGACTCTACCTGGGGCGCTCCGTGTCACATGACGCTTGGTGTCACGTGGTGCTCAATGTCCCATGATGCTCCATGTTACCTCTTACAGACTCAGTCCTCTGCCTTTCTGTTGGAGATTCATGTTGCATACATGTACTGTATATAATGAAAGTTACCATTGCAGCCACGTTTAAGTGACTTCAATGACATGCTGTGCGAACGTCACCATTATTCATCTACAGAATGACTCTACATTTGCCTTGACATCCTGTGTCCGTTTAACAATAACACGTCCCTGTTCCCAGACCTTGACAGCTATATTCTATGTATTCTGCTTCTGTAAATTTGACGATTCTAGATAATTCTTATGAATTCATTGAGCAAGGGAAGAGAATGATTTTTAACTCTTAATACTCAGAGCAAGGCCTGAAGTAAGAATTCAATAGATCCACTGTAGAAAGGATGGGAAGGCGGGTGGGGGGAAGAAGACTGTACAGGACCTGGAAAGATGTAAGCAGAAGATATGAAGAACCATCTCAGAGGCCCATAGTTGAACACGTTTCTTCATTAGGTAGGAAGACTGGACTACACCAGGCTCTTTAGTATTTGCAAAATGCTAGGTACTGCACACAGAGCCAGGCTTTCCAGTTATAAAAAAGGGACCTCTATATCCTAAGAACTGGCAATTAAATAAAGGAAATACACTTAATTTCATAAAACACAAAAAGTAAGAAATAGTGAGGCTATGCCACAGTCTGGACCAAGCTTCCTTAGCAATCCACAGTCATCTCTAATTTCACTGAATATTGGATTTAGCTTGGAGAAGCTATCACTTTAACATCCAGAGACCGGGGCAGGGAGAGTTGAATCACTATCTTGTGAAAAACAACCATGAGACCTGAAAGGAGGAAACACCTGGGTGAGGTCTTAGGATCCTCTAAATACACAAGCCTGTCAGGGGTGCCTTGCGCTGAATTCTTCCCAAGTGTTCAAATATGTAAGGCCAAGACGATAAAACGTCCAAATCCCTCTTTCTGGGGCATTGTCATCAAAACTTTTTATTTAACAGCAATAGCTTCTCAACTTGCAACTTTAATGATCAAGCTTTCTACCTGTGATGAAAGAATGATGTCAAGCTTGTAAGTCTTTAGGTCAGGGCAGAGGGAGAAAGAACCGTGAAAGAACAGGATGATCACAAAGAAATGAATCAGAATTGATTCTGTGCTTAAAAGGGGACAAAATGAGCCATTTGCCGTATTTGTGATTGCATGTTGGTTTTGATTGTTTTATGGCTGACCTGTTCAGAGTTGCTTGAGAGAGATTCAATCTATTATTAAATACATTTCTGCTATTATGTACTTTGTAACATCCTGCCTAGAGATGGCCAATGAGAAGTTGTTTATAGATAGTATCAGGGTTTATAGCTTCTGACCTTGGGTCATTTGGGTTAAAGTCCACATTGGCAGTCACTGCTCTCTCTCTGTCCGTATTGCCTTCGTACCTACATCATAGAACACATGTATTGATTGCAATCCTATACTTTATCAAGAACTTTGTGCACAGGAAGAATTGTTTATATATTATTATTCTAAAAATCCTGGCTATGACTATTTCTCAAAGCAGAGCATAAGAGATAGACTGAAGATACAGTTGGATGAAGAAACAATGGGATAAGATTTTGGAGCAGACAGCAGAATGCTGCTAAAAAAAACTAACTTGAAAGCAATCTGAATTTGTAATTCCTTTACAGTTTGCATTTGTTCTTCTTTTACATGGATTCTTATTGTTTATTTTATTTATATATTGATTGATTGATTGTGTGTATGTGTGTGTGTGTTGATGTACCTGTGCCTCAGAGCATGTGTTGGTCAGAGGATAACTTGCAGGAGTTGTTTATCTCCTATCACATGTGCCTAAGGATTGGGATTAGGTCATCAGACTGGGCAGCAGGAGCCTTTCTCTGCTGAGCCTATGTGCTGGCCCTACCTTTGTTTGTTTAAACCAATAGAGTGCAATAAGAACTTAAGAGAATTCTGTTGTTTCACTCTCAGAATACAGCTATTGAAGAATGATATCTGGGGTTACCTCATATCCGCAGAGTAAGGGCTCAACCAAGGATCTGCCCAAGACAGGGAGTGTTCATATTCATTGTCAGCCTGATTGGATTTGGAATTACCATGGAAATGCATCTCTGGACAAATCTATAAGGATATTTCCCAAAAGGTTTAACTAAAGAGGAAAGAACTGTCTTTAATGTGATTGGTCGGTCAGTGAGCTGGTGTCCCAGACTGAGTGAAAAGGAGAAACAGAGCACCAACTCAGTCTCTCTGCTTCTCCACACCATGGAAACCGTGTGAACAGTATTGGTGACAATGTCTTAGGCAGAGAGGGAAAGATCATCTGGGCTCTGTCTTACGTGTCCATTTGTACTTTTAAAAAAATGCCACTAGCAGTAGCTACTTAACTTCTCTTGGGATGTTGTGTGCTGACTAAGCTCAGCCGAGTGTTTTCTGCTCTGTGTACCACAGCCAAACCAATACAGCCCCAGGTGCTGATGGGATTTGTAGTCTCCACAAAGGGGGGCTCCATTTGTATGCAATTACCAGGTAAAACAGAGGATGTGTATTAAATTTCAGGCGAAGAACTTTCAGTGTGCACAATTTTATGTTGAATTAAAATTCAATTAGACATTTAAAAAGAACTTATCTGTTATGAAAAGAATCGTGAAAATGCAGAAATAGGAAGAGAAAGAAGACTTAAAAATAGAAAGCCGCATAATTTACAGATAGTCATTATCAAACCCATTTGTCTGCTATAAAAACGCTATAGTAGTTTTTATGGAAATCCTATCAGTCATAACTTTTATAGCTTACTTTATTACTAACAAATCTATTGAGAAAGTTTTCTGATATGATGTGATACCATGTTAACAACTAAACCTTGAACATGTCACTCAAAGAAAAGGAACACAATAACCAGACTTCATCTGTGTTCTTAATGAGATGAGATGACAGGATAGAGGTTTGAGCAAACAGGGGGGTGGCACAGTTTTAGAAAGTGACAATAAATCAAGGCTGCGCCCTGATCTCTGTGGAGGAGGCCTCAAGAATTTAGCAACAGCCATCTCCTTGTGTGTTCACCCATGCTCGTTGCCCCGCCAGATGCTTCCAAGTGGCCTCCTCTGCAGGATAAGCTCTGAGCATCTCTAAGAGCTCTCCTGGATCAGGGATATAAAAATGCTGCTTGATCCTTCTCTGATCTAGAAGAAAGAATACAGAGTCATGTAATGCATAAGGAAAACACATTGCAGGGCAGACCTGAAGAGGTCAACCTTCCCTGACCCACAAAAGGCTCTAAGCTATCAACATGCATGGACTCTGTAGAAAGAGAACCACTGGCTGGTCCCAATCTGGGAACCCAGGCGGCGACTGTGAATGACTCTGGTCCTTGTGGTCCCAGTGTTCTCCTTGCTGATGTATTAAGAGATTCTATGGAAGAACCAAGATGAGTTTCTTTCAGAAATTGTGAAGCCAAATGGGTCAGACCATACACAGTTTACATATATGTTACTTAGGTGACACGGACTGTGGGTCTCTTAACTGTTCATCTCTGGGACACAATGCTTTCACCCAGAACTTTCTCTTCTGTTCTTTCAGCTCTGCGTTTCTGAACTATTCTGGACACTTTCGTGTTATAGACATGTCTGTGTGGGCCAGGGACATAACTGTGAACTTAGCACTAATCACTTCTCATATTGGACATAACAGATGGCTTTGTAAGAATGACTCAGAGACCCCCCAAGGGAAAACAGACACGGTATTAGCAGACAGACAGGAAGATGACGTGGTGTGGTGTGTCCACTCTTTCTGCCAAGTCCTAAAATTCTAAGAGAACCTAAATCTCTAAGCAACAAAGGGAACTGTTTATCAAGTAAAGTCCAGGCCAAAAAAGTCAAACCAGAAGTGTTGATTTGGGGCCGACAATACGGTTCAGTGAATAAAGGTGCTTGCTGCCAAGTCTGGTGATTTGGGTTCAGTCCCTCAAACCCACATGGTGGAGAGAGAGAACCAACCCACACAAGTTGTTTTCTGACCTCCACACTCATTTGTGTACAAGGCATATACACAAAAAATAAGTAAAATAAAAATGTTTTAAAAGAAAACGTGGATTTTTGTAATAGAACTACACTTGGTTCTTCAGAAGTAAAATAAAATGGAAATAGAAACTGTTACTCTAACAACCATGTAAAGTGCGATCTCTCTCTCTCTCTCTCTCTCTCTCTCTCTCTCTCTCTCACACACACACACACACACGTACACGGGCCAGGTCACTAAGTAAAACATCATTTACCATACCCAAGCAGAGGGGATCTATTTTTATTAAGCTTAAGAAAGTTATTCCAATGGCAAAAGTTAATGCTTACCATTTGGTAAGACGGTCGGGTGTTAGCAGGAACACACAGGGCGAAGGAGTTCTTATGTGGGGGGCAGAGGGAAGATAGTCTGAGTTTATTCCCATTATTAATTCTCAGTATTAATGAGTCTTACCTCATACACAATATATTCATATTCTCTCTCTCTCACACACACACATACTACGTCCTTACTATACAGCCCTGAGTAGACTAGAACACACTTTGTAAACTAGGCTGGTTTTGAATTTATACTGATCCTCCTGCCTCAGCCTTCCCATGCTGGATTATCATAACCACATGCCCCTAATGTTCCTGTATCAAATGTTGGTTGGGGGAGGGGACATAGAGTTGTTCTAATACCTTGGGTATGAGATTATGAAACAACTTAGTAAGCCTGCTATGTCTAGTTATTAATTAAAATATTGTGGTCTCTTTAGCCCTTAAATTCTATTTTTAAACTATTTATTACGAGCAAATATAAGCTCTGCCAAAAGAGAATTTTTATAATTATCATCTCAGGTTCATGTGTCTGAATTTGTTGTATTGTCTTAGTGTACCTGCACTTGTGAGATGCTTGGTTCAAATTTAGGTTTTCGGGCCTCAGTCCAGCTTACCTGAACCCAAAGTTGTGTGTTTGAATTTTTATGGCAAAATGTTGATATCATTATAAGTGGGGGGTTGGGGCCTGGAGACATAGCACAAAGGTGGAGTGCTTGCTTAGCATGTGCAAAGAAAAGATGGGAAGGGAACAGAAGGGGAGGAGAAGAGGGTGGGCAAAAGAGGAAGGAAGGGAAAGGAAGAGGGGGGATGGGAGGGGAGAGGAGAGGAGGGGGAAGGAAGGGGAAAGGAGGAGAGGGAACAGAAAGAAAAAGTAAAGTTGGAACTGGATCCTTGTTTTGCAGTTTAGAGTGTAAGAGAGTTCCGGTCAAACACTAACTTTTGTGGAGCCCAGTTGTCTTGTTGTCTCTGTCAAACTTGTAAAATGAGAGCAATGCTTGACTCAGGGGGTCACCGGGGCCACTGTGAGGATCGAATAGGGAGCACTATGTTTCCCAGATCTCTGGTATGATTTTCCTTAGTCGCCGCACTTATGAGACTCCCTCTTCTATATAAAATAGCACAGACGCCCTTGACTTCAAAATTGATAGTTGTCTAGTCTCTAGAAGCACACGCAAAAATGTAGATGTCTTTTTTAATTGCATATGTGCAACTAAAGATGAAATGTTACCTATATTAGACTCTAATAGCAGGCTCTGGGAAGACTACATAATCAAGTCTGAAGTCTCCTGTACCCAGAGAGCGCCGGGAAAGGAGGCATTCTGATCTCAGCACAAAGTGAGGCTAAATGAGGTTTAGTTCTCATTCTCTGTGGGACCCTCACCCGCAGACGTGGAGAACGGTGAGAGTATGCTGAGGGAACACGACTTTTCCGTAACCAACTTCCTCATTTCCGTGGTGACAACCTGAAACCCTAAGAGAGGGTCTTTTTCCATTTGAAGTCTGTAAACATGACAACCCACTAAACATCATTGCGAGGCATTTTATCCGTGCACGTGCCTGGGGGGTGGGGTGGGAAGAGTAAGGAGCAGCCAGGAATTCCTCAGAATGGAGGCAGCTGTGGGAAGGATGAGTGTGATCTCATCTTTTGGGGAAAGAAATCCCAGGATGCTTTGCAAGACAAGATTTGTGCTCTGAGCTGATCTAATTGCACCGCCGAACTCAAAGGTCCATTTTGTAATGAATTGAATTCACAGAAGGAAGACCTGACACATTTATCATATCTACTGCGTGCTGAACCTCATAGGGGGGATTCTCATGTGGTGTTCAAGCATTGCTGGGAAGCAGATACAATTACTTTTGCTTTGTAGATAGGGTAATGAAAGTTCCTACCGAGGGTGCTCCCTGGAGTGGGCTATAGAAAACTAGGAAGGGATGAGATGAAGAAGGCAACATCTGGCCAGGGTCTCTGAATCCAGCGTCCTGACATTTCCGTTACCACTAAGATAGCAGCAGAGAGGAAGTGGGGAGAGAAAATTTTCATGAAATAAACTCAAATTGAAGCAAATTTTTGTATTAGCTTGGGTTTGGACGATACCTATATTAACATTTTACTAATAAAACCAAGGACAGCTGCAACTAAAATTTAATGAACCCTTTCATTATGAGACAGGAAAGGGCTCTAAGCAAGCAAAAGGTAATTAAATGTACTGAAGGAAGAGATTCTTTGTCTCTCCCAATTAAAAAGACCCAGCTTAATAACCTGAACAAACTGTATTACTGACCTGTTATGCAATGTTTTAAAATTTGCATTTTAGCTTTATTGTTATTTTACTTACATATTATATTTTGCAGTAGATATTGAACCGAGCATCTTGCATGCTCTAGGCGACTGCTCTGCCAGTGAGCTATGTCCCCAGATCCAGCGTCTTGAATTTAGGGAGCATATTACAGACAGGAACCAGTGATGAGTTGGAAGAGTTGGGTTTGAGTCTTAGCTTGCAAGATGCTGTGAGATCATCTCATGATGTTTACACCACACTGTCGCATTTAATTGAGTAGAACTCTAGGTAACCAGCCAGGCCGAGTCAGCCATCCACTCCCCTCCCCTCCTCACAACCATCCGCTTACTCATAGATCTATTCAACATTTACTTCAATATATATTTATGGAGCATCAGCCCAGCCGTGACTTAAAATAGTTCACAGCTAACCTGTACTCTGCTCCTGAGGAGCCCACAGTGGAGGAGAGACAGCCAAGAGGAATAGAAACCAGTGCAGGAAGAGATGGTGGGCGCCGTGCTGAAATGCTTCTGATTGCAGCACTCAGAAAGAAGAAGGCATGGATACCCAGAGGGAAATGGACACACAGCCACCCTCTTGCCACAATGACAAAGATGTAGGGTGCGCATCACGAATAAGGGACACTTGGGTTACGTCTTGGTAACGTACAAGTGAGTCTGAGACAAAGAAGTGTGTCCTAAGCAGGGCAAGACAGTTAAACTTAAGCATGGATGGTGTGGTATTGGAAAGCAACAGTGTGTAGTTAGAGTTGGCTGAAACACAGAGACAATCAGCCTCTCTCTCTCTAAGGTCCCTCCAAGGAATAAAACAAAAGGTTAATAAAGCAGCAAAGCAACAGGGATCTGGAGACACTGCTGGTGGGGAAGTGAGACCCCAGGTCATCATGAAAAATAATACAGAAGTTCCTCAAAGAAGTGTAGGATTACCATGGGACACAATTCCATTTTTGGTCATCTATCCAAAAGAACTGTAATGAAACCTTGAACATTTACTCTGATATCCTTATTCAGTGTAGTGGCATCCCAATAGCCCAGGACTGAAGGCCGCCCAAACACCCATCAAAATAGATGAAGAAAAAAGCAAAATATATATACAAAATAAAAAACCCACAGTGGAATATTATGCAGCCATAAGAAGGAAGAAGTTTCTGATGTACACTACAATGACCATCAAATAAGAGAGTTTTGAAGCCTGATATGCTGGTGCACACCTGTCAACCCAGCACTCAGAGATGGAGACAGGGCAGTTGTGAGTCTGAGGCCAGTGTGGACTGAAAATGCAATCCTGTCTTAAAAACTAAGGTCTGGAGAAAGTGTATAGTACTCAGTGTGTAGTACTCAGTTTGTAGTACCCAGTGTATAGTACTCTACATAACTTACATGATAAACATGGTACTTAGGTTTCATCTGAAGGAATGCAAAAAGGGGCAAAAGTGAATAGAAATTTAGTGAATTTGAAAGAGCAAAGCTTTCCAAGGTCTCTGAAGATGAGATTCATCGAGACCGTATTACCAGTCCCAGCTCTTCTCAGACCTGAGTCCCACCTGACATGGGACTTTGGATCTTGACTTCTCATTCAGTTTCCCAGTCCTCGGAGGTGATAGACCTGTCAAGCCCTTGTTTGTCTTAGGCAAGTTTCCTAAGGCTCAAGTGGAATTAAACATTTTTCCTGGAAGGAAGACTTCTGTTCACTGCTGGCCCAAAGCTCCACCCACTCAATGAGAGTTCAGCTCCCACCCTGTCTCACTGAGTGACGGCTTCCAAGTTTAGTAACAGCACAAGACTGCTTCTCACACAGTTTTATTCAGAAATTATGACAAAAAAAACATTAAGTCCTCAAGGTAAAGAGAACGTTATAATCTTTCAGGGAGTGTTCTTCTTGCTTCTCACAGGATTGAAACCCAAATGTATATTTTGTTAGAATGGAAGTTAACTCTCCAGTCTTTAAAATCATGAGCTACACTTATATTTAAATTAAACAGATATATTTTCTCAGACAGTCCAGCATAACTTTGGATATAATGATTCCTAACTAGTGTCTTTATTAAATTTATAGAAGGAAGTGGTTACATTAACATGCTAACATATTTTCTTTGTGCCAGTTGATGTCCTCAGTGATTTGCATAAATAACATTACTTATTTAAATGGACTAGGATGAGTCACGTGTAAACATTATCATACAGTTAGGATGTGCAAATCAGATATATTATGTTTATCGGTTTAAAAATGGCCATTAATCTGATTTTGCTATCCACATGTTCATTCCTTGGAATTCCAAATTTATGTTTTGATCCATCCAATCACACTTAGAATACTTAGAATGGACTGACCACACCGCTCAGGACATTTGCCAGTAAGTTTATGGTGATACGATGAAACCATTTTAAATACACCTACACAAATCACTATGCCTGTTTTGAAGGGATTTTCATCCACAAACGGAATGAGTTCCCCCAAGAGGATCATTTGCCCCCTTGGTATCTTCTAGCACCAAGAGTATGCCTTGCTTATGGTAGAGTCACAGGGCTGTCACAATATGCAATTGTGGGTACTAGGAATATTTTTAAATCAGGAAATATAGTTATATTTGGAAGATTTTTGACTGCTTATTTTGTTTGCTTTTACTAAAGTAGTTGCTGAACAATTTTCTTCTAAAAATACTCAAGGGCTGGGGGGATGGTTCAGTTAGGAAAGTGTCTACTGTGCAAACATGATGGGAGTTTAGATGCCTGACGCTTCCACAAAAGCTGGGGCAGGTCGTGTGTGACATGGGGCGATCAAAACAGAGGCATCCCTGGAACTCCACGGCCCACCTGGGTAGCCGATCAGCAACCAGTGAGAGATAGGTAGCCAATCAGCAACCAGCGAGAGACACCATCTCAAAAGTTAAGGTAAGAGCAATAGTAGGAGATGCCAACCTCTGGCCTCCACATGCATGCACACGCAATTGCACATGTATCCACATATAGACACATACAGTACACACACGCATCCCAAAAGACAATAAAAGTAAATAAGTAAAAGTAACATGAAATGTGGTGGAATTATTTAATATTGAGACTCACAGCTTTAACTCAAATACTGTTTGTGTCAGTAAGGGCATGAGCCTAGTGGGGCATTTAAAGAGGCACAGCGTTCATTATCATACTATGAAAAAGAAGGGTACATATTTCAGTGGGTTAAATTCTAGGACATGTACTCTCACACTACTTATAAAAAAAAACACACTCAGTAAATGTGATCTTTTTATATCACATCTTTACATGACACCTTCTTGTTTTGTGTTGTTTTACATTTGGGAGGGGGAATCGAACCCAGGGCCTTGCACATGCTGCCCAAACACACAACAATGAGCTGTATCCCATTCTGACATTTAGTTATTTCTAATGGTGAGACTTACTGAGTAACAGAGTGTTATAGATACTGTTTATAAATTGACTCCCACATATTTAAAATATTTACTCACACACATATAACTTTCCAAAAAAAAATATCTAGGTCGTAAGTGTCATGTGTTACGTGTTTGGGGGCTGATCTGATGACCCAGCCAGTACTATGCTTGTGATGTGAGCCTTATGGCCCAGCATGGTGTTGATCATTTGTGATAAGGAGTACTGTGGACATGAGAACAAGAGCCTTTCTGGAGCTCACTGGCCAATTAATCTCGCTAAATTGTTAGTTCCAGGCTCTTCAAGACTCTATCTGCACAAAACCATGGTAGTCTGGCCTTTGTATACATGAACACACAAACTCCCCCAACTGCACATACACACACATATAGGACACGCACACCTGGAAGTTACAAGTTAGATTTTCACTTCTTTGTTTGGTGGGAGACATGTGCACACCTCAGCACACATATGGAAATCAGAGGACAACTTGTGAAAGTTGGTTTTCTTTTCCTACCACATGGGTCATGGGGATTAAACTCTGCTCTTCAGATTTGGTGGCAAGCACTTTTACCTGCTGAACCATCTCATTGGCTCTCTAAGATACATAGAGGATGCATACATGCACCAAATGTATTACACCCTAAAACTTAGATATCACCAAATATGTATATCATAAGCATTGCAAAAGTGAGCCTTTCATTAACCGTCCTTTCTGTCTGATGACTTTCCCTCATTACTTTTCATAGTTTGCATGGTGCAGGAAAGGCCAGAAGTACCTGAAGGTCTGGCTTAAGTGGAAGTGGAGTTCAGTACATACTTGGCCCAGTCACAGTGGGATATCCTAGCGTGGACCTCCATCACCGTGCCATGGACTTAGTTAGGTAATTGCTAGCCTCCGTTGAGTAGTCCAACTGCCTGCACTGGAACTCAGCCATTCAGCTGTCACATGACGGATGTGGAGACAAACAGGGTGAGATGCTCAGAACCAGGAGCTTGCCAACAAGTTTTCAGATGGAGACATAGACTGTAAGCTGAAGATTTGGTTTCATTCGGCTCCCAGACCAGACAGAATTGCTACTTGGGTAAAACATGTATGATGTTTCATGCAAATAGGAACACATTATATTTTTTAAGTGATAATCCTAACGTGTTAAAATGTTCATAATTACTATGAGATAATCTGTATGTGTATATCTGTGCATATACAAACATATATATCTCCCGTTTCTCTGAGTAACCCTAAAGATTTTATGAATATTATGTGAAAGTATTTTGTTTTACTTATCTGTCTGCATATATGGGTGTTTACATGTCTATGTATATACATATTCACATATACATATATATGCATATTTAGATATATATGACATAGACCTGTTTCTCTTCAATGTAAGGGGAGAAAGAAAGAAAGAAAGAGAGTAAGGAAAGAAAGAAAGAAAGAAAGAAAGAAAGAAAGAAAGAAAGAAAGAAAGAAAGAAAGAAAGAAAGGAAGGAAGGAAGAAAGAAAGGAAGAAAGAAAGGAAGGAAGGAAGAAGTAAAGCCAGTATTAGAAAACTCCTGCATTTCTAAGAGAAAGTCTTCTTCAGGATGTAAATCAAGCACTATAGGTCATAAAAGAAATTAACACTAATTACAAATTATAAATTAATCAAATATTCTTAAAACAAAAAGTATATATGTGTACTCAATTTCTCATATGTAGGAGACCAAACTAACTGTGATAATATTCTAATATAACCAGTGTGGTGAGACACAACCATAATCTCAGCTCCAGAGGAAGCTGAGATGAGGCTCTAGTCAAGTTAGCAAGAATTTGATTTTAAAAAAGGTAGAGGCTAGGCATGAAGCCCAGTGTTAGAGTGTTGCATAAAAGGTGAGATCTGCATTTACTCTTCGTTACCACATAAGAGAATTCCCAAATACAGGATACATACCTTTTATTCTAAAATTTTAATAACGCAATACACCCCTATGGCTTAAAATTCAATCTAAAAAATTAAAGCTACAAATCACATTAAATATTAAATTTTATGTTTTTGAAAGAAATCTCATTTTCTCACAAGTCTCCCATGTGCTCAGTTCTTCTGCTACTGGAAGTCCCTCTAAATACAGGTAGCCACATTGAGTACCTTGCACAGTTTCTGTGCGCACTATCAAAACCGGGAACTTGCTGTTTGTCTTAGGCAGTGTTCTACTGCTGTGAGGGGACACCATGAGCACAGGGCTCTTATAAAGGAAAGCATTTAACTGGGGCTGGCTTAGAGTTTCAGAGGTTTAATCAGTCCACTGTTGTCACAGCAGGAAGCATGACCTTGTGCAGGCAGACGTGGTGCAGGAGAAACAGCTGAGGGTTCTACATCCAGATCTGCAGACAGCAGGAAGAGAGAGCCACACTGTGGCTTTTTAAACCTCAAAGCCCACCCCAATGGCATACTTTCTCCAACAAGGCCTAATCTTTTTCAAATAGTGCTACTCTCTGGTGACCAAAAATTCAAATCTGTGAGCCTTTGGGGACCATTCTTATTCACACCACTACACCATTCTTTTAAACAAGTATTTTCTCTTCCGCAAAGTTTTAAAAATTAAAACATAATTACCATAGTGTAAAACCAACTCCTTTAAAGTGGTCAAGTATGCGGTTGTTGCTATATTTATATTACTATGTAGACATTAACTTTAGCTAAAGGATAACCCCATCAGCCCGAGACACCATCTGTGCCTTTTAGCTATGACCTCCTACAACCTTCAATTCCCTATTCATGACCAACCAATGATCTCCTTTTCTCTATTGATTTGTCTACTCTGTACATCCCATATGGATGACTGCATATCGTAATCGGCCTTCGTGGCTGGCTTCTTTCACTTAGCACACTGTGTTTTAGGTTTATCCTTTTATGGCAACTTTTCACACCTTACTCCCTTTCTGCAGCTGAAAATTCCAGTGTGTGATACATATCACATCTTATCTAACTATTCGCCAGTTGATACACATCTGAGTTGTATCCGTAATACTTTGCCATTGTGAATAAGAATGCAAGATGTGAATAATAACGTATAGTCATGTGCAAGTTGTTTTTATAAACACGTATTTCTATTCTCATGGAGCATATTTGCATGGAACATCTCAGTCACATGATAACTCTACATTCGACTTTTCGGAGGAACTGGCAGATTGTGTTCTAAGCACTCAGCCTCGTTTTAGATTCCCCCACCAATGTGCATGTGTGAATCTCTCCAAACCTCACTGACAGCTGTTTTTGAAAATCCCGCAACCCTTAGTCAGGGTTTGTGTTCCTGCACAAAACATCATGACCAAGAAGCAAGTTGAGGAGGAAAGGGTTTATTCAGCTTACACTTTCCACATTGCTGTTCATCACCAAAGGAAGTCAGGACTGGAAGTCATACAGGGTAGGAACCTGGAGGCAAGAATTGATGCAGAAGCTATGGAGGGATGTTACTTACTGGCTTGCTGCCCCTGGCTTGCTCAGCTTGCTTTCTTATAGAACCCAGGACTGCCAGCTAGGGATGGCATCACCCACAATGCCCACCCCTCCATTAATAATTGAGAAAATGCCTCACAGCTGGACACACAAAAACAGCCTTTATACCCTTTTTAAGACAAAAGGAAGGAGGTATAATGGCATATACTGTGGAAACTGATATTCTTCATGTCTTTGCGCCATGATGGCAATATGGCACAGCCTAATGTAACCTGACAAAGGAGTCTCAATTGAGGGAGTGCCTTGACCAGACTGATCTGTGGGGATTTGCTTGATTTTTGATTGATGTAGAAGGGTCCATTCCACTGAGAGGGGCTCTATCCCTAAGTAGGTCGTTCTTTTAAGATCTTACAATCACAGTCTGCAGGATTGGACATATGAATTTTGGAAGACAGTCCAACTCATAACACCAAGATCATCGCTACAGGTGAGAAGCACTTGCTGACTCCTTGGTCTACTTGTGTTGTATATCTGTCTTTATACCAAAGAACCAAGTATATAAACATTTTCATTAGTGATACCTCTAGTTAGAGGCAAATCTCTCCATTTGCTAAGACAATAATTGATATTTGGCAGCACTTCAAAATTGAATCATTAATCTACTATAACCCAGGTGTGGGCATTAGTGAAGGATAACTCTCCACGAACACTACAGCATAGTAGAAAGAGTTGTGGACAGGAGGTTAAGAGATGCTGAACTAAACCCTGACCTTCACAGTTACCATGTACTCTCTGGGGCCATTTTGTCACCTAGATTGCCACAGTCCTTTTTTTTTTTTTTTTTTTTTTTTTTTTTTTTTTTTGTTTTTCGAGACAGGGTTTCTCTGTATAGCCCTGGCTGTCCTGGAACTCACTTTGTAGACCAGGCTGGCCTCGAACTCAGAAATCCGCCTGCCTCTGCCTCCCGAGTGCTGGGATTAAAGGCGTGCGCCACCACGCCCGGCTGCCACAGTCCTTTCTTATTGAGATGTTGGTGTGATCTCTACATTCTAGATAATTCCTCTAATATTTTGTGCCAGTATTTCTTACTCCTGGCACTGCCACCTGAACAAATGTAGGTGACAGAAAGAGATTATACAAGCAGACAGGATCATCTGTAGCCATCCATCACAGACTGGCACACTTAGAGAAATAGAAGGCTTTCATCTACACTCTCCTTCAACAAAGGCATGGACTCAAAGAGGTCAGATGACAAGCTCAAGGACAGTCTTCCTAGCTTGAATGGCTTCAGTAGAGTACGGGGTGCACAAAACAAGGGACCTTAATGGGTGGACCTCAGAGAGAGAGGTCTACATGGTTTCTGAGTGTGAGCAAGAAAAAGTCTGGGGTGGTGATAAATGTGTAACCAAGTAGTTCTTGTTCTATTGGATGAAGTCTGCAGATTCCATCAAATTCTCAAAGCAGCTTATTTTTGTTCAGATAAATACCCATCTCCCCGCCAAATAAATTGTCCGGCATATTAGAGATAATCTATAAACATTAGCTGGCTGACTGTGTCAAATTCTCAATCAAGAACCTGAGTAGCTATTTCTACTGGAATAGAAGAAAGAGGAACAGAGCCATGCCTGGAAGTAATCCTCTAAAGCGGTCGTAAGGCTCCACCTGTATAAGCATCCTTCATCCTCCTGCTCCAGGTCCCTGCTGAACAGTGCAATGGTGCGCTTCCAAGCAAAGTAATGTCGAAGATGCTTGAAAACACAATTCTATTCCCTTTAGGAAATCATTCATCTTTTTAATTTAACTTTCTCATCTGACTTAATTAACAAAGGCTTAATGAGAGCTAATAAATGATATATTAATTAAGTGGTTTTTTTTGCTAAAGTAATACAAACTTTTAATTGCTTATAATTTTCATTAGTTCAATCAAGTAAGATGCTCTTAGGTCAGTTAAACCTGATGTATATTGCTTTACTGTTAGTCCAAGTACTCAGGAAAATCTCTAGTACATCTTGAATACTCAGAGAAAGGATCATTAAAAGTTGACTTTGGGCCCAGAACTGTAGTCAATTGTTATAGCACTTGGCTAACCTGCAAAAGCCCGATTTTATCCATTTCCACCATAACTACTCTTGGCTTTCATAGTAATAAGGAAATACTTTGGACCCAACAAATCTGACATAATCAGAAAGCAGAAGCACTGCAGATGTGGTCAATAAACATATAAGGGGGTCAATAAATTAAAAGAAGTAGCTAATATTTCTAGAATAGAAATCCACTATCTAGCCCTGGTTGATCTGGAGCTATGTAGACCAGGCTGGCATTGAGCTCAGATCAGTTTACATTTGCCTCCTCAATGCTAGGATTACAAGCGTATGCCTCAACATCTGGCTTAAATCAATCTTAATAGTGGCTGCGGGAACACCATTAGTAAGAAGGATGCAGCGTTTAGATACAGAAGATCAATATTTTAAGATATTCAGAAATGACACCAAAGCAGGCAAGGCAGTGCTTGCAAGTTCAAGATCTATATAGCAAGGCCTTGTTAAATGAAGGAAGGGAAGGAAAATGGGAAGAAAAGGAGAGAGGGAGGGAGGGATGGGAGGTGGCAAATCTAGATCTCTGTCCACAGTTACTAAGCATTTGCCCTGGTAAGTTTTTATTAAAAACATTTAAATATGGCATCGGCCCAGAGGCCTAGGGGTGGACCCTCAGCACAGGAAAGAAAAAGTTCTTTCAAGAATCATGCCAGGCTACACCATATACCTGTGGAATAACTAATACACATGTGGTTGCATTTCTAAAACACACACGTGTTATCTGAAAACAATTTGCCCTTCACAGATACTCTATAATTAAGGAGTCACTTTGCCAATGGAAATTAAAAATTATATTCCTTACTGAACTGGGTCTTACTTGTGTTTTTCTGTTTTGTTTGTTTGTTCATTTTGGTTTTTGTTTTGTTTTGTTTTTGGCCCAGATCCAGCAACAAAAAGCTGCCTAACAAGGGATTGTAGCTATACATGAAATATAATCAAGAAAGAGCAGTGACAGTCTTGTTGTTTGTCTTCTCTGGGTCTCTAGATTATCTCACAGGGAAGGGGTGGCTTTCTCATCCTGTAATCTTTCTAACTCCTAAGACTGTTTATGACTGAACAGAACCACAGGCATGGATACAGGAATTGAGAATTCTCTTGGTAAGACATGACCAAAGGTTCTCACTACTCAGCAGCACCCCCCCTTGAAGAATGATCCTAAATATTTTCAAGACTAATGAAGCATCCAGTCCAGTGTCTCCTTTACCTAGAGCTGATATTTCTTTGTGTGGAGTGTGGCTGTTTCCGTAACACAGGTGGGGGTCTTGGGAGAAATTGTGGATACTTGATGAATATGCTCTGTTACAGATTTCATTTGAAACGTATTCATGCTATGATCCAGTCATTAGATAAAATACTGAGAACTTGTGAGATAGAAATATAGGAGGATAACTAATGGAGTGCTCATTTTTCATTTCTCCTGCCTTTATGGAAGCCCATTTTTAGTTTTCTTGATTTTTATTATTGTACATTATTTTAAATAATTATTAAAAATAAATATAACATCCGGCCGGATCAGCACCGGGGTAGCTAGAGCGCAGGGTCGGCTGACACCCGCCAGCTACGCACGACCCCTGCCACAGGATTTTGAGACTGCTGGTGAGTGGAACACAGCTTCTGCTCCAGTCCAATCACGCGGGACCTGAGACTGCTTTGGTTGGGGAGGCAGAAATCCGGCCTACGTAGGGCCACAAGCCTCTTCCGGTCAGAAAAGCACCGGGATAGCTAGGGCGCAGGGTCGGCTGACACTCGCCAGCTACCCACAACACCCGCCACAGGATCTTAAGACTTCTGGAGAGTGGAACACAGCTTCTGCTCCAATCCAATTGCGCGCGGGACCAGAGACTGTATTACTTAGGGAAGCAGAAAAACGGCCTGAGTAGGACCACAGGCCTCTTCCGGCCGGACCAGCACCGGGGTACCGCCAGCTACCCATGACCCCCGCCACAGGATTTTGAGACTGCTGGTGAGTGGAACACAGCTTCTGCTCCAATCTTTAAACAGTGACAACGACAACAACTAACCCCAGAGATTACCAGATGGCGAAAGGTAAACGTAATAATCTTACTAACAGAAACCAAGACCACTCACCATCATCAGAACCCAGCACTCCCACTTCACCCAGTCCAGGGCACCCCAACACACCGGAAAAGCTAGACACGGATCTAAAAGCATATCTCCTGATGATGGTAGAGGACTTCAAGAAGGACTTTAATAACACACTTAAAGAAATACAAAGGAACACTGGTAAACAGGTAGAAGACAGTAAAGAGAAAGCACAAAAATCCCTTAAAGAATTGCAGGAGAACACTGCTAAAGAGTTACAAATCCTTAAAGAAAAACAGGATAACATAATCAAACAGGAAGAAGTCCTTAATGAAAAACAGGAAAACACATCCAAACAGATGATGGAAATGAACAAAACCATACTAGACCTAAAAAGGGAAGTAGACACAATAAAGAAAACCCAAAATGAGGCAACACTGGAGATAGAAACCCTAGGAAAGAAATCTGGAACCATAGATACGAGCATCAGCAACAGAATACAAGAGATGGAAGAGAGAATCTCAGGTGCAGAAGATTCCATAGAGAACATCGGCACAACAATCAAGGAAAATGTAAAATGCAAAAAGATCCTAACTCAAAACATCCAAGAAATACAGGACACAATGAGAAGAGCAAACCTACGGATAATAGGAGTGGATGAGAATGAAGATTTTCAACTCAAAGGACCAGCAAACATCTTCAACAAAATTATAGAAGAAAACTTCCCAAATCTAAAGAAAGAGATGCCCATGAACATACAAGAAGCCTACAGAACTCCAAATAGACTGGACCAGAAAAGAAATACCTCCCAACGCATAATAATCAGAACAACAAATGCTCTAAATAAAGATAGAATACTAAAAGCAGTAAGAGAAAAAGGCCAAGTAACATATAAAGGCAAGCCTATCAGAATTACACCAGATTTTTCACCAGAAACTATGAAAGCCAGAAGATCCTGGACGGATGTTATACAGACACTAAAAGAACACAAATTCCAGCCCAGGCTACTATACCCAGCCAAACTCTCAATTAACATAGATGGAGAAACCAAAGTATTCCACGACAAAACCAAATTCACACATTATCTCTCCACGAATCCAGCCCTTCAAAGGATAATAACAGAAAAAAACCAATACAAGGACAGGAACCACGCCCTAGAAACAACAAGAAGGTAATCCCTCAACAAACCTAAAAGAAAACAGCCACAAGAACAGAATGCCAACTTTAACAACAAAAATAACAGGAAACAACAATTACTTTTCCTTAATATCTCTTAATATCAATGGACTCAACTCCCCGATAAAAAGACATAGACTAACAAACTGGCTACACAAACAAGACCCAACATTTTGCTGCTTACAGGAAACTCATCTCAGAGAAAAAGATAGACACTACCTCAGAATGAAAGGCTGGAAAACAATTTTCCAAGCAAATGGTATGAAGAAACAAGCTGGAGTAGCCATTCTAATATCTGATAAGATTGACTTCCAACCCAAAGTCATTAAAAAAGACAGGGAGGGACACTTCATACTCATCAAAGGTAAAATCCTCCAAGAGGAACTATCAATCCTGAATATCTATGCTCCAAATACAAAGGCAGCCACATTCATTAAAGAAACTTTAGTAAATCTCAAAGCACACATTGCACCTCATACAATAATAGTGGGAGACTTCAACACACCACTTTCACCAATGGACAGAAACTAAACAGGGACACATAGAAACTAAGAGAAATTATGAATCAAATGGATCTGGCAGATATCTACAGAACATTCTATCCTAAAACAAAAGGATATACCTTCTTCTCAGCACCTCATGGTACCTTCTCCAAAATTGACCACATAATTGGTCACAAAACAGGCCTCAACAGATACAAAAATATTGAAATTGTCCCATGCATCCTATCAGATCACCATGGACTAAGGCTGATCTTCAATAACAAAATAAATAATAGAAAGCCAACCTTCACGTGGAAACTGAACAACACTCTTCTCAATGATACCTTGGTCAAGGAAGGAATAAAGAAAGAAATTAAGGACTTTTTAGAGTTCAATGAAAATGAAGCCACAACATACCCAAACTTATGGGACGCAATGAAAGCATTTCTAAGAGGAAAACTCATAGCTCTGAGTGCCTCCAAAAGGAAACTAGAGAGAGCACACATTAGCAGCTTGACAACATACCTAAAAGCACTAGAACAAAAGGAAGCAAATTCACCCAAGAGGAGTAGACGGCAGGAAATAATCAAACTCAGGGGCGAAATCAACCAAGTGGAAACAAGAAAAACTATTCAAAGAATCAACCAATCAAGGAGCTGGTTCTTTGAGAAAATCAACAAGATAGATAAACCCTTAGCCAGACTCACTAGAGGGCACAGGGAAAGCATCCTAATTAACAAAATCAGAAATGAAAAAGGAGACATAACAACAGATCCTGAAGACATCCAAAACACCATCAGATCCTTCTACCAAAGGCTATACTCAACAAAACTGGAGAACCTGGATGAAATGGAGAAGTTCCTAGACAGATACCAGGTACCAAAGTTGAATCAAGATCAGGTTAATGATCTAAACAGCCCTATATCCCCCAAAGAAATAGAAGCAGTCATTAATAGTCTCCCAACTAAAAAAAGCCCAGGACCAGATGGGTTTAGTGCAGAGTTCTATCAGACCTTCAAAGAAGATCTAATCCCAGTTCTTCACAAACTATTCCACAAAATAGAAACAGAAGGTACTCTACCCAACTCATTCTATGAAGCCACAATGACTCTGATACCTAAACCACAAAAAGACCCAACAAAGATAGAAAACTTCAGACCAATATCCCTTATGAATATTGATGCAAAAATCCTCAATAAAGTTCTTGCTAACCGAATCCAAGAACACATCAAAACAATCATCCATCCTGACCAAGTAGGTTTCATCCCAGGGATGCAGGGATGGTTCAATATACGGAAATCCATCAACGTAATCCAGTATATAAACAAACTCAAAGACAAAAACCACATGGTCATCTCGTTAGATGCGGAAAAAGCATTTGACAAGATCCAACACCCATTCATGATAAAAGTCTTGGAAAGATCAGGAATTCAAGGCCCATACCTAAACATGATAAAAGCAATCTACAGCAAACCAGTAGCCAACATCAAAGTAAATGGTGAGAAGTTTGAAGCAATCCCTCTAAAATCAGGGACTAGACAAGGCTGTCCACTTTCTCCATACCTATTCAACATTGTACTTGAAGTCCTAGCCAGAGCAATTCGACAACAAAAGGAGATCAAAGGGATACAAATTGGAAAAGATGAAGTCAAAATATCACTTTTTGCAGATGATATGATAGTATATATAAGTAACCCTAAAAATTCCACCAGAGAACTCCTAAGCCTGATAAACAGCTTCGGTGAAGTAGCTGGATATAAAATTAACTCAAACAAATCAATGGCCTTTCTCTACACAAAGAATAAACAGGCTGAGAAAGAAATTAGGGAAACAACACCCTTCTCAATAGTCACAAATAATATAAAATATCTTGGCGTGACTCTAACTAAGGAAGTGAAAGATCTGTATAATAAAAACTTCAAGTCTCTGAAGAAAGAAATTATAGAAGATCTCAGAAGATGGAAAGATCTCCCATGCTCATGGATTGGCAGGATCAACCTTATAACAATGGCTATCTTGCCAAAAGCAATCTACAAATTCAATGCAATCCCCATCAAAATTCCAAATCAATTCTTCAACGAATTAGAAAGTGCAATCTGCAAATTCATCTGGAATAACAAAAAACCTAGGATAGCCAAAACTCTTCTCAAGGATAAAAGAACCTTTGGTGGAATCACCATGCCGGACCTAAAGATCTACTACAGAGCAATTGTGATAAAAACTGCATGGTACTGGTATAGTGACAGACAAATAGACCAATGGAATAGAATTGAAGACCCAGAAATGAACCCACACACCTACGGTCACTTGATCTTCGACAAGGGAGCTAAAAACATCCATTGGAATTAAGACAGCATTTTCAACAAATGGTGCTGGCACAACTGGTTGTTAACATGTAGAAGAATGCGAATCGATCCATTCCTATCTCCTTGTACTAAGGTCAAGTCTAAGTGGATCAAGGAACTTCACATAAAACCAGAGACACTGAAACTTATAGAGGAGAAAGTGGGGAAAAGCCTTGAAGATATGGGCACAGGGGAAAAATTCCTGAATAGAACAGTAATGGCTTGTGCTCTAAGATCGAGAATTGACAAGTGGGACCTCATGAAACTACAAAGCTTCTGCAAGGCTAAAGACACCATCAATAAGACAAAAAAACCACCAACAGATTGGGAAAGGATCTTCACCTATCCTAAATCAGATAAGGGACTAATATCCAATATATATAAAGAATTCAAGAAGGTGGACTCCAGAAAGTCAAATAACCCCATTAAAAAATGGGGCTCAGAACTGAACAAAGAATTCTCACCTGAGGAATACCGAATGGCAGAGAAACACCTGAAAAAATGTTCAACATCCTTAATCATCAGGGAAATGCAAATCAAAACAACCCTGAGATTCCACCTCACACCAGTCAGAATGGCTAAGATCAAAAATTCAGGTGACAGCAGATGCTGGCGAGGATGTGGAGAAAGAGGAACACTCCTCCATTGTTGGTGGGATTGCAAGCTTGTACAACCACTCTGGAAATCAGTCTGGCGGTTCCTCAGAAAATTGGACATAGTACTACCGGAGGATCCAGCAATACCTCTCCTGGGCATATATCCAGAAGATGTCCCAACCGGTAAAAAGGACACATGCTCTACTATGTTCATAGCAGCCCTATTTATAATAGCCAGAAGCTGGAAAGAACCTAGATGTCCCTCAACAGAGGAATGGATACAGAAATTATGGTACATTTACACAATGGAGTACTACTCAGCTATTAAAAAGAATGAATTTATGAAATTCCTAGCCAAATGGATGGACCTGGAGGGCATCATCTTGAGTGAAGTAACACAATCACAAAAGAACTCACACAATATGTATTCACTGATAAGTGGATATTAGCCCAAAACTTAGGATACCCAAGATATAAGATACAATTTGCTAAACGCATGAAACTCAAGAAGAATGAAGACCAAAGTGTGGACACTGTGCACCTTCTTAGAATTGGGAACAAAACACCCAGGGAAGGAGTTACAGAGACAAAGTTCGTAGCTGTGATGAAAGGATGGACCATTTAGAGACTGCCGTATCCAGGGATCCATCCCATAAGCAGCTTCTAAACGCTGACACCATTGCATACACTAGCAAGATTTTGCTGAAAGGACCCAAATATAGCTGTCTCTTGTGAGACGATGCCGGGGCCTAGCAAACACAGGAGTGGATGTTCACAGTCAGCTATTGGATGTATCACAGGGCTCCCAATGGAGAAGCTAGAGAAAGTACCCAAGGAGCTAAAGGGATCTGCAACCCTATTGTTGGAACAACATGATGTACTAACCAGAACCCCGGAGCTCTTGTCTCTAGCTGCATATGTATCAAAAGATGGCCTAGTCGGCCATCAATGGAAAGAGAGGCCCATTGGACTTGCAAACTTTATATGCCCCAATATAGGGGAATGCCAGGGCCAAAAGAATGGGAATGGGTGGGTAGGGAAGTGGGGGGCGCTATGGGGGACTTTTGGGATAGCATTGGAAATGTAATTGAGGAAAATATGTAATAAAAATATTAAAAATTAAAAAAATAAAAAATAAAAAAAAATAAAGGGAAAAAAATTAAATAAATATAACTTGGCAGATCCAGGCCAAGAACTGAGATACGCTTACTCGCTTAGGTTTATCCATGATTCCTCATGATGGAAGAGTAGTGAGTGTGGAAGGACCTGCCTTCATCATCAAGGAAGGTGAGCACCAAAGAAACTTAAGAGTTCAAGTGTGTTATCTTCTGTATTGACATTATCATTCCCTTGAAGCAGGGCACAACACCCATTCACATCACATTCCTGTTTCATTTGTAATCTCGAGATGACTTGGAAGATAGGGGCAGTTTGGAGGGGGTTGTAGGTTAGTGTAAACACACTCTCTTATTCAGAGGACTTGAGTATCCACAGATTTGGGTATCTTCAAGGATCCTACAACCAGTCACCAAAAAATACTGAAGGATGCCTACAATCATGGGCTGTACCTCTCTGCCAAAATTTCAGCTGAGAAAGTTAATGCTACAGATATGTACATGTAGATATGGTGAAGTAGGAGACTTTCTACTCAGAGGTAATGGCTGTCCCAGCTCTGAAAGAAAACCCGGGAAGAGGAGAATTTTAAACAAAAGTGCCACAATATCTTTGTCGTTGAAAATCCCCAACTGTCTATAGATTGTAGCCTCACTCTGAAGCTAGTGGCTTTACCTTCACTAAGCAACTTAACTATTAACTATCGATGCCTTGAGCCAACACTTTCAGAATTAACTTGCATTTGCATCAGTTATTTCTTCATTGGCTTTGATTTAGTTCCCCTAAATGTGATATTTTATTGTCTTGAGATCACATTCCAATTTCCTAAAAGCTTTCGGTCTCCTTAAAGCCAGGAATCGTGTCCTCCGTTGTTAATGTTGGCAATGGCACCATCTTCGACACACCGCTCCCGTCTCTCGGAGAGTCTATAGTCACCCATTTGTTTCTATCAGTTCAGTAAATTTCCTACCAACATATTTAAGTCATTGGACTTACGAGAAGAGAAAATGCTAAAGCACCTAACCCAGTGGTGGGGCAAGGGTCTTCCTCAAACCCTGACATGGTGAGAGACAGGCTGGACCTTGGTATAAGAAGTTGTACTATGAAAAATGACCAGAGAAATCTAGCCACCGATTGACCACTCATTTGCTTCAAGATAGAAAGCACCTTGTACAGATTTACTCTCATTCCCCCTAAGCACTTGTTTCTAGATTCCTAGCTTATTTCCTTGTCTTTTTTTTTTAAAAAAAGATCTATTTATTATGTATACATAATATCCTGCAGGGCAGAAGAGGGCACCAGATCTCATCATAGATGGTCGTGAGCCACCATGTGGTTGCTGGGAATTGAACTTAGGACCTCTGGATCAGCAGACAGTTCTCTTAACCTCTGAGCCATCTCTCCAGCCCCCCTCTGTCTCTTTAAAAATGTATTTTTGTCTCCATGTGTGTCTGCACACCATGTGCAGGCAGTGTTGTGGAAGTCAGAAGAGGGTGTCAGATCCCTTGGAACTCTGTGACAAATGGTTGTAAGCTGCCCTGTGGGTGCTGGGAGTCTCCCCTGGGTCCTCTTGGATGCACACATTTCTTTTAACCACTGAGCTCTCTCTCCAGCTGTGCCTCCTGAGTTTTGAGGCCACCTTGTTGCTTCTGAGCATCACCAAGCAGGATGGCCTGCCGAGGTACAAGACCCTAGTTTACAAACCAGTTCTTCCATGTTGCAGTTCATCCTGGGCTTCAACCCTTTCTGGCCACTTTGTAGTAGATTCTGAAGCTGGTGATGGCAAACCTGACTGCAGACAAACACAAGGACCTGGATTTTTAGAAGAATGGTCCACAATGCCCTCAATCTACACCAGAGTTTCCAGTCCTTAGTGCTGACTTCATTATATAATGGAGAAAAAGACCTAGAGAATGAACATTCTGCACATTCCTCAGAGTAAACTGTAATTCATAGAAGAGCAATCAGCCCCTTAATCTTAAATTAGTAACTAATTTTAATCTTGAAAACAGAGCAGCAAAAATCTAGCAATTTTGAAAACACAGATCCTCTGAGGAAAAACAATGTATGATCCAAGTTTATTATTTGAGATGATAGTGGTAGCAAAAAATACAATTTTAAAAGGTCAAATTGGATGAGAATTACCTCTAATTTAAGTTTGTCTCATTCTTGTTCACACATAATGGTAAAAAATAAAGTGAGAGTAAACAGACTTTACAATTATAGCTTTCTTAACAGATATGCTTTACTTTTTAAAATGGCCTAGAAGGGAATTTCCTCCATAATTATTTTAGACAAATGTAGAGATGAGGTAGTGATTTGGGGCTATCAGTAGCTTTTTATGTTGCAATCGTGAGAACCTACAGTCCCATATATTTGTGCAGTCATAATCCTCCACCCACACTTGCCCCAAGTCACAAATGATGGCGGGCAGGTGCCACCGGTTGCTCCCACATCATTTGCTAAGTAAGGATTATTTCCTCGTCTCATTTGCTACATTAGCCAGTGTCCAGGGCAGGATACAGAAATGAGCTCTCTTTCTCAGGGGCCTCTGGGACCTAAGGAAAAATCTACCAGGGGTTCATTGATCAGCTATGATGTATCAAGCACCCCTAAGTGGGGATGGAAGCTTCCTGAAAACAAAACAAACAAAACAAAACAAAAAACAAACCAACCAAACAAAGATATCCCATGTCTCCCAGCACAGCCTCACTGAAAAGGCCTCACTGTGTAGCTAGAGAAGCTCATGGGACTTGAAGAGAGGGAAGAGAGGAGTTACCAAGATATTCAAAGAGTTTGGAGGAAAGTTTTCTTTAATGAAAATGTAAGACAATTGCAACTATGCTGTTACCTGATGCATCGTAGGAAGAAGGAAATCAAATGTCCTGAAAACTAAGAAGACGGTCCCTGGGAAGGGACATACAAATGTGTCATGGAGCTCAAAGGCTGAAGAAGTCACATAGACAGAGAAGCCAGGAGAGGTTCCATGGTGACTTCCAACACGCTGTGATAGCCGCTCTTGGTTATTCTTGTGGTCAATTCGACTACATCTGTAACTAACTAAAATCCAAGGAGTTGTGTGCACCTGTGAGTGAGGGAGGAAGAACCACCTTTAATCTGGATCTTTCCAGGTGGGGAGATCCACCTTTAATCTGGGTCACACCCTCTGCTGGCAGCCTACATAAAGGACATGGAAGAGGGAAGCTCCCCCTCATTGTCTGCTTGTCCTGGATCTTGCTGACAAGTCCATTCCTTGACTGGCATTAGAGCCTACCTTTTTGGGATTCCAGTGTATACTAAAAACCTGTTGATTCATCCAGCCTCATGGACTGAACTCCTACTGGACTCTTGAATTTTCCATTAATGTGTGTGTGTGTATTAATATATAATTTAATATTTATTAAGTCCATATATATCTTTATGGATCTACTAGAGTGGCTTATAGGCTGTAGTCTAGCTAGTCCAACAATGGCTGTCTACCAATGGACAGCCCCCGTAGATAGTGTTGCCTTCTGTATCAGAATGGAATTTTCTACGCCATGGACACAGAGATTTCCTCTCTGGATTTCTTTGAGAGATTCCAGTTATTTGTCCCCTCAGGCTGTTTCGCTCTTGCAGGAAGGTCCTCTGTGAAAGACAGCTGATAGTGAAACCAGCCTCCTTATGACAATCTTAGCCTTCAAAACCAGACTATTTACTACATAGTCATGCATGTTCTATCCCCGAAGAGCTGTTCCCAGTTACAGAATATACAGTAGTCTGCACTTATACACAGGAGATATGAAACTGGGGACAGTATCAGATCCTGTACATTTTATGGTATTTTCTATACTTGCCTATGATAAAGTTTATAAATTAATCATGGTAAGAAAATAATAATGGCTAACGTCGAAATAGATATAATTTGCTGAAATAAAAGTTATGTAGACATGGTCTCTCTGCTTTACTTCTGGAATCTTCCATTTAATACTTGTAAAGACCAGCGACAGAAATCATGGGGCATGAAACCATAGTCAGGGAAGACGTCTATACATAAAATTTGTCTCTCCACCTTAACCACAAGCCCCATAAACGTATTTAATACCGTTTCATATATAGTCAATTTTCTAAACACAAAAATATAATTAGATGTAATGTTTGTATGAAAATGATATATGATGTATAAATGCACATTATATTTATGTGAAACAATAATTTAACTATAGTAAACACATTTATACCTCTTATTATTCCTTTCTTCCTGAGGACAGGTTCTGCATCCTCAGCTCTTTGTCCTTACTTAACTTCACAGGCCTCAGATGGACAGATACATTGCAGGCAGTTAAATGAAAGATGTAGCCCACCACTGAGTAACAGTAGGAACTCATCGTCATAACGTTTGTGCTGGAGAAATCTAGATCACTTTGGAGGTGTCAAAACAAGAAGAAAGAAGAGGAGGATGGGGGGAAGTAAGAGAGCAGAGGGAGTCTGCATTTTAGATCCCCTGGGTCCTTTGAGACATTCAAGTAGGCAATATGTCAATCAACCTGCCAAGTGCCAAGTGAAATAGAACCAAGTGTGACTGAACCTACTTACCTCCTGCCTGGAAATCACAAACATGAAAATTGGTAGGAATAAATAAATAAATAAATAAATGGACGATGTTGTGTGTCCATATTGGCAATGGGTCCTGTGTGAAGGCGATGGCTGGATTCATGTGTCACACTGAGGAATATAGAACCGCTCACTCCATTTTCCAGGAATTCTTAGGCTATGGAATTATGAGGTTCTTAGAAGTAAATTATCACAGTTTTCTCTGAAAATATTTCCTTTGAATCAGTATAGGTCTCCCTGGAAATCTTTTAGAATCAATTCCTTTTGGAAAAACAGAAGGTTCTACCAGAAAAAGGATTGAAGGATGAATAGATAAAGGATTAGTCACAGATTAAGCAGTGCATTCAAGACTCAGTGCTCTGTGCACGGTCTACAAGGTCAGGAAAACCTTACACAAGATTAGGGAAAATGTCCTAGTTTGTTTTCTATTGCCATGATAAAGATCAAAACCAAAATAACTTGTGGAAGAAGGTCATCTAAACTCTTAATCACAGTCCACCAGGAGCGAAGCCAAGGCAGGAGCTAAAAGTAGTATTAAACCCTGGAGGTAGGAACTGTCATGGAGACTAGAGAGGGATGCTGCTTACTGGCTTGCTCCTCATGGCTTGCTCACCTTACTTTCTTGTGCCACCAGGACCACCTGCCTGGGGGTGGCACCACTCATGTGGGCTGAGCCCTCCCACATCCATTAGTAATACACAGCACACTGTAACATCAGGACCACAGGAGACTATGGCCATTTTCTTCCATCAGTCAAATATCTGTAGCTACTTTTAAGAGCAGAGTTACTTTGTAAACATAATCTACATTAAGAATCAAGTTTCCCAGAACCCCAAAGCTGACCAAATGCTGATAATTACATTTCTGTATCTGTAACTATAAACAATATCTACACAGGGCAGTAGATTTTCAAGGCCATTTCCATCACTGATAAAGTGGGGGGCATTTGCAAAAGTCCTATTAAAATGTGGCTATTACTCAAAGCAAAGAATTTTCTCCTTAAAAATGTGAGGCTAAATCTTAACAAAAAAGTCTTGACTCCTCATACAAAAAAGCGTATGTGATTTGCACATGTGATTTAGAGGCTAAAAAGTATTAAAATACATGGGCAATTATCTGGGAGTAGAGGCTGGTTAACTGGGCAGCAAGAATAGGGATCTCCTTGGGTAGGGAGTGAAGTAGGTATAGCCAGAGACCATGCTGAAGGGATTGCAACTGTCTTAGGGTTTTACTACTGTGGACACCATGACCAAGGCAACTCTTAGAAGGACAACATTTAATTGGGGCTGGCTTACAGGTTCAGAAGTTTGGTCCATTGTCATCAAGGCAGGAGCATAGCAGCATTTGGGCAGGCATGGTGCTGGAGGAGCTGAAAGTTCTACATCTTCATCTGAAGGCTGCTAGCAGAATACTAGCTTCCAGGCAGCTAGGACAAGGGTATTAAAGTCCACACTCACAGGGCTATGCCTAATCCAAAAAGGCCACACCTACTTGAACAGGGCCACACCTTCTAATAGTGCCACTCCCTGGGTTGAGCATATACAAACCATCACAGCAACCATTTGAGAAGTAAGCAAGTGGCCACTGATTGGTACTGAAAGCCACAGCAGGTAGTTGGCCTGGGAGCACAGCACACAGGGCAATATGGAGCTGGGATCAATGAGGGTATATATGCTCTGCATAGTTGCCTTGGATTTGGACTTTTGTCTTTATTATGGAGATGTAGGAGCTGATGAGACCTCTCACTGGTAGTACATCATGGGAAACACTTAGGTGACTATACACCCTGCCTTTGGAAAGAATATTGGCTTTGGGAGTGAGCGGTATAAAAACCTGAGCTGGCTTTTGAGTCTCCCTCTGTTTTCTCACTCAGTGATGGATTTGTTCCCAGTATGCTTCTGCTATGGTGTCACAAGTCCCTCACCTGATCCAATGGACTCACTGATCTTAGACTCAATCCTCAGTTGTAAACTCTTTTATTTAGCCTGCCTCAGGTGCTCTGTTATAAACAATGTGATATTAACCATATTGGGGTTTGTTTTTTTTCTGCTTTTGTCATGAACAAAAACAACTTAAGGATAAAGGTTGATCTTAGCTCCTACTCTGTCATTGTGGGGGATGTGACGGCAGCTGGATTGTGAAGCAGCCGGTCACTTTAGAGGAGATCTCTGAATGCCTGCTGGTGTTCCGCTCATGTTCTCCACTTACATAAGCCCAGATATTGCCCACAATTAATATGGGTTGTCTTAGTCAGGATTTCTATTCCTGCACACACACACACACACACACACACATCATGAAAGGGTTTATTTAGCTTACATTTTCCACACTGTTGTTCATCACCAAAGGAAGTCAGAACTGGAACTCAAGCAGGTCAAGAAGCAGGAGCTGATGCAGAGGCCATGGAGGAATGTTACTTACTGGCTTGCTTGCTGCCCCTGGCTTGCTCAGCTTGCTTTCTTATAGAACCCAGGACTATCAGCCCAGGGATGGCACCACCCACAATGGGCCCTCCCACCTTCATCACTAATTGAGAAAATGCCTTACAGCTGGATCTCATGGAGGCATTTCCTCAAGGGAGGCTCCTTTCTCTGTGACAACTCCAGCTTGAGTCAAGCTGACACTCAAAACCACCCAGTACATAGGTCTTTACATATTAGTTAATGTAATCAAGATAACCCCCATAGGTCTATTCAGAGACCCATTTCCCAGGTAATCCTAAATTCTGTCCAATTGATGATTGTCACTAACCATCATATTGGCCAATACAGTAGAGATAAAGGTGTGGTCACTGGGAAATAACAGAGCAGATTGTGAGGCAGGGGTGGCACTTGGGGGCCACTGTCCCTGGCACTGAAGACAAGGTGAAGCACAGGAATAAGGAAGAAAAGCAGAAGGGCCCTGACTGATGGGCACTCTGGTAACTGAGACACCTTCAGCAGGTGACTTCTCTCACTCCCCAGAACAATCATGCAAAGGGGGGGGGGGGGATTATCCCATCATATAGGAGAGAACACTGAAATCCAAAGACACCATCTAGCTTTATCCAAATCACAATGGTTACATCCAGAGCAGCCAGAACTTGAACTCAGGACAGTTTGACTCCAAAGATACTGGCACTGTAGTCCCATGGGCCGCTGTTATAATTACAATTTATTTAATGCCAAATCTCTGAGAACACAGGCCCCCTCCCCCACCCCTACCCCGTGCATTCCCCTTCTGTTCCCCTCTAATGGATAAAGTGGGAAATGGTTACACCTATCTATGAATCCTACTTCAAGGAAGACAAGAAGAAAGCAGAGTACTGGATGAGCAGGCCAGAGCACACAGCCTCAGATGAGGTCCAACAGCCTCAGAGGGACCCACAGAGGATGGCGTTGACCCAAGAGAAGAGACTGTAACACAGAAGAATGGAACAGAATCAGGGGGTTTGATGAAACCAGGTTAGCCAGTGTGAAGGTTAATACTGTTAACTTGACCGGGACTAGAACCACATAGGAGACAGATCTCTGGGTATATCATCTGTGAAGTAACTTCTAGATTAGGATAACTGAGGTGGGAAAAAAAACACCCTAAATGGGCTACAGTCCTAGATTAAATAAATGGGAGGGGGCACCAGCTACTTCTCCCTCCCTGTCCCTCTTCTCTCTCTCCCCAATCCCCCAGTACTCTTACATTCTCGCTCTCCCTTCCCCTCCCCCCTTTCTTCTTTCTGACCTCTCATGCTCCCGCCTCCATGTGTTCCCCGCCATGGTGATCTTTTTCCCTAGAATTGTACACTGACGTAAAGCGTTCTTCTTTTAAAGTGATTCTTGCCAGGTAAGTCCAAACAAGTAGCTAATACATTCCTTGAATTGGTCATAGCATCCCAGGGCCTCTCCCAACACACAGCAAACTGTGAGCTCTGATAGGGACCAGTCCGAGGCACTAAGAATCAGGAAGAGGACGTCAGGATAGATGGTCTTTGTACCAACAGCCACTAATACTCTCTTGATTTCACATACTAAGGAAAACAAAAGCAATGTAATTATTTTTATCTTAAAATGTTTCTAACAAACATATTTGACATAATTACAGAACATACATATTTTAATATAAAGGTTAGTTTGTCATATGCTGTTTTCCAGTTTGATAATAGTTGATAGGTTGAGTATTATCCCAGGTGACATGTTCTTCAAATTAGGACTGAAATCAATTTGGTTTCAGAGCACCACCTGGTGGATTAATTACCAACAACCATCCAGAAATAAAGTGAATCAAGAGATCTCATGGCCATTAAAGGAATAATGAAAGAGTATGATCAACAATTTAATATTCACAGATAAAAAATACATCTGTCTTTGTACATGCAAGTTCTCTTGTGTCTGCATGTACCACAACCTGCATGTGAAAGTCCAGGGACAATTTGTACATGTCTCTTCTTTCTACCATGTGGATCCGAAGAACTGGACCCAGCTCTTCAGACCTGGTGGCAAACGCCTTTAGTCTACTCTGCCCACTATCTACAGCTTCAATAGATGGAAAGAACCTCAAGTACATACGTTTAATAATTCACTCAAGAAGACATCAAATCTGAATAAACCCAAGTCTGCAAGAGAACAGATTTAAATTAATCAGTTATCAATAACCTTCCAAACACACACATACACACACACTCACATACACACACACAAAGACATACACACATACACACAGAGAAACACACATATACGCACACATATATACTCATGCACATACACACATATATACTCATGCACATACACGTACACACAGACACATACATACATAACACTCAGACACATATCACAACACACACACACACAAATACACATGCACATACAGACACAGAGATACATACACACACAACACACAGAGACACACACACCATGCACATACACACAAACACATACACCTCAAACAGATATACACATACTACAACACAGAGAGACACACAACATATACACACATCACACACATACACACACATACCACACACATACAGAGACACACATATAAACACACAGACACATGCATGTGTGTGCTCTCATGCACACACAGCAGACTCAGGGTTTGCTGGTGAATTCTAGAAAGCATTTAAGGAAGAACTCTAACCTCCTCTGAGCTGAAGGGAGTACCCTCAGTCTCTACATTCCCAGGTCCCACATCTGCAGATTCAACCAATCACTAATTTAAAATACTTGAGAAAAGTTCATGGTACCAAACACAGGGGCTCCTTTTACTTAACTCACTGCTACTCATTTCCTAAACGATTCTGTGTGGTGACTCTTTACGTGCTGTTATACACTGTTAACCATGCTGTATAGCGTTTACATTGTACTAAGTATTATAAGTAATCCAGAGGCAGTCTAAAGCATCAAAGAGGATGTATAAAGGCTATCTGGAAATTCTGTGTCATTCTACATGAGAGACATGAGCACACACAGATTCTGGTATCACGGGGAAGGGTCCTAGAGCCCAGGGTTCTATGAACAACAGTAGTTTCTAATATCAAGACTAGACAACACAATGCAAAAACTGTGCTTTGGTTTGAACGTTTGTGTCTCCCCAAATTTACATGTCAAAAGCTAGTCCCACTGTTACATGTTTAAGGGGAGACCTTTGGTAAACAAGTAGGTCATGAAGGCAGAGCCTCTTGGATGGACTGGGATCCTTAGGAAAGATGCCCAAGGGAGTTTAATTCCTAGTCTTCACTTCAGAACAAAACGTGCTATGTATGGACCAGGAAACGGTGATCATTAGATGGTGACTCTGCTGCCAGCATGAGGTTAGGTCCCATATATCCCAGAGCTCTGAAGAAGAAACACCTGTCGTTTGCTAACTACCCGTCTCATAATATGTTGCTACAGCAGGCCAAAATGGCAGAAAAGTGAAACTACAGACTAACATCACTCAAAAGCATTGGTGCAGAGATCCTGAACAAATATCAGCAAATTAACCCAAGCAGTGTATAAAAGCCCTGCACACTCTTCCAAGTGAGACTTATCCCGGGCGTGCAAATCAGGCTCAATGCTTGAAAACCAGTTAACACAACTCAGCATCTCAATAGACTAAAGAAGAAAAGTCACACACCAATAAATTATTATTACAAATAAATAAGTTAATTAAAACAGGTAAAAATCCATGACCTATTCACAATAAGAAAAAGATTTCCCAATAAACTGAGACTAGAGGAGAACAGAGGGGACCCTTTATAGAAACCCATAACTGACTTACACTTTTTAAATTTTACCTAGTCTTTTAAAAAAGATTTATTTACTCAAGTATTTTATGTATGTAAGTGCTCTCTCTTCATGCACATCAGAAGGGTGAATCAGATCCTATAATAGATGGTTATGAGCCACCATGTGGTTGCTGGGAATTGAACCCAGGACCTCTTGGAAGAACATTCAAGTGCTCTTAACCACAGAGCCACCTCTCTAGCTCCCCAGCTGACTCACATTTAATGATGAGAAACTTGAAGCTGTTCTTCTAAAATCAAGAATCAGATAAAGACGTTCCCTCTTAACATAGTCTGGAAGTTTGAGCTAACGCAATCAGACTAGAAAAATAAATGCTTAGCAAATGCTTACTGTGAAGGAAGAAATACACTGGCTTTGTCCATGGAAAATGCGAGCTTCGTATGAGTCAGCGTGCATTACTAAATGAGATGCATGGGGAGACAGCTTCCTTTATAAAGAGAAAACGTTTATTTAGTTTGCAACTTTAGGTGTTCCAAGGCAATGTGCTTGTATTGGTTCAGAACTGGTGAGGCTTGTGTGGGGCTTCTATGGTTGGGAACACAGGGTAGGGCAAGCAGTTACATCTTGAGCCAGGACTGGGGAGAGAGAGAAAGGCTGACACCTCACACTGTCTTCTACAATGTCCCCATGACCTAAGGACAATAACCCCTTGCCCTTGAGCTAAGGACCTGCTCTGGGCTCTGCTCCTCAAAGGTTCCACAGAATTTCCCAACACTACCATCCAGGGAACCAAGCTTTTCAAACATGCTCACAGCTAACTAATATCCAAACCATAGATATATCTTTTACCTAAAGATAAATTTTTTGACCTAAAGAGAAAAAATCTAAAGAACCAACTGAAAACCTGATGTAACCAATAAGCATTTATGGTGTAACCGTAAGCATTTATGATGTAACCGTAAGCATTTATGATGTAACCGTAAGCATTTATGGTGTAACCGTAAGCATTTATGGTGTAACCATTAGCATTTATAGCAAGATGAAGGTCTGACGCCAAGTTAACAGTGTAAAAGTCAGTCACTCTGCCAGAAGCCAGGAGTGGATAGGTGAAAAACGTCACTTCAAACACAGCACCATTCACATTAGCACCTCTCAAAATGAAATTATTTGGTATAAAGATAACAAAGTATTATAAGATAATACCAAGAAAGCTTTCAGAACTGATGAAAGTAACAAAGAATAATGTGAATGGAAAGATAAATGTGTGTCCACACTGCTGAACACACATGTAATTTCTTTTCAGAACTGTTAGCTGTCCATGAGTTTCAAATAAGTCTCAGAAATAATTGCTCACTGTGAAGTAATTGCCAGGATTCAGCTTTCCACACACTCTAAAGTAGCTTTAATGCCAGCAGTGGGTGTGGCTTTTGTCTGAATTTGCTTTGGACTTTCAGAAGTCATCAATTTGTAACTCTTCCTAGGAGATTGGGTGTAATACGATTCTAAATTTCCATTTTATTCTTTGCTCTCCAGTAAGTGGCTACTTGACCAAGCAAACTTGTTTGGGAGCCAAATAGTTCACAATAATTACACGATTCTTTAAGAAGAACATTTTACTTATTTTTTGAATTATTACCAAGAAATGCCTTAGGTGACAGGGGTTGGTAGTTCTCCCGATCTTCCCATTCCCATTGTCTGAGCTCTGAAGTCAGGTTTTCTCTGTGGTCTGCCTAAACTGCTTAGGGAGACCTAAAGTAAGCCAATTCAAGTCTGTAGTGAGCTGTCTAAACTTCTCCTCATGGGAATCTAGAACAAGGTCAGAGGAAAACCTATGACAGATAGACATGGATTCCGAAACTGAAGGTCTTGTCAGGCGTGGTATCATTTGAGGACAACACTGACCCCACAGGAAGCTGTTCTTCAAAAAACATGGGGGGGGGGAGAGTCTTCCCAGCAAAGCAAAGCTAAGAGTCCTTGCAACCAAGACATTTCCCCCATAGTTCCTAATTCTCAGATTTCCGAGTTCCCGCTGTAGCTAAGAGGGCTTAGAAGAGACCACTTCCCAATTGTTTTAAAATACAGTGCAGTAGTAGAAAATCTGAGGAACAAGGAGACCCTATTACAGGGAGGTTGCTCTGAAAGGATGGCTCGTGACAACAGCTGTCCCAGAAAGTACCAGAGTCCACCACGGATGTAGACGGATGGAGGCTGAGGACTAGAGAGCTTTAGGTCCAGGGGAGGATCTGGCGGGGCAGGGGATAAGTCGCTTTGGCTTTGGCTAATTTGACTATTTCCCACAGGCTGGAGACTGTTAGGGTTGTCTCTGGACATCCAGCACCAGACTCGGGGATCAGAGAGGCAGGTGCACAGTGGTGATGAGTGTGAGAATCTGGTAACAGAGAAAGCTGTATCTGCGGACCGGCTGCTGATTGGTCTGCATGTGGAAAGCTTGCTCCTGGCTGTCAGAGTCCTCTTGAAGGAAGGGAAAGGCTGAGGCAGGAGGCTGAGGCAAGGTGATCTAAGCATATTGTTGAGTTATCTGGAACTAGGTGTACCCAGCACACGTATGTGGGTCAGATGTTAGTGTCAAGGCTGCAGCAGTTAGAAACAGGTTACATCACTCAGAACCGAGCATGCTCTGATACAGCTTCGGGAGCTACAGAGCCAATTAGAAGTGATTCTAAGCACTGAAGCTAAGTCCCCCTCTAACCTACCTCACTCCTTCTGCCCTATCGCCTTGACTTCATTCTCTCCATAGAAAAACGTGGGCCATGAGACCCAGACTCCAAAACCACAATAGCAAAAATTCCCACAAAGTGTTTCTTGATCCTTCATGGAAAGGACAGGAAACGCCAGAGTTTCCGCAACACTGCTCGCTGCTGGACCAGTCACACAGAAGTCGCTTCTGCCCACATCAACAATGGCTGACTTTTTCCCCCTGGAATTGATGTATTATATCATAGCATGGTTATTCTTGGCAAAGGTGCTTGAGATGGGTAGGGTCAGATGCTGTTAAGCCTGTGACCTGAGTCTGCAACTCTAAGATCAACAGGCCTTCCTAGTAGGTGTGGCTCCAACTCAAGGCACCAATCAGCTCGACTCTCCACACCTTGAACTAGGAACTCAGCAGACAGACATATTCTGCTCTCTCTCTCCCAGTGTGTGGGGATGCAGTAACTCTATCCAGCGTATACTCACTAAGTGGGTCATGCATTTTTGTGGTCTGTCTTTCTTCTTGGATTAGAGACTCCCTACTGGCAAAAGTAGTCTGTATTTCTTATTTCCTTTCTCCGAGCCTTCATTCTCTTTATAAAAAAAAAAGTTCATGACGTAAAAAGGAGGCATACGCATAAATGAGCTCTCCGGATACTGTTGTATCCAAACGAAGGGGGGAAAAAGTGGAATAAAAATAAACTGAGCTACTTTTAGGCTGCTTGGCGAATAGTCTTGAAGTGTCTCTAATCTAGTCTCGCCTCACAGTCTAGTCAACTAGTGTCCTCATTCGGAGAT
Organism: Mus caroli; assembly: GCF_978045245.1. Classification (NCBI taxonomy): domain Eukaryota; kingdom Metazoa; phylum Chordata; class Mammalia; order Rodentia; family Muridae; genus Mus; species Mus caroli. The sequence goes on from NW_028227259.1 coordinate 79,019,618, forward strand.
AATGCTATAGATAGCTGCCTTGAAATAAGTTGTGGTGAGAACATGAACCATATGTAAAACAAGTACACAGAGATGCAGAATATATATTAGCTATAGCTTGCATGTATATTATAAAATCTAAAAACGAATCTTTCCTGAAGAATTCATGCTTGTGCATGCGCGCAATGCTACTGGCCTGCCTGATCTGGTGGCGCTCCAAGAACAGAGTGAGTGGCAGAATAAGAGAAGGTTCCAGAAATAGATGCAAACTTATGGGATTTATACATCAGTTTTAGTCTCTTTATCTGTTCCATCATTCACTTATTCGGCAAATACTTATTAGCTAGGCATTGCTGGGCACCATTTTAAGGTACCGGAAGTAGAATCATGATAAGGTTTTCTCTTATTTTATTTAATCTACAGCATTCCAATGAAGGATGTACTATTATAAGTACATATTTAAATATAATTATCTGTATAAATTTCCACATTTCTACATGGAAAACAAGTCTGAAAGAAGTGACTCAGCTTCTCCAAGTAGTGAATGTAGTCATGGGTCTCAGACTGTACAAAGGGCTGGGTCATCCACATAAATCACCAATTAGGAAATCATGCCACAGGCTTGCCCACAGGTCAGTCTGGTAAGGGCCATTTCTCCATTGAAGTTTCCCTCTTCTCCAATGGCAATAGCTTGTGTCAGGTTGAGATAGAACTAGTCAGCATACCTAACACATAAAATAAAAATAAAAGTTAACAGGTATTTTTTTTTTCACAGGAAACCTGTGACTTAGGAAGCCGAATGTTTCCTGATAGTGCTCTTGAACCCTCTATGCAAAGGAACAATTAAAACCCTAAGTCACAAAGTAAGAGTTTCACTGGGTTCCCATACACACAACCTTGCAATCCATTCTACTTTTCTTTGATCAAGCTATACTCTTACGTAATAAACACTAGTCATAAAATAGTCGAGAGTTCATTTTACGAAATAAATACATTTCAATAGCACCAATATTTTCAAAGCACTTTTTAAAATTTCATGTAAGCATAGAGACCCATCATGGTCCTCTAAAGAGAGTATCTGAAACTACAGTGTAGTTCTGTCCCTGGATAACAAAGGACATACAATGAGAGTATATGGTGTCTACTTAAGGTGAACTATTGCTGGATCCTGAGTTAAAAAAAACAAAAACAAAAACACATCACAACAACAACAGCAAGAGCAACAACCACAACAAAAACCCATGACAGAACAGGTCAGTGTTTGGACTCCCTGACTACTGAAACTCAGACAGGCCTCTCCGGAGCACAGACTTTGTAACAGACTCTAACACTGGCTTAGGATGGCTGACAGACTGGCCCTAACGCAGCTGTCAACCCAGATCTCTGCTTCTGCCACATATTGAAATCCACCTCAAGTCACCATGTTCACACAGCACCTTTCCACCCTAAAGCTGAGAATATGTGCTCAGAAGCAATCTATAGACTGAGCACCTCTGCTCCCTCCTGAGTTTTTACAGCTTCCTAGAGTCCAGGTGCTGAGATGCACTCCATGGGAACCGCAGTCAGAGAGGTTCCCAGTGTTGTAGTGGGTCCCAGCATCTCCATTCTTCACCCCTGCATCTTAGGCAGTACAGCTCAGTGACTGGACACCCTGGTGTCACCATTGGACAAACCTACACTGTAACCATCACTGGCCTGGCGACTCCCTTTCAGTAACTCACCACCTTCCTTTAGTTCACTGCAGAAACGGAAATGATAAGGACTGTCCGGGCTGCACTGCCGGGCGCTTATGTGTGTTCAGTCAGTATAAGCAGTGGAACTGTTTTTGAGTCTGAATGCAGAAAGCCATCCATCACCACAACTGTCACAGTCATGGTGACAGTGATGAACAGAGATGGTGTACTTGTGCTGAGCAGAGGACCACTCCCACTGGGGCAGGGTCCCCAGAAGGTGGTACTGAGAATGTCTAACTCTGTGGCTTAAGCAAGCAGCATGTTTTCCCTGAAACCTTAAACTTTACCCTCTCTCTTTCCCAAACAAGTACAGCGGCTTTAACTCCTCGGCACCAGCTAGTCACCATTATCTGTGAATCTGAGGACAAAGTGATCCTGAGCCTACCCTCCATTTCAGCTCCACACAGCTGAGCCTTCCATCTTTGCGTCCTTGTTCTCCAGAACCACAGGCTATCTTACACATGCCTGCCTTGAACCACAGGCTGTCCCACACATGCCTGCCTTAAACCACAGCCTTGAACCACAGGCTATCCCACATGTGACTGCCTTGAACCACAGGCTATCCCACATGTGCCTGACTTGAACCACAGGCTATCCCACATGTGACTGCCTTGAACCACAGGCTATCCCACATGTGCCTGACTTGAACCACAGGCTATCCCACATGTGACTGCCTTGAACCACAGGCTATCCCACATGTGACTGCCTTGAACCACAGGCTGTCCAACACATGTCTGCCTTGAACCACAGGCTATCCCACATGTGCCTGCCTTGAACCACAGGCTATCCCACACATGCCTGCCTTGAACCACAGGCTATCCCACATGTGTCTGCCTTGAACCACAGGCTATCCCACACATGCCTGCCTTGAACCACAGGCTATCCCACATGTGCCTGCCTTGCACTAGGCAAATCCACACCCAACTGACCACCAGCCGTGCAGCAATACGAATAAAGGAAAACAAAATTGGCTTCAAGCTACTTAGAAAATGACTATTCGGTTTAAACACTCACGGAGCTTAAGCTATCTCAAGTCTTAGTCTCTGATGCTATCTCAAGCTAATTCAGGCTATCTCAACTCACAAATTCTAAAGCTCCACTAATGGCTTTTCCCCCTCATCCTTTTCTATCTACTGTGCATTCTTATTGAGCAGATGAAAAAATTAAATTAATTAGATTTTCTTCTTTTGCCAAGTTTTGCAGTATTTGAGAAAAAGTAAAAGCATTTTATTGATTCAATGGTGAATCTGAAAGGCTTTCAGATCTGTCCTCTGGGGAACAAGTGCTCTAAAAGTATAGATTTTTTTTTTTAAGTAAAATGAAGGGCTGAAAATAAATGAAGAAAGGAATGTTGGGGTTGTGACGATGTTTGACTGTGTTCCTTAAACTACCTGTGTGATGATTTTATTTGTAACTTAGTTAAAATAAAAAGAATGTAAGATAGATCTTTAATAAATTTATTTTATTTTATTTTATTTTTTCGAGACAGGGTTTCTCTCAGGCTGTCCTGGAACTCACTCTGTAGACCAGGCTGGCCTGAACTCAGAAATCCACCTGCCTTTGCCTCCCAAGTGCTGGGATTAAAGGTGTGAGCCACCACTGCCTGGAATAAATGGATTTTTTTTTAATGAAAAAGAAGAAATAGTTGTCATGTAACTGAATTGCCCTGGAAACAATAGTACCTTATTGATAAAGCTACCTGTAAGTCAATAGTCAGGAGGTGTGGGAATTAAAAAAGATGGGGGGTGGGGGTGGGGGTGGGGTGGGGAGGATAGCCCACATCCGGCCAGAGTTCCTCCTATGCTCTGGACAGGCAGACGTAGGTGGCTGCCAGACGCTTTCCAATCAGCCCCAGGTGGGCATCCAAGCCTCTGACCCACTCAACAGGGGGTGGACAAGGGGCAGCCCCCAAAACCAAAAGGGGCCCCAGGGTTACACCCTGTAGCCCAGGATTATGGGAGAGAGGACTGAGGGAAGAGAGGTTCCCACACAGGCAAGAGTCTGAGCAGCTGAACAGAGACAGTCTATGGTTTTAGAGCTTTACTGTAGAAATGCAGGGGGAAAGAGAGAAGGTAGAAAGAGAGAGAAGAAAGGTGGAAAGACTAAGAGGGAGAGAGAGAGGAAGAGAGAACAAAGAGAGGAGAGGAAAGAGAGGAGAGAGGGGTAAGAGCAAGGTAGCAAGAGGAGTGAGAGGAGTGAGAGGAGTGAGAGAGAGCCAAAAAGCCCTTTTTAAAGCATGCTGCTATCTTTTCTGTTGCTAGGTAACTGGGGAGGAGTTTAGCCTGAAGGTCAGAAGCTTGGGACATTGCCTACATGACTTCTAGCCATGCTTTCTTGTGGAGGCTGTGGGGGGCGGTAACTTAGGCAGGAGCCAGAGTTCCAAGAGCATGAGAGAACTCCTTCTGTCCCATGTAGGCGAATTATCACCACCGGGTCCCAGGGTTCAGCATCCCAGCTCGACTGGAGACCAGCCTGTCTGTGCATAGCCCAGTGACCCATAAGGAGGTAATAGGAAGGAGTTTGCCGTGCAAAATAAGACAGAGAAGATCTCACACAGGCAGAACAAGCTATATGAAGTGGAAATGTCTATGATGCTTGAAACAACACTGAGTAGTAAATTAACACTCTCTCTCTCTCTCTCTCTCTCTCTCTCTCTCTCTCTCTCTCTCTCTCTCTCTCTCTCTCTCCTTCCTTCTCTCTGTCTCTGCTCTCCTCACCACCAACCAATGCTCACTGCTCACTGACAGACCACTTCACAGCACCTTCCACTAAAGAGGACATACTTTCCCCAGCCATAGATCCTGGGCTTCAGGTTTACCATGAACGTTTCCTTGGTCATCAGGATGCCAGAAGCTACAACTTGACAGTGTCTCCAAATGCACAGCTCATGGTCTATCTCCATGCCTATTAGTGACTGATCTCAAGAGCCAAGGAGAGGCATGCAGAACTGCACATTCCCAAGGCACCTGAAGCAAAGCCTTCCCGTGCATAGAACCTCTAGCAGCCAGTACTTGCCTACCCAACACCTATGTGGGCCAAAGAGATGAGCAACCCCAAGAGAAAGAAGTGTGTGGAGCCAGAGTTTGCAGGGAATATCTAGACAGAGTGATTGCAGTTAGATCAAAGACCCACATGAGCTGAAGACAGTCAGAGCCACAGAGCCTGTAACCAGGGATGTCTCGTATAGGACGTTCCAGGTAGAGCATAGCTACTACCTACAGCCCCATTTCTCCTTCTTGCTGCCATGGCCAAAGGATCTCTAGAGGAAGCAGGCTGTCATCCTTGAAGAGAAATCATGGCAGAGGTAAGACACTGCTTTCTTGGGTATGGAAGATTTTTCTGACTAGCAGAAAACTCCAAGAAGAACCTGCAATGGAGTCAACAAGCTTCCCTCAGGAGGAGGAGACCAATTTCTTGTTCCTGAACTAAATGTCCATCCTGGGCCCAGTGGAGGCTCTGACTGGAGAAGCAAAGCTTCCTGGGAGGGCACGGCAGTTGCTCCCAAATGTGTGGTATTGTAGAAACTGTAGAATCACTTCTGATCTAGAATGTTCTTAAGCCAGATACTCTACTGACACAAGCTAATAGCAAAAGAGATGACTTGGGGCCCCGTGGCTTCTCTGTTCTCTACAGTGCTCAGCGCTTGTGAAGGGAGATCACAGAATCTGCTTCAGATTTGGTGGGGGAAACAGGAACCTCAACAGAAAGGTGGGGCATGAGGGTTGCCTCAGAGATAGCCTTTGGAGGGACCATCAAGAAGGTGAAAGTCAGCACCGTCAAGGGAAAGTATCCACAGAGCATCAGAAGAGGTGAGTCAGGCTTTCTCTTAAAGAGACCATCAAGCCCCCTGTACCTCATCTCTGCCTCTCTAAACTGGAGTGGAAATTGGAATCTCGAGACAGATCACACCACCTCTCTACCCAAGTGGCTGTCAGGTCGTAGCTCTAGCTTTTCCTGGCACACAGGAAGAAGACAAATTTAAGGACGGAAGCATTAGACTGAGGAGAATTAAGTTTTACCAACTGAAAATGATTGCATAATTTTGGAATTGGGCTAAGATCATGTTAAGGGTATTTCCAACCAAGTAAAACAATAAAACAAATAAAAGCATTTCATATTTTTATGTCTATGCCTTGAGACTCTTCTCCAAACCAATGGAACCTATTAGTCCTTAATGCAGAGACACCAGGGGAAGTACATGAGGTCATCTCCAGTTATTTTTCTAGTTTCCCCCATTGGTTTCTTCTTTGAACCATCGATTGTTGAAGGACAAACTGTCTAGGTTGGGTCTATGTAGCTCAGGAAAACTACAGGAAGGAAGAGTCACATTTGGGCATAATGGGCTTGAGCTGGGATGCTAATGACAGTGAAAATGATAAGACTTGATGAGGCCATGTAAGCGGAGTTGCACAGAGGAGTCCTAGGACCCTCTGCATGGGGACATGAAGCAGCTATGCTGTCACATGTGATAGTGAGAAGAAGACCCTGTGACAAGAGGACAATAGGGCAATGTTGTATCTTAGAAGAGAATGCTTCGTGCAGCAGAGAAAGCACAACCACAGTGGCTTTGGGAGATGGGGTCTTTATAGTGATCAAACAGCTCCAATGGAGATGGCTGTAGGGACAGGCACAACTGTAGAAGCACCCAGGCTTCAGGGAGACCCAGCAAAAGGCAAGGACCATCAGGGCAGTGACTGTGACTATGAGAAGCACGTGAGAGTGTGCTATGACAGGCCATTAAGTTCCAAAGTGCAAGATGGGCGGGAGTTTAGGAAATTAAGAGGACTATGAAACTGGTTCATATGTGAGGAAATACAGAAGGACCCAGACAATATGGAAGGTCTAGGGTGAGTGGGCGTGGCCTGCAGGTGGGCTGTGAAGAACAATGTCATTAATTCTGAGAAGTCTTTGGGAGAGGGTGGGTGCCCAGGTCAAGCTGAACAGCATGAGGACACTGGATATTAATTCTCTCATGCGGACCTCAGAGCATGGCACTATGCATCAAAAGACAGAGTATGACTGCCTCCTCTATCTGCCCTTAGGAAGAACCAGCAGTGAAGGCACCACAGGGAGAAAGGACTGGAAAGGTCATTTACCCCAGCTCTGCTCCAACTGTAACCCAAAGGATTAGCACTGACTGCCTCAAGTAGGACCGACATTCATGGTGTTAGCTATTAGCAAGGATTTGCATCCCTCTTGTTATTGGTGTGAATTAGAAAGTTGCAAAATTCCAGGCATACTTTGGAACAGAACTAGGGCTCTAGACCACATTTGAATACTGATAACTTGAATGAATCTAGAATTAAAACACACAAATGATCCACAGGAAGGAAGAGAAGAGGCATAAACAGGACCTCTTTTAAAGGTCCTTTCTTACCTTCACCACTGAATGGAGTCCTCAGAGCAGAAAGCAGTCAGAGTGGAATCTGCTGAACACTACAGATGTGATTTGGGTGAGTATAAAGTTGTTATTGTGATAGAATCTTCTTATACAGTGCTGCTTTTAAATGTAATACTGTATTATCAAAATGACTGAGTGGATGACTAGATGATAAAATTATATACAGTATACCATATAATGTGCCTGCTTAAAATGACTCACATCTATGTACATGTGCCTATAAGATATTATTAAGTCAAGTAATAGAACTTGAAAGTGGATGCAAAAAGGTGATAGATGATAGATAGATAGATAGATAGATAGATAGATAGATAGATAGATAGATAGATAGATCTAAGATAGATAGATCTAAGATAGATAGATCTAAGATAGATAGATCTAAGATAGATAGATAGGCAGATAGATAGGTAGGTAGGTAGATAGATAGATAGATAGATAGATAGATAGATAGATAGATAGATAGATAGAATATAGATAATAGGTAGATGATAGAGTTCAGGGAACAGAATCTGATCCTCCTCAAGGGCAGCCAAGATAGATACATAAATACATAGATGATAGATATTTATATAGTTACAAATATGATAGATGGATAGGTGATACAAACATAGATAACTACTTGACAGACATAGATGGATAGATGGTGCTTCTGGGGTTACTTCTGGAGGATTAAATTCTGCCTGTCCTACCTTAAAGTTTCTTCAACCTTTCTTTTTCACAGTATCCAACTGCAACTCAGGAGAATCACAGACAAAGAAGGGTCTTATTTTTCATGGTTAGTAGATAGTTTGGGTGTGTGAGTACACGGAGACGAAAATCAACCTCAGATTTTGTTCCTTTGTCTTGGCTATAATATTTTTCTTTCTTTCTTTTTATTTTTGTCCAGAAACAAAAACTTGAGGAAAAAATTTCACTGGGATCTGGGCCTGGCCCAAAATGCTAGGCTGACTGTTCAGTGAGCCCCAAACAGCTGCTGATCTCTGCTTCTCAGCCCTGGGACCATGTGACTGACTATGTCACCATGCCCAGCTGTTTATGTGGGTCATTAGACTTAAACCCAGGCCCAAAGCAAGCATTTTACCAACTGAATCATCTCCCCAGCCCCAAGGTTCTGGTCTTTGATCATGATGGAGAGAAGATATGATGATACATTTCAATTGACAAGTCAACTGGACTTAGAATCTCCTAGAGTTCTCTGGATAGGTCTTTGAGCGAGTTCCTAAGGAAACCTGAGAGGGAATGTGGGCGACTGGATAAGGATCGAATGGAGCACGGCATCTGAGCACCACCATTCCAGGCTCTCCACTTCCTGGTCTCCCCAGATGTGAGGAATCAAAGCTTCACGCCCTTCACCCTGTGAACTCTGCCACACCTTCTCTGCCATGCAGGACTGTCTCCCCTGAAGGTGGGAGCCAAATATAACCCTTCCTCCCTTAAATTCCTTTGGTCTTAGTGATAAAAGCCTAGAGCTCAACCATACAACTGGAGGGCATGGAGAAGCCCACCGTACCCCCACAGCAGATTAAAATACCACAGTGTGGAGTTGGCACTGCCAAGAAGCATCCTCAGGGAGGCCAAAAGACTGGGTGACAGGAAGGAGTGGGGGAAAAAAATGAGTGGACATGTTTCTGACCACAAGTAAGTAACTCCTGAGGACATCAGGATAATGAGGAAGACCCCAGAGAATAAATGAAATTGGTCATGGCAAGCAGGCAGTCTTTAAAGGCATGCGCCTTTAATCCCCAGTGCTTGGGAGGAAGGAGCAAGTGAGCAACTCTGTGAGCAAACTCTGTGAGTTTGAGGCTCGCCTGGTCTACACAGTGAGTTCCAGGACAGCCTCGGCTGTACATAGAAACCCTGTCTTGCATAAAACAAACAACAAAAATCAATTGGTCACCAAGCACTATCCATAGTTCAGACACCAATATGAGTCAAGCTGCTTTGTCACCAGAGGCCTGAGCTGGGCCACGTGAGGCCTTCACATAGTCTTTCAAATGTGGTATCAGTTCTTCAGCCTGCCCAAGAGCATGAATCCACACCTCTTCTTGGTCCTTGGAAAACTATGCTTTGCTATGTCCGTAGGACTGCTGTCTAAGTCTATTTGGTATTGCTATAACAGAATATCTGGTGCTGAGTAATGTTTAGCAAAAATAAGTTTATGTTTTAGTTCTAGAGCCTTAAAAGTCCAATATCAAGGGGCTGGGTCTGTGTGCTGTGTATCACACAGCAGAGGGTGTACATAGCAAGAACGAGGCAAGCATATTCCTCCTCTTCTTTTAAAGATTTTCATCTCATCATGCTTGCCCCGCCCGTGATCTGTCACTCAAAGGTCCTCTCCAAATATCATCAATTTGAGAGTTGAATTTCCACAAGAAATTTGGTTCAACCCATAGCAACTCCATTTGAATTTAGGTCAGGGCTTCATTAGCCTCTTGGTGGAGCCTGTCAGACTGTGAAGCTTGTCTCTCAAACTCAAATTTCTCTGCGATAAGATCATAGAAATTCATGAACTATTCAATTTACCTTCGAGTTTTTAATCATCTTTTCTATGACATTTCTTCATTTGACATTGCAAAAAAAGAAAAAAAAGAAGAACTCTGCCTTCTCTGGATATTTAATCAAACACTGGTCACCTAAGGGTTCACTCTCAAGGAACAAACCCCAGAAATCACTGAAAATCACTGTATTTGTTCTTGGTTTGAAGCTAAATGGCTAAGTATTCATAAATAAAATGGAGCCTGGCCACAGTTGACTCATGCCTCCATTCAGTAATGAGGCTGAACTTCCAGCAAAACTAAGTCTTTGATTTAAGAGTGTGCCATGGGCTCAGTTGGGAAGCATAATAAATAATGAACGCTGGAGGCTGGAGAACGGCAAGCTGGTACAACTCATTCATCAGACCCAGCTGCAAACAGGGAAGCGGATGACAAATGCACACAGGGCTTCTTTTCAAGCATTAACACATTGCTACTTTAAAACATTGGTTCTGATGGCGAAATTCCTCTCTGCAGGTACTTTTTTCTTTTTTTACCCCCCTCCCCGCCCCATAACCTTAGCACATTGCCAGGGCCTCTGGAGACTAAACAAATTGCTAACTTAAAAATTCATTATAGCATCTGCTCCCTTTCCAAGACATAAATTCCACTCGATAGCATTTGTTCTTCTGGATCCAAAGACTGTAATCATCAAAGATGCATCTTGTCCATTTAAAATCTACTAGATATAGTTTTTGGGTTTTGTTTTGTTTTTTTTAAACACACACACCACACCACACCCAGAAGTCTTAAATGGAAAGTGAAAACACCCCTAGCCAGCATGTTCACTTGCGCCATATAAGCAACATCAATAGTGATGACCAGGGTGGCGCCGAAAGGCCTGGTTCTTGGGAAGGAACTATGGAGTGCTTCTAGTCTGCATGTAGGCTAGCGAAATGACAATATGATCCAAGGCCCAGAGCCACTGTTAGAAGTTCATATTCAAAAGACACTTAATTCCATGTAGCTGTGCAAAAACTAACATTACCCTGAGATGGATAGAACTCGTGTATGTCCCAGGAGACATTGGCTCTCTAGAGTAACACCCAGCTCCAAGGAGACAGACCCAGCCAGAACTACGAAGGGCCACTGAGAAATGGATAAAGTAAAAACTGGGGCATAATTGATATTCCTTTGTTTTAAATAAACCTGTAGCTGTCAGGCCATGATTAAGAACTAGACTTTCTTTCTCTGGTTGCTTGAAGCTAAATTCCCAACTGACTTTAGTTCCAAGCACCTCTCAAAAACATAGTCCATAGAATCATATAGCAGAGGTGGGTATAATAAATGAAGGAATTAGAAACCTATTAAAGAAAGCAGAAAAGCCCACAGGTTACTAATGGATAATATTCTGCTCTAACAAAATGGAATGCTTTTCTTGTTTTGTTTTGTTTTGTTTTGTTTTGTTTTGTTTGGTTTGGTTTGGTTTGGTTTGGTTTGGTTTGGTTTGGTTTGGTTTGATTTTTCGAGACAGGGTTTCTTTGTATAGTCCTGGCTGTCCTGGAACTCACTCTGTAGACCAGGCTGGCCTCGAACTCAGAAATTCACCTGCCTCTGCCTCCCAAGTGCTGGGATCAAAGGTGTTTGCAACCACGCCTGGCTGCTTTTCTTGTTTTTTTTTTTTTGTTGTTTTTTTTTTTTTTTCAGTGCTAAGTGTGGAATGCAGGGCTCCATGGTGTCTAACTAAGAGCTCTGTTCCTAAGCCACATTAGCTACCTCCCTCCTTTTTGGATGCAATGACAGATAAGTGGAGGCAAAGAGAACAATGTGATCAGGGCCATCTATAATAACTCTGAGAGTGGCCAGTGGCCATAAGTCATCCCAGATTATATGAGAAATAATGCCACTTTGAAGAGGCAGTATGACCTCACTTCAACTTGACCTTGATATTATTATAGCTGATGAGAAATGTGTCACTCGGTGGAGTAACAGCCCAACCGGAAATGGGTACTCAAAAAAGTTAGTGGTAAAGACCAGCAGTGTCAATCACAACAGGATCATGTCTCTTAGAGGTGTCTCTTAGAGGGCTTAAATGTACCCCTGCTGTCCCCACAGCCAGGATAAGAAAGCCCTTGGAACCATTTACATAAACTCACTTCAGTCTTCCCTTCCCTTAGCAGCTCTCTGACTGTGAATTCAGTCTCTCAAGTACCCTAGTACTGGAAGGACTCATTAGGTGATAAAAAAAAATGAATATTTTAGTGACTGGGAAGAAATGTCCCATTAAAATTAATAAACCAACAAGCATATTTATCCACCATTCTCTCATAAGTTAATATGAGCCTATCGTATTCGCTTCGTCGGGGCGTATCCCATGGGGTACCAGCACAGAAACTTCTGGAACTGCAAATCTAAAATCAGACCAGACAATAGGATTTCCACTATCCAGTGATTCAGCAAGACAACCAGCTGGCTAAGCCACCCCCTTGGGAATCCTGTCCCTTGTGTCAAAAAAAAAAAAAAAAAAAAGATTACCAATACATAATTGTCTTATTATTCTGTGAATTTAACACTAGATGACTATTTGAACCTGAAAGGAGCCCTGCAAATCAAAATCCAACACTAAACACATTAGACGTTACAAGAACAGGCCCCATATCTATCTTCTAATATCTAGCAGATTTTAAGAAATTAAAAAGTTAAAAAAGAAAAGCATTCCATTAATATTTGTGTCTATTTATTTTATTTAAATATTTGTGTCTGAGTGTTCCACCTGAATGTATGTATGAGTATCACAAGCATACAAGCATACCATTGGGTCCCCTGGAACTGGAGTTATGGATGGTGATGAACCACCAGGTAGGTTACGGGAATTGAACCTGGGTCCTCTATAATCCTCTACAAGAGCAATAGTGCTCTTAATGGCTCATTCATTTCTTTAGCCCTTTGAGAAGTATTTTCAAATGAATTAAATTTTAAGAAAGGGGGGAAAGATTTAAAGCCAATGTCTCTCCAGGAAATTAAACTACTGATGAGAAGTGACGTTTTTAATAAGGTTATCGTGTCAAGTGGTTTCTAACCATCTGGAGCAACTCATAAAAGTTTTTAGAGAGAAAAGAACTATGTATAAATCAGTCAAGTAATTGGAGTACAAAATATTATGTCATTCATTGGAGTACAAAAATATTATTATGCAAACTGCTTTTGTTTGTATCAGTCAACTCTCTGTTACTGCAACAAAATACCTGACATATATAATGTATAAAGAGGAAAGGTGTATGTAGCTCATAGTTAGGAAAGTTTCAGCCCATGGTCGGAGGCAGCACTTCATAGAGGAGGTATGTGGAGAGCAAGGTTCTTTTTCTTATGATCAAGGTTTGAAAAGGAGGAGGGAGAAGTTAGAATCTCACAGTACTCTCAAGGGCAGGCTCTCAGTGACAAGACTCTCTCCCAGTAGGCTCCATGTCTTAAAGTTTCCACTCACTCCAAACAGTCCCAAGCTGGAAACTAGCCCTTTAACAGGAGCCATTAGAGAATACGACAGATTCAAGCTACAGCCCAGCTTTAATATAAGTATAGATTGAGATTATCTTAAAATGATTCTTGTGTGTTTGTTATCCTACTTGAAAAAAAGAGGAATCTCAAAGTCCACAGTATTTGGCACTCAGGGATATGCATCCAGAAACCGATGCATCTACTAAACTATGCTGGAGAGGGAGAAGGGTGGGTCATAAGAAGACAGCAAACTACAGATGGTCCTTCTGTGAAGGAATCTATTGTGGATGATAGACAACATGCAAATCATTGACAAGAAGACTCAGCAAGCTTTTACACACAATGTAGATGTTGCTGGTGTGTGTGTGTGTGTGTGTGTGTGTGTATAAGTAACTTTTATTCTCCTGATATCTCATCTTGGAGGCTTACTGCCTTTATCTGCTAATAGGTTTAGTTCTGGAAGCTTCTAGCCTCTGTAAAATCTAACCTAGGCCTAGAATATTTTCAGCCTCTGAGACTTACAGCTCAATAAGCTTACCAGTTCTAGTTCTTTCTGAGCTCTAACTCAGAACTCTGGTTCAACTCAGCTGTTCTGGCTCAAATTTCCTTTTCAAACTGACTGAGTCAAGCTGGCTTCTTTCTGCTTCTCACTGAATTGCCCTGCTTGACCTCAAACTAGCTCTAACAATCTGTTTTAACCTTCTGGCTCCTCCTTCTCATTCTCTGGCCCATTCTGTCTTTACCTGTATCGAGCTTGTTCTTTCTTCAGCCTGTTTCTGTAAAACAACTCGTCCTCTCACTGTACTGCTCTTTCGTAAGTTGCCTCTCTTTCCTATCTGGTCTCATGAGAGTTGGGCATATCCTATTCTGGTAAATCTTTCTCTGATTTATCGCTTTGTATGCCACTCAGTTAGATATCACTTTCAAACATGGGTGCTTCCTTCTACAAACTAACTTTACTTTCATTGTTTGGGATTAAAGGTGTGTACTAAGGCCATGTTTGTATTCCAGCCAGAGCAGCCATGCATGTTACTGGATTAAAATCAATCTCTCTCTCTCTCTCTCCCTCCCTCCCTCCCTCCTTTTCTCTCTCTCTCTCTCTCTCTCTCTCTCTCTCTCTCTCTCTCTCTCTCTCTCAGAGAGACAGAGAGAGACAGAAAGACAGAGAGAGACTCATATTCTTTGAACACTTGAACAGGTTATACAAGGTATTTTAAATACACTCAATACCTTCAACTACTACCATCCTCACCTTCCCATCCTTTCCCACCCAACTTTGAGATTGTCTTTCCTCCTCCCCCTCCTCCTCCTCCTTCCCTATCTTCTTTTCTCACTAAGTTCAGGTTTTGTTGCCCACCTCATCTTGGGAGGCTGCCCCAGTGTGTAATAAATCTATATCATCAATAAAGAAAACTGACTCTCCTCTCTCTTAACAGATATTGAAAGACTCCAAAACTCCCAAAGGGAGGCACTTACTCAAGCCTCGGGTCAGCCGCGCACCCAAGAAGACACTGAGACCAAACTTAAGATATATAGAGAGTAAGATTTAATACTACAGCAATGACAAGAAAGAACATAAAAAGCACATATACCAGATATCTGGGGTCGAAACTCGCAGAGGAGATTCGGCCATTAGCCCAAACTTTTCACAAGCTTTTATAGGAAATAGCCAGGTAAAAAGTACAAGTTTTACGTCACCAAGGTGTTCTGCCAAGGGGCTTTACATAACCAAGGGGTCGTGTCCTATATTTTGGCAATGTACTCGATCTATTGGAACATTCTGGGACAGTACCAGGAGGCCCCTATCTCAAAAATGTTCTTGGCATAGTCTTCAGTTGGGAGGGGTAGGACTAGGTTTTTTCCAGGAGACCCCTTTATCTAAAAAATGTTCCTGGAGCAGTTTCTAATTGGGAGGGGGTACCTTGGGGTAAAAAGTTCAGGAGTGCTCCGGGAACTATCTCTGGATGGGAGGGGTAAGAGAACTCTGAGCTGAAGAGTTCATGGAGAGTTCAGGTGTCCAGTAATTAACTCTTTCAATATTAAATGCCAATGTCTCTTCTGCTAGTGGTAGATTTTGTGTCCACCTTCTCCATCTATGCTGGGATTTTTTTCTGGCTGAGTCACTTTATATGGTGGTATACTAACATATTCTGAGTCTCCTGACACAAGCTCTTCATGTATTACAGTGTCAGAGAGTAGGGTTTTGAACATCTAAGCTATCCCAGTATTGCTATAAGTCAATCTGTGAAGTCTCAGAAAAAATAAACTCTAGTGAGAGCTTTATGCTAATGAAACAGGCCAATCACAGAAAGTCAAATACTGGTGACTTTACTACATGAAGTAGTTGGGGGAGTCAAATCCAGAGAGGCAGAAGGCAGAAGAGAGGTCAGCATGGCTAGTGGGAGGGCAGAGTGGAGTGATTGTTTAATAGGTACAGACCTCTGTTAAGGTAGTAGACATTGTTTGGAGATGAACGGGGTGGGGGATGTACAACAACATGAATGTTCTTAATCACACCCTTAAAGCATAAAGTGATCAATCTCATATGAGTTTACAAGTCTAGTGAGGAACTCCTCACTTGCTGGACTCTATGGGAGCCATTCAATGGTGAGACCAGCGACCCAAGGCATCATCCCCTGCTCATGGGGTTACTAGATTACAATGTTCTGAGAGGCTGTGCTCCCATGTCACTCTTCAGCAGACAGAAAGTCCCCCCTTCCTGGCCTAACTGGTATTAAGAGCTCAGGTGTCATCTGCTGAAGGCAATTATTGTCATTCTCTGAGCTATGCTGTGCGCTGCCAGATTCCTTCATGCAAGCCACTGCTTAGGAAAAAAAACCAAGTTTTGGATCTAGATGTTTTAACTCATCTGCCTCCTTCTCCAGGTCCCTGCCCAACTGCTGTGTTCTACTTCAAATATACACACAAAGAAGAAATGAGGGAAAGAAGAGAGAGGATAGACTTATACCTATACACAGAGAGAGACAGAGACAGACACACAGAGAGAGACAGAGAGACCACAGAGAGATAGACAGACAGAGACCACACATACACACACACACAAACACACAGAAAGAGAGGGAGAGTGTACAAAGAGAGACAGACAGACACAGAGAGCACACACACATATACACACATGGGGGGGATTGTTCCATATTAAAATCACTTTTTTAAAAATCTGATTTAACTTGTGTGAGTAAAGACCAAAATATTTTTGGGTTTTGTTTACTTATTTTTGCTTTAAAATCTTCAGGACAGCATACTCAATAGTCAACCACTGGCCAGGGAATTGCTGTAGTGCCTGAATTCGTTCTTTCTTTCTTTCTTTCTTTCTTTCTTTCTTTCTTTCTTTCTTTCTTTCTTTCTTTCTTTCTTTCTTTCTTTTTTTCCTTTCTTCCTTCCTTTCTTTCTTTCTTTCTTTCTTTCTTTCTTTCTTTCTTTCTTTCTTTCTTTCTTTCTTTCTTTCACACCGGAGGCCCCTCACATGTCTCCCTGTCTGGATCTGCATCTTCTTCTGTTAGTTACTGGTAAGTTTGTGCCTTCTGTAAGACATACCACAATGCCTGGCACAAAGAAAGGACCAAAACCTTTCTTCTGTTGCTTTCTTGAATTCAAATGGGGACTGTTGTTGTTGTTGTTGTTGTTGTTAATTGGTTTTCTGAGACAGAGGTTCTCTGTGTAGCTCTGGTTGTTCTGGAACTTACTCTGTCGTCACTGTGTAGACCAGGCTGGCCTCCAACCCAGAGGTCTGCCTGCCAGGTACTGGGACTAAAGACCTGAACCACCCCTGATCAGCTGGGGCTTATTATTTTTAACAATCTGCATCTTTCCCACTCACAGTGAACCAGCTGAGACGAGGAGAGGCTACGTCACTACCCCAAAGAGGCACATTGAGGAAGTAGTGGAGCTGGAATTCAAATCTATCTCTCTGCAAATCATTCACTATACTATCCTGCTTCCCAGCTTGGACTAACCACTTGGATGTTACTACCCAACATTTTTGAAAGAAAATCAGGCTGTAGACTGCAGGAGACCATGAACCAATGAGTGGCACCCACATCCAGATCATTCCACCTCTTACGTACTTTTTGGAGACAAGTTTTCACAAAACATGAAGGTCAGATTAATAACAGGCCATGTGCTACTGAGACTTAATGGCTGTTCTCATAAGTCCATTTGCTTCACAGACTCAACATGCTCTTCTCCATGAATCTAGATTAAAAAGAAGAAACAAAGCTGAACTATTTTCAATTATCAAGTTTCTAAGCAAACAACAAAACAAGCCAGAAAGTGACCACTGGAAACTGGCCCCCTATCTTCCAGCAGGACTTCTGATGAGCCCCTACTCAGTCTCAGGAACAACCCGTAAATAAGGTGTTCAAAATGCAAAAGGAGGGTTTCAGGTATTCCCAGTGACTACGGTCAAACTCTATCACAGTCCTTGGTACCCACTAACGGCAAACATGGCTGAAACTCCTCTGTGGCCTGGCCAGCACAGAGCACCTGCCATAACAGACACACCTCCATGAAACGACTTTGCAAAACGCAGAGTGCTGTTGACATCTGAGGCTTGCCGATGTCCTCTGACTAACTTCGCTCACTGCTTAAGAGAGGAGTTTGGCTGCCAAGTCCCAGGTGACATGGGAGTGCCAGCGGCTTTCTTTTCAGTAGCCAGCCCTGCCTCTCATTATGGAAAAGTTTTAAGTACACACAATAATAAGTAAACATTTCTGCCTGTACTTGAAACCAGACCGTAAGTACATAGTGTGCAAATCTGTGACTAAGACGGTGAGTCAGCCTACAGAGAGGTCTGCCCAAATACTCCAGTGCCATATTACAGTTGGGCCATGTTGCTCCATACTAAGTCGGCACAGATGAATCAAGACACCTTTTGTGTTAGCCTGGACGTCTGGAGGTTTCACAGTTGGGCTGCTGGCTACATCCAGCTGGTCATCTGGAACTTTGTGGGGAGATGTTCATGGAATTATCCCGTGGGAATAACCCAGTGGGTAGGAAACCACAGTTAAGGGTGGTTTGAGTTCGGTGCTATGGGGGTGAGTCCCAGTTGTCTAGTTTAGTGGTCTTAGGACCTTGGACAACTTAAATCACATCTCTTAGTATGTTTTGCATTCATTTCTGCCAGGGAGATAGCTAACGGGATTTGCAAGGATTAGATTATAAAACGCAAGTAAAACCCTCAGCCTCAGCACTGCCACTTTTCATTTTAAAGTCTTCAATAAATCATAAGTGGGTCACATTCTGAGTCATGACCACGAGTTCCGCTCCCGGCCCTGCTGAGGGCTTCCTACCTGGAAGCCCCTTGGGTCCCACTGTGTCTCATGACCACCTCACTTAGACGCCCTCTTCTAATATTCTGAGTCTGTGGGGGGTGGTGTTGAGCTGTATAATCAAAGCTACCATGATGTAGTGGGTGGTGAAGTCGCTTGGGTTTGATACTTAAAACCCTATATGTCAGGGCTTGTTGCGACAGGATCCAAAACTTTCAAAATTAATTTATGTCTTCCCTAAATCATAGATATTTATGAGATTTCAAAAAGATGTGTGACTGATTTTTTTAAAGACATGCAATATAATACAGAGAGGGAAATAGAAAACCTTTACTGATATAATTTTACCAAATCATCTCCCAGGCAACCTTGCTTGGGATGGATACATAGTTACAGGTAAGTTGGGTTATAAATGTCCTGATGGCCGGGCGTGGTGGCACACGCCTTTAATCTCAGCACTGGGGAGGCAGAGGCAGGCGGATTTCTGAGTTCGAGGCCAGCCTGGTCTACAAAGTGAGTTCCAGGACAGCCAGGAGAAACCCTGTCTCAAAAAGCCAAAATAAATAAATAAATAAATAAATAAATAAATAAATAAATATCCTGTTAGCAATAGGAAAAATGAACAAATGATCATTATATCATCCATGTGTGCCAGCGTATGTCTTGTATGGCAGGTAATGTTACAAGCACTTTATCTATATCAGTTCACTTGATGGTCACTGTCAGCCCATCCTCTGTTAACTTGTACTGCTGTTATTGATGCTGGGATGAAAAGGAAAGTGGGGTGCCAGTGGGCTAGTAAGTTCCCCATTCTGGTCACTTGGCAGCACTGAAATCTGAGCCCTGGTCACCTGGGTTCACAGCCCATGCTCTTAAGGATGGAGTAACACTGTTTTGAAAGACAAGGCTGCACAGATGAATGACAGGCCAGTCATGCAGACAACCCATTTCCTAACACCGAGTCTTTCCGAAGACAAACCATATTGACAGAACACTCACTCACCCACCCAGATACTGGAGTTTTCAAACCAGTTCTTAAAAAAAAAAAGAAACAAAGAAAGAAACAATTTATACAGAGGTATATGGCTTACAAATGACAACCTTCTTGTTTGCATGCATTAAAAATGAGAACATTATAACAATAATAATCACCAGAGGATTCCAATATCTCACTTCATGAAACAGATGGCCACACACACAAAGAATAGAAAGGACATAATCCGGAAAGTAAAGATGTTGTTTCTGAATGGGAATAAATGTGGCCCTGTGAAGCAGATGCTGTTCTTAATTCTCATTTGGCCCCTGCTGGTCAAGGTCACCTGGAGGGTACCAGTGATGCAGGGACTACCACAGGCGGACCACTGACAACCTCCCCTTGTGTTTTCTCTGTGACCTCAGAACACCCAGACTCTAGTAAGCCACCTGATGCCTCGTTCTGCTGCTGGATCCCAGCAAGTTTTTTAGAATTAATGTCCTAGGAACCAGATGACGTAATCCGACCAGATGACTCCAAAGATATAAAGAGGGGCGTGAGTGCCAACCCATGAGCTTCACCTTAATGTTCACAGTGCTCACCAATGTCAACACTGCAGTGAATAAGATATGCCAGTGATGCTTCTGAGATGGCATCCTTTGAACAAACTGGTGACTGCTACCTTTTAGAGCACGTGCTATGTGCCTGGGATTGGTGACACACACACCTTCCATCTGGGCATCTGGGAGACAGAAACAAATCTAATCTGTGAGTTCCAGGCCAGCCTGGTGTTCATGGAGAGTTCCAGGCCAGCTGGGGCTACACAATGAGAACACTCTCTTGTCTGACCCACAAGTGACATTTTTCTTTTCTCTTTTGTAAGGAAATGTACACTTCTTGTAAATTTGTGCTAGATACATTGGATGCTTTCAGAAACTGAAGTGAACCACCTCATGTGTTGTGTTTATAATACTTAGGGGCCCTATAATTCCATTAGGATGCAATTATCTTTCTGCGGGGGGGAGGGGGAATCAAGGTCACTGGGTTAATGCAGCTCACCTTTCATTTTTAGTCCATTAATAATAAATCAAATATAATATTTAAAATGAAAACCACATCCTATACATCACTGTGCTTCTAACGCCTTTCTTTGTAGGACCTTTGAATGGTAGCCCTAAACACGGTTCTAACAGTTTCCGTCCATCAGGTTCCCAGTGCTGACTTGGTGAGACAGGCATGGCACAGACTATAAGGTTGATTCCCATCAATACTAAAGCAGTCCAGAACTGACATTTTCAAATCAGATTATGGTACATTCTGCTTCACATCTGAGGAGCCTGACACAAAATGATTCATGCACAGAAAACCTCACACGCTTTATGCAATAAGTATTGGCAAATATATCCACTTAAAGTCTTCTATATCAAATATAGATTCCAATGCACTTCTTCACTTCTAGAACAGCTCAGCAGCAGTCCCTGGGAATACCCAGCAGGGGGGACTTCTGACCCAGGCTCTACTAATAACTATATCCAGGTAAAGTTCTGCTGCCCCGAGTCACCCTAATGACAGAACAGAGTTTCCTGGCAGCTAAATAGCTGAGCAGGGCTCTCAGCCCAAAACAGTCTAATCAATGCTTTCACTTCAACCTTCCCAAGGGATCAACTAAGCAATCTCTTCATAGCTAGCACATAAGGATTTATAAGACAGAATAAGGATTTGTGGCCTAAATAGTGGCAGAAGACCATTTGTCATTAGTAATAATAACAACAAAACAGAAACAGAAACCAGCTCATAGTAGCTCCCGTTAGATCGGTGCGATCCTCAAAACTAAGACTGTGCCCCATGAGATTTAGAAGATGTATTTTTAAATAAAAAGAGGATTACAGTACATCTCCATGCCTGCTATTAAGAAAACAAAACCAAAAACAAAAAAACCAAAAAACCCCTGTTAAGCGCTTCTAAGCGCTCTCTGGAATAAGGCAGATGAGCTCTGCTTTTTGCCTGATGCACAGTTGCTGCCACACACAAGCCTGGCTCACAGCTCTTGCCCAGTCACTGGGTTGCAGGAGCATCTCAGCGTGGCCAGGAAGGAGGAATTTTAACCTGATGTCACAGGCAGCAATGAACCAGCCACTGGTTTCCTAAACAACACAACTTTTAGACTCACTTGAGATTTTTAAAAATTAGGATCGTTACTAAATTATAAATAGTGAACACATTGTAATTGTTTATTTAAAGGACATATGTTTGCCACAAACAGCAAGTAATTGTTTTTATATAATCATCCACAACAACAGTCACTGTTGCCAATTCTGTTTTCTTCTTTTAGTAGGCCAGTACGTGGTCTAACCAACAGATTTCATCTAGTCCTTGAGAACATCTTGTGGGCGGCGACAGTGTGTTGCCCAATTAAGGCTGTACTGTCTGTCAGCACACACCATGAAGAGATAACATTATTTATCCTATAGGCAGAAATTTCGCAGTATCCATTCTTAATGCATTTTTGGCTTTAAGGTAAGTCCAGACATTATTGTAGCATCTGATTGATACCAAGTCTCACCTCAGCTGACATTTCTTTTGTTGTTGATTTAAGATTATTTACTTATTAATGTGTTTTATCTATTTTTATTAAAAATCGTTTTTTCATACGATATCTTCTGATTATGATTTTCCCTCCCCCAACTGTTCCCAGATTCTCCTCAACTCCCCACCCACCCGAATACATACCAAATCTTTCTGACTCTCATTAGAATACAAACAGGCATCTAAAATTAGTAATAATGATGATAATAATAATAGTTAAAATATGAAAACAAGCCAGAAATAAACAAAACAAACAAACAGAATAAAAAGGGCCAAAGAAAAAAACACAACAAACTTGTATTGGCACACACAGGAAACTCATAAAAACAAAATTGGAAACTAATATAGAAGCAAAAAAATCTGTACAAGAAAAATAATACCCAGACAAAGCATTATGAGGCAAAACCATTGAGTTCATTGAATGTTGGTCATCTAGTGCTGGACATGACCTGCCCTTAAGTGTGAGACTCCTTTGGAGAATACTCGATTTCTTTTGTGAGCACTTCCCTTTTGGAGACAGCCTCTGTTTAAGGGATGGGGTCTGTATCTGTTTCCTCTCTCAGCACTAGGACCCCATCAGTCCCAGACCCCTTGTGATGGTTTCTAAATGCTTGGCTCAGGGAGTGGCACAATTAGGAGGTGTGGCCTTTTTGGAGGAATTGTGTCATTGTGGGCATGGGCTTTAAGACCCTCTTCCTCTTGTTTATTTCTGGCTTGTTTTCATATTTTAACTATTATTATTATCATCATTATTACTAATTTTAGATGCCTGTTTGTATTCTAATGAGAGTCAGAAAGATTTGGTATGTATTCGGGTGGGTGGGGAGTTGAGGAGAATCTGGGAACAGTTGGGGGAGGGAAAATCATAATCAGAAGATATCGTATGAAAAAACGATTTTTAATAAAAATAGATAAAACACATTAATAAGTAAATAATCTTAAATCAACAACAAAAGAAATGTCAGCTGAGGTGAGACTTGGTATCAATCAGATGCTACAATAATGTCTGGACTTACCTTAAAGCCAAAAATGCATTAAGAATGGATACTGCGAAATTTCTGCCTATAGGCTGCCTAGAAGCCAGTCTTCCCCTAGCAGCTTTCAGAACAAGAGGTGAACTCTTGGCTCCTCCAGCCTATCTGGATGCATTCATGCTCCTGCCTTGATGATGATGGACTGAACCTTTGAACCTGTAAGCCAGCCTCAATTAAATGTCATCTTTATAAGAGCTGCATTGGTCATGGTTTCTGTTCACAGCAGTAAAGCCCTGACTAAGACACCCAGTAAGCTCTGTGCAGGCTGCCACAGTCTGTGAACTCACAAGCGCATCAGTCCTGTTGTGAAGTGGAAACTTAAGGGTTCTTTGGAAAGTTGGTTGGATGGTATTTTGCTGGGGCAAATACATGAAGGTATGTTTAGCTGACGTGGACACAGGTGAAAAGCTAAGCACTTTTCCAGACTCGTCAAGGAATGTTTGGCTGAAGCAGACACAGGTGAAAGGATGTTCTCCTAAAGCAAGCACGTGAAAGGACAAGCATTGGGGGATTATTCCCTGACATGCATGTATTAGTCTGTCTTACATTGCTTAGTTGAACTACATTTGTTGGGCCTCCATAAAGAGAAATGCACCAAAAAACTTCTGGTGGTGTGCTGTGACTTCTTGCTGCTTTTGTGAGGCAGAGCGATGCCAACTAAGGCCAGACATGTGCTGAAGCAGGACCCATGGAGGACATGTGATGGTTGGAGAGAGTATAAAAAGGACTTGGCAGACAGTGGAGGAGGCAGGGCCTGGTTTGCCTAGAGAGCTACCTGTACAATGCTTGTTGGTCTTGGGACTTTGCTGATCTTTGCTTTGCTAAGAGAGGCACAACTGAGAACTTCTCCTGGCCCCTCCTGCAGACTTGTGCAGAGGTTTGGCTGTTCCTGCTAGGTCGTGCCACTGCTGGTGCTGACTGGACTCCACTGAACTGGACTGCTGGCATATCCATGAGGGCTTTGTGAGTGGATCGAGCTGCTGCTCTCCTGTGAACTGAGCTGCCAATTTCCAGATAACACAGACAAGAATTGCAAAAAATAAACAAAACAAAAACCAAAAAAACCAAACAAACAAAAAAACAAAAAAAATCAATCAAACAAACAAAAACACCAAAACAAAGGAAGAAAAACATTTCTAAACAGGTCCACTTCCCTCCTATCTCTCTTTCCCACTCCCTCTGGTGGGTGGTGAGCTAGGAGGCAGGTTAAAGTGTTTAAGAACCATCATTAAAAGTAGACCTTGAAAAAATTAAAGTGACATTGCTGTGTTTAGAAGGCCTTGCTTTCTGGGTGTCTTCCAGCCCCTCTGCCTCTTACAATCTTTTCTCCTCCTCCTCTTCTGCAAAGTTCCCAGGGTAGAGAGATTTGACGGCGACATACCATTTAGGACTGAGTGTTCCAAGGGTTCTCACTGTCTGCACGTTTTCCAGTTGTGGGTCTCGGTATTTGTTTCCATGTCCTTGCCATGTTCCTTTAGCCCATCAGTAGTATTTGGTTTCCCCTAAGTCCATGGTCTAACTAATCTCAGGTTCTTGGCCACCTGGCAGCACCAGGCATGGGTTCTATCCTGTGGAGTGGACCTTAACTACAACCAGATAATAGTTGGTGACTCCCGAAACTTTTGTGCTACTATTCCACTAGCATGTCTTGCAGGCAGCTCACCACTGTAGATCGCAGGATTTGTAGCTGGGTTGGTGTCTACCAATGCAGTGTGCAGAATGCCTTCCAGTACCAGGAACTCTAGTCACTAGGGGAGTGGGGGTTCTAGGTGGGCACTAGATCAGTTCTCTGTGTTCAATGAGTTGCATAGGTGTTATCTTCAGCACCAAGCCTCTACTATGAGTTTGTGGAGAACAACCGGTAGCCTTGGCAATAGCATGGGTTGTTTGAGAGTGTCCATGGGGCCAAACAACTTGTTTAAATATAAGCCATTCCTAGCATTGGAGGTTTCATTTGGTGGCAACTGATGTCTAATTGGGGTTAGTCTCCCCGTTATTTATATTTATTTCATATGTATATATATTTTCAGAAGATTCTACTGTATTTCAAAACCAAACTCAGCAACCACTTCCTCCCACTTCCCAAGTAAGGACATCTAGATTCAAGGATCTCCAAATTCAGTCTGGGCTTGGCTCAAAAAACAAATCAGTTAAAGCTTAAAGACAAGCTATTTTCTCAGCCTAAAATTTATCCAGGGCAAACAAACAAACAAACAACTCTCTTGGAAATGTAGAATTTCTCTAAAGAATCAAAAAGAGATTCTTCCATATCCACTACATTAAGTCTAGTTTTTAAAAATAAAATAAAATAAAAATTATAAGGAGGGGTGATAGAGATGGCTTATCAATTCAAGAGTGCTTGCTGCACTTCCAGGGGACCCGAGCTCAGTTCCTAGCACCCACATCCGGCCACACACTACTATCTGTAACTTCTGCTCCAGAAAGACTGGCACCTTCTTTTGGCCTCCCAGGGTACCCAGACATAGGTACATATGTTGTTCACACACATATACATATGCACACACATGGATGCACACAGACACATAAATAAAAATAAACCTCTTAAAAATGATAAGAGGGCAGGGCAGTGGTGGCGCACACCTTTAATCCCAGCACTTGGGAGGCAGAGGCAGGTGGATTTCTGAGTTTGAGGCCAGCCTGGTCTACAAAGTGAGTTCCAGGACAGCCAGGGCTACACAGAGAAACCCTGCCTCAAAAAACTAAAGGGGGAAAAAAAAGATAAGAGATTGAGAAAATGAGACAATGTTTCCCCCTATTAAGCCACCTTCAAACGCGGGGATCCATCCCATAATCAGCCCTCCAAACACTGACACCATTGCATACACTAGCAAGATTTTGCTGAAAGGACCCTGATATAGCTGTCTCTTGTGAGACTATGCCGGGGCCTAGCAAACACAGACTAGATGTGGATGCTCACAGTCAGCTATTAGATGGATCACAGGGCCCCCAATGGAGGAGTTGGAGGAAGTACCCAGGGAGCTGGAGGGATCTGCAACCCTATAGGTGGAACAACAATATGAACTAACCAGTACCCCCCAGAGCTCATGTCTCTAGCTGCATATGTATCAGAAGATGGCCTGGTTGGCCATCAGTGGAAAGAGAGGCCCATTGGTCATGCAGACATTATATGCCTCAGTACAGGGGAACGCCAGGGCCAAGAGGTGGGAGTGGGTGGATGGGGAAGTGGGTGTGGGAGGGTGTGGGGGACTTTTGGGATAGCATTGGAAATGTAAATAAAATAAATACCTAATAATAATAATAATAAAGATATCAAAAAGAGTTGAAATTTTTGTTCATGCTCATATTATCACATATGATCTTTAAATGACCTTCAAGGACCAAGTAGCATTCAAGTGGAATATGCCCTTGTCTTAGAGCCATGCTTTCAACTTGTAACCTGAAGAGAAGAAATTCAAAAACATTTCTGTTGAAAGAAAGAGACTAATAAAAGTCACTGGTGATAGATGAAAACTGAAACCTGTCATTTTTTTTTATGTAAACAAGTTCAATTTTGCTGAGAAGCAGTTACCAGTGTTCTGTGCAGATCCCATGAGCAGGGCAGCAAACACCTGATTCAGTGCTGGAGTATCAGGTTCTGGAATGGCGCAGGCTCCAAGTCCCTTTCAGTGTGCACAGAAGAAGGAGTTACACAAGAAGAGAAACGCCTTTCTACGTGAGCCTTGTTATTTCATAAGTGCAGGCAAGATTTAAACCACTACTGCTTCATTTATGGCTTAAGGCAAGGTCTTTGGGTAAATATGGTGCTGGGGTGTATGTATGTGTATGTGTGTGTGTGTGTGTGTGTAGTATGTATGTATGTATGTATGTATGTATGTATGTATGTGAATATCTTTAGAGACAGCTTTCTAAGCCTGCCACTTCTGTTTGGAGGTCTTTAGTCAGAGGATGCTGGTTGGTCCTTTTGTGGTTTATGAACACAGCATATCCCTGACCATAGAACATGCAAGTTCTAAGAGATACAAAAAGTCATCTGGCACATTCAATCAGAAATATAACAATCCTTTCTGCCCAGAGAGCTCTGAGTAAGTGGCTGAGAGACTGAATCAGGATTTTTTTTTTAATGCTTCAGATTATTTTGATTAGAGCATTCTTAGGAACGCTGCTTTGGGTGGTTGAAAAATGGTTATCTCTGATTTTATTTTTCTCATTTAAGTTTTATTTCTGTTGAAGTCTGGAAAAAATCCTATGTTCTACTGGAGGGCAAGGTTACCTGCAAAACTTCAGAGTCTCAGTAACTATGTTGCCCAGAATATTCCTTTAAAAAAAGAAAAAGAAAAAAGAGCTGCAATTAGAATTTCCATATCCCCAAGTAAATACACAGCGTCCAGAGAATGAGTGAGACCAGGAGCATCAAGAGAAAGTGGTGCAGATACGACCGTTCCTGCGCTGCTGCCCCCCACCCCCCATCGTGAATGCTGGCCCTCAGTCTGTGTGACCTGGTGAAGAAGAAAAACCTCGAAGTCTCCGTTTTTAAAATGGGAATGAAACTGCATTTACAAACATTTCTGGGATGGTGGGAGGTCAGATCCGAAACCTCTCACAATGGCTCATTTTCTTGAAACAAATATAAGGAGTTAGGAATATATACCCCAACTCAATAAGTTGACACTGTGAAGGAAAGTTAGCAGCAGGGTAAACTCCACCAAATAACTGTAGAAGCCAAGAAGTCAGTCCACCCTTGCTCCATACATGAAAGAAGAAAGCACCGGGCTTCTAAAGGAGAAACAAAGGACTGTGTCAGCCGCGGGAGGAGTGGGTGCGTGAGCAGAACATGCATATAAGCATGATCGCATTGGTTCCGTGTCCCATGAGGCCAAAGAGGGTGCGGCGGGGAGGTGGTGGAGCACGTGCAGCGGGGAAGTCTTCAGGGCTCAGGAGTCTGATGCTTTGATAGGAGTAAGCAAGGATGTTTACTGGAAGGAGCCCAGGCATGGTGAAAACATCACAGTGCACTGTCATCTCTGGATTATCACGTTCACGTGGCCCAGGTGAAAGAATGGCCAATGCCCTGGGACTTTAGTCACATGTAGCAAAAAGTTAAGGCACACAGGAGCCGCATGAGTGTACTTTAGCACGCCTGCCATAATAATGCAAAGGAATGGGCTGAATGAGTAGGATCAAGCTATGCGGCTCATTCCAAAGGAGAACATACAAAATTGAAAGGTTACAGTGTCATTTTTCACTGACTTTGCCCAGAAAATCCCAGGAATAAAATATGAAGACCCAGCTTTTCAGTGTCAAATTTTAAAATTGTTACTGTGTACACAGAGGGTTGGGTGTCATGGTAGCTTAGCCAGGTTGCTTTAATTGGTTCTCCTCCTACCTCGCCCATCCTCTCTCCATCCCCCCTTGAGCTCTCCCTCTACACTCTCCTTTCTAGTATCATATTAATGCGTCCCTTTGCCCCTACCCATCAACACCTCTATTTTATTCTTTTATCATCTCTTTATTTTAACAATGGATATTTTATTTATTTACATTTCAAATGTTACCCTTTCCCGGTTTCCCCTCTGCAAACCCCCCTCCCCTTCCTCCTCCTCCTGCTTCTATGAGAGTGTTACCCCACGAACCCAGTCACTCCTGCCTCACCACCCTAGCATTCCTCTACACTGGGGCATCAAGCCTTCACAGGACCAAGGGCCTCCCCTCCCATTGATGCCAGATAAAGCCCCTTCAGCTCCTTCAGTCCTTCCCCTAACTCCTCCATTGGGGTCCCTGTGCTCAGTCCGATGTATCAAGCCAGCATCTGTATTTGAGAGAGAACTGGCAGTTTTTGTCTTTTAGTTTGAGTCACCCCATTGAATATAGTATTTCCCAGATCCATCGACTTTCCTGCAATTTTCACAAATCGTTTTTCTTCACAGCTGAGTAAAATTTGTGCATGTACCGTGGTTTCCTGATGCATTTGCCTGCTCAACACCAGATGGGCATCTACATTGACTGCACTTCCTTGTTACTGTGAATATAGAAGTGATAAACAAGACTCTTCTGGGTAGGTATTTTGTGGTAAGATGCAGAGCCCTTTGAGGATCTATAGGTATCAGATTTAAAATCGATAAACTCCATGGGATTGAACATAAATATTTTTAAGTTGCAGAAGTAGCTGCTGCCTTAGAGAATGGTCCTCAAAATAATGGTTGGTTTTTTGACCTAAAAAAGAGCCACTGGACCCACTGTGGAATCGGGTGAACATGGCCAAGAATGAGAGATACAAGGAGAGAGTGTGTGTGGCAAGCAGGACTCCAGAGGAAGGCCTAGTCCATGGAGGGCAGGACTCCATGGAAGAGTCTGGGTCTTTGGATTCAGTTGGCCTAAAAGCATCACACAGAACACAGGAGGATTACTTGGCATCCTGTTGTCTCTCCTTCCCATTGTGAAAGTGTGGAAGATGGCCAGTCACTCTCAGCCAGGCTTTGAAGTGCACCATTTGGGAGCCAGATGCCCATTAATGCTAATTGGATCAGTGGCCTCTCCTACCTCTCACCGACACAAGGATGGCAGAGCTGCCCCTTCCTTCTGCGGCATTAAAATTTAAGACTCCATCATCTATACAATAAGCCATAAAATATTCACATGGACCGTGCTCCACTTTACATTGCAACTCTGAATTCAACAGCCTACTTAGCAATGTGAAGAAACACCAATACTCAACGTATTACTCAGATTTAAGCATTTACTATATGCTCGGGCACATCTGAAGCACTTGTGGATGAAGTTTTCTTATTTTTTTTTCCTTATTGAACCTCTAGACTCAATTCCAATATATCTCAGTTAGAAAGAAGTTAGAGTATTTTTTAGAATATAAAAATTGAGTACCTTCATTTCAGAAATTAAATACCTTCATAATTATACATATGTCTATATAGATAAGGTTATAATGTACTCTAAGAGCCTATGAACACCATTAATTATTTATGAGCATATTGATTTATTTTCAGCTTTTCATCTCAACTGAAGAGGGTAAATTTGAGTGAACACCGATGTCCGTCTTCATTGAATGAAATGTTGCTTAAGGAAAACAATTCCCCACTGAAATTTATAAATATCCATCATTTTTTAAAGTGAGGCAATACTATTAAACCTTTTCTAAGAATGAAGCACACACAAAAGGAATCTGAGACAACTCTGGCTTGTACAGGACAGAATTCACTCTGGCTAGTTTAAGAAAGAAAGGTTTCAGTATAGGGAGCAGGTAGATGTCAGAGCATTTGAAAAGGCTTGAGGACTTTTTCTGCTTCAAACTTCCAGCAACAACTCTGGAAACACAGGGTCCATCTAGGAAGCAGGAGCCCACCCGGCTGAGCAAAAGGTCAAGTGGCCATTGCCTAGGTCTGTATGAGGAACACAGATGTCCACACCCCTCTCACAGTCTAAAAGAAAGAACAGCTGGAAATGTCACCCTTAGGTTCTAATCTACATTGAGGTGGTAGGCTTATGCTATAAAGAACAAAAATATCAGTGGGTGCTCAGGCCAAGCTATAAATAGCAATACAGCCTCCAACCATGAAGTTTGAGGTACTTTGCTAAGATAATTTGCATGTTTTCCTTGCTGGTTACAAATGTATAGCTTGTGCCAGCACTTACCCAACCTTTTTTGTTGTTTTGGTTTTGTTTTGTTTTTTTATTTTGTAATTATATTAATGTACAGAAAATTTAGCAGTGCACATTTATCCCAGTTTAGTGTCAAGTTCTTTGGCCTTTGCCTTTTCCAGCTTGACAATGCGGGCCACAGATTTAGGACCCAGGATGTTGTGTCCTGTGGTGGTTAGAATACGCTTGGCCCATAGGAAGTGGTATTATTAGGAGGTGTGGCCTTGTTGGGAGAAGTGTGTTGCTGTGAGGGTGGGCTTTGAGATCCTCTCTCCTGGCTGCCTTCTGATCAAGATGTAGAACTCTTGGCTCCTCCAGCACCATGTTTGTCTGCCTGCTGCCATGCTTCCCACCATGATGCCAACAGACTGAATCTCTGAAACTGTAAGCCAGTCCCAATTGTTTTTCTTTATAAGAGATGCCTTGGTCATGGTGTCTCTTCACAGAAATGGAAACCCTAACACACCTCCCCAGAGGTGGCAGATCTCATCATATCTGTCATTTTAATTGGTCCTAATAGCTTCCACTAGCTCAACCAGAGTAACCTGTGTGAAGGCAACAGTGGTGCATGTCTTCCTGTGGACCAGGCACCTCAGCCTGGGCTTTCTCTTGTTGATACAGTAGGGGGTCCATCTTTCGACACGAAAACCACCAGGTCAATAGGGTCTACATCATGGGTAATCACTACCAGCTGAGCCTTCTTATTCTCTACCAAGATGGTGACATATTGACACCTGCTTGGAGGACAGGCAGTCTCTTACTTGGGACGTCCTCTTTGCCTGCAGCTTTCTTCTCAGCACAGGCCAGTAGCCTTTGCTTCTTTTGCTTTGTCTCTGGCCTGTACTTGTGGGCAAGCTTAAGCAGCTGGGTAGCTATTTGCCTGTCCAGGGCCTGGGTGAACTGGTTAATGGCAGGAGGTACTTTGAGTCTCTTATAGAGGATGGCTCTTTGCCAGTGCAGCCTGATGTGGTGGGGCCATTTTTTTTTTTTTTTTTTTTGATGAAGCCTGTGAGATCTCTCTGGATTATCCTGTCCAATGCAGAAGTTCTTGGGCTTTTTCTTACACAAAGGATTGAAACACCTTTCTGGCCTCCTGTTTCTTCACGATGGCGTGGGCAGGGCCATCTTCTTGCCCTTTGCCTTCTTTCCTTTGTACATCTTACTTTGCTGGAGGAGAGAACAACTCAGCCAGTTTAAAAGCCATTTTCTACTTTGCTTATATGATCTTCATGCTGTTTTCAGTTCTACTTTCCTTTAGGTAGATCTGAAAATCTCACCGTTAAATTACTGACTTTATAACACAAATTTTGTTTGGCCAATATTAAATGTGTAACATGTCTTTTGTGTATTTTGTTTGTTGGTTGGTTTGTGTATTTTTGTTGTTTGCTTCTCTTTGAGATGGAATCTCACAGGGTAGCTAGCTCAGGCTAGTCTCAAGTCTCCTGTGTGATGCAGGCTGGCTTAGAACTCATGGTGATCCTTCTGCCTCAGCCTCTTATGTGCTGGGGTCACATACTTACACTACAATACCATGCCTTTTGTGTCTGAAGTTCCATTTAACTCTATTCTCCATCTGTCACCTCTCTTTACAGGGAATTGACATGACCAGGAGAATATTTTTGTGTCACTTACTCTTTATTTTTAAGATATATTTATTATTATATCTAAGTACACTGTAGCTGTCTTCAGACACACAAGAAGAGGGTGTCAGATTTCTTTACAGATGGTTGTGAGCCACCATGGTTGCTGGGATTTGAACTCAGGACCTCTGGAAGGGCAGTCAGTGCTCTTAACCACTGGGCCATCTCCCCAGCCCCGTCATTTACTCTTGGTACACCACAGTCTGGTAAAGTTGGAGCTGTGCTTCATCTGGAAGATTGCAAACATGACCTGTCCCTCTTTAGGTATAATTGGATCAAAGAAGAAAGAGAAGAAGGCAGGCGGAGGAAGAGGAAAAGGGGGAGGAGGTAAGAGAAGGAGGAGGAGGAACAAAAAGAGGGAAGGGGAGCAGGAGGGACTGGGGAGGAGGAGGAACAGGAGGAGGAAGGAAATAAACTAATAAATAAATAAATACTTAGAAATTGGCAGAGGAACATTATGGAACTCATTCTGATAACCAAAACAAGAATGCCTTTTATGTGTTCCTCAAATGCTGGCTTTCTTAACATGATGGATGCTGGGAAGTACAATCTTCTGTATGCAGAATCTTGAGAATTTGGCATGATCCTAATAAAGCAAAAATCATCTCCCTGTGGAAAGGAAGGAGATGACACATACAGCAGGAACATGGCCCTCCCAGTCCCCATGAGCTTCCACGGTGCCAGGCGGCCAACCTCAGTGGAGAAGCTGGTAAGCAATATCCCTAACTGAGCTTGCCCGATGGATATTTATTTACACATTGATGGGACAAAATACCCAAGAAAAGCAACTTAAGGGAGGAAAGCTTTCTTAGCTCACAGTGTGAGGACACAGTCCATCGTGGTGGGAAAGTAAAGACGGCCGGAGCTTAAAGCCGCTGGTCACATGGCATTTACAGTCAGGAAACAGAGAAATGACCACTGACACCCTACTTGCTGTCTCCTTCTTTAGCCCAGAGCTCCAACCTACAGACTGTCGCTGTGCGTAGTTCAGGAAGGGCTTCTCCTTTCAACAGACCTCACCTGGATAGTGTGTGCCCAGAGCTTTGTCTTTAAGGTGGTCCTAGTTCTTGTTGAGTTGACAGTCAGTATTAATTACCACACCCAGCAAACAGGATAAACCAAATGCCAGGAAATGAAATCTACTGGGGCCAGGGGTCATTTCATGGAGGGGCTAGGGATGAGAAGTTCAAATATGTCTTCTCTTTTCTATAAAGCACTACGTTCTGATAGGCATTAATATTGCATCCGACTGCTATTTTTGAGAATGAACTGTGATGCGGCTACTAAATCTTTAAAATGTTTGCATTTTTAAAAGTCTAAAAGGATAGCTCAGTACCTTTAACTTTTACCATGCACAAAGATTAACTCCAACTTCAGGCGTCAACAAGAGGGTCTCCTGGCTCCTGCCTCCCTCTCAGCAAAATAAATAGAGAAGACTCCAAAATGAAGCAGAAATCCTGGTGAACATCAAAGCCCAGGGTGTCTACATGTGGAACATGAGGAAAAACCTTGCTCTGGTCCCCTACCCTCCATGTGGGATGAGCTCAGGACCACAGTGGGAAAATGGTAAGCAAAAGGACTGTGGAAGACCCCATCACCACTAGATTTCTGTAGCCTTAGATAATAGAAGATTCTAGAAGGCCTCAAGGGCTCTGAGCCCAGGTAAGCAGGCTCTCCAGAGTCTACATGTTGACCTCAACCCAGAAAAGGAGAGCGTGCTGTTCCCTGCCTGTGCTGTTGCTGTTCTAAGCTGTGGGGATCATAACCATAGCTAGACTGAAGATTGCTCCAGGGGCAAGAACCCATGGCGTGACGCCATTTCTGAGCTTCAGACACAGCTTCACCATGTCCACTCAGCACAGCTGATTCTGTTGCCTGTGCTTTAGGGCCAAGTTGATAGAAAGCCACTTCACTCCTGACTCACTCCAGCCTCTAGTGTAGCCTTTTGTTAGGGGTAAACTGATGGGGTACACTGTGCCTAGGAATCCAGAATTTTAATTACTGGAGTAGCCATACCCTGAAACCATACCAAAGGCAGTATTCCATGTGTTGGGGACTTGAGAGCTTGTGTGTTGACCATCTCCCACCTTCCCACTCATACAGGTGAACGAACACCTCCTTCTGAAAGAGCCAACCGTCCAGTACACTAGAGCAACTCCACCGCTCAGCACCACCATTGCCTGGTACTACCTTGTCCTAGGAATCCCAAGGTTCTACTGAGTCGAACAGATGCTCTTTGTGGGCCTAAACGGATAAGGTCCCTTCAATCCAGGGACTGGGAACCTTGGCTAAGCTTGGCTACCTCTAGCTCCATGGTAGCCACAGTGCCTTATCTGCCTGGACAGAATGGAAGCACCCATCCTATCCAGAGGTGGCTGAGTGGCCCCTGAGCTATAATGTTCCCAAGGCAGCTTGAGCAGTTGACCTGACAGAACGTGGGCTTCCACATGGCAAGGTCCAGCATCTCAACTCTGGGGCACCTTGTTCCCTGGAGCCCAAAGTGCCATTGTGTCCCCTTGTTTCTGGGTTCTGCAGCTGCCTTCTGTCCCCTAGAGCCTAAGCATCCTGTTTCCCAGAGACACACCAGTAGTTTGCCTCTTTTGCAAGGGTCAGTTCCACAGCTTAATGCCAGTCTCCTGGGCTTGGTTTTTCTGAGCAGGACTTCTACACAAACTTGTTGACCTGAGACTGATCTCCAGAACCCATAGTAGAAAGAATTTTTTTTCTAACACACACACACACACACACACACACACACACACACACACACACACAGAGGGAGGGGAGGGGAGGGGAGAGGACAGGAGGGGAGGGGAGAAAACAAATTTAAAAGCAAATCGTTAAAAATTTGAAAAACCAAAAGTCACCCTGTAAAACTTGGAAGAAGTGCCTATGTACCATGTTTGTGGAGTCAACACAAGGACACATGGGAAATACACACAGAAAGGAAGGAAACACCAAAGGAACACAGAATTCTCCAGTGTCTAACCCCCAAACAGAACTATATGAATTTCCTGCATCCAAATAACAATTTTAAAGAAACTCCATGAGAAACAAGAGAATATAAACATGGAATTTGATAAAATGAAGAAGATTATTCATGGCCTGAATGAGAATTTAGAGAAACCAGGTATGGTGGTGCATGCCTGTTAATCCCAGCAATTGGGGAGGGGGGGTGTACCATGAGTTCAAGGCCAGTTCAAGCTTCACAGAGAGTACCAAGCCATCCAGGATCGGGGAAGAAGGTCCTCTGTGCCTGAGGACCCGGGTTTTGATTCTCAAGACCCACATGAAAAGCCATGCAGGCTGTGTGCCTGCCTGTAACTCCAGTGCTGGAGTGGCATGGGGGTGGGGGTGAGGTTCTGATGAGAATCATAGGGCTGGCTGGTTGCCAGTCTAGCTCCAGTATCAGTGAGGGATATCTCAAAGAAATAAAACAGAGAAACAGAGAAAATGTCCTCCTCTGGTCTTTGCACACATGCATCTCTCTCCCCTCTCTCTCTCTCTCTCTCTCTCTCTCTCCCCTCTCTCTCTCTCTCTCTCTCTCTCTCTCTCTCTCTCTCTCTCTCTCTCTCTCTCACACACACACACACACATGTCCATCACCACAAACATGCATTTGCATGCACACACGTATGTGTATGTTTTGACAACAGGAACATAAATTGTGAAGGGTAGGATAAGTGGGGTTTTGTATATGACTGAAGTTATTAGCTAAACATAGTAGATTAGAGCTTTGTTTATATTAGGGAAATGACAGTAGATATATCAACAACAGAGGGAAGAAATGGAGCCTGACACTATAGAGAAGTAAGGAAGAAAAGAAAGAGAAAACAAAACACCCAGAAAGCAAACACCAGGGTGCTGTTATGGAGTGAAATGGACTAAATTCATCAGTCAAAAAACCAGAGTAGTAAAACAAATTGGAGGAAGCAAAGAACCGATTGCACGCTGTTCCTAACTGTCCCAGCCAAACTGAAGGATGTGTGCAGGCTGGCAGAGAGATGTACATTTTAACCAAAGGGTAGCAGGGTAGTTTTACAGTATATGATACAATGGACATCAAGTTAAAAAATAAATAAAACTATGAGAAGCAAGGATCATTACACAACATTAAGTGGGTGAACTCAAAAGAAGACAGCACTAACAAGCAAAGACTCCCCCTGCTTATAAAAGCCCAGGCCCTAAATCCATCACAGCTGAACTGTACCAGAAATGCACAGGAGTGTTAATACCAAGACTTCTTAAATCCTAGAAAGAATACTTCAAAGTATATCTTACTAAGCCAGCAGCACTTTGATACCCAAGTTAGGTAAAGACACCGAATAGGAAAGAAAGGTGAGCAGATAAAGTTCAATGTTGATAAACTATTAGCAAACCAGATTCAACACACCAAAAAGACACTCGTTATGACTCAGACACCGTGACTCAGGTCTGTCACTGGCACACAAACTTGCTAGCTCTTTGCAGTAAGGGGGCCTAAAGTCAAAAGCTCCTTACAACAGGGACTGACAGAGGCTAAATTTGGGGTTCTGAGTCCCATTCTCTAATGGCAAGAACCATATTTATTATAAGGTCGGTGGGCTCTAGAAACTCTGGGCATGGAAAATATAAAGTGAGACTGGGTTGTGAATGAAAGTTAATGTCAGGGAAAACCTTTTAAACCAGAGATGTGAGAGTTTCAATGGCCAGAACTGGAATAATTTGAGCTATACAGTAAACAGTAACAGAAGTGTATATAACTCAAAGCCTAAAATATCTATCCTAAACAAATATTCATGAGTTTGTTCATGAAATTGAACTATATGAACAACGGAAGAAAAAAAATAGAATAGAGGGAGGTAGGGGGGAGGGAGGGAACCGGGGAGGGGTAGGGGGGAGGGGGACAGGGGGATGATTCTTCCTAACAAAACACTTGAATAATAAGTGGAGAAAATGCAGACAGTAGATTACCACAGTAGTCAAGAGTTACTGATAAGCACTAAAATCACGGAGTAAGGCTTTTCACCTGGCCTCAGAGAATTGCTCACTAATATTGATCAATACCTGTGGTGGTTCCAACAGGTGTCTGCAAACTCTTAAACATACTCCCTTCAGAGGTGAAGTTTACTAGTCCTCAATGGGACCTAACCACTCCAATCATCAGGACATAATAAACTTAAAGGTATCTACACAGGTATATGTGACGTACATAGTTGTATACGAATTTAGTTGAGGTCATGGTTAATCCCATTTCTTTGTTCAGATTCTAAGTTCATTGGGTTAGTTCGGATTGCTCATAGCAATCTCGGCCCATAGCAACAAGAAATTATCATGATAATTATGAGGCTTGGCGACTGCCACCAGCCAGGCAAAAATGATGTTGGTAGAGTCAACAATTCTGTGAACAGAGAAAAAAAAAAAAACTACCTTTGAGTTATGCCTGATGCCAAAAGAATGATGGATACTCGTAATATAACACTTTATTTCTCAGAATACTCCAAAATGTTTTTTATCTTAAAATGTTCAAAAATCAATACTGCCTCTTATCATATTGCCAGCTTATAAAACATATAACCTCTTTAAAAGGCTAAAAACAACAAATATAAATTCAGTATGCCTAAGCATATTAAATTTTTAACAGAAACAGAATAGGTCTAACTGATCTCTTAGGAACAGAAATCCATGTCTACAAAATGGCTCACTGGGGTTCATGCAAAAATTAGTAAGTTAAACATTACAAAATTCTTAACAGGCCAAATATAACCGCTCCATAATCAAATTCTTCTCTCAAACACATACCTCAAATGACTGAAAAACTGGGAACACAAAATAAGAACTCAAGAATTAATAACTCATGCTTTCTTTCTCTTTAAATTTTTAGTAGACCATGCTGGCCTCATACTCAGAGATCTGCTTGCCTCTGCATCCTGAGTGCTGGGATTAAAGGTGTACACCACCCTGCCTGGCAAGGAGTAATATTTCTTTAATCAATGTTTAGAATTAATGAAAAAATATTGCTTCACTAGATCAAAAAATATATTTAGTTACCTCATTTTGTTTATAAATCCTAAAAATCTTGGCAAGGATCGGATAGAATCCACAGAGACGTGAGGAAATCAGTCTAACACGATGCTGGATTTTGTGTTAGGTGGTTCTTGCTCACAGGGACAGAAGCAAAATGGCGCAGAACCGTGATTTCTGTATCACAGAAAAACAAACATCTTCTTTCTTTATCTCCCAGATTTCCTTGGCTCCCTTGCATGGGTTGAATGTGCAGGAAGTCTTCAGCATTTCAAATTCTTTGTTCTTGTTTACATTGCTAATATTGATTGTACCCAAGTCGTCCCCATGGCCATGTCTTCTCTAAAGATCTGGAAAGAAGTTCTAGGCTGGGAAAGAGGAAATGTTGTGTGACTGTACTACTGACTCTGCGTGCAAACTTCGTTGAAGGTTTGCTTAAGACAGCTGAAGCACCCAGCATGGAACTCATCCATCAGTCATGTGCAGGTGGGTAAGTTTGGCTATCACCAGGACAACCAAACTGTTACAGTATGTTGAGAGCAGTTTTGCTGGAGTTAACGGCTGTGAGTCACCCGGATCCAGGCTCACCTCAGCTCACTAGATGTTTCAGGTACCTACAAAAGGAAGGTTGGCGAGTTCTAAGACCCCAGTGTTCACCTGCAACCGCAGATAACACAACACCTCTTTCTCAACAGCCATACACACTGATGATAAAGTTTAATTTATAAAGGAGCACACCAATACATTAAAAATGGCAAAATAGTCCTGTTGTTGTCCTCTGCAGCATGAAAATTATGTGAAGACAGGCTCGTCTCTTGAGAAAGTCAAGGCAAATATAAATATCTGGAGATATCCTCAGTTGACCGTGGGTAAGTTGAAAGTGGAAGAAAATGAAACTGTAAATAAAAACACAGTGGCTATTGATGGCTTAGAGGTTAGGAGCACTTGCTGTTCTTGCAGAGGATCTAAGTGGGGTTCCCAGAACCCACATAGCAGCTCATAAGCATCTGTAACTCCACCTCTATGGGATCCAATTCTCTTCTGGCCTATATACAAGCGGGAAAGCATTCATACGCATAATAAATAAATAAATAAATAAACATTTTAAATAATATTTAAGACATATGTGTATTGTTGAAATTATTATAGTTTTTAATGCACCTGCTGAAACATATTAAAAGTAATTTGGATGGAGGAGGTTGCTCAGTCAGTAACATGTCTGTTGTACAAGCAGACAGACCGGATCTTGGATCACCAAAAGCAACATAAAAAGCCAGGTGTGACAGATCATATCTATAACCCAGAGCTGTGTGGTTCAAATAGGATCTCTAAAGCTCATCCAACTCACCACAAACAATGAGTTTCAGGCTCCATGAGAAAGCAACTAAGGAAAGATACCTGATGCAGACCTCTAGCCTCCATACACATATGTGTGGATATTTCATGCACATGCACACACACTAACACTAGCAAATGCATATGCCACTCAACAGATCTCTCCCTCTCTTACACACAGTGATTTCACTGGTTTCTCCTCCTGTATATACATTATCAGGCAAATCCTTGCTATATAACCCAGGCTAGCCTCAAACTCACTTTGTAGCCCTGGCTTGTCTCATTTCTCTATCCTCCCACCTCCACCTCGTGACCAACTTCTTACCCCTCCCCTTTCATGTATGTGGCTACTGGAGAAGCTAAGATTATGTTTGTGGCTTACATTATGCCTGTATTCGACAGTAATGGTCTAGAACAGTAAGATCAGCCTTGGATTATGAATCAATTACCAGGGTGTCCTAGGCATCTCCCAGGAAGGAGCACTGACAGGTCCCAGAGAAAACTGAAGCGAGTATTTGTCTTGAACATCAGGAGTTGGGGGCTGGGGGCACTTCCCATGAGAAGCAGTTGAGGAGATACACAAAGCCTGGTTATCCATCTTAAACCAGGTTGTCTGGGTCTGTGGATGTCATCGCTCTGATGCACTGGCATAGCGTTTTCAAACATTCTGTCCCTATCTGAATGCCACAGCAAGGCAAAATCTTATAGGCTAGGGTAAAATGGGAAGGGTGTCTTACATCCAGGAAGGACCAATAGAACTAAGGGACTGTCCCAGTTTGCTTTCTGCTGTGTGATAAATGCCATGACCAAAAGCAACTTGGGGAGAAAAGGATTACTACATCTTACAGGTCTCACTCCTTACCGAGGGAACCAGAGCAGAAGCTGAAGCAGAGACCACTGAGGTCCACTGCTTACTGGATTGTTTCCAAACCTATATTCAGCTACCATTCTTGTAGCGCCAAGGCCCACCTGCTAAGGACTGCACTGCCTACAGTGCAATCAAGAAATTGTGCCACAGAGATGCACACAGGTCAACCTGACGGAGGCAACTCTTCAGTGGAGGCCTCCTCTCCCCAGGCATGTCAATTTGACATTCAAATTCAGCTATCTCACGGAGCATGGACCTGCAGGACAGACATCCTTGAAGATTCCCTTTGCAAAGCCAATTCTAGAGTTGTAGTTTGGGGTGTTGATTAAGTGCTTCTACTTTGGTGGTCCAGCTAAAGGGTGATATAATCTCTTAAATGATCCCTCTCATCTGGACGTGCCAAACAATTAAGGCCTTGAATGCTCCACTGTCATTATACACGTCTTCATACCCAGTTCTTCCCTAGTGAGCAGACAGAGGATTCAATTCCCTTTGCTTCAGCTTCGTCTTACTCCGGAAAAATCCCTTCAAGCCTTGGCCTTCGGCAAGCTGAATGGATGTGGCCTGAAGACCATGTTCTTTTTCAACCATAGCAAACATACTGCAGACTGATGGATGTGTGGGGCCAGGATGGGAGATAGGACAAAGAAGCAGAGGAAACCGTTGGAAGAGATAAATGTTTTCATTATGATTTCACTAGCAGTTTACAGATACGTGGATATGTGGAGACTTGTAAAAGCGTACACTGTAAGTGTCAGTTTTAGTTTTATAAAGCTGTGAGAACATGCCGATCCAGAGAGCAGTGATGGAGTTTCACCACCTCTGCAGCGCTGTCTACGTCCTTGGTAGAAACAGAGAGGTCTCTGCCTGAAGACAGAGTGTCTCGGCAAGACATTCCATCGTCTTCATACACACACAGAGCATATTTTTAAGAAGCTATTTTGTTATTTACGTGTGTGTGAGTGTGCCCGAGGAGGCCAGATGAGGTCATTAAATGCTCTGAAGCTGAAGCCACAGGCAACTGTGAGCTAGCCAACATGGGTGATAGGAATCAAACTGCTGCACCCCAGACGATCATCTTGTGCTCTTAACACTGAGCCGGCTCTCCAGCCCCATAAAGCAGTTTTGATCAATGATAGACAAAACAGACAACAACAACAATCCCATAAAATATTATATAGCCTGTTGATGTACCAACCTGCCTAACGACACTACCAAGAAAACATGCATTCCTGTAGGTAAGAAATTCCTATTTTAGGAGTCTTCCTTCCGTACTATCCTACTGTGTTAATCCAAAGAGAAAGTCTCCTGCTGTCTGTTAGAAAACAATGGGCGCATCGCTGGGTGCTGGTGAGTAAATAAACCTTTGAAAACTCCACGATAGCAGAGTGGTCCTCTTCAGTCAGGCCTCACAGGAGCAGAGCCTGAGTCAGGCATTCTGATGCAACTGGTTTGAGAGCTCTAAGGAAGATGGGTGACCAGGCCAGGGAGAGGCGGGAAGCAAAGATGTGAGTCTGGTAGCATTCCAGTTCAAACCTGATCTCCCCAGGGGCTCATGACACCAAAGCGTGCTCCTCTTAAAGCAGTGAGATTGGCTGAATGGACCCCCTTACCTGTCACCTGTTAGCTAAGCATCACACTGGAGTCTTGGGGCATAACCTCCTAGATATTCCATACCAAGGGCTATTCATGCTGAAAACTGTGTCCCATTGGAAGCCTGGACTCCAGGAAGCTGAATGATGATGGGTGCCCACTGATGGGAAAAACTCCTGATGACAGGGAACGTGCTTACTTTGAGTTTGACTTCAGCATTTGGTAGCCAGTGTTTCCGTCTCCTCATCCGTAGAAGGGACCAGTGAGAGTAGCTGCTTTGCACACTCAATGGTCTAAGTACAAATGTATGCAAGCCTTGAGGTAGCCCTTTATATAAAACCACACATGCGAGTCACTTAGAATCACTGACAGCATGAATATCTGTTGCTGCTGTAGTGTTCTGAGAGAGTTCCACACCAGCTGGGTTACTGAGCAATTTCCAGTTGTTCTGCATAGCTAGACACAGAGGAGTGAGATTATCACCCCAGCGATGAAGTTAACCATAACCTAAAGAGCCCATATCTAGGAGACTGCTGAGATTCATACCCTCCTCTGAATTTAAAGTCAAACCAGATTAATTGTCCGTGTGTTTCTCTTTGAAGAGTGGGGATGGAGTCTGTCGGGTTTCCATGACTACGGCAAGCGTGTGAGATAAATCAATTCTTCAAGCCCCCTACATCAATCAGCAATCAAGAAATCAACCCCAGAGATGTGCCCATGAGCCAATCTGATGGAGGCAACTCTTCAATTGAGGTTGCCTCTCCCCAGGTGTGTCGCTTTGACAATCAAATTCAGCTATCACACGGAGCATGGCCCTGAGGGACAGACATCTTTGAACATCCTAAGCAACAATCTCGTTGTGGCTCAGAATTTTAACCTATGGTCATTTGATCCTATTTTTCTGGATCTGGGTTGTTCCAGAACTGCACAGAGGATGCTCCAAGGGAGAAGGCCTGGTCACTGAGTACAGGCAGGGAAGCAACCAGAGGATCAATACTGCCTTCCAGGTTTTAACCCAGTGGCCTGAACTTCTTCCCACTAGGTCTCACCTTTTAAAAGCTCCATGACCTCCCAGGGGAGCCACTTGCTGCAGACTAAGTCTGTAACCCCAGAGGCTTTTGAGTCAACTCTATCCTTACAGATTGCTCCCTGCCAACTGTGGTGAGATTTGCTGTATAGACTGTGTCATCCTTCAGCTATGATCACACTGGACTCTCCAGTGGGGCTAACTCCCTAGATAGTCCCTAACAAAGCAGCTTCCAAAGCCAAGGGCAATTTGTGACAGAATCTCAGCTGTGTCCCATTGGAAGCCTGAAGTCAGAACAGCTGAAGGTAGGTGGGGCCCTACTGCTGGGAAATAAATAACTATATTGGGCCGCTATAGCAGGTGCTATC
The DNA here is from genome assembly GCF_978045245.1 of Mus caroli. NCBI lineage: Eukaryota > Metazoa > Chordata > Mammalia > Rodentia > Muridae > Mus > Mus caroli. Next base: position 79,063,047 of record NW_028227259.1, read on the forward strand.
TCAACACCAGATCGGTTTTGTGGAAATCCTCAATAGGTAGACGATTCTCTCCATGTGATACAAGGCAGGGAAAAACTACATAAAATCAAAACGCTAGAGGGCTTGTTCTTGGATTCTTGCACCCTCCCAAAGCAAACATGGCAGACCACACTCTGCTCCAATTCTGTCTCCTACAGGGAGTTGAGGAGAGAATGCAATTCAGGATCTCTGCCTCAGACACAACTAGAGAGGGTGGGGTGGGTCACTAGGTAGCAGGCAAGGTTTCTGTGGATAAATGAAAGAAGCTCTTTTCTTACTGAAAGAAAGCCCACAAGTTCGCAGGTTCGGACCTCACAGTGATGACTGGGTCACCTGCATCCTCAGAGCCCGCTAGTGGGTTGATAACTAGACCCTGGGCAAAGTAGCACTAGGCAGAGTTTACCAAGATGTAGGTGGCCAGCGCAGTTCTCCACTGCCCCAGACCCTGGACGGGACGGGGGAGGGGTGGTGGGAGGGGACACCCAAAGGAGCTGTGGTGTCTGGAGAGAAGGCCATCACTACCACCTTAGCGATTCCTCCGAAAGTGCTGTCCCTGGCACAAGAGGACTGAGTCCTCCTGGGAAGGGCCAGAAGAAGGGAGCTTTGGGGGCCACACCCCTTAGATTGGACAGCCTAGTAACCAGGTCCTCCCTCGGTATTCCTGTTCCTGCAGGAAGCTAGAGCTGGGGCCACACTCTGAACCGCTGGGGCCATACTCTGAACCGACAGAATTATTGGTGTGAAATGCAAATTTGTACATATGGTTCTCCTCCACTATATTGCCTACATGGTTCCACAACAGCCTGAGGAGAGTCTACCTTGTTTGATATTAATGGGCCTGTCTTAGTCAGGGTTTCTATTCCTGCACAAACATGATGACCAAGAAGCAAGTTGGGGAGGAAAGGGCTTATTCAGCTTTGCTGTTCATCACCAAAGGAAATCAGGACTGGAACTCAAGCAGGTCAGGAAGCAGGAGCTGAGCAGAGGCCACGGAGGGATGTTCTTTACTGGCTTGCTTCACATGGCTTGCTCAGCCTGCTCTCTTATAGAACCAAGACTACAAGCCCAGAGATGGTCCCACCCACAAGTGGCCTCTCCCCCTTGATCACTAATTGAGAAAATGCCTTACAGTTGGATTTCATGGAGGCATTTCCTCAACTGAAGCTCCTTTCTCTGTGATAACTCCATCTGTGTCAAGTTGACACAAAATTAGCCAGTACAGGGCTTTTCTTTGCCTCTCCACCTCACCCACACACCCACCACCACCTCCTTGAGTCTTATACCCTCCCCGTTTCCTCCCTTCCGTCTCTTGTCTCCAGTGGCATTCATTAAATTACCCTGATTCCCCCAAGGTTCAAGCACGTCTCATTGATCACTTAGCCTGGAACACTCTGCAGTTCTTTCTTCCTGTAGCCGGCTTCTCAGAACACCTCCTACAGTGTCCCCAAAACCCCACCTTGTAACCCTGCCACAGTGGTCTAGAACAGTGCTTCTCAACCTGGGGGTCGCAACCCTCGGCGTGCCTAAAACCATCAGAAAACCGGGTGCTTACATTATAATTCATAAGAGTAGCAAAATTACAGTTATAAGTAGCAATGAAAGTGATTTTATGGTTGTAGGCTACTTCATAAGGAACTGTTTTTTTTAAGGGTTGGAGCATTAGGAAGACTGCTCTAGTGTACAGCATATATCTATTTTCCTTTATTTCACCCTTACACCAACTAAACTGCCTACCTGTGTGCAAACGGAAGCTGAATGTGTGAAGAGCTTGAGCGCTCATGTCAGAGGGACCTGGGCTCCCAGCTCCACCCCTGCATTTACCAACTGTGCATGTCAGCAAGTTCCCCAGCCCCTCTGCCTCTCAGTTCCTGGTCTGTAAAGGAAGAGGATTGTCATGAAGATCAATCAGATACTGTGTGTTAAGTATTTTGCACATCACCAGGCACTTTGGAACTAGTCATCACAATGGCTGTAAGTCTACCTCAAATCTCATCTTGGCCTAGACTCTTCTCAAGACACTAGATGGTTCTTATTGTACCAAGTGGATACAGAAGGAGACAGAAACCATGGTTTTCCCAGCCTCAGAAAGGTCCTTGTCACTTGTTACTCGGGGTGGTTATCTCGATTCTCTGGTGCCTCCTTTTCTTTATCTAACAACCTTGTGTGATTACCGTACCCAGGAAAACATTCTGAACAAGCGTAACCCGGCCATTCCCTTACTGTCTGCTGAAAGATGGGATTCTAAAATTATTTGAAGCTGGCCTGGCAAGATGGCTCAACAGGCAAAGACACTCATTTCACAAGTATGGCAAGCTGGGTTCCTCCCTAGGAGAACCAGCTCCTGAAATTTGCCTTCTGACCCCCACATGCACTCCATGGCACACACACATACACAAGTAAATAAAATACAAATATGTGAAACTAACTGAAGGCTGGAAGAACATTAATAATTTAACAGTTAATCCTCACTTTTAGCCAAGACCTTTAACATTCCCTTCTGTATTCTTTCACCAGAAAGGATAAGTTATTAGCCATCTCGCCAGTCTCTCCTCCACTGTTGTAATCAAGTGATGGTAATTAGGGGGAATTTATATTTTGTACAACATAGCCTTCCAGGATTGGGCTTGCGGGGGTTTGTCACATTTCTACTGCCAAAATTTTAGGTGCTTAGATCACTGAGCTAGAAAATATGTAGAGAGTTCTGGAGAAAAGAAGGTTGAGCATGTAGATGTGCTGTCTCAAAAAATGATAAAAAGGATTACCATAAAGCATACAAGGTAAGAGTTGGGGAAAGAACATTGCAAAATGTAATAAATTAAAAATAGTGAGCAAGGGATAATTGACTCCTATATAAAATTTGTCTTTTCTTTTCTTTTTGGTTGTTGTTGCTAAAAATAGTTTTACATATGGAATGCAACATGATGTTTCCATACAAGCATATATTTATGGAATGATCAGGTCAGGTAATTAACACAGCTACTTACAATTTTTTGTAATGCGACCATTTACTTCATTTCTTTTAGAATAAACAATGCATTATGCTATCATCATCACACTGCACAGAGGTCATCAGAATGTCTTCCCCCTACCCCCACTCCACTGAAAATGTCTATTCTTTTCAACCAGATGGCTGACTTAAATTTCAGTCCTAGACCTGCAAGGAGAAGAAGCTAAGACACTAAGAAGCAGCATCCTAGTTTTCTACTGAGGATCCTGGATGTCTCTGGAATGGGCCACACCAGATACTTCTGTAAGAAGCAAAACTAGGTTGATTAAAAGATTGGGCAATGTGGCGGTTTGAATATAATTGGCCCAGGGAGTAAAACTATTAGGAAGTGTGGCCTTGTTGGAGTAGGTGTGGCCTTGTTGGAGGAAGTGTGTTACTGTGGGGGGTGGACTTTGAGAGACCCTAGCTGCCTATAACCCATCTTCATCTTCCCATGCTCCCACCTTGATGATGGACTGAACTTCTGAACCTGTAAGACAGCTCCAATCAAATGTTGTCCTTATACGAGTTTCCCTGGTCATGGTGTCTTTTCACAGCAATGGAAACCCTAACTAAGACAGGCAATGCCAGGTCTTTACAGCAAATTGCATACTTCTCTAGCCCCCAGACCCTGGAGGCTCATGTGCTAGAGACAGAAGACAGGTTTCTGTTGAGTTATGTTAGACACGGTAGAGGGGCTACTATGTTGTAGCCAGAATTATGAACACAACATTACCTACTGCATGTTGGGAAAAGACCTCACCATCTCTCCAACCCCTTTCCTCAATGAGATATTCTCTAAGCATGCACATGGGGTTGTTTCCCTCAAGTGGATAATTAGAAGATCTGTCTCTAGGTAACAAGAGCAGCCTAAATTGGAATATGTGACAATGTCCACAGAATGTTCCTGGAAATCACACTCCAATGAGTCCTATTGTCAGCAAGGCCACGGTTTCCAGATAGCTCGGAGCTCTTAAAAAGGAACTAATGATACATATGTTTGCCTAGGAATTTCATAAATTCATTCTTTTTAATAGCTGAGTAGTACTCCATTGTGTAAATGTACCACATTTTCTGTATCCATTCCTCTGTTGAGGGGCATCTGGGTTCTTTCCAGCTTCTGGCTATTATAAATAAGGCTGCTATGAACATAGTGGAGCATGTGTCCTTCTTACTGGTTGGGACATCTTCTGGATATATGCCCAGGAGAGGTGTTGCTGGATCCATCACTGGAAAGAGAGGCCCATTGGACTTGCAAACTTTATATGCCCCAGTACAGGGGAACGCCAGGGCAAAAAAGGGGGAGTGGGTGGGTAAGGGAGTGGGGGGGGTGGGTATGGGGGGACTTTTGGGATAGCATTGGAAATGTAAATGAGGAAAATACCTAATAAAAAAATGAAGAAAAAAAAAGGAACTATTGGCTAAGCATCATCAGACACTTAGGGAAAATCCAGCCTAAAAGAGGGACTGACACAGAGGAGCAGGCCAGGAAGCAACACCAAAAAACAGAGATCATGGTACGTCTTAGATAAAGACAATTAACGTACTTGGGTAGAAAATGGTGTTTTATTCATAAAAAATAGCACCCCTCCCCCCTGTGTGTGTGTATATGTGTGTGTTTGTGAGTGCACATATGTACAGGGTGCATGTGGGTATCAGAGATTGATTGTTGAATGTTATCCTTAATGCCTCTCTACCTCATTCTTTTTAATAAGTTTTGCTTGTTTGTTGAGATTATAATATAATTATATCACTTGCCCCCTCTCTCCTTCTAAACCTTCCCATGTACATGCACAAAATCTCAGTTTCCAATTGATGGCCCCCTTTTTTATTAATTGTTATATATGTCTTTGTGTGTGTGTGTATATGTCTGTGTGTGTGTCTGTATGTGTCTATATGTGTCTGTGTATATGCCTCTCTCTGTGTGTATGGGTGTCTATGTCTCTGTGTCTGTATGTGTCTGTGTATGTGTATGTGTCACTCTGTGTGTGTCTGTATGTGTCCCTGTGTGTGTGTATGTGCATGTGTCTGTATGTGTGTGTACCTGTGTGTATGTGTGTATCTGTATCTGTGTGTGTATCTCTGTTTGTCTGTATGTGTGTGTGTATCTGTCTTTCTGTATGTGTCTGTATGTGTGTGCATATGTGTGTGTATCTGTGTGTGTCTGTATGTGTGTGTCTGTATGTGTGTGTCTGTCTGTCTTTCTGTGAGTGTCTGTGTGTATGTGTATATCTGTATCTGTGTGTGTCTGTATGTGTGTGTCTGTGTGTGTATATCTGTGTGTGTCTGTATGTGTGTGTGTCTGCCTTTCTGTGAGTGTGTATCTGTGTGTGTGCATATGTGTGTGTGTGTGTGTGTATCTGTGTGTGTGTATGTGTATGCATGAGCATGCTCATTCCTGCTCATGCCTTGGTGCATCTGTGGAGGTCAGAGGATCACTTTCAGGAATTGCTTCTCTCTTTTCCCTTGTGAATCTGGAGGATGGAATTCACGCAGCCAAGCTTGTCAGCACACGCTTTTTATTCACTGAGCCATCTTTCTAGACCCAAAGATGTCTTTAAAATAAAATTTTAGGAAACCAAAAATTCTCAGCAAGTATGCATGCAATCACAAAAGTAAAAACTTCACAGAAAGAAGAGAAGACAAAGAGACAAATCTTCTGTCCAAATCGATGGAGCCAGCTGACCATAGGCTAACACCTCCCGAAGTCAGAGTTAAAATAGACCCTTCCTTCTTTAAGCTGATGTTCCTGGATATTTCAACACAGAGAGAAACAGGAGATTAACACAGATGAAAAATCTAAGTTAACATACATAAAAATCTACATAATTACCCCTCAGACATTTTGCTCAGCCATTCCAGTTTTGATTGAACAACTCCACTTCTGAGTATATATGTCACAAAGTCATGACATTGTCTACATTTAAAGAAAACAGTAAATAGCAAAGGTTGGTGGGGAGGTGTGGAAAGTAAAACCCTTCTGCACGGTAGACAGAAGTGTAAATACCATATGGCGCAATAATTTGTTTTCTGACTATCTTTTCAAAAGAATGAAAGCAAAGACTTAAGTGGGTATTTGCACAAACACGTCCAACACAGCTTTGTTCACAATAGTCAAAAGCTAGAAATAACTTCCTTGCCTACTGACAGAATGACAAACAAAATGTGGAATATAATGGAATGCTATTCAGCCTTCGAAAGAAGAGGGGATTGCTGATCCATGCTACAGTGTGGGCAAGCCTTTAATACATTGTGCTAAATAAAACAACCCAATCATAAAGAACAAATGCCGCATAATCCCACTTAGATGAGATATTCCATGTAGTTAAATACATAGAGCCCCAAAGAATGTTGACAGCTGGGGTCTGGGGCACGGCAGCTGGCCAGTGGATCTGGAGTTTCCTTTTGAGAGGATGAAAAGGTGAGGTGAATAATGGTTATAGTCACATAATGAATGACACTCCTTAGATGATGAATCTTGTGTATGTTTTCCCATAAGAAAAACCAACAAGTGAAATATACAATTTACAAGAAACAAACAAATAGCTCAACAGCTGGGGATGGAGTGTTTTCCTCCAAGGATATATATATATATATATATATATATATATATATATGTATGTATATATATAATATGATATTTATATTAAACAAATTTAATTTTAAACATGTTCTCACTATGTAGCCCTGGCTGGCCTGGAAGTTATTGTGCAAACACGGCTGGTCTTGAACTCATGGAGATCACCTGCCTCTTTCTGCCAAGTAATGGGATGACAGATCTCCAACAGCACACCTGGCAAGGACTACTGCTTTTCAAAGAAGTTTTGTAAATGATCTTTTTAAACCACATACACCGAATTCTATATTACTACAAACAAGTAACATGAACAATAAGTTAGTGGTTATCTAGGCAGCCGGTGGTATCATGGAGAGGATAAGGTTAACTTAAAACGGAGAGGTCAGAGTTCAGCATCCTTCTCGTTGTCTCTCGTAATAGCCTCTTCTTGCATGTCCTAAAATAAATGTTGCTGCGAGTTCTGCTTGAAGCCTTCTTAAATTACTTTTCTTCATGTTTTATTAAATGCCTAATAACACTGCTGGTTTTCCCACTTTGCCTAGCGTGGCTAGTTAATGACATCCCAACCATACTTTTGAACTAATGTAGTTTTCCTGGTTGTCTCCACTATCTTCATAATCAAATCAAAACTCAAGTTTCAGGTCCTACATTCTATGTTGCTTCCCCACTGATTGGAGAGACTTTGTGTTTAAAGGATTAGACAACGCCTTTTTAAAAGTGGAGTCAATTAAATTAACTGAGTCCAAAAACCTGCCCATGGCCACCTGTCTGGCTGTAGAAAGCCTCTCCATTTCAACTCAACTCAGCCACCAGTTAAATATTAATTTTAATGTTAATATTTTCCAGTAGAAATATGATATCATTATAGAGAGCAGTTAGGCTGAGCGATAATATATAATTTACCATGCTTCAGTCTTTAGAATAAAACCTTCATATTCACAGTGCTTCCAACAATATCCCATTAGTTAGCAGCTGAACATATATTAATGGGAAGCCATAAAATAATTTTTAAAAGAACCATCAGGACCGTTCATCAGCATATACTCCAACACTGGCAAAGTGCTTTTTCCCAGAATAGTGCTCAGCAAGACATCAATCTTAGAACACTAAATAAAATTCCCCGTGCTTTTAAGGCACCACCGACTATTCCAGCGGTGTTGAACGCCATCTGATGTCACTGTTTCAACAAGGCCATGCACTTCCCAAGGACTACTTCCATAGGAAGCACTCAGGAAGCCTTTGTAAAAGGTAATCAGTCAGAAGGTGGGCTTGGAATGCTGAAGCTGAACCTAGTGCTTTTATTTTCCCCCCCAAAACCTGGGGTTTTTATTTTCTCTTATCACCCAAGGTTGGTTGATGCCAAGTCTGATATTAGGAATTTGTAGGTTACTCATTCATAGTCTCGGTGTTGATATCAAATTAGAGGAATGGGGTGATTCCAATTCAGAGGGAGACAAGAAAGCCCGCAAGTAGAGCAAGTAACTTGTATACGAACTGTGCAGCCCAAGCTCTGCCTGGCAGAGATGAGGATGCTGCAGATGATGAGGATGATGAAGGTGGGCCGGAGTCTTGGGTACTCACCAGGTTAAGCGAGCCTACGAGCTGTGTTGTTCCAAGAAGCGTTTGTGAACCCCAAAAGACCACCAAGGAGCCATCTCTGATATAATCATATTAGGGTCTCCTTATTACAAACTTTATTATTTGGGCTTACTCATCATCAACCCACAGGACAGTTTGGTGAAGCAGTCCTAAACTTTCATTGGGACAAGGTTTTATAGGAAAATAGGAGCAAGTGAGGGGGTGCCCAGCCTGGAAAGCATCTAACTGAATGACTACTGTAAGCCAACAGGTGGGTGCTCTGAAGCAAGACCGTATATAATCATGAAGGGTCTGAAAGTACACCTGAGACAATCAGATTAATCTTTGATTAACTGTTGCTAGGAAGTGGCTATGGAGTAACTCTGGCCAAGGACAAGCCAGAGCATCCTTCCTGGTACTTGAGTGCAGCTTGGGTTTCAGCTGCAGGCCAAGTTCTCAGGGTTTGGATTGGTTTGTTTGTTTGTTTGTTTGTTTGATTTTAATTTTTCCCTTTTTCTTTTTTTCTCTTAAGATGGAGGCTGGTCCCAAGATAGAGTAGGTTTGGCCTCTAAGCAGCACAAACCTAGGCAAGGGCTGAAAGTTGGGGATGGCAGGAACAAGTGAGGTTTCAGGCATCCACCTGGCAGCACAAAGACTGTGAGACCCTGACTAGGCCTGGAGGTTGGACAGATTCGACTCTCTCATGTCTTAAATAAGGAAATAAAGATGGGTTAGAAGCAGATCTCTTCAGCGAGATGAAGAGATGGATCCAAGATGTCAGGTAAGAAAACACCAGAATGGAGACAGGCACAGGGCTGTTTTCCCCAACTCCTGCTTCATATCTAAAAAGACCATTACGTCTTATATACTCTAAATTTCTGTTCTGCACAGGTTTCTGTGAAATCATTAAAGTCATTAAAAGGTCCATTTCTCCCCTCACTTTCTTTATACCATTGATTAAGTTTTCCTAGAGGAAAATTTCAAAATACACCAAAGTAATAAAGAGAAGTATGACACACACCTGAGTTTAACAGTTGTCAACATTAATCAACAGTTGGTAGCTTTATTTCAGTTTGCTTCCTACACACAGTTTTCCTCCCCTCTCAAATGTTTTAGGCAAATAATTTCAGATCAGATATATAAATAAGTCCAATCAAACTGAGGCCAAGTTGCACTCGCTAACATCGAGACTTGGTGATACTGTCAGGAATTCCAGGCCAAAGGGGAAAACAGAACCAAATCTTCACCTGCAGTCAATATTAAACTCTGGCCTCTCTGCTTCTAACCCATTCTGTGATAGCTGGTGTGGCAATGCGGGCTCTAGGACTGTACAAACCTGGTTTTTGTACCAACAGTATGATCTTTACTCCCCTTACCAATAGGGGTCTCTCTGGAACCTTGGAGGAGGAAGGAGAGACCTAACTGAACTTGGTGGGTTTGTACCCAGTCAAATATTTTCTAGAAAACCTTTGTGTGTCTTTATCTCTTGACAGACTTCTCTGATGAACACCACATTTTAGGTTCAATTCCAGCACTTTGGATTACATCAGAGTTTAATAATTGATTGGTAGCTCAAGAGATACTGCCGAGGTTGGGGACCTGTTTGTATGGAATCATTAAAGTCATTAAAAGGTCTATACAAGCAAGGAGATTCAGCTTCCTGCAGGCCATTCTCGGGGAAACAGTGCTGAGTTCCTGGCACCTGCAGATTTCTTAACTCCAGTTCAATCTTTATGACATCAATGCCAGAGACACATCCAAGTATCTTCTGTCAATAAAGGCCATGATACATCTCTAGCATTATGAAAATGGAGAGGCCTTCAAACACACACATATAGTGGAGAGCAAGATTCTGCCTGGTTGGAAATCTCCCAAGACCTTTACTTTCCTCCTTGATTCAATTAGGCTTAGTGAGTGTCTTAGTGTCACTTCCTATAGCATTGATGAATTAGTCTGACTAAAGCCACTTACAAGAGGAAGGGCTTATTTGGCTCACAATGCCAGCTTATAGTCCACCATTATGTGGAAGCAGAGGTGGTAAGAACTTGAAGCAACTGGGCACATTCCATTCACAGTCAAGAGCAAAGAGAAATGAATCAGTGCATGTGCGCCAATACGCATCTCTTCCTTTAGTATAGGGTGGAGCCCATCACATAGGGCTGCTCACATTCAGGGCAGATCTTCCCTCCTCCATTAACCCAAGTGAGCACATCACCAACAGGCCAACCTAATCTAGATGGTTCCTCATTGAGGCTCCTCTCCAGGAAATTCTACATGGTGTCAAGTGGACAACCAAAGTGAGCCCTCACAGTCCCCTACCAGAAGACATTAACTCACTCAACCTCTGTTTATGTGTCAACTAAGGTTATGAATTCTGCTTATCCTGCCTACCTACAGGATTACTCAATTCACTCAATACTGATCATCTACAGGCAAGGTCTTGCACTATGTATCCCAAAGTATACAAAAAAAAAAAAAAAGTCAAACATGGTTCCTGTCCAAAGGGAACTTACAATCCAGTATTGTTCTATGCATCTAATGGGCAGTTAATGGAGCACCAGCTAGCAGATACAGCTAATAGCCTAAAAGACAGTGAGGCCTAAAGTGTGGTTTCTTTCTACAAGTGTGTAGTGATGTCAGGGGGAGAGAGACAGAGATGGAGAGATAGACAGGGAGGGAGAGACAGAGATGGAGAGACAGACAGGACAGAGAAAGACAGAGGAAAGGCAGGGACACAAATAACAAGGCTGAGTGTGAAAAAGGAGAATGAAGCCAGGCTTGCAAGCTCAGCCACTGTAGAGACAGGAATACCACGAGTTGAAGACCAGCCAGAACAATCTATAGAGACTTTGTCTCAAAACAAAAAAAAACAACCAAACAAAATGGGTTGGGTTATAGCTCAGTATAGAACATCTGCCTAGCATGCATAAAGCCCTAATCAATCCCTGCTGTTACTAAGTAATGACAAAGGACAAAATCCTGCTGTTACTAAATAATGACAAAGGACAAAATGAGTCAGCCTGGTAGTTGAAACCAAAGTCCTCACTGAGAGGATCAGGGGAGATTGGTGGATTTGACATTTGATGGTGAACAGAGTTTAAAGACTGAGCAATGCAGGAAGTAACTGCCCTTCCAGGGATGCCACTGACAGGCTGGCTGGTGACACATGAGCTGTCAGTCAACTCACGTAAGAGGAAAGAAGGCAGAAGTGGAGAATGGGGCACAACCCTACAGAGAAAATCAGTAGAGAGAAGCTGTCTGCAGAGGCATGCTGAAGAGAGGCTCCGGGGAGCTTCTTGGGGCAGTGGGAGCGTATCTCCACAGCACAGTGTTCTGGGGAAATTGTGGTTGGGGCTTATCTTGTTTAGCAACAGCCAGGCCTTGAGAGGTTGACTGTCTTGTCTTAAGTCACAAATGGCTCCTACAGCCACTGCCTTCCTAAAGTGGCATCCACACTTAGCAGCCAACCACACTTGGCTTTCTGATGAGATCCCAGTCCTGCTGAGAGTCAGCAATGACTTGGCTCTGAGTCTCCAAGCTCTGAGGCAAAGCAACTTCGTCCTGAGGGGAGACTGTCTCCACACAACCTTCTGCTTGAGAACAGCACTCATGGTAGCCAAGGAACCCAGGATGCTCACCACTGCATGAAGGGGAGTGGAGCTGGTCGAAATCAGAGAGGCGTGTGTCTAGGTGAGGGGGCTTGGAAACTCTTGTGCGTGGTGATGATTGTGAACACAGGTCAAATGTGAGGCTGGACCTAAGGCAAGTGAGTGTGGTCTAATTTCAAGTAAAGCTGTAGGGAGTAGGAAAAGCACTTGACATTTCCACAGGGCTGTCTTTTTAAATACAACACAATATGTTAACAGAAGACTTCATGTTCAATAAAACCTTGGGTCAGAAGACAGCTCCTATGAAGAAGATGGTTCTTTGAAGGAGTTAACCCTGCAGGGTCGTTGAAGCTCCTGATATCAAAGTGTTAATTATAGAAAATTAAATAAATGGTCAATAATATTTCTTTAAAGCCCGGCCAGCATTCAGCTTTAAATTCCTAATATCTGTCACAGTAATGTGTACCTAATAAGTAGCAGGAGTCCCAGTGGCTGCGGGATACTCAGATGGTGGCAACCCCTCCTGAGCACGTACCTAGGAGAGGAGGGTAAGTCTCGGCTTCCTTCAGTAACCTGCAGATGGTCACTTTCTCGGGGAGGTCTGGTGTACTTCCTCAAACCTATGTGGACATCTCAGTGCGTGGCCTGAACCCCCTTTAACAAAGGCAGTCTGACAGCAGACAGCCAAGAGATTGCTTTTTTTAGATGATAAGAAAAACTTGTAATCTTTCAAAAGAAATTAAAGGTGCTGAATGAATAAAATGGAAATAAAAAGAACATACCTGCTCCCAAGGGGTTGTGGATTTTATTATAGGTAAAGGGGAGAAAACAAGTAGATGCAGAGATGTCTGGGAGAGTCCAGAGTGGACATGGGGGTGAGGGGAGAGCGGACCCAGGAGCAGTAGCCAGAAGGGAAAGAGCCAAAGGGGCAAAAAGCTCTGTGTAACCAAAATGGCTGAGTTATATAGGAATGCATCAGAAAGACTAGGGGAAGGGAAAGTATGGGGCATACCAGCCAAGAGGAGCTTGTAGCAGGCAGGGACTGAGGGATACTGGGAGAACATGGAGACCAGCATGGGCTTTGATATAATAGGCACCTCAGTTAACCGGTATAAGCAGACTGCCTTACTTGGTGAACTGGCTGGAAAATACCTTCCCTGTGCTGTTTTCCCCAGTGTTACAACAACCCTCCAGAAAAGGCCTCTCTCTTTTTTAAAGGCCAGAGAGATGACTTAATTAATGGTTAAGAACACTGGCTGTTCTTCCAGAGGACCAGCGTTCTATTCCCAGCATCTATATGGCAGCTCACGCATTACATGGAACTCCAGGTCTAGGAAATTCTACACCTATTTTCTGGCCTCTGTGGTCATCTTCACTTATAAACACACAGACACACACAAACACACACATAGACACACACACACAGAGAGAGAGAGAGAGAGAGAGAGAGAGAGAGAGAGAGAGAGAGAGACTTAAAAACAATAAATCCTAAAAAAAATCTCAAGTGGTCTGCCCCCACCCCTACCTTTAACTGTGTGGTTTGAGCTACTAGTGTGAAGAAAGAGCCGCAGCCACAGGTGAAGAGAGGGCAGGGAACAGCTGGCATTGGTGACAGCCAGATGCCCATACCTAGACCCAGATGCTACAGCAGCTGCTGCTGTCGAGGGCTAAGGAATCCCGGCCTCCTCGGTCTACACAGGAGCTTGAATGCTTGTAGGGCCCCGGGTCCCAACACTCTAGGCCTCTACAACAGCTGAAATACTTGTCGCCCAAGGCTGATGCTTCTGGGTGCTTGGCTCTATAAACCAGCTGCCACCATTTCCCTGCACGCTAAAGGAGTTAAGATTCATTATGAAATAAGAATGATAACATAACAAAAATAAGTAGGGTAAAATGTACTCATTTGGAGTTTGGCCAAATCAAAAAGAGAAGGAATTCTCATCCCTTCCCACCCTACCTGGTACCTGTAGCCTTCTCGCCGTTGAAATAAAGTCCCATGAGACAGAGGTCAGAATGCAAGTAAAGTCAGCTCCAAGACACGCAAACTAGTCCTGTTTTGGGGTTATAGGACCCAGACGCCTGGCTGCTTCATATCTCTGTTCTCTGTTACAGAGGCACAGTATTATTATCATTATTATTATTATTATTCATTCATTCATTCATTCAACTCTAATCCAAGAAAAGTGGGACAGACTTTAAGCCTTAAAGATTTTTTGAAAGAGAGAAGAGTCTTGGGAGTTTTGTGGAGTGGTACACGTAAGAGCCTGACCTGAGCCAGGCCTGGCAGCTCTCTGTCCTCCTGGGTCTATTTGTTTGACTGATTCAGAGTGGGAAGCCTGTTGTATCTTTGCACAGGAAATCATCTTGGCGTTTGATTTTCCGTATGCTTTTGAAACCCATTAACACTGCAAGTGAGCACTAATCTGATAATCGAAGGGAGGTGTGCCACCTGTCTCTTTAGGATTCTTACTTTCCCATCAGGCATGAGGTCACAGTTAACACTTACAGGGCTGGTAACTGAGGCCAACAAGAGGGTTGTCACTGCAGGGGACCCCACCTGCTGCTGCTCTTGCCTGTCTACTGCTGTTGCTGTTCACTGCTGTCACAGGAGGAGAGGTGCAAAAAGCTGCCAAAGGCGAGCCTGGGTTGAGCTTCTCCTGGCCTGATGCTGCGATGAAATATCCCCCACCCCCACCCCACCCCCGACCCACCCACCCCCCACCCCTGAGAAGCACCTTAGAGGGAGAAAGGGTTTACTCAGTAGCTTACAATTCCAAGTCACAGTCTACCGTTGTGGGAAAGGCAAGACAGAAACTTGAAGAAGCTAGTCGCATCCAGTCAATGGCAGAGAGCAGCTGAATGCACGCATGCCTGGATCCAATTCACTCTCTTCTCTTCTATGCATCGGGATTCAAGCCCTAGGAATGGTGGAGCCCACTCTTGGCCTGGATCTGCTAATGTCAGACAAGGCAGATCCCCACAGGCGTGGCCACAGAGCCACTTAATCACTGAGACTCTCTTCCCAGGTATGGAATGTGTCAAGTTGACAGTTCTGCACAAATTTTGTCTAAGAAAAATAAAAAGGACCCCTGACTGCTGGTTGCTAATCTATCAAGGGCATTTATTCTCAGACTTCTTAAGCAAATACATAGATAATTTTTTGCTTGCAGAACAATATCAAAAATTAAAAACTAGATTAGGAAGAATTTAACCAAAATTCTACAAATGAAAGAGAAAAGAAAACCCATTTTGTAGTCTCAATGTTGAGGCCTGCCCCACCCCCCTCCCTAGCATAGCTGCAGTCATTTTGATCCATGCCCACCAGCTATTTCATATGGCTGCTATAATATGCCTGCCAGACATTGATGCAGAAAAATAACTTAACTCAGAGCAGGGTCATGCTAACCACATACCTTGCTATGTTCTGTATGCTATGAGGTTTGTTAGCTCTTGAGTCAGAGCCGACCACTGGGCAACACTTCCAGCCTTGCATATGAGCTCATTTATGGTTTCTGCAGTTTTAGCCTTATAAGCTGGTCCTGAGAAAAGTCTGGCATGCCGCTTTCAGCTGTTGCCCTGGTCGATCAATCTTTAAGTGTGTGTTCATTAACTGTCCCTGTCTGACTGAGGTCGTGTGGTTTGTGGAGTGACTCCTGGACCCCAACAGGCAGCAATAAGGGTGAAGCAGCCCATACTGTCTTCAGATTCTGAGTTCATTGTTGACTCCTCTAGTTGTCCTTTGGAACTGAACATTCAGTTCCAGGGTTGACACTGGAGTCAATCCCCAGAGGCTACTTGCAAGGAGAGCTTCTGTCTTGAGTAACTTGACTCCCTTTGCACCAGCTGGGCTGTGTCCCCGAAGCCACAAAGCCACGTGCTTTTGTTTCTTTATCCACAGAGATGGGCTGACTG
This sequence comes from Mus caroli, assembly GCF_978045245.1. Taxonomy (NCBI): domain Eukaryota; kingdom Metazoa; phylum Chordata; class Mammalia; order Rodentia; family Muridae; genus Mus; species Mus caroli. The sequence continues at coordinate 79,078,726 of NW_028227259.1, forward strand.
GTCCTCACTAGGACAACAACTTGGGAGACTTTTCAATACCACTTTTCTCTGTTTCCCCCTTACCCTCACTGACAATTCCACAGCATTTCTGAGAATAAGTCTTCAATATCCATCTGTGTGGGAATAATGGTAAGAACCTCTATTAAATATTGTTAACATCAGTGGATGTGCTTACTTATCTCTTTAGTTTTCTGTGATCTTTTTAATTTTAAAATTCAAATATCTAATATCTTATTTCTCTGAATTAATAAACAATAAAATTAAGGTCTTAACATTTTTCTCCATTTCTAGTTTCCATGAGTTGTCACTTCCAAGTGCTTTTAAAGTTTCAAATTTTAAATCATTTAACTTAGATGACATCCTCATAGAGTTTTCTTTCAGAATTATTCAGAATTTTAACATGTTTAATAACATTTAATATACATTTATCATCTTTCCCTTGTGTCTGCAGAACAACTGACACTATCTGTGCAATACATAAGAATAGTCAACACAATGAGAATTTACTTCTAGACACAGTTGATAGTAACCATTTATGATGGTTTGTATATTGTACTGGCTATTTTTGTGTCAACTTGACACAGCTGGAGTTATCACAGAGAAAGGAGCTTCAGTTGAGGAAATGCCTCCATGAGATCCAACTGTAAGGCATTTTCTCAATTAGTGATCAAGGGGGAAAGGCCCCTTGTGGGTGGGACCATCCCTGGGCTGGTAGTCTTGGGTTCTATAAGAGAGTAGGCTGAGCAAGCCAGGGGAGGCAAGCCAGTAAAGAACATCCCTCCATGGTCTCTGCATCAGCTCCTGCTCCCTGACCTGTTTGAGTTCCAGTCCTGACTTCCTTTGGTGATGAACAGCAGCATGGAAGTATAAGCCGAATAAACCCTTTCCTTCCCAACTTGCTTCTTAGTCATGATGTTTGTGCAGGAATAGAAACCCTGACTAAGACATATATGCTTGGCCCAAGTAGTGTCACTATTAGGAGGTATGGCCTTGTTGTAGTAGGTGTGTCAAAAGTGGGCGTGGGCTATAGTACCCTAGTTTTAGCTGCTTGGAAGTCAATCTTCCACTAATAGCCTTCAGATAAAGATGCAGAACTCTTAGCTCTGCCTGCACCATACCTGCCTAGATGCTGCCATGCCCCCACCTTGATGATAGTGGGCTGAACCTCTGAACCTGTAAGCCAGCCCCGATTAAATGCTGTCCTTATTAAGACTTGCCTTGGTCATGGTGTCTGTTCACAGCAGTAAAACCCTAACTTAGACACCATTTCATTTGGGAATGATATGTGAGCAGGGTGTAGCAGCACACACCTGTAATCCCAGCATTCAGGAAACCGAGCCAAAGGGATTGCTGCAAGTTCTAGGCCAGCCTGAGCTACATGTCTAGATGCTGGTTTAAAAAGAAAAAGAGGGTAGGCAAGATGGCTTAGCTGGTAAAGAGTTTGCTACCAAGCTTGATGATCTGCGATCCACCCCCGAATTTCACCCCTGGGACCCACATGGAAGACGTAAAGAAATGACCTTTAAATGTATCCCTCCAAAAAAAAAAAAAAAAAAAAAAAAAAACCACCGCAAATTACAAAATAAAAATAAAAATGTAAAGGAAAAGATGGGAAGACATATTTACTCCAAAAATGTGTTTGACTCTCACAACTACAGATCATATCTTCATGGCAAAAAAAAATGATATTGATATGTGATTGATAAGACTGTCTACTCCATCTGTGAGACTGTGTCACTGCAAAGTCACTTATGCAAAGGAATTATTAAATGTCCGTCAGATGACTCAGCTCCAGGCACCAAGACGTAAAGAGCATCTGCTGAGAAACATTTACCTCCTTAAAGAAAAGATGAACCAAAAAGAGATATTTCTTCCTCTCTGTCACAGCAGCCTAGAGGTGAAAAGAAAGGGCAGCTTCTAGGAATGGGTCTGAAGACTGGAGAGCAGGCAGCAGTCATGCCTGCACTCACCTTTGGATCGTCTACCGGAGGACGACTTATCCTCAGAGACTACCGAGTCTTTGTTTGTTTGTTTGTTTGTTTTGGTTTTATTTGTTTGGGTTTTTTTTTTTTTTTGAGACAGGGTTTCTCTGTATAGCCCTGGCTGTCCTGGAACTCACTCATGACTCATGCTTTCTGCCACCTGCCACTGAGTTGGTCTGAATATGCTACCAACCTTCTGAATACGATTCTGACCTTCCATCCACCCCGCAGAGCTACACCTTGCAAAATCCAGCCCAGCTTCCCCTGCCTTTTCTCTAATTCTTAGACCAGAGGTTGCTACATAGTCAGTGTCTTGACTATAAATATTTGTTACTCGAATAACTGAACAATCTAAAAATCTCTATCAGATCTTTGCTGATGGGAAGTAGAGCCCGAAAAGTTGACCCAACATTTGAAGCACATCCTTTGGCTTTGTTCTGTCTTTCCAGCCTTACCTTTTACATTCACATACTCTGTGACTTTCCTGTTCTCTCCTACGCCCTGAATTGGTGTGCTACTTTAACAAAATACCAAATGTTGGGTCATTTTTAGGGAACAGAATTTATTTCTCATGGTTATGGAAGCTTGGAAGTCCAAAGTCAAGGTGCCCTGGGGATCAGGTGTCTGGTGAAGGAGGAATGCTTCAAACGGGGCAGGGGTGGTAGGGAACGTGTCTTGGGAGGGAAAAACACTGTCTTCAGTAGGCCGAAGGTCAGGGGAAAGACATGGGAAGCCCTCTTTTCTAAGAACCTGGTCCATTCATAAGGAAACCCTTAAAGCCACTTCTTAAATGTCCTGCCTGTTAGATTCCTGAGGCAGCATCTAGAGGCAGAAGGCAGAAAGAGACAGGTCTGACCTCAGCAGGCAGGACTGTTCATTTCAAACAACAAAGGACATGCACAGCAGAAAAGGGGGTGCCTGCCTTGAAGATTATGTTGGGAAGTTGGGGAAAGAAGTTAAGTGAAGCTTCAGGGGGCAACGTGGACTGCAACTGCAGTCTCTACTTCTTGAAGGATTTTTGTCCAGGCAAGGCATATACATACATACATACATACATACATACATGCATATCTTTAGAAACAGCCTTGTGTGGTGGCACATGCCTTTAATCCCAGCATTTGAGAGGCAGAGGCAGGGGATCTTTGTGAGTTCAAGTTCAGCCTAGTCTACAAATCGAGTTCAGGACAGCCAGGAGAGAGAAACCCTGTTTCAAGAAACAAACAAACAAAAGCCAAGAATATTAAGAGGAGGAGGAGGCAGTGGCAGCAGTGGTGGCTAGGCAGAGACAGCAGCAATAGCAGCTGCCTTGACTTGGCTACCAGGATGCAGTTGGTAGTGGATGACGGACTTTGGCAATGGCAGTGAGAGGGAAAGGACTGGAATTTCAGCATAGATAGGGATCCCAGCAAGCCTTAGGGGAATAGAAAGTTCCGTGGTCAGGGTCTTGCTGAGTTTGTTCGAGATTTATTCTGACATCATCTCTGAATCTCATGGCTTCTGTAAAAAAAATTTTTTTTCAAAGACTGGTTATATTTATTTTATATGAATTGATGTTTGCCTGCATGTATGTCTGTTTACTTCATGTGTGACTTGTCCCTGTGGGCACTGCAGGGCTTAGGGCCTCCTTGGAACCAAAGTTATAAATGTTGCAAGCCAACCTAGAGGTGCTGGGAATGAAACCCCCTGGGGAGATGCTGGGTTGAACCTGTGTCATGAGGAGGAGCCACCGCCAGTGCTTGGAACCCAGCCCTCCGGACCTGTGAATTTCGGAGAGGAAACACGGCCCCCTGGTGTGAGGCTTTGACTCCTCCTTCACACACACACACACACACACACACACACACACACACACACACACACACACCAGTGCTCCTCTGCCAGCCTTGCTCCAGACCCCGCACAGGCCACTCCCTCAGATGCTTGCTGAGTTGGTTTGAATGAGAATGGCCCCTTATGGACTCATATATTTAAATGCTTGTTCCTTAGCTGATGGAAGTATTTGGGAAGCATTAGGCGGTGTGGCCTTATTGGAGAAGTTGTGTCACTGGGGGTGGGCTTTGAGGTTTCAAAAGCCCACACTAGACCAACACACTCTCTCTGTGTCGCTGTCTCTCTGTGTCCCTTTCTTTGTCTCTGTCTCTCTCCATCTGTCTGTTTCTGTCTCTCTCTGTCCCTCTCTCTGTCTCTCTCACTCCCTACTTCTCTGTCTCTGCTTCTCTGTCTCTCTCTCCCTCTTTCTCTCTCTGCCTCCTACCTGTGGATCAGGATGTAAACTCTCAGCTATTGCTCCAATGCCTGCCTGCCTGCCTGCCTGCCTGCCTGCTGCCACACTCTCTGCCATGACAGTCATGAATTGATTCATCTCCTGAAACTGTAGGTAAGCCCCCAATTAAATACCTTCTTTTATAAACTGTGTTGATCACGGTGTCTCTTCACAGCAATAGGACAGTGATGACGAGACTTCATGCAGACACTCTCCCCCTCTCCTCTTTTGTGCCACGTTCTTACTTCCATGGTTCAAATACTTAGTGTATCTCTCCTCTATCAGATCATAAGCTCCTGGAGAACGGGAAACCTATCCTCCTGAGAAACAAATGTAATGAATGCTTCACTCTAGCAGGTGCCTAAATATATTTTCATTTGAGTGGAGGCACAAATAGAATTAAAGTGGGTCCATTTAAATGTCCATTTTAAAAATAATTGAGACCCAGAGACTGGTGCAGACTCTAGGATGCAAAGGCTAGAGTACATTGCAGGAGGGCAGAGAAAAGAGGAGAGGAGACTTGTTGGAAGTCTTGGGTGCAAGCACAGATGTCTTTTTTTTTTTCCTGGGCAGTGAAAGCAAAGTTCTTAATGGAAAATGATCCCAATCAATAGCGCCAGACAGCTGATTTATATAATGGCCTCACACTGAAATAGTGGTCTTTCTCTGCATAGTGCTCCTGTGAAAGGGGAAAGGTTGCTGACCCGGGGACTCCCCAAGTAGATCTGTAGCCATCCATCAGTGTTCATCAATATGATCCCCCATCAGCGACCCACAGGAGAACTCCCAGAGAGCAGCCTGCTGCAGGCAGACCAGATGCTGAAAGTAGATTATGAGGGTTAATACCGGGTTCGGGCTGCTGAGGTGGGGCTGCCAGTGAGCAGGCACCCACTGACAGGAGCCTGGCCTTTTGCTACCAGTAAGAAGGTAAAGAGAGTGGGAACCCGGAGGCTTGCACACCCAAAGGAGACATCTAAGCTGCAGCAAGCAGCAGCAGCAGCAGCAGCAGCAGCAGCAGCAGCAGCAGCAGCAGCAGCAGCAGCAGCAGCAAGGGAAGTAAGCTTAAACCAAAACAGGAGCCAGGTGGAACCGGAGATGTCATCGCTGGTGAAGGAAGACTTGGAGAAAAAACTGTTTAAGCCGCTGGCGCAGAATCTCTGCGAGTTTATTGAGATCGAGGTCTCTGTCCAGGACAGGTATTTCCTCTGTGTGTCAGGTGAGCAGCACTTTCTGATATTGTTTCAAAATGTAAAGAGCTCAAAGGAGCGTAAGGGGTAGAGGGGAATCGTATCTGCCTCCCTACCCAACTCAGACATGCACGTATTTTCTGGAGAGTGTAGCCAAGTAATATTCTACAGACTTTTAAAGCACGAAAGTGAACCAAAAGAGCATGTTAGACAACATGAATCGTTCAGAAGCAAAACTGGGTCTGTCCTTCTCGTGGTTTAATCGGGTTTTTTTCCCCCTCCAATCTTTTATCTGATTTGCTTCACAGCATACGATTTTGTTGTAATAAGGCTTACTTTTAAAAATTCAATAGCGTTCAGAATATGATTAAATGCACTGCAGAACCAAATTATACAGCCATTCTCAATGGCTTTTTGTCCTGGAACATAAACAGAACCGAGGACTTTTCTCCTGAGGACCTATTGAGACTTCATGGTAGTTTATTTTGAAGAAAAAAAATTCTCTTTTAAAAGATTCTCCTGCATATGCCTTTGGACATACCTGTGAGGGCATTTTGAGGGACATACATCCTGCATACATCTGTGAGTTGAAGGTTCAGACTGAATAAAAAGGAAGAATTCAGACTCTTTTTTAAAAATTTAAAAAGATAAAATAAAAGATTCTCCTGCAGAAAAACAATACCAATACTTTAATGGTAGAAATTAGTCCATGAAGACAGAACTTTACAGGTGAGGGGACAGTCCCTAATGTAGACATCTGATATAAACAGTATTTAGTAAAAATAAATATTTCCTTCCTGTTTTTATAATATGTGAGAATTATCTATGTCCTGGCTTTTACATTAGTTATGATTTTCTAAACCTTTTATGAATTTAGATGGAAATGTTGGTTTGGTGTCATTGCTGAGTGTGATATGTAGCTCTCCCTTTTCCTGGCCCATGCCTCTCAGAGCCCTTCAGGGGCTTGGCAAACAGCACTCAGAAACTGACCACTCAGAAAGTGATTGCTGAGCTGTTCCTCTTTAAGGCAAGCATATATTTTCAGACAACTATTATCTCTATTTACCTAATAACTGGTTTAGAAAAGCTTTTGAAGGTGTCAAGAGGAAGTCAAGTATCTTTGAAAAAAGTTCTAAAAATTCTTTAAAAGTTTATCATTTCTAATACATGTGAAAGTATGTATCCAACAATAAGAACGGTAATACTTATCTAATAACTAAGCATATTTTACTTCATATATGAAATATGGAGCTTTGGTGTATCAACAAATAGAAGGGACTTAATTGGCTCATAAAAATAAATTTAAAAAGTAAATAAATTAAAATGTAAAAAAGTAAATTAAAATTACTTAATGGATCACACTGGGTCCTCACCACCAAATCACTGAATCAAGAGGTATTTTTATCCACTATGCTAGAGAGGATGCCCATTCTAACATAAAGTATAGGAATGTTTACCTGTTATGAGTCCTGCTTTGTCAAAGTAACTTCTCATTAGGTGGCACTGGTAGTTTTTTAAAAGAAAAAATGTAAAAATAAAAAAGCCAGAATATGTTATGGATCTAATTTACCAAACAAATCTTACCGACTCCCTTCAAAAATTATATAATTAACTAAATTTGTTCTAAGTTTAAATATACATGTACATATATACATATTATATAACTCATGTGTATATTATGCATATGCTATATGTATATAAATATATATACTTACGGATATATATATATATATATATATATATATATATATGTATGTATATTTAAACTTTTGGAAGGTATTCAGTGATTCTGATGTGTACTAAGGAAATCAAGCTCTTCTCTGAGACAAGGAAGAGATGATGTCACAGTGTGCAACATAATGTTAACACACCAAGCTTTGTTAGTTTCACCACTTTCATAGTTATATGTCACGCCCATCAGTCTGGGAGCCCTTTCCAAAAGTGTAACACGTTTTAACATGACCATTACAAACCATTTCAACAAAACAGCAGTTTAAATGATGCTTGACAGGTCTAAGAGTGTGACCATGCTTTCCCTGGAGAGCATGAACCAAGCAAGTCACTGGATACTTGTTGAAGCAGGTGACTCCATACTTTGAGCATTGTCTGTCTTCAGGGAGGAGAGTCACGTGACTTCAGGGGCCTTCATGCTCTTTAGTCCATGGGTTCTTCCTTATGAGACCTATTGGTCCAGAGTCGTTACATTCCACCATGCATTTTTCTGATTAAAGAGAATATATTTAAACATGGTTGAACTGCCTTCTTATCTAAATAGGGTCCATCCTTTGCAACCATCTCAAAACAAGGATTGTTTTCTATTAAATCTTAGTAATTCTATGACTGATATCAAAATAAGACATTATAAACTCAAGGTCCCTCTCAGTAGTTAGTTACAAGGCACATTGAGCATTCTCGGAGACCTACATCCTCTGCATCTCAGGCTTTTCATAATAATTTCTCCCTGGGACTAGTCTATCCTTGTGGGAACTAAAGGGGTGTGTAGGGGAAGGGGAGGTGAGGATAGCCCACGTCCGGCCAGAGTTCCTCCTATGCTCTGGGCAGGCAGATGTGGGAGGACTGCCAGATGCTTTCCACTGGGCCCTGGGTGGGCATCTAAGCCACTGACTCCACTCGACGGGGGGTAGACAAGGGGCAGCCCCTGACCGGGGGGCCAGGATGACACCCTGTGCCCCAGAGTTATGGGGAGAGGGCTGAAGGAGAGAGGTTCCCATGCAGGCGAGAGTAAGCACAGCGGGCCTTGATGAACAGAGACAGTCTATGGTTTTAGAGCTTTATTGTAAAAAGGCAGGGAGAAGGGAAAGAAGGTAAGAGAGAGAGAGAGAGAGAGAGAGAGACCAGCCATGGCCAGGAGGAGAGAAAAGGGGAAAGTAGAGAGAGAGAAGAAAGGCTAGAGAGTAAGAGGGAGAGAGGAAGAGAGTGCGGAGAGGAGAGGAGAGGAGACAGGAAGAAGAGTGTAAGGGGAGTAAGAGTGTGAGGTGGGGCCAAGCAGCCCCTCCTATGGTGTGCTGTTATCTTTACTGTTGCTAGGTAACTGGGAGGAGGCTAGCCTGAAGGTCAGAAGCTAGGGATATTGTCTACATGACTACTAACCATGCTTCTCTTGTGGGGTCTGAGGGGGACGGTAACTTTGACAGGAGCCAAGGTTCCAGGAGACACGAGAGAACTCCTTCTGTCCCATGTAGGTGAATTATCACCACCGGGTCTTGGGGTTCAGCATCTAGCCTCCACTGGAAACCAGACTGTCTGTGCATAGGCCAATGCTCCACATATCCCAACTGAAAGCACCACCCTTTCCTGGCAGATAAAGGCAGTATCTTCTGGTGAAGGAAGGAGGTCTGTTGCCTGCAGGTGGGAGGAAAGAATAAGTCACCTGTGTAATGAGAAGAATGGAAACCTGTGTTGTAGCATTAGCTAACGCTAAGTGGGAAGGAAAGGGGCATGGTGGGGCAGGCCAGGAAACTCTTGACATCAGAGCTCATTGTGAAGCCTAGTTGTTGCCTATCAGCTGTGAAACTGCGGATAAGATAAAGAGGCTCTATGGGCTCACTGATGACAGTGCGCATGTGTACTCCGAGTGGTTGTGACAGCATGTTCAAGGCTTGCACAAGCTCAAGCTAAATAAAACCCCACGTAGAAAGGGGAGGTGGCCATGAATCCCTTCCCTAGCTGAGGAGCTATTGGCAACTTATGGCTGCTGGGAGAAGGAGAGACAGTTCTCTTTAAGGGCCTGGCCCTTGGTGGGCTGACCACGTGCCAGTGGATGGCTGCCCATCTAAGAGCCTGAGAAGCACAAACTAGACTTTAAAAGGGGAAGGGGCAACATAAAGTTGAGTGTATAGGTAAGGTAGGGAATGAATCCGGGAATTTCTAGGAGATAGGCAAATTGATCAAAATACACTGTATGACATTCTCAAAAAAAAAAAAAAAAACAATGAAAAATTTAAACACCTATGAAGTATACAATTCTCCCTTCTTAATTTTTATTAGTGATAATTTATATTCTAAGTAAAAAATGTAGAGCCTTAAAAGAGGTAGCTTAAAGTTTTAAAATATATAGAAAAATATTTAATGTCAATATATATGCATATAAATATTGGATTATGTATATACACATATGCTGTAAGTTTATGTTCATAGCTAAAAAAAGCAAAAAATAGATATACTTTTACCTTCTAAATTATACACATATTCACATATAGATTATTTTATATGTTCTTATACTTTCAAGAAAATATTTTTCAATCTTTTTTTTTTGTTTCAGTAAAAATCACTTTATTGTAACGAACTCACAAATACAAACATTATGCAGCTAGATTAATATGGCCAGTCAAACACTTGGCTAGTTTCAATGCTATGCATTTTATTAATTAATTTGTATATTCACTTACATACCAATTGCAGCTTCTCCTCCCTCCTCTTCTCCCAGTTCCTCTCACCTTACTTTCTCCCCTCCCCACTTTCTCCTCAGAGAAGGGGAGTCTTCCCATGGATACCAACCCACTTGGCATATTAAGTTTCAGTAGGACTAGGCACATCCTCTCCTATTGAGGCTAGACAAGGCAGCCCAGTTAGGGGAAAGGGATCCAAAGGCAGGCAACTGAGTTAGAGACAGGCCCTGGTCCTGCTGTTAGGAGGCCCACATGAAGACCAAGCTGCACATGGGTTACATATGTGCAGAAGGCCTAGGTCTGTCCCATGCATGATCTGTGGTTGGTGCTTCAGCCTCTGTGAGGCCCTATGGGCCCAGGTTAGTTGATTCTGTAGGTTTTCTTGTGCTGTCCTTGACCTCTCTGTCTCCTTTGATCCTTCCTCCCCCTCTTCCATAAGATTCACCAATGTTTGGCTGTGGGCCTCTGCCTCTGTTTCCATCAGTTACTGGGTGAACCCTCTCTGATGACAGTTATGCTAGGCTCCTGTCTGCAAGTGTAGCAGAGTAGTGTTATATGCAAGTAGAGCATTAATAACGTCAGGTGTGGGGCTCTCACGGCATGGGTTTCAAGTTGGGCCAGTCGTTGGTTGGCCCTTTCCTCAATTTCTGTTCCATCTTTATCCCTACACACCTTGTAGGCAGGACAAATTGTGGGAGGAAGATTTTTGAGGCTGTATTTTTTTCTTTTACATTTCTTTTTTTAAATTAAAAATTGTTTTTTTTCCCATACAATATGTTTTCTTTTGATCATGTTTAACCCTACCCCAACTCCTCCCGGATACTCCCCACCTCCCTACCCACCCAGCTTTATGTCCTTCCTCCTCCACCTCTCTCCTTCCCCTGCTCTCTCCCTCCCCTCTCACATGCCTTTTTAAAAAATCAAAACCAGATAAGACACAAAAAATTAAATCAAAACAAATAAGCAAAATACTGATAAGAGCAAAAATGCTGAAACAGAGGCGGGGGGGGGGGAGTTCTCAAAAATACCACTGAGTCCATTTTAGCTTGGCTCACTATTCCTGGGCTTACCCTGGAGCATGGTGGCTATTCCAGTGTGATGACACTGGAGAAACTTTCCCTTTGACAGCAGGTATCAATTGCAAATAGCTTCCTGATTAGGGGCAGTAACCCATGTCTACTTCCCCCTGAGTGCTGAGACCCCATCTGTCTTGAACCTGTGTAGGTCCACTGTGTGCTGCCACAGTCTCTGAGAAACTCTGCGTCTCCGTGAGCTTCGGTACAGTGAGAATGGCCATTCTGAAGCTGTGGGACTTCGTTTAGGGTTCTTCATTTTCACTGCTAATTACATTTTTATGCCGTTATCCCCCACAAGAAGAGAAGAAAAGAAAACCATGACAGAGTTGAAACAAGAAACGCATTTAGCTTCATAGACTCTTTTGTGCCTCCGATGTCTTTTTGCCCATATTGTGTCCTTCCTTGTGACCTAGTGTTACCCTTTCTTAGCCTCTCTTCTAAATGTTGTACTGTACCTACGTTTACAGCTGTTTACTTAGATGGACTTAGAATGTATACTATTAAGTGAGGTAACCCAACCTCACAGAGACAAAAAACAGCGTGCTCTCCTTCATGCTGGTCCTCCTAGCCTATAGTGTAGGCACTCATAAGCCCTTCATGAATGCTAATTTCAAAATAAGTGACACTTGTCAGAGTTAAGAAGACAATGAGCGTCACCTTTTCTTTTTTCTTACATTTTTTTTTAGAAAGGTTTTTTTGTGTAGTGTTCTGGAACTTGCTCTATAGACCCGGCTGGCTTCGAACTCACAGAAGTACCTGCTTCTGTCTCCCAAGTGCTGGGATTAAAGGTGTGAGCCACCACCACTGAACTAAGCATAATTTTTCTACACATTAGGTTTTGCTGCCACCCAGAACGTTTTTTCTCTGTGATCCAAAGAACAATTGAGTCACATTCCTTATAAAGGATTGTTCGATAAAATAATACACAGAGGGCGCTGCTGAAAAGCACTTTCCAAGGCTTCGTTCAGAACCTCTGTGGGCAAATCCATGACCTGCCAGAATCTTATTCACAGAGAACACAGATCTAAAAGGTATTTAAACCTTTCAATCTCACCAAATAGCGTAAACTTCTCAACACTCACTTGAGAAGAGTCCTGCTGGTGAATAAATATGTGTGAGAATAAAGTATGGGATACTATCTTAAAAAGTTTTCATATACATAAAAAATGTTATCATCATAGCAGAATAACCATTCATGGGCCATAATATATCCAAACTGCCACATATACACCCTGAGCAGAGAGCAGAGCACAGCCAGTATGTGCATTTGTTTTCATTCCATAATAAAGCCATGAACACACTGCACAGTATAGAAGTCTGTATCCCCAAAGAGAACACATTATCCTTGGACTGCCCTTCCATTGTCTATTGTTAAAAGAGGGGATTAATGCAGAGTTAGTTCATGAAACAAATGTGCAACTTACTAAAATTGCATAAACACAAGTGATCACATGACTTGGTTACAATCAAAATTGTGATATACAAAATCTTGATTATCAAAGTAAATTCTCCCCCACCCCTCTCTCCCTCTCCCTCTCCCCCCCACTTCTCTCTCTCACACACACAGAATGCCCATGCATGAACAAAGTGCATTCGTGGATTATCGCCTTCTCTAAGGAGAGATGTAAATAAAGATATCCTAACTTTCCAAATCAGAGTACACAGTACAGAGAGCAGTGAGCTCTTCTGGGTCCTCTTGTCTCCTTACAGTTGTGATATCATGTCTGTTGGCAAAAGGCTTGGCTATCTAAGCTGATGTGTTATCTTTATCATTAAACTCAACAGCAGGCTCAGGAGCTAGCTCAGTGGGTAACCTGCTTACCATGTGAGCACCAACACCTGAGTTCCATCCCCAGAACCTGGCATGGCTGCGTGTTCTTGTAATTCCCATACTTGGGAGGCAGAAGAAGGGTCAACCTTGAATGAGAGATTTTCAGGCCAGTAAGAGACCCTATCTCAAAAAATAAGATGGATGGTGTCCTGGGGAATGATATCTGAAGTTCACAAACACGTGCACATACACGCGTGCACATAAATGTGTGCACACACAGAGAGATTCATAACTATAAACACAGAACACACACATACTAAACAAATAACATCAACAACACAGAATATATCCTCATCAATTAGTTATCTGAGACAGATTTTCCCGTGGTTAACTGAGCACTTTGCAGATGTCAGAATCAAAATGACCTACCAGTCCAAGCTCCATCATTTGCAGCATGCATAGAAACCTAAAAGTTTTGACGAAGGAACAAATACTCAATCTTTTTCATTATTAAGATGTAGTAGTGTGGATGACACAAAAGGGAGAGGTGTGAGGTGTGCCCACGCAGGGTCAGGGTTCACATAAGGCCATTTCTATGATGTATTCCTTTTCAGCCCCATGCGGATGAGACGTGTTGCCGATGAGGAAGCCATGGTCACAAGGACTTAGTAATTAGCCTAAAGGTTCCAGGCTAACTTTACGATCCGATTCCTGAGAATTAGAATCATTCTAATTCTGAACCTAAAGTTCTTTCTGCTTCCCCACCTCTTCTAACTGCTAAGACTAGCGGCACCTCTTAGCGCATGCGCAGAAACGTCAAGAACTTGAAAAGTGTTAACTCATTACGGTTGCCCAAGATCACCAACCGGTAGACGGCAGATGGAGACTTCAGAGCCAGCTCCATCTATGCCTAACAGTTCTGCCATGTTGCTTTCAATAGGCACATTGAGACTATTCTAGAATGGAGCCGATTAGACAAACCTGGCACAAACCCCACTGGGGGGCTATTTTTTGTTTCCTTGGCACTTTTGTTCCTACAAAATCAGTTTCTTTCTCGTCCACATGTCTTGTTTTTCTGTAAGTTCACCAATAACACAGGCCCTAAGTTGCTTAAAGCCAGTCATTTTAATATTTTAAAGACTCACAGTATAGCCTGAAATGGATTTTATAGATGTTTCTAGAAATTTTTATTTGAAAATACGATTTTGGTAAATCAACCATAGCCTTCTCAACAACCGCAAGGCATTAGCAATGTCACCTGGCATTTCGCTGAGGCTTTTCAAAAGGATTTCATGATAACTTCTGCTACTATTTAATTTAAATGATGAAAACCACTACATAACACTGGATTGTGAAACAAAAGAGGCATCTACTTATTTAATGCATTTCTGTGTGACTTAATTGTGAGTTTCACATTTCCTCGATCCTGACTAATTATTTTAAATCAATTGGCCAGTTCTTTTCCCATTAGCCTCCTAAATACTGGTGGGTCTTTTAAAGGCGATGGAAGAATTTATTAATGACAAAGCGTACAGTAAAATTAAAATAATGGTGGTTACAAGCTTGGAATTCTGAAAATATCTACTAAAATATAAAACTGGACAGGGGGTGAGGGGAGGACACGGACAGAATAAAATCTTAAGCCCAGAACAGGTTGCTTCTGAAATTTCCCAGGTTTGTAGATACCTCTCTCTAAACCATAGTTACAAAACAGATCCTCTAAGGAAGAGAAAACAGCTCTCTACCGTTTACACTTTATAAACACATTGGGGTTTTTAAGACACTGTGATAAATTCCCATTCTGCAACTGTGTTAATGTGGAGATGGCCACTTAATTCCAGCTGGCAGCAAGGCTCAAGTATGGGAATTAGGGATTGGGTCAACTCCAGCCTCAGCCGACTCCTCTGACTCACGGCTAAAGAGAACCCTCGGAGCATCCTTAGCGCTAAAGCAGATTATTTTGTCCCATTAAGGAGGCTGCTCTCTCTTGGTCCTACATCATCTTACAGAAGCCTAACTTTTAGACAGGCCCTGTTTTCTGAACCTAGATTAAAGGGAGAATGGCCGTTATAGATGACTGGTAGGGCTTTCTTGACATCTCTTTTTCCTTTCCCTACCTCCAACCCATCCTTTATGGAACCTCCCCAAAGGAAGTTTTAATGTTTTCATAACTTCTTAAAATGCTGAGAAGACATGACTGTTGTTGAATGTGTGGCCCTAAACAGGACATGGACACACACCTTGCACGGGCGGGGAAACAGCAGGAAGAATGTGAGGAAAGATCGTAAGAGCCAGAAGATGGACAGGCATGCTGTGGAATGTGGTCCTCTGAATACTACATGACTGCTGCACGCACCAGCACAGCACAGCTGTGGCTACCTGAAGAACACACACACACACAGAGAGAGAGAGAGAGAGAGAGAACGTGGCCCTAGTCAGGGAGAGGAAGGAAGTCAGCAGGAGGGGAAAGGGGATAAGACAGGGTCATGGGAATAAATACAACACACACATTTGTACATGTGTATGAAACTGACAAAAATTAAATAAATACATAGACTATAAGATGTCATAAGTTAAATATATTTAATTTTAATTAATAAATTACCTGCATGCATGCATGCATATATATATATATATATATATATATATATATATATATTCCGAATAAAGTAAAGAGTAAATATCTTTTCTTCATTAAAAAAAAAAGAATGTTCTAAAATTTAAACCAAAGCCTCTCCACTTCTTTAAAATCTTTCAGGGACACCTCCTATATGTACAGTTTTCAGAATAACTAACACCTGAGTCTATTCTAGTCCTTTCAGGAACTAACTCCTCCCTAACCTTCTTCCTACCAACCTGTCTATATTCTTGCTTCACACCCGCAATACCCAATACTTGCCATGACACGAAAGTGCTGGGTGTTTCATGCCTGTGAACCCACACGTTCCTAAAATGGCCTTTATCCCTTTCTTCATACAAGTAAACTCTGTTGCCTTTTACAACTCGGATTACCCCCTCCAGAGCCTTTCCTCCTGCGTTGGAGAGATAGCCACGCCCCTCCTCTATTGTCCTGGCCACGCCCTTCTTCGCCCTTGTCCAGGCCTCATTCGTAGCACAGTAGACCGCACCCTTCACATATTTTCTTCTGAAGCCTCCATTCTCTGCGGTCTCAGTGATAGCTGGAATGGTGCCTTATGGGAATTCATGGGCTGATTTGTTTTTTCCCAATTCCTAGCACAGTACTCGGTTCACAAGGGACTTTTAAATATTTATCAGCTTAATGAAATGAATGAGTGGCTCAGTAGATCCACAGCCAATCGGCTGGCTTTTATAACTTGTAGACTATGCCATGGGACTTGCTCCTTGAAATCATGCTTTCACACAATGACCAATTATTTCTCCAAATCTCTTTACCCCTATTGTCTCTCGGTCCATTTCTTGCTAGTGAAGTCGGTGAGATGGGGCAATAACAGAGTCCTGAGGTGGATCATCTGACTCAGTGGTTCTTAACTGTCCTAATGCTGTGACCCCCTAATACAGTTCCTTATGTGGTCACCCCCAACTGTACTGGTTGGTTTTGTGTGTTATCCTGACATCAGAGAAGATGGAGCCTCAGTTGTGGAAATGCCTCCATGAGATCCAGATGTAAGGCATTTTCTCAATTAGTGATCAATGGGAGAGGATCCAGCCCTTTGGGTGTGGTGCCATCCCTGGATTCTATAAGAAAGCAGTCTGAGCAAGCCAGGGGAAGCAAGTCAGTAAGTAGCACCCCTCCATGGCTTCTGCATCAGCTCCTGCATCCAGGATCCTGCCCTATTTGAGTTTTTGTACTATGATGGTTTGTGTATGCTTGGCCCAGGGAGTGGCACTGTTAGGAGGTGTGGCCTTGTTGGAGTAGGTGTGTCACTGTGGGCATTGGCTTAAGACCCTCATCCTAGCTGCCTGGAAGTCAGTCTTCTAGCAGCCTTCAGATGAAGATGAGAACTCTCAGTTCTGCCTGCACCATGCCTGCCTGGATGCTGCCATGCTCCCACCTTGATGATAATGGACTGAACCTCTGAACCTGTAAGCCAGCCTCAAATAAATGTTGTCTATGAGTTGCCTTGGTCATGGTGTCTGTTCACAGCAGTAAAACCCTAACTAAGACATGTTCTGACTTTCCTTTGGTGATAAACAGCAATGTGGACATGTAAGCCAAATAATCCCTTTCTTCCCTAACTTGCTTTTTGCTCACAGTGTTTGTTGCAGCTGTAGAAACCCTAAGACCCCAATCATGAAAGAATTTTCATTGCTACTTTATAACTAAGTTTGCTACTGTTATGAATTGTACTGTAACTATTTTTGGAAACAGGTTTGCCAGAGGGATCATAACCCACAGGTTGAGAACCGCTCTTCTAACTTGACAGACACAGCTGCCTCCGATCGATCGGAAGCTATGAAACCTTCAGTGCCTCGACTTCATCCCGCCAGCCCACTGCCTGCTCTCTTGTCTTCGCCTTTTCCCAAAGCTAATATCTAGGTCCATGTGCACGGCTCTTCTTTGGGGCTAGAGAAATACACAAGTGTAGAAACCGATCTATAGAAACCGATTCGAGAGTCTCGGCCTCCGCTGGCCCCAAGTTAAGACCTATAATTGATGTCTTTTCTAGTCAATTACTCAATTACTTCCTCTGCACTCCAAATTTGTCATCTCTTCTCTCCCAAATCTCTAGAATATGTAGTTTACATCATACCCTTTAGACACCCCCCCCCCACTCCTCCTGCTAGCTCTTAAAATCTTACCTGGCCCAGGGCCCAGCACACAGTGTATTTGTGCATGGAGTCCTCTGCAAGCCGCTTTCTCCAGTCACTGTAGAGAGACAGTCTTCAGGACAGGAGCTTCCCCAGGTCAGATTCCTCAGGTCAGATTCAGACCCATGCCTCTCTGTCTTACCTCCCTGGATCCACAGGATTCTTCTCAAACTTTGAGCTATCTTATTATCTGATTTCCATAGCATCACGCAGTTGGGCCTGCCTCTCCCTTTCTACTCTAGCCTCTCGGCTGCCATCTTTTCTCTACACTACCTCACCTCATTCATCTGAAAACATGCCCACTAATCTAACTTTGGAAGCCATTCCACATACACACAAGAATCTCAAACCATTCCAAACCTTGAAACTTCCATCTCAAATCCTTCTGAGGCCCCTTGCAGATGCTTCTGTGTGCATCAAAGCTCTTTATCCTGCCATTGGCCCCTCCCCCTCCCCCTTTCCATTTGGATTT
Organism: Mus caroli; assembly: GCF_978045245.1. Taxonomy (NCBI): domain Eukaryota; kingdom Metazoa; phylum Chordata; class Mammalia; order Rodentia; family Muridae; genus Mus; species Mus caroli. The sequence goes on from NW_028227259.1 coordinate 79,096,677, forward strand.
GGTATCATTGTTTAGTTTCCTTTTTGTAGCATCCTAAGCCAACCCTATCAAAGCTTCACCTGGAACTTTACCTCAATTTGTTGATTTCTGTTTACCAACCACACACCATTTACTCTGAGGCTACCAATATCCTTTGGCAAACAGAAAACTCTCAAAGCCATGAATTTCTACTGGGCACTTTCCCAAGTCACATGTGTGCTTTAATTTTTCCTTACGAGTCAGATTTGCTCCCATGTTCCCTTTATAACATCAGTGAGTGATAGTTCTTCTTTAGAGGGTAATTAGCTCGTGTAAACCACACTGCACGATGTCAAGATTTGACTCTAGAACATCACACACCAGAGCTCACAGAGTACCATCTCTCCCAAGGTCCTTCACCTCCTCTTCCTTCTCTAATGAGATCTACGCATTGTGCTACCAGAAAACTTCTTTCATGGGGTGCCATTTTATCGATCCCTGGCTCACAAAGGGAAGGGTGACTATTGACTAGGTGTCCCCATGTGAGCTTGCCCAGAGTGCCTGACACAATGCCCCAATGTGGCACATGTCACCTGGCTCAGACTCCCTTCCTAGGAGGCTGAACCCACTTGACATCACCTCTGCATTCAGCTGGTCGATTTGGGATTCCCAGTTTTGGATTCTCCAGCAGATGGATCTTAAGCATCACAACTCCCGGGTGGTTATACACCTCCTTTGAAGTACAAAGTCTTTCAAAGCATTTTAACAACCCTCCAGACCTAGTTAATCTTATTGTCTACCATATCTTAATACAGAACAATCTAAATAGTCCACCTTCTGGCTTTTCTCTGGTAAAATGTAGGCTCCGCTGTCTGTTTCCTCATGCTGACCTCTCCCTAGGGGTGTCCACATGGTAATACTCTATTTTCAAATCAAATAGTCTGCACCTACTACACATCTATGCTTGTAACTATATTGCAATTACTTTATATCTACATAACTAGAAGCTCACACGTCTTAGTGTGTTTTGTGCTACTACAACAAACTACTTGTAACTTAGTGATTTATAAAGAAGAGAGGTGAGTTTCTTAGAGCTCTGGGAAGATGAGGATTCCAAGACTCAGAAGCTGGCATCTGGTGAGGGCCCTCTGGTTGCGTGGTCTGTGGGGGAAGACAAACAACTGTGAAACAGTGATGGTGAGAAGGAGAGAGGAAGAAAGCAATGCAGGCATTAGAGCAAGCATCCTTTTATTAGGAGCACACTCCCACAAAAGCTACCTCTGATCCTCTCACGAGGCCTCTGACCATCATGACCCAATCCTAAAGGCCTCACCTCTTAACATTGTTTCAATGTAGATGGAGTGTCAAGCGCTAGAACTTGGAGGGCCCATTCAAATCACAGCAGCATGCCAAAGGAAACCTTCCAGAACGAGAAGGAATCTTTTCTCAAAACAAATTCCAGTCTCACTGGAAGACACAATCAGAAGACACAATCAGCTTACCGCTCTCCAGGTGACACTAATGACCTGAAAAAGGAAACTTTAAACATTATATCCCATCTGTCACATCTTTATAATAACCTAGTAGATAAGACTCCAGGGATAGTCTTGTCTTCTTACTAAAATCCTGAGCATCTTCAGGGCAGAAGCCAGACTTCTTATCTCTGCAGCATTCATAATCTATTCAGCAAATAGAAAGTACTCGGAATATCCTGAGTAGTTCCTGACTCGTTGATAATTTTTTAAAAAGATTTATTTACTTTATGCATATGAGTACACCATCGCTGTCTTCAGACACACCAGAAGAGGGCATCAAATTCCATTACAAATGGTTGTAAGTCACCATGTGGTTGCTGGGAATTGAACTCAGGACCTCTGGAAGAGCAGTTGATGCTATTAACTGCTGAGCCATCTGTCCAGCCCTCATTGATAATTTTAATAGAAGAACCAATATTCCAAGGAGACCAGAGACAAATGATTTTAGGAGCAGACAATTATTATTCTCATTTTGTTCACATTAAGTAGGGAAAGATTTCCTCCAGGCCTTTCACAGTAGAATGTTAGAACAGCCTGTTCTGGGGGCACACTCTGAACACTGGACTTGGAGAGGCATATGTGAGAGGGTTGACAGTACCACGTGGGTCACTGGAATCTGTGTCACAGGAACTTCTGCATTCAAAGTCTCACGGCAGGTTTAGAAGGTAGTGTCACCACTTGCTTGGTTTGGTAGCTCTTCAACACTGAATTGCTGTTCCAGCAGAGCCTTTTGCTACTTGTACAATATTTTTTCATATCACCATCAGCTAAAAGTCTAACTTTTAGTGGACATTTTGTCTTCTGCTATCTGCTTAAGGCTCAGCCTTTCATTTTCTGCCCCAAGTTGGACACCCTTCCCCACAAAGCTCAGAGTTCAAACTACGTTGCTTGGACAGACAATTGTCACAGAATAAGGTTAAGTCTTGAGCAAACCTGCGGCATGCTCAGTTACACCAGGACTCACATGAGGAATGTATTTATAATTTGGGTACAAGGTCATTAAAGAAAAGGGAGATAAATAAATACTGAAATGTGACTTGGAGAATTTTTAAAGTAAGAGATTGTATTGTCTAAGTGTTTTTTCTCTCCTACAGTGACCAAAACTGATGAAGTAAAAATCACCATGGTGAAGCACTACAGAGTAGGGCTGGATGAGAAGTATGAAGTAACAAAAAGGTGGTCCTTGAGTGATCTGCGGATGATTGACGGAAAAGAAGCAGATACCGTAAGTGTTAGCATCTTATAAAGGCAGCACAGGATCAATACATGGGAGATCGTTAAGTTCGATGTCCTACTTTATAGATTCTTGGCATGTACAAAGTGTGAAGATGACATTTTGCTGTTCTTAAGTGGTATGGATTAATTTCCTGGGGTGATCTATATCGGCTTTTATGATTTGCTTTTATGAGTTGGAATCTGAGTTTTGTCTATTAAATTTAAAAGGCATCTTTCCTAAGTTGTTCTTGACAGGTTAAACGCAATCTACCAGTCGATCCTGCAACTTTAGATGAAACTTTCTCAAACAGATGACATTTCTGATGCCCCTTTCTCAAACCTAGCTTGTTATTGTTGCTTTGTTCTGTTTGCTTTACTGTGGTTAAGTTTGGGGGATTCCTTCCTTCTGGCAGCGAGTATACACTCAGCAAGCCCACTTCATCTTCCAGAAGGATTTCATTGAAAACCTACAGACTTAGAGTTGAAAGGGGACAGAGTGGCTGTCCCCGTCTCCTCCCCTGTCACTTGGTCAATCTGTGCTTGCACTCGTCTGTTGATCGAGAGGCCATTCCTCACCACTGACCTCTGTATGTCCACAGAGCTTACTCTCTTACTGTTTAGGTTCTGTCACTCCCAGCTCTTACCCCAGTTCCAGATTTCCCACTGAACAAATCCTACTCACAATTGTCCAACCCTGAAACACCTTCATTATGGTTGTAAATGCATGGTTGATGGGCTACCACATTCCCCTTTGGATAGAAAGCTCCTAAAATTCTGGGACCATGACTTCATTCTTTATTACGGCCTTTCTGTCTAATAAAGGACACAGTAAATATCTGTGGTGTTATGGTTGAATGAATCAAAACTTAAAGGAATTTGTTATTACTTAATGATAGCATATCCTTAGTGCATCCATTGATCCCGACCTATCGAGTATCCTCATGTCTTGATGCTTTATCATCGTTATGATGTAATACAGACTTAATACAACCTTAAAGACTTGGTCCAAGTCAATAACAAACTGGTAAAGCATATAAGGCCAAGTACTCACCTGTCAGGAATAGATGGTTACTGTTGCTACTGCTGTTAAACCTGCCATCAGCCAAGCTAAGTATTATATAATATATAATATACAACTGAATTTAGGTAATACATAATTTTACCTCATCATTTAGCCCCATGGATTAAATTTATTACTGCTATAACTTAATAGATGAAGAAAATAACATTTAAGAGACTAATTGGCCTGTTCTAGGCCACAGAACTTTCAAGTGGGAAAATCTAGACTCTCGGGAATCGATAAATTTATCTTCTCTCGATCTTTAGATCTGCAGGAATTCATATACTCATTCATTCTTCCGTCGCTTCTTGAGGATTTATAGACTATCAGGACCTACTAGCCTCTGATACTACAGTGCGTATTCAGACAGCCGTAAGCATTTGATGCTGCCATTAACTGATTGATTGTTCCAGTCAAGATGTCTGAACTGTGTCATTTTCCAGACTACCATGTTCTGTTATTACCTTCGTGCTCACCTAGAAACCCCACTTTTAAAACTGGGTGTATTTGCCAAGATGCTTGGCCAAATAATTGGGATATGCCATTGTTTTGTGACCTAAGTACTTAACATTTTTCTGAAAATATATTTTACCTAAATGTTGAAGACTTTAAAACTGATTAAGTATATTATGGCATGTCTACAAGTTAGATTAATTTGCACCCAATACAAAATGTTAAACCTTCTCTCTTACATGTAGGTATACATATGAGTCTATGCATTTAAATATGAAACAAACTTTAGTAATAATTTCCTGAGTGATAGTGGCACAATTTTTTTCTTTATAATACTTTTCTGCATTTACCAAATGTTTATCTTGCATTGACTGTTAGGTTTATCTCATCTATCTCATGTTTACCAATCCATGGGGTAGAAATCAGCCATCCTCGTTCACTGTTAGCCCATTTGTCTTTTGGCTTTTCCTTCTCCCATTCTCAAACACTACTCATGTCATAATTATTTCTGCCGAGCTTGGCCAGCCCCTGGGGACATATGAACGAAGCCTGACAGCCTCGATCCATTGGAAGCTGTTAACTGTGTTCTGTTTCTTCCCTACTTCTCTTGGACTCCAATTTCATTGCTAAATTATTGATTCTCCCCTTTTCACTCTGAAGATCCTGGTCTTCGATGGCGAAGCAGATAAAGAAGGGAAGCTCACCATTTCTGCCTCTCTCATCACTTAAGGACCCGCAGCACTGAATTGCTAGAATTCTCAATAATGTATTCTACAATACTCAAATAGTCGTCCTCCCAAAGATTTCTCTTCCTGGCTGTTCTGGGAATGTGTACCTCATTCTCTTGGGGTTGAACCCTCTGGAGTCAGCACTCATTGTGATTTTTATTAATGGCAATGATAAAGTGGTAAATAGAGTGACCTCAAACCAGTTGTCAACTTTAAAATAGATAGGACTGACATTGATTCAGTTTGTAAGGCATAAACAGAAGTTATCTGGGATTTGGAGAGTGACTGGTGTGAACAAGAGATGACTGGTGCCATATCACTGAGATGTCTTGAGAAGAGAGTGGGGCCTCTCTTCTTGTTCTGGGCTCTGCCAAGCACTACATGGGTCATCTGAGTGTCACCTCTTTGAAAACTGTTATCCCAATTATACATAAAGGGTTACTACAAATCCATGAGTTCCCTTCTCAGCTCTAGAATTTTAGCAGGGGGAAAAAAAGGAAGAAGAATAGGAAGGAAAGAGGGAGGAAAGAGACTGTATTCTATGTATATGCTTGCTTAGCCTCAATTATTCGGCTAAGGGAAAATATTGATCTTTTCTAAGTATTTCAAAGGCATGGAAGATTTTTTCCACAGGATGAGAGTCGAGTGTTGGGAGAGAGAACTACCTGAAGGCACAGTCAGTGTGATTCCCTTTGGTGGTGATTCCTTTTGGTGGCGATTCTCTGTAATTGTCCTTCAACTGTCAGAAGGACAGCTAGCAGACAGTTGTGAGGTGTGCCTTGCAGAACACTGCCTTGAAACCCTGGTATCTCTACACATCATTTATCTCTGTTTTGTAAACAGAGTCTTACTATATAGCTCAGGCTACCCTGAAACTCTTTATGCATCTCATACTGGCCTCAAAATCATAGGTAGCTCCCTCCATCAGCTTCCCAAGTGCTAGGATACACTGCTATGCTCAACCCAAATATTACTTTTTAAAAAGCATTGGTGTGTGTAGAGGAGGGGCAGGTATGCAGGTATGTGTGTAAATGTGCTTGCCCAAGTATGTGCTGGCCAGGAGTCATCTTTGGGTTTCATCTTTTGTTTCTTTGTTTGGTTGGTTGGTTTTGGTTTTTCAAGATAGGGTTTCTCTATGTAGCCATGGCTATCCTGGAATTCACAATGTACACAAGGCTGGCCTTGAACTCAGAGGTTTGCCTACTTCTTCCTCCCAAGTGCTTAGATTACAGATGTGCATCACCACTGTCCAGCTGTTCTTTGCTTTTCTTTGAGGCAAGGTCTCTCAACAAACCTGGGACTTGCCATTTTTGTCTGCACCTACCAGTATAGTCCCAGCAATCCTGAGCCTTTGCAAAACACCTATCTTGGCTTCCCCGCTTCTCTTCCCAGCACTGGGGTTATAGGTGCAGGTCACCATGCCTGGATTCTTACATGAGTGTTCGGGATTTGAACTCAGGTACTCACTCTTGTACAGCAAGCACTTACCTGATGAGACATTTCTCCAGCCTCTAGTGAGTACAGCTTGAGTTTTGGGTTTTTTGGGTTTTTTGTTTGTTTGTTTGCTTGCTTTGTTTTGGGTTTTTTTTTTTGCTTTGTTTGTTTATTTTAAATATTGAGTATATAAACTAAGGAAATGTTTCGACATCAGGTAACAAAGTCTGGGCAGATCTTAGGAAGGCACCTTCCATTTATTTAGCTGTGTACTAGCAGCTTATATAACTGATCTCACAAAAATGTCACAGTCACCATGCTGTCTACAATGATGGTCTAACAGGAGGGTCAGAGTACATAAATAATTTCCTGGGGTTATAACAGGAACTTAAGTGATCAATGTTCTTGTGTGGGTTGGACCCTGTCAATTTCTTTGTTATTTAGGGCAATGCTTAATGCCATCCCTCTACTCACAGATACGCTTCACATCAGCCTAGCACACATTTGCTGAGAACTTAGTAGTTGTAATGGATTAAACACTAGGAACAAGAAACAAATATCTTAAACTCTTTGCCCTCCAGGCTAGTTAGAAGCTGGGCAGTAATGTATTTTGTAAATGGAAATGCATTTTGGACACTACCACAAAGCGTTTTTTATTACAAACAGCAGGGATTGTCGTTGTTTTAACACATAATCCAAAAAAAAAAATCACTAGAAACAGCATGAGCTATCTCAGTTTTGGGGTTTTTGCCCATATCAGTCAAAGGATTTGATGGGTCTCGTTCCTCTGCCAAAGCTTATTCCACATTGTTAACTTCAAAGTTATCACGTTGGTGAACAGTACAAATCAAAGGGTAAGTTAGCTATTCTGTGCTTCCTCCAAAATGGCATGCAGGGCCCACTTTTTAATCCACACAGGGAGAGACATATTAGGTCCCCCAGAATACTGCAGGTGAGTTTTCTCTCCTCTTCTGTCCTTACTTATACTCTAAAATTTACTGGGAAAACTTGCCAACTACTTCTACGACGTTTTATTTGTACAACTGAAAAGACACGCATGTTCCAATGTTGGTTCTGTTTACTTTTTCTTTTCCTTTTATTGAAAATAGATGGTTTTTCCCTCATACACTATATCCTGATTACAGTCCCCCCCCTCTACTCCTCCCAGCCCTTCCTCTCCTCCCCTCTCATCCAGACTCACCACCCCCCTTTCTGTCTCTCACTAGAAAACAAACAGGCTTCTATGGGATAATAATAAAGTAAACAAAATTATCTAAGATTAAAAACAAAACTAACACATCAAAATTGGTCAAAATAAATAAACAGAAGGGGGGAAAAAAGCCCAAGAGAAGACACAAGAAAAGAAAGACTCACTCATTTGCACACTCAGGAACCCCATGAAAACACTAAGAAGAAACATATATGTAATTATATAATTAATATATTATATTAATTATAAACTTGATATATAATTAATTATATTAATATAGTAAGAATTAATTTAAAAAAAAACAGGAAGAGCCCTAACACTATATTATGAGACCAGGAACCTCCAAAGATGCTATTTTATTGAGTTTGTCTCCTGTTGGCCGTCTACTGCTGGGCATGCAGCCTACCCTTAAGAGTAGCTTCTTCCCCAGTGAGCTTTCCCTTGGGAGAAACCAAATTTTCGATAGTATGGTTATCAATTGGAGACTGTCCTTTTGGCTCTGGTGCTGAGCCATGCGTGCTGCTCGGTCTCTGTGACGTCATCGTGCTGACCCAGAGGGCCTTGTCTTCTTGGTGTCTCTGCCCTCTTTGGCTCTTAACACTTTTTACACCTCTCTTCCTCAGAGTTACCGGAGCCCTGAAGGAAAGGATTTGACAAAGACACCCATTTAGGGCTGAGCAAGACTGATCTATGACTATAGCAAGATATCATTAAGAGTTATCTCATTGCTAAGTTTGGGTGGTTTTGTTGTTGGTTGTTTGGGTTGGGTTGTTTTTTTTTTTGTTTTGTTTTGTATTTTTTGTTTGTTGTTTTGAACAATAATATTGAGTTTTACCTCAATCTATTTATCTATTTATATTATTTATCTAATCTCAGGTTCTTGGTCACCCGGACAGTGTTAGGTACAGGTTCCTACTGTGGAGTTGGCCTTAAGTCAGACCAGACATCGGTTGGTCATTCCCACAGACTCAGTGCCACCATTGCCATAGCTTATCTTGCAGCCAGGACAGCACTGTAGATCCAAGGGTTTGTGGCTGGGTTGGCGGTTACCCTTCTTCTTTGGTAGCATGCAGAGCACCTTCCTATAACAAAGACACTACCAAATAGGAGCAAAGGCTCTGTGTAGGCACCAGCTCAGCTTCTCCATATTCAAAGAGTTCTGTGAGTGTTGTTTTTAGCAATGGGTCCTTGCCATCAGTTGTGGGGAGTAATCTATAGTTTTGTCAATAGCCTGGGTTGTTTGAGGATTCCCATGGGATCCCTTTGGCTAACAAATCAATTTGATGTGACTGAATCTAGTACTGGAAGCTTTATTTAGTGGCAAGAGATGGCCAGCTGGGGGGTCCATCTCCCCATTATTTGATGATTTAATTTAAATTACCTTCATATATGTGCATGTTTTAGAAAGCTTCTACTGATGAGGTTTCCATACTATCCACCCACCATGGTCCTTACTTTTAGCTGCCTCTCCCTGTAGCATCTCCTTTGATCCTCCTCCTCCTCCTTCCCTCTCTCCATTTGATCCTCTCATTCCAGCCTCTGCCCCACCTCCTCCATAACGATCTCTATTTCTTTTTCCTTGGGAGAAAGAGCCATCATCACCTCATCACCCTCCTCTTTATCAAACCTCTGTGGTTCCATGCATTGTGGTTTGGTTATCATTGACTTAAAAGCTAACATCCACATATCAGTGAATGGGCTACCTCATTCAGGGTGTGTGGGTTTGTGTTTGGTTTTGTTTTTTTTTAATTCATCCACTTACCTGCAGCTTCATGGTTCTGCCTTTTAATCCTCCCTTGTGTAAATGTATCACATTTTCTTTATCCTTTTGTTGAAAGACACCTACCTCATTTCCAGTTTCTGGCTATTATAAATAGAGCAGCAACGACCACGGTACAGCAAGTGTCTCTGTGGGAGGATGAAGCATCATTTGGGTGTACACCTAAGAGTTCTGTTGCTGGATATTGGGATAGACCCAGTCCCACCATCCTGAGGATCTGCCACACTGATTTCCACATAACTTGTACACGTTTGCATTCCCACCAGCAACGAATGTGTGTTCCCCTTGCTCCACTTGCTTGAGAGCATGAACTGGCACTGGTGCTCTTGATCATAGCCACTATGTCAGGTGAAATCTCAATATACTTTTGACTTGCATTTCCCTGATAATTAAGGATATTGAATGTTCCTTTAAGTGTTTCTCAGCCATTTGAATTTTCACTTTTGAGAATCTTCTGTTTAGATCTGTACCCCTGTTTTAATTGTGTTATTTGTTTTGGCTTGTTTTTCAATATCTAATATTTTTAATTCTTTATATATTTTGGATATTAGCCCTCTACTGATATATAGTTGGTAAAAATCTTTTCCTGTTCTGTAGGTTGCCACTTTGTCCAAATGACAGTGTCCTTTGCTGTGCAGACGCTTCTCCATTTCATGAGGTCCAATTCATTAATTGTTGATCTTCATGCCCGTGCTAACAGTGTTCTGTTCAGAAAGACGTCTCCAGTGCCAATGAGTTCAAGACTATTCCCTACTTTCTCTTCTAGCAGGTTCAGTGTATCTGGTTTTAAGTTGAGGTCTTTAATTTATTTGGATTTGAGTTTTGTGTAAGGTGATAAGCATGAGTCTACAGCATGACTCTACGTGGATTCTTCTATATGCAGCTATCCAGTTTGACGAACATTGTTTCTTGAAGGTGTTGTCTTTTTCTGGTATGTATTTCTGGCTTCTTTATTAAAAAAAAAAGTAAGGTGTCAATTTATGCCTGGATCTTCAATTCAAATCCATTGATCAACCATGCTATTTTGTTACTATAGCTCTATAGTACATTTTGAGGTCAAGGACAGTGATACCTCCAGTAGTTCTTTTATTTAACTCATTATTGTTTTAGCTAGCCTGCTTAGGGTGTACACCTAAGAGTTCTGTTGCTGGATATTGGGATAGATCCAGTCCCACCATCCTGAGGATCTGCCACACTGATTTCCACATAACTTGTACACGTTTGCATTCCCACCAGCAACGAATGTGTGTTCCCCTTGCTCCACTTGCTTGAGAGCATGAGCTGGCACTGGTGCTCTTGATCATAGCCACTATGTCAGGTGAAATCTCAATATACTTTTGACTTGCATTTCCCTGATAATTAAGGATATTGAATGTTCCTTTAAGTGTTTCTCTGTCTCTTTCTCTGTCTCTTTCTCTCTTTGTATCTGTCTGTCTGTCTGTCTGTCTGTCTCTCTCTCTCTCTCTCTCTCTCTCTCTCTCTGTGTGTGTGTGTTTCTATATAAAGCTAAAGATTGTCTTTTCAAGATCTGTGAAGAATTGTTTTTGGAATTTTGATAGGGATTGCATTGAATCTGTAGATTGTTCTTGGTGGGATGGCCATTTTTACAATATGAGTCCTACTGATTCATAAGCATGGAAGATCTTTCCATCTCCTGATGTGTTCTTTAATTTCTTCCTCTACTGTCCTAAAGTTTTTATTATACAAGTCTTTACTTGCTGGGTTAAAGTTACCTGGAGAATTTATGTTATTTAAGAGTATTGTAAAAGGTGTTGTTTCGCTGATCTCATTCTTGGTCAGCTTGTTGGTTTTTATATAGGGAAGATTGTAATTCTAGGTGCTGAGATCTGGAATTGTTTTTGCTGGGTGTGTGCTTTGTTCTGTAACTTCTGTTGCCCTCTCTGATGCTCAGGAGAGGGTGGTGGCAGAGTGTTGCCTGGTAGGAAATTCTTCTGGGATCCTGAGAGGTGTGGCCATTAAGGTTTCTGATTAAAATATGTTCCTAGGTATTGGGAGTTGACACTTAGGAAAAGGATGTGTTAGGGAGGGTTGATGGGGAGGAAGGAAAGCAAGGTGTTCTGTAGGAGGCAGGTGGGGCCTTGTGCTCACAGATGACACACCAGGGGGAACTGGGAATGTTAAACACGCAGGGGTATCTCTTCAAAGGGAGAGATGGATACCTGTTTTCTGCTGGCAGTGGATATGATTAATAGCCTAGTGACGTTTGCACTATCTGTGTGTCCCAAGACTACATCCTCCCCTAGAGAGTTATCTTGCATTTGTTTCCTCAATCAATCTATAGGACCTATGTTTGTGAAAGATGTTATTTGAACTTTACAAAAAGTTTCAATAGAGTCATGTCTTAAGCTTTGTCATACATATGGGATTGAGTTCATTATAACTTGGAAACATTTTACCAAATTGTCTAAAAGAAACTACTGGAGGTCAGACTTTCAATATTTGAACCAACGCTGGCTACTGAGCCATGTTCTGCTGAATTGCCTTCTTGCCTCCGGGACAGTCACCAAAAGTGTTCCTCTAAGATCTATAGAGAGGCAGAGTGTGAGGAGAGGCCACAACAGCTAGTGTGCTACAGAGCCGAGGATGAGACTGGGGGATTGGATATGGAGGAGAGGGGGTGGGGAGTGAAGATCTGAAGCTCCCCGACCTGCTTGGTTGGCAGGTTCCCAGGGGATGCCTGCTGTAGCTGGGAACTGAGATAAAGCATTGAATGTGGATATAGGGCTTGGGGTGGAGTGGAAGATCTGTGTGATCCAATGGAGATGGGAGGAGGTGTTCTGCTACAGAGCTGGGGATAAGCTGGGGCTAGATTTAGAAGAATGGAGGGAAAGGTGAAGAAGATCTGCAGTTAGCCTACCTGCTTCCCTGGCTTGGGTGGCCTGTGGGTTCCCAGGACTCCTCCTGGAGTTGGGGTAAAGCAATGATTGTACCGTTGATTTGAAGAGGTAAGTCAGCTTGGGTGCTCCTAGCTTTGGAAAGCTGATCTGTAGATTTGAGAACTATGTCTGAGAGTGGTACGGTCAGTAGGCACAGTCAGCAGAGTATGGGAATCTGGGCATTGGCCTTGAGTAAAAAGTAAATCAGGTCCCTATTTCTCTTCTAGGACAATCCATTTTTTGATCTGCACTTCAAGAAAGTCTACAGCTTGGAGGCCTACAGCTGTGCCTCTAAGTACTCCTTTGCTCGGACAGTGAGCAGGCTGAACCACGTGTATCTTAAGAAGGATTTACACATGGTCAACTTTGATTCTACTTACATTAACGATGACTCCATTTGGTCCTCCAACAACAAGGACTGCCTGGTCCTCATGAGAATATGCTTTTACGCTTTCAATCTTGTGTGCTTGTCCTTGTGTCCCCTGCCACTTTGAAGATGTAACCCAAAGCCCTTCTTCCACGTCTGAAGAAAATGGCTCACCAAGTGAATGCCGACAGCCAAAAGTTTGTTTTGCCTCTTCACTGATGGGTGTTATTTATACTAAAATTAAAAAAAAAAAGGCTTTGGGAATGGAAGTAAAATGTGCTTTAGTGCAGCCGTTCAACAATTGAGACTCTGTAGGCCCACTGTGTTCTTTATTAACTTTGGAAAGTGTTGCATGGTTTGAGCTAAATTAGCATCAAGAAAAACTTTAAAAGAGATCCTGGGTCCATAAATAAGAAGATTTCATCTTTTCAAGATATCAGTTCTGTTCAAAACGTTTTTCAGATCCAAGAGAACTCCTCTAAAAATTCTTTTTAACTATCTGTGTTGTAAAACTAGAAAAATCCAATCTTCAAAATTCATTCAGAACTGCAAGCAGATCAAAATATGAAAACAAGCAAACAAAAAAAAACTTAAAAATAAGTATAAAGTTGGAAGACTCGTGCTTCCTCCTTTTGAAACTCACTCCAAAACTATTATGATTAAAATAGCATGGTATTAGCATAAGCATAGTCCCAGATCACAACACTATCTAGTTCATCCAATCAACGAGGCTGTGATAACTGAACATCCATACAAAGGAACTGAGCTGAACATGTACCTCACACCCGCTATAAAACTTTAAATAAATCAATAACCTACAGATAGAAACTAAAGCCATAGGTTACTAGAATGAAATATAAGGGTAAACCTTAAGGACTTTGGGATTGACAATGGGTTTTTATAATCCTAAAAATCATAACTAAAAAAGAAAAGAAAAATAACTAAACCATATTTCACTAAAAGAAAAGTTATCTTTGCACCAAAGGGCGTTATCAAGAAATTGAAAACAAGCCTTGGAGGGGAACAAAAACCTATGCCTTCAAATCATCTGTCTGAAAAAGACTTAATACCCGCCCATACACAGAGGGAACTCAGTGACACAAAACAACCCTGTTTAAAAATAGGCAAAGGATATTGACAGCTCTTTCTACAAATACACAAACAACCAATGAGCATGAGAAAGATGTTTAGCACCACTAGTTAATTAGGGAAATGCCAATCAAAACCCAAGTGTCAGGTCAGTTCTGCTTTCACATTTACTAGGATGACTATGTCTTTAAGAAACAAACGTGGGAGAGAAGAGTGAGTGAGTCTCATTGCTGCTGGGATGTAGATACTACTGCCATGTAAGAAACGGGTGTGATGGTACCCTGGAGCAAGCTACTCCCAACATATGAGAACTAGCCCCAGGGAGTCATGGGACCAGAGAAAAGATGATGCAGGATTAAATCCTTACCCAGGACTGCAGAATACAACCTACTGTGGACTTATTGGCATAAATGTAAGTCTTGATCGCCAGGGTACCATTCTGATCCCTGCCATTTGGGTGAGGACAAAAGTGAATTCAATTAAGCTGGAATGTACCTTATTAAGTCACACTCAGTACTAAAGTGTCCCTTAAAGTATTGGTATTGATGGCCACATCATTCTGAATTCAATCATAAAACACATATTATTACTCTAGTGACTTATTTATTTATACTTTCTGGGAAGCAAAGAGAAAACTGAGCAGTGCATTTCAAGGGCAGTCGGGAAGTGTACAATTCAGGATGGCTCATTCCATACAGGCCTTTCCTTAAGAGCTGTTACCAAATGACTCAACAGTTTGCCCCTAGGTGCAGACCCAAGCAAATTTAAAACAGTGATTTGAATGGGTTGTTTGTTGTATTCCAATATAACATTATAAATTGTATACCAACATAATAAGTTGGCTTATAATTGTGGTTGCAGCATTCTTTGTAATATGAAAAGAAGAAAACATCATGTGTCCATTAAAAGATGAAAATGAATGAATTAACAAAATATGGTATAGCCAAATAATGGAGTATTATTTAGTATTTCAAGGGAAAAAAAGTTTTGATGCATGCTGCAATGTAAATAAACTTTGGGCTAAGCTAAATAATCCATGGATGAAAGGACAATTATTGCATGACTTGACTTTATGAGACATTTGGAGTAGATGAATTCAGAGACAGACTAGAGGAAAAGCTAACAGACTAGAGGAGAAAAGAATGGAGACATTTCTTAATTGCTATACAGCTTCTGTGATGAAAAAGTTTTAAAAATGGTTGTGTAACACGGCAAATGTGACTAATACTGCCACCTTCTCCTGCCTCCTTCTTGTACATTGGAAATGGTTAAACTGGTCAGTGTAATGTTATATATTGAACATAACTAAAGATAAGTGGTGAACAAACAATATATACTACATATGCTAAATGGGTAGGTTATATGGTAAATGAGCTGGAAAATAATAAAGATAAAGAATATCTTTGAGTCTACTAGAGAGAAAATATGTAAACTCTGCCACAGATTAAGAGTGAGGGAAACTTTCCTTGCTATTACTCAAAATCCAGAAACAGGATAAATAATATTAACTGTATAAAGTAAAAAATAATATTGACTATATTGTATATATGTCTGTATGCATATATACACATATGTGTATATACATATATACATTGCAAAGCCAAAACAAATTGCAACTTGTATAAGCATGTGTATATGTACTCCTAAAGTTGAAGAGATTTTTAAAAGACCAGCAACAAATTGGAAAATATATGAGCAGACAGTTCACAGGAAATGAATTGCAAATGACACTGGGAAGCTTAAAAAGATGCTCAGCTTTATCCAGGAGAGAATATATATACCACATTATATCTGTGAGCTGAGCTTGCTTCTTGTCCTACAGGAAAAAGCCCAAAATATTGACAGTGTTTCATTGAGGTGGAAAATTAGTCCTCGTATTTATTACTACATAGAAAAAGTCCACACTGTGTTTCAAATTGTGTGTGTCTATGTGTGTGATTACTTTTCAATGTGGTGATCTCGATTCCAAAGATTTATTGGAGCAACTACAAAATGACATGTACGCAGGCATATGTTGTTAGCAAAATGTGCACATGAACTCAAGTATCCAACACTGGAAGATTAATAGAACAAAAACTATTATATATGAAATAGGATAGTGTACAGAAGAAAATAGAGTCTGGGGGTAGATAATTAGAAGCAGAGGATCTTGTTCTTATTATTTAAAATTATTGTTTATTTTTAAAATAGACATTTTTATTACTAAGACTTCAAATGATCGTTGTTGATCATTTGAAGGATAGTTACCATTTCAGTTGCTTCTTAAGTATTTTTTATAATTTGTATACTAATTCTTTTTATTTATTATTATTAATTATTAATTATTATTATTATTATTATTTTAACATATTAACTTTACATCCCACTCACTGCCACCCTCCTGACCACCCCCCAACACAATCCTTCCCCCATCCCCATCCCCTTCTCCTCCAAGCAGGTAGGTCTCCTTGGGTACCCCCCACCCAGAAGCAGGGAATATTATATTATATGAATACATATGTGGGTTCTTCAGTTTGGCTTTCAGTTTTAAGGAGGAGTCAAGAATTAGAGAAGCTGCCGGGCATGGTGGCGCACGCCTTTAGTCCCAGCACTTGGGAGGCAGAGGCAGGAGAATTTCTGAGTTCAAGGCCAGCCTGGTCTACAGAGTGAGTTCCAGGACAGCCAGGGCTACACAGAGAAACCCTGTCTCGGAAAAAAAAAAAAAAAAAAAAAAGAATTAGAGAAGCCATTAATTATTAAGTCCTGGCTTCTTGGGTCCTATTGCTTTTGAGTTTCTTGGTTAGTTGTCCTGACTACATACAATACGTGGTAGATAACTGCATGGACTAGTTACTGTACATAGCATGTTGGTTCCTGGGCTTCTTGCTGCAGGTTGTGAGGCAGAGTTGTGCTTTTGCATATTATCTGGTCATTGTCAGAATTCTCCAAAATATCTTAATTGTGGTGATAGTGACACCTATGTATATTTGTCAAAATCCAGCAAAACATACTCAGAGATTGTGGTGGTTTGAACCCCTCGAGCTTAAAGAGAATCCCTTTAAGCTCGTGTGTTTGAATGTTTGTCTCCAGTAAGTTGAACTGTTTGGGAAAGATTAGGAGGTGTGGCCTTGTTGGAGGAGGTGTGGCCTTGTTGGAGGAGGTGTGGCCTTGTTGGAGGAGGTGTGGCCTTGTTGGAGGAGGTGTGGCCTGTTGGAGGAGGTATGTCACCAGAGGGTAGATTTTTAGGTTTCAAAAGTACATACCCAGCCAAATCTCTTCTCTCTCTGTCTGTCTCTGTCTCTCTCTTTCTCTCCCTCCCTCCCTCTCTCCCTCCTTCTCTCCCTCCCTCTCCCCCCCACTTACTTGCCACTATCTTGCAGCTAAGGTGTAAACTCTCAGCTATTGGTCTAATCATACCTGTTGTAGACTCTTTGATATTAAACCCCCAAATAAATGTTTCCTTTTAAATTGCCTTGGTCATGATGTCTCTTCACAGCAGAGAACAGTAACTAAGACAGAGACACAATAAAAACATAAAATCTTCTTTTTAAGTGTATACATTCCCTAAATCTGTTCACTGATACCCTGAAGCAAGCAGGTCAATCACTAATGTTGAACATGCAGCTTACCACGTGGAGTGGAGTGCAGATACCCCTGCGTTCTGTTCTCTTGGAGAAACTCATGACCACCTAGCTGATGAGGATGCTTGATCACACACGCTTTCTTAAAGATCAACAGATCTAGAAAACGCATACTGCTTTTGAAAACAGAAGCTCATGTTAGTGAATTTATAATAGTATTTGCAACTAAAATGTAGCAGCCTGAGGTTTCCTCTTCTTTGATTTTATGTACTTATATTCTCTCTCCTATCCTTGGCTCTTAATGACATTAATATTTGGCATATGATTTATCTACTATACTTCCCTAACAAAGCCAAAGTATTTACAATGTTAATTCTTACTAATATTTATACATCTGGGTATGGGTTTTGGAGCATTTCCTCACGGTCCAGTGCTAGTTATCGTTGCTCATGCCATGTTTCTCTCATCCAGCTGTTCCCAGGCACTCTATATCTCTTTATAAGAGACAGATAAGTCACATGATCCTCTACTTGAATTTCTTTTCTGGCTCTGCCACATCTGCTTCACTTGTTGTTTGGGATTGTTTTCTTCCTGGAGAGTACAGCTCCTCTCAGAAAAGGGAAGCCCAACATATCCTGTCACGTTTCCTCTATTCATCCATGTCTAACAATCACAATGATGGCAAGTAGATTTTTAGTATTATAAGATCCAAGGACTTACACGTGGCCAAAGGCATAAAGGAGAAGCCTATTTTTCAAGGAACTTTCACATTTCTGTTCATGTCAGATCCACTAGCAACCAGTTGGTCAAAGCAAGCAAGTCAAGGCCAAAGTCTGAAATGGGGAGGTACCCTCCACCTACCATGGGATGGAACCAAGACTGTGAGCGTACACCTTTGCTTTCTTGGACAAAATTTGGGCCAATAGATTATTAATCGACACAATTACTTTCCAGATATTATAGAGCTGCATAAATAAATATTTCTCTTACAACAATAGTTATAAAATTCTCTGTCTCCAAAATCCTATTGAAAGAAAGTATCATATATGCAAATAGAGAGAGGAGAGAAGGAGCTGGAAGGAGACTTTGTAAAATGTAGCTGTCAGCTTGGGCTAAAAAAAATAAGGGAAGTTGTTTCTTGGATACAGAGTTTCAGTTTTGCAACAGAGGACTCTTCTGAAGTGGGTGTGGTAACATCACACAATATTATAAATTATATCATTGTATTTTTTTTCTTGAGACAGGGTCTCACTCTGAATCTCAGCCTGGCCTTGAACTCACAGAGATCTGCCTGCCTTAGCCTCCTGAGGGCTGGAATTATGGTAGGTGCCTCAGCGCACAATAAATGTAACTCAAAACCTCCCTCAAACTCTATGTATAAAGGAGACTAAATTGAGGCCAGGTGTAGTTATGCATACATTAATCCCAGAACTCTGGGGGCAGAGGCAGATAGATCTCTGTAAGTTCAAAGCCAGCCTCATCTACACAGATAGTTCCCAGTCAGCATGACTTCGAAGTGAGACCTCATCTCCAAAAACAACAACAACAACAAAAAAGTTTTTTTAAGTGATTAAAATTTTTAGATTTTTTTTTTCGAGACAGGGTTTCTCTGTGTAGCCCTGGCTGTCCTGGAACTTAATCTGTAGACCAGGCTAGCCTCGAACTCAGAAATCTGCCTGCTTCTGCCTCCCAAGTGCTGGGATTAAAGGTGTGCGCCATTTGTTACATAAATTCTAACACACTTTTAAAAAATTGAAAAAGAAAACACCACAAATAAAACAATATATTGTGTTTTCAATTTTTTTCTACCATTAACCAAAAGATCAGTTAACAGAAAAACTGTAAGTTCCCCTAAAAATTAACATTGCTGAGACTATTAAGGCAGTAAAAAAACATAACAAGTGACTCCCCACCTGAGTGGATACTGATACACACATGGAGCCTATAATTTTAAATTTCCAGGTGAGGAAATGAGGAGCAGAAGGATCAAGTAACTTTCCTTGTGTCTGCTGACTCACTAAAGGCTCAAACCAAAGCGGAACCCACACCTCTGTGATGTCATGGACTCTCTACCCTTTATACCTTTCACGGGCTCTTGTTCGGTCTTGTTATGTTTTTCCCACTTACATCATGCTTTTTAAAAAAAAGTTTTATATTTTTAAAGTAAAATTTGCAGAAAAGTAAATTCATGATGATCGGAACCTGCTTATTTCTACCACACTCTTGGGTTCTTTCTAGATAACTAACCTTTTATTGATGTTTTGTTCGGATAGTGAGATTTTGTGCAGGTCTCATTCAACCATCCTAGCTGGGAGGATTTGTTATACAGGCCAGGCTCTGATTGGAAAGGGTTGCAAGCTCTTACAGAACTGCTAGATTCCTATACCACCCCAAGGCAACTGTAATCTTTAGGGTGCATCTCAGCTCTCTCCTAGGAAGGCTAAAGTCCCTTATTAAAGGTAAAGGCTAATTCCTAACCTACCCGGTTAAGAACAAACCTATCTTTGTGCAGTTTAAATGCCATGTTCCAGAAAGGTACTTTCTATTGCTTAAATGTGGGTTTATGGGAGATCACATTCTCCAGTTGTAATATACAAACAAATCATAATTTAATACATCTTGGGATGATGGAGGAATATAAGCTCAACATATTTAGCATACTTAACATGAAATCTAAAAAAAACCATGAAATCTGATTTTCAATAAAAATTAATATGTTGGCTTGCTTCCATTTCTAAGGAGTGAGTGTGGGCTTGCCAGTGGTATCATTGCCAAGTTTCCCATGTGCAGATTAAATCAAGTGCTGAGCCCTGTGTCTGACCCAAGTGTGACTGAAGACAGAAAGTCTAGAGGGGCATGCCACAGAGAAATCCAGGAAGGGTGTGGGAAGGCTGGGGAGTGGTTAGATTTGGCATGCATCTTGGTGGTAGAACCAGTTTTCTAGAGTCACCAGATGTAGAGTGTGAGAGATGGGAAATCCAGGATCCACTCAGGCAGCTGAAAATATGGAGAAACCATTATGTCCAAGAGACACGGAGGGACCAGCAGTTTCTGTTTCCCTGAGTAGCACTAAGCCCTTCAAGTCTCATCTCTCAGTCTAGGTACCTGCTGCAGTGGCCAGTCACAGGCATCAGCTAGTGTCTCTCAAGGATGATATGACAGCAACGTGCCTCTCTCACTCCCTGGGATGTCGTTGCAGACAATTCTACAGCTTGGGACGTCTGTATGATTCATCCCTGCAGTCACTCGAACACTGA
Source organism: Mus caroli (assembly GCF_978045245.1). Classification (NCBI taxonomy): domain Eukaryota; kingdom Metazoa; phylum Chordata; class Mammalia; order Rodentia; family Muridae; genus Mus; species Mus caroli. The sequence continues at coordinate 79,117,220 of NW_028227259.1, forward strand.
AATATGTGGTGAAATAGTGGCCAGTGGCAGGGGAAGCAACAGATCAACACTTCTCTTTTTTCAGTTGTGTAGAATTGTAAGATGATCTCTGAGATTCTCAGAAAGTACCACAACCATCATAGCTCACTGTGAAAGCCAGAGGGTCTCTGGGGTAGCAGAGCCACACAGCAGACTGTACTGAGATCCTGCCTCCGTGTTTAACCATAAACGGAACAGAAGCCCAAGGGCTAAAGATGCTCCAAGCAAAATTCATAGCCTGGAAACACCACCATCTACAAAGTCGAATAGAACAGTAATGGGATTTTGAAATTTAGAGTGAAGACCTTGTGTAGACTCTAAAGGGACTCTGGCCAACTCGAGCGTGGCAAACACAGCTCTGGTCAGCCTTGCCCTTCTCCCCCATTCCCTCTGCCTTGCCAAACTGAAAGATTACGTTCCTGCAGCGAGCCACCAAGGTCTATTTCCTTATTTGGCCACTTGCTCCTCCTTCTAAGGCTGACTACCAAGACACAGCTATCAAAATATTGAAGTCCAGTCACCAAAAGCCTCTCTTGGCTCATCTAATTAACATGCCCAATTAAAATTAAACACCTCGTTCTAACAGGAGGTTTCCCGTTTACCTTCAGAAGCCACTATGTCCCATGCACTCTGCCTCCTTTCCATTCTGAGACAAATACCCCTCTTCAGTCTCCTTTGTCCCTTCCTCTTCTCCCTCATCCTCTTATCCCCTGTCCTCTGTCCCTCTGGGATAAATACATCTCCTTTGTGCTGAGAACTTGGTCTTGGGGTCCTGAGCTTTTCCTGTCATATTTCACACTCTTAAACCCTCAGAACTTTCTCTACTTCGATGTCTCTCTCCTTTTGACACTGAAGAACAGTCTCCCCATGTCTTGAAATGTCGCAAAGAAACTTGCTTCAAAGTATAACTCTATTTCCTTCACTTCCCGTTCCTATCACATTTCTTCCTCGTTGCCTCGATTCCATAACCAAGCTACCCCAGCCCAGCCTTTGTGAGAAACAGCAAGCCCTGCTCTAGAGAAAGCTACAGCAAAGGTTCCTCCCTCTGACAACTGGGACCTTTTGCAATGGATAGTTCTTTGCTGTGAAGGGCTAACTTTAATGTTATAGATCGTTCACCACCAACTCTGGCTTGTATCCACTAGATGTCAGCAAATCTCTTTCAGTAATGACAACCAAATATGTCTCAAAACATTGTCAAATGTCCCTCAAGGACTGAAAATCACCTGAGGTTGAGACTCACCAAACTATGCTAACTCAAAGGATACTGCAAAAATGGGCTAATATGTGCCAATATGAACAAGTGGAATATATGTAAGAATAAACATTGAAAGTATGAAGTCAGAAAAATAAATACAGGTGTAAGGCTGGCCAGAGGAAGCAGATGACGTCAGCCAATTTGCCATTCAATGTTTTTGGCAAGGACGGGTGGAGGCAATTTTAACACCTAGCCATTGTGCTTCCTAGACGAGGTTAAGATGCCAGAACAGTGCTGAATGGGTTCTGAGAGTCAGAAGGATGGTGAAGCGGGAGGGGCAGAATGAACTTACTCTGTCAAGAATGGAGAAGAGTGACCACACTCTTTCCCAGAAGAATATAGGAATGAACTTAAGGCAAAATTATAATATTCACCACTTGTCTATGTTGCCCAGAAGGGATCTCATACAAGTTGCCCTACTACCCAACCTTTTGCCCCAACAGATCTGAAGGCTTGGGATCTGTGGTGGCTAGAAGCACCTTGTGAAATCTCCAGAAAACCACAGTAAGAGTTGCCACATAGGTCTTCACTGCTCTGCAAGACATACTTCCTGAAGCAGGGAACAATTCTCTACTGGGAAAACAAGGGTCATCTCTCATGAGGTGGATAGATTATTAGTTCCACCAGCTCCCCGGTGCAGTTTTAGAAACAACCTGTTGAAGTATGAAAACGGCATAGAAAAGTTGACCAGGTTCAGGAAACACACATAATTTCAAGAATGGATAGTTCAGACTCCCCCATCATTTACTTTCAAGACATCATTTTGGTATCTCTTCTGCAGCTCACTTCCCTAGCCACATAGGAGTTCTTTGTGCCTACCAAATACATAATGAAGGATTTGATCTGCCTCATAGGTAGGTTGACACATCACACTAACTGGTCAGTAACATCGAATTCCTACTGCATGTCACTCTCAATCGGGGACAGCTCTTAGGAATACTCAGTATACCCAGGGAATCTTTCCTTTCAGCAGAGCTTGTATAAACACACTTTACTATTCAATTTTATATAAAGGAAGAAGTGGCCTGAAGTAAGATGTTTTTATCTCTCATTAATTCAGCCAATATCCACAATCATCAACACTATAGCATCACCAATCATCATTACTCCAATCTACAAATCCTTTCTCAGCACCCTCAGGCTGAAGGCAGAACTACAGAATCCACGGACACTCCTGGATCAGTCAGTGTCCCATTGCTGGGAAGAGACACCGTGACCACAGCAACTCTCATAAAGGAAGACATTTAGCTGGGACTTGCTTACAGGTTCAGAGGTTTAGCCCATCGCCATCATGTCTGGTCATCATTTTGAAGTGATGTGTGTAGAGATTTAAAACCCAACTGACGGCATGAGCAGATGAGTATAAATATAATGCAATTTAATATAAATATTATTTTATCATCATTATTATTGTTGTTCAGTTATCCAAACAAATATCAGAGGCAGAGAAGTGGATACAAAAATCTGGAGTCCAGGAGTTCAGGAGAAGAGTCTAGCCTTCTGGAATACCACTCACTTCTCAACTCTGAGAGAGCTGTAACATATAGGTACAGGGGGTTGGGGGGAAGAACAAAATGGAAGACCAAATGACAACAAAAACACCCAAATGAAATTGTCAACTAAGATATCCAAGGCAAACATTCTGGAGCTCAGAAGGAAACACCAGGGAAGTCTATCCATATGTAAAGAACTAGATCCTGTGAGAGTCATCTCAAGTAACCTCGACTAGAAGGTGATAATTGCAGCAACAAACATGTCCCTATTCATTATTTCTCCTAGGTCTCCCAAAATCCTATCTTAAGATAAACGGTGCAAATACTGTGCACAGCTCATCTGTCATATTCTTAAGAAATTCATGCCAGGCGGTGGTGGTGCACACCTTTAATCCCAGCACTTGGGAGGCAGAGGCAGGCAGATTTCTGAGTTTGAGGCCAGCTTGGTCTACAAAGTGAGTTCCAGGACAGCCAGGGCTATACAGAGAAACCCTGTCTTGAAAAACAAAACAAAACAAAACAAAAAAATTCATCCTATGTGCCTAGTCCCGCAGTGACTTGATGTCACAGGGTGGGTTGGTATCCAAGAAGGTCCCCACCCCACCCCTTCTCAGAAGAGAAAGGGAAGCAGAGAATGAGGGAGAGGCTGGGGAGGAGGATGAGAATTGGAAGGAGGGGCAGGCTGAGATCCACATGCAAAGTGAATAAATAAATGGAAAAAAACAGCAAAGAAAAAAGGAAGAAAGAAAACCATCCTGGTAGAGTATGTTATCCTACCTTCGCAATCACCTTTTCTAGTCCTACCTCGTTGTGAACTCCTTCAGTATAAAAAATTTGAATGGCTTTTTTTTTTTTTTTTTTTTTTAAACCTGGAAATCAAAATTCCCAGCACTCAATCCCTGCCAGGGATGCGGCCTAAATGAATCACTTGTCTTATAGCTTGAACTCTCGGCATCATTTATGTTTCTCACACCGAAACAAGCAAGCGTCACCTTTAAAACAAAGATTCTATTTCAGTATCCGATGTGAGGTGGCATGGGTGAAGTTTCTAAAAAAGCGCCCAAGAAGAAGGTCTGTGCAGTCGGGGTAGAGTATGAAGTGGGTAAGTGACCAAAGCTGTTTATGGGAATTAAGTGGCGAGAACTTAAGGGTACTAGTGACATCTAGGTTCCTATCCCAGAGATTCTGACTTAACTCACTAAAGTTCTTCCAAGAATCTAGTTAGCAGGGTTTTACATATGCACAGGAGAGAACATTTAATGCGCTCTCAAATGACTTGCCACAAATATCAGAATGGGTACGTCTACAAAAAGGAAATATCACCATTATCAACTCCTCTAATCAGCCTATGCGAACAGTTTTCAACATTCCTAGTGCTGCAACCTTTTAGTTTCTTTCCTCATGTTGCAGTGGGTCCCAACTATTAAATTATTTAATTTCTACTTTAAAACTGTAATTTTGCTACTGTTATCAGTTGTAATGCAAATATCTGATATATAGGATATCTGCTATATGACCGCTATGAAGGGGTCTTTGACCTGCAGGTTGAGAATCTCTGGCCTATGTGCTTGCAAGCCCCGCCCCTGTCTTTTCCACGCCCACAGCCCGCCCCTGCCCCATCCATCAAGGCGATGTTCCGCCTCCTCCAAGTCCATTGGCCAGTCTGTTTTTCCTCTACTGTCTCCATTTCCGGCTCCACAGGGTCAACTTCCGGTGCAGAGAGGCACGTGACCGGATACGGGAAGTGGCGGGTTCTGGCCGCTGCTTTTCCTTGTTCAATGAAAATTGCTTCAAAGCTGCTATTGCTGCCGGCGCCCTTCCTGAGTCCGTCTTGGAGCACCAACCTCGGCAGGCCGGCCGGCCTCGCGGTAAGCTTCCGGCCGGGGACCTGCGGTCCTGGAGGTGGTAGTCTAAGTGGAGGCAGTGTTCCATCCGCGCCGGGTCGGCCACTCCCTAGTGACCCGGTCCACCCACCCTGCTCCACTTCGGGGCTGCAGAACCCGGGCTGCGTCCTTCCTTAGCCCGTGCTGTCCCGGGCTCTGGGAAAAGGCGGAGCCGGGAGGCAGCCAAGTCTCTGTCCACAGTTCCGCCCATCCGGGACAGATTGCATTTTTTGTCCTACTAGCGTGGCCTGGAAGAGGAGGACGTGACTGGGCTTCTGCTGGTCCGAACCAATATAACATGTCCTTATAAATCTTCTAAGTGCATTGCCCAGCCTCTGAGCAGTTTTCTTTTCTGGATGACATGTCTCCGAGTTGAGATGTCACTGCAGTGCATGCGCCCAACCCACTAAGACACTAGCATGGACACACAGTGTAACGTTGGCCCTATTGAGCTGAAGGAAGTATGTATGTACACAATGAACAGAGGTTAGCTGCCTCTGTAACGGGCAGCCTTGAGGTTTTAGAAGGCGAAGATCTAAAGAGAACCCAGAATATGGGCGTGGGTTTTAGACCTGGGAAATAGTTGTGAAGGCCACTATTAATAATACTGGCATAATGTAAAGTTCAGTATAAACACTGGAGAATTCATCACTAGCTCCAAAGAAGACTGACCATCACAGTGCTACGTCAACCCGTTCATGTCTTAAAGATTCTCCATTATACCCCAGAGTGTTGCCTGGCATTTAGTGAATAGCAATATTTATATTAGCAATATAGTAGCAATACTTATGTCTAATTCCTTCATGAGTTATGACCAGCCCTCTGCTATTTTTACCATTTACCATGTACTATGGTGAATATTGGCCATTGCTAATGGTTCTTTTGGCCAGCTTTTTTTTTTTTTTTTTAAAGATTTATTTATTTATTATATGTAAGTACACTGTAGCTGTCTGTCTTCAGACGCACCAGAAGAGGGCATCAGATCTCATTACGGGTGGTTGTGAGCCACCATGTGGTTGCTGGTATTTGAACTTCGGACCTTTGGAAGAGCAGTCGGGTGCTCTTACCCACTGAGCCATCTCACCAGCCTGGCCAGCTTTTACTATTGCAATCAAACAGGTTACACCAAGAGCTTGTTAGTGAGTACCCAACACACAAACCTGTGATAGAGCACCCCTCCTCCTCCTACTCAAGAGATGGCTGTGGCGATTGACGCTCATGTCCCCATTAGATAGCAAGCACTTGCCTGGTAAATACAGTAAGGGCTCTAGACATTTACATGAAAAGAGCCCTGTGGATTGAGACTTTCATTGAGTCAACTAAATACAAACGGAGAAATGTAGGTTTGAATAGGGAAAAGATAGTGGTATGCCCTGCATGGGAAAGTGCTTAAGCAGAGAAAAAATAGAGTTTTCTGAGTGCAAGACATTTCTTGAGAAAGCTGGATTGCTGTTGACCAGGTGTGTGGTTGAATGAGAACGGCTTTAAACTTATTTACTAGTTTTCCAGGGAACTTGTAGAAGCCGTAAAAAAAAAAAAAAAGAAAAAGAAAAAAAGAAAAAGATAACAGGTGCTATTACTTAAAGGCAGTAAGTCTTGGTGGCTGTGTTGGCAGGGAGTTGAAGGTGGGGGGAGGGGGATAAGTTGTATGTAAATGAAGAAGTTACAGGTTATGCTCACAGATTTCACGTTGGCATGGAGGAAGCAATCAATTAGGGTAGAGTTTGAATCTGGGTATTCTCTTACAGATGCGAAAATTGGAAAGAGGTAACTCTGAGGGAACTATCCCTGGTCTGTTATTGAGTGGGACAGAATTCCCTTAAATGTTTACTAAGCACGCACTGTGTGCCTCTCAGCAAATGCTAGGAATACAAAGATGGATAAGATAAGGTTCTTGCCAACAGAGAACTATTTTTTGGAGTAGTAGAGGCTAGACAGCGCTAGCTATAAAACACAGGTTGGAAGAGCTGTTGTCAGCAGAGGTGAGATGGGGGAACTGAAGAGGAGTTTTTCTAGGAGAGAAGGCTTCAAAGAAGAGGCTGTGTGTTATCAGAATCCTTGAGGGCAAGTTGGAATTTGCAGTGACAAGAATTTGAGAAAAAGGGAAACAGTGAACAAAGCCCAGAGACAGAAGAATAAACTAGACAGTTTCCATAGGATAAGATGGAATAGAGCTTTAATGTCACATCCGGGCCCTAGGACATATTAAGGGGCATTGTACTGGCTGGTTTTGTTGTCAAGATGACACAGGTTGAAGTTATCACAGAGAAAAGAGCTTCAGTTGAGGAAATGTCTCCATGAGATCCAACTGTAAGGCATTTTCTCAATTAGTGATCAAGGGTGGGAGGGCCCATTGTGGGTGGTGCCATCCCTGGGCTGGTAGTCTTGGGTTCTATAAGGAAGCAAGCTGAGCAAGCCAGGGGAAGCAAGCCAGTAAGCAGCACCCCTCCACAGCCTCTGCATCAGTTCCTGCTTCTGGACTTGCTTGCGTTCCAGTCCTGACTTCCTTTCGTGATCAACAGCGGTGTGGAAGTGTAAGCTGAATAAACCCTTTCCTCCCCAACTTGCTTCTTTGTCTGATGTTTGTGCAGGGATAGAACCCCTGAGTAATACAGGCGTGCTGGCTAGTTTTAGGTCAGTGTGGCACAAGCTAGAGTCATCTGAAAGGGAGCCTCAGTTGAGAAGATGCCTCCATAAGGTCCAGCTGAAGGGCATTTTTAAAATTAGCGCATGATGGGGGCTGGCTCATAATCGGAGTTGCATGCTTGACTTGTAGAAGAAAGTGCCGGCTGTTTTCTAAAGCCTCTGAACCATTCCTGATCCTCTCCATCAGTGCTGCTGTGTGTCCATTGGGATTTCAGCCTTCCCAACCGTTGAAAGCAGTAGCTATCTCACTGTGGATTTCAGTCGCATTTCCCAGGTGGATAATGGTATGGAATATTTGGGGTTTCTGGTATGCATCTTCGCAAAAAACTAAGAGCAGCTGCACATGGTGTTCCTCAGTGTACCATTCATACCCCTTTTCTTGGACGTGGTCTCTCACCAGATTGGCATTCCACCAATGGGTGAAGCTGTCTGGTCAGTGACCTCCAGGGATCTGCCTGTCTCTGCTTCCCCACGGCTCGTTACGTGAGCTCTAGAAATTAAACAAGATTGGACTTGTGTCCTCCGCGTACTAGGAAACACTTTACCAACAGAGCTGTCGCCCCAGCTCTGTATTGAACAATTTTAGTATATTTATTGGCTATTTGTACTTGTGTGTGTGTGTGCTTGCATATTTGTATATATGGGTAGTATCGTGTGTGTGTGTGTGTGTGTGTGTGTGTGTGTGTATACTGGTTTCTCTGATTTTATTTCCAAACTTGAAGTCCCATGCTTTTATGTTGTAGATGATTAATATATTTATGTATTAAGAATGTATTATTCAAGTCATAAATGGAACACTTTATGAGGGAGGGCAGTGGTTTTGAGAATTATTCTAAATGTTTTTCAGCTGAGAAAAGATGACAGCAATCAAGCATGCTCTGCAGAGAGATATCTTCACACCAAACGATGAGCGCCTGCTGAGCATCGTGAATGTCTGCAAAGCTGGCAAGAAGAAGAAGAACTGTTTTCTGTGTGCCACAGGTAGGTGGTTATTAAGCAAAAATATGTACTGGATACCTTCCTTAGGTCATACTCTCATTGTTTCTATAACTGGGAGAATTATTGGGCTGACAAAGTAATTTTAATTGTTACTATTGATTGCTGAATGCTGTAAGAGAATTTTTATAGTGTATGTCTAAGGTGGCTGACAAGGGAAAAGGAGAACTCTGGGTGCGCAGTGTAGGGTGACAACAGCTCTTCCTTACCCCATTCCTTTCTGCTCTCCCGTGGCCAGTGTCTGGGATCCTGCATCTCACCACATTCCCCATGTGTAATTTCCATTTACTTGTCTTTAAACGTTTAATAAATTGAATTAAAATTCCTTGTGACCCTTCCCATTCAGCAATAGATTCATGAGAATTTCGTTTTATTCTGGAGTCTTTATTGTTTTGTTTTTGAGACATGATTTCACTCTGTATTTCCAGCTGGCCTGGAGCTTATATTGCTCCACCCGCCTACGCAGTCTGCTAGCACAGCTGGCCATGAGTTAGAATCTGTTCTTATACAAGGCTCTAACACCACCATAGTCACTGCTATGGCAAGCTCTGCTGTGAGTGTCCCTCCCCATACCCATCCCACCAGGGTGAACAGTAGGTTTGTGCCTGGGCTTTGCTGTTTAAACAACTTGTCTGTGAATGTGTTTGTGCTTGTCTTGTGCTTACACACCAAAATTATTTTAAGGCAGATTCTTGGATGTGGATTCTGCTGTAATATGCAGTTATTTTTAAAAGGGATCCTTTTCATTCCCACAGCAGTGTGGTTGGTTACCTTGTGTTCTCTACACCCTAGTCAACAGTTGCTTCTGACGGACTAATTGTCAGGACTGCAGCGTGACATAGTATCTGCCTGTGGTTTTGAAAAGCACTTTCCTGATTAATGATGGGGTTGAGTGTCCTCTGTGAAGTGACTGGCCGGTTACTTGGGTAATGTATGGTTTCCTATTGGATTGATGGTCATTACACAGATTTGTATAGTTGTTCTTAATTATGATTATCTGGGTAGGTACTATAAGATAGATCTATTAGCTGTGTAGATATTTCTGTTATGTGGTTGTATACTTTCTGTTTTGTGGCTTATCTTTACACTTTTTGTGGTTCCTCTTAGTGAAATTTAATTATCATTAAATAAAATTACTTTGATGCTTTATAGCTTTTACTGCATTATTTTGTAAAGGTTTTGATTCACTTGTGTCTTAGAGAGTGTGGTGTATCTGTCTGTCTGTCTGTCTGTCTGTGTGAATGAGCACATGTTTGTATTTCAGGATTTTTTTCTTGAGTCTCATTTTGTTTTACTTTGTTCTTTACTCTTTCATCTTAATTTTAGAACCAACTTCGTAAGTCCCAGATTCTGTTGCGGTTTGACTGGGATTGGTTTTAAGCCATCTTTTAAGTTGTAGGGAACTTGCATTTTTATTAATGATGTTTATGCCCATAAACATGTTTATTTTCTGCTTTTATAAGCCTTGCTGTTTTCTTTAAAAGTTTTGCATGTTATATTTGTTAAGAGGTTTTCTTCCTTTGGCCTGTGTGTTGTTACCAGGTATAATGTAACTTGATGAAACAAAATGGTATGTTTTATAAATGCCCTGTTTGCCAGTATACTGGTTTAAAATTTTGCATCCATGTTCCTCACTTACGTGTAGTTTTCCTCTCGATACCTTCGGCTGGTTAGCCATAGTTATTAAATAAGCCAGTGCATGCCCCTGGTGTCCTCACTAGAATAGTTGTGTGTTTGGAGTTATTCTCTTCTTGCAAACTTGGCAGGAGAAGCAGGTAGCAGTGCTGGACTAGTGTGGGAGGTGGGGTGACGGCACAGTTTTGCCCAGCAGGTGCAGTTTAGTGCGTATCTTCCCCAAATATTCTTTAGTCCAGTGGTTCTCAACCTTCCTAGTGCTGCTACCCCTTAACACAGTTCCTCATGTTGTGGTGACCCCCAACCATAACATTTTTGTTGCTGCTTCATAGCTGTCATTTTGTTTTCTGTAATATCTGTTTTCAGATGGTCTCAGGTGGCCCATGTGCAAAGGCCTTCCAGCCCCCAATTGTGGACCTCTGCTTTAGTCCATTTGGGTATATTAAGATTTCTAAGAGAGTGTTTGGGGGTTTGTTGTTGTTTGTTTGTTCATTGTTGTTTGGAAAGCCATTTGCTTTTCAAATGTATCAGCATTCATTTCAAATCCAAACTCCATTCTTATGCCAGAGTTGTATTTTGGGACTAGGACCTAGCGCCTGTAATTTCTCCAATAGCATCCCTTGCTGCCTCACTGGAGCCCTTGAAGAGCTGAGCACCCACCTTTTGTGGCAACTTCATTCCTATCCACCGCATATTACACCGTGCTGTCTGTGTTGAATACTTCCTGTTGCTCTTCTTGAAGGCATTAGGCTCTTTCAGGACTCTCAGGACTTAGGCATATCAATCACTAGATCTCTGTTCTTACACTCTGTAAGAGAGGCCTGAAGCTTTACCTCTCGGACATCTCTCAGCCTCCAGCTCTCTAGTCTGATTTAGATGCTTCCTTTAGGACTCTGTAACCGCCTCGGCTGACATTTCACAAAGCATTGCCTTACTTCAGTGTTGCTGTCCAGGTCCCCAAGAACCACATTTACAGTGTGTGCAGGAAGAATGAGTCGGGGACTGATAGGCCAACAGTCGTGTCTGTGTGCTTTGTTCAACAGTGACCACTGAACGCCCCGTGCAGGTGAAAGTGGTCAAAGTGAAGAAATCCGACAAGGGAGATTTCTACAAAAGGCAGATTGCTTGGGCCCTGCGAGACCTTGCTGTGGTCGACGCCAAAGATGCCATCAAAGTAAGCTTTCCATAGTCCTTTACTTGTGTTCAGGAAGTCTTTCTTGTTCCATAGAGCAGTGTGTGTCCTGAGATGATCTAAGCTTGTTCCGTGGCTGTAGGTCTGCCCCCTGCTAGTGTAAAATGCATTCATCTCTGCTTCTTCAGGCCTGCTATTAGACCACTTAATAATAATAAAACTACATACATGTGCTTGGTTCAATTTTTTACTTTGTTAAAGCTACAGTTAAATTTGTGTTCAAACTACATAAACTAGAGCAAAATAACCTTAATACTATATATTTCTTTATTTAAATTAAATATACTTAATATAAAATTCTATAAATTAGTATGGATTTCAAAGTAATATGTTGTGTGAGTTAACTCTAAAATAGTCATTGTTTTGGTAAGACTTGGTTCAAAAGCTGTGTCGTACATAAGGGAGGGGGGGGCCTTCCTTTTTAATCCTCTCAAGTGAAATGAGGACTCCGCAGCTGGTGGAGCCCATCTAGGCATTGGACATTTGTGGTTCAAATAAAGGAAGTGATACGGGGTTACACACTTTATTTTGAGGTGATTAAATAAAAATTTAAAGATATAAATTTTATTTCTTTGAGTGTGCTCAAACTTCGAGGACATGGCATGACTCCGTAATCACATTAAAGGGCTCAAGGCAGGGTCCTGTGAATGTCACCAGAGCTCCCCCCTCTACCTTCCCTCCTGGCTAGCTCTGACCCAGTCATTGCACAGTGGAGCACTGCAGCACACCCACTGTGTGTTGGTGGGGCACAGAGCAAGGCTCACACCACTGTCACTCTGAGGCCTCTGCTGGATCTCCTAAAGCCTGCTTGCCAGAGGTACAAAGCAGAGAAAAGTGGTAGAGGCGTTTGAGGAAGAAACATTGCTGTACAGTGGCTGTCCTGCTTAGTGTTTGTCAGCCTCACACAAACTTGTCACCGGGAAGGAAGGAACTTCACCTGAGGAAGTGTCTCCATCAGACTGGCGTCCAGGCATATCTGTGGGGCAGTTTCTCTATTGTTGACTGAGGTGGGAGGGCCCAGCCTCTGTGGGTGGTGCCATCCCTGGGCAGGTGGTCCTTGGAGGTATACTAAAGGTAGCTAAGTGAGAGCATGCGAGCCCACCGGTCAGCAGCTTCCCTTCCTGCTTCCTGCCTCTGCTCTTGCTTGAGTCCCTGCCCTGACTTCCCTCTGTGATGGACAGTTACCTGCAAGTATAAGATGAGGTAAGTCTTCCTTCCCTGGGTTGGTTTGCTCAGGGTTTCAGCAACAGAGAAGCTGACTGGACACTGACTCGCAGACTTGGAGAAGGTGTAATGTGACTCAGATTGTCTCAGTTCCCTAAATGACTTTAAGGTGCACGACACCGTTGCCTCTTGAGATGCCTGTAATTATTCTACATTTGCAAAACAGTAACCTGAGTGCAGCTCTTGTTTCTCACCTCAGTCTTAGAAAATACACAAGGGTTTAGATTACATTTTTTCCTTATGTTTTAACCAGGTATATTCTTTAATTGGGAGTTAGTATCCAAGCACACATTGTCAAAGAAATTATGTAACAAAAATGTCTACCTAAAGAAGATACCCACATTAAAGCTAGATAGCATTACCATGTTACTACAGGGAGCCGGAACACTAAGCCACGAAGTGTGTGTAACCTGGCCTTTTCTCACTCCTAGACTTTAAGGGCACAGAGGGAAAGTGACCACCGTAGGATGGTGTTGCTTGTCCAGTCTTTGCTATAAATTATATTCTCCGAGGACTTTACGTCTTTGTTTGATGTGTGTATGTAGTAACTGAGCTTGGCCCTTGACCCTATGAGGCAAGTATATCCCTAGCCACTTACATGATATCTAGTGGTCTTTTTTTGCCTTCCAAGGACAGCTTCCATTCTTAATTTTTAAGTAGATTTTACAGTAACAGTGAAAAAAATGAAAGGATCAAAACCTATTTCTACACTCTTTATTCTAGGAAAACCCGGAATTTGATTTACATTTTGAGAAAGTCTATAAGTGGGTGGCCAGCAGCACGGCTGAGAAGAACGCCTTCATCTCCTGCATTTGGAAGCTGAACCAGCGCTATCTCCGCAAGAAAATCGACTTTGTTAATGTTAGCTCACAGCTTTTGGAAGGTAAAGTGAAGGAGAATGTATAAGCATGGTCACATGTATCCTTAAATGACTATGTCATTTGGCACTATTCAAAGTAACTAGGATACTGAGTTTGCCTCTCAGTATGTCATAAAACATGTCAAGATCATTTTCCTTACTGAAAACATTATATGCGTACATTGTAGGATATTGTTATAATAAAATTTAAAAGTAGAATCTCTTATCCCGGGCTTGGTGGCACAGGCAGCAGCAGTCCCTCCCTGCTTGGGAGGCTAAGGCAGAAGGATCACCAGTTCAAGACCTGCCTCAGTTCCAGAGTGAGTGCAAAGCCATTCAAAGTCAGAGTCACCTAAAAGAGTGAGTCTTTTGGGTAACTTAGTGAGACCCTGTCTAAAAACCAGAAGTGGTCGGCTGGAGACAGCTCATTGGTAGAGCCCTTGCCTGATGTGCAAGGACACGGTTCAGTCTCAGTATCTAAAAAATACTGCTCTAACCCTTCGACATATATATTCTTTAAGGCTTTTTTCTATGAATACCTAAATAGAGAAGTTTACACTTCTGTTTCTTAACATTCTTTTTCATAGAATGAATTCAGCACAAACTTGTTTTTAATGTTACTAAATACTTACTCTAAAATTTATTTTAAACAGCTGTGGGGTAAATGACCGTACAGCAGTACTTTTATGTCCTGCAGAAGACTAACCCAGTTCTGATGTTACACTACCTGAGTTTAAATTCTGCCTTTGCCGGCTATGTCCTGGCTTTATGTAGTTAATGGAAGCCTCAGTTTTCCTTATTTGTAAAATTGAGATGATGATAGTATCTAACTCACAGTTATTATTTATAATGCATTTCTTTGCTTGAGAAGAAGGGTCTCAGGTTTATAGTAAATGCTCAATAAATCTCATCTCTTCTGGGCAGCAGAATCCTTGGACAGGAGGCTGATGAGGGCATCTGTGATTTGTCTGCCTTTGCAGATTTGACTGGCAAGACAACCTCTACTCTGAAGTATGAAAATGTTCAGTGAGGTCTCATTCTCTGCAGTTTCTTTCCTCGGGGTGTAAGCTTCCCGTGGAATGGTTCTGAATGCCCTGGGGATGCCATGTGCATATCACGCTTTATCTCACAGAAGAAACCAGCTTGGCTGTTCTTTTGAGACAGGGTCCCCTGTGAAGCCCAGGCTAGCTTGAAATTCACTGTGTACCCTGGGCTGACTTTGAATTCGTGGCAGGCCTCCTACCTAACATTCCTATTGAGCCATCACGTCTGCCTTAAAACTTTATCCATGTGTTCACTGGAAGGAGGATGGGTGTATCCCATGGCCCTTGTGTGGAGGTCAGAGGGAAATGCTGTGAAGTTGGTTCTCCTTCCATCTTTATATGGCTTCCAGGGATTGAATTCAGGTCACCAGGCAAGCACCTATACCCATTGAGTTAGTCTCTGGCCCAGTATTCAATAATGTAAGATATAGTTTGAAGCAAACCATTTATCTAGCTACTTGCCTCTTTATTGTTCCTCTTTTTATTTGGCTGTGGACGTTTCTCCTTTCATAGATTATTCTTCTCAGCAGTTCTACTCTCTCTAGCCTTGGTGCTTAGAACTGACAGAAAGCTGGCAGATACATCTGTCAGGCCTGAGAAGCCCCCAGACCCTGCCCCACCCAGACACTGGCCTGAGTTATGAGCATCAAGGGGCTGCCCTGTCACGAGTGCCTAGACTGTGGGTGTGCTGAGGGCGTGACCCCTTAGAAGTGTGTGGTCATTTACAGATTCATTTGCTTTGAATGACTTTGAAGGTTTTTGTTTTGTTTTACCAACTGAAGCAAGAATATTCTGATTAGCTAATCATTCATTGAAAAACTTGCTATTCTGTTTCCAAATATTATGTTTCCAGATGTTATGTATACATAGTTATATTTTAAGCTGATGTATTTCATTAGGACAACTATATTGAAAAATGTATACTCTATCACTAAAAAACATTACCAAAAGAATACAAAGACTATTGCTGATTTTTAAGGATAAAATTGAACTTTTTTTTAAAGGTACGTAATTTTTCAGGACACACAGCCAAATGTTGATGTTTGTAAAGATGAGCTCCAGCTGAGACTGGTTTTAAGGGTGCTAAAGTCCTTCGGGATGTCATTTCAGAAAGCATTTTCTGTTGACCAGTAACTGTTGTTTTGGCTTAGTGTTCTGGGAAAGCTTTATAAATGTCTAAAACTAGTCCTAATGGGCTCTAAATCACAGCCACTAATGCCAGTTTTTAAGAAGTAAATGTCTCTAGGCTTTGGGTAATGTTGAGGGAAAACCCGCATTACAGCCTCTTTTGAAGAGCTAAGAATCAGCCAAGTAGGTCAGCAATGCTGTTGTAACTGTTCGTGCGGTAGCAGCAGCAATGTCAGTAGTTTTTATAAATGACAATGGGATGCTGGAGTTTTAGAGATGGAGAGGGAAGTTCTTTTTGTTTAAGCCTTTTCTTTTTTATCCTTTGACTTGCAGCCAGATTTTTAAACAACCTTCCACTTGAATCCTTGAATGCCTGCTTGTACCGCAGTCTCCTGTGTTCGTTTCTTGCCTCAGTCTCAGTCTTTGAAACAGTGTTTTGTGACTAATCCTGTGTGAGGGAGTGTCCTGGCAAAGCTTTGGACCTTGAGTGAAAATAACTACACTGAACGCATGAGTCAGAGCTGACTTGAAAATAATCCCAGGAAAGGGCTCGCTTCCCAGCGTCCTTCCTCAAGGTCTCATCATCGGCATTGCTTCTGAAAGAGAAAAGAAAATAGGGACGTGCACTTCGAGACAATAAGAAAACAAGCCTGCAAGTTTAGTTTCTTAGGGATCGTCCCACTGTGTCTGGATGTTGCCTTGAGACTCCAAGTTTAGCATGAAGTTCAAAACGAGATATGGGTAGTAGTTAAAAGTTTGAAATCTGTGTACTTTCCTACCCAGCTAATATTCTTTGCTTCCTTTCCTCTGCCTTCTTCATACCTTTTCCTCCAGAACTGCCTAAAGTTACCGAAGGTGCGTAACACCTTTTCTTCCTATTCTAGTCCACGTGTATGTATCACTTGCTCTGTTATCCATGGGCTGTGTATTTCATGGAGTTGTGTACAAGGATAAATGTATTCAAAATCCATATAGAAACAAAACCAATAATAATATTCATTATTAGCTTCCAAAAGACTATTTCAGGAAAAGAAAATACTACTAACATAGTTTTTTGATGACAAAACACTTGTTTCTTTCCAGTGTTTAGTGTAACACTGTGGTGGGTTATTTAGGCAGTACCTGCCCTCTAGTGGTTAATATGGAGTCACATCTGATAGTTGAGCATCTCCACAAGCAACAAAATGGTCTCATTGAAAAGACAAAGAAGATAGAGCAATGCTTCTCTAGAAATATTTCTAGAGCATAATCTGTAATTTGCTTATGTCAGAAATTTTAATCTCCTTACCCCCCTTGAGAACTAGCAAAATCTGCCTAATATCTTCTTCAGAGTAAACATTGTCTCACTTAGAATTATCAGGTTTTTGTTCTGAGACAAACAAACGTATTTTAAGTCCTGCTAAATGAAAATATTCATTTTCAAGTAAAATACCAAATACTAAGAGTATCCAGACTGTGACTTAATCCCTGCCACGGTCAGTCTAGAGTCAGTAGTAGCTTGTTTAGATCTGTAATTAGCGCTCACAGTGATTTCCATTTCACGTCCACCACACTCAGCTCAGAGTTTGTATAAAATGCTCAAATACTGTGCGGTCCTTTCCCCAAAGTGGATCAAGATGAAGCCTGTCAGACTGACCCCTTATATGTTAGGAAGCTGGAAACTGCGACTTTATAATTTCACATCACCATGTTGTTCTCAAATTACTAAGGAAGTTCCTGTAGTTTATCTTTAACTATTTTATCTATGCATGTGAAAACAACAAAGTATAGAAAATGCACTTAATATTTTCAGTATTTATACTTTCTTGTTGATAATACACTTCTCACTTCAAAGTTATTTGAAAGGGGCGTGTGTGTGTGTGTGCACACGTGAGCATCGTGTGTAAGACAGACAGATTTGTTTAAAAAAAAAATGAAAATAGCAAAAATAACAAGGGGAAATGCTACTAGGAGAGAATTGTTTCCCATGTTCACAATTCATCAGTGTTTTGTTAGAGCAACAGCCACCAGGGAGAAATTAGGTTCATTTCTTCATGTTTTCTATTTTAGTAGAATTATGTTTTGAGAGATTGTGACTAAAGCCCATTTTAACACTTGTAAGTCAGCAAGCATACTAGACTGCATGCTTTCTGTTGCTCTTAGGACCTAACTTCAGCATCATTGTGGTTGTGTGTAAAAATGAGGTTTGAGACTTGTTTTCATACATTCTGAATCATTTTTTTCTATCCTTCATCTACTAAGTGTGCCCTGTGCTTGTAATCAGCCCTAACTAGCTATCATTTTAACATCCATGCCAGAGTTCTTCACATTTTTGACGACTTTCTTTCCTTACCTTTTTATCTTAAGAATCTGTTCCAAGCGGAGAGAATCAGAGTGTAGCGGGAGGGGATGAAGAAGCGGTAGATGAGTACCAAGAGCTAAATGCAAGAGAAGAGCAGGACATCGAGATAATGATGGAAGGCTGCGAGTGCGCCATCTCTAATGCTGAAGCCTTTGCAGAGAAGTTGTCCCGAGAGCTGCAGGTGCTCGATGGGGTAAGAGCTGCTCGTGCTGTCAGTGAGTGCTGCAGTGGATCGAGCACAGAGGCTGGTGATGCTGGTGACGCTCAGGCTTTCTGCCTCAGCACCTGAGCTTTTGGAAGTGGGATTACTGCGTCTTTGTCAACTTGTTAGTAGCTGTTTAAAAGATGAACCCGGCGCTGAGGAGATGGCTCAGTGGCTAAAGCACTTGCCATGCAAGTTGAGGACCAAGGTTCAGACCCCCAGGCCCTAAGTAAATACTTGGGGCATAGCAGCTCTTCTGTAGTCCCAGTGCTTGTAACTCACAGACAGTGGGTCCTCTGACTCGACCAGACAGATCAGGGAGCTCTGGGTTCAGGTGAGAGAGCCTATCTCAATAATAAGGAACAGAGCAATTAAGGAAGACACCCTACATTTGCTGTCCACGCTTACTCACACAGATGTCAGTGAATATTCACACCTACACACGCGTGCGCGCACACACACACACACACACACACACACACACTCACTAAAAACCGTTTCCAGTGAAGACATTTGGCTAAGGCTAAGGCTTTAGATATTGGAGTGTTCTTATTATGCAGTGGTGGAAGAAAAAAGTAGATGGCCAGACCCCACCTTAGGGGTTAATTCCCTAGGCTCTGAATAGGTCATTACCAACGAGTAAGCATTTTTGTTATTGTTTTTAGGACAAACTAACATAAGAGAAAGGTAGCTGAAGTAAAGTAGTGTGGGGACAGGGAAGGAGCTAGAGTCAGTTACCAAAGGGGAGCAGGACAAGTGTGGGGTGGGAGGGGGAAGGAGCTAGAGCTTTCAGAGGTGTTAGAACAGAGCCTGTGATGTCTCTGCACAGTTTCTGAAGTGTGGTCTCAAGCATCAGTATAGAGGCAAGCAAGCCTTTCAGAACACTATGGAGAAAGTGAACCAGAAACTGGCTGACTTGACGCAGAGAGCTCTGGCAGCATCTCACCTCTGTACTTGCTGTGCACATTTAAACATCAGGAACCTTTACATTTCCTTCACTTTGTAGGCCAACATCCAGTCAATCATGGCCTCTGAGAAACAAGTGAACACCCTGATGCAGTTGCTGGATGAGGCGCTAACGGAGGTGGACCAGATAGAACTGAAACTGAGCAGTTACGAGGAAATGCTCCAGAGTGTGAAAGAGCAGATGGATCAGATCTCTGAGAGCAACCACCTGATCCATCTCAGCAACACGAATAATGTGAAGCTCCTGTCCGAGATAGAGTTCCTCGTGGTGAGCATTTCCATAGGCTACCAGCAGGGCAGAAGCAGGAAGCCTAGTGATGTTAGGTAAAACTCACTTATAATCCAGCTTCCTTGTGAGATCAGGATGTAAAGTGATACAGAGACTGAGTGATGGGTGAGTAGTGCCCTGCCTGTGTTTTCCCCACAATTGGCACGTGCAAGTGGTGTGTTTGAATGTGTTCCAGAACCACATGGACTTGGCCAAAGGTCACATAAAGGCCCTTCAGGAAGGAGATCTTGTTTCTTCCCGAGGCATTGAGGCCTGCACCAACGCTGCTGACGCCCTGCTACAGTGCATGAACGTTGCTCTTCGCCCAGGTGTGTAGCCGTGATACAATCTGACCAAGAACCGAGACTAACACTGGGACTTGGTAGAAATATTTTGACAAGAAGTAACTTGGGCTAAGTGACTATTAGCTATACAAATGAGTTTCACAGATTCCCCTACAAATTCCTATTAACACTAAACGTTTTCATTTCAGTCCCTTCTAATGGGCCATCTTTACCTTCACAAATGTATTTTTATGCTCTATCTAGTTTTTATTTGTTTAGTTGGGGGTTAGCTTCTCACTGCATAGCCTAGGCTGGCATTACACATACAGTCCCCCTGCTTCTCTAGTGCCAAGTATACAGGCACGCACCACCATGCAGCACTCTCACCATGATCTTGTTTAAACATATAGCTTTCTTATTGTGTGTGTGTGCACATATGTGTGCATGTGTGCATGTGTATAACAGTGTCCGTGCTGAGGTCAGAGGGCATGTTTGTAGATTCAGTTCTTCTACAACTTTAGGGTTCTTGGGGTTGAGCTCAGATTTCCAGGTGTGTGTGCAAGCACCTTCACCTCCGGATCCATCTCGCTGCCCTGCCACAATCGCTCGATGCTGCTTTAGATGTAGCAGACAAGCACAGGTAGACGTTAGGACAGGCCAGGGAAGATAGGGGTTTCTAGGCAGCGGAACCTAGAGAATACCAGGAAATCCTCACACTCGGTAGGTCTGGGCTGAGGTCCTATTTCTAGTGGTTGCCAGGTGATACTGAAGACGAACCAGGGTGTTGTATTACTTTTTCTCCTTTTAAAGTTTTACAAAGCATGTGAATAAGCCATTACAGCTTTGGATTCTTCAAAAGTTAAGTCTCGGTATCATTAGCACAGTACAGATTTGAGCTACAGCTCAGTGGGAGACTGTCTGTCCACCATGCACAAGGCTCTGGGTGCACCGGGACCTGGGGTTGGCGAGCTTAGTAATCGTGGAGGGGAGGCCAGCAAGGTGGTCCTCAAGAAGAGGGGCTTGCTGGACAGCTTGGCCACCTGAGCTGGAGTTCTGGGACCAACGCAAAGGTGAAGGCTGAGGAAGGCCTCCACAGACTTGTCCTCTGACCGCCACACACATGTTGTGGAGAGGCGTTTCTTGTTCCTCTTTGCCCTTCCCAAGCAAGCGATCGAGCAAGTGAGTGAGGGACTGTGGTTGTGCCGTAGGCCAAGTGAGTGAGGGACTGTGGTTGTGCCGTAGGCCATGACATGCTCCTGGCCGTCAAGCAGCAGCAGCAGCGCTTCAGTGACCTGAGGGAACATTTCGCCCGGAGACTGGCCAGCCATCTCAACAATGTTTTTGTTCAACAGGTAATTTTAATCTGCTATTAAAACTGACATGTTTCCGCAGGTCATTAATATGTTGCCCTAAACTTAAATTCCCCCAAATATTTACTGTGTTCATTTGGGGCTATAGTGTATTCCTTCCCATGTTTCTATGGTTTGAAGATTTTGAAATCTGTGCATAGTTCCTCACAGATGTACCTTGGACTGCAGGTAACCTTTACACAGACGTCAAGTTCCTTCTAGCTGAAACGGATGCTAGGAATCACAGCTAGATTCATTAGTTACATAAGCAATTGGCAGGCGTGTGTTAACTTTTGAGCCTTTGTGTTTCTCAGTGTTCCAAGGTGAGAATCAGACCTGACTCGTTATCTTCAATGTTTCATAGGCTCTGTATAGTTAAATACAGTGTGGTCATACAAAGAAACCGCTAGTCCTGCTGTGACTTTTAGTTGATTGGCTCTCCATGTTATAAACTTGCCTCTCTTTCTTTGGAAAGAGATGTTATAATTAATGATAAGGTAAGAATATTTTAGTAATTGCAAGGGACCTTACAATTTGAACAACAGATATTTTAATAGTTAATATAATTAGATTCTTGTGGGGTTTTTTGCATTTTATTTTATTACACATATTGAACAGAAAAAAATCAGGAAAAATCTTAATAATTGATAAATTCTCTCTGAAAACATTGGATTTTCTTTGAAGTATTCTGAAACAGTTGTCTTTCTTATATTTTATTTCCCACTAGTTTACTCAGGCCCTCCTACAGCTCTATAACAGGTCCTACTTTCTTTCGGTTCCTGTGAGTACATCAAATTGGCTCAAGCCTCTGTGACTTTTTTTTTTTTAATCTGTCTCTAAAGTTTGCTAAAGTTAGCAGCAGAGCATTTATGCTTACAGCTTAACTTACTGATTTAAGCTACCCATTAACTATATTTGTAATAGTTTTTAAATATCCCATTTGTCCCAAAAGGCATTTAACCTCATTCTGCTTGTCCATCTCCCTGTTTCTCACCTCCTTGATTTTTTAGTAATTACTTGTCAGTGGTTGAGGTGCATTGTGGACACTGCTTTGGGATAAATGCTACTGATCCTGTCTGTGAGAAGCCCAAAAGCTAGGGCAGGGAGACAGACATCCTTGGGAGTACAGCTCTCACTGGTTTCATAAAAGCATGGGACGGGAAGATCAAGGCAGACGCCTCAACAGTTCACTGGACTTGAAAAGTGGCAAGAAGTCAACTGAAAAGTCACATAGGAAACTCCCATTCTTCTTAGCTTATTATTTTTAATGCTATTGGCTGTGATGCTGTCCACATGTGTAATGACATCAAAAATGTCAGTCGACAGTGGTCTTTTTGCATCCTTAACTATTGGTTATAACGTGCGGTTATTCATTCTGTTTGCTTCTTTGCCTTTTAAACTAATGGCTTTGTTTAAAATGAATGCTTCTCGTTTCTGAAACTCTAATATGTACTGTTAACATGGACGTGATGCATGTTAAGAATGAGAGTGTTGCATCAGCCTGTGATGTGTTGTCAAGATGGAAAACGATGTCTCAAGTGCAAGAACGAGATCAATGGTCTCTGTTGAACTTAGTCACCAAGACCCTAGCAAAAGGGCTAAAGAGCATGGCGATTTCCATTCCAGACGAGGGGAGATAGCTGGGAGGATCTGACCAGCACATGGTGGTGCCCCTCTCTCAACCTTAGTTGCCTCATTTCATAACAGAGAATCAAAGTACCTGTTCCACTTGGACTAATATTTGCCTATAGTCGGTTGCCCCATGGTAACTTTTATTAAAAGTTCTAGTGCCTGACTGGATGTAGTGGCACTTGCCTTCAGTCTCAGTACTAGGGAAGCCGAGGCAGGCAGATCAGGCTAGCCAAGGCTAAATAGTGAGACCCTGGATTGAAAACAAGCAAAAATCACACACATACACACACACTGGTAAAATCTTAGAGCTAACCACGTTTTTATGTATTTTAATTTGAATAACCTGTGAATTATATTGGTTATTTTAGATGAGAAGTACATTACAAGGGTATTGTATGGATTCGACTTTGTATAAAAGGTACCTAGGCCATGGGCACTCAGTAATTCTGTAATTGTTGTTGGTGATCTATTATTATATATAATAGAAACCTTTAAAACGTTCAATGTAAGCATATGAAGAACAAATTTCTTCATACTTAGTGGCTAGCATGTGATTATTTTTGTAATATTGATTGAATTAAGCACCTTAAACAATTTTACAATTTCCTATCCTTTTCTGGGAAATTTATCTAAGATTATATTTTTAATAACATTCAGTCTATCTTGACAGTAATATTTAAAGGTAATGATAATATTTGAAACACCAGTTTCTCAGGTGTTTGACATGGAAATGCTGAGAAAATTTAGCACAGTAACATATGCAAAGAGCTTTGTAAATGGAAAGGTTCTCCACACAATTGCTAATAATTCTTCCACGTCCCTGGAGAGATTTGGTTTTTAATGATTTAAAAGCTTTCTCAACTTGAACTAATGTAACTTAACATACAGTAGACCGAGTAAGTAGTTATACAAAATGTGACGTTGTGTCTTGAGTCACTGAGAAAAGTTATGGAGAGGAATATTTTAGGTGATGGGAGCGTTTGTGACATTGCTTATTAGCACAGTGTTTAGAACATTTGTAAAGCAGGAGACTCTCTTCTCTCTGTCAGCACCACTACGTAAGAGACACCAGGCTCCTTCCCGGACCTGCAAGTGTAGAATTTATGAACACCTGCGTCTTAATGTGCAATTCTTAGAACCCTTCTGTAATGTGATGTTACACCAGCCATGACAAGTGTAGAGGTGAAGACAGAACAGTGATACATAATAAAGCATGAAAATTACAAGTGCTAAATCTCTGAAATTAAAATAATTTTAATTCCTTAAACGCAGGATGCTTATCAAACTATTGTATTTCAACTAGAATTATATACATTTAGGTGACTTTACCAAGAAATTAATTAGCCAGCTCCTCTTTCTGATTCAGTGGCCTTTGCAAATTTAATAGTTTCCATAAAACACAGAAACAGCCTCTAACTAGGCAACTGACATGAAGGAATGGATGTAAATGGGGCTTGTGTTGGCCTTTGCTTGCTTGCTCGAGTAGTTTCAAGTAGAATCTGCTCCTGCAGCCTCTCATCTCTGGGGCCCTCACTGCCGTGAAGCTCCACGGCACATGCTGACGAAAGAGGGCGAAGAGCTGGGGAGTTGAACAGAGCCTGAGGTGTTACATTATAGAGAGGGGTGCACACACGCATGGCTGTACGCACATCGACTTGAGGGCTGGTTGACAGTTGCAGTGTTTGATTCTGGCTCGGTGCTTTTGTTTGAAGGATTTTAAAGAAAGTCAGAAGTTAGACTTGGTTGAACAAGATTTCAGTTATGGCTTTCCTTCTATATGACCTGACCAAGTCATGGATTCTTCTAGAAAATAGGGTTAATAGGCAATAATCTAGCAGTCTGTTTTTCTAAAGCAAAATTCAAGATATATGATCTAATATTATTTATTATTTATTTACATAAAATTGTCAAGGCTTGAAATAGTCATATGTAGTAGTTTGACTAGCATATCACTATAATGGAAAAAACAGTATTACTTGTTATTAGGGATTATCATAGAAAGTCCAAGATATAGCCATCTGTAGTCCTTACAAACTTTAAATTTCACATCTTGCATATTTTTTATCAGTTGAAAAGTCTAGTTTCTAATGGGACTCTCACTAGACAGTTTATTTTGGAAAGATCCCCCTTTGGTGTGTTTCCTAACACAGTCTGTATGAAGATGTTTATTTGCTTAGTAAGTTGTAAAGTGACATAGAGAGATAAGATTTATACAACTTTCTCAATTCTCCTGAGAGATGAAGTAGGCTTTATCACAGCGCCACCATGCATGCCTGAGAATGTTAATGGCGCTAGCATCCCTTGGGTACCCAGGATGAACAAGTAAGGGCTCAGTTTTGATTTTTCCGTATTCACTTGGTATTACGAAGTGTATCTGGTCACTGTCTAGCCTTCTCTGTCATAACAGTGGTCCCTGAACGTCCTGTCATACTCGTTTACTTGTTTACCCTAGGGTCATGATCAGAGCTCAACTCTTGCTCAGCACTCTGTTGAACTGACTCTACCCAATCATCATCCATTTCATAGAGACTTGCTCCGCTATGCCAAGCTGATGGAGTGGCTAAAGAGTACAGACTATGGAAAATACGAGGGACTAACAAAGGTATGGACCTGATGCTGGTTACTCACCGGTTCTACATAGAGCCTAAGTTATATGTTTAGTTTATTAAGTTTCGAATACTAAAGAATGGTTTTGACAAAGCAAAAGACTGAATTTCTGAATGCTCATATATTTACTTGAATAAAAAGAGCCAAATTTTGAACTTCACTGTAAAATAGGATTAAGCCATATTGTAACTTGAAATATTTGTCTATTTAGTCCAGTTGTCATGAGCAATGCTTTTTTCTGTTTTCTTTTGTGTGGGTCTGTGTATGCATCTGTGTGTTCACTTGTGCAGGCATCAGAGGAGGACATTGGGTATTTTCCTCTGTTGTAGTCTGTCTCATTCTATTTAGATGGAGTCTCTCACTGAACTTGGAACTCATTTTCAACTAGGCTGGCTGGTCAGCAGATCCCAAGGATCTTCCTGTCTCTGCTTGCCCCTACCTCTGGGTTACATGGTCACAACCAGCTTTTTTATTATTTTTTTAAAGATTTCTTTTTAGTTCCGTGTATATGTCTGAATAAGTGTATGTGAGTGCCAGTGTCCACAGAGGTCAGAAATGTTGGATCCTCATGGAGTTGTAGTTGCAAGTGATTGTGAGCCTCCTGAAATGTGTGCTGGGAAGCAACCCCAGCTTTTCTGGAAGAGCAGAACGTGCTCTGAGCTGTTGAGCCATCTCTCCAACCCCACACCCAGTTTTTTGCATCTGACCCAGGTCATTATGCTTATGTAGCAAAGCACTTTTACCCACTGACCCATCTCCTTAGCCTCTTCTGGGTGACTCTTTATGTGCAGTATAGACACTTGGATGTATAAACATGCATGCGAGAATTTTTAACCTCCTCAGAATGTATAACCTGTTTGGTTTTTTGTTTGTCTGGTCTAAAGAACAGGTGGTGGTGGGAATATAAAGTGGAAGAGTGGCTCTGAAGTCAGAAGAACTAGGATGGTAATGAACTCGTGACCACAGTCTATGTACGTTGTTCAGTTGTAGGTCTCTGTGTTGGCTCTGCGCTGCTGTAAGAGGAAGCTTTCCTGATAAGGGCTGAGCGAGGTGGGATGAGTCAGGAGTCATCGCTCTGCTCCCCTGGCAGGACAGTGGTGCTTTGCTTTCCCCTAAGCCCATGGTGTGTAGTCTCAGCTTCTTGGCTACCTGAGCAGTGCCAAGCATGGGTTCCTTCTCATGAGTGGGCCTGGAGTCCAAGGAGAAAATTGTTGTTTACTCTCACAACATTTGTGGCACTATAAACTGGCATATCATGCAGGCAAGTCAGTGTTGTAGATTGCAGGGACTGTAGCTGGGTTGGGGTTTACCTTTGTCCCCTGTAGTGTGCAGAGTGTCTTCTGGTACCGTGAATCCTAGTCAGTTGGTGAAGGTTCTAGTTAGGTATTGGCTTGACTTAGCCACGTTCAGTGAGGTGTGTAAGTGTCTTCATCAACAGGTGTATCTTACCATCATACACTGAGATTTTCAGAAAGGGAAGATAAATCTGGGAAAATGTATTTTCAACCCGTAATTTAAAATGCCTTTCAAGAGCTGGTGAGACGGGTCGTGTAGGCAAGGCAACTGCTTCGAGGCCCAGCAGCTTGAGTTGAGCCCCTAGCACCAATAGGGTAGGAGAAAACCAACGCTGACAAGTTGTCTGCTGACTTCTTCCCACTCTCACACTCTCAACCTCTTCTCTACCCCACACAGTGTGAGTGCTCACACAAAATTAAAATATTCTTCAAATCAAAATTGTATGCCCAGAATTGTCTGTGTGCGTCTGATGCGGCCTGGCAGGTAGGTAAGATTGCTTCGCTCCTCAGAGGGAGACGACTGAGTGTGAGTGCAGTTCTGCTGTGCTATTCTGTGCGATTTCAGTCAGCAGAATTCTGATGTGGAGGTACGTTACGTAAAAGTATTTCTAGTACTCAAATTCTGTCCTTTTTGAAGTTTTAGGACATTAATATTTTAAATAAATATGTCTTCGCAAGAGTTTCATGCCAACAAGTGCTTTGTCCCCTAGCGACAAGTCAAATAAGTAACCAGTAAGCCTTTTGCCTAATCGTGTTCTCGGCGCACTGCCATCTTGCCTTTATATACTCTGCGGTATCCTGAGTGTGATCCAAAGTGAAGGCGTAAGATGAGCACCAGCCTCGCGCTGACGTACTCTCTGCTCCAAGAGTTTCTTGTTTTGTTTTGCTGTTTTCTTGATTGTTGTTTGTTTTGGATACAAGAGGGTAATTTTGAATGACACTACTAATGAACTTTTAAATGGAATTGACATATTTCCCAGGGATGTTACGTAATCCTTTGTTTTGAGCTTTGGTGTACTTATGTTCTCTCTCTTCTCTCTTCTCTCTCTTCTCTCTCTTCTCTCTCCTCTCTCTCCTCTCTCTCTACTTATGTTCTCTCTCTTCTCTCTCTTCTCTCTCTCTCTCCTCTCTCTCTCTCTCTCTCTCTCTCTCTCTCTCTCTCCTCTCTCTCTCTCTCTCTCTCTCTCTCTCTCTCTCTCACACACACACACACACACACACACACTCCTTATATGGCCAATTTAGTTGCTAAATAATTGTAAAAGTCAGGAATTTTGTTTTAAAAGGAAGCAGTAAAATGACTAAACAACAACAAAAAGAACCCTGATAAGCACAAGCAAAGCCATGTTTCTCTAAGCACTTGGCTGGGTGTGCACAGCTCACACTCATTGGAATGAATAGGGTATTCCAGGGTCTTGAGGGATGAGAATCTATTCGCACTAAGGCAGAATCTCGACAGATTCCTTATTTTGTGTACATAATCTGAGCCCTCAGAAGA
Source organism: Mus caroli (assembly GCF_978045245.1). Classification (NCBI taxonomy): domain Eukaryota; kingdom Metazoa; phylum Chordata; class Mammalia; order Rodentia; family Muridae; genus Mus; species Mus caroli. The sequence continues at coordinate 79,145,037 of NW_028227259.1, forward strand.
CAGGGGTTTGGTTCTGTCCTCCATCTGCTCAGCCCATGTCTTCCAGGACTCTGCATCTGTCTGTGTTTCTGGGGTGTGACTATAGTGGGAGGGACTTCACTCATGGTTAGAAAAGTCCGAGCTTCCCCCTGCAGTAGCAGTCTCAGTCCGACAGTCTTGGAGATTTCTCAAGCATGTCTCCATCTTTGTTCCAGTGCCCAGTTCAGCAGCACATACACAAAATTGGGACAGCACAGACTAGGAAGAACCCCATGCATGCATAAGGTTCCATATTTTGATGATGGAAAATGCCCCCATACTCATAGATAGGCAGAGTTAACACTGTGAAAGTAGCTGTATTACCAGTCTTTGCTCCACAGTGAGAAATGTGCCTGGCTGTATAAAAATAGAAAGCATAAGAGATCTCTGGAAGATATCTAACAGCCAGCATGAAGCAAACCTGAAAAGGCTGCCTGGGTCAGCAATATTTAAACACAAGACAGATTCCAAGTCAGATGTTAAAAGGAATTAGTTTCGTGGTATATTTTAATTTTATGTGCTCTTGAATTTATACTAGAGCCATAGGAAATAACTGCTCAGTTGAGTAACACTTCTCATAGCCATGCTCTACCCATTGTATGTTTGAACCAGTTATTGTTACTAGAGCCTGCTCTATAAAATGGTAATTAACCTGAGATAAAGAATCTGAAACTAAGATTCTGCCCTAAGTCTAAAAAAGACAATGAACTGTGTAAGCTAGGCCCTGGAAAGACACATGATCCCTACGGCTGAAGAGTTCTTACTGGGGCAGAGTACTTCATGAAGGATAGACAGGTGTGATTTTAAAAGTCTGTATGCTAAATAATAGATGTTTGCATTAAAGGGTTAATAAATGAAATCTGTTTTAAGAAAAATTATTTTGAAAATTCTGACCTTTGGTATTACACACAAGCCTGGTGTCTTAGTCAGGGTTTCTATTCCTGCACAAACATCATGACCAAGAAGCAAGTTGGGGAGGAAAGGGTTTATTCGGCTTACACTTCCACACAGCTGTTCATCACCAAAGGAAGTCAGGACTGGAACTCAAGCAGGTCAGGGAGCAGGAGCTGATGCAGAGGCCATGGAGGGATGTTCTTTACTGGCTTGCCTCCCCTGGCTTGCTCAGTCTACTCCCTTATAGAACCCAAGATTACCAGCCCAGGGATGGTCCCACCCACAAGGGGCCTTTCCCCCTTGATCACTAATTGAGAAAATGCCTTACAGTTGGATCTCATGGAGGCATTTCCTCAACTGAAGCTCCTTTCTCTGTGATAACTCCAGCTGTGTCAAGTTGACACAAAAATAGCCAGTACACCTGGCAAAGGTTCAGTGGAATTGGAAGATTCCCCTCCATTACCACTGACACTGTTGGGCAACAGGGCAGTGTAAAGGGAGAGGTGGAAAGATTCCCAGTGGCCCGAAAGCCTCAGAAAGATTGCCATACTCTCCAACCCAGTAATGTGCTCATGAGAAACTCCCAAGGAACCTGAAGTCTGTGATACTGTCACAACAACGACTTTGAGTGTCCTTTGTTAGGGAAGTCAATTAATGGATTATGCTATACCCTCCACACTAGAACAGTATGCTGCCACTCTGGTTCACAGACCCTAGCGATTGTGCTTGTCACCGTAGTTAGAATGTACCAAGGTAACACGTAAGTATGATTGCTTGACTTGATGTTTCTGTACATTGTAATGATATGCTACCTATTTTGATTTGTTTCTTCTCAAAGAGAAAATAGTCTAACTTTTTATATTCTCTGAAATACAGAAGGGTTTTACAAGCATGAAGGATTTAAGGGGAAGACTATTAAAAATTTAGTTAAATTAGCTTACCGATAATTGCTTATTCCATTTATTTTAAGAATTACATGGATTATTTATCCCGACTATATGAAAGAGAAATCAAAGATTTCTTTGAAGTTGCAAAGATGAAGATGACTGGCACCTCTAAAGAAAGCAAGAAGTTTGGTAAGCCTGGCCGTAGGCTCAGTGTCTCCTATTGAGAGTAATCTTTCTTACTGAGATGGGACTCTGAGGCTTTTAAACAAGTTGGGAGCAAACACATAGAGCTGAAGAGGCGGGCATCTGTACCTGTGTTCTCCACACACTAAGGTTCTGTAGTGTGTCAGTCCAGCAGAAGCCGGGCACACGCTGAGTTGTGAGGTCGCTGTGGATAGGGGAAGCAGAGGTAATGTGTGCAGTGCAGCCTGGTAGAGAGGGTTAGACAAGGGTCACACTGGAAATTGCTGAGAGTGTGGTTTCTGATCCAGAGACTGTTGCAGGTGGGGACAAGTCATTGCTCTCTGCAGAGAAAGAACTAGGTCGTTCCTGGCTTCCTACTTCTCACTGGCTGCTTTGAATTTTAGAAAAGTGGGTTTCTTTCTCTCTGCCAAGGGTATATAAAAATGTCACCAGAATCTCCCTTGTAATTGTACCTTATTTTTCTTAAGCAATATATTTGGGGCCTGTTGCTTTTTTCTTCCCTAACATTTAAAGGGATAAGAACAGTGTTTAAGAGAAGAGCCAGTGAAAGTATGAAGCTAGGAAAGGATGTGCTGAGGCCACGTTCTGCTCTTGCATGTACCCATCTCTGGAGTTCTCTTTGGATGGAGTTCTGTGCCTAGTCAAGTCCAAACCTGGCCTTTAAGGGCTACATTGTGCACTCCTCGGTGTGTCTGCGGACTCCCTTTAGAACACTGAGTTTAGCATTGACTGTTGAAAGGAGCCTATGCCCTAAGCATCTACAGGAAGCAGGCAGCAGCATTGAGCATCGCTGTCTTTAGATGTCCTAATTTGGGACTCACTATTAATGATTGTAATCTGGAAATTGAAGCAGTTTGGGTTTGTCTGTTAATATGCTACCCTTTGTAAAACCCTCTCTTGGACAGTAGGCTTTGACAACAGAAATGCTAACTCACCCTAAAGGCTAACTGTTCTTAAACAGCAGTGTGTTTAGAGCCTTGTTGCTGTTTCACTGTGGATATGCTGTGCCGTTTTGGGGCAAAGAGCATAATATAATGCAGTTACATGTTTAATGTTTTCATGAAGTATTTTTGTCATCACTTCTTAGTGTGCCACTTAATGCTGAGAAATCTCTTCTGCATGTGAAAACAAGTTGGATACACATAAAGATAAATGAAATAAAAATACAATAGTAGCTTTATATTATCATGTTATCCTAGAGCTTAAGCCTTTTCTTTTCCTACCCTAAATTCTTAAATTACCTTGCTAAAATATTTTAATTTACATAATATAGGTTTAGAATGTATTGTACACTTTTAAAACAATGTCATAACAAAATGATAAATTTTCAATACTCTATTAAATATCATTGGATAAGAGAGTAATTTGTGATAATTCATCATACAAATTATAGTATCAGTTATTTTGTTATCAAATGCAAGAGAAGAAAAACTACAGAGAGCAACAGCAGATTGTTCATCTCTCGAGATTTGACTCATTAACATTTTAAAGTTACATTCAGAATAAACACATATGACTTCAGAAATTCTGAATTCAGTAGGATGGAGATTTTTCCCAAGAGTCCTTTCTCAATGATCCAGATTGTTTAATTGAATTTGAACAGTAATTATAATTAAAACTGAAAGTCCCCACATTTGGAAAGTTAGCTTTTCAGTGACTCAGAGTTCTAAATAGAAGCTTCTGCTTTGAACTTGCTCTGGAAACCCTACAAAAGGATGAATGTGACATAATGGACATCATCAGGATGCTGGGGGCAGTGAGGAGGGAGGCTCTTGCTTTTTGAAAACTTGATTTTATCTTTAAGATCACGTACTTCAAGAAAGTCAAAATAGGTTGAAGATGCCAAGAGGATATCTCTTCTTTGTGATAGGATCTCTATATAAGTTATTCCCTCTTTTGATTAATAGCTTTACCTCGACCTATTCAGGGGCATAGGATTTCCCTCCTGGGATTGGCACTCTGATGGAGTCTCCTCTTCTCCAGATGTACTCAACATGATGGAGGCAAAGGAAATTGAGTGATTCTTTTTACAGTTACCACTTTTACTGTTTTTTTCCTTCCTCACTTAGGACAGATACCTTAAAGACAGATGTGTCACTGGGGTAGCAAGGCAGTGCTAATACTTGGGCTCTATCCTTGGTTTGGCAAATATAACAAAACTACTGAGTTATCTGTAAAGATAGAGGAGGCTTTCGTTCCTTTGTATATATAATTACGTGATTATAATGCTCCCGTTTAACACTGTGCAATCTTTAAAGAAGTGCCTAAAATCACCTTATCATTGTTTCTCACCCTAGCTAAGTAAGCCTTTGATTCCAAAGTATTTGATTGCAAGACTGGATCTGAGGCTTGGTGGAAGAGTAATGATTTCCGTCATACAAATAAACACAGTGCTGAGCTGAAAGTGCAGCAGTGAGCACAGGCCCTACCCACTGCAGCTATTGGGTTTGTCTTCTACTGGGGATCACTTAAAGATACGTAAGACGGACGTTACAGGAGAATCTGCAGCTCAGAGGGAGTCTAGAACGTTATAACTAATAAGCAGTACTGGTAACTAGTCATGACCGTCTGCTTAAAAACAAAACAGACTCTTAGTCTGCAGTACACAGGTGAGCATGCACAGTGACACCTGAAGACCGCAGGCAGCAGTGTTCACTTCGGTGAAGTCAGCTGCACTGTGATGTTGCCGCAGTAATGTCTAGGCTGCTTGTCTCACATCCCCTTGAGCATCAGGGGAGGAAGGTGGAACTGACTAACGCAGCAGCGCTGGGATGGCCAGCTCAGGGCTTGCCTCACATGTGGCCTGGCACCTGTTTTTAAGATGGTCTTAGGTTTATTATAGTTTATTCTTTAATCATATTATGCAATTTATTTCTTGCCTTGCCTTACCTTCGGAGTAAGTGAGTTCAGAATGTTTTACAGCATAAAGCATAAGATCAGAAGTTGACCTATAGATATTATGAGAATAAAATAAATGCCAAGTGACCATAATAGAGTTCCGACTTCCTTAGCTCCTTTGTCTGCCAGTCTTACTCTTCCACACAGCTCCTGACGGCTGTTTCCCCACTTTACAGTCTTCTGTTCACAGGCTGGTTACCAGGGAATTCACTATATATTTGATTTTAATGTTAAAGCCCTATTTTTACATAATCTTTAACAAATAAAGTAAAAGATGGGTGTGCTGAAGGCTCCTTCAGGGGCTTTCAGAATAAGATTGCTGGTGTCTAAAGCTACCCCTTCATTCCTTACTGTAGTAAATTACTGGAGCTTCATTTTCAGCAAGCACAACCTTATGAACTTATTCTTTTAAACATAAGTGTACCAACTAAAACAATAATCCCATCCATCTAAAAGGCTGGGGGAGAGGGTTAAACCCTGATATTCTTCTTGAATAATACGTTAGAAATCCTACATCAAAGGTCTGTAAACTTGTCGTGCGTTCTCGATAGTCTGAGTAACTACACGTGTGTGCACTTCTCGTTAGTCAGTGCTCATAGTTCTTTGCATGTGTCTTTTAAACTAGAGCTTTAACTGCCTCTTGTGCATGGTTTGTGCAAATTGCAGTTTATTAACTTGTCTTTGTCTTTGATGCTTGCAACCTAATCCATCACAGCTACACTGCCTCGAAAAGAAAGTGCTGTCAAACAGGAAACAGAGAGTGAGTATGCTTACTGTGCTAGTAGGCACTCAGTGCATGTCGTTAATGTCTAGATGGTAGCTGTTTGTCTTGAAAAACATTAATAGCAGATATGTTGATTGCACCGAATCGCCAGGTATTGGAAAAAAGAAACCCAGCATGGTGGTTGTCTGTACATCCAAGAAATAAGTGACGTGGTTACAGTTACACAGCAAGGAGTGGAAGCTTTGTGGTCAGAAATTTATGAGAACCTTAACATCGCACTTGTGTTGCAGGCTCTGTTTAGAAGAGCTATACGTTACTCTCAGGGCACTGGAGGGAGGGATCAGCAGTTAGGAGCAAGTACTGCTCTTTGAGAGCACTCACCTCAGGCGGCTCACAGCCCTGGGACTCGAGCTCCATAGGCTCCCATACCGCTGGCTTCTGCCCACACATGCACACACAGTTCAGAGCAGTAGGAAAACTGGCCTGGTAGTGGTTTGTATACTGAGGCCAAAGCTTGAATTGCCCCTATTAGAACTGTTTCCATTCTGCCCCTTAGTAACTAGTACAAATTAATTGAATAGTAATCAAGAACTGTGGGGTTTTTCAAGTGTTTTCTTGTTTATATTCTGAATCTAAGCATTTTATGTTCTTCTAAGAATGATCCATTAATTCCTTAGTTTGGGTCTCTAGACTCAGGAACGTAGTAAATTTAATCATAAATGATGGACTTTTCAAGAAGTTATACGTGGCTCACCTTAACCTTGGTGTTTAGGATAGAGACTACTCAGAACTTTAGAACTGTCACAGGGTCATGTCAGCTGTAGTGTTAGCACAGTACTCAGTGACCCTCATCTGTGTCCCTGCCCCATCTGCTTTAGCTGAGAGCACCATAGCTCTACCTTTAGGATGGGATGGGACAGGGTATAGACGATGCAGTCAGTAAGGTCCCTTCCGTCCTGGGCCATAGACAGATGTAGTTTTCCTTTCATTTACAGTATTCTCTGCAGTAGGACCCAGTGTTAATGAATACCAAGGACTCTGCAAAACATGTAGTAGAATCTGAGTCCTGGAAGACCAAGACTAGAAGGTGGCCCTGAGGCAGACGGTAGGTCTCTCATTCATGAGACACAGCTTTCAAAGGTCTGTTGTTTCTTAGGTCTCCATGGAAGCTCTGGGAAACTCACTGGATCAACTTCTAGCCTGAATAAACTCAGTGTTCAGAGCTCGGGCAGTCGCAGGTCCCAGTCGTCCTCCCTCCTGGACATGGGGAACATGTCCGCCTCTGACCTCGATGTGGCTGACAGAACCAAGTTTGATAAGGTAAAATCACAGACAATTCTTAACATTGAGATTGTGGTTGCCTTGAGTGTTTTCAGAGATGCAGGTTCTGAGACACTTTTTAAGTCATTCTTATGTCCTTCCAATTCTGATTTGAATGTGAAAAAAAAAAAAATCCCAGTCAAAGGGGCAACTAAAATATTATTATCAATTCAGTAACATAAAGATTCGTTGGCATTTACTTGTTAGAAATATGATGTGCAAATAAAATCACAACTAAGTTGTTTGAGGAATGACAGAATCCAGAATTTGAAGAAACAGCTTCACTGTTGGCTGCCATGCCTCAAGTAAGTTTCAAAATGTGTCTTCCTCCTTCCATATTTGAAGTGGAGCAACTGTGAGTGTTCCTTTCGGTCTGTTTCACTCTGATATTGTGTTACTCTGTCAGTCTTGGGAGAGTTTGTCTTTGGCATATTGGGGGACTCCTAGACTTACCAGATTATTCAATGATCTGTGTCCTTGCCAAAGAGTGAATTAAATGTGGAGTGTTGTTCAAGAGTTCCATGCAGTTCTTTAATCCTCGGCCGTGTGGTCTCCTGCAGATCTTTGAACAGGTGCTGAGTGAACTGGAGCCACTGTGTCTGGCAGAACAGGACTTCATAAGTAAATTTTTCAAACTACAGCAGCATCAAAACATGTCCGCATCAATGGTATGACTTAACATTTTTTTGGACGGTATTTATAGTCTGTAATGTAATATAATTGACCTAGTTACTTTTGTATTCTGTGTTCACAATTTCAGTATTCAAACAGAAAAGGGAAGGATTTGCAGTAAATCAATCTTGAGGTATTTTTATTATTCACAAAATACAGAAAACAGGAAGGTAGTTGGTTTTAGATTTCTATTATTCCAGAGTTCTTAAGCTGACAACCTCTAAATTAATTAGATAGGAAATGTCTACATTTCTTTTTTTTTTTTTTTTAATGGTTTTTTGAGACAGGGTTTCTCTGTGTAGCCCTGGCTGTCCTGGAACTCAGTCTGTAGACCAGGCTGGCCTCGAACTCAGAAATTCATCTGCCTCTGCCTCCCGAGTGCTGGGATTAAAGGCATGCGCCACCACGCCTGGCTGCATTTCTTCTGTAGAGAACATCATTCAAAAAGCAATCTTAATCAGGATGTGTCACTGTGTTGGTCTTTTCATTATATGTGAATATGTTTTCAGACTGAAGCAGAAGACCTGGATGGAGGCTCATTATCACGGCAGCACAGTTCTGGCACCCTGCTGCCTGTGTCCTCTGAGTATGTATTCATTACCGTGTATGTTCTAGAAAACATGAACTTTAGTTGAGACATAAGGAAGTGTTTCTCATTGATTTCCGTCAGCTGCTGGTACCCATACAGACCTGTTATGCTGTTATGCTTTTGTTGCTACGGTGAGGGAAAACCCTGATAGAAGCAAAGGGTTTATTTTGGCCTGCAGTTCAGGTGGGGAAATCAAGGCAGCAGGAACTTGAAGCATGTGGTCATGCTCCATCACTTGTCAAGAAGGAGCAGAGCAATGAATGTCTGTGTTGGGATCACTTTCTCCTTTCTATAGTCCGAATCTAGCCCAGGGAATGGTGCCACCCATAGTAGGCAGATCTTCCTACCTCGACTAACACAAGGTAATGCCCTGCTCCCGGGCGTGTCCAGAAGCAACGTAGCATAGATAACTTTCACAGATGTACATGAAGGCTTGTCTCGTTGGGTTGACAATGAGCACGTTATCATCACATGTGCTCACTGTCTCATTAGGAAGTGATATTGGTCCTGCACAAGGGCTTGTGAACGCCTGTCTGGTAGTCACAGGTGGATTAGGCAGTGCTAGTGTTTGCTGCCAGAAAGTAGGCTTCAAACTGTAGTGGACTTCTTAGCAATGGAAAAGCACAGTTCAGTGCCCAGCTTTGCAAACTGAAGCAGAGCTAATCAGAATGATAAAACTTATTGGTCAGCTATTTTTGCATTCAGAACTGCTGTAGAATGGTTCACTAGAGTTTCATCCTTTTACTTGCAGCACCAGTGTTTAGCTGTGTTTTTATATAGTACATTACCGTCACAGTTAAAGGTGAATTTACCTGAAGTTTATACTAACTATATGTTTTTTCATGCTTTCTGGACAGAAAAGATATGATTCGCCAAATGATGATCAAAATATTCCGTTGCATTGAACCAGAACTGAACAACCTAATTGCATTAGGAGACAAAGTAGATAGTTTTAACTCCCTGTACATGCTGGTCAAAATGAGTCACCACGTGTGGACCGCACAGAACGTGGACCCAGCATCTTTTCTAAGTACTACATTAGGAAACGTTTTGGTGACTGTGAAGAGGAACTTTGACAAATGCATTGTAAGTTGTATAAAGTAACCCAAGAACAAATCATAAAAAACAGCTAATTCATATAACCTAGGGTTTGCTGTTCATGATGCATAGAGCTGGGAAGCCTGGGGACTGGCAGTCACCCATTGAAACAGACTAAAATGCAGAGTCTGCTGACAGCTGCCTGAGTGAGCCTCTGGGCTCCTCATGACACAAGATACTCATCTGTGACTTGTGACTTAGTGAAGCAATTGAAAGGCATTTGGATTTATTCCTATTTTCATATATTCTCGTAAAATTAACTTATTTTAACTGATGACTTTACATTATTATACTTTTATTTAATAGTATACAAGGTTTAATAATCATACTTTCTTTTAAAAATCAGTTGTTGTGCATGATGGCGCATGGCTTCAGTCCCAGCACTCCAAGGCCGAGGCAGGTAGATCTCTTGAGTTCATGTCAGCCTAATCTACCTATAGAGTTCAGGACAGCCAGAGCTACACAGAGACACACACTGCTAATAACTTCTTCAGTCATTGGGGCTCTCTCATAAGCAGCAGCATATGTAGCTTTATTGTTCCTGTCAGACTTTGGCAATTTGTAGGAATGAACTGGGCTAAACCCAGTTCTTTGAAACACTTTCATCTTTTTAATGTATCTTTGAATTTTTGTCATTTGAATGTTTCTCATATATAGCCTATAAGTTAAATATTCATAAAATAATGACAGATGAAAGATTAAGGGCAATTAAAACCTTTGCCATTGTTTTACACTTAAGAAAATAGCACTCAGGGCTGGAGAGATGACTCAGCGGTTAAGAGCACTGACTGTGCTTCTGGGGTCCTGAGTTCAATTCCCAGCAACCACATGGTGACTCACAACCATCTGTAATGGGATCTGATGCCCTCTCCTGGTGTGTCTGATGACAGCTACGGTGTACTCAGATACAGAAAATAAATAACATCAAGAAAGAAAGAAAGAAAGAAAGAAAGAAAGAAAGAAAGAAAGAAAGAAAGAAAGAGGAAGGAAGGAAGAAAAAGGAAGGAAGGAAGGAAGGAAGAAAAAGAGAGAGAGAAAGAGTAGTACTGTCTGGATTGGGAGTGTATTTCATAGTACATAGCTTACCTGGAATGTGTAAGGCTCTAGGCTCCACCCACCATGCCCCACCCCAGCCCAGCCCATAGAGATTTGTTGTGTAAATCAAAGTTCTAGATGAGTTGGAATTGGAAGTGGTTATACTTTCCCAACTTAGCCCCACGGCCACAAAACAGAAATAAACTAGGGATGTCCTCCACCCCACAGCCTTGGCTCTGCCCGAGCCTTCGTGCACACCTGCCTGTCCCTGTCTTTTCACGAACTATAGAAATATAAACTGCTTCTTGTTGGAACACAGCCTGGAAGTTCAAAACCCTTGGTTGACTCATTTTTAACTAAACTTAATTTTTCTTCTTTTATTTTCTAAATAAAATACAGCAGCGTTTGTGTTGCAGAGGACTGGTTCTCTCCAGGATCCTCTTCAGTCGAGCTCTGACAGCATCTGTAATGCCCTGGGCACTGATGTGTGCATTTGCTTATAGATGTTTTCTAAGTCGCTTGGCTTTTTCCTCTCTCCTTGCTTTCTGCCAAACTTTAGAGTAACCAAATAAGACAAATGGAAGAAGTAAAGATCTCAAAGAAAAGTAAAGTAGGAATTCTTCCATTTGTTGCTGAATTTGAAGAATTTGCTGGGCTCGCAGAATCAATTTTCAAAAATGCTGAACGCCGTGGCGATCTGGACAAAGCATACACCAAATTAATCAGAGGAGTGTTCATTAACGGTGAGTTTCATGGTTTGTTGTAAGGAATGTTGCGCCTCTTTGCATTGTTCCTGGGTAACTGAAGCTGGGTGTAGCCATGCTCACTGTTTTCAGTAGTCTGTAGTTCAAATGGATCTTACTAACAATATTAGTTATTAATAGTAACCTAGCCAGCCCCCCAGTAATCACGGCAGAGCCCTATGGATTCATTTAATTGGCTTCAGCACAATTACTGGGGAAATAGCCCTGAGTTCTTTTCTAACACTAGACTGTTAACTCCCCAGCTTGGCTCCCCGAGTACATGCTGTGTGTGCCTTGCCGGGTTATCTCTGCTCCATCAGTCTGTCCTCGGGGCATTTCACTCGGGCATGTGCTCCTGGTCCATCAGCTCTGATGGAAACCTCTTGTTCTCTCCGTCTGTCTTTCTCCTCCTTCCTCCTCTCTTCTTCTTTCCCCGCCCTCCTCCTGGTCCCTACCTGGGATGCTCCGCCCAGTAACTGAAGCTCAGCCTCTTTCTATTCTCCCCAGTAATTGGCTGTAGCTATTTTTATTTAATCAATAGCTTTAAATTGGGGAGCTAGGTTTACATAGCATCACTTGGTATAATTAAGGATCTACAACCAGATCTTAGGGGCCAGTATTTAGCATTTCAATATATAGCAACACCAGAAACAATCCCCAACATTATATCTCTTTAAGCTGTGTGAAATTGAGCATCTATGAAATGTGGAAACTAAGTAGCTTCTCCCCTGACCTGTCAGAGCCTTATTACTATTGCAGAATTGAAGACCATTTTCTAAATGGACAGAATGACCTCCTAGGATAAATATGCATTTTAGCAAGGATCCTCTGAAGGTGATAGGGACGCCTGCATCCACTTCAGCTTCAGGTTTTATCAGTCAGGTTCCACAGGGTGGTTAGTAGTATGCACAGACCTGTGTGAGAGTCCACTCAGGGACATTTTGAAAGGAGATCAAGGGGATACAGATTGGAAAAGAAGAAGTCAAAGTATCACTATTTGTGGATGCTATATAGTATACATAAGTGACCCCAAAAATTCTACCAGAGAACTCCTACAGCTGATAAACACCTTCAGCAAAGTGGTTGGGTACAAAATTAACTCAAAGGAATCAATAGCCCTCCTTTATACAAATGATAAACAGTCTGAGAAATAAATTAGGGAAACAACACCCTTTAGAATAGCCACAAATAATAAAAAATATCTTGGTGTAACTCTAACCAAGCAAGTGAAAGATCTGTATGATAAGAACTTCAAGTCCCTGAAGAAAGAAATTGAGTAAGATATCAGAGGATGGAAAGATCTCCTGTGCTCATGGATCGGTAGGGTTAACATAGTGAAAATGGCCATCATACCAAAAGCAATCTACAAATTCAATACAATCCCCATTAAAATTCCAACACAATTTTTTTATAGACCTTGAAAGAGCAATTCTCAACTTTATATAGAAAAAAACAAACAAAAAACCCACATTGCCAAAATAAACCCGAACAAGAAAAGAACTTCAGGGCGAGTCACCATCCCTGGCCTCAAGCTGCATGACACTGGTACAGAAAGATGTTCTTTTATTTGAAACTATCTGATTACACTTAATGATTTCAATAGCAAAAATGAACAGGAAGTTGCATTGTGTCATAGTGCATGTAACATTTTTTTTTTGTGAAAGCAAGCTTAAAGGATAGATAAGCCTTAGGATTGGGTGCTTGGTATTTAAGTGTTCAGTAGTTTAGTTGGGGAGTGGCAAGACTGGCCGGCAGGTTCAGAGCACATGCTGCTGTTCACCAGAACCCAGACCAGGTGGCATACACATGCCTGGAACTCTGACTCAGCATCTGCCCTCTTCTGGCCTACAGAGGCACTACACATACCCATAGAAATCCATGCAATAGACACATACATATGCCTATTAGAAAGAGTTTTAATTGTTTTATCTGGTTCTAAATATATATATGCTGATATACTCTCACAGAAAACACGAAAACAGGATTTTTTAAAGGGAAAGATTATTTATAACATATAATGTTTCTACTTACATATTTTTCCATGCCCCTCTCATATATAGGCATGTTTTATGTGTATGGTTTTGTAATCAAAAGTTTTTAGTTTAATTTTCCATACACTAGAACTACTTAACTCCATAATCCTTTTGATCTTCCTTGTCAGTTGATATAGATGTCTGTGTTAGTTTTTTTTTTTTCCTGTTGCTTTGATACACTAGCCTAATTCAAAAAAAAAAAGCAACTCAAGAGAAAGATTTAATTTTAGCTCATAGCGGGGAGCTTAGGTCATGAGAAGCTGGAGCTGGAAACAGCTGTCACATTACGTCTACAGTCAGAAGTTGGTAGCACTGAATTCGTGTGTGTTAGTATTCAGTTTCTCTGTGCTAATACAGATCCCCTGCCTAGGGAATGGTACCACCTTCAGTGGGCAGTTCTGCCCACTTCAGTTATGTAACCAACCACCCACTTGCAGCCATGCTCCAAGGCCCATCTCTCACATCATTCTAGATTCTGTCAAACTGACAAAACCAACCATCACAGTGTCTGCAATCATTTTAATCATTAACCATGAGGTTTCTGTCTATCACTACTTACTTACTGATTATGCCATTAGAATGGCTTAGTTTGTTTCCAGCCGGAAATGCAATTGGTTGTTCAAAGGTTTGTGTATGTATCAAGGCTTTGCTAAATTATGGTGCTAGTGCAGAGAGCTTATACCAGTTTAGTGCTTCGAGCATTTGGTGGAAGTTAACTTGCTCTGTATATTCTTCAGCGCTGGATCTTACTACCGGTCGGTCTTTGTATCCCTTCCCGCCAGCGCTCTGTACATGCACTCGCTCAGTTCATTGCACTTCGTGTCCACGTAGGAGTTTTCAGGTTTCGTGTCATCCTTTTCCTCAACTCCTGTGTTGAGTCATTCTTCAGAAGTTCATGCTATCACCAAAACCTAATTTGCATCTAGATAGATTTTTCTTGATGTTTATGATCCTGTTGGTGATTTTTATTTAAGTATTTGGGTATTTTAGAATCTACCCATGGCATGAGTCATCTGTCCTAACATAGAGTTATAATTCACAATTCCGTCACTGATTTGAAAACTCACCTTTACTCCCTCCATACTGAATCTCCACATGTGCATGGTATTGTTTGAAGATGGCCCTCTGTTTCAGGAGGCTGTGAGGGCCTTGTGATGCAAAATACTGTGGTTAGTCCTGAACTATTTAACTCATATCAGAGAAGGTTTTCTTCCTTTTTCTGCATTGATTTCAGTGGAGAAAGTAGCAAATGAGAGCCAGAAGACGCCCAGGGATGTGGTCATGATGGAGAACTTTCACCATATTTTTGCAACACTTTCTCGTCTGAAAATCTCATGTCTTGAAGCTGAGAAGAAAGAAGCCAAGCAGAAGTACACCGACCACCTTCAGTCCTACGTCATCTACTCTTTAGGACAGCCCCTTGAAAAGCTAAATGTAAATATCTTTATTCCATGGTTTCCTGGTTTTGAATCCTGCATCAGTTTACATCAGAATAAATTTTCTGTGTACTGATACGGGAATGAGGACTGAAAGACGTTGTTGAGGAAGCTGCCAGCATCAAGGCATTAATAGATATATTCCATAGGTAGTTTCTTTTAATTTGTAAATTTACAGTAGAAACTCCTGTAATCCTCACTGCCTAGAAGGCTGAAACAAGAGGACTATAACTTACGTTCAGTGCCTGTGTGGGCAACTTAGGAGAACTGTGTCTCAAAGTAAATAAATAATTCACAATAGAGTAATAATAAGAACTAAGATACTGTTATTCCATTTTACAGACACAGAAACTTGAACCCTGACTGAGCTTTTCCCATTTTTTTCCTCATAAATGGCCAACTTTTATGTAGTTCAGGGGACAATTTCAAAAGCTTTGTGTATATAGTGTAGTTCCTTTCCTGACTTGAGTCTTCTCCCTATGTAAAAGATAAATTATAAAATTAAGAAATGATGGTTTTGCTGGGTATAAGGGTTTGTGTTTGTAATCCCAACATGCAGGAGGCTGAGATAGAAACCCTGAGTTTTTAACATTAAATAGCAAATGTAGCAGATTATAGTTTGTGTGCCCACTTAAAGAAACAGAAGATAGTCCAAATGTTCGCAGCAGTTATCACTTGTAGCATGGAGATACACGACTGTCTTAACGCCCATGTGCTTACAGCATTGAGCCTGGCTTTTCAGAAGTTCAGGTAACAATAAGTAGTACTTATCCATTATCCCTTTCCATTTCCTTGAAGCATTTCTTTGAAGGCGTTGAAGCTCGAGTAGCCCAGGGCATTCGGGAGGAGGAGGTGAGCTACCAGCTGGCGTTCAACAAGCAAGAGCTTCGCAAAGTCATTAAAGAGTATCCAGGCAAGGAGGTGAAGAAGGGCCTGGACAACCTCTACAAGAAGGTAGACAAGCACCTGTGTGAGGAGGAGAACTTACTGCAGGTGGGCGCCTCCTCAGAGGGCGGGTGGCACTGCACCTCCTCGGGGCGGTGGGCGGTGCCTCCTGTGGGGTGGGGGAGGGGGGGTGTTGCCTCCTCCCTGAGGAAAGCTCCCTAGCAGAGGGTACAGGGTCAAGGTCAGCCTAGCTTTCCTGAGCTTCCAGCCAGACAAGAGTAAAATAAAGACAGATGGACGTTCTATAAAGCTCAGACAAGGTGATGAACAGTACAAAGGGATTGCTTATGTAATTGTAGTCATTGCTGCTTTGATGTTTGTATTTCCCTAGAGTGAGGCATTGCTGCTTTGGTGGCTGAGTTTTTGTCTCATTGTTTTGAGTCAGCTCAGTGTTGCTTTGTATGGAGCCGTGGCTCTGAGCGGGGTAGGGCTAGAAATGGATGTGGAGTCCAGACTCGCACCCAGTGGTGAGATTTGAGCCAAGTTTCTTGACTTCTGAGCTTCAAATTGAAGCCTCTGGTGGGCACTACTGTTGCTTCATTTCTTAGAGAAGTGAGACTTTAGAGAGGTGGACTAACACGGCAGCAGGCCTAGCTCATGTGCAGCAGGGCCAGATTTGACAGAACAAAGCTGTGTTCTTTATAAACTTTGCCAGAGGGCCCAGAGATGGAGAATAATTGTGATTTCAGTCTCATAGAAGCACTCACCCACAGTGCTACATTTGTGTTCACTCCCCAGAGGAAAAGTCCTGCTCACGAGTAGCAGATGTGATGTCAGGGCATGAGCTAAGTGACGCAAAGCAAAAGGTGTGGGGGAAAGTGACTGGTCTTAAGTTGACAGGAATGGAGGAGTGAGGAGGTTCAGTTGACAGACCCTAGAAGAGTACATTCTGAGATCCGATCATAGACCCCACCTTCCCTGGGTCCTCAGGAGACCTCAATTGCACTGTGCTGATTCAGGGTAAACCTCAATGAATTTAAGCCCTGTCATCACTGTGTATGGAATTCTGTCTTGAAATCCTCTGCATGTCTGCTCCATGGTAGGTATATTATCACATAGTTGTAGGTAGAGATCATTCTTGGCTCCCTCCACAGTTTCAAGCAACACTTTATGCCATCAATTCTAGATAAAAAGTTGAACCATGACTAAAATGGAACTTAAATGTTAAGTATTGCACTTCCTGAATGATGGTCCTGCTTCCGCACATAATTGTGCCAATCTGCATCTGATGTGGACGTGAGAGTTTATGTGATAACAGCTAAAGCACAATGGGCTTGCTCATGCCAGTCCTGGCCTAACTAACCTGTGCTCTAGATTAGCCCCTTGGTGAGCTCAGGGGGAGAGCGTTACTATCCACACCTTGTTTACAGATAGGAATTTGTGGCTCACAGGACAGATGGCAGATACAGAGATGACAAGTCGAAGGACTGAGGGCGTTGGCATCAGGATGCACATTCCTAACTACCATGTTATATACATTCTTAGCCTGTCTCACAACCTGTTCTCCGTGTGTGCCTATGGAGTCATCCCCTCACAGTCTGGCCTTCACTTTCTGTTTTGCAATAGGTGGTGTGGCACTCCATGCAAGATGAGTTTATCCGCCAGTACAAGCACTTCGAGGGGTTGATAGCGCGCTGTTACCCTGGATCTGGAGTTACGATGGAATTCACTATTCAGGACATTCTGGACTATTGCTCCAGCATCGCACAGTCCCACTAAACCTTAGGAAAGAGGAAAAAGAAGTGAGCATGCAGTCTCAGTCCAGCAAACACTACGTAAAGAGTGAGCAGGTGCTTTGAGAAGCCAGATCCAAGCATTTCTGTTACTAAACGTCAGGTGACTGTGCAGTGCTCTACCCCAGAGATCTCAAAGCAGAGCAGCAGCTGGCGGCTTGGTTTTATTTGACATCCAGGGGATGCACTTAAGCATTTATCTCATCATGAAAAGCCTTCAGCACTTTCCAGGGACAGGCCAGGACATTCTGCTTTACTGCCAGCTTCTTGTGTTTTCGAGCGGCTGTCCTTGGTGGAGCAGTGGGAGTTCTTCAGCACTCACTATGCGCCAGTTGCTCACAAATCATGGAACTTGGAAAGCATTGCACAGAATTGTTTTGTCCCCTTGTCTAACAAGTGTGCATATGGATGGGCAGGGGACCTGATGTGATAATCGGCTACTAGCCTGGATTGTAAGGATTATGTGACTCTGTATATTAAATAAAGGACATTATTAAAAGTTGATATTTGATAATATTCTTAAGTCTTATAAATCTTACATATAAAAGCGAATTCTTACAGAATCTGCATATCTGAATTAATTGTTAGGCCTCATATCACAGAACACTTAGAATTTTAACAATAAGAAAGATAATAAAATATTTAGAAAAAGACTTAACAGCATCAAAAGTACTTAATATTTAGGAGTATACTGAAACATGTACTCTGAACTGAACATCCTAAATGTCCGTCAGCAGTGGGATGGATGAATACAACTATACTCATTCCATGGAGAGTCATGCCAGAATGGAAATGTAGAGAAGTGCCAGGAGACACTGCAGGTTTCATCACCAGGAGCCGTGTATGTGCTGAGATTCTCTGAATATAAAACTTTAAAACAAATTAAGCCATTGTAGCTTAGGGTTACAAGTGGAAAAGCAGGGGTTAATTGTAAAATTCCGGTAAAATCAGGCAGGGGCATGGAGGGTTAAAAAGTCATGCTGTAGTACATGCCTGTCGTTCCAGCACTAAGGATTACTGATTTGGGACTTGTTACCTGTTGTCTCTGCAATCAGCTTGGCAGCTAGGGTCAAGGCTGCCCATTAGCTCATTGTCTATAGCACTTAACTGCTTAAGTCCTGAGTTAGAAAGTAGAAACAGAGGCTAGGTCACAGGAGGAGGGGAGCATAACCAGAGCATCCTTAGCGGTGCCTGCGGCCTCAGACACAGCCCCCACCAAGGTTTCAGGTGGCTGGAGGCCAAGCCTGCCCTGCCCTGCCCTGCCCTGCCCTGCCCTGCCCTGCCGAAAATCCAGCGCTCTTAAGTGTGCTCTGAAAGGTGGTCAGTGGCACACACAGAGGTTCTCAACCTGGAGGTTGCCACCCCTTTGGCAAACCTATCTCTGGAAAATGTTGGCATTACAATTCATAACAGTAGCAAAACTACAGTGATGAAGTAGCAACACGACAATCTTACAGTGGAGGGACTGATTCAGAGGGTCACACAGCATGAGGAAGGCTGAGAATGACGGGGCTAGGAATTCTTAGACGTGGGCCCTCAAGGAAGAGGAAATGTGCACATAGTTCTCACCCTATTGAGATAGTGCAGGTTAAGTTTCCTAAAAGCCTGTGGGATGAATTAAATTCATGGAGGAACATCCCAAGTGACTCATGTCTCCTGTAAAATTCAGATGTGTGCTCTTCAGGAGAAGGGCTGTCTATCCATACCTCTGTAAATTTCCCTGCTAAAAACTGGGTGTGGGCCTTCCCAGCCCTCCTCACTAACAGGCCTCTACTTGGTCTGATATGGAAATAACAAGTGTAACAACCACAATTGGCACAAGCCACTGGGTTTCAACCTGCTCCATGTTAAAATCGTGGGCAAATATTAAACATGCCGATTTGGGAATCAGAGCCCAACAAACAAAATAATGTCTGAAGACGGAAGGAACTCTGATGCTTCACAAATCCCCCGGGTGGCTCTAATGGGCAGCCTGAGCCAGCCATAGCACTCCATCTCTCCCTTTGTGTTTGTGCATTGTATGAATCCTTGAAATGCAAGAGAATAGTGGTCCTAGAAAAGATCCCCCACTCTGAAAAGAAAGTGGAGGTCCTTATGGTGCCCAAGACCTCTAGCCTTGCCCTCCTCTCCTTTTAAGGATGTGGAGGGCTAGGGATCTAGTCAGAGCAGTGGTAGCTCTGGTCATGAAGAGCCTGATGGCCCAGGCTTACCTTTCCATTGTGTGAGATGATCCATAGTCTTTTCTGTTTGCCCTAGAGGGCATTGGCTTTTCCATAATGTGCATATAGATCCTTTGCCTAGTTACAGTGGAACCATTAAATGTCTTCCGTTCATCAGTTCATTTGTTTATCTTGCCTAAACCTTCACACTTCTTTGCTGGGTTATCTTAAGTGAGTGATTTGACTTCTTTGTTTTTTAAATGAAGACTTAATATTCTTTCTAAAAGTTCTCCCCTAAACTACCTTACAAAAGGTAAGTACAACCTGAAATTACAGTCTGAACGTCAAACCATTTCCAACAAGAAAAAACATGGGATAGGAGACAAAAGAGAGGGTCAAAGATCCACTTTAGGGTTCTGTGACGCATGAGCAGCCCTTTTGTTTTTTGATGATGATTTAGTACTTGCTGTTAGTGACAATTCATAAGTTTTCCTTTTAACCCATCTAGCTCCCAGATATTTGAGACTTACTATATTTATTTAACAAGTTTTAAGGGCAGAACAACTGAGCAGTATTACTCTATTTTAATCCTCTAAAGGACTACCTCCCAAGTGTAACAATCACAATTGGCACAAGCCATGGCTTTCAACCTGCTACATGTTAAAATCATGGGCCAATATTAAACATGCCGATTTGTGAACCAGAGCCCAACCAACAAAATAATGTCTGAAGATGGAAGGAACACAGAATCCCAGTGGTACTGTAAGACCCCCGAAGCTGGGCCTCCCCTCAAGTCCCAGGATGAGCTGGCCAGCACTCCAATGACTCAAGAGAAAACCACACCTGATGCAAACTGCAAGAGGTTTTATTATCAGCTAGCTGAGGACAAACTCCTTGAGCCCCAGCGGTAACAGTAAGGGGCTTTTAACAGCTAGCTGAGGAATTGGGAGGAGTTGGGTGGAGTTGGGAGGAGTTGGGCAGAGTTCTCTGTCGGATGTCTTTGGTGAAATTTACAAGGCATGGGGAGTAGGGAGTGAGTTCTTTATGAATTTTTATCGCCGTGTCCTTAGCACAGGAAGCCAGGCAAGTGCCTGGCTAGGTCTTTTACAATTATCACATCTCTGGTTGTAAAGTATAGAAACAAAAAGGCTTTTTGCTGGCTACAGAGAACAAAGAGCTTCTTTCTAGCTGTATTTTTAGAAATGTTTTTAGGGCTTTACCTTCCAGGGAGAAACGCTCTAAGTCGGGATCTCACAGTACTTGCTGCTTAGTACTGATCTGGCTCTCTGGGCTCCAGGGGTTTTCTCAAGGTGTCTCCTGGACACTCTCCCCTTGGCTAATCCCCACTTCCTCCCTCTCTCCCTGCTCCCCTGGCTGGGAGGAAGTCCATTCCTATTCTCTCTCCTGCTCAGTCACTGACTGATCAGCTAGCTTTACTAGCCAATCAGAATAATTAGGGACCAGTGTTTTCACAACATTGAGACTGCAGAGCCTTAGTATAAGGATTGCAACCAGATATGGGGGCACAGAAATCAGCATTTGAGTAATACAAGGATAATCTTCACACAGGGCACAATAACATTGTGTCTACAAAGGTTTGAGGAGTTTGGGCAAGAAATTTTGTTTGGCTTCATTAGGACGTGGTATACCTGATATTTACTTTCTTTTTAAAGGTTTTCCTGGGGCCAGCAATTGTTAGGTTGTTTCTTGTTCAAGCCCTGGCAAGCAGAAACTCAGCCATTTTTAAGTATCCACCAAGGAACACGTTGTCTGGGGACAGGAATGGGAAAGGCAGCAAGCAGCTATGGGTATTTAAAGCACTATGCTCTTGAGAACAGCTAGAAGGTGACTATTTCCAGTAGGGACTACTGCTGTTTATCCTGTAATAGGAAGGTTTCTACAGTGGACACAGGAAGCCAGGAGCTCAGCCCTGCTCCAGAGCTGTGCTCCGCCCAGAGCTGTGGATCCCCAACCCCAGCATGACTGAGCAGCGCCTCCCTCTGGTGGTTTCTATGGGATGATGTAAGCACTTGATGATGCTTTCTTATTATTGTTCTTTTACTTGACAGCCTCACTTTGAGAGGAGGTACTGCTCCTCCCGGGACGCTCAGTCCTGAACTCCAGTTGGCTGCCTCAGTGGGACTTCCCTAGTCTACTTCTGCTAGGTGTTGTAAGCCCCAATTTGATAGTTACCTTGTGTGTGCGCTCTCAAATGGGCTGCTCTAGACCACTCTGCTAGATGCTTAGAATTATTTTTACATTATTTTTAAATGTAAATGTTTTAATTGTTTTATGTGTATGAGCATTTTTCATGCCAGTAGGTATGCCTGATACTTATGGAGATTAGAAGAACTAGAATTATGGGTGTTTGTAAACGGTCATGTCGGTACTGGAGATCCAAACTGAGGGTCTCATGCTTGCACAGCAAGCACTGTACTGACCAAAACATTACCTCAGCCCTCTCTCTGCCAAGTGTTTAAACCTGTCCTTCTTTTTCTTTTCTTTTTTTTTTTTTTTTTTGTAGTGTGTTCTGTGGAGAACCATCTCCCCTGAAAGTCTCTCCCTGCAGTCCCTCCCTAGGGGTAAATGCCTCTTTATTCCCATTGGTCCGGTTACCCATCTCCTAGCCCCTGGAATTGGCAGAGTCTCCACTTCTCTACGTAGAAAACACCTCATCTTCCCTGGAGACCTTCCCAGATCCTCTCCTATCAGGATCCAGCTGCAGACAGCAGACACTCAGGATCTTTTAGAACGGGTATCTGACTAGATTACAAGGGGCTGGCAGAACGTTTAGGAAAGGCTGGTAGATTAGACTCTAGGTAGACGCTCCT
The DNA here is from genome assembly GCF_978045245.1 of Mus caroli. Lineage (NCBI taxonomy): Eukaryota > Metazoa > Chordata > Mammalia > Rodentia > Muridae > Mus > Mus caroli. The sequence continues at coordinate 79,167,256 of NW_028227259.1, forward strand.
AGAAACAGCTCCCAAGAGTTGGGACCATGCCTGCTGTTCCTGGGTGCTACTGAAGCTCCCTCACCAAAGCCAATTGTCATGGCACGCGCAGGTCTGGTTAAGGAAAAAAACCACATTTTATTCTGACAAGCCCTGAATGAGTATCCTCAGCCAAGACTTCCCTCCACTAGAGGAGTATCGATTGAATGATAGTCCTCAATGCCTTCTCCCTTGATTTGAGATGAAGAGGTGAACTTTCTCAAACATGCTAAACGGATTATAATAGTTTGTCATACTTGCTTATAAACTAAGTGTGTCTGGTAGACAACCTTAGGAGATCCTAGCTTCTTTGCCAGCGATTGCTTTAGAGATAAATTCCATGTCATTCTGTCTGTCCAGTAAAGAGAACTCAGCCAGAGAGTTTTTCCTCCCTGCTGAGAAGAGAGTGGCCTATAATATGTGTGTTTGTATGCTTTTATTTTTGTCAGATGATCTCTGTCTCTTCATCTCACTCCTCACTTTGGGTAGCCCTGCATGCAGACTCACTTCTTGAGAGCTGTGATAACCATTTTATGACCTTGAGACAAAGGGTCCAAAGATAAAGTTCCCTCATTGAGGGAAGAGAATGACAAGTGTCCTTGATGGTGCCATGAACTACTCAAATTAAGGCTGTGGCTGGGCTTATCAGGTGTGTGTTGGAGATGGCATGAAGTGCTTTTGTTACTTAACCAATGACTATGCCTTTGTGAGACACAGACAAACACATTTTGACCAATGTTTACATAGAATTCTTGGAACACTGTCTTAGTCAGGGTTTCTATTCCTGCACAAACATCATGACAAAGAACCAAGTTGGGGAGGAAACAGTTTATTCAGCTTACACTTCCACATTGCTGTTCATCACCAAAGGAAGTCACAACTGGAACTAGGAAGTTCAGAAAGCAGGAACTGATGCTGAGGCCATGGAGGGATGCTACTTACTGGCTTGCTTTAGGGATTACAGTTAAGTGATTGGATGAATCTCAGAAAAGACTTTGAACTTTGGACTCTCAACATTGTTGAGACTGCTATAGACAATGGGGGCTTTGGAAGCTGAACTAAATGTATTTTTATGCTATGTTTACATATGACCCCCATAGACTCATATGTCTGAACAAGCCTATGGGGCCCAGGGAATGGAATGTTTTGTTTTTGGTTTTGGTTTTTGTTTTTGTATATGCTTGGCCCAGGAAGTGGCACTATTAGAAGATGTGGCCCTGTTGGAATAGGTGTGTCACTGTGGGTGTGGGCTTTAAGACTCTCATCCTAGTTGCCTGGAAGTTGGTATTCTGCTAGCAGCCTCCAGATGAAGATGTAGACCTCTCAGCTCCTGCTTCTTGACTGTCTAACGTTGCCATGCTCCTGCCTTGATGATAATCGACAAAACCTCTGAATCTGTAAGTCAGCCCCAATTAAATGCTCTTCTAAGAGTTGCTTTAGGCTGGGCGTGGTGATGTACGCCTTTAATCCCAGGACTCAAGAGGCAGAGACAGGCAAATTTCTGAGTTTTAGGCTAGCCTGGTCTATAGACTGAGTTCCAGGACAGCCAGGGCTACACAGAGAAATCCTGTCTCGAAAAGAGAGAGAGAGAGAGAGAGAGAGAGAGAGAGAGAGAGAGAGAGAGAGAGAGAGAGAGAGAGCAAGAGAGTTGCTTTAGTCATGGTGTCTGTTCACAGCAGTAAAACCCTAAGACACCTGTGATAAGAAAAAGAGGAATGTAGAGAAAGCCCTCATTGGCTTGGCCCACAATAGCCCAGAGAGTCAACCAATCACATTGCAATTACATCAGCTTTTGTCCAGTGTCTGCAAAAATTCCATAAAACCTTAGACAAGGAAGTTCCATCCCTTCCAGTCTTGTTTCCTTTATTTCTGTTTTTCTTTAATTTCTCACATTCCTATAATTCTTAATAAAGTTTCTTTCTGCTTTGAATATGCCCTTGAGAGTCTGTATCTCTAATCTTCACAAACAAGAGATAGCAAACCCAGAGCCACTGTCTTAGGGTGATCTTTGGTGACCATGACTGTTCAGCACCCTAGGTCTTTGGGTCATGCATAACTGGGCCATGAAAAGTCCTGTCACACTCAGAACCCTGGTGTCAGGAATGATGGAAACAACTGTAGATCGCCCATGAGACACAGAAAGGGGACCATGCATTGCTTTTCACTGGAGACTGGAACATAGCCAATCCAATACGAGTCTGTGTTTATATGCATGGAAAACACAGTGCAGATGTATCATAGGAAAGAAATATATACAGGTCTTCAGCTCAAACCATTTTAATAAGACGACAAAGAAACTGGGGTGTCTCTACTCTAGAGGATATAGTCAGATAAATAATAGCTTTAGAGCCTGTGAGAAAAAACTGGAGGATTAGGATATTATTCTGAAGGGTCATCATGCAAAGCCCAGTTCTGTTGCCATGGATATATTCCTATGGCAACTACCACGGGCATTCTGGGGGAGAGGACATCTGTACCCTATTTAGATGGTTGATCTAATTGACCTTTGAGGACATTAGAAATTCTGTCCTCATGAAGTTGAGCTGATCTTTCTCTGAATAGCATCTGTATGCCCTTGTGCTCCAGGGCTTACTTTCATGGTGGTCTGCACAATTCACAGTTGCTATAATCCTCAGAGTTCAAGGTGTTGGCATGTGTTTAATGACTTCTGGCAAGTCATGAAAGCTGTGTGTGAGATGTGGATGCTGGTATTAGCTCCTTAATAAGGTTGCCATGTGATGGGATGGGACAGCACTTGCTAAGCAGGCAGCTGTGTAAGCCAGCTCTCAGACAGAACCTCACATGCATGAGGACACTACAGCAGCGAGAGTTGCGTTGTTAGACTCTTAGCGTGTTGTCTCATCTGTCTTTTTCTGTGTGGCTGTCTTGTGTGCTAATTTGATTTAGATATGAAGCATCCCTTCGAAGGCTCAGTTCTTAAAGGTTTAATCTCCAGGTGGTGGGCTCTCTAGAAGTTATGGTGCTCATGACGGGGCTGACCTAGAGAATTATCCCTTTATGGATTCAGAATGTGGTGGAATCACTGAGATGAGATGGGAACCTTCCACAACAGAGCTTTGCCGGAGGAAGTTGGTTGCTGGGCTGTGTTCTTGAGGACTCCTGCTTGTCCTGGGCTCCTTGTTTGGTTTCTGGATGCCATATGTGAGGATCCTCTTCTGTCAGATGTGCCCACTGCCATTACAGTTTGAAACTACTGAAATCTCAAGTCAAAAATGGATCTCTGCTCCCTTGAAACTGTTCCTCTCAAGTATCTGTCACAGTGATGAAAAGTGACAAACATGCATGCCCATCCTTTTCAGGGGTTGAGTATATTTCCATACTTTTGCCTATGTTAAATTTATTTTTCTACTGAATTCTACTGTCATTCATTTTACTATCAATTTGCAAAAGGGAGGTATTTTTAGGTCTATGGTGTTAGTTGTAAATATTTTTCTGGCTTGTTGTCATTTGGCATGGAATATGTGACATGGAGAAGGCCTGCTATTTGGTTGGTTTTTAAATTCAGTAATATTTATCGAGTTTTTCACTCCCTCAGAGCTCCACACTTACCTCTATTTCTTCTCAATCCAAACAGTGAAGAAAGACTGATTCTTTGCACTGGCATTGAAATGAAAATGCCCCATGACTTTGTAGACGAAAAAATGAAGTTGCTATGTCACAGAGATGCTGTAGGCCTGCTTTTTGTTTTGTTTTGTTTTGTTTTTGTTGTTGTTGTTTTTTCGAGACAGGGTTTCTCTGTGTATCCCTGACTGTCCTGGAACTCAGTCTGTAGACCAGGCTGGCCTCGAACTCAGAAATCTGCCTGCCTCTGCCTCTTGAATCCTGGGATTAAAGGCGTGCACCACCACGCCCGGCTAGGCCTGTGTTTTTTTAAGGGTGATGGTTTCCTCAGAGTAATTTCCCAGTGTCTTCTACTAGAGAATAGCTTCTCCTAAAGCCTACTCATTCACACAGCGCAGACATTCTTTTGTTGCCAGGGCACCACAAATCCTGTCACTAGGCCCTAGATGGCCTGGAACTGCCATGGCTGGTTCCCTATCTGACAGTGATAATCATGTTGCCAGCCAAACTATATACCATGATAACAGGGAAATTGAGTCTCTGCTGCTTAAATAAAAGGACTGGAAGTAGCTGGCAGTATTGACATTTTAGCATGATGTCCTAGTCAGGGTTTTATTTCTGTGAAGAGACACCTTGACCATGGCAACTCTCATAAAGAAAAACATTTAACTGGGGCTGGCTTAGAGGTTCAGAGATTTAGTCCATTATCATTGTTTTAGTTAGGGTTTTACTGCTGTGAACAGACACCATGACCAAGACATAAGACCAAGGCATTATATGGACAACATTTAATTGGGGCTGGCTTACATGTTCAATGATTCAGTCTGTTATCAGCAAGGCAGGAGCATGGCAGCATCCAGACAGGTACAGTGCAGGAGGCACTGAGAGTTCCACATCTTCATCTGAAGGACACTGGGAGAAGAGTGGCCTCCACATAGTTAAGAGGAAGGTCTCAAAGCCCATCCCCACAGTGACATATTTCCTCCAACAAGGCCACACCTCTTCCAACAAGGCCCATACCTCCTATTAGTGTCATTCCCTGAACCAAGTCACCACAATCATCATGGTGGGAAGCATGGCAGAGTGCAGGCAGACATGATGCTGGAGAGGGAGCTGAGAGTTCTATATCTGAATCCATAGGCAGCAAGAATAAAGAATAAGACTGGGCCTGACTTGAGCTTCTGAAACTCAAAGTCCACCCCCAGGGAGACACTTCCTCCAACAAGGCCATTCCTTTTAATAATGCCACTCCCAGTGAGCCTAAGGGGACTATTTTCATTCAAACAACCACACAATTTCTTGGCCAGTTGCAGAAGAGAACCAACTGGGATTCTAGACAGAATATCAGCTAAAAGACCTGGATCATTTAATTCAATTAATATTCCCCATCTTCTGTTAGGTGCCTGTGTCTTTGCTCAGGTTATACCTATAAAGAAAGGAACATTAGTCTCTATCTCATAAGAAGCTCACAGGCTGAGGAAGGATACAGGAAAATCAGTGACTATGCTTGCACAACAGCATCCAAAGCCACATTACTTGTATGTGCTCAGCTGTTTCCCAGACATCCCTGCAAAACCACCTTACATAAGAACCCACTCCTGCCGTTGTTCCTGCCCAACACATGCTAATGTGTTATTCTATTTGGGGGCTTCCATGTTTAGACTGCTATAGACTATGGGGGGCTTTGAAAGTTGGACTAAATGTATTTTGCATTATGCTATGGCTAGGTATGTCCCCCATAGACTCATGTGTTTGAACAAGCCTATGGGGGTTAGGGAGTAGAATGTGGTGGTTTGAATATGCTTGGCCCAGGGTGTGGCACTATTAAGATGTGTGGCCTTGTTGGAGGAAGTATGTCACGGTGGGAGTGGGCTTTAAGGCCCTCTTCCTAGCTACCTGGAAGCCAGTCTTCTGTTTTTCTTTGAAACATGATGTAGACCTCAGCTCCCCTAGTGCTATGCTTGCCATGACACTGCCGTGCTTCCTGCCATGATGATAATGGACTGCACCTCTGAAACTGTAAGCCAGCCCCAATTAAATGTTTGCCTTTACAGGAGTTACCTCAGTCATGGTGTCTTCACAGCAGCGGAAACCTAACCTAGGACAAAAAGACAGAATTCCCAAGGGCAAAGAGAATCTGGACCCAGAGACCAGGATTGGTCTGACAGCCAAGACTTTTGTGTGATTGAGAGTGACATGACTTCTCTTTGTCTCTCAGAAATGGCTGGTTGAGCTAACACAGAGGACTGGAAACCCCAGACAAAAAAGGGGGAGCTTGGCTCTCCACCACAGAAGTTTCCTCCCCCTTAGTGGGTGACTGGCAAGTTCCACCCAACACTTCCCTCCAGTGGGGAAAAAGTCGACCAAGTCATTGTCTAGAGAGGGAGCAGGAAAAAAAAAAAAAAAAAAAAGCTGCGCGTGGTGGTGCATGCCCTTTTATCCCAGGACTCAAGAGGCAGAGGCAAGCGGATTTCTGAGTTCAAGGCCAGCCTGGTCTACAGACTGAGTTCCAGGACAGCCAGGTCTACACAGAGAAACCCTGTCTCAAAAACAAAAACAAAAAGGAAGGAAGGAAGGAAGGAAGGAAGGAAGGAAGGAAGGAAGGAAGGAAGGAAGGAAGGAAAAAGAAAAAGAAGGGAACAGGAAGAAGTCTGTGTTAAGCATTTAAGTCTTCCCTGTCTCCTGGGAATGCTGGTCTCCTGGGGCATGGCCTCCCAGTCCCTCAGTATGCTTGAACTTGATCCCAGCTGTTGGAGTGGTTTCAGATTTTGTAGATTTTTAGTAAGTGAGGCTTGAATGGCAGAGCTGGGTCACTGTGCGCAGGCCTGGAACTTCTTCCTTTCCCATCCTAGGCTCTGCCTCTAGACCCAGCCACCATGTGAGCAGCTCCCGATGCATCCCTGCTGCTCTGCCATGCCTCCTCCCACCGTGATGGATGGTGTGCCCTCTAACACTGGAGCCAGGGCTGGAGAGATGGCTCAGAAATAAGTTGCCATCACCTGAATGTCCCTCTTCTGACACAAATAATGTCATTTTTAAAATAAAAATAAAACAATGAGCCAAAATGAAGCTTTCCTTCTTTAAGTTGTCTGGGACAGGTATTTGGTCCAGCAAAGAAAAAATAACTAATATAAACCTATTCACATGTGCCACACACAGCAGCATGGGCCACCTTGGGGACTGTTCTGCCTACCATGGTCATTAATCTCGTCAGTACATTCTTTTTAAAACATGTTTTTAATGAATTCTTTGAGAATAGCATACAATCTATTGTATTTACCTCCCTGCTGCCCTCAAATACATTATTAGGGGCTGTCAAGTTATTGTCTATATTTCTTACCACTTTTTCATAGCTTATTTCTGAGATTCAAGTAAATTATATAAATTCTTTTTAGGTTTATTTATTTTATGTGAGTACACTGTAGCTGTCTTAAGACACACCAGAAGAGTGTATCTGATCTCATTACAGATGACCATGAGCCACCAAGTGGTTGCAGGGAATTGAACTCAGGACCTCTGAAAGAGCAGTCAGTGCTCTTAACCATTGAGCCATATAAATTCTTTTAATTGCATCAATTCATAGTTTATCCCAGTTGGTATTTTAGTTGTCTACTATGTTTATTTACCTGTTTTGTGTGTGTGGCTGGGTGTGTCAGTGCATGTGTGGTGTCAGAGGACAACTTTCAGGAGTTGGGTCTCTCCTATCATGTGGAGCCCAAGGACTAAACTCAGGTTGTCAGCATGTTATCCAAGCACAGGGCCTATGAGAGCTCAGAAGCTGGTCAAGAAAGCCCTGAAAGGGGCTAGGGGGTGGGGGTGGGGGTGGGAAATACTTCCCAGAGCGACACAATTTCCTAGCTGGGTGGGAAAGAGAGAGCAAGCAGAGGGAGGCCCTGTGAGCACCAGATAGCAAGCAGGCAACAGGAGCCTCAGGCATACCACAGTAGGCAGAAAAGCTTCCCGGAGCTGGGGAAGGTAGGCTCGGCTCCCAGCTGGTCCACACGGGTATGATGAGACTCAGCTCTCACGGAAGGGAAAACTGAAGCTCCCGTCCAGAACCGGCAAGGGCAGCTTGTTAGACAGACCCAAGGGGATGGTGTCAGCTGCCATAGCTGCCAAGGTCTGGCCTTGTTGAAGGAAGTGCATTACTATGTAGGCAGACTTTAAGGTCTGTGCTCAAGCTCAGACTCTTTGCCTACCTTTGGATCAAGATGTAGAACTCTCAGCTCCTTCTCCAGCAGAGTGTCTGCCTGGATGCTGCCATGCTTCTCAACATGATAATAATCCTCTGAAATTGTAAGCAACCCCAATTAAATGTTGTCCTTTTATAAGAGTTGCCTTGGTCATAGTGTCTGATCACAGCAGTAAAACCCCAACTAAGATACTTCTTAAGAGAGATCAGAATAACATAGACAAGGACAGGAGTGAAAGATGGAATGCTAGATTGGAAACCATAGAACAGAGGTTAGAGGACTCTTTAAATCCGAATAAAGAACCTTCAGAGGAATCCAATCTGGCATCTACAGTAACAGCAGAAAAGGTAGTTCCAGGTAAGAAAAATCCATTAAAACTTGAGGAATTAGAATGGCAACCCATAGAGATGCAATACATTAAGAGTACACATTATATTTAATGCTACTTTAATGTCATACAATAGATTATATGTTTCACCTTATAGAGTTTGGAGAATTAAGACAAGTACACGTGTTGATACATCATACTATTGACACATGTTTTGCATTCCAATGGGCTTCTGCCTTAAATTCTGAAAAGGCTGATTCTGATAGTGCACACTTACTAGAGATGGTGGCTATCTTGGAAATGCCTTTGCAGATTGAAACTGATGGTGCTTTGTCATACATATCCATTAGAATACACCTTCTTACACATTATGGCGTGGGATGCCAAGGGTAGGGTCACATTAATCAGGACAGAGGGGATCCAGAGTAACTGTGTACCACTGCATACTTTATTGAATGTTCCAGCACCTATAGGCAAGCAGAATAAAGATTTCCCACAGCTTCTAATTCTCCACAGACTCACTGAGTCATGAAACTGTCTCCAGCCAGAACTTCAGCTATCACATAGTTAATAAATCTTATTGGGTATAAAATCCTCTGGACTTATCATGCCATCCTTTCAAATGTCATAGATAAACATTTAGATAACAGTTTAGTTATATAATCCAAACAAACTTAAGATAGACAGAGATGCCGTCTCTGCTGGAACAGAGAGCAAATAATCAACTTTAACTGAACTGTACAAACTGCACTTCCATACATATATTAATGCAGAAATATATATTGTGAAAGTTTATATGTTTACAGACAGCAAGGGAGTTAAAATGGCCCTGACATGATTCGCCCTCAGGGATGAATCAAACGCTGAGACATAAATATTCCAGCATCGTGCTTGATCCTACCTCAGACTGCCTCGATGCTGTTTCCTCAAAAATCTGCGTCTGGGACAGTTTCAAAACAGCTAGCTAGATCATTCAGCATCACAGACTGTTCCAGCCAGGATTTCAGTTAGGCCCTGAACTTTCTCGCACACAGAGACTGGACAGCAAATGTTAAGAGCTAGCTTTCTTAAGACTAACCAATATCCTAATTTTCATAGTGCCCCCCTTCCCCCAAAAAGGGAAAGCAATGACCCCAGACAGCAGGAAGCAATTTTAAGAGAACAATGCCCCATTCCCAAGAGGTGGGGTTGATGATTTTTGGCTACTCAATGGATGATGAATGTTTGCGTCATTTAAGGCATGGGGTGGGGTGTTGCGAGTTGTTAGTTGTCTTGATCAGGGAGAAAAAAAAAAGGAGGTCAGACTCAGGGATTTCCTACTTTCCTTTTCTTTCCTCTATCCTTCTTTCTTTCTTATACTAAGGGCAAAGGAGGGGGGAGAAAGGTTGGAAAGAAAAAAAGGGAGATATAGAAATAATAGGGTAAAAGGGTAGATTATTGAACCTACTTTTAGACCAAAGAATATCAAGAAGTCAAATATTTTTACATTGGTATGGACTTTGTATATTGATACAGATTTAGAATTATATTTTGCTATAAAACACTATGTATATATGTTTCAACTCTTTTTTTTTTTTTTTTTTGGTTTTTCGAGACAGGGTTTCTCTGTGTAGTCCTGGCTGTCCTGGAACTCACTCTGTAGACCAGGCTGGCCTCGAACTCAGAAATCCGCCTGCCTCTGCCTCCCAAGTGCTGGGATTAAAGGCGTGCGCCACCACGCCCGGCTGTTTCAACTCTTGATTAAGGTATTGTACTTATTTAATGTGAAGTTCTAGTCCTTGAAAGCTGCTACTGCAAACTGTTTAGGATAATTAAAAATGCAAGTTAAGTAGTCAGACAATCAAACTCATGGTTATGTTAGATATAAGTCTAATTAATTACAATAAGATGTTTTCAAAGTTGAACAGATAGTAAATAGCTAGAAACAAATCAGATATACTATAGATAGATGGTTTTCAAAAACCTCAGAGATCCACAGAAATCACATTTAAGGATGTTTTATTAACAAAAGACATTTTGACAATGCCTGGCAGCACCCCATTCTACTTCAAGGAAGATGATGAGCATCGAAGAACCTCCTTATGGAATTTGCAAGCTAGGCACTAGGCAAGAAACTGCTGACAGCATGCTGTCCAAACTAGATAAATGAGACACAGGGAAGTAGACTGCCAAGCGTTACCAAGACAGGGTAAGCAGTCCTTCATAACTCCTGCTTCACAGAAAAGTCTGTGGAGTATTCTGGGCCAGAAGGCTGAAGATGATGCTCCAACAACACAGAGAAATTTGGGGGGACTGTCCATGCATCCAAGTATGTATGTCATTTCTATAATTTTGGAAGTTTCTTGCCTGCACTTCCTGCATACCTAGGTAATATTTATTCCTTCTCAGGTCTCTGATGGTGTTGAAGACTAGATAGTTATAGTCTCACAACGATTATGATAGATATTGATTTAGGTATAGAACTTTAAACTCAACAAGATAGGATAGATAACAATACTTTCTCCAGGGTTGCCAAATACATATGGACTAAACTTTGCCAATATAATCTTATCTGATAGTTTTCATAACTGTTATTATTGTTTATAATTTATTATTGAAAGAGAAAGAGCCTTTATAGGACTAAAAGGGGGACATGTAGGGATAATCTCTTGTGCTCTGTGTAGAAGCATCACCAGTGAGTAAAAAGCTGATTGGCTAATGAGCTGAGGCAGGATTAGAAGGTAGGATATCTAGTAGGTTGGAATTCTGGGATAGAGTCAGTTGGGGGTGAGATTCACCCTGAACTCTGAGGAAGATGGCCACATGAACCTGAGGAGAGGTGATAATCAGGTGGCAGAACTTAGAACAAATGAGATAACTGAGTTATGAGTGGGGGAATGGGGAAGTCAAAGCTTTTGGCCTAGGCATTTATTCATATATAATTTTGGGAACTGGAGTGTGGGTGGGAAAGCCTGCAGTTACAGGTTTTACCTCAAAGGACATTTGGAAAGTCCTGAAGGCACTGTGACTATAGCAACCATCTCAGGTGGAAGCTGCTAGAGGCATCCAATGTGGAGAAGCCAGGAAGGGTGCTAAACACTCCACAGTACTCAGGACAACTCCTCTCAGAAAGGATTGTCTGTCCAAGTGTTAGAGTGTGAGCCTGAGAAAGCCTCATCCCCATCATTTAAAATATATCCACGACATTCTTTTCACCTGCAAGCTCATGGTATTAACTTTCCATCACTGTGACAAAGTACTTTGATTTATCAGATTAAAACGGCAAAAACACTTTGGGTGTGTGTGTGTGGGGTGCTTCTGGCTGCCATCTATGGTTGGTTGGCTCTGTTGCTTTTGGACCTGTGACCAAGCAGAACAATCATGGCAGGCCTAGTTTCCTTCCACTAAACTACTTCTTAAAGGATCTGCTGCCTCCCAGCAGTGCCATGCTGAAGACCAGGCCATAGCCCACAGGCCTTTGGAGGACATTTGGCTTAGTTACCTTTCTGTTGCTGTACTAAGACACCACGACCAAGACAACTTGAGAGAGTTAGGATCCATAACTATGATGGTTTGTATATGCTTGGCCCTGGGAGTGGCACTATTGGGAGGTGTGGCCTTGTTGGAGTATGTGTGTCACTGTGAGTATGGGTTTTAAGACCCTCATCCTAACTGTCTGGAAGCCAGTATTCTGCTAGCAGTCTTCAGATGAAGATGTAGACTTCTCAGCAACTCTGGTACCATGCCTGTCTGGATGCTGCCATGTTCCCACCTTGATGATAATGAACAGAACTTCTAAATCTGAAAGCCAGCTCCAATGAAATGTTGTCCTTATAAGAGGTGCCTTGGTCATGGTCTCTGTTCATAGCAGTAAAACCCTAACTAAGACAATACCCATCATGTCAGGGAGTTTTTCAGCAGGCAGGCAGGCAGGCAGGCAGGCAGGCAGGCAGGCAGGCAGCTGAGAGTTCTTTTTTTTTTTTTTTTTTTGGTTTTTCAAGACAGGGTTTCTCCATGTAGCCCTGGCTGTCCTGGAACTCACTCTCTGTAGACCAGCCTGGCCTCGAACTCAGAAATCCACTTGCCTCGGCCTCCCGAGTGCTGGGATTAAAGGTGTGCGCCACCATACACGGCTCAAGCCGCTTTCTTATTACCAGGATGCCTCATAGCTACAAAGTGCTGATATTAAGTCTGCAAAGCTCACTTTCTGTTGTGAGGGCATCTGTTTTCCTCCCTGCCTCCACAGCCATGCATTTCGCTTAAAGCGCTAGGACTTGGGTGGGAAGCAGCAGCATTCTGCATTCTCATCTTTCAAGTTTTGTGTGCCAGGATCCCTGACCTTAGGCCTCAGAGGTCAGCAGTGACCCTGACTCTGGGTTATCAATGCCACTTGGAACAAAGGCTAACTGTAGCTTTCAATCCCATGTACCCCTTGCATTTCTTCACTGAGTTTTGTTCTATTATTTAGTTGGTGTGTGTTTGGGGTAAGGGGGGCCAACAATATCTCTCTTCACTAGATGGCTATGCACAGCCAATTTCTGATATTTATGACTTTTTTTTTAAAAAAAAGATATTTGTCTTTACACAAACATATGCTTACTTGTATATGTGCAAGATGGTATGAAAATCTCTACAAGATTCATTAGCTCCTTAAAACTTCCAATTAAAAACGGACAAAGCACACAAAATGGAGACTGAGACGTGAAAACAAAGAATGAATCGGCACAGAGCGATTCACATCCCAACATACAGTTCCGTGTTGAGCAGCGGACAAAGTACATAGTCAGAGGAAAGGCCGGCTTGGTAAAGAATATAAGCAGAAACAAACAACAAAAGAAAACAAAACAAACACATAAACAAACAAAAATTCAACTCAACCATCTAGAAAGTTTTTAGGAGAGTGGTGGACTCTGGGGATTTGACCATGATCTTTGTATCCATGAGCAAGCTATTGTAAGCAATTCATTTCAACTTAACATTTACAAATACTGTGACAGATGCTAGAGAAATACAGTTGAATAAAAGAATATCTGATTCAAGGAGCCCACAATTGGAAGCAGCAGGGAGAAACATAAACAAGTAGGTTTTAATGGTCGGATTCTGTTCTAGGGGTTTACACGGGTACGGGGCAATAACTGTTATCAGGTGGTAGCCAGGAGAATCTGCAAGGACAGTAACATCCAGGGGGAAGACAGGGCGATCAGCAGGAATTCACCTGTGAAAAGGTCATTGGGGCATAGCTGATGGTTACCGACAGCGGCCAGTTGGCAAGGTCCTCGGGCACCGCAGAGGTTCGGGCTCCCCGCCAGGGGGCGCCGTAGCCCCGGCATCGGCCGACCGTTACGTTTCCGGGCACCGAGGGCCGAGAGCCGCCATCTACGGGCGGCCGGCGCGCGCGCCGCCACTGTGGGCCGCTCCGGTCCGTTACCGGGGCAACGGCGGCGCTCCTTCCTTGTGGGCCGCGACCGTCTCTCTCCGCGCCATTTTCAAACCGTGCTCGTGCCGGAGCCATTGGCCGCAGCGGGACGAGCCAGCGGGGACGGCGGGTCCCGAGGGCGATGTACCTCGCGACGGAGCGGCGGTGAGGCGCGCCCGGGGAGGCCGCGGGGGCCGGGCGGGGTCGCGGGGCCACCGGGGCGGTCCCAACCCCCACCCCCGAGCGAGGGCGGGAGCCCGGGCGCTGCCGGGAGGAAGTGCGGGAGGGCGGCGCGGGGACCGTCCCACCGTCCGTCGGTCCGTCCGTCCGTCCGTGCGGCCCGGGGCCGACCCGAGGAGACCTGCCGTTCCACCCTCCGGCCTGAGCCGGGGAAGGACTGCTTGGCCGCTCCGGCCTGTGCCCTTTGCGGTGCCCGCACTCTGTTTTATTTATTAATTTTTTTTAAACGCTTCTGTATCCGCAGGTTGCATATTTCTGAGAAAGTAAGAGGTGCCCGCTTTGAGACAACAACGCCCCGGGGGGTTAGTGGACAGCTAGTTGTAACTACGAAACCTACCCTTTTTCGGCTGTTTTGATTTAAAGCTTGTGATCTGGAATATAGGGGAAACCCTAATATGTACATATCACACCTCCACCCCCACCCCGGAGGACTTTACTTATTATGGCCCATAGTCTTTTGATTCCTAGTCTCATTCTGCCTTCCTGAAGGATGGAGAAAGATGGTTTCCTGGTACCCGGAGTTGGCAGCTGTCAAGGAGGGGCCACAGTTCTTGGAGTTTGCCCAGCTAATTTATCTTGCCAGATGTTTTTCTTGTGACCACAATAGTTTCTCTAAAACTCATATTTCATAAACCCCTGGCATCAGTCAAGTCCTTTTGTGGAGGGTCCTAGAAAGCCCTAGGGGAAGCCTCTAAACGAAGATCCTAGATTTGTTAACGGGGATAATCAAGAAGAAACACTAATTTAGAAGTAGCCCTGTGGTTGGGGAAGCTATTTTCTTGGGACAGCCTTCTTGGCTTTATGCTTTAAATAGGAACGGTGCCATTGGTACTTTATCCTACACCGGGTGTTGGGAGCATCAGGTTTTGCATGTATTCATTTATTTGCACTTATAATTTTTACTAGTGGTGAAGGACGTAATTTTTTTAAAATTTTTAATATTTTTATTACATATTTTCCTCAATTACATTTCCAATGCTATCCCCAAAGTCCCCCATAGCGCCCCCCACTTCCCTACCCACCCATTCCCATTCTTTTGGCCCTGGCATTCCCCTATATTGGGGCATATAAAGTTTGCAAGTCCAATGGGCCTCTCTTTCCATTGATGGCCGACTAGGTCATCTTTCGATACATATGCAGCTAGAGACAAGAGCTCCGGGGTTCTGGTTAGTACATCATGTTGTTCCAACAATAGGGTTGCAGATCCCTTTAGCTCCTTGGGTACTTTCTCTAGCTTCTCCATTGGGAGCCCTGTGATACATCCAATAGCTGACTGTGAACATCTACTCCTGTGTTTGCTAGGCCCCGGCATCGTCTCACAAGAGACAGCTATATTTGGGTCCTTTCAGCAAAATCTTGCTAGTGTATGCAATGGTGTCAGCGTTTAGAAGCTGATTATGGGATGGATCCCTGGATACGGCAGTCTCTAAATGGTCCATCCTTTCATCACAGCTACGAACTTTGTCTCTGTAACTCCTTCCCTGGGTGTTTTGTTCCCAATTCTAAGAAGGTGCACAGTGTCCACACTTTGGTCTTCATTCTTCTTGAGTTTCATGCGTTTAGCAAATTGTATCTTATATCTTGGGTATCCTAAGTTTTGGGCTAATATCCACTTATCAGTGAATACATATTGTGTGAGTTCTTTTGTGATTGTGTTACTTCACTGAAGATGATGCCCTCCAGGTCCATCCATTTGGCTAGGAATTTCATAAATTCATTCTTTTTAATAGCTGAGTAGTACTCCATTGTGTAAATGTACCATAATTTCTGTATCCATTCCTCTGTTGAGGGACATCTGGGTTCTTTCCAGCTTCTGGCTATTATAAATAGGGCTGCTATGAACATAGTGGAGCATGTGTCCTTTTTACCGGTTGGGACATCTTCTGGATATATGCCCAGGAGAGGTATTGCTGGATCCTCCGGTAGTACTATGTCCAATTTTCTGAGGAACCGCCAGACTGATTTCCAGAGTGGTTGTACAAGCTTGCAATCCCACCAACAATGGAGGAGTGTTCCTCTTTCTCCACATCCTCGCCAGCATCTGCTGTCACCTGAATTTTTGATCTTAGCCATTCTGACTGGTGTGAGGTGGAATCTCAGGGTTGTTTTGATTTGCATTTCCCTGATGATTAAGGATGTTGAACATTTTTTCAGGTGTTTCTCTGCCATTCGGTATTCCTCAGGTGAGAATTCTTTGTTCAGTTCTGAGCCCCATTTTCTAATGGGGTTATTTGACTTTCTGGAGTCCACCTTCTTGAGTTCTTTATATATATATTGGATATTAGTCCCTTATCTGATTTAGGATAGGTGAAGATCCTTTCCCAATCTGTTGGTGGTTTTTTTGTCTTATTGATGGTGTCTTTAGCCTTGCAGAAGCTTTGTAGTTTCATGAGGTCCCACTTGTCAATTCTCGATCTTACAGCACAAGCCATTACTGTTCTATTCAGGAATTTTTCCCCTGTGCCCATATCTTCAAGGCTTTTCCCCACTTTCTCCTCTATAAGTTTCAGTGTCTCTGGTTTTATGTGAAGTTCCTTGATCCACTTAGACTTGACCTTAGTACAAGGAGATAGGAATGGATCGATTCGCATTCTTCTACATGTTAACAACCAGTTGTGCCAGCACCATTTGTTGAAAATGCTGTCTTTCTTCCACTGGATGTTTTTAGCTCCCTTGTCGAAGATCAAGTGACCGTAGGTGTGTGGGTTCATTTCTGGGTCTTCAATTCTATTCCATTGGTCTATTTGTCTGTCACTATACCAGTACCATGCAGTTTTTATCACAATTGCTCTGTAGTAGAGCTTTAGGTCCGGCATGGTGATTCCACCAGAGGTTCTTTTATCCTTGAGAAGAGTTTTTGCTATCCTAGGTTTTTTGTTATTCCAGATGAATTTGCAGATTGCACTTTCTAATTCGTTGAAGAATTGATTTGGAATTTTGATGGGGATTGCATTGAATCTGTAGATTGCTTTTGGCAAGATAGCCATTTTTACAATGTTGATCCTGCCAATCCATGAGCATGGGAGATCTTTCCATCTTCTGAGATCTTCTATAATTTCTTTCTTCAGAGACTTGAAGTTTTTATTATACAGATCTTTCACTTCCTTAGTTAGAGTCACGCCAAGATATTTTATATTATTTGTGACTATTGAGAAGGGTGTTGTTTCCCTAATTTCTTTCTCAGCCTGTTTATTCTTTGTGTAGAGAAAGGCCATTGATTTGTTTGAGTTAATTTTATATCCAGCTACTTCACCGAAGCTGTTTATCAGGCTTAGGAGTTCTCTGGTGGAATTTTTAGGGTCACTTATATATACTATCATATCATCTGCAAAGAGTGATATTTTGACTTCATCTTTTCCAATTTGTATCCCTTTGATCTCCTTTTGTTGTCGAATTGCTCTGGCTAGGACTTCAAGTACAATGTTGAATAGGTATGGAGAAAGTGGACAGCCTTGTCTAGTCCCTGATTTTAGAGGGATTGCTTCAAGCTTCTCACCATTTACTTTGATGTTGGCTACTGGTTTGCTGTAGATTGCTTTTATCATGTTTAGGTATGGGCCTTGAATTCCTGATCTTTCCAAGACTTTTATCATGAATGGGTGTTGGATCTTGTCAAATGCTTTTTCCGCATCTAACGAGATGACCATGTGGTTTTTGTCTTTGAGTTTGTTTATATACTGGATTACGTTGATGGATTTCCGTATATTGAACCATCCCTGCATCCCTGGGATGAAACCTACTTGGTCAGGATGGATGATTGTTTTGATGTGTTCTTGGATTCGGTTAGCAAGAACTTTATTGAGGATTTTTGCATCAATATTCATAAGGGATATTGGTCTGAAGTTTTCTATCTTTGTTGGGTCTTTTTGTGGTTTAGGTATCAGAGTAATTGTGGCTTCATAGAATGAGTTGGGTAGAGTACCTTCTGTTTCTATTTTGTGGAATAGTTTGTGAAGAACTGGGATTAGATCTTCTTTGAAGGTCTGATAGAACTCTGCACTAAACCCATCTGGTCCTGGGCTTTTTTTAGTTGGGAGACTATTAATGACTGCTTCTATTTCTTTGGGGGATATAGGGCTGTTTAGATCATTAACCTGATCTTGATTCAACTTTGGTACCTGGTATCTGTCTAGGAACTTCTCCATTTCATCCAGGTTCTCCAGTTTTGTTGAGTATAGCCTTTGGTAGAAGGATCTGATGGTGTTTTGGATGTCTTCAGGATCTGTTGTTATGTCTCCTTTTTCTTTTTTTTTTTTTTTGGTTTTTCGAGACAGGGTTTCTCTGTATAGCCCTGGCTGTCCTGGAACTCACTTTGTAGACCAGGCTGGACTCGAACTCAGAAATCCGCCTGCCTCTGCCTCCCGAGTGCTGGGATTAAAGGCATGCGCCACCACGCCCGGCTTATGTCTCCTTTTTCATTTCTGATTTTGTTAATTAGGATGCTTTCCCTGTGCCCTCCAGTGAGTCTGGCTAAGGGTTTATCTATCTTGTTGATTTTCTCAAAGAACCAGCTCCTTGATTGGTTGATTCTTTGAATAGTTTTTTCTTGTTTCCACTTGGTTGATTTCGCCCCTGAGTTTGATTATTTCCTGCCGTCTACTCCTCTTGGGTGAATTTGCTTCCTTTTGTTCTAGTGCTTTTAGGTATGTTGTCAAGCTGCTAATGTGTGCTCTCTCTAGTTTCCTTTTGGAGGCACTCAGAGCTATGAGTTTTCCTCTTAGAAATGCTTTCATTGCGTCCCATAAGTTTGGGTATGTTGTGGCTTCACTTTCATTGAACTCTAAAAAGTCCTTAATTTCTTTCTTTATTCCTTCCTTGACCAAGGTATCATTGAGAAGAGTGTTGTTCAGTTTCCACGTGAAGGTTGGCTTTCTATTATTTATTTTGTTATTGAAGATCAGCCTTAGTCCATGGTGATCTGATAGGATGCATGGGACAATTTCAATATTTTTGTATCTGTTGAGGCCTGTTTTGTGACCAATTATGTGGTCAATTTTGGAGAAGGTACCATGAGGTGCTGAGAAGAAGGTATATCCTTTTGTTTTAGGATAGAATGTTCTGTAGATATCTGCCAGATCCATTTGATTCATAATTTCTCTTAGTTTCTCTGTGTCCCTGTTTAGTTTCTGTTTTCATGATCTGTCCATTGGTGAAAGTGGTGTGTTGAAGTCTCCCACTATTATTGTATGAGGTGCAATGTGTGCTTTGAGATTTACTAAAGTTTCTTTAATGAATGTGGCTGCCTTTGTATTTGGAGCATAGATATTCAGGATTGATAGTTCCTCTTGGAGGATTTTACCTTTGATGAGTATGAAGTGTCCCTCCCTGTCTTTTTTAATGACTTTGGGTTGGAAGTCAATCTTATCAGATATTAGAATGGCTACTCCAGCTTGTTTCTTCATACCATTTGCTTGGAAAATTGTTTTCCAGCCTTTCATTCTGAGGTAGTGTCTATCTTTTTCTCTGAGATGAGTTTCCTGTAAGCAGCAAAATGTTGGGTCTTGTTTGTGTGGCCAGTTTGTTAGTCTATGTCTTTTTATCGGGGAGTTGAGTCCATTGATATTAAGAGATATTAAGGAAAAGTAATTGTTGTTTCCTGTTATTTTTGTTGTTAAAGTTGGCATTCTGTTCTTGTGGCTGTCTTCTTTTAGGTTTGTTGAGGGATTACCTTCTTGTTGTTTCTAGGGCGTGGTTCCTGTCCTTGTATTGGTTTTTTTTCTGTTATTATCCTTTGAAGGGCTGGATTCGTGGAGAGATAATGTGTGAATTTGGTTTTGTCGTGGAGTACTTTGGTTTCTCCATCTATGTTGATTGAGAGTTTGGCTGGGTATAGTAGCCTGGGCTGGAATTTGTGTTCTTTTAGTGTCTGTATAACATCCGTCCAGGATCTTCTGGCTTTCATAGTCTCTGGTGAAAAATCTGGTGTAATTCTGATAGGCTTGCCTTTATATGTTACTTGGCCTTTTTCTCTTACTGCTTTTAGTATTCTATCTTTATTTAGAGCATTTGTTGTTCTGATTATTATGTGTCGGGAGGTATTTCTTTTCTGGTCCAGTCTATTTGGAGTTCTGTAGGCTTCTTGTATGTTCATGGGCATCTCTTTCTTTAGATTTGGGAAGTTTTCTTCTATAATTTTGTTGAAGATGTTTGCTGGTCCTTTGAGTTGAAAATCTTCATTCTCATCCACTCCTATTATCCGTAGGTTTGCTCTTCTCATTGTGTCCTGTATTTCTTGGATGTTTTGAGTTAGGATCTTTTTGCATTTTACATTTTCCTTGATTGTTGTGCTGATGTTCTCTATGGAATCTTCTGCACCTGAGATTCTCTCTTCCATCTCTTGTATTCTGTTGCTGATGCTGGTATCTATGGTTCCAGATTTCTTTCCTAGGGTTTCTATCTCCAGTGTTGCCTCATTTTGGGTTTTCTTTATTGTGTCTACTTCCCTTTTTAGGTCTAGTATGGTTTTGTTCATTTCCATCATCTGTTTGGATGTGTTTTCCTGTTTTTCATTAAGGACTTCTACCTGTTTGATTAGGTTATCCTGTTTTTCTTTAAGGATTTGTAACTCTTTAGCAGTGTTCTCCTGCAATTCTTTAAGGGATTTTTGTGCTTCCTCTTTATTGTCTTCTACCTGTTTACCAGTGTTCCTTTGTATTTCTTTAAGTGTGTTATTAAAGTCCTTCTTGAAGTCCTCTACCATCATCATGAGATATGCTTTTAGATCCGTGTCTAGCTTTTCCGGTATGTTGGGGTGCCCTGGACTGGGCGAAGTGGGAGTGCTGGGTTCTGATGATGGTGAGTGGTCTTGGTT
This sequence comes from Mus caroli, assembly GCF_978045245.1. NCBI lineage: Eukaryota > Metazoa > Chordata > Mammalia > Rodentia > Muridae > Mus > Mus caroli. Next base: position 79,187,823 of record NW_028227259.1, read on the forward strand.
TCTGTTAGTAAGATTATTACGTTTACCTTTCGCCATCTGGTAATCTCTGGGGTTAGTTGTTGTCGTTGTCACTGTTTAAAGATTGGAGCAGAAGCTGTGTTCCACTCACCAGCAGTCTCAAAATCCTGTGGCGGGGGTCGTGGGTAGCTGGCAGTACCCCGGTGCTGGTCCAGCCGGAAGAGGCCTGTGGTCCTACTCAGGCCGGTTTTTTGCTTCCCTAACTAATGCAGTCTCAGGTCCCGCGCGCAATTGGATTGGAGCAGAAGCTGTGTTCCACTCTCCAGAAGTCTTAAGATCCTGTGGCGGGTGTTGTGGGTAACTGGCGAGTGTCAGCCGACCCTGCGCCCTAGCTACCCCGGTGCTTTTCTGATCGGAAGAGGCTTGTGGCCCTATGTAGGCCGGATTTCTCCCTCCCCAACCAAAGCAGTCTCAGGTCCCGCGTGATTGGACTGGAGCAGAAGCTGTGTTCCACTCACCAGCAGTCTCAAAATCCTGTGGCTGGGGTCGTGGGTCGGCCGGATGAGGCCTGTGGCCCTACTCAGGCCGGTTTCTGCTTCCCTAACTAATGCAGTCTCAGGTCCCGAGCGCAATTGGATTGGAGCAGAAGCTGTGTTCCACTCACCAGAAGTCTTAAGATCCCAAGGACGTAATTTTTATTTGATTTAGAAATATGAGTTCTATGACTACAGTTTTTTGGTAAAGGTTAGAAATGGTCTCTGCATAACTCAATTTTAGGGCAGATTGGTAGAGATAATAAATAGTCATAGGTGTTTGGGAAGACAAGTATAACAGCTGGAGGTATCGCCCAGTAAAGAGTGCTTTGCCTACCATGTCATAGGCTCAGCGCTTAACCCCGAGCACGGTAAACAAACAAGCATAAAAATAGACAAACGTAAAAATGTATACTGAGCTACTTACATGTGTGTTACAAAAAAAAAAAAAAAAAAAAAGGAAGTAAGATTGGGCCTGGTGGGACACATCTGTAGTCCTAGCACTCAAAGGCACAGGCAGAAGAAAAAGATGGGGCCACCTGGTCAATAATATGAGTTCTAGACCAGTCAGGACGGTATATTTCAAAATAATGAAAAGAACCAATATGGGAGTGAAATTTAGACAGTGAAATGCACCTTCAGTGTGCCTTTAAGCACTTTCCATGAATGTCTGTGCCTGGGTAACTTACCCCAGGCAGTCCTCTATCATTCTGGGAAGAAAGATCTATCCTTTCCAGAGACTCTCCAGCGGCCGGCCATGAAACTCTTTCTAGCCGGCTCCACATGTGGTCACGTAGAGCAGGTGTCTGGCTGCTTTGCCTGAGTAGTCCCTTGAGAGTCCTCCAGGGTAGTGTGTGTTGACAGCTCCTTGCTTCTTCCCTGCGCCATGCTACGGGGTACTGGGTAGGATAGCTTGTTCATCCCCTTTCCAGCTCTGTACAGTTACAGGTGAAGCTGCTAGAGTCCCCCTGTGGATATTCCTGTCCGTTTCCTTTTGTAAAGCTGTAGGAATAGAATTACGGTGTTATCAGCTAGGACTGTGTTTCACTTAATAGGAAGCTGTTTGGCTCGTTCCACAGTGGTTTTCTACTCTCTGGGTGGTGTGTGGATGTCATTTGCTGAGAGCCTTTGCATGTTAAGCACCTTTTCATATATTTCCCTCAAGATACCTTTTGCAAGGTGTCTTTTCAAATGTTTGTACAACTAAAATTTAGTTTTAATACAATTTTCTAGATCAGTCAGGATGTTATAAGGCCTTTGTCTCAAGACAATGAAAAGAACCAATATGGGAGTGAAATTTACATGGTGAAATGCACAGACCAAATTATCCTTGGGGGGATAATTTGAGACCGGGTCTCACTATGTGTTCCCTGGGCCTCCGACTTACTGTGTACAGGGTACAGGCTTGTTTCTGCCTCCCAAATTCTGAGACTCGAGTCTTGTGCCTCCTACGAGAAGCCCTGATTTTCTTATTGGATTGTTGTGTTACTAAGCTCCAAGAGTTTATTTTCTATTCAGTATGTAAATATTTTCTTAGATCTTGTGAATATTTTCTGGTACTCTTGATTTTCATTTCCCCCACTCGCATTCCTCTTTCTTGATGTTTCAGAGCTCGAATCCAGAGCTTCCCAATACTAAGAGAGAACGACCATTGGCTGCGCCTTTACATTTTCCTTACTAGCATGTTTTGATGAGTTGATGGTTTCCACTTTTATGAGGTCCTACTTAGCATGTCTTTCTTTTATGTTTACTGTCACTAAGGGATGCCCTGTGGGTTGTGGGCATAGCCCCCTGTAGAGCACTTGCCTGGAATGAGCAGGATAACTGCCTGCCTGCCAGGTACAGCTCTGTAAGAAAGTAGAATTGCAAGGATCCCCTGCCTGCCTCTGGAAAACCTTTGTTTCCTTCTAGAATTTTCATTTTTTTAAGTTTTAGATTCAGGTTCATGAAGAAACACATGTTGTAATGTAGCAATATGGAGATCATATGTATTGGATTTAAATAAGTATTAGTACTATAGAGCACTGACTACATTAACAGAAACCAAATGATTCTTTGATGTTAAAGTTATGTTTAACAGCTTGTGTTAATTCTCTCTTTCAGGGCTTTAAGTTTGGAGTGTGACTAAAACTGGTTTTGGAAGCAAGATGACTACAGCTGCAGAGAGAAAGTATATTAACATTCGGAAGAGGTTAGACCAGCTGGGCTACCGCCAGACCCTGTCAGTGGACAGTCTGCCTTTGGTAGAAAAACTTTTCAGGTAAAGATGAAAGTATAGTTATTCATGTGTGTAATCCTTAATCCATTTACCAAGTTCATAGCTGACCTTCTTTTCATGGTAAAGCAACCACTGGATTTTGGAGAAGTCCTAAGCTTGCCTGGTCTCTCTATCATCCTAAGCCTGGTCTTCAAAAGAGGGCCTTTGCAGCGCTGGATGCTAGGGGTCGCTATACCCATCGTGCCTTTCTGAGTCAACATTTCTGAGCGTTTCCCTGAAGGGAATCACACTCTGAGGTGTCTGATGGAGGTCAGAGGTGCCCTCTCCCGTCTCTGGCTTGTTGTTTGTTGTTATCTTTTCACAGTGGTGAGGACAAACACAGCCTTTGAGTGTGCTGGGCCAGTGCTCTACCGTTGAGCTATACTCCCATACAACTTCCCCCTTAAATTCTGTCTGCTGAGCTGGCCCTTAGTTTCTGCTAGTCTAGAAAGGCACTCTAATGTTACTGTCACATCTTACCTTAACAGAAAGGCTCTTTGAGATTGGAGTGGGGTGTTTAAGAAGGCTGGTTAGTAGGACTACAAGTGATGCTGGCAGAAAGCAGAGAATGGATAAAGATAACGTTTGGTCTTTGATTTGAGCCCCCAGACCTCTCATGACCTGATCCCTTGGGTTCCTGAAGCCCTGTCTCCCATGTGTGGAGTCATGTAATGCTCTGTAAGGTTATGTGTACTCTCAGCCTTGCTGTCTTGGTCACTTCTGCTTGTAGAGTGCTCTCCCTTTCTGTTCTTGCGCCTGTGCCGCACCTTCTCACACTCTGTGCTGTGTAGGACAGGCACAGCATTTTACAATCACCGTGCATCATCCTTGACATCTTGGTTTAGTCTTCCTTGCATTGTAAACTTCATGAGACTGCCATGTTCACCTATAGCTACTATAGATTGCTCAACTAGTAAGCATGGAAATGTTTGCTTTATCGTGTGCCATGATGTCTCTTTGACAACTGTCTATAGAATATAAGTTCTTCATTAATGAGTGCATTTGTGTGTGTGTGTGTGTTTTCTTCTCATAGAACATCTATGGAGTGAGTGTTGTTTTTTATTGATCTATGTTGTGAGAGGTAAGAGTGGTTCTGGTTGGTGTCTTCCTGGAGGTAGCATAGGGCACACAATCAGTCCATATTTACTCAGTGAAAAGCCAGGTTCACAGGCTCTACCGCCTAGAGAAGGAGCGAGTGGGGAGAGTGGCCAGCGATCGGGCATGCTAACTCATTTTGTTGAATGCCCTAATGGGATGTTCCTAAGCAATAGGATTTTTAAACCGAAGGTAAAATTATCAATGAAATTACTTTCAGAACTGAACAAATCAACCAAACAACCGTTTGATGTGTTTGTATTTTATAGTTTATAGTTAGGCCTGTTTTGAGAAACTTGAGGACCCTTTGATACCCTGAAAGAACCCTAAGATTAACATATTTAATCCGTTTTAGAAATGTATTAAGTTACTAAAATGTCATGGAATGTGTTGTTACATTTGTCTTTTCTCTCTTACCGTTAGTGACCTTGTTCATACGACAGAAAGCCTGCGGCAGTGCAGGTTGTCCTCAGGAAAGGCGGAAAAGGAAAGTGCCAATCTCGATTTTGCTTTGGAACCTTATAAACTTGAAAATACAAGACTGAATAAGGAGAATAATGAATTGTATCTGGAGTTAATGAAGCTCAGAGAATACTCAGACAAGCACATTAAAGGTACGTGAAACTTTCTTTGATTGTGTTTTTTTTTTTTTTTTTTAAGTGAAGGCTCCTTGCCTTCTTTGGTTTTTAGGTGGAAAAGGCTAAGGTCCCTTTAAAATACTTGATATGGAAAATGATAGTCCTACCAACATCTCTCTAAATCCAGTGAAGAGAACTGTGGTTAGAGAGTAGACTAAATGCACACTCCATAGCTGTGATCATGCGCACTACGTGTGGATTATGCTTCTTGGTTAGTAATTAGTATAGAGAATATCAGATGGCAGAACGGAATATGTTTTCTCAAACGAAAAGTAATGAATAAGTGAGAGCCAGGTATCAGGTACTTAAGTGTTTGGGCCAGAAAGTAGATTTCAAAGGTAAAGGTAATTATTGGTTATCTTACTATAAATTTTATTTTCAAAATTCTTCACCTGAAACCCAACTTACTGGATCAAATCCATGGTACACATTGGGTGTGTACAATAACAACAACAACAAAATCCCAAAGTCTCTTTCTGTGCTTTGCGGGTTATGTTCAGATTTGATAGTGGCAGACAGTGACTTCGGCTTCCTACAGAGCGTGTGTAAGGCTCAGGTGGCGCCTTTCAAGTCCGTGTGGATGGCTTGAGCCTTAGAACTGTGTTCCTCTTCCTTCCTGTAAGACCTGAAGACGACACTGAAGAAATGTTCCCGTGAGTCAGCTGATCTGAAGTTTCTGAACAACCAGTATGTTCACAAGGTCAAACTCCTGGAGAAAGAGAGCAAAGCCAAGGATGAAAAGATCCAGCAGCTTCAAGAGAAGAACCTGCGTGCTGTGGTGCAGACCCCTGGTAACGCTCTGGTTTCCTTCTTAACCAAGCTGGGTAAAGTGCTCGTGGATACAGAACTGTGGGCTATACTTATTTTTTGTGAGAATCTATTAGTTTAGAAAGTGTAGCTCTAGTCTTGCTAGCTGCTGAGTTTTATACCACTCCAAGATCACCTATCCACTCAACATGTCCCTGCTACCTACAAAGATAGCTATGGATAGGTATTCACTACTAATTCAGATTAGCATATTATAGGTGACATCCTCTTATATTTAGTTTTGCTCTTTAGAGTTTCAGTTATCCACTCTTTGTGTGTGTGTGCAGGAACGTGTGTAGGCCAGAAGTCAACTTCCAGTTTCTTCCTCTATCACTTTCCACCAGGTTGTTTTGAGACAAGGTTTCTCACTGCGTCTTGAGCTTGCCTATTAGGATAGACGGGCTGTGCAGCAAGTCCAGGAGTTTTCTTGTCTCCTCCTCTCGGGTGCTGGGCTTATAGGCACAGTACCAACACACGGTTTCCGGGGACTGAACACAGGTCCCCATGCTTGAACGGCAAACACTTTTCCATTTGAGCAGTCTCCCAGCTCCAGTTGTCTGTTCTTTTGACAGTGTTTAATACACATGTGTATCTTACTCTTGCTGTCAGTGCTCCTTGTCTGACCGTGTTATGTTAGCACACGACACTGATCATTGCAAGGCACACTCAGCTTTAAGTCCTGCCAAAATCTAATCTAGCAGAGGGACAGTTTAAACTGTGCATTTGCCTAGCCTGTAGGCACAGAAAACTTATTTTATAACCTTGCCTTATTAGATTTTTCAAGAACACATTTTTCAGTCGCAGATCAATGTGGGTATTTACGGATGAGCCCTCTTGATAACAGGTTAGCTTGTGCTGTTTAGTACCTAGAAAAGCACTCTGTTTATCCTTTGTTTTTAAGCCATACGTCCGTCTCGGCTTTCTTAGGTGGCAGGAAAAGGAACATTGCATTTAGGCGCCAGCGGATGCAAATCGATGAACCAGCCCCACCCTCAGAAGTCAGCTCATACCCGGTTCCTCAACCAGAAGACCCGTACATTGCGGACCTCCTGCAAGTGGCTGACAACAGGTGTGTGATGCACTTCCTTTGCTGAGGCTGGAAGTGGGAGAGAAGTTTAGCATGCCTGAGGACCCGAGTTCAATCCCTAACACCAAAGTCAGTGGCGGCAGCAGTAGCATCTTCATCATCATCTTCATCTTTGTGGACATGACTGATCACGTGGTCACTGTTGTATTATAAGGTGCATAGTGGGACGGTTTGGGCTTGTCAATTGTTGCATCCCCATGTCTAGCACAGAACGTTGTATTGGTGCTCAGTCTCAGTAGGTATTTCCAGAATAATCTGGATTTTTTTTTACTTATTTAAAAACTCTGATTTCAAACAGGTCTGAGGTTTCTGCCCATACTTTCTGTAAAATAACTTACTGCTGTTAAGAACCTATCTCAATAGAGTCACTTTCACATCTAAGTAGGTTATCTTTTTCTAGAATCTCTACTGCTTCAGATATAGCAAAATGCCAGCTGGACATGAATAGATTCCTAACATGGTCTGAAATTCTTATCTCATGAATTCTGTAGTCTTGTATTTATATTTCCTTAAATATAAATCAGAATTAGCTATGTATTCCATTTCATTAAATGTTCCTCAGGCCTCCAGAGCGAGACCCTGAGCAAGTGCTCTGAGATCATCAGAGGAAGGTGCTGCTGCCAGTTGGAAATGCTTGCAGTCCAGATGGACAGTTAAGGGACACAAGCAAGTCCCAGTGACCCTGGGTGAGGCATCCAAACTGTGGGGCGCACAGGGATAGTTCATAAGGATTTTGTGGTTCATACAGAGAACACAGGAGGTTTTCAACCATCTATATCTAAAAGAGCATCGGTCGGGATCTGCCTAAGATTGTTTCAGTCATTTACTCTCTCCTAAAATTATGTGCCTGTATTTATATGGCTGTCTTGACCTTTTGTGGGTTGCTCATTTGTTCAGGGTACACTCAGGTAGCCTGGTGTATTATTTAGAAAATCATTTACACTGTAGAAGTGCCATCAGTCTATAAAACAGTGGGTGGTTTTATTCTGCATGCACACACACACACTCATTGTTTGCACACCATCTCTTCTGTATTGGTGTTGCATGCCTGCATGCATGCTCTTATTCTCAACTTAGAGTAGTAGACACTTTTGGCTTTGGTAAGAGTTAGGATGAGGTCTCAGCAACCTACTTATTGCAGCTCATGGAAATTCTGTCTTCAAAGCAGACCTGCTTCCGGCTTTTCTAGGCAAAAGTGGGTTATGCCATACCGAGCCAATAGAATCCATGTAGAGTTCAGGTGATTTGGACAAAGTCTCGATTTTGTTAGAACTTACAGGTTCTGGGAAAAGCAGGCTTTGCTGGGGTCACTTAGGACATTGCAGTTTTCTCAGTTCTTTGCTCTCCAGAAGTGTAAAGTAGTTTATAGGCAACACAGGGTTGGCTGGGGTCCAAAAACCACCCTACTCCACTTAGGGATGTTGTGAATTTTGGACTGGGTTTTCAGTTTCCTGCTAAGACTTGGTAGCCGTACCTCAGAGTTGTTCTAAGGACCCAATGGAAAAGTGAGCTGTTTTCTTGCATGATGTATGTGAGTTTCAAATCTCTTGCCTCTCAGTTTTGCTGTCTGCTCTTCAAGGTGATGTACTGTCTTCCTGCTGAGGCACTGGAACCCTGAGCACAGCCCTTCGTCGCTCCTGCAGCAGCATCACTTGGATGTTCCATTGTGGTGTCTTGTCTCTCTCAACTAAAGTATCTGTTACACATGCTGACATTAGTCATACGTGTTTCAGGATTCAGGAGCTGCAGGAGGAGGTCCAGCAGCTTCAGGAGAAGCTAGCACAGATGGAGAAAGGAGTGCAAGACTACAGCAAGCAGGTGGGCTTTTCATCTGTGGCTCTGGGTGGGGATGTGCGTGCTCTGATCGACCGTGACTAGAGTTGACTTCTACTTGATATTATAGATTCCTAGTTTTAAGCACAGCCTTTTTCTTTTCCAAAAAGCTTGTTAGTTGAGTTAATAGGTGGAGTAGCTCTCCATTACTGATCCATTATTATTCATTGAGGTGAGCAGTAATTTTAGTTTTAATTTTTCTTTTATTTAAAGCATCTCTCTCCCTAAATAAAAAAAATTTCCCCAAATAAAACTTATAAGTGTTAACTATGTTCATTTCAAGAATAATTTATTGAAGTATGACAACATACTTTTATAGTCATTTGTTTTATAATTATATTTGTTAGGAGGGCCAACAAGATGGCTCAGTGGGTAGAGGTGCTTGCAACCAGGCCTGATGACCTGAGTTTGACCTCTGGGACCCACATGGCAGAGGGAGAGAACCGACTCTTAAAAGTTGTCTTCCAACCACCATTTATAACGTGCACACACAGAATATGGAAATGAATCATTTTTACAAACACAAAAGAAAATAATTGTATAATTATTATTTTAATTATTTATTTTTTACTTTGGATATAAATCTTTGACAGTTCCTCTTCTGGGCTGCTGTCTTCAGTGCAGCTTCTCTGGAAGTTATTACTACAGTATAACGCAGTTGTCTAAGAGGCTAGAGCTCAGTAGACACTGTATTAGATCGTAACTCCAGTGAGCTCTGTGTTCTTGCTCTCTGTGCTGGTGTCTTTTAATTTTATTATTGTTTCATTTATTTACACTCCAAATGTTGCCCCCCATCCTGGTCGCCCCCTAAGGGCTCTTCACCCATTCCCTCATCCCCTTTGTCTATGAGAGGATGTTCCCCACTCCACCATCCCACCCCCCTCAACCCTCCCCCCAACTCACTCCCAGCTCACCCAACTCCCCTGTCCCCCTTACCCGGGACATCAAGTCTCTACAGGATTATGGGACATAATCTCTCCCACTGAGGCCAGACAAGGGAGTCCTCTGCTACATATGTGCCAGGACCACGGACCAGCCCCTGTATGCTCTTTGGTTGGTGGCTTAGTCTCTGGGAGCTGCAAGGGGTCTAGGTTAGTTAATACTGCTGGTCTTCCTATAGGTTTCCATCTTCCTCAGTTCCTTCAGTCCTTTCCCTAACTCTTCCATAGGATCCCCAACCTCTGTGCACCGTAAGTATCTACATCTGTCTCAGTCAGTTGCTAGCAGAGTCTCTCAAGAGGACAGTCATGCTAGACTCCTGTCTGCAATCACAACATGGCATCAGTAATAGTGTCAGGGTTTGGTGCCCACCCAAGGGATAAATCCCAAGTTGGACAGGTCACTTGATGGCTTTTCCTCCAGTCTCTGCTCCATTTTTGACCTTGTATTTCTTTTTTTTTTTAATTAGGTATTTTCCTCATTTACATTTCTAATGCTATCCCAAAAGTCCCCCTTACCCTCCCCCCCCAACTCCCCTACCCACCCACTCCCACTTTTTGGCCCTGGCGTTACCCTGTACTGGGGCATATAAAGTTTGCAAGTCCAATGGGCTTCTCTTTCCAGTGATGGCTGACTAGGCCATCTTTTGATACATATGCAGCTAGAGTCATTCTATTAGTCCGTTACAATTCTGGGCCAAAAATTTTGAAGATGGATGGTGACCCTGTCTCTCCACCGGGGGCCATGTCTGACTGCTGGAGGTGGGCTCTTCAAGTTCCATCTCCTTACTGTTGGGCATTTTGGTGGAGGTCATCCCTAGTGAGTCTTGGGAGCCTCTCATATTCCAGTTCTCTGGGATTTTCTATGGTTCTCCCCTGTCCCCAAATCACTGCAGCGGCACATTTCCATTCATTCTCCTGTCTTCTCTGGGCTTCTCTCCTGTCTCCTCCCATACCTGATCCTGCCTCCCTCTTCCCTCCCCCTCCTCTCTCCCACCCAGGCCCCTCTCTTCCCCTTCTAGTGGGATTGAAGCATCCTCACTTGGGCCTTCCTTCTTGTTCAGCTTCCTACTGTCTGTGAGTTGTGTCATGGGTATTCTGAACTTTTTGGCTAATATCCACTTTCAGTGATTACATACCTCACATGTCCTTTTGTGTCTGGGTTACCTCACTCAGGATGATATTTTCTAGTTCCATCCATTTGCCTGCAAAATTCACGATGTGGCTGACCAGCATACTTTGTTTCCTACTGTGCTTCCCGGAGTTTAAGCTTGGTAACTTGTTTTTCATGTACATGACTGTATTTTTTTTATAATCTGTACATATAATTCTATATGTACCTAATGTGTTGGTATACCTCTTGTTTTTAAAGTACTTTGAAAATTATTTGGATTAGAAAGGAGTTAAAGGAAATTTTAATATCATCAAAAAAACAAACAAACAAACCAAAAAAACAAACCAAAAACCACTTTTGTAAAGACACTAAAAGCTGTGGTTCTTGGCCTGTGGGTTGTGACTCCTTTGGGGTCACATATCAGATATCCTGCATATCAGATATTTGTGCTATGATCATAACAATAGCAAAATTCCAGTTATGAAGTAGCAACACAATGATTTTATGGCTGGGGTCAGCACATATGAGGAGCTGCATTAAAGGGTCTCAGCATTAGGAAGGCTGAGAACCATTGCACTAAAATACCAGGTATTCACACTGAGTTGTAGCTCAGCGGTAAGGAACTTGCCTAGCATAAGGTGCTGGGTTCAGTTCTCAACAGAGAAAAAAAAGGACACCCCCCCCCAAAAAAAAGCACAAATTGAATGTTGTTGCTGTTTTTCAGTTTATAACCACATTTCCCTCAAGTACTTTATAAACATGAACTGCCCAAACCTCACCATCTCTCTGAGGTGGTTGACGTGTGTGGAGGATTTGCTCCGCTATTCTGATTAAAAGTACCCATGCTGTCTATCCATCATAGTTGAGTCCTCTCTGCTATTGATTCTTTTTGCTGGAGTTTGTTTTTCTCAGAACTTATTTCAGGTTGTGAAGGCTAGGGAGTCAGCTCAGTGGCAGGCACTCACAGAGCATGCTCAAAGCCATGCACAGAAAGCAATACAGGCACATACCAGCACACTGCTGTCCCCAACCTCTCCTGATACTATCAGCATTTGCTCAGGCTATCTCTTTGTTGGAGCTTCCTGGTTGTACCATTAAACAGTAATATTTGTGCACAGGGTCTCTGAAGACTTCATGGGCAGGGGGTTGTTCTGGATCAATGGTCAATTCTTCACACTCCTCTCCAGCAGTGAGCTTCCTTGCACGTTACAGTCCAGTCACGCTGAGCCATTTCTGCTGCCTCAGATAGTTCCCAGATTTTGTGCTTTGGTGCATCCTGCCTGGGGCATCCTTTTTCTTGAGACAGCATTGCTATGACCTTGTGTGGACACTGTGTATTAGCAAGGCCTTGGGTGTGTTACAGGCCAGAATGCAGAGTGGGTCTGCATCCCTGTAACTTCTGGTGCTCTCGTCACAGCCTTTCCCTCACTGTTAGCCAGCCACGATTCAGATGCTTCCCTGTGATGCTCTCTGTTCCTGAAAGTCAGAGCCCGTTGTCTCATCCTTACACCCATCACTGTGTATCAGTAACTATTGAACTGAATCGTTTTTTCCTCTCTGTTCTTGAGGAAAAGAAAACAAAAACGTGTGTGTACCTGCATGCAGTTTTCCTAATTCTTGCATGTGAATTAATGTCAGCATATGGTTAATACTGATCCTTTGACTAAATATAAATAATAATTAAATTCACTCTATTTTCATGTCCTTTTTAATACTGAGATAGATAGCAACTTGATTTTTACTCTTTCCCTTTCATTCACATATTCATTCATTCTGCCGAGTACTGCAGTGTGTCAGACTTACCCAGTACTTGGACGTGTGTATAATCTGCCAAGACATTTCTCTTCATATAAACAATTGCCTAATTTTAAAGGGGAGAAATAAACTAAAACATTAAGTTAGAGTCAGTCCCATAATTGAGTGCTGTTGGTACTGTTGACGTTGCTCTGTTCTGTGTTATGTGCACGTGTGGGTTGCAGTATAAATGGTGGCCGCTTGTGTGCACTATGGGACACTAGTATAGAGTGCCTGAATGATTGTGCAGTTAAGGGTTCGCTTTGCCACCAGACTTTGTCAACTGAAAGCAGAACTTTCTGTTCTCAGATTGAACTGAGAGAAAGAGAAATACAGCGACTGTCACTTGCGTTGGATGGCGGTTGTTCCACTGATGTCCTGTCTCTGGAGACCAGAAATAAAACCAATGAGAAGCTCATTGCTCACTTAAATGTCCAGGTAATGCTCTTAGGATGAGTTCACTAACTATATAGAAACTTGAGTTTCTTTTTTATAATATCTGTGAGTTTATAAAAGTGACAGGCTGAAGTATTATTTATAAGACAATTTTTGTTTGTTTATTATTTTGTTTATTTATTTTTGTTTATCCATTTTAAGATCTCACTATATAACCTTGGCTGCCCTGAAACCCTCTCTGTAGACCAGGCTGGCACTGAACACACAGAGATCTGCCTGCCTCTGCCTCTCCAGTGCTGGGATTAAAAGTGTGCGCCACCATGCCTGGCTCTCGAGGGTCTCTGATAGAGCCAGAGTCTGTAGAAATAAAGGGTAGCTTTTGAGAAATCAGAATGCTTAATGAGGCAGCAAGTAAGATAGGTCTAATGTCACAAACTTAAAGGACCATGAACCCTAGGCAGTGCCTTCAGTTTGCCCTAGAATCCGGCCTCTCCCACTCCCGAGTGCACAATTACAATGACCACACTTCACTTATTCATAGTTTTTGTTTTGTTTTGTTTGTTTCTAGGCCTGCCTCAGCCCCGTAGTAAATTCTAGACTACCATGGGTTACATGAGACTCTATCTTAAAAGAACAAAACGATAACAAAATATATAAGTATATAGAAAAAACACAAAAACTATTTTAAAATATATTTTAAAAGCTTATTTTTATATATTGGGGAATTCTTGATGGCTCTGTATTTTTAAAAACTTAATGACTATTTTATAGTGTAAAAGATGATCTTAAGGTACACATATATTTATATATACTATATGCCATAGATTATATGTACTGGCTGTAATATATGCTATATATCTATTTTACACTTTACATACATATTATATATCATATCCTAATACATAATCTATTAATGTGGTGAGCATGTAGCTTTGTAATAAAATGCTGTGTAACATGCAAAACCCAAGTCCAGTCCTCACCATCTGCCTTTTCATGCTCAGATCAAAGCATGGTGCAAGGACACACAAGCCTCATGTTTTTTTTTTACCTGTATGTAGCTGGATGGAGTTTGTTCAAAGATTGTGGAGCAACATTCAGATACTTCTGTCCAATGGAAATGTGAATCCAGACAGATGTAATTAATTGTAAATAATGTATTTATCCAATAGATCCAAAACTTCATTTCAGCATATAATAATTTTTAGTTTTCTAAAAAACAACAAACAAACAGAATCCCAGGATTTTGACACCTCGTGTATTTTGCGTTTTGAGCACATCTCAGTGTAGACTCACCATCTTTCCAGTCTCAGCAGCTACACCTCGATGCCAGTAGCTACTGTATTGGGCAGTGCAAGTTAATGTCATTGTGACAGTATTGTCATATTTTTAAAGCTCTGTTGGGAGCAAGTTCACACGAATTTCTTATCTTTTTGTATTTGAAAATCAATGCCAGTGGACATATAGATCTATTAAAGTCACATTGTGAGTTTTGGGGAAAAATATAGTATTTAAGGTTGCACATAAAAAAATCGCTGGATTTAATAACTTCAGCACATTTTAAAATACAGTGTTTAGAACTTCTAGTTTGAAAGTTCAGAATTTGGATAGTTTCTCAATTTACATACACTCAGTCACTCTGATTATAAACTGGATTTAGGTTGATTTCCTCCAGCAAGCTAATAAAGAGCTGGAGAAGCATATTCAAGAGCTCATGAAAACCAAGGAAACAGTGACAACTGAAGTTGTGAACCTCAGCAACAGAAACGAGAAGCTCTGCCAGGAGCTAACCGAGATCGACCAGTTAGCCCAGAGGCTGGAAAGGCACAAGGACCAAGTGCTGGAGACAGCAGACAAGGAGCTCGGGGAGGCAAAGGTGATCTCAGCACAGAGCTGAGCCCAGGGGGAGGGAGATCTGGGCTCGGGAGGGAGGGAGAGCCATGCTCACCTTTGGGGTTTGCTCTGGGGGGGGGGTCTGTTTCTGCCTTTAGTGATCTAAGGGGTTTTGTTTGGTTGGTTTTCTACAGTCCTGGAAATTACTCTAAACTCAGAGATCTGCCTGCTTCTGCTTCTGAGTTTAAAGGTGTGCACTACCACACCTGGCATTTTTAAAAATATTATTTATATTTTATGTATGTAAACTTGCACTCCAGTAGAGGACATCAAATCCTATTATACATTATTGTGAGTTACTCTGTGGTTGCTGGGAATTGAACTCAGAACCTCTAGAAGAGCAGCTAGTGCTCTTAAAGGCTGCGCCCCACCCCAATCCCTGATCCCTGATAATTCAAGGTTTTCTTAAGCATCATTTCCACCCCCTAAGAGACTGCCTATGTTGTAGTTGGTTTAGTTCTCCTGATGGACACCTGTTCATAGAGTAAATGTCTAGACTCTGTCCTGATTTCCTCTATCGTTTCCACCCCTGTCCTTTTATCTCTGAAGTCTATCTTCTTGTCAGATTTAACTCAAGAATCCTTGAAAGATTATTTTTGCGTGTGTGTGTGTGTGTGTTCACATGTGTAGGCTTACATATATGCATTGGTGACCGTGCCAACCTGTGAGCATGTGTGTGGAAGCCTGAAGCTGACATTGGATGTCTGTCTCAATCACTGTTTATTTACTGGGCCTGGTTCTGTTCCTGAACTCAGTGCTCACTGATTCAGCTTGTCTAGCTCGTGAGCTTGCCCTGCGGACCCCATCTCAGACTCTAGTGCCGGGATTACTGGCCATTGCCCGGTCAGCCCAGCATTCACAGGGCTTCCCAGAATCCGAACTCTGGTCATTAAGCCTGTGCACTTTGCCTTTTATTATCTGAGCCATCTCTCCAGCCCCCTAAAGGCATCTTTAAAACATTTCCCTTGTGTATTTTATAGTTGGTAATTACCATTCTTCATCTTCCTGCTAAAAAAGATGCATAGAGTCAAATTTCCTGATTATAATATTAATCTCTTAAAGCAAGTTTTACTGTTATTTAAAATGCAGCAGTGAGTCCGAATGACCTTTTCTCCTTAAAAGCCTCACAAAATGTACCCCATTTTAACATTTTATACTTGATGCCCTTTTTATGATCAATCTATCATACTGTCCGAGAGTTAAAAAAAAAAACACGTATGAATTGAACTTCTTTTAAGTCTTTGACTCTAAAGTGTCAGAATATTCCTCCACATGGTATTATCATTACCACTGTTAGTAATCACTTGGTCAAAGTGACAGTTTACAGTGCTAGTAAGTATTTTAAAAGTAAATTTGTGTTTGAAAAACATCCCAGTGAAATGCAATGGGAGAAAAATAAAGCCTTCAGCCAGCTCCAGCCTAGCCTTAAATGATCTGGGTATCTGATGCTTCAAAGTGTGCCTTTAAAACATTAAGAAGATTTCTTTGAAGCAGAGTGCTAACCGCAGTTATGAAAGGGAGAGTAAGAGTGGAGAACTCACATGTACCTAGACCACAGGCCGGGTCTTCAGCAGATCATCTCTAAGGCTCTAAGGAGCACTGTGTGCAAATTAAGTCACTAGATGCCAGTCTTCAAAAGCCAGCGCAGGGAAGATGAGGCTCAGTGGTAAAACACTTCTTAGTGTGTTCGTGCACCTGGGCTCCCTCTCCAGCACCACAGTTCAAGACAAGACTGGTTGTGCTCATAGCTTGGTATCATGCTTGTGAACTCTTCCTACCAAGAGTAGGTAGACCCCAGGGTGAAGCCCACTGTGTGCACCACTGCATTTGTGTTAGGCAGTGGTAACTCCATAGTTAGTGAAAGAGAAGGGAACTATGTTAGCATAATACAACTATTAATAAAAAGGCCACAGCAAACACACTCAGTGTTGAAAGGCTAAAATCCTTTACTCTAGAATCAGGAGTGAGTCTAGGATATGTTTGTTATTTCTGTTTAGCATCGTACTGAGGCAGAAGTGGAGGCACATGCCTAGAATTCCCAGCATTTGCAGGGACTGAAGCAGGAAGACAGTGCTTTAGGCTAGCCTGGGGTACTCTCTGAAACATCTTAATAAAATTAAGCTAACCTAAAACACAGCAATTAGACACAAATGATAAAACAGAATAGAAGAGTAACAATTCTTTGATCACATATGACATGATCTTTTTTTTTTTTTTTTTTTTTTTTCGAGACAGGGTTTCTCCGTGTAGCCCTGGCTGTCCTGGCACTCACTTTGTAGACCAGGCTGGCCTCGAACTCAGAAATCCACCTGCCTCTGCCTCCCAAGTGCTGGGATTAAAGGCGTGCGCCACCATGCCCTGACATGATCTTAATTGTAGAAAATCCAAAGATTTGCACACAATGAAATAGAATAAACAAATTAACAAAATTGCATGTTAAAACACACATACGTGTGCACACACACATACACATCAGATAAAATTCTATATACTAAGTATAAAAAAAAATCCAACAAAGAAATTCGTAAATCCCATTTGTAACTACATTAGAGAGAATGAAGTTAACCAGTGAAGTAGAAACTTAAGACACAACAGAACGCTGGTGACAGCTGAAGGGCTTGGAAGTGGAAAGACATCCTGTGTGCCTGTGAGTGTAGCTAAGGAGACCTGTGTTGTAACATAGTCTGTGAGTTCAACTCAAGTCCTATCAGAACGAAGTGCTAGTTTTTGCAAAAGTAGAAAATAGTCCCAAAGTGTATATGGACTCTCATGAGCCAGCCAAACATTCTTGGAAGAAGACATGGATCGGGGATGTAACCCAGTTTATAGAGTGCTCTCCTCACACTGAGGCCTTGGTTTTGATCTTCAGAACTGGGCTGTCTCGGGTGGGGTATGTAACTCATAGTTTTGGTTCTGCTTTTCTGGTTTTAGTGTATTGCCATATACCTCTGTCTTCTCTCTCTCTCTCTCTCTCTCTCTCTCTCTCTCTCTCTCTCTCTCTCTCTCTCTCTCCCTCCCTCCCTCCCTCCCTCCCTCCCTCCCTCCCTCCCTCCCTCCCTCTCTCTCTCTCTCTCCTTTCTGTATCGTCTGTGCTTCTACATACAATGCATTGAATGTGATGCCTTGTGGCCTGTTGACAAGGCCCACAGATGTCAACTTGAAGCACCAATAGATTGCTGTTGGATCCCAATATTTCACTGGCTTTCTGCACTCTCGGTTGTAGTGTGTGCAATCCAGGTTGGTAACAGCAGGCCGAGAGCAGGGAAGAGCATGGCAGGAATTGACTGCCATCATTCTCAACACTGAAGACCAAGAAGGGAAACGTGGCTCTCTACGTGATAAGCGAGTGCACATAAGCACTGAGGACACCACAGTATTAAACAGATGCTTCATCTCAGCTTTGCTCTCTGTTCACCGGGGCTGAGCATTAGATTCAAATCCCATTCCCAATGGATAGAGAGAATGCAAGCCAGCTGCTCTCAGTCAGGACGCCACAGTGACGGACAGCCATAGGGTCTCAGATCCTTACCTAACAAGCTTTTTATTCCTAGAAAGAGATTAAACGAAACCTCTGTGAAATGCGGAACCTTGAGGAAAAAATGTCAAAACTGCAGTGGGTAAGTTGATGACACACTGTTCCAGTGTTCTCCCCAGATTGATGCCTGATTCATAAGTCTATTGAGATACAATGTGTATGGATACTATTCAGTCACTTTAGTGGGCTGTGTGGTTCTGCCACAGTCACAGAACTGTATAGCCGTCACTGCCAATCCCAGAACGTTCATCACTCTGGAAAGAACCCTCATACCCATGAGAAGTGACCCCATTGCCTTCTGCTTAGCCCCTGACAGCTGCTCACCTGCTGTCAGGGGCTAGAGTTCTCCTGACTGTTTGGTGAATGATGAATCCTGCATCCTTTTGTAGGAGGGTTCTTCTTTCATTTGGGATGTTTTCATGGTTTGTGAGGTCGCAGCATGGATGGGCACTTAATTCCTTTCCACAGCTGAGTATAAATGGTCCACAGTGTGATTTTGCAATTCCATACTGTTATTATTCTCTAACCGTTTGTAGTGCAGGTTTGTAGGTTGAACTGAACATTTGAGACCCTGTTAGCAAATCTATATCCTCTAACTACGCTATAGCTTCTCGGGTCACTGATAACAATGACATCACAACTGGTAGTCATTTATTTGTTGACTGTTATAAAAATACTCCTTGAAATTGCTTTGTTTGGTGTCATTCAAGTGGTTTTCTTAGTCACAGTGCTTCTCCCTGTGACCTTTTAGGGAGAAAGCCAGGCTTCATGCCAAGATACCCCTCGATACAGAGACTGCCTGGACTTAGCAGAATGCCTTACAAGTTAAAACTGGTGGTCACTCTGGGGCGAGAGGGGAGGGGGCTCTCTTCAGTGTGATAGCCTGCTGTGTCAGAAGGGTTCCTGTAAAATTAGAAACAACGACCGACAGTGAATTGCATCTTTTCATTATGTATAGACTAGCTGCTGTATTTGGGATACATACATTTCTATGGTATGGTAGCATGCATTCACTATTTGTAGATTTTTGTACATTTAGTATGAAGAGCTCATGATAGTGACTTGCTTCTTCCTTCCTTCCTTCCTTCCTTCCTTCCTTCCTTCCTTCCTTCCTTCCTTCCTTTTTCTTTCTTTCTTTCTTTCTTTCTTTCTTTCTTTCTTTCTTTCTTTCTTTCCTTTCTTTCTCTCTCTCTCTTTCTCTCTTTCTTTCCTTCTCTCTCTCCCTCCCTCCCTTCTTTTCTTCCTTTCTTCCATCCCTTCTTTCCTTCCTCCTTTCCTTCCTTCCTTCCTTCCTTCCTTCCTCCCTCCCTCCCTCCCTCCATCCATCCATCCCTCCCTTCTTTTCTTCCTTCCTTCCATCCTTTCTCCTTTCCTTCCTCTTTTTTTCCTTCCTTCCTTCCTTCCTTCCTTCCTTCCTTCCTTCCTTCCTTCCTTCCTTCCTTCCTGAGACAGTGTTTCTCTGTGCAACAGCCCTAGCAATTTCACAGAGATCCACCTGCCTCTGCCTCCCAAGTGCTGGGATTAAAGACATGTATGCCACCACTGTCCAGTGATAGTGGCTTCCTTTTAAATTGAACTCAGCAAGTCTTGACTCTGGCATTGAGTAACTGGGTTAACTAAGCCTGCTGAGGGAGCTCACTCTTGAGCCTCGTAACTGTAAAGGGGGTGTTGATGAGGTTTTCTTTGGAGCATGGCCCCTGTGCAAGAGGGTTCACTATTGCATGCATATCATGAATGCTGCACTATTGCACTCACATCGTGAATGCTGGGGACGACTGGCAGAGCTTGTCTCACATCCGTGATCGTTTCTCAGTAATGTTGGCTGACACTCACTTTCAGGAGTTTCTTGTATTTCCTGTTAGTATTTCTGTGTTGTATGTGTTTCGGAGATAACAATGATACTGATAGCTAATGTCCACTAAGTACTTGCCCTGGCAGAAACAGTGACTGTGTCCCTAGGTCTGTTCTGCTGCCCTCCTTAAGCATAGGGCTTAGTAAATTGTGTTGTGCATATTCATTAGAGAGAAGTAAGGCAAGTGCTAAACAGATGAGTTACAAAACGTAAGAGTTCTACTTTCCACAAAAGAGCATCTGTTAGCATCAGGGTTTCATGGTATGTTTGGGTTTTTTTCCTTTGTTTGTTTACTTCCTTTTACGGTTGTTTTTACATGCAATGTATTTTGATCATATTTTTCCCCACTAGCTCCTCCCAGATCTTCCCTACCTACCCAATTTTCACCCCCCCCCAAAAAAAAAGCAAAGCAAAAGCAAAGGCCAAAACAAACAAAAAACAGTAAGACCAAAAATACCAAAACAAAACAAAAAGTACATACAAAAACCATGGAGTCTGTTTAGTGATGGCCAACTTCTCCTGAGCATGGGCCTGCCTGGGGTGGTTAATGTACAGAGTGATGCTCCATTGTGGAAACTGATTTCTGTCTCCCAGCAGATGCCAAATTCAGACAGCTTCTTGGCTAGGGGTGGGATAGTCTCCCCTTCCCCTGTCCGCTTCCCCTGTCTGCCTTGAATCTGGACGAGCCCTGTGTACTCTGCCACAGTCTGGGAGTGCATCAGTCCTGTTGTCTCTGGAAGACACTATTTCCCTAGAATCATCCACCATCTCTGCCTCGCATACTCTTTCCAGATCCTCTACTACATAGATCCTTGAGGGCAGGTTTGATAAACATATCCCGTTTAGAACTGAGTACAGAAGGCACTCACTCTCCACACATTGTCCACTTACGGGTCTCGGTGCTAGCTCCCATCTGCTATGAGACGCTTCTCTGATGAGGACTAAGACTGGCAGTGACCTGAGTCCCAGCACAGAGTGATAGCTGTGGGGCCTCAGTAGAGAGCTGGTTTTGTATGGTACTTTGTCACTAAAGTATATGCACACTTGTAAATAGACTGTTATACATATATTGTATATACTGCTATATGTATGTGTATATATGTGTGTGTGTGTGTGTGTATATATATTATATATGCTCATGAAAGTACCCATTTTACCTGTAATTGCTACAGTGGGTAATAAGGTTATTAGAATATTCAATTATAGAATTACCATCTTGCAGGAATTGGACGTAAGCCATAAGGAGAAGGAGAGACTGAACAGTGAGCTGCTTTTAAAGTCAGACCTGGAGACTGTTGTTCATCAGCTCGAACAAGAAAAGCAAAGACTTAGCAAAAAGCTGCAGAGTTTTGCAGTCACAGGTAAGACCCTCTTTCTTTTAGCAGGTGAGCTTTGGTGCATCTGTTAACAACTATTTGTTGAGCATTGGCTGTGAAACAGATGATCTAGGCAGTGTAACAGATGATCTAGGCAGTGTAACAGATGATCTAGGCAGTGTAACAGATGATCTAGGCAGTGTAACAGATGATCTAGGCAGTGTAACAGATGATCTAGGCAGTGTAACAGATGAACTAGGCAGTGTAACAGATGATCTAGGCAGTGTAACAGATGATCTAGGCAGTGTAACAGATGATCTAGGCAGTGTAACAGATGATCTAGGCAGTGTAACAGATGATCTAGGCAGTGTAACAGATGATCTAGGCAGTGTAACAGATGATCTAGGCAGTGTAACAGATGATCTAGGCAGTGTAACAGATGATCTAGGCAGTGTAACAGATGATCTAGGCAGTGTAACAGATGATCTAGGCAGTGTAACAGATGAACTAGGCAGTGTAACAGATGATCTAGGCAGTGTAACAGATGATCTAGGCAGTGTAACAGATGATCTAGGCAGTGTAACAGATGATCTAGGCAGTGTAACAGATGATCTAGGCAGTGTAACAGATGATCTAGGCAGTGTAACAGATGATCTAGGCAGTGTAACAGATGATCTAGGCAGTGAAACAGATGAACTAGGCAGTGTGGACATAGTAGGAACCCCTCCCCTGTACTTTGATGGGCTTGTGCAGGAGAGGCTACTCGAGTGTTTTGCAATGGAAGTGTATGCTCCTTTGAGACAGCCTGAGAAGACCATTCTGAGATGGTAGAAAGTTGAAGTTCGGAGTCTTTTTAAGGAATCTTCTTATATTGCCTTAAAACCCACCCCCGGTGTCCCCGTTTGGTCACCCACTACCCCGTAGCTCCTCATTCCATTCCAGGAGCTCTGCCCTCACTCCCTTCACCACATAGCTGCCCTTCCACCTGCTCCCCACCGTGTGCAGTGGGCGTTCCTCACTCGGACGGAAGCTTTGCTTTCCTAAGTTACCCACAGTTGCCCATCCCCTCTCACTTTCCTGCTTTCTCTGCCCTCCCTGGCCATTTCCTCGCAGCATGAAAGGGTCAGATCATGAGTTTTCTAATGTCTGGGACTGTTAGCCAGTTCATCTAGTGGACTGTGTGTCTGCTGAAGAAATGAGGAGGAAGATAGCAGTGCATTAGATAGATCACAAAATGACTTTATTATTAATTATTATTATTTAATCTTTTTTTACAGTCCAGTCTTTATTCCCCCCTCCCAGTCTGACCTCTGACTGTTCCTCATCCCATACCTCCCCCTGCCCGGCCCTTCATCTCCAAGAGGATGACTCTAACCCCATACCTCCTCATCCCACCAAACTGCCCTACTCCCTGGGTTCTCAAGTCTCTCTAGGGTTAGGTGCATCTTCTCTCAATGAGACCAGACCAGGCAGACCTCTGCTGTATATGTGTTGGGGGCCTCATATCACCTGGTGTGTGCTGCCTGGTTGGTGGCTCAGTGTCTGAGAGAGCTCAGGGGTCCAGGTTAGTTGAGACTGCTGGTCTTCCTATGGGGTGGCCCTCCTCAGCTTCTTCCAGCCTTTCCCTAATCCAACCACTGGAGTCCCCCATTTCAGTCCATTGGTTGGCTGTAAGTATCTGCACCTGACTCAGCTGCTTGTTGGGGCTTCTCGGAGGGCAGTCATGCCAGGCTCCTGCCTGTAAGCACACCACAGCCTCAGGAATAGTGTCAGGCCTTGGAGCCTCCCCTTGAGCTCTTAAGTCAGTGTTTGTGTGCCTGTCTCACTAGGCTGAAATATGTGACGTCATTACTGTTTGCTTTGTTTTAGATCACGGGAAAGTAACTTGTAAGGTAGATTGGATACAGTGGCGTACTTACAGTCCCAGGTACTTTACAGGGCAAAGCCTGTTTGAACCTGGGACTTTGAGTGAGTCCTTACAGTGTAGTGGTATCCTGTCTCAAAAATAACGGCAGCAAAAACTAATAGTTCTGTTTATTGGACGAAAACTGTGAGTTGTTTTGGTTTCTTTGTGCACGTGTTAAATTGGAGGTCAGTGACGTATGCTTGCTGCATGCTTGCTGACAGGCGTGTTTCCTCTCAGCTTCTTTGGGGTCTCTAGAAGCTCCCTCTTAAAGAAATGCATTGTTTCTTTTTATAGAACTAAATAGTATCCACCTGTGATAATACCAACACAGGATAACATTCACTTATTGGACATTAATTAATGTTAATGTTTGTCTTGTGTTGTCCTCTCATTCTTCATCAGTATTTGCCCAGTATGTCAGATCCTGTGGTCCACACAAGAACAGCTTGTGATTGCTAATAGTTTTCATTCTGTAGATTATTTATTTACCTGACTAGTCCATGTTGTATATGCAGCATTACTAAGGCTAACATTATAATCTGCAGAAAGAGAACTGACTCTGGAGGTTGAGAGGATGAGGCTAGAACATGGGATAAAACGTCGGGACAAGTCACCCTCTCGTCTGGACACATTTCTGAAAGGCATAGAGGAAGAGCGCGATTATTACAAGAAAGAGCTGGAGAAACTGCAGCATCTAATCCAGCGGAGATCTTGTGCGATTAATCACTCCGCTCGGGAAAAACCTCCTGTAGTCAAATGCTCAGAAAAGGTAAGACCTTCTACAAGAGTAATCAAAAGGATGTGTGTGTGTGTGTGTGTGGTATGTGTGTGTGTTTGTGTGGTGTGTGTGTGTATGTGTGTGTGTGTGGTGTATGTGTGTGTGTGTGTGTTTGTGTGGTGTGTGTGTGTGTGTGTGTGTTATAAACCTTTTTGATTTGTTGCTTTCGGGGGACTGAAAGCAGGGTCCAGTGCATGTTCTGACACTAGTTCTGTGCACATCTACACGGTGTCTCCTAATTGCATCTGTCACTGTGTGTGTATTAAAAGTTGAGCATGATTTCTGATAGACTAAAGTCACATGCTTCTATTTAAGTCCTGATCACTATCAGTGTCTTACTACTATCAACTATATTTAAATTGTTCTTTCTTTTTAATCTCAAGCTTTAGAGCTGTAGAAGTCCTAAAGGTTTCTGTGACAGTAGCATTATCTACAGAACAGGTAAAAGAGAATGAAGCTGGAACAGCCATTAGCTCAGAATATGTGATTTCAGATTTGGTCAGTATCAACACTACGCTATCTGTTATAAGCAGAATGAGTTGTTGAGAAAGACAGTGCAAGCCCATTTATGTTTAATTATGTTCTTATTTCTCAGGAGAGATAAGTCACTGGATTGTTCATTTTTATTGTGAAGAAGAATCACAAAATGTATAAACGGCATAAAGTGTTAAGTAGAGAGTCATGTCAACACTAAGAGTTTACTCAGTTGCTTCGTTCACACTGGGAAGGCAAGCGAGACATTGGTGAGGTGGGGGAACAGTTAGGAGACACCATTGCCTCTTCAGCTCCTCTGCAGTTTTCAAGTGTCATGTTATCTGTCATAGACAAAGAATTCATTTTGTATAGTTCAAAAAGTTAGGGCATTCAAAATGCTTTACAGCACCAATAGTAAGCTGCAGGCATGGTGGCCAGCTGTGGTAAGCACATGTGTTGGATGAGTGTGTGAGACCGTTGTGAGCATGGGGACCTGGGGAGCACATGGCCCACAGAAAAGTCCATATTTTAAGGACTTTGCTGGCAGACAACAAAGGCCTCTTTGAAGCTGGCTTTGGTACTTACTGTGGCTGTCAGCTTCCTGCCTGCGGTAAGCTGTTAGGCACAGTTTCTTGGAATCAGAAAAAGGGACACTTATGGTTCGTGACCTTCATTATCACAGCCCCACGAATAAGGAAGATTTCATGCTTTTACTTGTCTTTGCCGGGAGTGTTTCCCATTTAACTACACCCACTGTGGTCCCCTGAGTTGGGGACAGCACAAGCACAAGACTTTGGCATTGGAAACCTCACATAAGTCCCGGCTTCTTGCATCAGCGTATGATACAATGCGCAGGCCTGATTCCTCATGTGCACCTTATACAGATTGGATGAGGCGATCAACAGAAGAATCCTTTAGCAGTGTCTAGTTCCCACCTAGAAATGGTTTCTTTCTTTCTTTGCTTGCTGGTTTAAAGAATCTCTGATCTGTGTAGACAATTCAGTTCAGCAGATGCATCCTGTCTGCTGTGAACGAGGCATGTACTATAGAGATTAGCTCCTGGCCCACTGTGGGGACTTACATCTGTAATCCCAGTACTATGGGAGAGGCAAGAGGATTGCCACAAATTTAAGGCCAACTTGCCTGCCAAGCAAGGGCAGCCAAGGCTGTATAGTGAAGCCTGTCTCGAGATAAGAAGAAAAGGAGGTCTTGACATGATGTTGTGCTTTGAGCACTGTGCGTGTTGCTTGTCAGTGTGTTGAGAACAATAGAATGGAGAAAGGGGGTGAATTAGCATATATTATAGTAATACTCACATAAGTATTACATGCTATTACATTTGAGATACATTTATAGAGAAGTGTAGAATCCCTGCTCAAGCAGACCAGCCAGGAAACGTTGAGGGAGCATACCAGGTACTGAACACAAAATGACAGGCACGTCCTGTGCCTCTCACACAGGAGAGAGTACATGAAAAGCATCATGCAGATTTGAGGGGTTTGTTACCATTGAGCCACAACCCTGACTGCTAAATAACTTTAAGATCTCATTTATATTAAGTGCCACTGAAGAGTATACAGGATCAATTCAGAACACTTGGAGTGTTATATACATCTGAATTACATGAAGAACTTTGTAGAAAGCGACATTGAAGCTGAGGCGTAGACAGTAATGAAACAGACTTGAATCTTCATTCACTGCACTCCTTTCCTAGGATCTGTGCAGACTACATTCAGTAAGGTGCTTTAAATGGTAGAGTTAGCACACAAGTTCCCCCTGTGGTTTTTAAGCCTGGATTATCTTGAAATCCTGATCTGCTCTTGTCGTGTAAAGCATCTTGCCCTCACTGTGGCCATGACACCCAGGCTTGCCCAGCATGCTTTAACTGTGCCTTATTTTCCTAAGAGGAGGCTCCCTCACACACTGTTAGCATTTATTGAGTCTTTACTGGTATTACATACACTCAGTGAATATCAAATATTATAAGCCAAGATTCTTTCCAATTGTAGTTATTTTTCTCTTGCTGTGTCCAAGCACCGTGGCCAAGGCATCTTACTGAAAGCAGAGTGTTTAGTTAGGCTTATGGCTTCAGAGTTAGGGTAGCATCTGTGATGGCAGAGCAAAGGTGTGGCAGCAGGAAGAGCTGAGAGTCCCCCTTTGGATCCACAAGCAGGAGGCAGAGAGCACACTGGGAAAGGAGTCTTTTGAGATTTCAAAGCTTGCCCCTCTCTTCTAACAAGGCCACACCTCCCAATTCTTTCCAAACAGTTCCACTAACTTGGGACCAAATATTCCAACATAGGAGCCTATGGGGCCATACTCATTCAGACCACCACGCTAGGATAGCAGTTTATCAGCTTTTCTCTGTTTAGTTCACTGACATTAACATGCTATACACATTACCATCTCCTTTTCATGATGGCCATGAAGACTGCATCTTTAGGATCATACTGCGATCGTAGATAAATCCCTTAAGATGTTGCAAGTAGTTGCTGAGTCAGTGTCCACCCCAATCATTGATACTTGGACCATTGCACAGAAAGCTCTCTGTGGGTTGAAGCTGGGACAACTGGGGCCTGTACCTGAGAAGCTGACCTTAATGGTCAGTCGTAGAAAACAGGTACACACATACCTCTGGACTCTTAGTTGGCAGAGAGTTATTAAGTAATGACTGAAAACTTACCATGTATCAGAATTATGTGGAAGCTTGACAAAATGCCCTATACTATGCTCCCAAAGATTCCAGCATGGACCCTCAACTTCATGCATATAACAGGTTTCTGTGTGCTGCTGATCTCCTAGTCTAGAGGTTATAGTTTAGGTACCATGTGTAATAGGCACAGCTAAGGACATGAGGTATGGAAGCAGCTGATGAGGTCTGCACAGGTTGTATTCTTGGCAGCCGTGTACCTTCCTGAGAACCTAGAGCTAGGGAGTCTGCACTGCCAGCGCTTTCGTCTGCTCTCATGGCATGCTCTCGGGAGTTCTTTAATTACACTAGAGAACGTCTGTTCTTCTGTCTGTTAGCCTGGTTCAGTCACCAGCAGGATTGTGACAACCATGCAGTCATAATTATAACACATGGTGTTGTTCGTCTCTGTAATGTGTTGTTTCAGGGTGACTCCTGCACGGACGTTCACCTGATCACAAGAGAAAGGGATGAACTTCAGCGCATGCTGGAGAGATTCGAGAAATACATGGAGGACATACAGTCCAACGTGAAGCTGCTGACGGCGGAAAGGGACAAGCTGAATGTCCTGTATAAGGAAGTAAGACGTTGCTTCTAATTAACCCAGCAGAGCATTAGAAACCGTTACTATAACAGAACCTCCGGGTCCTGCAGTATTGACTGGCATTGTGTGACTGACAGCCACACCCTGAACTCAAAATGACAGTTCTCTCTCCTTTTTTTTTTTTTGTTGTGTTTGTCCCCTCTTTTCTAGCTTGTCAGTGTGGCAGCTCATTTAAAGATTGTCTTTCTAAATTAGCTGAACAGACTTTAACTGTCTCTGAGCCAAAATTGTCCTTGGATTTAGACATGCTACCACCTGTCTGGATCCCAGAGATAAAACGGCCGTGCACCTCCTATTTGCAGTCTTGCCTGTTAGCCTCCAAGTTAGAGTGCCTGCTGCACAGGCACTGAGGACCTGAGGTCAAGTCCTGAACTCGGTGGTTCTCACCTGTGACCTTAGCACTCATGGGGTCAAGACCGGTGGATCCCCAGAGCATCCTGTGAGCCCAGTGTAGCCAGTCAGTGGGAGATGGTACTGCATACATGCTCTCAAGGGTTAGTTTCTGGTGAAAAT
This sequence comes from Mus caroli, assembly GCF_978045245.1. Taxonomy (NCBI): domain Eukaryota; kingdom Metazoa; phylum Chordata; class Mammalia; order Rodentia; family Muridae; genus Mus; species Mus caroli. The sequence continues at coordinate 79,215,830 of NW_028227259.1, forward strand.
CTGCTCTGGGGAGGCCAGCAGCCTGGCCCTGTTACAGAGCCTGACTTAGCAGCAGTGAGTTGGCTGACCAGATCCTGGAGTCTAGCTGCTTTGCTCCACACCCGCCTCCCATGAAGCCCCTTACTATTTTGACAGGAGGAAGACATAGAAGTTAAAAGAGACATTTTTACTTCTGTGAGCTTTTCCAGGACTTGGCAGTGCAGTAATTAAATGGATCCACTTCTGGCGTTTCCCCACAGCAGACTTAGCTCTCAGCTTTCTTGAGGCTGCCTAGTTAATTCTCCAGCAAGCTGCCTCTAGTTTCCAGTGTGCTGTGGCCTCAGCCTCTCTCTGTCTTATTGTCACTGGGACTTTAGTATTTAATTTTAATCCTGCTACTCTTATTTTATTGGGATTTGGGAAGAAATGGAAAGTAGCATGCATTTAATATATCCCTACCCCAACCCCTTTAAAAATGGAATATATCCTAAGTATCTTTATATCTTTTAATTCTCTAAGGCAAAGGAAGAGTTGTCTACACTAAGGAAGGAGTCCACTAATTCGACATCCCCCAACCATCTTGTTAGTTGTGTAGAAAAGGAGAAAGAACGCGCGTTATCTGAGTTGAGAAGAATTACAGCAGAAAAGGAAGCTCTGAGAGAAAAGTTGAAAGTAAGTAATACAGGTTACAGCTTTCTGGAGTGTGAGTTATTAAGTATTGGGGGAAGTTAAAGTAGCACGCACTCGTTAGACCCACCCCACCGCCTCCGTTCATGACGGCGCTCTCCTGTGAGGTTACTGCACAGCGCAGCGCAGCCCAGCATAGCACAGAACAGCCTAGATAGCATTACACAGCACAGCAGCATGCCAGCCCAGACTGAACTACCTTTCTTGAGTGTGGTAGGCACTAAGAATACTCCACCATTGATAAAGTGTTGTCCATAGCTGTTTTTGCATGGTGGCCGAGTTGGGAAGACACATTTGGCCTCCCAAACCCAAGACATTCCTTATTGGTCCTTACAGCCACACCCTGAACTCAGGATTGTTTTAGTTCAAGTGTGACATCCTTTTCTTCTTTATTTAATGACTTTATGGATATTTTTCACCTAGCATACAACTTACCTATTTAATGAGGGGGCAGTACAGTGGCTTTTGCTATTCTTTTTCTCCCTGACTTTTATAATTGTCACCATAATTTATTTTAGAAAACCTCCTCCCAGCAGTAAGGATCCTCGTGTCCACTATAATAGTTCCAGTCCCCCAGGCCTCCTTAGCTGAAGGCATCACTTATTCAGCTTCTGCCTCTGTGAGTTGGCCTTCTCTGGACAGTTCATATGAACTGAATCATTAAATATGTGGGTTTTTTTTTCCTTTTATGGGCCGGGGATTGACCCTACCACAGAGTTAGGTCCCCAACCCACACATGTGTTTAATGTTTTTTTGGTTTTTTGTGTTTTTTGGTTTTTTGAGACAGGGTTTCTCTGTATAGCCCTGGCTGTCCTGGAACTCGCTCTGTAGACCAGGCTGGCCTGGAACTCAGAAATCTGCCTGCCTCCTGAGTGCTGGGATTAAAGGTGTGCACCACCACGCCGGGCTATGTGTTTAATGTTTGGTGGGTCTTGGCATGATAGCCATGAGAGTGCTTGTATGAGTATTTGTGTGATGTTTTCAATTCTCTTAGGTAGGTTATCAGTTTTACAATTGTTCCCGAATAAATGTGTTAATATACCAAGGCATTATTTCATAGTACATCCACATGGTAAGTTCTGAGTGAACTTACTGGAGAAGCCATGGTTACTTCCAGTTAATACTATGAAATCAATGCCTTAAAATTAGCCACTAAAATTTCAAACAAAAATATGCCTTTTAAGCATAATCTTTATATTACAAATTTTCAGTTAAAAGTTTTACAACCGAAGGCAGTATAAGAATTTTTTAATTGAAGTCTTTTGGGATGTTTCCTTCTAGAGATTAAAAAAAAAAAAAAAAAAAAGTTAAAATTCCCAGCGAGAAAGCTCTGTGCAGTATGGCATCCTTTAGCACAGGCTTCTTGCTTACCCTTTCCATCTCTGCTGTAATGACCACAAATGTGAAATTAGAATTGTAAACCTGCAGTAGTACTAAAAACTCAGAACACTGCCTGCAGATTATCAGAACCCTCTGGGCTGTAAGAGGCAGACTGGGAATTTCCAAGAGACCTTTTCTTTAGAAAACAGACTTAGTCATGTGACTCCTCAGCCTTCTGCACTGTTTCCTCTTGGTCCCCTGGCCACCCTGCTTTCGAGCAGCCATTATGACTAAACTCTCTGAAAGCTCTGAGTCACAGCTGTCAGCCAAGGCCTGCCAGTGCTGCCTCCTGAACAACATGAGGGTTCTGTTCCAAGTGTGAGACGAACCGTCACAGTAGATCGTTTCTGTTTAGATGAGAGCCCTGAGTTATGCTGACTTTAAATACTCGTGCAGCCTCGCTCGCCTGTGATCCAGTCTCCTAGAGCTTCTTTCCATCCAGTTGTTCACACCTGTCTCTCCTGACCCCTCCTGTGGTGGTCGTTATGCTCGCGCGTGCACCATTACTGTGGGACCCTTTGGGCCCTGCTTTAGACTCTTTCTAGCAGTTATTTGCCTGTTTACAAGATCATTGGTGATCATCCCTGGCCTATTTTACTGTCTGTCATCTTTTCTCTATGCTCATTTTTGCTATTTCTCACTCCTCTTTCTCAAGGCTTCTGGCTGAAGGGACTTTTCTTGCCAGCAGTCTTCTTCTCCACCTCTTCAAATGCTCTTCTCTCATTGGTCCTTTAATGCTGGTTATTGAGTGCCAGGCTCTAGATTCCATTTGACGTATAGAAACAGAGCTCCTTGCCTAGGGAAATATTCACTTATCTATAGTTATTTCCCTATATGCTCTCATGCATGCAGACAATGGAACATGATCATATGTGCTCCTCTTAAGCCCTCCCAGCTCCCTTCATGTTCTAGTTTCTTGTGGGGCCATCCCGGGGGCATAGGAATCCTGTCAACAACCATATCCTTAAAAGAAAATGATTCTCCCTCCTCAAACTGTCAGTAGCCGGCATCTCCTCAGTAAATGGTGTGCCTGGAGATCATCTACCACATCTATGCAAGAATTCCGACTGGCTTGCGCTTGTGAAGGTCTTGTGCACATACCCAGCAGCTATTGAGTTCATGAGTGTGAAGGTCATGCCACCACAGCAGCCTTCCCATTTCCAGCCCCACATCCTTCCTGCCTCCCCTTCTGTGATGTTTCCTTATCCGAGGCTGGGGAGGGCAAGTCCATCTCAATGTCCAGTGTAAGGCTCTTCTTTGCAGCCTTTAAGGAGCTGTGTGTCTTTCCACTGACTGCTGTCCACTGCAAGGAAGAAGTTTCTCTGACCCAGCCCAGGTCTATAGGTACAAATATACACATTTGGAGGCACTTCAACAACATGACCATTTAGATCAGAACGACAGGTTCTTCCCTGTAGACTGTGACCTCAGTAGTCTTGGGCCTTCAATCAGGCTTACAATATCAGACTCCCTTCTGTGGAGCACCCCTCAAGTCTGATCAGAAAGCAGTTACCCCATTACAGTTGGCGGCACATCTTACCTAGGTGAACGTTGTTGCACGCAGGGTCCCTGGCTGGGCACAGCTCCTGATGTCCTTCCTTCAGCAGCCCGCAGGGCCCTTCCCAGTACTAATTGTTCCTGAGACAAGGTCTCCTGTAGCTCTGGCTGACGTACATGTACTTTATAACTGAGGATACCGTGAAACTCCTGACCTTCTGCCTTTATGGTTTCTTGTTTAAGGTCTGTCTTTTTTACAAGGCTTTATATAAGCTATGATGTCAGAGACTTTACTGATGGCTGTGCCCTAACACCTTGCTTGGTGCTTTTACAGAGCATATATCAGCACCGTTTAAGTGATTTAATTAACATAGTAGTCATCTCTTTAACCAGATGTATAATCTAAATATCAAATACAGTTTAAAAATGAATAGCATGAATGAGTATGCACCTTTACTAGAAAAACTCAGTGACCATTACATTATGTGTTCTTGACTTGGCAGCAATTGAGACTGAGGTAATAAACGAGAGAACCAGCCTTCATTTATATCCTGACCAGCTAGTTTTTAAGATTGGACCCGTGCTGTTCTGTTGCCTATGTTTAGCCTGTTTTCCTTACATCTCAATTATAGCTCAGCAATAGAGCACTAACCTAGCATGAGGCTCTCGGATCAGTCAGCAGCTTTGTAACAGAATTAATGGGGTGTGTGTGTGTGTGTGTGTGTGTGTGTGTGTGTGTGTGTGTGTAGCCTGTTAACCAGGTTCAATCTACATAAGTCTTTATAATTGAGTCCACTCCCATTTTATCTTCTGCATGACACACAAAGATAGGCAATAAAACTTTTCTAACTGAAAGAATGCTTTTATAAAATGTCTGATCATTCTATAACACTCATAGCTTCTATGAAATAGGAAACATAGCTCTGCAAATCTGCATTATTTAATACAAATGAACATTTTCTATAAAATTCTCTTTCAGAACATCCAAGAAAGGAATGCTGTTGGAAAATCAGACTTAGAGAAAACTATTGAACATTTGACATATATTAATCACCAGGTAATGGATCAGGGCTTATGAATGACTCTGCCGGTTATTATGCTTTTGGTATGCTGTATGTTTCTGAAAACTTAGTATGCAGAGAAGAGGAGTGCCAGCTGTGAGGCCTGTCATGTGGTTCAAATCCCACTTCCCTGCTAGGCCAGGTTCTCCGCTCTTATCTTTCAGCTTTTCATTTTTGACATAGGAGGAGTGTTTCTGTTTCTTGGGATTTCTGTGAAAATGTAACAACACACAGGCCACATGTAAGAGAGTCCTGGAATGTTACAGGTTTCAGAAGCGGCAAGCTGTGATTATTGTGGTTTGGTCTTAGACGAGTAATTATGTAATTCATACAGACTAAAGAGTGAAGCTCACTGGCTGGCCTGCAGTATCTGTAGGAGATTGCTTCCAGGACTTCTTCAGATACCTAAGTCTGAAGAACTTCCAAGTTTATGTATAAAAATGTGTAAAAATGGCATAATATTGAATATAACCTATATATTCTCCCATAGCCTTTAAATTACATTTAGGTTTCTTACAGGACTGTGTATGATTTCATAATACCTTATACAATGTAAATGTTGCATAAACAGTGGTTATACTGTGTTTAGGAAATAATGACAAGAAAAAAATCTGTATGTTCAATACAGATGCAACTATTCTAGACTCACTACGTAGTATATATTTTCTATAGTTGGCTACTCTGAAATTCTAGATTTTATGCAGAAACAAAGAGCCAAAAGTCATATAGAAGTTTAAAGAACATGATAGTGGATTTTAGGGCCATTATAGTTAAGGTAAGGACTAATAAAGACCGATGAAACCAAATATAACAAATATACATAAAAGGAGCTTAATATACACAGAAGCCTGGATCAGTGAGTGAGGAATGATTATTTAGTAATTCTTTCCTGGACAAATGGCTACATAGATGAAGATGCAAAGAATAAAAAGTTGTTTCCTGCCTCAAATAGACCATAACCAGAAATCATGTTAAGATTATTTAGACATAGCTACTCAGGGCTGAAGCAGGAGGATCACACAATGTATGCTGCCAGTTTAAGCAGTAGCCAGGCCTGCTAGACCATAGCTGCAGCAGCTGCTGAGTTCTCGGTGGCTGAACATTGGGAAATGGTTCCCAAGCCGTGAGTAGGGATGCACCTCTTCCTCCTCAAAGCCCAGCCTTTCACAGAGGCTTCTACTTGTTCTGGTCATGCCCTTGAACGGAGGTGAGCACAGCCTTGCAAAGCTCTCCAGGCTTCTAGCTTGTTACAGAGTGTCGCTAGCTTCCTCAGCAGCCAGTCCTTTGTTGGCCTCACTTGCGTTTATCTTCTGGCTAAACTGCACATTTTTCAAACTCTCTGCTCTGGTGTTCGCTCCCAGTTCTCACCATAAACCAGGCTAAAGGCTATGAGAAATAACCACGCCGCAGCCACAGCGTGTGTGCAGCGTGTGTGCTTGACTGCCTTAAAGTTTCCTCTCCCAGGTTAATTAGTCCGTCACCTTTTATCTCAGGTTTGTGACATAGTCACAAGTCTCAGAGAATGGACAGAGCTTACATGTTTTGCTGTACAATGGTTTTAGTCCTTTTTCAGAGTCTTTGTTCCCATGTAAGCCTATGAACCTGGCCTTTAGTCATCCACATTCCTGTTAGCATTCTGGTCTTCCCTTCTCCCATTTAGTTGCCTAAGCAGCTCTGTGTTATAGCATTCTAGTTTCAGATCCCTTCCACAAGCCAGTCCTGAGGTTTCTGAGCTCTGTGGCCAGGGAGTCTCCACAGTCCACATTCCTTTTGCTGGTTTTCAGTGTTTGTCACCTTTTATGAGCCAGGCAACTTATGGAAAGGTTTACTTGGGCTTATGGTTTCAAGGGTTTACTCCATTGCTTGGTTCTAAAGCAAAGCAGACCTTTGTGGTGGAGAGGGTCCAGTAGACTAGTGCTGCTCACACAGCATCCAGAAAGCAGAGAAGATGAGAAGAGGCAGGGGCCACGATGTGTCTCCTCAGGCCATTCCCCAGCAACCGCCTTGCTTCTACTAGGTCCTGCTTCCTAAAGAGTCCACCACGTCCCCAAACTGTGGTAACCATGGTTATTACCTCAGTCTGTCTTGGACATTGCATGTTCGAACCACAGCTGGATGGTCATGGCAACTGCATGACCAGCTGTCCATTTCTAGGTAGTTGTTGTGTATGACAGGTTAGCACGTGATGGTTCCTAGACCAGATGCACTCCCTGCTCTGTAAGTTGGGTTAGTAAAGACACGAGTGACTTAGTTGTTCATGCTTCTGTATTGTCTGCATCTGCTGTTGTGTGTCACTGGATTGGTGGTGACAGATGGGAGGTCCCACAGAGCCTACACTATTTATTTGAACCAATATGTGATCATCAGTCATACAGTGGATTATCAATCATACATCTGCTCAATAGAAATCAATACAATTTCTATTGAGCAGAAATACATGTAGAAATACATGTACTAACTTGAGCGGTGTGACTGGTACAGACGCAGATTGTACCAAATCACTAAGTTACTGAAGAAGGCACACGGTGTGATTCTACTCTTGTAAAATTCAAACCCAAGCGAGACTGAGCAGTGCGAGGCTTGGGACGTGATGCTACTGTGATGCAGTGAAGGACAGCAAGATGCTTGGTGCCCTGGAGCATACCTGCAGAGTCAGCATTTCACAGATTTATAATTTAGTGAAATCTTAACACACTTCAAGTCTTATGCTCCCGGGCAGAAAAGCACTGTGATCTTTATGAAGTCAGGTCTTGCTCCATGCGGTCGGGGAAAACTTTCACTTTGTTTCTCCATAAATCTTGACTGTGTTGTGGTTACATTCCTTTCACCTCCCAGTTTTATTTAATTGCTGTCTTTTTACTGCAGGTTTCCAGGTTTTCTGGTGGGTAAGGGTAGGAGTGGGGGTTAGGGGGAGAATATATTGGTTCTAAAACCTGGAAATGAACAATGGAGGGTTTTGTGGGTTTGTGTGAGTTTTAGGACGTTCCTCTGACTTTTCATCCTGCCTGTAGTTTGGCTTCCTGTCTCACTGCTGTTGTGGATTTCCTGGTCTTAGTTTTGTTTGCGTGTTTTCTCTCATTGTAGTGACAGTGAGGAAGGGCAAACGGAGGCACCCACGCTGACATGTTGGTCCTAAGAGTACAGATGACAGTTACTGTTTAATATAGCTCCATAGTTATCTTCTAGAAATATTATTAAAGAATAGCTATGAAAAATAAGATATTATCACATATGCTTATTAATTTTTAAATTCAAATTATAGCTTGAAAATGAAAAATATGAATTGCAATCTGAAATGTTAATGATGAAAGAAACAATGGAGTCATTAGAGAACAAATCAAAACTCCAAGCTCAAAAGCTTAGCCATGTGACTGGTGACTCATCTCATCAGAAAACAGAGATGAACTCCCTTAGGTAAGTCCATTCAAGCTTTCTTTCATTATTTTACTCTGTGACATGCTTCTTCTGGGTATGCAAGGTTCAATGGTGTTTTGCTTTGTGTCTTTGAACAGTGTTTTTCCAAGGTGGCCTCATGGTACAGTCCCCTAGGAGCTTTTACAAAGGATTAGGGATGTCTTTAGGCTCTCGGATTTACTGAGTGAATCTGGAGAGGTCTTGTAGTCATAGTTTTGAAACTTTCACAAGTTGGCATGATCATCAAAGAGTTGTCTGCCCTATCTGCTGTTAAAGTTCACTCTAGTATATAATTAAGATGCTGCACTCTATAGGGAAGGCCTGCACGGATCTTAGAACTTCTGCCATGTGGACCATTTCCATCTTCTTCTCACCTCTTTTAAAATAATATAAAATAAAAATGTTATATCTCCTATTTTTAACCCTTTCTAATTTAGAAAAAGAAAAATTAACCAAGGGGGTAGGAAGCAGACTGTGCTAGAACATAGAACATAGATTTGAAGTCTCAGAGACGGATGATAAGCAGAGGAGATCGCAGGTCAGGACTGAGATGGTAGCTGCAAACCTTGAGGGCAAAGGCAAACTTAAGAAATGTTTCTTTCATAAAATCAAAAGGTGACTTACATGGGAATAAAAGAGCAGTACACTAATGCATAAAGTAACATTGGAATATTGGCCATTTAGTTAGCCATTTGTCAGTTTCAAGGACAGCCAATTGAAGGAAATAAAAGCTAACAGTGTCCCACATCACCCCCACCCCAATTGCATAGCTGTCATGGGCAAGAGAGATAACTTAAGGTTAGCATGAACCCTCTATCTGAAAAGTCAGAGGGAATCTATTGCTCTAAATTACATTTGCCATAAAAATTAGGAAGAAAGCCAGGCAGTGGTGGCACACGTCTTTAATCCCAGCACTCTGCAGGTAGAGGCAAATGGATTTCTGAGTTCGAGGCCAGCCTAGTCTACAAAGTGAGTTCCAGGACAGCCAGGGCTACAGAGAAACTCTGGAAAAAACAAAAGCAAAAAAAAACAACAAAAAACAAAAATTTGGAAGAAATCTTTGAATGTCAACAAAATCTTTATGCAACTTAGTCATGAACTAGTAACACATTGCAATCAGGAAGGATGGCAGTGATAATGATTTTTTTTAATAGATTGATAAGTTACAGTTGAAGGGTTATTGAGCAGTAGATTGGCGGCTGTAGAAAACTGACTTGGTAAAATAACAGCTTCACACACACAATATGTACTCACTGATAAGTGGATATTAGCCCAGAAACTTAGGATACCCAAGATATAAGATACAATTTGCTAAACGCATGAAACTCAAGAAGAACAAAGACCAAAGTGTGGACACTTAGCCCCTTCTTAGAAATGGGAACAAAACACCCATGGAAGGAGTTACAGAGACAAAATTTGGAGCTGTGACGAAAGGAAGGACCATCTAGAGACTGCCATATCCAGGGATCCATCCCATAATCAGCTTCTAAACGCTGACACCATTGCATACACTAGCAAGATTTTGCTGAAAGGACCCAAATATAGCTGTCTCTTGTGAGACGATGCCGGGGCCTAGCAAACACAGAAGTGGATGCTCGCAGTCAGCTATTGGATAGATCACAGGGCCCCCAATGGAGGAGCTAGAGAAAGTACCCAAGGAGCTAAAGGGAACTGCAACCCTATAGGTGGAACAACAATATGAACTAACCAGTAGCTCTTGTCTCTAGCTGCATATGTATCAAAAGATGGCCTAGTTGGCCATCACTGGAAAGAGAGGCCCATTGGACTTGCACACTTTATATGCCCAGTACAGGGGAACGCCAGGGCCAAAAAGGGGGAGTGGGTAGGTAGGGGAGTGTGGGGGGCTGGGTATGGGGGACTTTTGGGATAGCATTGGAAATGTAAACAAGGAAAATACCTAATAAAAAATTAAAAAAACAAAAAAAACAGGTTCAAGAGTTTCACCTACAATTCAGAAGGGCAAAGAAATGATGAGCATAAAAGACACAGACTCCAAATACAAAAGCCAGGAGTCACAGACCTACAGTATAAGAAACCCCGACCACGTGACAGAAGTAATCAGGAAGAGGAAGGCTGAGGGAGAGACTCGGGGGCTCTAGGGTTACCAACAACCTTTTCTCCCTCAATGCCTTACTACCATCTTTATCAGGAAGGCTTTACAAAAGTTCAGAGACAGCTCTATCCTTCCTGCTTCCTCTCTCTGCAGGTATTCTATGGAGGAGGGCAGAGTGAGCCTGCCCCTCATCTGGTATGTCCTCAGCTCCAAAGTCCAGGCAGAGACAGTGCTACATCTTCATCTGCAGAATTGCTAGTCCACCCGCTTTGCTTTTGTATCCAGCTGACCAGAGCTGCCATTTTCCTTTTCCTTCAGATCAGAACCATACCACCAGTTTCTTTTCCTTACAGAAGACTCTGGGTGACAGAGCAGCCAGTGTCCTCTTGTGGATGCCATAGTCTGGTTTGGTTTTGTTCTGATACCAATACCATTTTCTCTTATGAGTTCAGCCTGTTTTTGCCTTCAGCTATTGCCATTCAGTCACTGTGCAGTAGGAGAGGGTTATGAGAATTGTTCCCTCTATCGTGTGTATTGCAGATCAGAATTCTGCTTTCCACTCACCAAATCTCTCTTTTCCTCTCTCCCTCGATCCCCCTCTCTCCCTCTCCTCAGCCTCTACCCCTCTCTCTCCCTCTACCCACCCCTCTCTGTGTTTTGGGAAGGGGAGAGGGGATGAAAGGGGGGAGGCCTATCTCCAAGTCTAGTATGTCTTCAATATTCAGTTGATAAACATTGATAAAAATTTGAGTTCAATCTATCAGGCCTAAATTCGGCACTAAACTCAGTACAGAGCACAGCACAGCCCTTTGCAGAAGCAGAACGTTGTCCAAGCCTCGTGCCCTTTTCAGTGTGGCTCACAGAGCTCTGTTACTCTAAGACATGAAGTTTCATCCATGAATCTGATTCTCAGAGAGAGGAGATGTCTGCTCCTTTCATGGTCATGGACCATCTTCTTTTTGCCTTCCTGTATTAGGCATTTTTTCCCACCCGATATCCATGTGTTCAGCCAGGCCTTCTGGATCAGACAGAACCTCTAATTGTACAAATCGCTGGTCTCTGGTCTGGCCTCTTGGTGTAGCATCTGAAGACAGTATGAAAATAGCCATTTTGAAAATGGTAATGACTCTTGCCTCTCTTGAGCTACAACATTTAATGAGGTCCAGCAGTTATCAGCCTAACCCAAACCTTCAAGGATAAGAAGGAAAGGCCTGTGTGCGGGGATGATGGGTCTGGACGCCTCTGCGTGCTAGCTAGTCTCTAGAACTGGGGCAGCAAACTTCAGCCCTGGGCCATGCAGTTTTCACTGCGCCTTTAACCTGGCTTCTGAAGGGCGAAAGCCATTGTAGGCAGTGTGCAAGTGAGAGAGGGTGACGGTTCTGTTTCATCACAGTTTTATTTATGGATGCAAAAATTTGGATTCCATTTAATTTTTATGTCATAAAATGTTTTCCTGTGGAAATATTTTTTTCACTCACTTAAACATAAAAGCTCTCTGCAGCTAGAAAGAAATAAGCAATCAGTGATGGTTTGTCAGCCTGTGCTCAAGGATGAGCTGCTTCCAGCCCAGTTAGACAACTCCCTTTTCTCAGTCACCCCATGGCAGGCATCTGCATCTCTGTCATTGCTGTCGATGCACCTCTAACAGGGCTGTCACCGTGTTTGCAGTCACTGTAACCTTTATGTGAGTTTTTACTATTGCCCAGACTTGGCCTCAAATCTCTCTGCTCAAGTAAGTGGTCTTTCCTGTTTAACATCTGGAATCCTGTGTAGCATAGCCCTGAGTCTTCATTACATCAGTTAAAGCCAAGAGCATTACATGTTTATCTAGGATGACAACATGCAATAGCAGTTTCCTGCAAATGGCCATGAACTCTCCATGGGTCTGTGATTATGCCATAGATGGCAGTTACTTGGGATTTGTTTGGATATATTCAGAAACATACATATATATTAATAATGTTAGGAGCTAAAGAGATAGCTTATCAGTTAAGAGCACTGTCTGCTCTTCCAGAGGTCCTGAGTTCAGTCCCCAGCAACCACGTGGTGGCTCACAACCATCTGTAGTATGATCTGATGACCCCTTCTGGCATGCAGGTATACATTCAGATAGACCACTCATATACATAAAGTAAGCAAATCTTTAAGATGTTAGATATATTCAGAAATGTTTGATGTATCCAGATATATGCAACTAGTTTCCCTTGAGAACTGTTTGCTAAGGAATCAGAAATCATTTTAGATAAAGAAATGAAAATTCATGGACTGCCTGAAACTGTTTTGGGGGTGGGATACCTAAACTGTTTAGCGTGTATCCCTACCGTATTTTCTTAGCAATAAGAACATGAATGCTCCCATGAAATGACAATGTCTGAGCTTGTGGAGCTAATGTTGAAATCATCCCTATCACTCTTCCTTTTCCTGGTGCACCATGTGACGTCATTCCTAGTCTTCATAGTCAGTAGTGGGCATGGACCATGGGCTCATAGAAGAAGCTCCAAGAAAGCCCATCAATAGCTTTCCCCTAACAGGTCATCGAATTTCCAAACTTATCTCTCTCGGGTGGAACTTCATTTTAGAACATGAAACATTTATTATGAATGAAAGAACCTTTAAGAGATGTTTTTAAGATGTTTTAGATACACCCTGTAACGAAAGGAAATAATTCATTTTACCCCCCAAAATGAGAGTATGTGTAGCCATTGTAGTGTAATATGGCTGTGGACTTTGAGGCTGAGGGGGATTTGAGCCGGGCGTAGGTCAGTCAGATGAAGATGGAGACAGAATGAAGTTCAGTTTCACTTTTTTTCTTTTCTGGTGGGAAATCATTTCTTTCTTCTGTAACTTTTAAAGCTAAGAAACTGATCTCTTTTTTACTGAAGACTTGGTTTTCAAAGTTTCCTTCCAATTTAGAGACAGTAAAGTGGCAGCCCAGCCATGAGCCTCCCTCCCCGCTCCTGCTAGGAAGCCTCTGGGCAGCAGTACTCAGTCAGACTTTTCTGTTTCCCAAGCCCTCTCTACACTGGGATAGAAGAGGCAAAGCCTTTGTTAGGGCTTCCTTCCTGTCAGTCCAGATGTTGTCCTCTGTGCCTTCATCAGCCCCACCCCCAACAGCATATCACATCATTTATAAAACTACGTGCAAAGGAGACATAGCTCTGCCTAGAGTTTTAAGCAATGCCAGCCATTGCTTTTCAGTAAGTCCTATTAGTCATTCCATTTTCCTGTCCAGGTAGCACAGCAACTTGAGGGAGTTGAGTGACCTTTTTACATGGGTTACCCAAGACCATCAGAAAACACAGATATGTATATAGATATGCTTTTTCCCTGATAGTTTGTGATCCTGAACAAGCAAATTGTTTCACTAACTTGGGAACATAGTTGTAACAAAAGTCCTCCAGGGACATACATGAACTAAGGTGTGCACAGTCCCTTCCCCTTAGCTCTCCCTACACACCATGGCTCTAGGTTCCAGGAGCACCCACTTGGACTGCAGATGCTTTTCCGGAGTAAAATCACCTGAGCCTGGCCTCTTTCTGACTTGGTTTGGTTCCTTGTACAGTTCTAAGAAATCAGTCCAACTCTGCCTGCCTCTGTCTTCGTCTGCTCGCTGTGAGAACTCTATGTTAGTGTTTTGTTGTCAGAATGCCCCAGTATCCCTCAGAACTTATTTCTATAGGAATGCCCCACTTTAATCATTGTTTTGGGAACTAGACCTTGCTCAGTAGGCATTTCTGAGTCAAGCTCCCATTAGTATCTTCTTCAGTGTCTTATCCTCAAAGGAAACCCAAAGGAAGTTATTCCCAGCTAACTGAGGTGAGAGTGGCCTTTTCAGCCATTCAGACAGGGTAAATGCTTCCTGCACAGAGATAGAAGCATCCAGAAGCCTGTGACTGCGACAGCCAAGACATCTTGTGACAGCTTTCAGGATGCTACTGCTGAAAATGAGCAGTTACTTCCAGCTAGTAACAGACACTAGAGACAGGGTTTCCCATGGACGGCCTAAGTGGCCATGAGTCCTGCCCCTGGCTCCCTGAAACCAGCCTTTGTTGTTATCCCATCACACTGTAAGAAATGCCTGTCTTCCCATCACGTGACCTACTGTCACCTACCACTCAGAGAGCCAAAATAAGAAGCAAACTTCCAAGCTCACGTGGTCTGGACGGTGAGGACTTCTGGAGAGTCTGGAGTGCCAGGCATGCCATTAAAACAGGGCTGTGACTCTGCTCTCAGACGGAGATTTTGAGGAAAAGGGGGTTGATGTGAGGGAACTGAGGAGAACTTTAAAACTACCGAAAATCTTCTGGGAGAGAATATACGATTAATTTCATTTTTATACCATATCATTTTTAGGGAGATGAAAGCATTTTGGGAAAGAATGGTGGACAGCAGGAGTAATATTGTATAATAAAAGCTGTTGATTAGACTAGAAGAGCTTTATAATAAGAAATAAAAGGAACTTATAAGAAATCAAACTATTTTAAGAGCACTCATTTAACAAAGCTATGTCTGTGAGAGATAAAGAATGCCATGTGTTTTTGTCCACTGCTTTAGGATCGTCAATGAGCAGCTACAGCGCTCACTTGATGACTGTCAGCACCGGCTTTCCATAAAAAGAGGTGAACTTGAATCAGCCCAAGAGCAAATTAAAATGCTGGAGCAAAAACTAGGTGAGCCCTTTGAAATTTTTCTTTTGCTAACATAAATTGCCCTTACCTTACAAACACTCTTCTTCTCCATAGAGAATCTCAACCACAGGATGACGGTGCAGAGCGAAGAAACTCACGCAATGAAGAAGACCATTGGAGTGATGGACAAAGAAAAGGACTTTCTCCAGGAGACTGTGGATGAGAAGACAGAAAAGATCGCCAACCTGCAGGAAAGCCTCCTTAGTAAAGTAAGTATCTGCCCCATGTTCTTGGCTTCTCAGCAGGAGAGCCTGGTTAGTCTCCACGTGAAATACGCAGTTCTTACAGCCCTTGAGGAATTCCTGAGACCCACAGCTCTGCCTGTTGACGTAGCTAGATTTCCTCCTGTCCTAGTAATTGGAGTCTTTACATGGGATTTTATCTGTTCTTAGAATGCGATTTGGTCTCATTAAAGTACACTTGAAGGAAGCCACTTCAGCTCTTCGGTGGGTGGAGACATACCAAGATGTGATATTAGATGGGTATAGAACTGTGGTTTTTTAGAGTTTGCTTTTGTGTATAATTTATATAATTGAACTTACCTAAATGAGGTTGATTATGCAGACTTAGCAGAAGATAATTCTGGATGAGTGACTTAAAATCTTTCATGTTTCTGTAATTTCTCAGGAAAAAGTTATTGCCCAGTTGAAGGTCATAGTTGCAGAGTATGAAACGTCGCTTAAGTGAGTAACCAATGAGTGGTATTCCATGTCTGAGAAAGTTCCAGCAAACACGGCCTTCCTACTTAGCAGAGTCTGGAGCTCTGTGTCCCGTGGAGTTCCGGCTTTGCCTGGGGCATCCTTGCTTGCTTAGTTCTGCTCTGACCTGCTCCCTGCTGCTGTTGGCTCGCACTGCCGTTGCATTTTCCCGCTTGTGCTCCGTGCTTACATAGTCACCTGTTCAAGTCCTGCTGCCTCAACTTAGATTGCTTTAATGACCAGCTTTTGTGTTTGTTCTTCAACTAAACCTATCTTGAGTAATCTTAAAATTTTCACATTTTGTATCTAGTCTCCAGAAATATTTTAAGCTATCTAGAAAGAAAAGTCACTAATTATATTTATGCTACATGCCTTTATGTTTTATATAATAAAGGCAATGTAAACACTAAATATTTAATGTGGTTTTATATTGTATTTTCTAACACTTGAAGGTGTTATGTTTGCTTAACCTGTATAATAATATTTATTTTGTGGCTTTATTTGTATATAATGATTGATAGAACTCTACAGTCCCTGAGTATTTTCAGTCAGTGTCCATGGGCAGCATGTAGCCTCTCTTGCGCTCATGCACCTACTGAGACTGTGCAGTCTTACTTCACGTGAGCTTTCTATAGCTGTGACTACTACACCACTCTTTGACAGCCAGCTACAAGAAACTTTGACTACTCGAGACCGAGAGATAAACAGCCTCCGGCGCCAGCTTGATGCATCTCACAAGGAGCTTGATGATGTTGGGAAATCTAGAGAGATCTCTTTTAAGGAAAATAGAAGGTTACAAGATGACCTGGCCACAATGGCGAGAGAAAATCAGGTATGAAACCAGGCAGAGATTTTTCATGAACTTACTTTTTTGCTAAGTATTAAACTTCTAAATACATTCTTCAAAAATGCAACAATGTTGAATGTAAGCAGGGTAACTCCTTGAGGGAATGGTGTCTGTCGGCATCAGCAAAGGTAGTTCTCAGAACACAGCCAGCACAGCACAGCGGCCTGACAACGCAGCGCAGCGCAGCGCAGGACAGTCTTCTTTCCATCTGGAGTTGAACTTCCTTCCTAGGAGTTGGGTTGGTTTGTTTGCTTGCTTGTTTGTTTGTTTGTTTGTTTGGACCCAGGGTCACGTGTAGTCCCAGCTGGCCTTGAACTCCCTATGTAGCCAAAGGATGCTAATCCTGATCCTCTTCTGTCACCTCCCAAGGGTGGGAATGACAGGTGTGTTACCAGGCCTGATACTGTTTAGTCTTTGCTGCTAAGGAGCATGGCTTTTGTTGGGGTGGGGAGGACACAGCATCAGTCTTAGGCACGTCTTTTATGTAAAAGGACCATTACAGGTTTAACAACTTGTGCTTACTTCCATTCTCTTAGAGACGTATCTGTAAATCAATAACGATATTTTAAATAGCAGATGTTGTAAAGTTTTGTTTGTATTAGTTTATTACAGAATTATGCTATGGAGACTGATGATTTCTTTTATGTAATATAAAAATTGCTTTCAGTATTATTCAATGTCAACCATATTGTAGTTATATCAGCTTTCTAATACCAGCTAACTGGCCCTGATGTAAAATCAAATACAAGGTCAGAACTGTCATGGGAGTTTTTTGTCAAAGTTTGCTAAAAAGTCAAGATCTGGACTAGGGAGATGGCTCAGTGGGTAAGGGTGCTTGCTGTAAAATGAAGTAAGATATTCTGAGTTCAAATCCCCAGCACCTGTGTAAAAGGGCTGGCATGACTGCCTGTGACCCCAGAGTTGGGGTTATAGACTAGCAGATCATGGGAGCTTGTAGGTCAGTCAGCCTTGCTGAAATGGGGAGCGTCACTCTCAGTGAAAGGTCTGTCTCCGGAGAAAGGGGGAGGGAGACAGAGAGCCCCATATCTGGCATCCTCCTCTGCTCTGTGTCTCTGACATCAACTTGTACACCTATGTATATATGCGTTCACTGCACACTCAACAAGCGCGCACGCGCACACACACAAACACACACACACACACACACCCCAAGGCCAGCCATGAAAAAATGACACAGTAGAGGTTTTCCACACTTTTCTTGTTCAGTTCCAAAGGAGCTGTGTGCTCATGACTGCAGCCTGACCGGCTCTCTGCTCTGCTGTGTGCATGTGACTGCGACCTGACTGTCTCTCTGCTCTGCTGACTTCCAGGAGATCTCACTGGAGCTGGAAGCAGCAGTGCAAGAAAAAGAAGAGATGAAGAGCAGAGTCCATAAGTACATCACTGAGGTGTCGCGGTGGGAGAGCCTGATGGCCGCCAAGGTGAGAAACATTGTTTAGCTTGCACTTAAGACTGGCTTTCTAAGAACTCTCTTGTATCTTTAATTCTGCCTCCAGCCTTAAATGTTGCGCATTTGAGATTAGATATTAGATATTTGAGAGTAGGAGTCTTTCCTACTAAGTTTATATTTCTCCGTTTATCTTAGGATAACCTATATGCATGCTATGTTTCCTAAATTCAAGCAGCTTCCAGTGTTACCACTGTGTGTGTGTGTGTGTGTGTGTGTGAGAGAGAGAGAGAGAGAGAGAGAGAGAGAGACAGAGACAGAGACAGAGAGAGACAGAGAGAGTTTGTGATATAGATGTTCCATTGACAGTACGGACTTAGAAATAATGTAATTGCTCTTAAACCAGGAAAGAGAAAATAAAGACTTGCTGGATAGATTCCAGATGCTCCACAGCCGTGCTGAGGACTGGGAGGTCAAGGCTCAGCAAGCGGAAGGGGAGAACAGCTCAGTCCGCCTGGAGCTGCTGTCTATCGACACAGAGAGAAGGCACCTGCGGGAGCGAGTGGACCTCCTGGAGAAGGAGATCCAGGAGGTGAGGCTGCGCTGTCCAGGAAAGGGGCTGGGTAGGAATGCTCTACCACTGCCATGCTCTAGCAGGTGCCCGGTCCCTTTTCACAGTAGTAAGAGACAGGTGGCAGAAGGTTTGCCATTCGGCCACTCATAAGTGTGTGGTCCCATGCATTATGTACATTCTTAACAGTGTGCTAATCTTCACCTTGTGAAGTTCTTCCATCTTCAGGCTCATTCACTCTCAAGTGTGTCTGTCTTAAGTCACCTTTTGTCCTTTTCCAAGGCTGCATAATAACGCATTCAAATGTGCTTTAGCCGTTCACCTTTCAGTGAAGTTTATTTACGTCCACACTTGGGATATTGAGAGTCCTGTTCCTATTGACATGGTGTGCTAGTTGCTTTCATGGGTGCTGGGCAAAACGACTAGCTGTGGGCCAGAGAAATGGCTCAGGAGTTGAGCATTTAGACATAAATAAGCTTTCATCATAATGACAGTTGAAGAAAAATTTTATTAATATAGTTTTAAGTTCAGTTAAATTAATAAGGACTCACAGTTTGATATAATTAGATTGCCTATTTCTTGGTATAAATTTCAACTTGGTATAAGTTTAGTATGTATATGTGTGTGTGTGTGTGTATATATATATATATATACACACACACACACACAATAAACTTTTAGACTATTATTTTACAGTAATATCTTTGCAGATATAACCAAGTAAAATGGGGCCATGCGTAAGACTAACCCTTATAAAATGAGGACAATTTAACAAGCAAAGACATATCGCAGGCCAGAGGCAGACACTGCTGACAGTCGCTTCATGCTCACTTTGGAACCTCAGATACAGGCTGAGCGGGTTGTGCTCCAGCATCTCCAGAGGGAACCGCCTTGCTGCCACCTGACATCTGTGTCTCTCACCCCCGGAGATGCAAAGAGGAAATGTCTGTTGCTGCCACAGCTCCAGGACACCAATTCAGACTTGGGGATCACGAAGGGGGTCAGAGCTGTTACAAACACTGGAAAGCCTAGAAGTCTCACAATCGAGTAATGAGCAGAAACTAGAAATGGTTTAGGGGTGTGGTGGGGAAAGCCTGGATTGTCTTAAAGGTTTGCTGGCAAAATACCCATAACACATAAGGTTACGAAGAAAATATTTTTTTTAAAGTAATATTGGCTCTAGTGTCCAGATCTGAAGGGGAAATGATGCCCCTCATTGTTATCAGTGAGTTCTCTTGCTGTGATAAAGCACCATGGCCAAAGGGACTTACGGAAGAAAGAGTTTACTGGGATTTCCAGGTCCAGAGGGGGTGTTCATAACGGGCTGAGGGCGACAGGGCAGCAGGGCACAACAGGAAGCTGAGGTCACTCACACAGAAAACAGAGTAAGCCAGGGGTGGGCAGGGCTACAAACTCCCTAAGGCCATCCCCAGTGACACACTTCCTCCAGCAAGCTTCCATGTCCCAAAATTTCCATAGCCTCTCCAAGAGTGCCACCAGCTGGAGACCAGAGGATTCAGCCACCAGAGCCTGTGGAGGACATCACTCAGTCAAACAGCACACTCAAGTTAGCAGCATCTGTAATGGCAGGCCTCCAAACTCCAAAGTAACTACAAATTCTTCGTTAGAGAAATGGTTCCTTATAGTTTTATTCCTTATTATTGCTAATATTCTTATGTGCTGTATAGAATGAGTTTGTGTAGGTCTTTTGTTTCGCTTTGTCTGTTTTTGTCGTGCTGAGGTTGGGTACTCATGCATGCCAGGAGGGCGTCCTGCCAGTGAGTGGAACATGCAAGCATTTACTTTTCTGTAGCTGTAATAGCTCATAAGTCTGCTTGCAAATATTGCTGTTTTTTAATTGATTGATTTCTGAATTGACTAATAAAATCTCAAGGCATTTACACTATTAATTAAGCCTTCTTTACTGAACTTACCCATCCATCCCCAAGCTGAGACTTTGACTGGACTAGTGTGTGCTCTCGTTAAAGTCATTTTGCTTTTTAAGAGTGGCTATCTTCCTGAAACCCCAAAGTAGATTTCATATAAATTCATAGTTATCGTATAAATTTTAAATAACAAGAAGTTTAAAATGTGTGTTATCTTGGGGAAGTCTTTGATGAGTATTTCAAATTTCACTCATTATTTCAAAAATCATTAAATCTTATAACCAATGAAACTAGACTAAATTTAAATATAACTTTAGGTATTTAGTATTAAAATAAACCCTACTTTTGAAATTTAGAATTTAAAAGAAATATATATAAATATATTTTTATATTATATGTTACTATGTGATGAGAAAAACAATATTATAACAAGGGACATTTATAAGGAAAAAACTTAAAAAGCACTCATTCACAGCACTTCAGTATAATTTTCATCTTTGTATCTTCTAAATATATACCTGAGATATTTAGTTATTATGGTTAATAATTATATGTCATTCCTTTTATGCATTAACTCCCTCTTTGGCTGTCTTAAAATAGCACATTACTTCCTGAGAATGTTTTAGCATATGCAAGAATTGGCACTTGGTTTTCTGACGGAAGTCTGTAGCTACACAAATCCCAGAAGCTGTCTTTGAAGGCTTGCACTTTGAATGACTGAGTTACTCATGTTTGGCTTTGTGTTCTCAGCACATCAATGCCCATCATGCGTACGAGTCTCAGATCTCGTCAATGGCTAAGGCCATGTCTCAGTTAGAAGAGGAGCTGCGACGTCATGAGAGCGAGAAAGCCACCGTGTTAGGTGACGTGTCGTCTCTCCGAGAACTGTGCATCAAGCTCGACTCAGGCAAAGACGTCATGACCCAGCAGCTGAGTTCCAAAAGCCTGGAGCTGGAGCGGGTAGGTGCTGAGACGCATGGGTGGGCACTCACTCACGGCCCGACTTCACGTTCTTTTTTTGGGTGTTCCGTTTGTTCCCTTTGACTGCAAGATTTTGATGACTGGGTTTGACCGCCTGGCTGCTGAGGTTTGTCTAGGGAGCATGAGAATGAGATGGGGTGTAGCTGAGCCGGGAGTCCTTGCCTTCTTGTGAGACACACTGGATTTGGTCTCAGCACTGCAAGAAGATAAAAAGCAGATAAAATTGGGTTCGGAATAGATGGTACTTAAGAAGTTAGGCATTTTCTAGGTGTAGATCAGGAATATACATTCTTTTTTTTTTTTTTTTTTTTTTTTTTTTTTCTGAGACAGGGTTTCTCTGTGTGGCCCTGGCTGTCCTGGAACTCACTTTGTAGTCCAGGATGGCCTCGAACTCAGAAATCCGCCTGTCTCTGCCTCCCGAGTGCTGGGATCAAAGGCGTGCACCACCACCGCCCGGCTACATTCTTTTTTTATTTAAAATTAAATTTTGGTTTAAAGACTAAACAGTTTTCTAACTTGAATTTTTTAATAATAAAATCTCAAGGCATTTACATTATTAATTAAGCCTTCTTTACTGAACTTGCGCATCCCCAAGCTGAGACTTTGACTGGGCTGTGTGTGCTCTCGTGTGAGCATGTCTTTGGTTTCTCTTGTCAAGTCGTGTGTTGAGAAGTTACAGCACTTGCTTCACTGTGGCCAGAGAATTGGCATGCTGCAGAGAGCATGGACTCATGGCTGATGGGGCGGGAGGCTTATCATATCCTTACCCTCTCATGATGAGGGAGATGGCTGATCATCATTGGAGAGGCAGAGTACGCCTTAAAGCCAAGGGGACTTTAAATCACGATGCTCTTATTACAACTAAAAAAAATGTTTTAAAGTCTTCCAACTGGCACTCAAAAACGTAACAACCGGACAATCGCTGTTATACTGTAAGATAAAGAATTTTTCAGTATATCCAGAAGATGTCCCAACCGGTAAAAAGGACACATGCTCCACTATGTTCATAGCAGCCCTATTTATAATAGCCAGAAGCTGGAAAGAACCCAGATGTCCCTCAACAGAGGAATGGATACAGAAATTATGGTACATTTACACAATGGAGTACTACTCAGCTATTAAAAAGAATGAATTTATGAAATTCCTAGCCAAATGGATGGACCTGGAGGGCATCATCTTCAGTGAAGTAACACAATCACAAAAGAACTCACACAATATGTATTCACTGATAAGTGGATATTAGCCCAAAACTTAGGATACCCAAGATATAAGATACAATTTGCTAAACGTATGAAACTCAAGAAGAATGAAGACCAAAGTGTGGACACTGTGCACCTTCTTAGAATTGGGAACAAAACACCCAGGGAAGGAGTTACAGAGACAAAGTTCGTAGCTGTGATGAAAGGATGGACCATTTAGAGACTGCCGTATCCAGGGATCCATCCCATAATCAGCTTCTAAACGCTGACACCATTGCATACACTAGCAAGATTTTGCTGAAAGGACCCAAATATAGCTGTCTCTTGTGAGACGATGCCGGGGCCTAGCAAACACAGGAGTAGATGTTCACAGTCAGCTATTGGATGTATCACAGGGCTCCCAATGGAGAAGCTAGAGAAAGTACCCAAGGAGCTAAAGGGATCTGCAACCCTATTGTTGGAACAACATGATGTACTAACCAGAACCCTGGAGCTCTTGTCTCTAGCTGCATATGTATCGAAAGATGGCCTAGTCGGCCATCAATGGAAAGAGAGGCCCATTGGACTTGCAAACTTTATATGCCCCAATATAGGGGAATGCCAGGGCCAAAAGAATGGGAATGGGTGGGTAGGAAAGTGGGGGGCGCTATGGGGGACTTTTGGGATAGCATTGGAAATGTAATTGAGGAAAATATGTAATAAAAATATTAATAATCAAAAAAAAAAGAATTTTTCAGACTAAGCCTAAACTTTTGCTGAATTAATGTTTGTTTTTTTCTGTAGGCGGTAGCAGAATTAGAGAATGTAAAATCAGAATCAGAACTGTTAAGAAAACAGCTGACGAATGAGAGACAGACAATTAAAAACCTTGAGTCGTTGTTAGCTACAAACAGAGATAAAGAGTTCCAGTCCCATTTAACCTCCCACGAGAAGGACACAGAAATCCAGCTGCTGAAGGAGAAGCTAAATCTCTCAGAAAGCAAACTGTGAGTGTCGCTGAGCCGTGCGTGGGGAAGTGTCTTTGACAAAGTAGTTTCAACTTGCGAGGTAGCGAGGGCACAAACCCACGGTCCCTGACTCTCCTAACTGCTGCATCTGGACATCCAGAGGAGTCACTCAGGAGACATGGGGTTTGAAGCCGTAGACGTGCACATCTTCATCCCCAAGGTGGGCCGTGGGAGCGAGCCAGGGAAGAGTGAACTTCATGGGAGGACCTGAGTCTGAGGAGTGAACAAAGGCTTTGCTGAGGGGAGGCGTGTCCAGGTGAGCTGGTTGTAGACATGAAAGGCTTGGAGTGGGTGAGATTTGGTTCTCAAGTGCTTTGTTCATCACCATCAAGGGGACTGGTGATGACATCATCCCAGAAGAGAAGAGCCTGGACTTGCGAGCATGCAGAAAAATGGGCTTTGTACAGGGCCAGGGGAGTTGAGACAGTGTTCTTTGTGAGGCAAGAGGCAAGGAAGAACCAAGGAACCTGTGTTGCATCCTGTGTTGCTAGTTCATGGACTGTGCAGATGCTCCGTTGAGAGAGCCCCTGTTGAAAAGCTGTGATCCTTGTCTGTTCTTAGGAATCAGCTCATTTGAATCTGCACTTGATTCTACAAAAAGAGGTCATTCGGTTTTTTATTTCTAAGATCTATACATTTTTTTTTTTAAGAACTACCCAAAGCCGAGAAACCTCCATGCTTCGGACTAAAGTAACACAGTTGCAGACAGATTATGATAATCTGAAAAGGCAGATGTCAAACGAGAAGTACGAACGGTAAGACAGTTCTGTAGCAATACACAGTATTTCTGCATATCTTCTATCCCATTTAAAGAGTACTTAATATGGTTTGCAAACAGCAAACTGCTTTAGTATTAATCTGTAAGCTACATTTCTTAGGCACTTCCTGCTATAACATTGAAAAAAAAAAAAAGGTTTGAGCAACTGTACTACGAAGAAAAGCTGAATACTGAATAACTGAAGGAAAGGACAGACTGGGGGCCTCTGAGGGGACAGCCAGCACTGACACACTCCTGACACTGGAAGGCACAGTGTGATGGAGAAAGTGGGCTCCTTTGTCATTAAAGTTTGGGAGATTAGAGGCACAGAGAAGGCCAAGTGGATATGCAGAGAAAGATGAGAGAGAAGGGCAGAGGAGGGAAGTGTGCAGTGCGGGAGCACTGTTCTCAGGACCTGGACTCCAGTGACAGCGACATTAGTGAGGTATAAGTGACTGAGGACTGCTTCAGACGTGGGTGTGTAAACAACTGTTCACATACACACACACACACACACACACACACACGTGTGTGCAGTCATGATGGTGCTCCCCTGTAGTCCTCAAACTCAGTAGGGTGAGACAGAATGCTGGTGAGCTTGAGAACAGCCTGCCCTTCATAGCAAAAGCCTGTCTCTAGAAGAAGTGTGTAACTGCTGGGGTAGAGGAGACTGTAGAAGTTTATTGGCATTGGAATTTGAACTTCTCTGCCTAGAATCAGGAAGGACTTGATAGAGCAGGCCCAGAGAACAACACAGATGTGAGGCTGGGCAGAAGCCAAGGGTCCAGTGAAGAATAGGAGATGGCTGTGGAGGAAGAATCGGAACCAGGAAAGGACAAGGCAGGAAGTGGATGTGCTCAACTGCACCAAACACCGCACAAGATGTAGAAATGGCCAGGAAGCCGCACGTTATATAAAGCTTAAAGAAGAAAGTGAGTGCCCCCGGCATCACTATTAATATTTTGAGTTAACATCTAGTTGTATATTGGTTTTGGTTTTTGTTTGCTTTCGTTTGATTTTTTGAGACAAGCTCTCTCTCCTCATGCCTTGCCCTCCACCCCCCAAGTACTGGCATTACAGGCACATGCCAGCAATGGCATTACAGGCACACGCCACCCTACTGGCTTAATGGGGATTTGTATATTTTTGAATGTATACTTGGTATCCTAACTTTTTAAAACTATCATTAAAATATCATTGTGGTTGTTATGTTTTTAAATGTTATTTGTTAATGCCCTAATGTTCTGATATAGCTATAGCATAATTGCTTTGAATAATTTCTTCTAATATATATTCTTTTAATTGAAATATTTTACATACTCCTGAAAACAACTAGAAATTGGGGCTGGAGAGATGGCCCAGTGGTTAAGAGCACTGGCTGCATTTTCCCAGGACCTGGTACCTCCACAGTGGTTTTCAGCCGTCCATAACTAACTCTCCTCTGCCTTTTACAGTCACCAGGCACATGTGTTGTACAGATATATACCTGCAGGCAAAGCCCTCATACACAGAAAATAAAGTGAATCAACCTTTTTTTTTTTTTTTAAATCCTGCAAATTTGGCTAAAGTATATAAGGCTAGGCCAGGCATCCTACCCACTTGTAGTTCCAGCTGCTTGGGAAGACCAAGGCAGGAGAATCCCTTGAGCCCCTGAATCCAGGGTAGCCTGGGTAACACAGTAAGGCCCCATTTCAAAGATGAAGCCAACTAAAATAAAATAAAGGTGGTAGAAACATAGATTGCACAAGCAGGTGTTCTGTAGTGGACTAATAACCCCTGATAGCCACGTGTTAGGTTCTCCTGGTGCTTATAGCATATAATCTTCACTTACAGAGAGCGAGCAATCCAAGAGATGCGCCGACTTGGTCTTCCTACATCACCTCTGAGCTCTACTCTGAAATCTCCTGTACAGACTCCTGATCATATCAATGCATAGTTACCAGGAAGGTATGTACTGGGTACCAAGGACAGGTAAAGATAACCTGTAGTTGTAAAAATTTTGGAATTGCCCTGTCAGGGAAAGAGAGATGGCTTGGAAAGGTGTTCCCAGGGACTTCCTGGAGCAATGGACATGTCCTGTGTGTTGGTGGCATGTCATAGTCACATGGTATGTGCAGGTGATGTGCATCAGCTGCACATGTGCTCTGTGCATTTCACTGTGTGTTAACCTTATCTAAACAGAACAGGAAGGGCTAGGAGTATGGGTCTGTGGAGGAGCACTCGAGGAGCATGCAGGAGCCCTGGGCTCACTTTTAGCACTGCAGAGGAGTGGGGGAATCAGCAATTGCTAAGAAATATGAGATGTCACAGGACGGTATTAACCAGCTACCAAATTCAGTGTACAAATAACAGCTGATGACGTGGGAAAGGCTTAGAGACAGTGCAGGAGGTGCAGAGCGCTCAGTGTGGCAGGGATGGCGGGCTGTGGGGAACAGGGTGGGAGAAAGCTTCAAAAGTTAGGACGGGGCATACAAACCATGTGAAGGTGACATCACATGCAGATGTAGACTCAAACTCACCCGTCCTTAGTGTAGGGTGCATATAAAGAGGCTGAGTGAAAGACTGTCTGTAGTGGATCTGCCTCACAGCCGTGTCTGAGCCACATAGGGAGCCAGACATAGGGAGAATAGTAAGAATTTGCAGTAGATCCCAATATGAGTTCAGAAAACTCTTCTCAGCTCTTAGGAGGTGGAGCCAGGAAGGTCAGGAGTTCAAAGTCATCCTTAGCTGCACCATAAGTTAGGCCCACCTAGGCTACGTGAGACCCTGCCTACAACAGGCAGAGAGTCAAGAGAAGGTGCCATATCAAGGGTGCATAGCTCACTGGGACTGCATTGGCACATCTAGTTGGCGTGCACCCAGACACAGAAAGCATAGACGCAAACTCTGCTCTCAGGCTCTCTTAACCGTTAAAGCATGGGTTCTTTCTCCTTTGTTTTGGGGTTTTATCAGTGAAATTGTACATTTCTGGCTTCTTATTATCTGTGGTGCACTTGTGAGGTCCAGCCACAGCCATATGTGTGTGCCATTGGATGGTTATTACCACTGCATAGTGCAGTATCCTGACGTGTACTTAAACCATTAGTTCACACTCTGCGGTTGACAGGCGTCTCCCTGGCTGTTAGGAAGAGTGCCCTGCATATAGATTCAGGATTGAAATTGCCGACATCACTTATTTCCAAGCTTCCATAGACATGAGGATCTGTTCCCAAGGAGTTGATGTCAGGATGCCTCTGGCTGACGCAGAGTTGAAGACCAGTTCCTTGGAGATAGGAAAGAAGCCTGAGTCAGACCCTGGCTTTGACAGATAGTTACTGAAGAATGCAGACTCACTCACTGACAGAAATGGTTGAGTCAGTTTCTTCAACGTGATGCATTTCTTTGCCTCTTTTAATAGCATCACTGTGTGTAGAAGATAACTAGCATCTCCTCAGAGGCTCCGAGTCCCAGCACCAACAAGGGCTGCTCTGTGGCTTCACATCCTGAGGCCAGTGTCTCGGGCCCGCTCTAATGATGGCTGATGGCTGCTTTTTGCATGAATTTTTATGTTCTTAAAATGTTTATTTTCCTGTCACCTGAGTCACTGCGCCCTTACACCCAGTCGGGTACGGGGTTGTTTTGAGGGTGCTTAGGTTTACCTTTGGTTGCAGTGCCTCAGAACAAGGTGCCAAACACATTTCCATTCCTGACTGTTGATGGCTTAGCTGTGTGGTTGGCCAAGTAGAATGTGGGACCAACAGCCCCTGCCTCTCCACATAACGTTCAGGAGCATCATCCAGCCTTACAGATGGTCCAGGACAGCCGCTTATCTTCACGAGCAAAGCTGGGTGGCTAGGCTGTGATATCCCCATGGCTTGCACATCTAAAAGTCCTACTTGCTGGCCTCTCACATCAGGTAGCCTCTACAAGAGTCAGCTGTAACCCATGAGAAAGAACAGGAAGTGAAATGGCAAGTGATTCATTGGTGTTGTGGGATGGGGGGGGGGGGTGTCTTGACTTTGTAGATCTCCTAAAAAGTTCTTGGGGACTTGGGATTCTTGGACCTCATAGGAGCCACTGACAACGTCTGGGGACCCTCCACTGTGTAGACTGCTCACCGAGCATCAACAGGCCCCCTGGTTTGGTTCCCAGTGTCTCATAGTAAATGTCTACGTAGTGTGTGTGTGTGTGTGTGTGTGTGTGTGTGTGTGTGTGTGTGTGTGTGTGTGAGTGAGATGTGTTCGCCTGTGTGTGAACTCAGTGCTGGATGGCCTCTGTCAAGCTCCACCTTACCCTCTCAGGCAGGGCTCTCCCTGGCAGTTAGATGGGTTGGCCAGCAAGCCCCTGAAATCGATCCTTCCTTGCATTCCCCTGCTCGAGCTCTTTACCCACTAGCACTCCTCTGCAGCCCATGTTCCACAGAGCTCCGCTGTTTCTGAGCCACCGGCGCTGCTGTAAGCTCTGGCTATCCTCGCTCCACCAGCTCTTACGGTGGTTATCATTGTAATCCTCCTAGTCTAGGTGCATCACAAACTATTACAACTGTTAACAATTCACAACTTACAATTTTGTAATAATTGACAATTGATTCTGAAAGTATCACAGTGCATTTATTAGCCAATAATTCCTTTTTGTAGAAGTTTCTTGGGAAATATCACAAAATTGAATGTTAAAGGATTTCTCCAATGAGCACTGAGACACAAATTACATGCACATAAAATCATTTCTCAGATTAGTGTCTCTCTAATAGTAAAAATGGATAACCTAGTTTTATTTTTTATTATGTTTTTATTAACACCACAAGAAATAGGGAAAAAACTGTCATGAAGTCAACAGAACCCTTCCGACAGTTAATTCTCTGCCACACACCAACTAGGTGTCCTGTAATGTAACTCTATTCCTTAAACTGTTCTCCTCGAAGACCATGTCAGATCCCATTGGTGAGAGGGTCAGTGGACGCGACACCTCCCCGTGTGGGCTCCAGTTACAGTCCCAGATAACTGCTTCTGACCTTCCTGCTCTTAAACCCCGGATCCGTGCCGCACGGATCTCTCCCCAGGTTTGATTGAATTTGCTAGATGCTTATGCTTTGCTTATGGTCACCCAGTTACTACCAAAGATACCAGTGAATGGCCAAACACGCACAAGGCACAGGGTGTGTGTGCACAGCTTCCAGGGTTCGGCTCTCTGGAAGGTCTCCAACCCTGGTCTACTTGGGCCTTACAGAGGCTTCAGTACATGGCATAATACGTCATTAGCATCGATAACTGACCCTTAGCCTGCCCCGTCTCCACAGCCCTCAGCCATTAGTCTTCTCATCATTACTGCCGATCGCTCTCTGCACAAGTACTTTGGGAGCCTTTGCCAGGCTCAAGGGGAAGAGGAGGCCAGATGTTTGTCTTCTTCAACCACAGCATCACGGGAGATCACTGAGAGAACCTGTGACTCAGCAAACCAAATCCTGTTCTTACTGCCTCTCCCTTCGCGTGTCCAGCTATTCCTCAAGAAATAGAATGATGCTTCTTAAAGATGATGAGACTTGGAAAACAAGCTCTTGTTAGAGACTCTAATGGAAAACTATAGAATTTAAGTTTTGATTAATGTATTGAGTGACTAATTTTTGTCCTCATTTACCTTTCAGATTATGGTTTTCAGTGAGTTTCTGCATGGATTTTTTAAGAACACAGAGTAATGAGATATTTGAAGTCCTTGTTCCTGTGAATCATGAACACTGACACAAATTCTACCTCTGTCAACCTTTATTTAAATCAGTGGATATTTATGTAAAAATGTTTAGTTTTAAAAGAGCCTTATATGTATATTTTCATATGTGAAAAGACAAAATATGTATTAATAGCTT
Organism: Mus caroli; assembly: GCF_978045245.1. Taxonomy (NCBI): domain Eukaryota; kingdom Metazoa; phylum Chordata; class Mammalia; order Rodentia; family Muridae; genus Mus; species Mus caroli. The sequence goes on from NW_028227259.1 coordinate 79,245,803, forward strand.
AACTGATGTGATATGTGAATTTTTATTATTCCCAACTAAAATTACTCCTTACAATGTGTCTATACTGTGAATTGCTTTGACATGCTCACATTATGCTTTAATAATCTGTGCCTTAGTGAACCATAATATATGCACGGAAGGATTCTTGCACTATTTAGGTGTGTTCGGTTTTCATGCCTGTGTTTATAGCCCATAGCATAATGAATTCAGAGAATGATCCGTTTGATGCTGTTCCATAAGTGTGACATCAGTCCATGTGTGCTGTCTATCACACAGCGGAGTCTATCTGAATCTAGTCTAGCAGAACTCTTTTTATTTTAAAAGTCAAGAAAGACTTTATGTGAGCTTCTGGTTCCAGAGAGTTAGGACTCCCTCAGGGAAGCAGAGGGGCTGACAGCGAGCTCACCACACAGAGCCTAGAGTGGCCAGGAAGTAGGGGGAGCTGTGTACTCCGAAAGCCCTCCCCCCAGGGACGCACTTGCTCCAGTAAATCTGCACCTCTTAGACCTCCTCAAACAGCACCCCCACACACCTGGGGCCAAGTGTTCAAGTCTCTGGGTCTGTCTGTGGGATACATTTCTCATTCAGACTACATTTTCTAAAACCAAATATTCAACTGATACCATTTTTCCCCCTGAGGTGTTTTTTGCTATTTCTGAAAGTTCAGACCTACTGGAGATCAATAAACTCAGCTACCTGTTGGGAAATTACTTACAATTTCATCAACTTTGAAAAACATTTTCCTGGCCTTAGAGGAAATGTGCCTAGTGATCTCATCACAGAACTGTGGATAAAATAGTTATCGCTGTGTGTGATAGTGCAAGCAGGAAGGGCGGCAGTGGGAGACACTTTTATCTATGTGGGCCTTATTCGGGCTGTCCTATGTGCTCTCCACATGACACTTTTTTTTTAAGAATTAAGTTAAAATATATTCAGAGTTTTGTAAAATAATAAATGAAAAATTTTTTTTGCTAACTAAATTCTTCAGTGTACTCGTCTAAAATTTCAGAATATGAAAGTATATAAAGTAAATATAGAAAAGTGTTTTTGTTAAAAGTCCAATATGCATCTGATAATACCTATTTGTGGCTTCAAATCCTATCTAATATCCCCAGTCTTTCCGAATAGTATGTCAACACCGTCCCTGTGCCGTGTAAATTGAAAACACCTTTTTATAACTTCCCTTTCAAGGTTGTGTAGCTCTGAAGAATTGAGGTGTGTGCCAACCCTCGGAAAAGAGTAGACATACAAAATAAAATGTCAGATGCCAATACTAATCATGTACCCACTGGTCACGTTTGAAGAAACCCCTCTTTTATAACTAGATTTCATTATGATTCAGAAAGAACTTAAAAGTCAGCACAGGCCAGCGAGTCAGCTGCGAGCAACCCGCTCTGTTTCCTCTTGGCTTAAAACAAGTTGCTCTCTGTGAACGTCCCTGAGGGTGGGTAGACATCCGGGTAACTAGTGTGCCTTATGTGGTCAGGATGTTCCCTTTGCAATAATTTGCTGCATATTTGAATACAGGACCACTTACTCTTCCACTATGTTTATAGTTTATTCTATCTCCTTTGAGTAAATTCATGTTTTATAGCAAAATATGAAAAAAAAGACCATTTACAATGTCATTCGGAAAGTCTTGTAGTAAATACATGTGATAAAATATCTGTCTCCACCTTTTCTCCCAAAGCAACAGCAAGACACACTTTCTTAAATGTTCATTTTTAGTGTTTTCTGTAATTATAAATTTGTTGCTTTCAAACTTGTTATTTTATAACCATCATACTGCAGGTGCTTTGAAGTGATTATCATTTTAAAAGTGATTATTCTTTTTATAAATGTTTTTACTTTTTTTTAAATAATTTTTAATCATGGAGCTTGATTATAGATTTGCCAATAAACATACTAGTCAATTTACTTTCTCTTTCTTTCCAACATGTTTTATAATTTTATATTAGTAATATTCTTAATTCTAAAATTAAGTAACATTTACTCAAACAAAACTTTATCATGATGGGACTTGGGAATATCTTTCTTGGGAAATATGCCAGCCATATATTTAAATAAATCCTTGATTTTTGGTTCAAAATACAAGAATTTAAATCAGAATTCCTAATGGGTGAACAAAATGCATTGACATGTGTTTATAGTTACACGGTCTTGTCGCTTTAAATAATTTTAACATTATTATTACTATATTTATATACTGCGTACCCATCCTCCCTGCTCATTGTAAATTTACCACACATGTCTCATACCCTTCTCTCCATTTAAAGATTTGACCACGTGGCTCACTGTCTGTCTTTCCACCATTAGCTCCTTCTAACATCAGTCTTTTTGTCAGTGCCTTTGGATCACAACATTGTAGTTACCTGGAGGACTTCTAGGAAAACCTACATATGAGCTCCTACACTCCATCAAATAGATGAGAATTTCTACGAATGAGGCATAGTCTTGCAGTTGACCAGATTTGTAGGACAAAGCACGAGTCATCTCCTGTGGAATGAGGCTGAAACACAAGGACTGGCTTTAATTTTTTACATTTATTAAAACATACTTGTGTCCTAATATGGTCTACTTTAGAGGAAGCTCCATCAGTCTCCTCTTGAAGCCTTGGTTCCCTGACCCAGACAGTGATGGGGTGGGGCAGGCCCTGCTTCTGAAAGTGACTTCTGTTTTTCTCCCTGCCATCTGGGGCTGAGTGGCTCCAACTTCATTCTTACTTTTCTGGTAAAAATATTTGATGTGTTGAAAGAAGATACAAAGGAGCAGGTTAACTCAGCCTAGGAGCTGGAGAGGAAGGCCAGCATCCTTATGATGTCAGAAGATGGTGAACTCGGGAGAGCTTCCGCCATATAGACAGAACGGCCACATGAAAGAAAGAGTGAGCAAACGAAAAATAAGCAAGCACAACCACAATGGCTAGGACTCTGGGATACAGTCAAGACCAAATCCAAGAGTCCATGGGAACACAAAAAGGAGCTGAGTTAAATAGTAAAGGCTTGGAGACTCGGTAGTGTCTGTAAAAATAATAGAAGACAAAAGTAGAGGGAGTAAGTATTATTGTGTCCTGCTTGAAGCCTTCCCAGGAGCAATAAGACAATGATACAGGATGCAAGTAGGAAAGGAAGAAGCCAATTTACCCCTGTTTGCAAATAATAGAATCCTATCTTTAAAAACCGTGAAGACTCCACCAGACAGCTGAATCCGGATGAACACTGAACAAAGCAGCCAGGTACAGAATTAACAACAGAATTAACAAAATCAGTGGCCTTGGGTACAGCAAAGCAGCTAGGTACAAAATTAACAAAATCAGTGGCCTTGGGCTCTTGCTTTATTATTTTATGACATTCTTATCCTGCTTTAAAGTGAGATGGGGTCAGTGGGACCCATAAATGCCAGAGGTGCCAAGGTGACTGAAGGGATTAGAGGAAAGGGTGGGGGCATATGTAAAATATGTAAAGAACTGAAAATATTCAACACTCCAAACCAAAATCATCCACCAATAAAAAGGCTTGTGAATTGAACAGGCAGCTCACAAAAAGAAGTGTAAATGAGTGGATTAGGGATATGTAGTTAGTAAACACAACGATCGTGACATCAAAATAACATCATATTTGCAGGAAAATGGGCCAATCTAAAAATCATGTTGTAGCGAGAATTTTGGTTTCTTTAAAAACACAGAAATATAAGAATGTGTTTTCATTTTAATCCCAGGTATGGTACATGAGGCTATTTTTGTTCGTCCACAGCAGGTGACTATGCTCTGCCTCGTGCTCTAGCGGGTGCATGATTTTGACAGCTATAGGTAGTTTCTGTGAGTGTGTGACATTTGGAATTCTGGAGACTCTTCAGAAGGTACATAAATGCTAGGGCCCCAAGTGTGGATTTTGGTTCATGGCTGGATGGTGTTGGTTGTGGTTTGTTAAGTAGCCATGTGCAAGGAAGAAAAAAGGAGGAGGAAGAGGAGGGGGAATTAGATATCCCGATAGTGAAGAGCACACTTACACCAAGGATCTCGATGCCCCTAATCAGGAGGAAGTAGTCTAATGATAACATTGATGAGCTCCTACATTCAATCCCCAATAACGAACACATAAGGCCATTTTTTTTAGTTACAAAGAAAACCTAAGAGTCAAAAGGGTTAAGTCAAACTTTTTTTCTGATCATAAAATTTTAAAATAAAAAGAAATTCTAGCATCTGGGAGTTTGAAACTTTTACAAATTTCCCTTGGGTGAAAGAAATCACAAGAGAACAAATGGAGAGCAGTGTGTATAATTCTATCCTAATATGCAAAAGACTAAGCAGGAGGGCTATAGTGGGTATGAGGCCAGCATAGTCCACAGTCTCAAAAGGCCAAAAGAAAAAAAGAAATCAAGAAAGAAATGAAATTATTTGGGACTTAGAATTAGTAATAATTGAGATAGAATCATCTGGAGTAGAGATGGTACGTCATCAGAAGACATACAATTTCACATCTGCGAGCAGAGAGCCATTAACAATCCAGTAAACATTACCCCAAGGTTAACACACACACACACACACACACACACACACACACACACACAGAGAGAGAGAGAGAGAGAGAGAGAGAGAGAGAGAGAGAGCAACAACTATTGCCTGCTAAAAATAAGACAGAAAGTCGGAAATTGAAAGATCAACAACACAGCGTGACATTTAGAAAATCAAGAATGGATCTTTAAAACAATAAGTTTAAAAACAAAAATCACAAAAACTTTAAAATAAAAAGGAGGAAGTAATTGCAGCAAATGAATGCATGAGACATCAAAAAACTAAAACAGAGGAGGAGGAAGGGAAAGAGGGGGAGGAGGAAAGGGAGGATGAAGACAGGAGGGTAGGAGGAAGAAGGGAAGGAGGGAAAGGAGGAGGAGCTAGTGGCATTCGATAATATAATGAATGAATTTAGTTAATTTCAAGAAAATTTAAAGTGCTGAAATTTGGAATAAAAATAATATAACACTTGGGCAGAACAATATGCAATAAAACAGTGGGTCTGGGATTTCAGTTTATGGACAAAGCTATGAGTTAGTATCTGAATGTTTCATGATGCAGGCAGGAAATGAGATTCTTGGGTCAGGGATAAAGGCCCCTATTGCTCATGGTACAGCAAGCAGCATAAGCGACGGGTCTGAGTTGGTCTCTTTCGTCCCAAGCTCCTGAGGCATGTGGAAAAGTCCAGATCAATAGCAGTCATGCAGAGGTTCCCATCACAGCTTAGCAGCACTTAGCTGTGCAAATTCATCTCTTCTGTAGCAGGTGCAACTTGCTCTTCCGTCCCAAGCTCCTGAGGCATGTGGAAAAGTCCAGATCAATAGCAGTCATGCAGAGGTTCCCATCACAGCTTAGCAGCACTTAGCTGTGCAAATTCATCTCTTCTGTAGCAGGTGCACCTTGCTCTTCGTAGACAATTCCTCAACCCTCAAGGCTGCTTACCTCAAACACAGTGCTGAGAATTTCATGGGTAAGCATCAGGAAGGGACTTGCATCCCTGGATCATCCACAGCGGTGTGCAAGGATGCTCAAAGTGCACAGAAAACTGTCTTCTTGGAGGAAAACCTACACTTTGGACCTAAATCTGGAAAACAAATGTAATTTCGTGTGTGTGTGTGGCGTTCAAGCACATTCATTGACTCTCTCTCTCTCTCTCTCTCTCTCTCTCTCTCTCTCTCTCTCTGTGTGTGTGTGGGGGGGGGGGGTTCGAACACAAACAATTCATTGACCATCTTGCCTTAGATGGCCACCAGAGGCTGGGAGCCAATCTGTTCAATATCTCAATAGGCTTATCTCATTAGGATTCCCACAATCAGGCATGACTGACCTTTGTCACTCCTCCCCCACTTTGGGTTGTGTTGTCTAATGGCTCTAGATCATTATTACCTTGGATAAGAAACATAGGCAGTGTCTGTCACTGGCCACATTTCGCCTTGTCAGCTATACGTGATGCAACTCAAGTGTGAACATTAATCTTCATTGTCAGTTTGATGGGATTTAGAATCACCATGGCAACAAACCTCCACTGTGTCTGTGAGGGAATTGCCATAGAGAGTAACATGAGGAACCATTGTCCCTAAATGTAGGTAGCACCAGAACATGGTCCAGGGTCTCAGACTGTGTAGGAAGGGTGAGCTGAGCCCTAGCATTTAACACTCAGCTTCCTGACTGTGGGTATCATGTGACCACTGCCTTCGCCTCCTGCCACTATACCTTCACCTTTAAATTGTGAGCCAAAGTAAAGGCTTAGTCCCTTACACTGCTTTCGAGGCCTTTTATCACAGAAACAAGAACAGGAACAAATACACTGGAGACTGCTCTGCAGTCAGGAGAAACAGATGTATTCATAGCCTGTTAGAAAAGGGTTCTTCTAGTCTATGTTTGAATGTGCTTAAGGTAGAGTCCATGTCTAGGGGCGGGGGCCTTCTCCTCATAGCATTTATGGGTGGATCCAAAGAGGTGCAGTCCCACCAGTGTGGAGCAGACACGCCAACGTGAGTTTGTCTCCAGGGCTGGAGCAGCAGCTAGTTGGATGATGGCAGCAGCAGGTTGGGTTGGGCAAGCCATTGCACCTTCCTGACACAGGATGGCCATGGAATGAACTATGAAACCCTGATGTTGGATGTGGGAGTAAAAAGAGCACTCATTGCTATTGAGTTGGAGCCTCCTCAAAGAATGCTGATTTGAGATCGAACAGAATGTTCAAGAGTGGTCCATTCTGCCTCAGTACCATACAGGTCTGGTGGCTGGTTTCCTTAGGTACATCCTAAAACTGCCCACGTTGTTCTTAAGAAACCTGTCCTGGCCAGCAGACCTCTGCAAGTTCTGAGTTACCAGCCGTGTCTGCTGGTGGGACAGTGAGGACAGTCTTGAGAGGCCACTGAGGCTGACACTTCTGAGTTGCCAGCCCACAGGGCACTGTCCAAAGTCAGGGGACAGAGGCCCTCCTGCCAGATCTGGGCTTGCACACTGGTGGCAAAGGGAGATGGAGTTTGTCCCATTGACTTACCCCTTGCTTTAGGCGGTGACAAGGGTAATCCTTGATGGGACTTAATAGAGAAAAGATGAGGAGACAAGCACTTCTGCCCACACTTAGAACGACATTTTGTATCATAATATACATGAGGTTTAGGTCTTGGACGAGACCTGCAACCACTGCTCTACTAAATCAGTAATTCCCTGACTGTGCTCTAAACAACTGTCCTTATTCCACAGAGAATAGTAGACCTCATTCCTCACTAAGGAAGTTTCTCTTTAAGATGGAGGGAAACCATGACAGAAAGTCACAACCAATCAGAATACAGCATTGTGGAGCCAACTGATACATTTACAAAACACCTTAGCAACAGGGAGCCTTTTGGAAGAGGGAGCAGAAAGGTTGTAAAAGCCAGAGGAACTTAAGTTTTCTGTGAGTCTGTCTCTTAGAAATGTCAGGAGCTACACCTATGAAGTCTCACCAAGTTGACCGCCTAATCATGAGCCCTGCAAGGGATACAGCAATAGCCATATTTTTTTAAGTGTACAATTTAATGGCATCAAACACATTCATAATGTTATACAGCTCCCGTCCCTTCCCCTTTTCCTGGACTGTTTTATTGTTAAGGTACCACTGGGGTTGTTTTTAAAGGCCTTATTTAGATTTTAAAAAAATAAAGATACACACTAACCAGTGGAACTAGGCCGAGGTTTCCATTCATGTGTGAGAAACTCAGTCTGGCTTTTACTTCAAAGTTCTCCAGCCTCTGAGAATGAGTTGTGAAGTTGCACTTTTCCCATGTTCTGGAACGGTTTTTGCCTCCAAGGAAATTGTTGGTTCCTTTTGAGTTGGTAGGAACTGACCCACAAGTCAACTGGGCAATGTTAGAGAAAAACAGCCTGTGGTTTTCTTTATTTCTTCTACAATCACATTTCCTCCACCTTCTTCAGTTTCATGATTAGATTCCTGGAAATCTATTATTATTCTATTTAGAAATGCCTAGCTATTTCTCATTTCACTATGAAAGGCTTAAGTTTTATGTCTCTTGGCTGATAGGCCAGAGATTAATTAGTCTATGTTATCAATTTTTTATATGTATGTTTCCTAAGAATCACCTGTTATTTTGTTAAGTTTACTGTTTGTTTTCTATCTCACCAGCTTCTGCTACACACACACACACACCTCACATTCACACATGTATACACATGTATACAGCACACACAACACACACATACACACATATACAACACACACAACACGTACAATACACACACATTCATCACATACACACAATATACACATATACAACATACACACACACACATCTCACATTCACACATGTATACACATGTATACAGCACACACAACACACATGTATACAGCACACACAACACACACATCTCTCACATACACACAACACACACGTGTATATAACATACACACACACACACACACACACACACACACACACACACACACACACCAGATACAAATCAAGATTGATGTGGGTGAATTTACTGGAAAGTATCCTTTGTCCATCTTTAATACAAAAGTTGCTTAAAATAAAATTTCAACTAAGCAAGGCTCATAGGGGTTCACAGAGACTGAAGCAGCAACCACAGAGCCTGCATGAGTCTGCAGCAGGCCACACTCGCTGTGGTTCTTTAGCTTGGGGTTTTTGTTGGACTCCTAACAATGGGAGTGAGGGTGTCTCTGACTCTTCTTCTGCCTGCTCCTGGGACCCGTTCCCTCTTACTGGGTTGCCTTAGCTAGCCTTGATATGAGGTTACACTCCTGGTCTTATTCCATCTTGTAATGCCAAATTCAGTTGAAGTCACTAGGAGGGAGTGGATCTGGGGGAGAGGGGACACTGGGGAGGGAGGGACTTGGAGGAGTGGAGGGAGGGAGGACCGTGATCAGGATGTATGAGAGAAGGCAAAGTAAAAAACGGAAGTTCAAGAGGCTGGGGATGGAGCTTAGTTGTTGACCATTGCCTGACATGTGCAAGGCCCTGACTTCAATTCTCAGCACTAAACGCAAAAAACAAAAGCAAACAAACAAAACAAAGACCATGTAGGTAGGATTTTAATATAAATTTCTAATTCATTGACTTTTGGCCAAAGAATATAACATGTATGAATTTTGACCTCTGAAACTCATTGAGTTTTGTTGTATTTTTATCTAAAACTTTTTTTGTGAATATTGCAATTGTTTTAGCACAGAGTGTAAGTTTTCTGTTTGTTGGGCACACATTTGGTAGCTTTTCTATCAAGCTTGTTCATTTCTGTGTAGTCCCTTCTCTACTTAACAGAGCAGTTTCAAAGACAAAGTAAAACATGTCTCACTATAAAGTAGATTTACATACTTTCCTTTTTATTTTGGGCTTTGCCTTAAACCAAATGTTCTGTTGTCAGGTACATAGACTTTCAATATTGCTATGTACCTTTTTCAGACTTATTTATTTATTTTACGTATATGAGTGCTCTATCTGCATGTACACCTGCAAGCCAGGAGAGGAAATAGGATCCTATTACAGAGGGCTGTGAGCCACCATGTGATTGCTGGGAATTGAACTCAGGACCTCTGAAAGGACTCTGGAAGAGCAGCCAGTGCCCTTAACCGTTGAGCCATCTCCCCAGCCCTGCTATGTACTTTTGTTTGCAATTTTTATCACGTGGTATATTTTACCCTGAAATCCCTATAATCAGATATCAATGATACATCTTACGCTGTCTTCTTCGAAAACAGCTTTATCTGGAGATCTACAGTGATGGCTCAGTTAGGAAACCACTTATCATGCAAGCATGAGGACCTAGGTTGGGATCCCTGGAATCTCACAACAGTGCCAATGATGGCCATGCCTGTAACTCCAGCTCTGGGCGGACAGAGAAGGAGCTTGATCCCTGGAGCTTGCAGCCACACAGTCTAGTTGAGCTGATAAACCCCAGCTTCAGTGAGAGACTGTCTCAAAATATAACGTGGAGAAAGATTGAGGAAGATACCTAATGTCTACCCTTGGTACCTCCACATACACAGGTGCATACATGCATGTGAACCCGCACTTATATGTGCACACATGAACACATACAAATACACACAAAAAGATTTTAAAATATCTTTAAGAACTTTATTGATCCGTGACTGACAAACCACATAAGTCACCATTGTAGTGTATGATTTGACGGTATCTCAGTAGAGCCACAGTTGTGGAACAAATTCCACAATTATAAAATGCCCTCATCATTACAAATATCCACTCTCTGTTTTCTCTCAGCTCACCTTCCTCACATGACCTGTGGCTGTTTGAGGAGACTCGGCTATCTGCATACTCGATATAAGGAGATCTTGCCTTATATGGTCTTTTGTGTCTGGTTTCTTTCTCTTACTGTAATGTTCTCAAGGTTCAGCCCTAATACATACAAGGCTCATGTATGTGTTAATTAGCACTTCATTCTTTCTATTGCAAAATAAAATGTCATTATATCCCTATATAGCTAGCTTCAATATAGCTTGTCCCTTCCATACCTTCACTGTGAAGGTTTTTTTTTTTTTTCTTCCCTAAGAATCTGATCGATTTAGGCCTTACCTTTATGCTTAACATGTATTTTGAGTTTATTCTTATATAATTCTTTTGTATATATTCCGTTGCCCTTCTATATTTTGTTGGTATGAACTATGGACCAGTACGCTTGAGAAGTCGGAAGAAAGATATTCTGTCACCTGTCACCTTTCCAGCAGGACAGCTTACTATAGAGCCACGTTGAAAGTTTCTGTTAGTCTGCAGCCACACCCCCTCAATGGGCAGGATCTGGTCTGAAAGTTCCGTTATTCTAGGGTAAACTTAATAGCTCCATGCTGACTATCCGGTGGACCGAGCTGTTATCGATACAATGTGATAGTCAAAAGCCAAGCCAAATAGCTCAAAAGATAATCAAAGTTTCCTATTAGCTTTCGATTTGAGGTATGATGCATAAAGTCTGGCACTAGAATATTCTATTATGAGCATCAACTCTCTAGAAGATTTAATGGCGTATAAGTTGCCATATTTGTCTTACAAAATGAAAAGTCAGTAGAACCCACACTATGTGAATTTGAATTACTATAGAGTGGTTCTTGTGCAGTTGGCACAGAGTCAAGAGTATAGTGTGCCAAGAAAAAGATCCCCGTTGTATACTCTGCCCAGATTTCATTTTGAGCTTCTAGAAATTTCTATTGCTACTAAACCAAAGTTAAAGGAACCTTTAACTTAACTCTCTAAAACTCATTATTATTCTTATTTTGAGGAATAGTTTAGGATATATGTAAGCAATGATCAGTGAAACAATACACTAATCCCAGCATTTGAGAGGCAGAAGCGGATGTATCTCTGTAAGTTCGAGGCCAGCCTGGTCCACAGAATGAGTTTCAGGGCAGTCAGGGCTACACAGAGAAACCCTGTCTGGAAAAACAAAACAAAACAAAAACAACAAAAAACCCAAAACAACAACAAGAAGTTACCCAGAAAAGCCCAGTTGACTAATCCGCTATGCACTGGAACTATCCAGTATCAGCTCTGAATCACGCTTGCCACCAGCATTGAAATTATTGATCCTGTTTTGGACACTGGGACCTTTGATTCGTTATAGAGTATATGTTACGGTTGGTTTTCTGCGTCTTTTGTCACAGAAGATTTTTGCTTTAGTATTAAATAAGAAGCCTGAATTTTGGTATCTTTGTATTTGCAGCATCAAAAGGCCCGGTAGACGTGAGTTCCAACGCTTCTATTGAAATAGCCATGACAGCAAGTATGGAGCTAAGTCTCATTGCTTCTGACTAACCCACAAAAAGACAAGATAATCTTTCTAAGATATCGAAGTCAATATTTAATTTCATTATGAGTGGGGACAATAATGACCGAATATCACTGTGTTCAAATGCACTGGAACTCAGCAATACAATCGCTAGCTTTTTCTATCTCTGAAGGGACATCTTTCCACTTGTGCGACTCAGGAGTCCCAGATCCATTCTGATAGCTTGGACCATGCAGGGTGAAACCTCTTTATGGTCCAGGTCACTCGAGTTACTATTTTATGCTGGTACCCGGGACCGGGACTACTTCCAGAGAAGGTGGTTGACTGACAGTCTTTTATTCTTGCCCCTTGCAAGGTGCGTCTCGACCCTCGCCTTCAGCCCTCCATCTGGCCATTCCTGCAGCGGTGGAGAGGGCACTGGTAAGTCCCACAGGGTGTCCTGGGCTAACTCCTGCTTTCAAGTCAGCCCGGGTGCAAAGTGTCCGGCATTCACCAACCGAGCTCGGCGGGCAGCGCGGCGGTGTCCGGGCGGGGCGGGCGCGGGTCCGAGCGGCCGAGGCGAGCGCGGGCGGAGCATGTGACCACGGCGCGCGGGGCTGGGCGCGCAGTGCCGCGCGGTGGCGGCGGCGGGGAGAGCAATGGAGGCCGCGGGCGCTTGAGAGCCGGCCGCGCTACTGGGGCTGCTGCTGCTGCGGAGGCTCGGCGGGCTGGGACGTTCCCGGGGCGTGCGGCTCTCGCCAATCCCTCTCTCCACGGCGGCGCCCTGCGAAACCGCAGGTGAGCTCCCCTCGGTCGCGGGAACAGACAATGGGCAGCGGGTGGCTTCTCTCTCCGGCGGGGCCCGCGCGAGACTCCTACCTTGCCCCGGGCGTGGGCTCGCACGGCCGGCGGAGGTCTTTGGGGCGACGACCCCATGCGCGGGGCAGTCCCTCTCTTCTGGATCTGTGCGGAGCGTGCTCATTCGTGGGTCCCTGGAAGGAACCTGCGAGAGGACTGCACCCCGGGAACTTGCCGAGAGCGTGGGACTCGCTCAGCCCCGCGCTCCTTCCCGCGCCTTGTCCGGTTCCCGGGTCCCCAGCGCAGAGCCGGACCTCGCTAACCAGGAGCTGAGACGCGGACACGCTCAGCCGGGTCCCCAGGCTGCATTGCTTTGTTTAACCTCTGCCGAGCCGATGCGCACAAACTCTTGTTGCCCCAGTTCTGATGAGCTACCAGTTTGATGGCAGAGGCGAACAAAGGTTTCCCTCCCAGGGCTGGAGCCGGGCACCGCAAGCCGCCGGGGCGTGAAATGGGCTCGCCTTATCTTCTCCCATCGCGGCTGTTTCCCCGCAGCTATAACCGCCCTTTCTTGCAGAGCTCTGTGGTGGCGAGATTGGACCTCTAACCCCTTGGATGCAGTGGGTGGGGTACTATGGCTTTTAAAAAAAGAACCGAGTATCAGCCAAGAACAGACATTTGAATTTTATGTTAGATGTTTGCACACTCTCAATGGCTTTCCGAATTGTGGATTTCAAGGGGGAAATGTATATTTGAAGACATTGATTCAGTGTAGGGGGAGGGTGGAGAAAACCTAGTAACTGTGACCATGTGTTGTGAAATTTTAATATGGTTTTACAAATACAGGCCGGGAAACTGATCTGGCATTGGGTGTAGGTGAGGGTGTGTGTGTGTGTGTGTGTGTGTGTGTGTGTGTGTGTGTGTGATAGGGAGGTGGCAGCGGTGGCAGGGGAGTGGTTAGAATACAAAGGATACGGCAGTTTTAGTAAAAGGTTTTAGTAGATATCCCGTGGCAAATAAGCAATTAATTAAACTGTCAGTTAAATCAATGTTCCCCCGTAAAAATTACCTCCAGTAGTTGTTGAATTATATAATAAGATGGCTAGCGGTCATTTGGCATTGTCTGTGACTTGGGTATCTGAATACAGTGATCGATTTTGAGTAATTTTTAAAGAGTCGACAAAAGGAAGGCACCTTGGCCACCACCTTTATTGCTTGACTTTTTTTTTCCCCCTCAAGAGAAAACTGCCTATAAGAAAAAAGAAATTCAAGGCCAGTTTTAAAAAGAAACATTTGAAAATGTATCTTGAATTGGTTATATGGTTGCATTATGCTAACTCATAAATGTGTGTGGGTGAGGGGTGGGGTCCTGCAATAAAACCTTATTATTATTATTTTTTTACTATTGTTTACTTAAATCTTACTCCAAAGTTTTTGTTTAGAGTCACCTGTGACAATTGGGAGACTTTCAAGACTTTTCAATATAAACAGAGCACTGAATTTGGAGCCAGGAAGGCAATAGTGCTGACATTAGAGTTAGGTAAAAACAAAATTATATAGTTCTTCATAATCGGCAAAGCACTGTTAACAGCAGAAGTTATTGCTGCTAGGCGGAAAGCTGCATTTTATGTTTTCTTCTTATGCAATTTTGTAGCAATTTTTGTCCGTTTTATGTATGTTTCCATGTGTACTACTCATGTGCATGTATCGTGTATGTGTGCATGCGCCCATCTGTTCACACACGTGCAGCTGCTGGAGGCCAACGGTCTAACGCTCTCCATCATTCTCTTCCTTGTATTTTGAGACAGGGTCTCTTATTGAATTGAACCTGAAGCACATCAATTTGGCTGGATTGGCAGGCCAATGCCCCGCCCCACCAGTACCTCCTTCATATGTCTAGCTTTTACATATGTACCGAGGATCCAAACTCAAGTCCTCGTGCTTGTATGGCAGGAGCCCAGTTATTGTCTGCTTTTGCAATCTGTATATCTTTCGTTGTTTTTTGTTTGTTTGTTTTTGTTTTGCTTTGTTTTGTTTTGAGACAGAGTCTCATCTAGCCCTGGCTGGCTTTGAACTCATTGTTTAGCCAAGCATGGCCTTGAACTCCTGATCCTCCTGCTTCCACCTCCAGGGTGCTGGGATTGCTGGTGTGTGCGTCTACATCAAGCTGCAGTCTGTTTCTACCAAGGCACAGAGGTATTCAGTAGTTAGTGGTGGAACAAGCTAGTGATAAAGAAAATGCAAATGAGTAAAATGCACATGGGTGCAGCTGGCTTACAGTGATGAGTATTTGCTGAAGACCTACTATGTGTCAAGAGCTGCAAAGCATTTCCACGTGTGGGTCCATGAAAGCCTAGAGCCTTACTTTTACAGTCATAGTTGATATGCATATTCATGGAACATGGGGCCTTTCGGGTGGTCTCTGTGATGCCACCCTATAGCTGACAGGAATAGGAGGACATTTCACTTGTTGAGCATGGTTGTTTTTCACGGGCTCCTTGTGCAGAGGCAGGGCAGATGTTATCATTGTGATTTGTAGGTAAGGAAATCCAGACACAGCGGGATTAAATGACTTGCCAACTCTTGCCACTAAAGCAATGGTGCCAGGGGCCGACGCTGGATCGCATGCCTGGTGCTTTGGCCCCGAATCACAACCTCCTCTGAGACACTGGGCTTCCCCTAGAAAACAACAGTCTAGTTAAAGTCTACATCCTGGATACATTCTATACAAGGAAGAGTAGGTAAATATGCCAGCTTCTTGAGTTGGGGGACTGCACTTGAAACCGGCTGTTCTTGTAACAAGCCCTTTGTGTGGCAAGTAGTTTAAAATTTCAGCTTCCTCCTCTGTAAGATTCCTTTTTTCCTGAAGGAATTGTGTGAGGGTCAGATGAAATGGTATGCACATATCCTTTGCGAAATATCAACGTAAGCAAGGCAGGACAGTTTATCTTTATTCTCATTATTAAAAGGTAAAAGGGTGGGTTTGAATTAAGAGATGTATTATTTCCTGGTATGCAAACACTGTGTGTGTGTGTGCGTGTGTGTGTACATGTATGTGCGTGATTGTTTTTGTTTTTTGTTTTTTTGGACCAGATGTAGGACCTTACAGATACTCAGCAAGCACTCTGTCCCTGAGACACGTCCCCAGTCCCTGGGACAGAGTTGCTGTGTAGTCTAGTCCCTGTCTTGGCCTTTCACCTGCTGGAATTTTTGGCACACATCACCATGCCCAGCACCAATGATATGTTTTTAAACTCTCGAGGTGGTGTTAGAGTTCCCATGTGTTTTCCATATCACTTTAAAGATGCTACTTAAGATCCACTAAATGATTCTGGTACTCAAGAAAGCACCAATGGAAAGGATTGTCCGGTGAAGTGCACTCTGTAAAAGTCTGTTGTGGGGTCTCTACGTTTCTCCTTCAAACCCCTCCATCAGTTGGAGTTTCAATGTCACATTACAAATAGAAAGACATTCTTAGAGAATCAAATGATAAAGTGCTTGCCCAGAAAATCTTAGGGAGCCTAGTCTCCCCCTCCCCCACACACATGTGTTTCATAAACACTTCTTTTGTCATAGTTGACATTTATTGAGTGACTCTCATGGCCAAGGTTCCAAACTAAGCAGTCTATCTGTATGTTATCTAGTTTAGCCCTCACGACTGTCCGGGCAGGAGGCCTTGTGTTTCCATTTGATAATTGAAATTATGACTCAATGAGCGTTTTATGAACTTGTCCAAGGTCCCAAAGTTAGTGAGGGACAATGTGGGGGTTCAGCCTGAGTCTTGCTGGACCTCAAAGCCTGTTTCTCCTCTTGATCACACTACTCTTCTGGGGTCCCTTCACACTGATGGAGGCAGATGTTTCATTCCTTAAAAAGAACCATAAATGTGGGTGCAACATTTAACGTTTCCCTAATATAGCACATGGTTTATAGCTTCCTTTGAAAGGACTCGTTTGAAGTCCATTGTGAAGTCGGTTTGTAAGTAAGAAAGCTTACACAGGAAGCCAGTAATTCATTTTGACTTGGCTGGTCTTTAATGTAAATATTTTTGGAGTAGCTTCTCAGGTTTTTGCGATAGAGTCAATTAATTGGTCATTTTTATTGGGCGCTCAAAGGTTTAATATATCTTCAGAAGAGACACAATATAGCTGCACAACTATAAAAAGACTTCATTATAAATGAGTGCCGGCTGTGGGTAAGGCACAAATGAAGACTTAAAAGCCACAGAGGGTGCTTTATAGTGCATTGATTGGTCTCAAAAATCACAAGGCAGTAAAAGTGATTTTAGAAAGTACATGTAAGAAACTATCATCAACTATTATACATGTAGTATGTTGAATCTCTGTGTGTGTTCCATTTTTTTTAAAAGTAACAGTTCTTATGTTTTAGCAATTATTTAACTTTAATACATTTTTTGTTTCTGGGATTCTCCTGCTTTTAAAAATATTGTGAGGAAGCTACAAAGATGGCTCACGGGACAAAATGTTTGCTGTGCAGACACGGGGACCTGAGTCTGGATCCCCATTACCCATGTGAAAGGCCGGGCATGGTGAAATGTGTATGTAAACCCAGTGCTAAGAGTGGAAGTGAGGGTCCCAAGGGGTGGAAGTGGGGGTCCCGAGGGTTTGTTGAATGGTGAATTCCAGATCTAGTGAGGGACATGACCTCAGAAAGCATACGATGGAGAGCTAATTGAGCACAAGCATTTATTAAAATGTTGCCTTTTCTGAGAAAGATTCTCAGGTAGCCTAGGTTAGCCTTTAGATCTTTATGTAACTAAGACTGGCCATGAAACCCTGATTGTCCTTTTTCTACCTCACAGATACTGGCATTACACAGAAACATGTGCTGACCCACCTCTACGAGAGAGAGCGGGGAAGGAAGGAGAGAGAAGAGAGAAAGGAGACAGAGAAAAGAGAGGAGAGAGAGAGGGAGGAGAGAGAGGAGAGAGAATTGGAGAGAGATGAGGAGAGAGAGGTAAAAGGGGGGAGAGAAGGGAAAGAGGAAGGGAGGAGAGAGAAAGAGGGAAAAGAAAGGAGAGAGAGAAGAGAGAAAGAGAGAAGACAGAAGAGAGGGACAGAGAGAGGAGAGACAGGAGAGAGAGGAGAGACAAAGAGGGAAGAGAAAAAAGAGAGGAGAGAGGAGAGAGAGAGAGAGAGAGAGAGAGAGAGAGAGAGAGAGAGAGATATGCCCACAGAGGCCAGTGGAAGGGTTGTATCATCAGGATTTGGAATTCCTGATGGTTGTGAGCCACCCTATGTGGGCCTTGGGAACTGAACTTGGATCTTCTGGAGGAGTGGAAAGCATTCTTAATCTCGGAATTGACTCTCCATCACCATGTTTTAATTTTTAAATTACATGTGTGTTTCTGTATCCATGTGGGGTACGTGCACATGCGTGCAGAGTGCCTGCAGAGGCCAAAGGCATTGGTTACTCTAGAACTGGGGTTAAGGTGGTTGTGAGCCCTCCAGCCCGGGGAACTGGCACCTGGCAGTGGCCGTTCTGCAGGAACAGCACGGGATAGTAACTGTGGAGCCCTCTCTCCAGCCCCAAAGCTGACAAGTTTTAAATCCGGATTTGTATAAATAGTGGTGCTTTGAAGCAGCAGCTTCATGACTTACGTGTTTTGGAAATTTGTGTATTTCTGCTTGTCAATCATTTTTTTCTTCTTCTTCTGAGATTAGTTGTAACTCAATGTAGATATAGTTGTATTTAGTGTTAAGCATTCAATTTTGTCCTTAGGTTAGCTATGAAGAAATTCACTTGCAAGCTGGGCATACCTGGAATCCTGATGTTCAGGAGACCAGGGCAGTAGGATCAGAAGTTCAAGGGCAGCCTGTGTTGCCTAGGAAGGCCTGTCTCAAAACATAAGTAAAAAACCCCAAGCCATATAAAAATGATTTTGCATCTAATGAAACCATGTATCATTGTAGTGTCCCAGACTCATTGGCATGGCCCATGCAGCAATGAAGGTTGTATCTTTATTAACATATTCCAGAAAGTTCTTGTGTGCATGCTTGTTAAAACATTGACAATGCAAAGTATATCTTCAAATTTATTCTTTATTTTCTAATGCTTACTCCCTAATGAACTGTTATTTTTTTTTGTAAGAATCAAGAAACTTAGCTACTGGACATGATGGTACACACCTTTAGTCCCAGCACTTGGGAGGCAGTGGCAGGTGGATGTCTTGGAGGCTACCCTGGTCTACAAAGGAAGTTCAAGGGCAGCTAGGGCTACATGGAAAGACCCTGTCTTGTAAGACAAAATGCAAAAGAAACTTAGCTGTCGGATGGTCCCAGTTGCTCTAATTTATGTTTAGGAAGATAATAAATTTGGCTTTTATGACATTTCACCCCCTTTATTATTGGTGTGAAAATTCTTAGAGACAGACACTAAGTCATTTGGATACTTTCTTATACAGAAGACTTTGAAGCAGATGAGAGCGGCTCAGCAGTGTAGATGTGTGGTCTCCACACACGAGACAAGTGCAGGGTTGCAGAGCCCCTACTCCATAAGTGGAACCTGATTTTACAGAATGTCAGTAGAAAGACAGAAAATGCCCCCGAGAGATGCTTTATAGCCAGTCAATGGTAAAGTGACATTACCACATATCTTACAGAAGCCAAATAGAACAATACCATATGCATAAGCTTCTATATTCTAGAAAGTTCGTATGTGTGTGCTAGTTAAAACACTGACAATACAAAGTTCATCTTCAAATGAGTACTGGAATCCTCAGCAGTCCTTCCAAATATTGGTAAACTTGTCCGATGGGTGCTGTGCTGAGAGGAAATTTCAGTACTCTTGCTTCTCAGATTGGCGTTGTGTTCAAAGCCAGTCACTTGGGGGAGGTCAGAAAACAGTGGCTCCCTAGAGACAGATGGTCAGAATAGGATGGAGGAGCTGGTAGTAGCTGCGCAGAGGAGTTATTCTGAGAGAGGAGTAAAGAGGACCAGCTTAATAAAAAGGTACTGACTGGTCTGGGGGAGGAACCCACTGGCCAGGTCCACTCACCTCAAAGGTTTGGCTGGCACTAAGGCAGATCTGGAGTCAGGCTGTGGGTGAAGCTGGGCAGCTTGAACCC
Source organism: Mus caroli (assembly GCF_978045245.1). Lineage (NCBI taxonomy): Eukaryota > Metazoa > Chordata > Mammalia > Rodentia > Muridae > Mus > Mus caroli. The sequence continues at coordinate 79,265,446 of NW_028227259.1, forward strand.
TTGGTAATTATTGAAGTCTAAGAAGAGCCCGCGTCAGTAAGTTATCAATGAAATTTCACATATGTGATTGTTAGCCTGTGTTTTCCTCAACTAGGAGAAGATGAAAGGGAAGAAACGCCATCATCCTGAGATCACGGTTAGCAGGCGACAAGATTTTACCACACCACACCCCACAGCCATAGCCATGTATGGTCTTCAGGGAAGATCAGTCGCAGCTGGTGTTCTTGGGAGTTCTGTGACAGAGCCAGCAGGATTGTTTTGACACTGCTTCAGAATTTCCTTCTCTCTTTTTTTATTTCTTATTTTTTGTTTTTTGAGATGTTTTTGAAAAAAATCTTCAATTTTTAATTTAAAATTTAAACTGATACATAAAACATATAATGTATATAATAGTCAGGTGCCATGTGATGTTTCCATATTTGTATACCAGTGATATATGAATCAAGGGAAACATCATTTCGCTCTGAGGAATTCTGACTAATACATCTTGAGTGACATTTTTTTTTCTCTTTGGGTGTCCCAGTGGCAGCCGTGGTCGGGCTTCCTGGCTTTCTTTATGGTGCACCTGCCAGTCCACGTTTGTGATGGGTTAACTGTTTCTTAGAGTTAATGAGGTCGGGGTCATAGGTTCAGTGCCTGGGAAGGCTAGCTAGCTTTGCTTTGTTCTGCAATTGCTTATTGTACTCTTAGCCCAGACCAGCCATCTGGCGGAGGCAGATCTCGGATCACAAAGGGACTAATAAACAATACAGTGTGTGTGGTGGTGGGGGAGCCTGGGGAATCTCTCTGTCGATGCTGAGTACTTGGGGAAATGATTGCAAATCATGTGCAGATTTTTATTTCACAGCATCACCTTAATATGTGGATGATAGCATAATCAACAGACAGTTTTCTTATTCTTATTAAACTCCCATTTTATGTTTTTCCCCCCTTCTTACTACTTTTTAAGATGCTTCATTAAGACAACACTCACTTATACATTGTCTCGAATGTTCTTAACTTACCTGGAGGTTTGTAGGACCTTGGTGGTGAGAGTCAGGGTTAGAGTGATTGATAGGACAATTTACTGGTTTAACAGCCGCTGAGTTATAAAGAACAATGTTACAATGAAAAGCAAACACCTTTTTGTTTGTTTTTAGTTTTGTTTTAAGAATTTCTGGAGAGCTACTTTATAGCATTTCTAAGTGTGGCCTGATCTGTAAATCTGTCGTCTTCTTTATTAGAATATCTTGTAGTGCTGAGAGAAATATCAGAGGCTAATTAGACCAGGGCAGTGGCATATGGCCCCACTGGTCCCAAGAGATGTGCTGATAGTCTAAAATACGTGCTGGGTTATTGGGATGAGAAAAGTTGTAAACAAAGCCACTAGTGATTTCTAAATGTTAACTACACATTGAAATTGTAACATTTTGGCTATGATAGATTAAGTAAAATATTAATTATTCTTGATTTTGGATATCTTTATGGTTTTCAGTGTGTTCATTAGATAACTTAAGAAAATGTTTCATTATATATGTAGCTTGCATTGTATGTTGGTTAGGCATCACTGAGCTAGACCAACCCCTCTGATTAGAGGCTGAGTAACTGGGCTGAGCTCTCTATTGCCCAGAGCACACCCTGTTAGTAGGATGAGCAGGAAATCTGGACCGCCAGTGGACTTAGATGTACACAGTTGTTATATCAGGTCTGTGCTGAGGTCATTGTATGTTGGATATGAAGCTCTACTAATTTTTCTACGCACAGTCATCCAAGGACAGGATGGCATCATTTTGTTCATAATGTTATTTAGGCTGTTTAATCTTCTGAAATGGGTCAGAGGTCCTGTAGCCCTATTAGGTTCTGAGAAAGGCATATTAAAATACTAGACAATAGGGGCTGGGGAGATGGCTCAATAGTAATGTGCTTATGTGTTCTTATGTTAAAAGGCCAGGCTTGATAGTGCATGCCTTTGATCCCAGGCCTGGGGATACGGAGCCAGGAGGACCCCTGCAACTTACCAGCCAGCCAGTCAAACTCTAAGTTCAGTGAGAGGCCAGGACTCAGACAATAAGGTGAAGAGTGAGGGCACCCAGTGTTGACTTCTGACCTTCTTACACATGCATACACATGTCCCTGCACACATGTAAACACATACATGTGAACCCAATAACAGAAGTAAGAGATGCTACCAGTTGTAACTCTGGGGAAAATACGGTGCCCAACCGAGTGGGCACTTTAACAAGCATTTCTTATGGGTGCTCACGGGTGAACTGCGGACAGAGTAGCTGCTGCACTCTTCTCTGTGGCCATGACTAATACCTTAAAGATGTCTGTGTTAAGAGGCATCAAGTCTAGTACTTCTTTCTGGTACATGCTCAGTTCCCAGTGATTATTGGTTTGTTATCCACTGCTCAGAGACAAGTCGTAAACAACCGTTTTGTTAGGGAGCTCTGATGCTTCACTTAAACTCACAATCCAGACATTGTGAATATTCACAAATCTGTCCTTTTAAAGGAGCAAGGGAAAGAAGATAAATATTTATGACACAAATGGGGTTAAACTGGCATGTTTCTAACTTATCTTTTCCTATGCTTTTTGATGGTTGCAGATAGCTCTAGTTGGTTCTGGGTACAGAGAAGCCAAACTGGGCAGGAATTCCCACTTCCCCGGGGCGGGGGTAGGGGGTAGGTGTAAGGGAAATGAGTGCCTGTGTCCTGTGTTGTGAACTTCAGTGAAAAGTACCATTTCCATCTTCAAGCCCAAGCCTGACTACTGTAAATGTGCTGGGCACCCTAGTGTAACACAGGTGACAGCTTAGGGTTAGATTACGTGGATGTGACATGGTAGACCTCAGTTATGTTTGCCATAGGTTTTTTTTATTTATTTTTATTTTATGTGCACTTTGTGTTTTGCTTGCATGTATGTCTGTGTGAGGATGTTTGGTCCCCTCGAACTGAAGTTACAGACAGTTGTGAGGCGCCAAGTGGGTGCTGGGAATTGAAATGGGATCCTCTGGAAGAGCAGCCAGTGCTCTTAACCTCTGAGCCATCTTCACAATCCCTTGCCATGGTTTCTCACTTGAAAAACAAAAAACAAACAAACAAACAACCCCAACAACTGTGTCGTATTGTTGAACACCACATTCTGGTCGATGTTTGACGATTTGCATACTGATTCCTTGTGTAGCCAGGACTAATGGCATCCTCTGTCTAGCAATAAGAGTTCTTCCCCTTTGGGTCGTTTCCATGGGCAGCTGCAATGGTGGAGTCTGGATTGGCAATAGGAGTCACACTGAATGTGGAAAGGCAGGAGGTACCCTGTGGGTCCCCTTGTCCCTTGCCACCCCAGCTGTTTGTGCTGGGCGCTGTGGAGTTGGTAGGTAACATAAAAATAAAGAACACACGTGGCTACAGAAGACCAATGGGGAAGAGCTTACATGGTCTCAGTGGCGTGAGACTGGAGGAAGGCGTGGTATTTCTGGGGAGGGAAGGAAGAGTGAAGAAAGAGCAGGAGGAGGTTCATGGGCCAACAATATTTGAGCAGGGTCTTGAAGGGTGGGTAGGAATTTAGCAGTAGGAAAAGGATGGAGAGGTATCACCACCCTGTGGAACACAGCTTATGTGGAACACAGTGTACTCCAATAAACCAGGAAGCCATCCCTTACCAGATACCAAGCCTGTGAGCAACTTAATCTTAGACTTCCCAGCCTCCAGGGCTATAATAAAAATCTTTGTGATTGTAAATCACGCAGTCTGTGCACTTTTGCTGTAGAAACAAGATCAGACTAAGCAACACCTGTTGTGGCAGATGCCCGGGCACTGAGTTCAAAAAACACGTTGGCTTTCTAGGGGTGGGTGAGAGAAGACAGGTCCAGTTCTGCAGCTCCGTATTGCTTCTAATTGGCCTCATATGACTTTGAATGTGTCGCTTTATGGCCATGGGCCTCAAATATCTCACGTGGAAGGGGAAAGAGTTAGCCAGCCAACAGATGTACGCATCTGAGACTGCCTCTGTGCCCGGCACTGTTGAGCATGTTTGCCCACCAGACCTGCATGGCAGAGATGATACTCTGTTACAAGAGAGGGACAATAAACAGTGATGCATTTATCCTGTTAGTCTATAATGGGCGGTCAGGCAGGGAATGGCACCTGTTATCAAGGTAGACTAGCCCAGGGTGGTATGAATGGAATAGAAGAAGCCATGAGGATATTTGTAATCTCTTCCGATTCTAAAATACTAAGTCTAATTAAGTGAAGAGCCACGGGTTCAGTCTCTTCAACACTGCTTACAATCCATTTCTAAGTAAATGTCCTTACAGTCTTGATTAGATCCATGCGGCCACTGATGGGCAGGGAGTATTGCAATAGCTCACTACATACAGATTGCCTTCTTTAGTGCCACGGAAAGAAAATGCCCTGGGACATCTTTCATTTCAAGCCTTGAGGCTCAAGGCACTGAGTAGTTCACCAGCTGGATTTAGGGTGGCCGTTCGATAGACCAGCGGGCTCGCCTACGTTACTTTAATATAAATTAAATGAAGTGGGAGCCCTGGGACAAACCTGTTTTAATTACAATTGGAACACATCTTTGGAGACTGACTGTTAGAATCATTACACTGTTATTATGGTTTTTTTTTTTTAAGTATTGTTAATAAGCTGGGTCTAGCCTGAGGTCTTCATTTGCAGATGAATCTTCTCAACTGAGGTGAAAAGGCTGAAGAGAACAAGCGTTCATCTTCAGCATCATTGCTGTTGGTGATGTGAAGGAGCTGAACAGAGGTAGAGGGGTGTGCTGGGGGGCAGCTTGTCCTGTTCCGGGACCGTGGCCCAGTGGCCGACTGTGTGGTTCAATCCTCAGCACCAAATCCAGAAGCAAAGCAGAAGGAAACCAGCCACGGCCCGTTTCTAGTGGGAGATGCTGGTCTGGGTGAGCCACATTCTCCTTTGACAGATGGTCTAGTTTTACGTTGATCTCCCATGCCTCTGTCTGCAGTGCTGGGAAGCTAGCTTGGTAGACTCTCTGCGGAGATAGTCCTGGGCTATGATCCCTGACCTTGGCTGGCACGGAATCCATGGTTGTGCCGCTTTGTTTCCTGGGATAGACTTCACAGCCAGTGAAACCAGCCCTGTGTGAATTATTTAACTCTTCTTGTCCACAGAGGAGGCGACTGAGTGACTTACACACTCAGGCCTGCGAGTGTACTTCTGCTGCTTCTAGTGAAGACAGGGACCTTCAGCGTCTCTGGCTCAGCCCCGATGTTGTTTCTAGTCCCCCCAACCCGCACATTACCCCATTTTGACAGTCACAATCCTTGTTATAATGTGATTCGTATTTTAAAGTCAAATTCTCATCATATTTTTGGCATGCATCTGTCTTCCTTGGAACGCTCAGTTATTTTGTATAAAACTAGGAAATACGGAGGAAAAAGAAGAGGAGGGGCACAGGGAAGGTAGCTCTGCTCTGACTGACACTGCATTAACGGGGCGTGTTGGGAGTCCCTTTGCTTATCACATTTGAATGTCCAATATTTTGTTTTTTTTCTTCAAATGTTCAAAAAAATAAAAATAAAACCCTTGTCTCCGCATTGTGGTGAAATAACAGAACACCATCCACACCTCTTTTTTTTTTCTCATTTTTGAACATTTGGTTTTATTATTTTCTTTTATCATTTAGAAGATAATAGCAATGACATTTTGTTTTATTCTTTTTTATTTATTCATCGTTTTTAATTATTTACATTTCAAATGTTATCCCCCAACCCAGTCACCCCTCCACAAAGCCCCCTATCCCATCCTCATCCCCTTTGCCTCTAAGAGGGTGCTCCCTCACCCATTCACCCACTCCTGCCTCACCTCTCTAGCATCCCTCTATGCTTGGAGTATCAAGCCTCCACAGGACCAAGTACTTCCCCTCCCACTGATGCCAGATGAGGCAGTCTTCTGCTACATAAGTAGTGGAAGTCATGGACCAGCCCATGTGTACTCTCTGGTGGTTTAGTCCCTGGGAAGCTCTGAGAGGTCTGGTTGGTTGATACTGTTGTTCTTCCTATGGGGTTGCAATCCCCTTCAGCTCCTTCAGTCCTTCCTCTAACCTTCCATTGGGGGTCCCTGGCCTCAGTCCAGTGGTTGGCTGTGAGTATCTGCATCTGTATTGGTCAAGTGCTCGCAGAGCCTCAGAACAGCCATACCAGGCTCCTGTCTGCAAGCACATCTTGGCTTCAACAATAGTACCTGGGTTTGGTGTCTGCAACATCCACACCTCTTTAAATGTATGACTTGTTGGCATTTATTACATTCATAATATTAAACATAGGAACCACCTATCGCCATGTTCTATGTCTGGACACTGTGGGGGGTGGACGGCACGAGTGTGGGGGTTGGGGGTGGTCACAGGACAAGTTTCAGGAGTCCGCTCTCCTCCACTTTGTTTCTCCTGCAATTGTGTGGCATCCTCTGGGCTAACTGGCCCATTCCTGGGAATTTGCCTATTCCAGGTGTTCCGTATCAGCAGGATTGTATAACATTTGAGTTTGGGGGTTTCATCTATTCATTTCACATATATTCAGAGTTCATCCGTGCAAGAGTATGTACCAGGCCTTTCTTTTTTGACAATGCATATGTTATGATTGAATGTACATAAAAGATTAAAGATGCATTTATCTTTTCAGAACATACACATTTTTCGATTGATTGGTGGATGTTTGGCTACTGTGAATAAAGGCGCTGTGGAGGTGGATATACAGTGGCTGTATCCTGCTCTACTCTTTGGCTATACTCAAGAGTGCGGTGCTGAGCCATACGGCAATCCTGTGTTGGACTTTGTGAGAGCTCTCCAAGCTAAATCACATGGTCACTACATCATTTTCTATTCCTGGTAACAATGGGCTGGGATTCTAGTCTCCACACCTTCACCAATACTTGTTGTCTTCTGTCTCTTGACATCTTTTGTCATCCTATTGAGAGCTACAATCTCATTTTGCTTTTGATTTGTGTATCCGTAAGTCTAATCACCTTGAATATCCCTTTAATGGGATTATTTGCCATTAGTGTATCCTGTTTGGAGAAATGTCTCTTTTAACCCTTGGCTCATTTGTTAAGTAAGATCTTTGCCTGCCTTCCTTCCTTCCTTCCTTCCTTCCTTCCTTCCTTCCTTCCTCCTTCTCTCCCTCAGTTTCCTCCTCCTCTTCTTCCCCTTCCCTTCTCCTTTTGTCTTTCTTTGCTGTTGAGTTGTATGACTTGTATATCTAGATACCAATCAGCAAGTAGATGATTTACAAATACTGTCTCCCATCCTGCCTTTCTTTTCATTCTCTGGATCGAGTTCACTTTTTAAAAAAAAACAAAAACCAACTAGACTCTATTTACAAAGGCAAAAGGAAGATACTGCTGAGTAACACCAGAACTGTCATAGCCAAGCTTCCCCCATCGCATGCCTTTTGACTCCAATCACTGATTTCCACCCGAAGCTGATGAACCGCACTTAGTTTACTCTGCTTAAAGTCTTTATGGCCTTTACTGCCACTTGAAAGCCATCACAGAGGGCAATGGGGAGAAAGCGCCCAGGTATGCTTTGCTGACTCTCTCCATCTGGCAAAGAATATTTTTCTGTAATCTGTGAAACTTCGAATTTAGCCAGACTCTTCCTATGAATCTTTAGAAACTTGCCTTCAAGAGTGACTTCGGGAGGAACTACATGGGGGAGGTGTAAGTTTTCAGTAAGTGGTCCTTTGTCTTTAAATTTCATTTTTTAAGTGAAAGGAGGCTCATGGGCGGTTTTAGAGATCGCATTGCTTTCTGACATGCCCTTGCGGAGACGTGAAGATGGGAGATGGAAGGCTCTCTAGGCTTCAAGTGACTAAGAGAGTTGTGTAGAAACAGCTGCTCTTGTAGCATTCGGTAAACCTTAGTGGGCTGTAGAATTAACATTGGTAATTAGGTGGGAACCAAAATACGAATATAGCTGTTATCCACAGCTCTGTGCTCACAGCATGTGGAGGGTGGCATCTCAGGTCTCAGAACGTATGACCCAGGTGCTGCACGGGTAGATTCAAGCAATATAGGTTGTTTGTTTCCTTTAATAGTTAATAAATTAATTAAGCGTGTATTGTTGTTTTTCCTGCATGTACGTGTACACCACATGTATGCCTGGTGCCCATGGAGTCCAGAAGAGAACATCCAGATCTTCTAGAACTCGAGTTACAGACAGTTGTGAGCCGCCCTGTGGGTGCCGGGAACCAAATCCTTTTGAAAAGCAATCAGTGTCCTTAATTGCTGAGCTATCGCTCTGGTGTCTGTTTTGGTTTTCTTATAAGTGAACAAGAGTTGCTCTTGGATATAGCTAAACTTTCCTTTGAGTGAAATGAAATCATAAAACCACTTTGCTGTAATAACTTCCTGGTTAGTGCTGGGCATTGAACCCAGAGCCTTGGACATGCCAGGGAAGTACTGAATCCCTCCGCTTGCTTTCCGGAGCCTACCTGGCTTTGTTTTTATGCAGCCTAAATTACTGATATTCTTACAAACTACTGTATTTGTATCTGGGTGGTTAGAGAGCACTTGTACCTTTAAGAGGAAATAGGGAGATGTATTTCCTCTGCGGGTGTTTTAGTTTTGCTGCACCAAATACGATTTCAGTGTGAAAGAAATGTCTCGGCACCTCGTCTCAGGTCAGAAGCATCTGTTTTCTGACTTCTGGTGAACGTATGTTCATTTGTCCCAGCGCTCAGAACACTTCAACAGAAATGTCATAGTTTTCTCTTTCTTTGCAAATGAGAGAAGAAAGAAAGAAGCTCTTCATGGTTTTGTTTTTTTCTAAATTGGACTTTCCCAATGCTGGCTTTAGTAGAGCCTATTTCATGGAACACTTAGTAATGTTTTGGCATTATTTAAAGAGGAGAGACAGTGTTTGCACAACCAGGATTCAGGATTGAAGGACGAAGTAATAGGATTCATGACCTCAGCTCCATGTTGCTTCTGTTGCTGTGACAGACCCTGTGACCCAAAACAACATGGGGGAAGAAAGGGTTTACTTGGCTTACGTGTTAGTCCAGTCCAGCAGAGACCATGGAGGAACAGCTCTTACTGGCTTACTCCCTATGGTTTTCTCAGTCTGTTTCCTTATAGGACCTAGGACCACCTTCCCAGGGATGACACCACCCACAGTGGGCTAGGCCCTCTTCCATCAATCATTAATAGAAAATGCACCATAGATATGCCCACAAGGCCAATCTGATGGAGGCACTTCCTCAATAGGCATTCCTTTTCCCCTGGAGACTCTAGCTTGGGTCAAGGTGACAAAACATAACGAGCACAGCCTCCACAGTATGTTCCACAGTTGGGGTACTGTGACTTGCTTGGGCACAACTCTGCAAACCACAGCTGCCCTCTCTGACAATCTTTGTCTTCCAAGCTCACTACTTTCTTAGTGATAAACCCTTCGTGAAGCTTTCTTAGAAACCCATTTCCCCTTTGTGCAGGGGATTGAAGCAGGGTTTCCTGTGTTCCACCCCTGAGCTAAGAAAACCTCATTGGGTATACTGGAAGGGCCTCTCTTAATTACTTTGCGTTTGCTGCCAGAAGACACCAGGACCAGATCAACTTATAGGAGGAAGAGTTTATTTGGACCTACAGTTTCAGAGAGTCAGATTCTGTGGCCATCACAGAAGGGAAGCGTGGGGGCGGGCAGGCAAGCGTGGCACTGGAGCAGTGGCTGAGAGCTTACGTTTCAGTCCACAAGCAAGAGGCGGAGAGAGCTAGTTGGGAGTGGTGAGGTAAGACACCTCCTACAAGAACACACCTCCTAATTCTTCCCAAACAGTTCCAACAACTGGGGACCCAAATATATGATCCTACGGGGGCCATTCCTTTAAAACCTACCAGAGGGTAATAGGCTGGGCCATAGCTAGAGTCCTGCCTGCAAACTTTCCTGTTTCACCTATCCTGTCCTCGGAGTAGACCGATGAGGTAGCCTGGCAGCACGCAGGAGGAGCAGGAGCATGAGCAAGAGGAGCAGCAGCAGCAGGAGCAGCAGGAGCAGCAGGAACAGCAGCCTTCCCAGAACACTGGCCTAGCCCCAGGCTGGAAGATCCAGGGTGCATCTAAGGCTCCAGCTCTCTTTACTACAGTATTACAGGTTGTGTTCTGTGTCCATTGCCATGTGTAAGGACAAAGGGGTTTCGATGGTATACACACTAAAAATTGGGCTGCATCCCATAAATGTTTACAATTATATCCAATGAAAGTGAACTTTAAAAACCCATTATGACACTAAAAAAAAAAAAAAAAAAAAAAAAAAAAAAAAAAAAAAAAGACAGGCACACAGATCAGTGATGGAGTTTTCCAGTTGCAGTAATGTGTGATTTTACTGCCCTTGACTCCTTACCAGAGTTTCCAAAGCCTTGCCTCCACTTTGACACTGTCTTCATTCTGAGTGACTTGGCCTCTTGCTTTTCGGGAAATCCAACAGGAACTTGTTTCTCTTCCTAAACCGCAAACATTTCCCTTAATAACCCCAGAGTCTTAGGCTTTTTGTGGCTCTTTGTTGCCTTAGGGACTGAGCAGCACACTTTCCCCATGGCTCTTATCTCACTTAGGGCCTTCTTCTTCCTCCTCTTCCTCCCCTTCTTTCTCTTTTTCCTCCTCCTCCTCCTCCTCACTTCCTCAGGCCTGGCACACTGGTTACTCTCTTAACCTCTTTACTTCCTTCCACTCAGCAAGTTTTGTTTGTTTGTTGGGGGGAAAGATCCCAGGCTGGTCTTGAACTCACAGGAATCCTCCTGCCTCCGTTTTCTGAGTGCAGGCGTATATAGGCTGTTTTTTTAACTGGGGAGTGAACCCATGGCAAGTGTTCTATCACTGAGCCTTGGGAACTCTGTTCATAGACTGCTCACTTCTCACCAGTTCTTTTCTTTCTTTCTTTCTTTCTTTCTTTCTTTCTTTCTTTCTTTCTTTCTTTCTTTCTTTCTTTCTTTCTTTTCCTTCCTTCCTTCCTTCCTTCCTTCCTTCCTTCCTTCCTTCCTTCCTTCCTTCCTTTTTCTTTTTGATTTTTCAAGACAGGGTTTCTCTGTGTAGCCCTGTCTGTCCTGGAACTCACTCTGTAGACCAGGCTGGCCTCGAACTCAGAAATCTGCCTCCCAAGTGCTGGGATTAAAGGTGTGGGCCACCACTGCCCAGCTCTTTTCTTTCTTAATACAGATATCTTCAGTTGTCCTTTATCAACACACACATACTACACAAAGACATGCATAAGCACACATATACACACACAGTACACACAGAGACATGTGCATACACATATATACACACACTGCACACAGAGACATGTACATATAAACACACACAAACACACAGTACACACAGAGACACGTGCATACACATATATAAACACAAACACACTATACACAGACATGCACATATGCACACATATAAACACACACATACACACACTATACACTATATACAGAGACATGCCCACACACACATATAAACACACACTACACACTATACACAGAGACATACACATAAATACACAATACACACACTGTACACAGAGACACACAGATACATACACATCTAAACACATAAACAGTTCACATACACACACAAACAAAGACACACATGGGGGAGGCATATACTTCTTGGAGATATCATTTCATCTTTTCTCTTCTGCTCATTCATTCACACTTGATTTGTTTTGAGATAGGGAAACCTGTGTAATCGTAGATCAGCTGGCCTCAAACTCATTGAGACCTGTCTCTGCCTCCTGTGTGCTGGGATTAAAGGTGTGTACCACCGCGCCCGGCCAACACTCACATGTTTAAGAGCTGCCTCAAAACTCTCTCAACCTTTCCATTTTCCACTGTTCCCCATCTGGCTTTCTGTTCTCACCTTGAACTGATGCTATGTCACACAGACTCACCAAAAATGTCACCCTCGGCCCCACAGAACACAGTATTCTTTTGCAGTCTCTTGTCTGGGCACAGGCTAGTCACAGTTGTTTGTGATGACTGAAGTCATCCGAGGTTGGTACCCAGAGTCAGGATGGCCAGGTGTCTGCTGGGCAACAGCTGAGGGAGATAATCCAGGTAGAAGAGGATGAGAACTCGGAGTCCTGGGGGAAAACACAGGCTTCTGGAACCTGCTCACACGGCCCTTTGTGATCCCACAGAGGGCGGGTGCTCACTTGCCTTCCTTCTGTAGTGACTTGCTGTGTGGTTGAGGTCCCTGGAGGTGCCTTGGTCTTATCCTCAAGCTTCTACTGGTGAATGAGTCCTGGCTCCTTGGTACGTCCTACAACCTTGGTGAGATATGGCTTAGGACATTGTATTATCCTCAGACTGCGTGGCTGCTGTCCAGACTTGATGCTGGGCTCCTGGCCAGGTAGCGTTTAGTTGTATTATTATTATTATTATTATTATTATTATTATTATTATTTATAGTTATAACCAACTATCCATGGCATACGGTTTACTCTTTTACCTATTTTTAGATGCATAGCCCAGTGATATTAGACACATTTACAGTGCTGTGTAACCACTTCTGTCCCTCACCAGAACCTTTCCGTCATCCCAGCACATGCTAGCTTGGAACTCATTCATTGAACAGCCAGACTCCCCGGTACTACTGAGCCCCAGCAACCTCTCTGTTCTAGAATTCCAAACCTTAGATAAGTTGAACTATACGGCATGAGCCCTTTTGTCCCTTACTCCCTTCGTGTAGCTTAAAGGTATCAAGCTTCATCCATGTTGTATTATGTGCCAAAGATTTGCTCATCTTTTAAGGACAAGTAACATCCTATCGGATTGCTTCTACGTTTCCACTGTCTTGAGGAACCCTTGAACAGTTTTGAAGGGTGCTGTCCAGTATGTAAACCTTTAGTACCGCTTAGCAGTTGGCTGGTTTCTACTGGGATGGTGGTAGTGGGGGTTGTTTCAAGACAGAGTCTTACCATGTAGCCCCTGCTAGCTTAGAACACATGATCCCTCTTTGTCTGCCTCATGAATACTGGAACTAGGGTGTGTGTGCACAACTGTACTAGGAAGTGCCTTAGTTTTGACAACTGATTGATTACCCAAGCAAGAGATAAGAAATATAGCAACTATATTATTGCTTCTATCCGTTAACTGTTTTCTGAGCATTGTGAAGCACACGTCAAAGCTCTTTGATTCTAGATGAGGAATTTTCCACTGTGGTTTAAGGCCTAAAGCCATTGTGAAAGCAACTTGGCAATCTTTGTTCCTCAAAGGTGGAGAGAAGGCACAGAAGGCGACTGGACGATGGTGGTGACTCAGTTGTTGCAGGCCTGGGTGTTTTGTGATTTGAAGGAGCCGTCAAGAGTTTGACTGAAGGTAGCCTAAGATACATAGAGGGTTGAATAGTGGCCCTCAAAAACTCTCCCTGGGACTTTGGAATCTGGCTCAGTTTACAGTTAGAGATGTTGTGGAAGTAGCGACGTGGTTAGTGTTGTCAGTTTTACAGAATCTAGAGTCACCTGGGCAAAGGCATGTGGGTTTATCTGTGAGGACTATCCAGAGCATGTGGGCCTGTCTGTGAGGACTCCCCAGTTGAGTTCATTGAGGTGGGAAGATTTACCCTTTGTGGGTGGTGCCATTTCCTGGTGGGGATAGCAAAGGGAACGTTGAATTTGTCCCTCTCTGCTTTTTTGACTGTGGACTCTACGAGACCAGCTTCCTCAGGCCCCTCCTGCTGCAACTTCCTGCTGTGATGGGCTGTAACCCACGACTGTGAGCCAGAATAGAACCATTCTCCGTGAGGTTGCTCTTATCAGGGTAGTTTATCTCAGCAACAGCAAAAGAAACTCAGAACCCAGGCCTGAGACACGGGGCTGTTTGTCTGACGACCCTGACCAAGTGATCCTTGAGACTTTAGAATTGCTTTCTGCCTGGAATGTGGAAGGATTTGGAACTTTGAGTTAGAAAAGCCATTGTAGGCTGGAAGCAGAACTTCATGGGCCATTCTGATGGGAGCCTGGAAGATAAGGCTGTCGAGGGGAACATGGGCGTTGGAGGCCCAGCTCATGACGCTTCAGAGGGGATTAAGAAGTGGATGCTCATAGCCATCCATTGGACTGAGCACAGGGTCCCCAATGAAGGAGTTAGAGAAAGGACCCTAGGACCTGAAGGGGTTTGCAGCCCCTTAGGAGGAACAACAATATGAACTAACCAGTACCTCCAGAGCTCCGAGGGACTAAACCACCAACCACAGAGTTATTATGGTGGGACTCATGGCTCCAGTTGCAGAGGATAGCCTAGTCGGTCATCAATGGGAGGAGAGGCCCTTGGTCCTGTGAAGGCTCTATGCCCCAGTATAGGGGAATGCCATGGCTGAAAGTGGGAGTGGGTGGGTTGGTGAGCAGGGGGAGGGGGGAGGAGATAGGGGAAAGGGGTTTTCTCCTCCGGAGAAACCAGGAAAGGGATAACATTTGAAATGTAAATAAAAAGTATCTAATTAAAAAAAAAAAAAGAACTCCACCAGGAATGGGAATAGGAACCATTAAAGGGATATAAGAATGTGGCATAGTTTTTATCTATGTCCTGAGAACTTGAGTGAGGTTGCATTAAAGCTTAACGAACAAATTTGTTTAGCAGAGGAAATTTTCAGACAAGAGAACATTCAAACTGATGTGAAGACAGCCGTAAATGTTCAAGGAATCAGCATCCCTGGAGGGAAATTCCCTGTATTGCCTCAGGATGACTGCTGATGTGTCCTAAGGGCAAAACTTCGTCCATCGTAGGCTCTATCTTCTGAAGATGGAATTTATTTAAAGGAAAACCTTTCGTGATAGGGATCCCTGTTCTTTGAAAGTCACTGCCTAAGAGGGTCCCCACACAGACCCCCGTACAGCTGTGGTCCAAGGGATCTAGGTTCCATCCTGAGTTAGTGGCAGAACTCGGCAGGATTGTCTTATGTGCTACTGGCTTTTAATGAAGGAATGGAGGTTGGGGGTGGTGTAGGTCCTCGGGAGACTCTGTGGCAGGATTTGAATCTGTGAGAGTCTTTACATCAAACTGTAGGTGAAACTGCAGTAGCACTGGAGACTCCAGGGAGCCAGAGGTACCACAATGTATCCAATAAAAAATAGTGGGCAAGAAGTGAAACCAGCCCAAGAGAGCGGTTATGAGTGCCATTGGTAGAAGACCTGGGTATGTAGGCTGCTCACGCCCTTTGGAGTCAAGTTAATTATGTTGTAAGCCCTGTATGCTAGACAAGGAATGCCAGGATTTTCTTTTTCGTGTTTTGATCTGATTTTCATCCTATCTTTCTCTACTGTGTCTCTCCTCTTCTCTCATTGAATGGGATGATTGATTTTGTGCCATTTTATGGAAGAAGTGTGTAGCATGTTTTTTACTTTGTAGTAGCTCACAGTTGACTTTAAACTTTGAAAGTGTTGGAATTGTTAAAGACTACAGGGACCAAACGTGGAATATTGTGGTTTAAGAGTGGTTGTGTGTGAAGTTGACAAGGGGTGGAGCTGGAGCTGTGATTGTTAGTGTTAGTTGTTCATGTGGCAAAATCTAGAATCACCTGGGAGAAGGGCTTCTGGGCGTGTCTTTGGGGAATTGCCTTGATTGCTTTAGTTGAGGTGTCCACTGTGGGTGGCACCATTCCCATTACAGTGAGGATCATGGACTGCATAAAATCTAGGGAGGCAGCTGAAGCATCGTTTCTCCGCCCCCCTGCCGTTTCCTGCTGGGCTGGGCTACTCTGACCTGCGCACCCAAACAAACCCATTCCCTTCGGTTGCTTTTGTCAGTGTTTCATCCCAGCAACAGGTAATGAAACTCAGGTAAAGATCTTGGAGATTATCTTGTACTTTGGTTTAGCCTTAAATCCAAAGGCTAGTGTCTTCCTAGAAGAAGAGGATCACAAACATACACAGAGGCCTGCATGATGATGTGCAGGGATTGGAGTTTATGCTGCTCCAAGCCAAAAGCATCCGGGAGCCATGGAAAAGCTGGAGGAAGCAAGGAAGGGCTCTTTTAAGAGCTTTGGAGATGTGGCCCTGTTTCACATCTCACCTCAGAAGTGTGAGGAATAAATGTATGTCTTTTTGATCCACAAGGCTGTGGCTCTTTGTTATGACAGCATGGGAGACCCAGCAGGTAAGTTTGGATTTGGGTGAATTGAACAGGGCTGGAGACAAAGGCTCAAAATCATTGGTAGAGATGGGGTTTTAAAAAAGGAAGAATGCATGCGTCCATGCAGAGAGGGTCTAGAGACAAAACTCCCATGGAGCCTGTCCTGAGCTCTCCTTTGTGCTGATGCTGAGCAAGTGTGGTGGGTTTTAAGAGGGCCAGCTAGAGAGCTCATTCTGGCAAAGGTCTGGGAGAAAGCACTGAGCCATGCTCAGAGTATGTGTGTGGTGTGTGTGGTGTGTGTGTGTGTGTCTGTGTGTGTGTGTGGTTTGATATGTGTGCGTGGTATATAGTGTAGAGTGTGTGTGTGTGTGTGTGGTGTGGAGTGTGTGTGTGTGTGGTGTGTGTGGTGTGTGTGTGGTGTGTGTGTGTGTGTGTGTGGTATGTGGTGTAGTGTGTGTGTGTGTGTGTGGTGTGGAGTGTGTGTGTGTGTGTGGTGTATGGTATGGAGTGTGTGTGTGGTGTGTGTGGGTGTGTGGTGTGTGGTATGTGTGCGTGGTATGTGGTGTAGAGTGTGTGTGTGTGGTGTATGGTATAGAGTGTGTGTGTGTGGTATGTGGTGTGCGGTGTGGAGTGTGTGTGTGGTGTGTGTATGTGTGTGTGTGTGTGTGTGGCGTGGAGTGGGTGTGGGTGTGGTGTGGAGTGTGTGGGCGTGGGAGTTCGGGTGGGTGTGGAGTGTGTGTGTGCTGAGTTAAGCACCTTCTTTTAAGATACTCAGTGTTTATTCTTTTCTATTAGAAAGCACCTGAGGTTGATTTAATAAAATTTATTGAACAAGAATAAAGGTTGTAGAACTGGAAAGTAGGCTCTGAGTGCCCCATCTCCAGCAAAGTGCAGGTTGTATTTATAGCCAGAGAAAATGAAGCAACGTACACAAAAGCAACCTCCTGGGCAGCAGTGGGCATTTGCCTTATTTGGTTATAACCTGGCAGCTGGAGGTTCCATTGCTATGATTGGCTAAGCCTCAGTTGCTTGGTTACCAAGATATAGTCTTAGGTTATAAATTTTATGTGTGGGGGTGAAGATATATACACACATACATATGAGTACGCTTCTTTATGTATGGAGACTGCCTTGGGTCAAATGTTATCACAAGAGTATAAAATAAATTTAGGCCAAACTTCTCAGTGCTAATGTCAGCTGATCTCACTGGAGATCATTTCATGTTAGGAGAGGAAAGGGCAAGGAAGCCCTTTCATCTTGCTGGGTATAGGCAGTAGAAAGGGCCTGCATACTGAGGGGGAATCACAAAGATATCTCCAGTGCTTCTCCCTATTCCCAAAGAGAAAATAGATCAGATCAAAGGAGGAGATAGAGATAGGAGGGGGTGGGAGGGGAAGAGAGGGGAGAAGCCAAGCGAGCAAGGAGAAACTGACTATATGTTATGTATGTGTATATGTGTGTGTGTGTGTGTGTATGTGTGTATGTGTATATGTGTGTGTATGTATGTGTATATGTGTGTGTATGTGTATATGTGTGTATGTGTATATGTGTGTGTATGTGTATATGTGTGTATGTGTATATGTGTATATGTGTGTGTATGTGTGTATGTGTATGAGTATGTGTGTGTATGTGTGTGTATGTATATGTGTATGAGTATGTGTGTGTGTATGTATATGTGTATGTGTATGAGTATGTGTGTGTGTATGTATATGTGTATGTGTATGTATATTGGCCCAAGTATCTGAAGTTCCCTTCCACTTTTGCAATCCTCTGGCTTGGTTTCCAGGACACATGTGGAAACTGTGCCTGCTTCCAGGTGGCAGTCGTGGGGAGGAAAATTAAGGTGCTTCCCAGCCATCTCCTTCTCATGAACTCTTATGTCTGTCCTTTTCTGGTCGAGCAGAGTCTGTCTGATGTTGTAGCTCAGGGGCTTTCAGACAGGTGACTGGGGGTTGGGGGTAGTGGTCTCAAGAGAGGCAGAGAATCTCCGTTCTTACCTGGCAGATGTTCAGTCTGTGTCTTGTGTCTGGCAAGACCTGCCTCCTGTTTGCTGTCATTATTTCCATGTCAGATCTTGTGTGACCTTTCAAACTGGACCCTTCTCTTAATACTACCTGAATCAAAATAGCTCACACAATGCCCTCTTTGCCCTGAGGACTTCCAAGAATCAAGGACCGTGCTTCTTTGGGGGTAAGAATTGTATTTTCCTAACCTTCTTATACTAAGCTAAGCCTATGATAACTCAGGGCAAGAGAAAATTGAGTCTTTATAAGAAAGGCACCGATAACAGTGATATGCACCCCAAGAACCTAGCATCTCTTCAGAAAGATGACTTTTGTGTTTCAAGAGCAGAAAATCGTTGGTTTCTATGGCAACTGACCAGAATGAATGTGTGTGTCCAGTCTTTGCTCTTCCATCTGCAGTCATGTTTATCTTGTTAAAGGGAAAATTCAGATTGATTTCCTTCCCCTTTAAATATGGGAATGTTAATGCTTCTACTTAGTAATTAGAGGCTTCTGCCCCTGCCCTCCCTCCCCTCCCCTGTCTCTCCCTCTTTCTTGACAGTCTCCTCGTGTAGCCCAGGCTGACCTACCCCTCAATTTTGCCACAGCCTTTCATGTTCTGGCATTTCAGATGTGGACCACCGTGGCTCACATGTGTTTTTCCTTCTACTCTTACAGGGATTTCAGATTGAAGTATTAGGTGACTGGGATTCATCGTAAGAGCTGCTCTTCTGTTTGTTCTTAAAAATCTCACCATCCACACATGTATGTGTGCCGTGAGTGGATGAAAGAGCATAGGGCTTTCTTTATGTTCTGTTGTAGGACCCACCACAGTTACACCCTCTCACAGTCAATAGAAAGGAATTCAATCGAAGTCGCTGGCGTTGAAGACAGTGCCTGGAAGCCGGGCCTTAATTCCTACATCATTGCATCCTAGCTTGTTAAGAAAGAATTATTAACTTTTATTCTCTGTATTTCCAGCTTTTTTTCCTTTAACAAAATTTTATTATGATATTCACACACCATAAAACTCATGCATTTAAAACATGTGATTTATTGTTTTTTAAATATATAGGTTTTTTTTTAGTACATACAGATAACCATTGTCATTGTCTGATTTGAAAATGGAGCTGTTAATCCCCATTCCTTTGTTACTCCTTCTCCCTAACCCTGGACAAACTTTGTCTTCATAGATTTGCATATACTGGACATTGCATAGGTGTATGAAGCTAATATGATATATTGGTATGAGGCCTTTTATGACTGCTGGTTTCTTTTACTTACGATCTTACATGTGTTATAGACTGTATGGGGTTTTCTTCATTTTCATCTCACAATAAAATTTGATCACATCGGTATAGCACAAGTGTTTATCTGTTCATCAGTTAGTGAACATAAGTTGTTTTCACGTCTTTGTATTTATTTGTTTATTTTGTGTATGAGTGTGGACACTCATGTCACTGTGCAAAGGGCAGAGACAACTATCCTACCACTGTGTGGGTTCCAGGAACTGAGCATATATCGTCCGTCTCAGTGTCAAAGTCCATTAACTGCTGAGCCATATCACCAGCTCCGTTTTCAGTTTGAAACAATTATAAATAAAGTTCTGAACATTTGGGGACAAAGATTATGTAGCACCATTTTCCAGTCCGTGGACCTATATCTAGGATTAGAACTGCTGGGTCATCGGGAACCTCTGTGTTTAATATTATGAGAAATTTCTGGGGTTGTAGCTCAGTGCTAGAGCACTTGCCTCGAGTGTAGGAGGCCCTGGGTTCAATTCCCAGTACCACCTCAAATAATCAAAGACAAAAGAAAGCAAAAATATGAGAATTGCCAACCTGTTTTCCCAAAATGACTATATAATTTGCAGCTGAGTTCCAGTTTGGTTTTTTATCTCTCTTCTCTTTTCAACGCTGGAGGTGAATCCCAGAGCCTCATGCACACCACAAAAGTACCACACCACTCTTTTACCACCACCCCCACCCCGCGCCAGTCTCTCCATCACTTTCATTCTAAGCATGCTGGTGAGCATGAGGTAATACCACATTGGGACGGTTTATTTATTTGCTAGCTTGAGATAGAGGCTGGCCTCAAACTTGGCATGCTGCCGAGGCTAGCCTTGAACCATACCGTGCCCAGTTCTCCCTGTTAGTTTAAATTTGAATCTTCCCAGTGGCTGATGTCGTGAGCATCTTCTGATGGATTTACTGGCTACCTGTATATTTTTGGAAAAATTTCTACCCGGATGCATTTTACGTCGACTCTTCATTACTGAGTGGAGAGTTCTTTATTGTTCATAGATCCAAGTCCATCACAGAATGTGTGGCTTGCAAGCACTTTATGTTTGTGAGCTATCCTCTCATTTGAGCTTAAACTCTGAGGCACCAAAGTTGTTTTTTTTTTTTTTCGAGACAGGGTTTCTCTGTATAGCCCTGGCTGTCCTGGAACTCACTTTGTAGACCAGGATGGCTTGGAACTCAGAAATCCACCTGCCTCTGTCTCCCAAGTGCTGGGGTTAAAGGCGTGCGCCACCACTGCCCGGCCCCAAAGTTTTATTGTTACACTGTTCTGTGGATTTTTTTTCTCTTTTTTTAATGTTTGAGTTTCAGTCCTATTAAAAAGCCACTACCTTGCTGGATGCTGGTGGTGCAAGCCTCTAATTCCAGTATCAGGAGGAAGCGGCGGGTAGATCCCTGAGTTTGTAGGCCAGCCAGATCTACAGAGAGAGTTCCAGGACAGCCATGGCTACACAAAGAAACTGTATCCTGAAAAAACAATCCACTACCTTATCCATAGTTATAAACCTCAATGCTCATGCTTTCTTCTGCATGCTTCATAGTTTTAGTGGTCAGGTCTGTGCATTTGACGCTGGTATGTTTTCCTGTGGCTTGTGGGTATGTGGCTATTCCAGCACCATTTTATCAAAAAAAGACATTCTTTTTTTTAACCTTACTCGACAACTTTGTTTTTGTTTCGAGTGCCATTTTGTATTCGACACACCCCCATTGAAAGTGTTGGAAAGGAGTATTCTCAGTGTTGTACAAAGAAATACATGTGCAAAATGAAATAACCCAGACCGGCAATTCAGTCTCCCTATAAATGCCAGTGTCTGCTTCTGGACTCTGCTTTCTCTCCACTGAGCCACAGGTCTGATGCTGACGCTGGGAACAGACCTTTCGGCTGAATGCGGCTTTACTAGATTGGGTTATGAATTCAGTAGGAAAGGTGTAGCTGTGGGCTTTTCTACCCACACCCCAGTTCCCGAGTAACAGCTCAGAGACTTATTATTTAATGTCTGGGCCATAAGCTAGGCTTGTTCCCTGATTCACTCATAACTTATATTAACCTGTTTATACTATGCTATGTCTGCCACATGGCTAGTTACCACTCCTTGGATTCATACTTCTGACCTACTTCTAGTCACGACGGGGAATCTTCCATGTCTGGCTCTTTCTCAGAGTTCCTCTCTCTCTCTCTGCCAGATGTGTTACCTGCTAATACTGCCTCAGCTTGTTGGCCATTAGATTATTATTGACAGATGATACTCCCACACAGTACACAAGAGATAATCCCTACAGAAAAGCACTAGACAAATCTGTGAATTTACCAGTGAAAAACTTTGGTAGGTCTGTGTTGGAGAGATCGAGTATTGTTTTGTGTTGTATAGAAGTTCCTTGAAATGTATAGACTTTGGGTCAGGTTAATTTGTTACATCCCAGTTAATCTATAACAGTACATCTGCAGATACTAAAAGAGAGTTCTTCCTCCTAGCAGTTGCTTGAGGTGGGAGAGTTTCTATAATTATGACCCAGCTTAAAGCCACATCCAGTTTGCCTGTGCACCCTGATTGGTTGCCTCAGCCTTCTCTTCACATGGCTTCTACAGTTGGTGTGTAATTTTTCAGGTTTTCAAGATGAAGGCACAGATAATTTCAACCAAAGTGGTGGTACTATGGCAATAGAGTTAGGGACAGTACACCCTGAGACCACAAGGCTCTGCTAGTATGTGGTTTGAGAAGGGATCTATCTATTTTAGTTGTGTTTTAAAGAAAAAGATAAACATTGGAGAGTTATACCCAATGGCACCAGAGGACAGGTTCTCCAGATGAGCATTCGTGACCTATGGGCCTGCAAAGCAATGCCACTAAGAAGTAGTTGGTGTTTTGTGATTGGAGAGTTGTACCTCGGTGTGATGTCTGGTACTATCTGTCAACTTGGCAGAATCTACAATCAACTGGAAGGCAAGCCTCTGGCCATACCTGTTACCTTAATTAGGTTAATGGAGATGGGAAGACCTGCCCACAGTGGGTGGCGCTAATTCCCTAGGCACAGGATGGAAGATTGTGTGGAAGTAAAGAAAGTAAACTAGTGTGAATGCTCTCATCTCTCTCTGCTTCTGGATGGGATGTCACCTGGCTCCCGCAAGCTGTGACTTCCCTGCTGTATGGGCTGAGTAAACCTGTTCACTCATAAGTTACTTTAGTAAATATTTTGTTACAGTAGCAAGGACAACAAGGCATCTTTCTCTTCTCCAGAATGTCCTCTTATGTTGTTGTTTTACTAGATCCATCCCAGGGAAATGAAGGAAATCCCACGACTGTTGGACAGAATGTCAGCATGAATTAACCATTTTGTGGTTTGTATTGTCTATATTTGCTGTTACTTTAACACCTAGATTAAAATGCTTGGCATTCATAATTCACTGAATTATTTATTAGGCTCACAGGAGAGGGTACAGGGCAGATACCGTTTGGAGGGTAATGATATGCTCACACACACATGGACACATGCCCGTGTGTTGGTCAGAGGATAAGCTCAGGTCTCCTCAGGAGTGCTGTCTGTATTGTTTGGTCTAGAGCTCACTATTAGGCGATAATTGCTGGCCATCAAGCCCTAGGGGACCCTCTTGTCTCTGCTTCCCCAAACCTGGGACTTCAAAAGTGCCACCATACCAGGCTTTTTTTCTCTTTTAAAAAAATAAAGACCCGAGGATCCACCTCAGATCTCTGTGCTTGCAAGGCAAATACTTTTCCAACTGACTCGCCTTCCTAGCTTCTGGTCTCTTCTTTTGATAAGAAAATTGCAAGTTTCCCTTTCTCTTGGGCTTCCATGGTCTGGTCTTATCTAGGTTCAAGACCATGTTTGGTGGTAGTGCGTTCTTCCAAGCTATCTCCGGGACAGGTATCCAGTCGCCTGTTTGAACAGAGGTGACCATGGGCACAGCTATTCAGGTCTACTCTGGCACAGAAGCAGCATAAAGAGCATGTCGGGGGATGGAGGAGTGATGGGCTTGTTTGTGCAGCCCATGTTGTAAAGGCAAAGCTCTTGGGTCCAGAGGATGGAACAAGAGGCACGGAGCAGGTTAGGTTAGGATTCTCAGGAAATTAAGTCTACAGATTCTTGGCTAGGGCTGGAAGGTTTTCCTGTGGAGTTGAGTATGTTTTGCCAAGGCAAGGGAGGCCACTTGGAGGCATGGTGCTGGCCCACACACCAGGCTCTGGAGATTTTCCTAAAACAACTCTATAGCAGGGAGTGAATGGGCTTTTCATTTCACCGTGACAGGAAGGTTGTGGTTCACTCTAAAGGCAACTATGGAGTCACCTTTCGAGTTTGTTTGGGGAAGATTAAAAAGGTTTTTTGTTTGTTTGTTTGTTTGTTTGTTTGCTTAATGTGTCACACTTAAACAATCACCTCACATTCTCCCCCTGGCCAGGATATTTTTGTCTGTCCATTTTGACTAAAATTATTTATCTGTGTCAAATCCAAGCTTCGGTCTGACAGGCCCCTAGTAATACTTTTCTTTAATTTGAGAGAGTCTTTTTATATATTCCAAGATGGCCTCATACTCCCTAGATAGTCCAGACTGGCCTCCAACTCATGGCAATCCTCCTGCCTCAGTTAGAATTATACTATATTATACTATCTATTATGCCATCGTGTCTGGCTTCTGAGTTTTCCTTTTCATCTTTCTCTTCTTTCGAAATGTCAGAACCTCAGTGGACGCTGTAATACTGATTTCCACCTGTTAACAAGCTGTGTATGTTTCTGCATTTGGCCAGCCTAACACCTTGAATAATGAGATCTGGAAGACAGCCTGGGATGGGCACACACAAAGGGATAAGGAAAACTGATGTTTAGAAATGCCATTGCTGGAAACTCACAATTTGCCTCATTAGCCAAAGGTCTCATTTATTAAGTGGCTTTTCAGAACCACATTAAATGAAATGCTGGCATAAAAACTGATTATCCCAAAAATCATCTCATTGGCTGACCTCTGGGAATGGGGCCATGCATCCCTATCAAAGAGCTATTTTTCCTAGGCCATGCAAACGGTTCTAAGTGTAATCTGTAAATCTTCCTGCATCATTAGTATCCAAATGCACTTGACTTGCTCTTGTACCAGATTTTTATGTGTTTGGAGGTGTTTTATGACATAAATCCAAAGATCAGATATCATGTCTGCCCCCAAAGTCTCATATCATTTAATGTAATTTTATAGTGCACATGTGCACGTTCTTATATGGATGGTTATAAATTTTTGTTTTCTTTGGTGTATAATCTTGTTATTAACTTGAACCGTGGTTCCCACTCTTGTGGAACTTGCTTTGAACCCTAGTACCTCACTGCTATGGCAAGTGTTGGTAATAAGCCAACTTCTTAAGGAGGTCAACTTTCCAGAAGATACAGTTACAAAATGGGTGTCTCTCTCTCTCATCAACAGATGGCTTCAGTGGCAAGTCCAAGTGACAAGGTTTAAAATATTTATGGCTTCTAAAGACACCCACTGTGTAGTAACCAGGACACCAGACCCTTATACACAGGGGTGACTGCCGTGGTTAGAACATGAGATGGAGTAGTAATTGCCCCCCAAAGTTTCTACCGTGTATGTTTCCTGTGCCACACCAGACCTACCCGCTTGTTTCCTCTTCACCTGAATTATCGTGTAACCTTAGATCAAATTACACACGTGTGTGACTCTTTATCAGCGTTTTCATATCAATAGCACTTTGAAATTAATACTGTTTTCTTGTGTGCCCTGGAGCATTTCCAAGATGAAATGGCATTTATGCCGTGTTATTACTAAGCTGCAGTCGAGTGACAGCCTGGAAAGTATGTGGTTAGTGGTGCGTGCACAGGGGGAGGGGAGGGGAGGTGGGGAGAGAAAAACTAGTTGGATGAATGGGCTAAATTGGTTGTGCGAGTGCACTGTACACCCATTTCATAAGTCTCTCTAAGTAAGCAGAGTCTATAACAGAATAAAGGTGTTTAAGTTGAACTGTTTGTAAATATGATTTGCAGACATCTGAGACCTAGTGTTAATGTTCATAAGAAATGTTTGTTGGCTCAAATGATATATGAGATGTATAAGGTCTTGCAATATGTATTGATACAACAGCAAGGACCAAGAGCTAAGTTTTACATTAGAAATCTGCTATTAGACACCTGCCCTCTGTCCAGCGGGAGGATGTCACTGGGCCCTCACTATGCATCGCTCTGTGTGTGTGTGTGTGTGTGTGTGTGTGTGTGTGTGTGTGTGTCTTTGACAAATGTGGAAGCCACAGTACAGCTTGTTTGGCGTCAAGTGCCTTTGTCTACTGAGTTGTCTCAATGGCCGATAAGCCTTCTTTACTATAGCCTGTGTGATAGTTAATCTCAGATTGGACCTCAGATCAGCTAAGAGACAAGCTACTGGGTGGGTTTGTGGGTGTATTTAAGGATGAACTGAGTGGGTAAAACCCCACTAGACTCTTCTAGAATGGTCCTCACTCTTCACATCTCAGATGATAGAGGTCTGAGGAAAAAGCAATGTGGCCTTTGCCTTCTTGCTTTCATTCCTTGCTGGTTAATGCATCCGTTCTGTTATGGCAGCTGCAGCTACCATCATTCATTGACATTAGAACCCAGCTACTTTGTCTTCCTATGTAGAACAAAGACCAGTGACTCTTCAAGGACCTGCTGGGCCTTTAGTATCAGACTCAGACTGTTGAGACCTCCAGCCTCACGGACTGTGTTTCTATTGTGTTCTTAGCCTCTGCAGTATAGCTGACAATTGTTTGATGACCTAGCCTGTAATGTGTAACTGATGTCATAAATCTCTTTTGTAATATATATTCATTCTATTGGTTCTGTTTCAATACAGAACCCTGAATGCTATAATATGGAAAGGACACTGAAGACTAACTTAAGATGCCATCCCAGCAGGTCTCTGGAAACACTGAAGTGGATTTCTAAAAATCTATTTTAACGTAGACATCCAACAGTATACAACTTGTATTTGTTTTCTTGGCTCTGGCCTCTTGTGATTGAAGGTTTTGGTCATGTTGTTTATGATATTGTTACCGTCGGGATCAGCTCCAGCCACGGGCACTGAGAAATGTCCAGAGAGATTATAAGGACCGTGTGGTGATTCATACAGACAGATAAATTATCACTACCCTTTCTTGGTGAATGCCACTAACTGCCTGTCACAGTGAATATCCATCGCAGAGCGCTCACATGGAAACCAGTCTTGTCTGTCCGGAAATTTTTATGCGGCAGGGTGTTGGGTAATTCCTACTTGAATTTTTCTTGGCAGCTTTAAGGTGGCTTTGATTATTACAGATACTTTGAGGCAAGTGGATTACCTTGAAATTTTTTAAAAATTCATTTTGATAACGGACTGACATTTAAGTGTGAAATTTAAGTGTGAAAACATCTTAAGGCCGTTGTCTTCACAACTGATGGTGTTACTGTGGTGGCTGTGGGCTGCCACATGGCTCTGTAGTTGGTTTAGATGTGTAAGCATGGATGAATGATGCTGGACCATGAATGAATCCTAATTCCCGATGACAGAGACAGAAATAGATTTCAGGAGGCAGTTTGGAGGCTCCTGATGGGAGTGAGAGGGGAAAGACTGTCAGGGGCGTGCTGTGCACTAAATACTTCACATTACCCAACCAGGGATCCCTAAGGAACACTGGCAGAATCTGTATGTTAAAGTTTATTCACTCGGTCTGGCAGAAACCCCGAAGGTGGCTCTCTTTTTACTTCTGAATGAAAGTTATTTCCATTTACACCTGGCTGGCTATGTTGGCAGCGCTACCATGAGGAGGTGAGGGGTGTCCTGGACTCAGAGCCCAGAGCCCAGAGGTGGATGGAGTCTTAGCTGTGCCCCACAGCCTCAGAAGTGGCTTAGCTCTCCCGAGCATTGGCTCTGTACCTTTCTTAAAGTTGGCAACTTACAATAGGCCAGAGAGTAAGTGGTGCGGACTCCCAGGGTGTTGTTACAACCCGTTAAGCACTGAAGAGAGCACTGTCAGTTCATGTAACTGGGAAAGAGAAGTATGGGCTGTGTGTGGCCTTCCTTGGTTGACTCGTCCAGTCTACATTATAGAAAACGAGAGGAGAAAATTAGGAGGCTAGTTGGAGGGAAGTTTTTACATGTACTCCAACGTTTGTTCTCTGAGGCAAAGTAATTGGGTCTGCAGCTGAAGGTTTTCTGGCCGTTGTTTAAGTTTAAGTATCATCAATTTACAGGCTCTCTTATGTAATTTTGCTTTGGCCTTTATGGTGCTGTGAACTGAACACAGGGCTTAATTGTGTATTAGAAAAGGCAAGTGCTCAACCTGAGCTAGACACACCCTTAAGCTTCTGGAGATGGAGTCTCCCTGTGTCGCTCAGGCTGGCCCTGGACTCCTCCTCCTCCTCCTCCCAAAAGTCACAGTCATGTGCCTGTACATTTGACATTTAGTCATTTTCTGCTTTGACTTCACTCCTCCTTTGCATTCTATGGCTCTGGTGTTGCCCTCTTGATGGTAAATCTTTGTTGTCAGCCTGACTGATCTAAAGTCAAGGAGACGAACCTTTGGGTGTTGGAGAATGGTTCTATAGAGAGTTCGAACTGACAAGGGCAGATCCCAGATCCAGAAGTAAGTGCCACCGTCCCTGGGGTGTTGGCATCCCAGCTTTCAGGATCATAATCCAGTCAGGTGTGAGCAAGCCCGTGGCCTCCAAGCCTTTCCAGCCACGATGGGCTATGCATCCTTAGAGTGTGAGGTTAAATAAGTCCTCGAGTCCCTAAGCAGCTTTGCGCCTGGTAGTCAATGGGTCATAGGAACGAGGAGGGTGACTACTACTAGAACCATATACCCTTAATGCTTTTAAAGGAATGTACAAAGATAACAGTAGTTTTCAGTTGATTTTAAACAGGCAGACATACAATTGTGGACCAGATTCTGCAAAAATTATTTTAATTTTTACTCTGTATTGTAGTCTGAGGAGCCCACTGGAAATATTCCTTTAGGTATGAGGAGTGAGTGAGCTATATCTAGAGTCACCATGAAGGGCGTGAAGGACAGGGTTTAGAATGTTTCTGTGTCTGGTGCTCTGTGAAGCACACGCCTCATGAAGGTCACACCTTTACCTGGTGTGAAGGTCCCTGTGCAGCTAAAGTGGGTCACTAGCAAGTGAAAGGCTCTTCTTGTGTTGCTGCAGCCGCTGGGCTCCTCAGCCCTTTGTGACGCTGTAAACAGGACGCTTCCCTTGTCCCTCAATGCCCCCTTGCTGCCTTTGTTACTGGAGGGTTCACTTTGCAGAATTTCTTTTCTGAGCCCTATCAGTTCTTTTGACACGGCATCTACTGTTAACCTGCCGCCCACAAAGATGCTTCCTACGGGGATCTTAGCAGGCAAGTGCGCATGCACAGAAGTCATTTGGACAAGGTAGTCTAGGTCGGTATTATAGTCTTATATGTATATTATATATATTATGCTATATATTTATTATATGTTATAGTCTTATATATATATTATATATTTATGGTCTGTAATGCTGGGTCCTCAATTGCTGGGCTCCAGGAGCCTGCCTATAAAGGAGGAGGCGTTATCGAGTGGATTGATAGATAGGGTTATCATCTGCCATTAGCCATCATAAAAATTTTGAGGTTTGCATTTATTTTATGATTTAATCTTAGAATTTCATTTTAAAAATCACTTGATTTGTTAACAGAAATATGTGTAGCTCTGTTGGTACTGTGCTCACCTATTGTGAATGAAGCCCCGAATCCAACACCCAGCACAACATAAAACCGGCCTCCGTGGCACAGACCTGTAGTCCCAGAACTTGGCCAGTGGAGGCACGTGGATCAGGAATTGAAGGTTAGCTGCAGTTACATAGTGAGTTCAAGGCCAGCCAGGGCTATATGAGACCCCATCTCCTCTCTCCCTCTCTCCCTCTCTCCCTCTCTCTCTCTCTCTCTCTCTCTCTCTCTCTCTCTCTCTCTCTCTCTCTCTCTCTGTGTGTGTGTGTGTGTGTGTGTGTGTGTGTGTATAAGATTACATCTTGAGCTCTGAGCAGAGAGAGGCCAGACTCAACCTTTTATAACAACTCTTATAAGAACCCCAGGTTTCTCACAAGAACAGCCTCAACCCAGCATCCTAAAAAGCTTCCATACATTACATCTCAGAGGTTTCACTGACTCCCACAGGTACCCCTCTGAGCACAAAGCCTTCTGTCAAAACCAGCCCTGGTCGGGGACCTAACCCAGGTCCACACTCCAGCCAGAGGCCAGATGACCGAGGCATTTCTGGATGTCTCAACAGTGATGTGAAGGTGTGTGTGGTGTGAATGCCCACAGCTCTCACCAGAGACCTGGAGTGGTGATGAGGCCATAGCCAGGGATGGGAAGAAATGAATAGGAAACCAGTGGAGATACTGACGATGGAGAGAAAGGTGTTTGGAGTTTAGTCAGAGCGTTCTGAGACCCAGCCTGTGCAGGCAGATTTGTTTGTTTGTTTGTTTAAGGTTGTTTGACTTGACTTCTCCATGCTTTGCGTCAGAGGTTTGCTGTGTGTGTTTGGGGTGTGTGTGTGTGTGTGTCTGTGTGTGTGTCTGTGTGTCTGTGTCTGTGTGTGTGTCTGTGTGTGTTTGGGGTGGTGTGTCTGTGTGTGTATCTGTGTGTGTGTGTGTGTGTGTCTGTGTGTGTGTCTGTGTGTGTGTCTGTGTGTGTGTGTCTGTGTGTGTGTCTGTGTGTGTGTGTCTGTGTGTGTGTCTGTGTGTGTGTGTGTTTGTGTGTGTGTGTCTGTCTGTGTGTGTCTGTGTGTGTAAGCGATGTAGAGATTTATAGCACGAGAATCTAGTTAACATGAAAGACCCAGAGAAAGTCACCTGCAGCATCTTTACAGTGATGCAACATTGGCTAAGTGGTTAAGTGTCCAAGATTGCCCATAAGTGATTATCTAAGCCGAGAGCAACTGTGTTGACTTCTTTTCCCTTAGACTGGGTTCCTTCATTCCTCCTGAAGGCCTGCTGTGTGTGAAGGGTCTTGGAGTCACCAAGGGGAAGCACATACTGGGCACTGGGTCTCTGGGGAGCTTTTGACCCACGGAGCCATCTGCTGACTTTGACAAAGGCTCAGGTGCACGTATGTCATGATGTGCATGCAGAGTCAGAGGACAACTTCCAGGAGTCAGCTCTCACCTCCACCATGTTATATTAGAGTCTCTTTCTCTGTCTGTCTGTCCCTCTCTGTCTCTGTGTGTGTGTGTATGTGTGTGTGTCTATTTCTGTTTCCCCCTCTCTCTACCCCCACCATGTGTGTGTGTGGTATTGACACACATGGCTGTGCAACATGTCTATGCAAATGGCGTGTGCATAATTGTGCACACATGCAGGTGGAGGCCCAAAGTTGAAGTCAGGTGCCTTCCTCAGTCTCCACTTTATTGAAGCAATGTCTCTCAGTGAACCTGGAGCTCACCAATTCTAAGTAGTGACCCTAACCTGCTTGTCCTGGGGTTCTCTTCTTCCCAGGAGATGGAGATTAGAGATTGCAGCCCTACCCCCCTCCCCAGCACTTATGTGGGCTCTGGGGATCCAAAACTTCAGTCCCACTTTACCCACTGAGCAATTTGCTTAAACCCTTGAGTAGTTTTTGTTGTTATTCTGAAATACCAGGTCCTAGGTCACATTGTTCTTGGTGAACACAACTCGTTTGTGGGGAGGAAACGTCGCACTCTGTGTCTCTAGCTGTTAATCAGGGTAGTCAGGATTGACTGGGCATCCTTAGTGTGACTCTAATGTTGTCCTGAAAGACTGGGTCTGCTGTTAGGCAGCTTGAATTTGGGGCATGGGGAGATGGTCGGGCAGTACAGTGGGGAGAAAGTGAGTGGGCAAGTTGGTGCAGTGCATGATGGGGAAATGAAGGGAGAAGAATGGAAGAAGGAGTAGTTGGGAAGAGGAGAGAACCATTGGGGGAGGGGACCATTGGGAGGGAGAGACGAGGGGACCATGGAGGGAGGGGAGGCATAAGAGGGCGATGTGCAGTTAATCATGATAAAAATATATTGTGTACATGCATAAAGATGTTATAACAAAGCCTACTATTATGCATAGTTAATATATTCTGATAATTTTAGAGAACTGCCATTCCCATTTTATACTATCTTAGTTGGGGTTTTCATTGCTGTGAAGAGACACCATGACCAAGACAACTCATATAAAGGAAAACATTTAATTGGGTGGGGCTGGCCTACAGTTTCAGTCCCTTATCATCATGGTGGCATTGTGCTATCAGACATGGTGCTGGAGGAGCTGAGAGTGGTCTACAGAGTGAGTTCCAGGACAGCCAAGGCTACACAGAGAAACCCTGTCTTGAAAAGCCAAAAAAAAAAAAAAAAAAAAAAAAAAAAAAAAGAGTTCTACATCTTGATCCAAAGGCAGCCAGGAGAAGGCCCTCTTCCTCATTGGGCGGAGCTTGAGCACTAGGAGCTCTCAAAGCCCGCCTACAGAGAAACACACTTCCTCCAACAAGATCGCGCCTATTCCCTATTCCAACAAGACTGCACCTCCTAATAGTGGGCCAAGCATTTTCAAACCACCACACCTATCTAGTCTTAGGCACCCCTTTTATTGGTGGGGAGGGGGTTGTTTTTGAGACAGGGTTTCTCTGTGTAACCCTTGTTGTCCTGAAACTCAGTAAAGTGAGTTCCTTAGACCAGGCTGGCCTCAAACTCACAGGGATCCACCTGCCTCTGCCTCCTAAGTGCTGGGATTAGAGGTGTGATCCACCACCACCTAGCCTAGGCAACTGTTCTAAAAAGAACTACTTCTTTGATTTATGTCTAGCCTATACCAGACCCTCAGTTGTTAATATTCTGCAAATTACACTGACATGCATTTCTCTCAAGGATTCTTACCATTTAAAATAACCATATGTATGCATATATACTTTTTTCCAGTTATATTAAGCACCACAAATGTTTTGCTGGGTTTTGTTGGCTGTTTAGGGTAATTTTCTAAAAGCCCCTTAGCATATCCAGGGATCTGAGACATTTATTTGAAGTTTTAGCTTAGTTTTTTTTTTCTAAGATTTATTTATTTGTTATATGTAAGTACACTGTAGCTGTCTTCAGACACACCAAAAGAGAGAATCAGATCCCGTTACGGATGGTTGTGAGCCACCATGTGGTTGCTGGGATTTGAACTCGGGACCTTCCAAAGAGCAGTCGGTGCTCTTAACCGCTGAGCCATCTCTCCAGCCCTGAAGTTTTAGTTCTTTATGCTCACTGAATAAATGAATTGTTGCTGAAGCCCAAGTAGGGTGTTTAGTAAAGTGTCTTTGAAGCTCGAGCATAGTGAGAAAACCAGGAGAAACCTAGAGGGGCAGAGTCCAGTGTGGATGGGTTATAAACCTGTATTGGATTCTGTGCCCGTTTTTATATATGTATTTGATGTTTTACATTTTTGTATAGAAAGTTTAATGGTAACTAGATATACCGTATACCCTACTTGGGTAAAAATGTATGAACTCTTGTGGTTTGGGTTAATTTTACAAAGTGCCATCAACTTAGAATGCAAGTTAATTACCGAAGTTTATTCTGACCTGCTCTGAGAGAATAATTTTAATTGTGACAGATTTGACATATCATTTTAACAATGGTTTAAATACCATTTCCCCACTTACTAGGAAAAAAGACTGAAGCTATCAACAGGGTGATTTGCTCAGTCAACACTTGCTTCCCGGGAGATATCATACACACGCGCACACACACACACACACACACACTGGCACCTTACCATCTCAGTGGCTTTTCTTACCAAGGTAAAGAACAGAAGCACTCTATAATCCCATTGCAAATGGCATTTGTGTAGAACACTGGCCATTTTTTTGAGGAAAAGGTGGCTGCTTAGATTTCATTGAGGATGTGGGTAATTGTGGGCCTCTGAATCACTGGTCTGTTCTGAGACTGTAGATTTCATCTTTGAAGAAATTGGCCATACCTTTAGAGCCCCACAGAGGGCTTTGGGTTGGCTAGACTGGCAGCCATCTACAATGAGTGTGCTGTCCAGTGCTTGTCTTACTATTGTGTTTCTTCTGGCCCGCTCTTGTCAAGTGGAGTTAGATTTTACACACACCTGCTGACCTGGGACCTGCTTTGATAGCATACTCACCTGTATTTGCCATAAGGCATGAATTGGCCAAAACCACAGTTTCCCCAAGGTAAAAACAGTCATGGTGTCTTGGAGGTACAGTGTCCTTCAGCCGCTCACACTGGGGTATTTTAAGCTGTTATTCTAGTAACTGTTCCAAATGGCCGATTTCCATGATTCCTGGGGTCCTTTGATGGCTTCACCCTGAGGCCTGGCTCTCGTTCCTGTGACTTACCAGCACGAGAAAGGAAGCCTTGTGTGAGCTAGCAGACAGCAAGGCTTCCTTGGGCCAGCCAGAACTCAGTCTGTCACTCACCGAGGTAAATTAATTGACTAGCATGTGTGGAGCAGACTTGCCAACTGGCCACTAGACAGTGCCCAGTGTGCTCGTGAAGATGAATCCAGACCTCTGCTCTCTCTCAATTACCGCAGACTGTGGCATTTTGGGAAAACCATATACATGTCACGTTTTATACCAAATCTTGACCCTTAAAGTCAGTTGCATGGTATTCTCTGACCAGGTTAGTTCTAAACAGTGAATGAAAGTTTGTTTAAAGGAAAGCCTTGTTTATTGTCAGCATCAAAAATAATCAATCTGACTTTAATAGCACGCATGTCTACATTTGGTAGCGCATCATATCTAATTGCCATATATGCCAATTCTTTCTTGGTTAAGTGCAAAGCCATTTACCAATTTTAGTGACAAGAAGTAGAAGTTTCAGGATTTATGAGAACAAATACTTTAAATCAGTAAATTTGCTACCTTCCCGACAATAGGAAGAACTTTCCGCCTAGGGGCTGAACTGTGTTCCCATTAACATTCTAACCCCTGGTGCCTCACAGTGTGATTTTATTCAGATAAAGGGTCTTTGCAGAGACAAAATGAAGCCCCTAGGGTGGCCCCTAATCTACTGTGACAGTTGTCTGTATGAGGAAAGGGGATTTGGACGTAAATGGACATAGATACACACAGGAAATCACAGGGAGCAGGTGGCCAAGCAGAGAAGACCAACCTGAGAGCATCTTGATTTCAGACTCTGGCTTCCAGAGCCCTGGGAGTTTCTTTGTTGTTTTGTTTTGTTTGTTGTTTTGTTTTTTAAGTATACGAATGATTTTATTCTTTCTTTCATTCAAATTGCTCTATTGCTACTAATTCAACAATTTGCATATTCTCTAATATACACTTGCATGTATTTGTATAGATATACATGGTATTGATATAATATATATAACATATTATATATATTATACATATATATTATATACAAATATAATATATATGTATATATGTGTATGTGTGTATGAATTTACATATTTTCCCCAAAAATCTCAGACTAAATGGTTCATCTACAGTGTCTTTTTTAAAAAAACACTTCTGCTTTCCTTTTTTGTTAATTTAATTTTTTTTTTTTTTTTTTTTTGGTTTTTTCGAGACAGGGTTTCTCTTTATAGCTCTGGCTGTCCTGGAGCTCACTTTGTAGACCAGGCTGGCCTCGAACTCAGAAATCCGCCTGCCTCTGCCTCCCGAGTCCTGGGATTAAAGGCGTGCGCCACCACGCCCGGCAATTTAATTTTTTATATATTCACTTTACATCCTTCTTACTGAACCCCTTCCTGGTGACCCCCTCCCATAATTCTTCCACCTACCCCCTCCCTTTCTCCTTTGAGTGGGTGGCCCCCCTGGGCACGCCCTCCCCCCAATCCTGGCACTTCAGGTCTCTGCAAGGCTAGGTACTTCCTCTCCATGGGGTGCTTGGTCAGAGAACTCACTGAGTGTGACCAATAAAATAACAACACGAGCCGGGCATAGTAGCACATGCCTTCAATATCAGCACTCAGGACGCAGAGGCAGATGAATCTCTGTGAGTTCAAAGCCAACCTGGTCTACATAGTGAGTTCTAGCACAGCCAAGATTACGTATAGAGACTCTGTCTCAGCACATAGGGGAGGGGCAGGAAGAATATAAAAACATGAGATTTGGAGGAAATTAAGCATACGATGCTTTCAAATCCTCAATATGGATTAAGTATGACCTAAGTGGGGGAAGTTTATGCCATTCCCTTGTTGCCTGTACCAGAGCCCTATATAATAGGAAACTGTGAAGCCTTGGATGTGGAAGGATCTTTGGGCGCCACCTATTATGAAGTCTGTATTTGTAGTGGACCATTCAGTTACTCCTTGCATAGACTTTTATTCAGAAGTTACCTAGGCTAGTGATGGGCTCCTCCATGCCTAAAACCCAGACCTTTTCTGGTTCAAGGCAAGCCTCAGCCTTCTCTTTCTCCAGGGCTGTGTCTACAGACATCTAGCTCCTTCTGTTTTGACAAAATTGGCTTTGAGAAGCCACGTGATTTTCTTCTCCTTCCTCTCTTTATGCTGTTGTGAGTAGTTTCCACATGCAAAGGGCTAAAGGCTAGGCTCCTAATCACTGGAGCATCTCCCACTAAAAGCCAAGTCCAGCCTCCTTCTTTTCCTTTCTCTAGAGGTGACTTCTATTTGAATCTGGCATCTCACTGCTGTCTCCTCTGAATATCTTACTGTTTTTATTAAAGTGATAAAAGGTGAGTTGTGGGTATGAGGGTGTTATGAGCTAGAGCTGGCTCTGGTGTGCTGGTGCACAGCAGGGTGCCAAAGAATAGCTCTGAACCACACAGGGAAAACTATGTCTTCTATGAAGACATAATGAATGTTGTGAGGATAAACATGTTTAATACATGTGTGGGGGATGAGAAGGTAGCTCAGTCAGGAAAATGCCTGTGGCTCAAGCATGGGGACCGAGTCGGGATCCCAGCACTTATATAAAAGCCCGGTGTCATATGTCTGTAACCCCATGACATGCAGAACCCTGCATTGGCCAGACAATCCCAGCCAAACTGATGAATTCTCAATTCAGTGGAAAACCCTAAGAAATAACCTGCAGAAACTGAGCGGCAGGACCTCCATGACTCAGGGAAACAACGGCAGGATGTCCAAGTCTCAGTGAGGGTCCAGGATCGGCTGTGACACAGAAGGCAGAAGCCTCCAACCAGATCAGCGACTCATGCAGTGAACATTTGCAAGTGAGCTGTTTGAATTGATGAGTGTATGGTGTCTGTACCATGATGCATCTTGGCAAGACGTTCGTTTTTCTTTTTTGTTTTCTTTGGGGGCAGAGATTACAAGGGTAGAGGGCACATATATGGAAGGTCTGGGAAATGAGTGGGATTAGGGTGCAAGAATCAGTAATAATTTTTAAAAAGAAATAAAATGTAGAGTGAATGAGCAAAGCACAGAACATCAATCTCTGGTCTTTGCAGGCCCAAGCACGAGCATGCACACATCTACACATACATCTGCACACATGTGCACATGTCCATATGAACTCACACATACACCACACACACACACACACACACACACGCACACGCACACGCACACACACACACACATGCACATAATGTAATGTATCTGGTGAACATTTACAGTTTTTGTTTCAGTGGAAAAATAAACTAAATTGTTAAAAATCAGTATTAAACATTTCCTATCTTTACCTCCATAGTGAATGTTACACAAAAACATGTCCTACATATCTCAAGTTGTTCTTTTAAAAATATTTTGCATTTCTTTATTATGTGTCTTTATGGAGACGTACATGTTACAGCATGTATGTGAAGGTCAAAGGTCTTTCCACCAGTGGTTCCTGTGGTGGAAATCATCAGGCCTGGCAGTGAACGTCTTCTCCCACTCAACCCTCACCCCCAACCCCCACCCCAGTCTGTTATTGTTCCATTAAGACCTATTTACAGAATTTATCCTTGATGCCAAAAATACTGTTCCAGCACATGCAAGATAAAACAGTGTTTGTATTTAATTTATAACCTATCTGTTTCAGTGTTTGCCAGGGTTGTAGGACGATACCTAACATAGCTGCTATGTTGTATTGTTTGGGAGGATAAAGACAGGAATAGTCTGCCCATGCTTGGAACAGATGCAGTGAACATGGAGGTCAGACTAAGCTGCATCTACTTGCTCTGTGGCTGATATTTAGGCTGCCTCTAGCTGGATTCTGTCATTCAGGATGCTGCCGAGAATATTTTTATCCACGTTCCTTTGTGCATGTGTATGAGCCTTTATTTAGGGTATGTGTCTGTGGGTGGAATTGCTAACTTACAGTGGGGCGGGGGTACACACTTTGCTTTCAGGCTTTCTAGAAACTGCAAATGGTCTTTCCCAGTGTTGCTAGCAGTTTATAGTCCTGCTTAGTGTCTGGAATGCCTGGGCCCCTCACCTCCTGCTAGCATGGCTTTGGGGCCAATCTTTAAATATTAGCGTCTCTTTCGTAGTTGCTCATCACTTGGCTTTGGCAGTGTGTCCTTCTCCCCTACTATTCAGAGGTGAGTAGGTGTGGACCTACTATGCACCTCCATCGTTTTGCTGTGAAAATAGACTCGCTAAGTGGGGCAGCTCAGGTCCCCAAAGTAGGTGCCAGACTCTAGATCCTCTGCTCTCGTTTGTCCCAAACACATGCCCGGTTTGAATGAGTGACCCTTGAGCGTTGTTCTAAGCAGGGTCTGGGCTGAGACTGTCTTAGCTGAGTTCATTAGAGGGCCTGTGCAGCTTATAAGTAGAGGTTGGGGGCGGGGGTCTCGAATCGGGCCGTTCCACAGTCCTGGGACCCTTGGGCCCGTGGGATATGGAAACTGCAAGCTTCATTTATTGAATTTGTTTCTCTTCCGCTTCAAACCCTTCTCAAACCTCTCCCTACTTCTGGCCTACTGCCACACTGGCTTTTTCTTTGTAGCTACAGAACCCTTTCCTGAACA
This sequence comes from Mus caroli, assembly GCF_978045245.1. Taxonomy (NCBI): domain Eukaryota; kingdom Metazoa; phylum Chordata; class Mammalia; order Rodentia; family Muridae; genus Mus; species Mus caroli. The sequence goes on from NW_028227259.1 coordinate 79,303,733, forward strand.
GGACTCCTCTGTCCTCTCCACCTGCAGCTTCCCCACTCCTGACCATTGGCTCCAGTCTCATCCATCCACAGGAAGCGCCCTAACCCCGGCTCTCATGAGACCTTTTCCCTCCGGGGTCCTCATCACAGTGGCCAGTTTACATGCCTGGGTATGACTGGGATGCTGCCTCAAGGAATCAGGAGTTAAGTCTGGTATGCGCACTTTCTATCTCTGGCTTGCACCAGTGTGTCTGACATATGGTGAGAACTCAGTAAACACTGGTGAAGTGAGTGAATGAATAAGTGGTCTGTCTTTACAAAGCTCATCCTGTCCGATTTCCTGGAGGCAAAGCTGTCTGCCTAATTGGATTTTCTGACTCCTTCCCCAGCCTAGCCCTACAGTATGGTCTTTTGGAAAAGAACAAATCTTGTAGACAGTTAAAAGATGTCTATTCACGTCTCAAAGGACGCATTGAGGAGATAAGTAGGGAAGAAGGGAAAAGGAAGATCATTTGTTAGAAGAGCATCAGTCACCACTATCTCTGCCTATAAAGGCTGAGTCTGACCAGCTGTGTGAGTGTTCCCTGGGTCCAGCCAGCGGGCCATGCCCGCTCCACAGAAAACGCTGCTTGAATCATGGCAGGGTTGACAGGCTGTTGCTCTTCCTACTGTAGTCATTATAACTTAGAGGATGCTCACCAGCTGTGTGTAGTTGTGTCAGAAAAACAGAGACAACTTCGAGAGAGGAGAGGCTTATTTGGGACACGCAGTTGGGGGCGGGGCGGGGGCGGGGCTTAGTCCACAGTTACTTCCTTCGGTGATCTCAGTTGGGTATCCCGGTATTCCTGTATCCGTTATCAAGGCTTTACATCAATCAAGGCAGGAGGCATGGCACCCAAAAACTGTTCAGATCACTGCAGCCAAAAAGCAAGAGGGAGGGAGTGAGGAGGGGGAAGAGGGGAGACCTGCACATGTTTACCCCAAGGGCATAGCCCTAACCGAGACTCCTCCGTTAGTTCCCACCTAGCTCTGTCTCCTAAAGGCTCTGCTTCTCCCTATAATGGAAGGGAAATCCTCCAGCAGGTGGCCTTTGGTGGGAGGGAGATATTCAGATCCAAACCATAACTAAGCGGGAAGCCTTAATGAGTAGATCCCATTTTGCCTCCTCCCCAGGCAAATGACGGCTTTGACACAGGAGACCTATGTGTTTCCTCTCTGCGATTAATCATTTTGTTACATTAAAGCATAACAGAACCTCTGATGTAGTCCAAACAGAGTCCAGGAAGTCATCATACTTTTAAAATGTTTATATTTTCACCTCTGGGATGGAACCCAGAATCTCCAAGGTGCTGGGTGAGCTACCACTGAACCACAGCCACACCCCGTCGCTTTACCTTTAGTTTTCAATGTCCGGTGACTCTCACGGTTCCACACTTCCTAGGGTAGAGGGAAAAGGAGCTCTCTTCCCTTTGTTAAAATGGCTATAACTGTGGTTCTTAAAATATTTAAGAGACCCAATTCTTCAGCGTAATTCTCAATCCGTTATCAAAGGAAACAATTTACTTAACAATAGGTAAGAAACAAATGGTTTTTTAAGATGGATGATAACAAATTGCCACATTTTTTTTCGTAATTACTGATTTTTCAAATAACTTGATAAGTAAGAGCATGAGGTTATTTCTGTATTTTCGTACAAATAAACAAGACCCGATGAGGTTGAATTCTTCAGTCCACAAGGCACAAATTCAAATCTGATTTCAGTTTTAATTAAATGTGTTAATCTGTAGCTCAGGGACCTGTCATATACTTGCTTGGGTTCAATGAGGTTTGACAGGAGAGTTTGTAGTTTGGGACTTTCCTCCTATGCAGTAAGCACTGTGTTTTGTGCTATTATTGTTCTTGTCAGCATTTTTATCATCTAATGGCGTGTGGCCTAGCAAATCTGTGCTGTCTCCTTAGGTAGGAATGTCATATTTTCCTGCTTAATACCTTGGTTTTCCACCCTAACTCACTGGGGCAACCGATTAGCTGCATTATCATTGGAAATGCAGAATATCTCTGCTGGGTGCTGGGCGTTTATGATATTAACACCAGCATCCTTTTCTTCCCAGTCTAGCTGCTCTGCAAATCCATCCATAGAAAATTCAGTTGGAGCTGGCAAGGTGGTGCACACCTTTTATCCCAGCGATTGGGAGGAAACAGTAGGCAGGCTGATCTCTGAGCTTGAGGCCATCCAGGGCTACCTAGAGAAACCCTTTCTTCAAGAAGTTAAAAATAAATTTAAGACTTAATCACTTCTTTTTTTTTTTTTTGGTATCTGGACTATGGAGTTGGCATTTGACAAAATTGCAAATTATTTTACCCCATTAGCGCATCAAATAACCCTCTTTGTGGCCTATGTCTTCCTTCAGGATTCTTCTCCCAACCTGAGGTTTTCACTCCATTGAAACCTGTTTTCTGAAAAGTGGCAAATCGTGTATTGAAATGACTGTGTTAGAGCTCAGTCCTCCTTTGGAGGACTTTCTGGCCCACATGAGCTAGTACAAATAGTAGCATGCTGGGTACTGCCTTTTTGCCATTCTCCACAGGGACTCTCATGAGGCACACTGCGCTCTTTTAACACTTTAAAAATTATAATTTTGTTTGTCCCCAGGCCACACGTCTTTAAGAGCAAGCCTCTCTATCTCTTTAGACATCTGCATGAGTTTGGAAAGACCCTGAAGAGTTTCTGAATCATAAACGATAACCGAAGAGCCCAGTAGGCAGAGACATGAAGTCCAAGTCCCAAGAGTGGATCGTACCCTAAGTAATTATAAAACCAAACTCTAGAGACCGTTAGCGTTTGAAAGTGCTTCTCTTAGGGTTTGGATATGGCATGTCTCCTGCATGCTTGTGTGTTGATGCACAGTGCAATTTTCTGAGAGGTTTTCCACTCATGAGGACTGGTACCTAATTGGAGGAAGTGGGTGGGTCCTTGACAGTATCTTATCTCTGACCCCCTTCCTGTTTTGTTTGTTTGTTTTAACAAAATCTCAATTGTTAGACTATACCAATGGGGGAGGCAGATGTTGGCCTGACCAGAGGCAGGGAAAGCTCCTAGCTGAACTTCCTCCCCAGCTGATGTTCTAGAAGCAATGCCTCTCTCTCACACCATCTCAGAACAACTTCCAACTCAATGTCCTCCACGTCTACTTCCTGTGTCTGTCTGTCTGTCTTCCTGACTCTCTTACATCCTGTGCTTTTCTAATTAATAATCTGGTGTTTACTTCCTGTCAACTAGTTGCTTGCTCTGTCTCTTGGCCTATGGCTGACTTTATTTAATCCTGTTTACAATAGTCAAGCAGAAAGCTCTTGGATTAAAGGTATGTACTAAGGCTAAAAACACCACACTAAAAACAGTTGTTTTTTTTATTTTGTTTTTTTTCAGTAGATAACACAAGTGTGACCATCTATCTTGCAGCACCATCCCGTATCTCTCTGTGCTTCTTGTCCACCATGGGCAGGGAGTGCGAGCCTCCTTTAGAACAGGCTTCTCCCGCCATGATGTTCCTTCCGCATAAGCATCTGGAATTAAGCAATCACCAACTGAGCCGTCGGAAATCATGAGCCCAAATAAACAGTTCCTCTTCTCTGTGACTGAGGCCATTGCCAATGGTTCCGCAAAGCAACAAACAAAAACCCTTACTGAAGGATATTTTTGCTTTCTTGGCCTTCTTTTCATTGTTAGTCTAAATGGCTTATCTGGGAAGTTCCAGCAGGGCAAGATTGGATTTATTCTCATCGGCAATCTCTTTCAATGTTAGCTGTGTGGAAATTTTCTCATCAGCCTCCCGAAAGAAATGCTATTTTATAGTCAGAGTGCATCTTGTAGTCCCTAAAGCAAATAGCAGGCTGGCTTCTCAGAGCTGGGTGGGGGACATCATTACTCTTTTCCTCTTTTTTTTTTTTTTCTTGCCTCCTCTGTAATAACTTGTCCCTGTAATAATCAGATCTCATTTAGGTTGTACAAGAACATGAGGCTGTCTAATGAAGACCATTGAACTGCGATAATTACCACGGGTTTTAAAAGAAGGCAGACATGTATTTACTAGAAAACTGAAGGTGGTTTTGAGGCCAGGTTCCTCGCTTTTCATGCCCAGGCTGTGTGTTTCTGTAATAGCGCTTAGGCTAGCTGTGAGACTCATCAGATGTGTATTTCTGTAATAGTGCTTAGACTGGCTGCGGAGCTCATCAGACAGTGACACCTGTCAGCCACACACAAAGACATACCCTCTCAGACTCCCTTTACTGGGAAATTACTTTTTTATAAATCAAGGCAGGATATCAAAAAGAAAAGGAAACTGTGGATATCAGGAAATATGTTTTACATAGCAGTCAAAGTAAATTTCAGGATGGTACAAGAAAAAAAATCTCAAAATAACAGCCTTGAGGTGGGTGTGCAAGGCAGATCAGCTCCAGTAGGGATGGGCTGGTAGTCTCGGGACCATGCATGTCTTCACGAGGATGCAACAAGGTTGGTTTTGATGTGGAGACATAGGTTCTCACTATATATAGCCCAGGCTGGCAGACAGGCCATTGCTCCTCCTGCCTCTGTCCCACCTAGCTAAATTAACAGAATTCCTGGTTTAACTTGCCAAGAGAAGGTGCACTTTGTGGATGGTTGTGAAAGTAATTGGAGTTCCATACATAAACAGTCACTGGGGGTAGGAGGAGAGCGGCCATGTTGGAGTTCCTGAAGAAATGACAAATAGCCGTTAGGGACACATGTCTCAGCTGTGCGTAGCATTCATCCAGGATTGGTGTAAACAGGACTCTAGGACAGAATGGTAAACTGATGTGGCAGGTGGGGAGGGTAAGAAGTTAAAAGACGGAAAGACAACAGGAAAATCAGAAGTAGCAAATGCAACCGATGAGGAGTAATATGCCTAGAAAAAGAAATACTCGGAGTCCCGAACGTGGCTGCCTCTGGGAGTCGGGGAAAACAGGGATGGGCAAAGCACAGCTACTCTGTGTCAAGGCCTGTAGGACTCTGATTCTTCAGTGTGTCTATATAACTTTGGTTGTAAAGCAAACATGCATTAAAAAAAAAATAGCTCCCCAAATGTCAAGTATTTAAAAAGTTTTAAATATTTCATTAAAACCATTTAATGTAACCTAAGAAGTGAATAATTTATGATCATCGTATAATAATCTCAAGACAGAAAAAACAAGGTGATAAAATATTCCAGAGAGCTATGTAGCTAGCTAGAGGAAGTAGAACTTTATTATAATCTGGCAACTGTCCTGCCTGACAAGTCTACAAAAAACCTATACTTTTCTTGAAGACTAAAAAACAATTCATAGACTAAAACAGAAGTTGTACCTAAACCATATTATTGGAAATCTTTTCCTTTGACTTGGTTAGGGCCCCCTCTCCCCCCACCCCCTTAGATTAGTTTCAGTTTCAAAAATCAGGTGTATTAACTTTGTGTTCAGTGTGAATAAAGATCTGCCCTCCCTCTAGAAAAACAGATGTGGCCCAGCAGTGGTGGCGCACGCCTTTAATCCCAGCACTCGGGAGGTAGAGGCAGGCGGATTTCTGAGTTCGAGGCCAGCCTGGTCTACAAAGTGAGTTCTAGGACAGCCAAGGCTACAAAGAGAAACCCTGTCTTGAAACCCTAACTGTCCCCCCCAAAAAACCCATATGTGTGTATGTGTATACACATATACATCATATACATCTACATATACACACACTAGGCTTGTGTGTACATATGTGATCATAAGAGCAAAGCTATTGTGGAAATACTAGGTTAAATGAAAGAATCCGTTTATGAATCCTGTTACTCCTAGACCAATAGGGTTTTAGTGTCTGAAGATGCTACAGAAATGAAGAGGTCCAACCTCACCTGATGTATATGGAGACAGCCTTCGCCAGGAACAGCCTGGCTGTCATCTTCCTAGCCCCTGCAGTTGTTTACTAACTAGGCAGAGGAAGTAAGAAGCCAGGAGAGGACTTATTTCAGGATCCTCTGTTCTTACTGGAAGCAAGCCACTTCCACACCTTGGAGTGTTTCTGCTGCTGACACAGCCAGGCCTGCCAGTGCCATCGATGGCTGCGCTGAACCTCATTCTGCATTCTGTGCTTTCGCAGCCTGGGTCCTCCCATTGTTAGAATTCCAAGGTTACTGCTGAGGGTACGGTGACCCAGTTTCAGAATCAGAGATCAGAGGACTGTGTCCTCGCCAGTCAGCGTTCCGTGTTTGCTGTTGCGTGCTTCCCTCTGCCCACACTCTTTTACTAACTCTCTTTTTCAAAAACCGGTTTTACTAACAAGCCTAGTTGTGATCTAAGTCCTGAGGAAGGCAGGCCTTGTCAGAGCCCATAGCCCCGTTTGCCCCTCTGCTCCCCGGGTGTGGAGAGGTTTTATCCATTTCCATGAGGGGCATTGCTCCTGCTCTGTGACTCAGAAAGGTCGGACTGAATGGTCTGGCCCCATAATGAAGGAGCACACACTTGTGGAAGAGGCTGGGGAGGAGAGAGAGAAGAGAGAGAGGGAGAAAGGAGGAAGAGGGAGAGAGAGGAAAGACAGAGACAGAGGCTGATGGTGGGGGGAGAGAATGAGAGAGGGGAAGAGAAAGTGGAGCCAGGTTTATCTAGCACTTAAGGTTGCGATCTCCGTTTCTGTGAAGTAGACTTTACCTTTGTTTTACAAGGTCAGAGAGAGGGTGGTGTTGTAATTCAACCCCAGGTCCTTCGAAATCCACTCTGCAGAACCAGGATGAGCATATAGGGCACGGTAAACAGAGCTGGGCCTGGTAGAGCTTTTCAGAGGACAGTTCAGATTCCTAACAGGCTTGTGCACTAGCCTTTCCACAAGGTATTCAGTTTAAAAACACATGCTTCAAACACTGGGAGTGTGGTGTACATGAGTGTACATGTGATCCCAGCACTTGCGAGGCCAAGACTTCAAGTTTGAGGCTAGCCTGGGCTACATAGTGAGTTCCAAGGCAGCTTCAGCAACCATGTAAGGCCTATCTCTAAATTCTCCTCTCTCTCTCTCTCTCTCTCTCTCTCTCTCTCTCTCTCTCTCTCTCACACACACACACACACACACACACACACTTGTACACATGGCCATACTTGGTTTTCTTTTTCTTTCATGTGGCTTTTAAAAAAATAAAATATTTAAAATTGTTTTCTGTACTTAATCTTGAGGATATTGTGCTAAGTGAAATAAACTCATCACAAAAAGACAAAAATGGTAAGACTCTATTTATACAAGATTCTTAAAGTATCGATAGTCAACGGAATGTCAGTTTCCAGGGGTTGTGAGATGAGGCATATTGGGAACTTCCTGTTTAAGAGGCAGACATTCAGTTTTGCCAGATGGATGGTGGTAATGGTTGTACTCTATTGATAATATATTTAAAACCACTGCAGTGGGAGGAGAGATTCATTCCAGAGTTGTCTTTTGACCTCCACAATGTACCATGGCATGATCATATCATATCATATCATATCATATCATATCATATCATATCATATCATATGTGTGTGGTACGCTTTATCTTACATATTTTTGTATTGTTTATAGTAACACAAAATGGGCAGTTTTTTCATAAATGCTTTACAAGTCCTGACACTAATAAAAGTCTGTCCTATAATTTGTTGCTATTCAACATTAGTGACAGTGAGGACATGTACAATGCCAATAAGATTTATAAATCATAGGCCAATCATCAATCAAAAAAAATTGATATCTTAGAGATTGTCCAGGTCCTCTTATTTTGAGCCAGGTAACGGGTCCTACCCCATGTGCTCCTGAATGCTTGAGTTCATGCATGCATGCATGCATTCAGTTATGCATGTATCCATTCCTGACTACTCATGCACAGCACTAATTGCATCCTGAAGATAGGCTTGACTTCAAGGTGTCTAGAAGCCTACAGGAGGAACGGCCGCTAGTTCAGTAGGTGGGGGTAACAGAGCCACAAACTCCAGGAGCTTTGAGGACAGACACACTGGTCATGCTGCCTGAAGATCTTCACCCTTTATTAGACTGGATGACTAGGAAACGGTTTTGTTTTGCTTTTGTTCCTGGATACTTAGGCTGTGTAAAGTAATGAAAGGAGCGGAGCCAGGAACTTTCTGTTTAATGTCTATGGGAAAAGAAGACTAAAGGGTAATTCTCATTTGGTGCAATAATTTCTCAATCATTTACGCAGTGACAGTGGCAGGTAATAGCAGAGAGAATACTCAGGCTGTGTAATACAGTGGAGTATTGTTTACTCATTCAACCAAGACTCTCTCCATAGGCCACCCACGCAACAATGAAATATACTTTTAAAACATACAGAACGCAGATCAGAATTCCCCAGACACTTTTGGCATCTTTGTCCTCTGGCAAGGATGAATCTTCCAAGGGTCCCAAGGACATTCCTTGCTTTTAGTCAAGAAGGAAATGTACTTTTCTTTGGGGTCTTTATTACCCTAAACTGCTTAGCCACTTCTTGCTCTTATCATCCTTCCTCCTTCTGAAGAGGTAACCCTAACTGCCATTATGAACTTCCAGCTGGATTTGGGGTGTCAGGTCAGGTGTAGTAGTTTAATGATACCCCCCCAGAAGGCCTATCTGGAAGACCCCAATTGTCAGATATAGGGAGGAAAGGACTCCCTATATATGACTAGTATTGTTAAGCCTGAAAATTTTAAGGAAGATCAAATCTATGATTGTCCAATTGAAGCAAACGTTGTTAAATACTGGCCTGGAAGCTGAACACTGGCAGGTCTGAATCTGGGACTTTCAGAGAAGTGGTGCTGAATGAGGTCACTCAGGTGCCTATAAAGGCCAAACCTACAAGACTTTGTTCCTTCCTCCTTTGTCCAATTAGGGGCAGGCATACATCCTGATACACTTCCTGCCTGCATACTTCCCGCCTACATGTGATGGAGCCCGTCCTGTGCAGTTGGGGCAACCAACCTTGTTTACTGAAATGAGAACACATGGCTTGTTATTTTATGTGAACAGCATCTCCAGCATTCTAGGAAGCTGCCCAGTCTTGGGCAATTGGAGCTTACAGGGTATGTGGATTGAGATATTTAAATGTCTAAATCAAAGTCCATCAGAATCTCTTGATTGGCTTACAAAAGCCTCCATCCATTTGGCTCTTTATTGACAAAAGAATGTTTAAAAATCAGAGGAGGGATTTGTAAGACATATTAAATGTGAATCTTTTCTATCAAACACTATAAAATTTGTATTTAGGATAAGGAATTTAAACCTTTTTATTCCCCCCCCCCCCACACACACACACCTTTAAGACTTTTATGCAAATGCTTTACTGCTGTGTTCCAGGACTTTGATGGCCTGGAACAGTGACACTTTCTTTCCCCTTTCCTCCTACATTTCCTGCTTACCAATTCCTTTCACACTAGCCAATTGAATAAGACTATGAGGTCAGACCAATAGGGAAAAGATTCAGTCACTACCTGAGCTGGAATAAAAGTCTACTGACCTTCCTGCCTGTGTGCTTCTGAGCCAGCACCCCGTCTTGATCAAGAATGGGTAAAGTTTTGCCTGCTCCAGACCCAAACCTAAACAAAACAAAACAAAACAAAAGCATATAGGACAATACAGTCAGTATTAAGTTCTAACTACAGGGATATAATTATTACGATTTTTAATGGTTCGTCAGTACCATCAACAAGGTAGCTTGTAGGGTGCCTGAGCCAGATGCTGGGCTACACGATGCACATCTCTCATCTCACCTAGAAGCCATGTGATTTACCACATGACTGCACTGTCCTCATTGTATAGATGAGGAAACGGAGGCCTAGAGAAATTATACGTCGTTGTCCATGATCAACCAGTTTGTGAGTGGCAGATTTAGGACTATCCCTAGGCCAGCACTCCTACTCTGGACAGAAGAGATGGATGTATAATTTAGAAACGTTTGTACCTTTGGGGATAAGGCATGCTCTTTAGTACTAACACAAAACCCTACAGACGGGGCTCCACTCCCAGTCATTTCTTTTCTACTTTCACATGGGCCTCCCTAGCAAATCTTGTAGAGACTGCAATTTTTAACCCTCATTGGTTTTTTGGCCCCTGATGGCTTTCTCAGTGTCAGCCTGTTCATGACTACAGACATGTGATTCTGGCTTCCATCAGACACCTTCATGGAATGTCCGCAGGGGCTGAGTCTGACCATTGCCCTCTTAAATGCCAAACAGCTGTAATTTGCAAGAAGAGACTTTCATGGATTGAGCCCATTAATGCCATGAAGGAGCTCACGAGGCCCTGACTCCCCCCTCTGAGGACATACAGGCAGTTAACAGTTGTTGGGGGAGAGGCTCACATATCCCCTGTCCTGTGAGGGTCTGTTGCAGTCAATAGTTGTTGGGTGAGAAAGAGACTTTGGGGGTGTAGTTGTCCACGCTCTAGTGTAGCCCCTCCTGTACATAACCCCAGTTAAACTCACAGGTTCCCACTCGGGTGGAATCACTGCTCTGTTTCTAGTGTTGCCTCTGTCTTGGGTGAACAGATGGCCAGTTGACATGGCCCCAGGAAACGCGACACCGATGAGCTTTGGAGCGTACTTTGAATTGCTCATTTCCCGCTCTAGCACTTGGGCCCTCTCTGGTCACATTTTATGATTGGTTTATATTTTTCATTCCAGTGACCAACAGACACTCTGGTTCTAAATGTCTTTCAAACCAGTGATGGAGACAAGCAAGTTGCTAAGGATACAGCAAATATTTGCTGACATTTCCTCGTGGTTGCTGCCTAAGAGAGTGATTCACATAATTTCGAGACTGAAAACTCATTGAAAGAATGATAGGAAGATATGACTTACCTTTTCCAAGTTGCTAAATTATTCTCTATTAATAAGCCGCCAGATGAATAATTGCTAAATTATATAGAAGTTTAGAATTATTCTAGTAATTAACCTTAGCCTTCTTCACCTGAATTCATACAAGTTGCAAAATCTCTGAATATATTATTAATCTATGTAAAAACTCTTGATAAGAATCAAGTAGTTTTTCAGCTCTGAGAAGTTCCAACCTATGATTTCTTACCTGGATGGTTGTAAGTCAAATGTGAACATTGGATAGTTTGACAGAGTAGCCAGTGAATGGAGATATATATATATATATATATATATATATATATATATATATATACACACATATATATAATATATAGCTGCAGTGGGCAGTTTGGGTCTTTTTATTTTGTGAAGCATAGTTATCTGTTGGGCCTGAGTGGTCCTGCCCTTTTAGAAACATGTTTGATGTATGCACGTGATACCATAGTAACAGAGGTGTTAACGCTTGTTTTTCACAGTCAAAACTCATGACAAATCAAGGTGTGGGTTTTTGTTTTTGTTTTTTAATAGTGCTATGTGATTGATATAAAAACCGAGGTATCAGGTCATAGCATAGCTCATATTTAAGCCAGAACGGGCCATTTTGGTTATATTTATTTTGTAGTGCCTTGTCCATGGGACTCTGCTACTGAGTCACGACCCTGTCTCCTAGAACAAATCACTCTTTAAATCCCTCCGCCTGGGACCACTGCTGTTATGTTGCACTCACAATTACCTAAGACTAGTAATAACGAGTCTTGTAACAAAAATTTCAACAATTTCAATCTTAGAGATAGTAATATTAGCTAAGATAGTATCCATATAAAATAAAATTTACTCTTAACAAATAGAAATATCATACCTGGCATTTAGTAATGTTTTACCTGCTATAAGGTCACCTGAACAACAGAAGTGAAAAAACTGAACATCTTTTTACTCATAGGGCAGTACTGGGTAGTCACTGTTAATTCAAGTCTGCTGTTCAGGGCACGTCACTACAGCCTCACAGTGTACATGAGCCAGAGCAAAGGGATCTGCGTGGCAGAGTCTGTCTCCACCGGCACCCGCCACACTAACCTCCACACACCATAAATTTTTATTGGAGACACAAAACCAAAATGTGCTAACTGGAGGCTTACACAGTGTCAGACCTTGATGGGTATATAGTGATAAAACTTTCGCTAGAAAAGGCTTCCGCGGGAGGAGCTCTCACCATTAGCTTGAATTGCCAGTGCACTGTGAAAATTAAAAGTAGGTTTGTGTCTTAAAAATTCTCCACAGACATCACCTCCTCTTATTGCTCACACTAAAGAAGGTTTCCACAGCCCTGCGTGTGATTAGCATCCCAAGTTACTGTTTTATTTCTTCTTCCTGTTTCCGGTTACAGTGAGCAGTGAACGTGCACTGCTTCTGTCTTGGCATGCTTTGTGGATTGGGGATCTCTCTGCTTTCAGCAAGGACCACGGCCTTCCCTTACCCAGATCTCAGTACCATCAGCTGTCCCCAAATTACAGAGAAGGGATAGAGCTCCCCTTTGCTTTTACTTGGCTTTGTTATGTTTCAAAATCTTAGTCACAAGAGCAGTAATACGTGAGTCAAGGGGGTTGTCATTTCCCAGCCCCGCTTATGTGCCACCACCGCCGCGACCTTATATATACAGACGGGTATCTGGAACTCTTGCTTCAGGACAAAATGTATTTCTGCATAAAGTAACTCACTGAAGGGCAGTTGGGTGATTTCTTGCTATTCTGCATCTTGGGTTTTTTTTTTTTTTATTAATATGAAGGAGCATAATGTTTCATCAATCTGTTATAAGCGTAGATATGTCACAATCAAATGCCACATCCATCCAATTTTAGGAAATCTGGGATGGAGTTATATTGCTTAATGCCTATCAAAGTGAGACAGTTGCTTATATGGAGTGCTTGGTGGCAGTAGAAGATGAAGTGTAGAGTTGGCTTAATGTGATCAGCTGTTGGGTAGCATTAACCGTAGTTGGCCTGTGTTGAGTGCTTACCTGTGTGTGAGACTTCCAGTTATTCTCTGTGGACTGAACTGCTCTGCTCAGGCTGCTATAAGCATGTGTCTTAAATAGCACATAGCTCATTTACTTATTTATCTCGTGAATAATGTTCTTCAATGTAGCTTCTAAATTGACATATGGTTTTGTACTTGGTGTATCTGGCCAGCATAATTAGCGTCTCTGTCAACTTACACAGTCATTTCTGTGTTTGGGAACCCTCCGGAGTCTCTCTACTAGCTACTTTGAAGTCTACAGTACTGTTGTGAATTATACTTGCCCTACTATGCATGGACATTAGCACTAATCCCCCAGATAACTGTACTTTTCACTCAGTATCCAGCCTCCCTCTCCTGGCCTGCTGCTCCCTACTTCAGACTCTGACAGCATCCGTTCATTCTCCTTTTATAGACACACTTATCCCTCACTGTTTTACAGACTGGGGAGTCTGAGGTCAAGGAACTAGCCTAGTTAGCTCCTAGTGATGGCCTCCATTCTTCCTGTACAGGACTGCCTTCTTGTGTCCAATAGAGAGGGTGAGAAGGAAGGGAGGGAGAGAGGAGAACCTCCTCTCATCAAGCCATGAGCTCATGATGAAAATGCCCCACCCTCACTTAATCCTAATTGCATCCCTTTTTCAAATGCAGTCACGTTGGAGGTGGGTGCCTCAATAAGTCAGCTTTGGGATGAATTGATACAGTCAACAGCAGGTGGGTACTTTGATTCCTCATGTACAGAAGAGGAAACAAAAGGCAACAGAAGTCCAGTGGTGTCCATGTGTCATGTAGGCAGCTGTGGGCAGAGCTAGGCTTGCAGTGCCAGACCATCTGGCTCTGTGGACCATATTAGTAACCACCACGCATGCTCCCTGTTCCCTTAAATGGATGCCACGTATGCCACTGAGTTGTATGTACTCTGGAAAACATGTAGCATTCTGAAAGGATATGGTGACTGAACAGAACTGTGTAAACCCAGAATCTGGGCAGGCAAGGATTCTACCTGGCTACACTTTCTCCATGCCTATAGCTGAAATGGCTTTCTTATTTTAGAACCATGTCTTCCCAGTGGAAATTTCCAAACACACATGACACTAGAGAAGACGGGTGAACCCTTGCAAGCCCATCCCCCACGGTGGACAAATACCAATATGGAATTGCTTGATCTGCAGCCTTCACTGTCATCCAACTAGGATATTTTAAAGAAAAATCTAGCTGTTATATTATTTTGCTAATAAATTCTTCAATATGTATCTTGTCTCAAAAGTACGCTCTAAGAAATTCATCACAATAAAACCCTTAAAAAAATTAACAGCAGCCCCTTCTTGTCTAATGTCCAGTCAGGGTTACCACTTTCCCATTTCATAAATATCTTTTCACAGTTGGAACCAGGCTCCAGATAGGGATCTCAGCATTGTACCTGCTTGACACAGTCCTCCATTATATCTGTTGATCAATAGTGGATCATCACCCCTTACCTTTACTTACTAAAGAAATGCGACCCAAATTTTTATGTGTTGTCTTTCTCTACCTGGAGCTGAGGAAGACTTGCTTTTTATTGTCCGTTAAACCCAGGAGAAGATAGTAGAACAGCTGCAGACTGTAGTGTTCCCAAGCAGAACCAGTGGCCATGGCAACAATATCCAGCTGCCCAGTACCACTGCAACATAATAAAGTTAATGTCTGTTACCCATGATTCCTTCTAGCTAATAATGTCTGTTACCTGTGAGGTCCTGAGTTCAATATCCAGCAACCAGGTGGCTCACAACCATCTGTAATGGGATCTGATGCCATGTTCCAGTGTGTAGTCATACACACAGAGCGCTCAGAAGATCTAGTGCTCCATTCATTTTAAAATCTGGGTTTGGGAACTGGAGAATTGTATGAAGGAATGGGTCCTCATGTAAAACTCAACATTTAGGGCTGGAGAGATGGCTCAGTATGTAAGAGCACTGGCTGCTCTTCCAGGAGACCCAAGTTTGATTGTCAGCACTCACATGTCAGTTCACAACAGCTATAACTGCAGTCTCAGGCCCTTTCTGGTCTCTCTGAGCTCTGCACACACATGGTTTACAGATGTACAAGTTACCCATACACATATAAAGAAAAGAAAAGAAAGAAAAGAAAAGAAAGAAAAGAAAGAAAAGAGAAGAGAAGAGAAGAGAAGAGAAGAGAAGAGAAGAGAAGAGAAGAGAAGAGAAGAGAAGAGAGAAGAGAAGAGAAGAGAGAAGAAGAAAAGGAAAGAAGAAAAGAGAAAAATCATTTTCACCAAGTGGTTTTTGCATCCGTTTATGAACTTTGCCTAAAATAATGATTATCTAGGGGTCGCTGAATGGTGCTTTTTATTATTATTATTTCATCTATGTTCATGTATTAGTTGGCATTCTTTTCTTGGGATAGTTTTGATTATTCCTCACTCTCTTATTTGCTTTCTGGTGATACTCCTTCCTCATCCTTGGTTTTCATTCTGGGTATTAATTATAACTCTACCCATCCATCTATCCATCCATCCATCTATCCATCCATCCATCTATCCATCCATCCATCCATCCATCCATCCATCCATGTATCCATTTATCCATGTATCTACTTATCCATCCATCTACCATCTGTATCTATCATCCATCCATCCATCCATCCATCCATCCATCCATCCATCCATCCATCGTCTGCTCTCATTCATATATATATGTAGGAAGAGAGAGAGAGAGAGAGAGAGAGAGAGAGAGAGAGAGAGAGAGAGAGAGAGAGAGAGAGGATTGAATCCAGGAGTTTGCGCTCACCCACTGACCTTATTCTTTCAGATGCTCACATCACCCTAGGTTGGTCTTGTAGGAAGCTCCTGATGTCACCTCAATTTTTGTTACATCTTATAAGTCTGTGATTAATTCCTTGCTCTATGGTCAAACAAGGTGTGCCTGACTCACCTCCCTCCCTGCCCCAGAGCAGACCTAAAGCACTCCCTTCAAGAATTACCACGGGAAATAGTGTTTGGAATCTAAGATCTGGGCACATGCTCATCTACCCCCGCCCTCCTTCTGGGAAGATGTCACTCCACCTCTGCTCTCATTGCCTTAATCTCTCATGGATCCCTTCACTGATGAGGGTTGAATGCTTTGAGTTCCTGTTCCCTAAAATGAAAATGTCTAGTCTCTTTCTGTTCTAACTGGCATCCAATTTCACTCGCTCTGTTTCCCAAGGAAGCAAAGCTGTGGTCGATTTATGATTTCTTCATAGAAATCATTAAGCAATTTTGAATCTTGGCCTTTTTTCCTCCCCTGGCTGGGCCTCTAACTTGTTGAATTCCCCTGCCTCTGTTCCCTATGTGCTAGAATTGTAGATTTGAGCTGCCGGCCCTGGTAAATCTCAGCAATTCTATAAGTCTAATGGAAATGGATTTCAGCCTGGGAAATACCCACCCACAGACATACGCCATATGCTAGCTTCAGCTAAGTGAGAGCTAGGTCACCTCCTTAGGATTCCACAGTAGCAGAAACCAGCTAGACCTGGGGAGATTTGCTTTTCGTAGCTATTGGTTTCATATTCTCTTGATAAAGAATTTATTTACCTCCAATTTATATCGCAGTACATCCTAGCATATAGTAAGAAAATGAATGTCAGTGGAGTGAAGAGAGGAGTTGTATACTCATTCACATACGTGTACATACACATATGCATATGCACACACATATGACAAGAGTTCTTAGACACAGGGCACTTGATAGTTGTAGTTTAAAAAGAACAGTGTTTTAATGTTGAAGCTTTTTCTGCAATTCCCTCTTCTCTAATCCTTTGCCCTGATGTTTATATGAAAGGTGATTAATATTCTTGGAAGCAGATATAGAAGCGAGGACAGGGCTTTGTGGAGTAAGCAGGTTATAGAGACCCTGCCTGTGCCCAGGGTATGCCTGCTGTGTAGCATCCTCTGGCAGGTACCTGACTGTGTAGATGACTCCCTTTAGGACATGCTGTCATGGGCATCCTGTCCCTTCTGTTAAGGTGCCTTGGCTGTCCCAGAGTCCTATGCAGCTCTTTGGGATTAGTGTATTGGTTCTCTGTAGAGATCCGTTACTCAGCACGCCACTGTGACCTTCAGACTGGAAGGCCTCATTAAATCTCGGCTGCACTCCAGGCAGCCAAAGCCAGCTCCAAGGAAGCACTTGCTGTCTGCTGGCTGTTGGCACAAAGGGGCACTCCTGTTACACTGTCATTGGTATCGCAATGTGTGGAGGATGGAAATATCACTACCTTGTCTCTCGTGTTTTCTTGTAGTGGGAAAGATTGAAGTACTGACAAATTGAATGAATATAAGTGAACAAGATAGGAGTTTGTCATCAAGGGCATGTGTGAGTGTGTGTCTGTGTGTGTGTGTGCATGTGTGTGTGCATGTGTGTATGTCTGTATTTGTGTGTAGGCATGTGTACGTGTGTGTGTGTGTGTGTGTGTGTGTGTAGGCATGTATGTGTGTGTGTGTGTGTGTGTGTCTGTGTCTGTGTGTGTTTGGTGTGAAAACAATTGAAATAATTGCTGATAAGAAATACACGCACATGAATATATGCTTTTTCCAATATGAGTGAGCCAGGCAATGAGTTTCTCTCAAGCTGTCTGGACTGAGAGTTTAAAATAATAGCTGATATAAATTTACTGCTGATCTTAGACTGTAAAGTTGGCGGCAGTGCATGACTGGGAGCCCTGTGGAGGTTTGTTACAGAGCTGCCTCAGCCTAAGATAGCTCCTCCCCTCCCCCATACTGCCTCCCACTGAGCCCCTTCCCCTCCTCTCCCTGCACAGCCCCCAGTACCCCATCATTTGTTCTAAAAGTTTTTCAGCCTGGTGCCTGGTCTCAGTCTGGAGGCATACCTTCCATTCTGGCACAACAAACGCTACTTGACAAGGGCCATCTTGTCATCCACTGACAGTTTTGATTATGATTAAGCTGGAAAGGAAATGGGCTTTATGTCTATAAGATGTGTGGCTGAATTATAGAACATCCTTTAAAAGAACATCCAAGCTCCCACATAAAGGAATTTCTCTACAGTAAATTGTTCCTTAGAAAGGATTTATTTGTGTGTATAGGTGTTCTGCCTGCATTTATGGCCATTCACCATGTGTGTGCCATGTCTGGCCAGAAAAGAGTGTCCATGTGGATGTGGGAACCAAACTCTGGCTCCTTAGAAGAGCAACAAGTGCTTAGAACTGCTCAGCCATCTCTCTAGCCACTGTTGGCATTTAATGTGTGTGCGCGCATGTATGTGTGTGTGTGTTCATAAGTAATCCTTCTTAGAATTTACTTAGATCTTTTCGTTAAGATGGAAGCTTAATACAGGCCACCCGTGGCTGCCGAGGGAGGGAGTTGGTTTTCCTTTTTCTTTAACTTTTTCAGAGACAAGACCCCAAACCTAAGGGGTCATCCTACACAAGTGCAAGAAAGGACAACAACAACTAGATTCAGTATGGCGTGTGTGTATATGTGTGTGCATGTATGTGTGTGTGTGTGTGTGTGTGTGTGTGTGTGTACGTGCGTGTGTGTATATAGCAAAGTCAGAAGAGGTCATCAGTTTGAGAGGGGATGGTTAGAGGTACAAGAGAGGAGTTGGATGGGGAAGGGGTGTGGACAGTATTCAGATTCAGTGTACTCGTGTATGAAGCCCTCAAATTAAGAAAATAATCAAAGATCAATACATCTCTCTCTTAGTCAGGGTTTCCATTGCTGTGAAGAGACACCACCACCAAGGCAATGCTTATAAAGGAAAACATTTAATTGAGGCTGGCTTACAGTTTCAGAGGTTTAGTCCGTTGTAGTCGTGGCGAGAAGCATGGCAGCGTGCATAGACATGGTGCTGGAGAAGGAGCTGAGAGTTCTACATCTTGATCTGCAGGCAGCAGAAGGAGACTATATACCACACTGGGCATAGCTTGAGCATAGGAGACCTCAAAGCCCACCCCCACATTGCCACACTTCCTCCAACAAGGCCACGCCTCCTAATGCTTCCACTCCCTATGGGCCAATCATTCACTCCACTCAGGCCATTCCTGTTCAAACCCCACAATCTCTGTTCTCTTAATTTGTACTTTCTGTGTTGCCAGTCATTAATCTATCATCTTCAACCTTATCACTGTCCGAATCTGGATTTCTAGGCAGCTGAGAGGTTTTTAGGTTGTCTGCTTTCCAGTTTATCTCACTTGTTTCTCTAACCTAGTTAGTTCAAGTACAATGCTCAGGATCTACATAGTTCTTTTCTGTTTTGTGTCCCTGCCCTGCTTGGATGCTTTTGGCTTCCAAGGCTTTGAGGATGAAGCTGAGACTCCTGGCTGTGGCCCTGCTCTTGCTTGCAGCCCCGCATCTCACTGCTCAGTGTCTCTGCTCACGTTGTCTCACCGTGTCAGGGTTTCTGTACCACAGGCTTCCTTTCCCTCTGACTTCCTCTCTCTCTTCCTCTGCTAACCAACTTCCCTGTGTCCTACTGGACTGTGCACAGGCTTTCCTTTATTACATGTTTTTAAATTTTGTTAGTTCTTTGAGAGTTTGTACATGTTTTGATTATATCACCCCCTCCCAACTTTTCCAACATCCCTTACCTCCATATCCACCTGACTGTGTACCTTTTTTCCTGTAACCTTACAAGGCCAAGTTGTGCTGCCCCAGATGTTTTCGGATGTGTGGTCTTCCACTGGAGTATGATCCAAGTACCAGGGGCTACACTCCTGGAGAACACTGACTCTTCTTTCCCCAGTGGCTGACAATTGTCAATCACTCTAACACCAGGGGTGGGATTGTGTGCCCAACTACCCTCTCCATGCTGAGATGAAAGCTGGATTGGGCTTGCATAAGCTTGTATGTGTTGTCACAACTGGTGTGAGTTCATACCCACAACTGCCCTGAATTGTCATTGTCATCCATCACCTCTGTTTCTTACCCTATTTCCTCTGCCTCTTCTTCAGTGACCCCTGAGCCTGGACAGAGGGTAGTGTGTGTGTGTGTGTGTGTGTGTGTGTGTGTGTGTATACCATTTAAGTACTATGCAGTTTCTTTTTCTCTGCACCTGGACCAGTTGTGGGACTATATGTTAATCACCATCTACTGCATATAGAAGCTTCTTAGATGAAAAGTGAAAGATAAATTCATCTATGGGTATAATGATAAGTCATTAGGAATTGGTTTAATACAGTGTTCGTTTAGCAGCATAATGATAGTAGGCTCACCTCTGGGGCTTGTGACCTGCCTATCCATAGATTCTTGATCCCCCCCCCCAAAAAAAAGGTATAGGCATGGGTTTCATCTTGTGAAGGAGGACTTAATTCTATAAGAAAGTGGTTGGTTACCCCCATGATGTTCATGCCACTATTGCACCTGCGGAACCAGCCTAGCCGTTGTTGTAGCTTGCAGAGTTCACAGCTGGGTATAGCAACATTAGGCTATAAAATCCTGTCAGGCAATGTGAAGAGGCACCGTCTCTCTTCAGGAAGCACTAACTCAGCTTTTCCCCATGAAAGGCTCTTCTTGCATGTCCCTCTAGCCCCATCTGTTCTCCCTCTCCCTCTCTCTGTCTGTGACAAGCTTGTCATGGTGCTTTGCTTGTGGTTGGTTGTAACTGGGGCAATGTTCTCCAAACTCCTTAAGTGATTCCACAGTGTTCGTCACCATCGCATCCCTCGTCTCTGGTTGCAATGACGTGACACCCCTCCTCCTACCAGTGGCCTTGCTCACTCATAAGTTTCCCTCCACTTGACTCCAAGGAGACCTATCTAATGTCCCCATTGGCACTGTGCTCTAATTACCACAAGCATCTGTGTCAGTTGATCATAAATAATTGAATCATGAAAGTGGTAAGATGCCCATTTAGGAAAAAAAAATTTATGAAAAAGAAAAGCCCCCATCTGGCTACTGATGAGTAATGCCTGGTGTGTGTAATGTGCTAGTGTGAGGTTTGCTGACCTTTGTGGAGTAAATTGATGGCTACCTTCTTCTGTTTGATTCACTTCCTCCTAATATTTCTCTCTACTATTTTTATAAAAGTATCTTATGATTGTACTGATTGCACTTTACAAAATTCTACTTTTTAGATTTTTGACCAATTTAAAAACATGTATGTGTAGGAGGATTTTGCTTTCATGTATGTCTGCGCACTGTGTGCATGCAGTACCCACAGAGGCCAGGAGAGGGCATCACATCCTCTAGGACTGCAGTTGGAGATGGTTGTGAGCCACCAAGTGGGTGCTGGAAATTGAATCTGGGTCCTCTGGAAGAGCAGCTAGTGATCTTAATTGCTGAACCCACCTCTTCAGCCCTTAATTCTACTTAAAAAGTAACTAATATAGCAAGTATTTGCTCACGTTTTATAAATAGAACTTTTAAAATCTCTTTGGTGTTTTAACCAAAAGGCTGAGAAGTAACATTTTCTTTTTTAATTCTCAACTGTGTTACTATGTGTGTATGTGTTGTGCACCTGTGTGTGCACACATGTGTCTGTGCGTGCATATGTGGAAGTCACAGAATGCATGGTGGGCCACAGGTATCTTTCAGGAGTTGATTTTCTCCGTAACATTGAGGGTTATGAGGACTGAACTCAGTTTGTCAGGTTCTGTGGCAAACACATTTACCCTCTGAGCTCTCTCTGACCCACCTGGTTGATGCTTCCGTGTAAACCCTTACCATGATTCTATGTGATTCGTGGAGAAGGCCTTCTTTATGTGGCGAGTACATTGTGTACTGCAGTCACAGTGCTGAATAACACAGATCTTGAACTAGAGATAATTTCAGTCAGGTGTACACATAAAGTAGACAAAGGATCGTATTTTGGATATTGGATTGTTCCCAAGCATTTAATGTGTGAGTCTTGCTATACAGGGTCAGAATGCTCCCCGTATTTTGGATATTAGGCATTGTAGCAATCAACCTACCAGCGGCTACAAGGAAGATCAGGGACCTCTTGGAGTTAGAACTTGCCAGCGTTTAGCACTGTCTGGTCTACCTAAGTTGTGGGGGTGGGTGGGGTGGGGATGACACCATACGGAATCCCTGTCACATTTGGGATCTGTATAGTCCAACATGGTGCCATTAGTTACCCACGCTTACCCTGAGCACGGGCAGTGTGACCAGCCTGAGCTGAGGAGCGCAGTAAGTGTAAAATCCATACCGACTGGATCTCAATAATGTGTTGTTTTTTTAAGTCTTCAGGATGTTAATAATTTCTTATTGATTGCATTTTGAAATACTGCAGAAGATATACATTTTAATTGTATCCATCTTGTATTACCATGACTATGAGACTGTTCAGACCACCTGTGTGGTGTGCACTGTTTCTGTGGGATAGCGCTGTCACACAGGGTCAGGAAATGTGAGTTGCGTTTCAGTGTGGTGCAGTTAGGTCTCCCCTTTTGGACTCGTGCCGCCACATGCCTGTCCTGTCTTCTGTTTCAGTAAGGCATCTAAGACTAAGTATATTTCTCTTCCCGAGAGTCATCTCCTGTCCTTCTGTAACCCTTGCCATCCCCTGCCTGTCATAAAGTTAAAATGCAACACTGGATGAAAATTCTATGGCAATCAGCATGCGTAGGGCACGCGTTACTATTTTACTTTGAATCCGCACTTAAGTATGAACTGAAACCAATACACGAACCTGGATTTAATTCCCAAGTCTGGTCACAGAATTAATGATTTCTTCTCCCAGGCTTTGAGGGCTGTAGGCAGGTCCAGGTTACTAGACATCCCTCAGCCTCAGTGTCTTTACCTGGGAACAGATCTGATATATACATCTTATACAGCTGGAGTGTTTGAACGGGCTGCCCTAGTGTGCTGCCGAATGCTTGTCCGACTCACCATAGGAGATTCATAAATTATCTTGACTGCTTTCCAATCAGCTCATCTAAAGCTGCCCCCAGAGTCAGGCACAGACACAGTGTCATTCATTTTGCCATCCTCCAGTCCACGTGCACTAGGTCCCGGCTGAGTTACTCCAAGACTCCCCAAAGAGTCATAGGCAAACCTAGTGCACTTGGACTGTAGCCTGGCAATGACTCTTCTGGGAAGAGCGGTCACTGGAGTCCTTGGTTTACTGGTAGTTGACAACTCCCAGAAAAGGCACAGCAAAGCGGACATCATAGGATGGACATAGCCCTTGCCGTGTAGATATGGACTCATCATGAGTGCTTTCATTCTGGTTTTACTAACATCACCATCACATATATGCATGCACACACACACACACACACACACAGTTACTTTAGTCTCTTCGAGACAAAGACTCACTGTGCAGCCTAGGCTAGCTCCAAATCATGATTCTACTGCCTTGGGGCTAGGATTACATGTGCACAGCATCACACTTGATGAAGCCACTCATGAGCGTCTTCATCGAGCTTGACTATGCAATCAAGATCCTCAGTGGAGTCTGGTCTGCTTCCAACGAGACCAGAAGCAACAGGGGCTTGTGGATGTGTTGACATGGCAAGTAGATCATAAAGCTTTTACTCAGTTGCCCCATTCACCCCCACCAATCGAAATCCTGTGTGGTTTCCTTCAAGACTTAGCGCATCTGTGAGCCACTGACTTTACACATCTTCTCTGAATGGCTACTCTACAAGCTTTCATGGTTTATTGTCGTACTGGCTGGCTTTGTGTGTCAACTTGACACAACCTGAAGTTATCACAGAGAAAGGCACCTCCCTTGAGGGAATGCCTCCATGAGATCCAGCTGTAAGGCATTTTCTCAATTAGTGATCAAGGAGGGAGGGCCCATTGTGGGTGGTGCCATCTCTGGGCTGGTAGTCTTGGGTTCTATAAGAAAGCAAGCTGAGCAAGCCAGGGGAGGCAAGCCAGTAAGCAGCATCCCTCCATGGCCTCTGTATCAGCTCCTGCCTCTTGACTTGCTTGAGTTCCAGTCCTGACTTTCTTTGGTGATGAACAGTAAAGTGTAAGCTGAATAAACCCTTTCCTCCCCAACTTGCTTCTTGGTTATGATGTTTTGTGCAGGAATACAAACCCTAAGACTATTGTAATCTGTTTTATATTTTTCTAAAATAGTTCAATGTAAGTCAGCTGTAGAGAAGTTCTTGGATGGCAGCAGCCTCCTCATGGACCCTGCTTTAGATTGCATGACTACTACCCACGTACTAGGTACCTATGTCTTTGAGTAAACACTTTCCTAGGGTTTTTCTTTTCTCCAGTCTCTTTCTAATTAATCTAAATTGAACATCTAAAATAAATATATGCTATAATACGAATGAGAAAGAATAAGGAGGAAAGTCAGGGACTTCTGTGACTCGGAGAGGCAGCCATTGCCACTGGCCTTGGAAAGCAGAGAGTGCTAGCATGTGATCTCATCTGCAGGCTTGACCTACAGGGCAGAAGCTGTAGGTGGTCTGCTCACCCACGTCATCATTTCAGAGCTCTGCTATTGGTTGGGTCCTATATCCAAGATTTTCTTATATCTGCTATGTGAAAACCCCATTTTTCCCACCAGAAATGATTTATTTATAAACACAAACAGTTAGTGATGGTGTAAATTATATTTCCCCCTTTGTGCTGAGTATACTAGCTAGCAATTTAAAGGTCATGAAAACACCAAAGGACAATACAGCCTGTAGGTAGAGTTTTGACATTATCATCAAAGGAATTACGTGTTTGCCATTGTTAATATAGGCAATAAAATAGGATAGTGCCTTGATTTTAGATTTGTTTTTCTATCCATCTGTCAGTCAACCATCAGCCAACAACTGTATTATAAACATGAATATAAAATGTAAGGAAAACTGTAATTCCAATAATAGCTGAGCATTTATTCTATCTAAGGCCTTGCAGTTAACAAAAAGTGACTGTCTAATTTGCACCTAGTGTTCAAATAACGTAGGAAGCAGGAGCTGGAGCAGTGACTCCCTGGTTGAGAGCACTCACTGCTCTTCCAGATGATCAGGTTTGGTTCCTAGCACTGGAGTGTGAGGCCACAGCCATTTGTAACATCAGTGTCGGGGAATCTGGCGCTTTCTTCTGGCCTCTGAGCATCTGCATGCACATGCATGCACACACACATGAAAATTAGCAAGTCTGAAAAATCAAAGGCTAAAAAGGATTTTTAAAAGATGTCAAAGGCAATTAGAAATGTGATTGGAATTTTAAAGTATATGGGAATTAAGCTGGATTTGTTGAAACAAAGATAAATATATCAGCGTCTCTTCTCACGAGCACTTCATACAATGTGCTAAAAGAAATTGTATTGATTTATTAGACTAGTAGGTGAATAAGTATGAAAGAAGGGATATAAGAGCAGTACTTGGCAACAGGCTGTGGTGGCATGTGCCTTTAGTACTCAGACAGCAGAGGCAGGTGGATCCTGTGGTGAGTTTGAGGCCAGCCAAGGCTACATAGTGAGACCCTGTCTAAGAAAACAAAACAACAGCAACAAAGCAATACTTGCCGGTCAGAGGCACTGAGGGGTGGCTCAGTGCTTAAAAGCACACACTGCTCTTTCAGAGGACCCAGGTTCAGTTCCTGGCACACACACTCTAGGCAGCTTCCAGCTAGCTGATTGTAAATCCAGTTCCAAAGGATCTGACACCATGCTCTGGACTGTGCTGGCATCCACATGCATATGATGCTTGCTTAAACAATCAGAACACACTTTTTTTTTTAACATAAAAAGGAAGTCATGAAAAGGGGAGGGGCTTTGGTCACCTCTCTAGCTCCGCCCTCTGCAGCACACACCACTGAGCTTCTAAGCTCGGGCAGGTTCCACTCCTAGTCATTGCTAGGATTGGTGGTCATTCCATGGTACTGGCATCTCCAAAATGCTGGGGTCTTCTCCCGTACCTGGGCTGCACTTTGAGCAATAGCCTCTCATGGGCTCTCTTCATGGTGTCAAGGTTCCACCTCTCTACATGACTCCTTCAGTCTGGGCCGTCAACTGCTACTGTTGCTGCCCCTTCACCAATGGCCTCTCCTGGCCTCTCACAGTGCCAGGCTTCGGCTGCTCTGCATGTCTCCCAAACCAGTACAATCTGGGTGACTCTTACACCACAAAATTCAGTTGTGAGCACGTAGTCCAACCCTGGCTGCCTCTGGAATATAAAGTCTGTGTGCTGGCTCCGAGGGAACACGTCCCCGAAGAGTTCACCTTGCTCATGCTGATCTGTTGTTGATTACGATTGATTCAAGCCCCAGCTAACCAGCATCCATTGTCCCAGCAAGAGAAAGGTTTTATGTCAGTGGTTCTGGTCTCTCCGTAGTCACAGCTGTTTCCTTAGCTTCAGCTGACCGGACACCACGGATTTTTCACACCAATGGTCTGGTGGAGTCATTGCTTCTCTCTGAAACATCACAAGCCAGGCCTTCATTGTCTGCATTTTCCACAATACTCCTTACTTCTAAAGTCATACGGTACAGCCTGCTGAGCTCTCAACACTCCAGAGTCTTTCCACAGTCCTCTCAAAAATATAGTGAGGTCTGTCACAGCAGTACCCTACTCTTGGTACCAATTTCTGCCTTAGGGACAGTATTGCCACAATGAAACACCATGACCAAGAGAGTTGGGAAGGAACAGGTTTGTTTGTCATATGCTTCAGTGTCACTGTTCATCAACAAAGGAGGTCAGGACAGAAACTCAAGCAGCAGAAACCTGGAGGCAGGAGCTGATGAAGATGCAGAGGCCATGGAGGAGTGTGTTGCTCACACTGCCTTCTTCCTCACGGCTTGCTCAGCCTTCTTTCTTATAGAACCCAGGACCACCAACCCAGGGATGGCACCACCCACAATGGGCTGGGTCCTCTCTCATCAATCTCAAATTAAGAAAATGTCCTACAGGCTTGCCTACAGCCCGACTTCATGGAGGCATTTTCTTAATTGGGGTTCCTTCCTCTCAGATGACTTTAGCTTGTGTCGACATAAAACCATCCAATAGAAGAAGCAAGCTGATGGTATGATTTTGCTAAAAGCCTGCGGTAGCTCAAGCATTGTCTTGGAACCATGCTTGTTTTGACTAAGAGAGCTAGCACAATACTGGGAACCCCAAAGCAATTCCAGGTAAAGCCTGGCTCCGGTGTGGGGGCAGGGGACATGGATGTGTGTATATTTTATATCTTCTGTTACATTTTCCCTCAGTACTGAATAGTTTCAAAGTGTTGTTGGTCTGGCAATGATTCTCAGCAGGTAATGGCACTTTCTGCCAACCTGATGACCAAACTTTGATCCCTTGATTCCAGTAGTAGAGAGAAGAGATTCCTACAATTGTCCTCTTGCTCAGAGGACAATTTCTGTGTGTGCACCCCCACATGCATACACACACAGAGACACACAAACACACATACACACACACACACATGTATGCACACAGACATAAAATAAAATAAAATAAAATGTAAAAGGAAAAATAACTGGTACTTTTTAAAGGACAAAAGAAAAAAAAAACTAGACAAACACGAATCAATATTTTTCAGATGCTACACAACAGACAGCAATACCCAGGGTGGGAATATCAGAGGCGAGTCCCATGATGTCTTTATTTTACCACTTAGGACAGTGGTTCTCAACCTTTGGGCTGCCACCTCTTTGGGAGTCGAATGACCCTTATGCAGGGATTCCCAAGACCACTGGAAGACATAGATATTTACATTGTGATTCATAACAGTAGCAAAATTACCATTATGAAGTATCAATGCAAATAATTTTATGGTTGGGGATTACCACAACTGGTCCTCATCACTCATCATGGCCAAATGCAAATAACTCTTTAGAAACATGAAGAAAGGTCAGAAAAGAATCTGGCATACAGGATGTCAGTATTCAGATACTCTGACCCTCTGGAACTAGGGTAGGGACTGAAACAGACAGGATTGTTGTTACTACTGGCCTTCAATGGGACATTTTTTGGATTAAGACATTCATAGCACACCACACCTCACCTAGGATTGGGCAGGTGTACACCAAGCTACTGGTGACTTCCATTCTACCTTGTGACTTTGACTGAGATTACAATCCAGGGACTCAGGTCGCTGGTCAGGAGATGGACAGGAAGCAGGGATGAGAAGTCACTAACTCTTCTTATCTCTGGCTGGAAATCCAGGCTTCTCCTGTGTGTCATCCCGAAGCACAGGCAATACCTGTGACCCCCACATGTGAAAGCTCCGACTTCCATAGTCTGCCGGCAGAGTGGCATGGGAGACGTGGGAGAATCCTTGATCCCCACCCAAAGCAGCCAGAAATGTGAAAAGTCACACTGAGGTTTTGTCATCAATAGTCCTTCTCTGTGCTCACATATGGACTGATAAAACGGGCTTCTTTGTGGTATGTGACTTGAAGCATGGCTTCAACATTTGGTCATTAATGTTCTGTCACTGCCTGGCTACAAAGCCTTCTGAGAAGCAATGCCAAACCAAACCAAACCAAACCAAACCAAACCAAACCAAACCAAACCGAACCAAATCGAACCAAACCAAACCAAACCAACAAATAAAAAACCCCAGCCAATCCTTTGTCTTCTGTCCTAATTCAGGAAATAGCACCCACCCTTCTTTTTTCCTCTGTTTCTTTCTCATCTTTATTTTGTCTGTCTGTCTGGCTGGCTGGCTGACTCCTTTAATTTTTGATGCACCTCTGGAGGCAAGAAAACTGATATTCTTTGAATCTTAAAACCAGGGCTTAGAATCCAAAGGAAAGAAGGAAGAAAAGGGAGAGGGAAAAAGGATGGGAGGAATGGAGGAAGGAGGGGGGAGGAGGGAGGAGACAGCTTTGAGAAGAATGTCAACACAATGCTGGCTTGGTTTCCCTTTTGTGCCATGGCCCCGGAACCTCCAGCCCACCTCAGAAGAAATGCTTGCTATGAGACCAGCCTGGGGGTGGTGGGGGACAGCTTCTCTGTGATGACATGGTGACAGTAGCCATCAGGTAGAAATAGGATTATGTCCCCGAAATGAGGGTGAATACGAACACCTAACATAAGAGAAAATGTTTTTGGCATAAATATAACTACATTTATATTAAAATCTAAGGGCATAGCTTCCCTCTATGTATCTGAACCTTGCCCTGCCTGCCCTCCCCCCCCCCATGCATTCCCATACTTGCTTATCTATGTAATAATTTTGACACTAAAGTCATGTTATAACTCCAGTTTGTTGTTCAGGTTTTGAAAGTCAGACTTACATACAACACAATGAGAACCTTGTCTGTTTTTGACACATTTCTCTGAGTTGCTGGAAACTTGTTTGGTTTTGCTTCACTCTGCATTCAAAAATGCGGCCACATCAGACCTACCTACCAAGGCTCCCCACCATTGAGCTGTGCGCATTTGATTTCTCTTGCTTTTGGAAGCTCATAGCTGACCCTCTTGAATCTCATCCCTCAGCCCTCTCTTCCTGTGCCCAGAGTCCCCAAGGCTCATGGCCACTAGAACCCAGTGCCTGCCAGACTCCTCACTGAACTTCAGACTTGCCCATTGTTCTCTCTAGCCTTCACTCTGATCATGGCAGGGGCTGGAAGTGACTGTCACTGGACTGGGGGAGAGTTCCCGGGGCCAGTAGCATCCTCTGTACCTTCTCTATTTACCCTTCCAGTTTGTGTTTGTTTTTGCTATCTCAGTAACCTTGTTTTCCGAAGTGTGTGCACACATCAGCAAGAGAGATCTTTCTTTAATAAGTGTGATTGATGAAGCCGCCCTGTGTTGTCGAGTGTCTGTCTCATTCCTACCAGAATGACAGATGTTCTTGTGTTATGTAAGTACTTGTGCCCACAAACAGACTGTTCTCTGAAAATGTGTACCTGCAGCCTCAGAGGGGAAAATAAAAAGCTGTCCCCAAAGGTGATTCAGCAGTTCCTGGGCCTAGATCTTTCTGCCTCTTCATCAGCCCCCTACTCCATCACGCAGGGCCCCATCCCATGTGCCTTGGAGTCCATCATTTTTTATCTGACTTTTACAGAATAGTAAGAGTTAATTATACTTTATTATAAGCTCTGTCCTCAAACCTTCCAATAGATCATGCCACTTAATCCTCAACACCTCTCCTGAGGGAAGGTGCCATGTTAGCTCAAACTCCAGAGAAGAAAATATAAGCTTGGGGAGTCCTGTATAAAAACAGAGTTAGGGTGGCTGGTGAGATGGCTCAGTGGTTAAGAGCACTGACTGCTCTTCCAGAGGTCCTGAGTTCAATTCCCAGCAACCACATGGTGGCTCACAATCACCTACAGTGTGATCTGACGCCCTCTTCTGGTGTGTCTGAAGACAGCCACAGTGTACTCATATACATAAAATAAATAACTAAATCTTTTTAAACACACACACAGAGTTAGGAAGCAGGATGAAGGATTACAACATCAGAGGTCTGGCTCAGAACCTCCAGTGGAACCACTCTGCACGAAGCTCTAAGTGTGCACAGAACTCAAATACCAGGCCCTCCCTCAAAGGCCCTTCTATAGTGTCAAATAAAATAAAATAAAATAAAATAAAATAAAAGGCAAAAACGTAAAAAACAGAAGCCACAAGTCAGGCAGTGTGGCTCACACTCAGCCCTCAGGAGGCAGAGGCAAGCAGGTCTCTGTTACCTCAGAACCAGCCTGAGCTACAGTGAGAGCCTGTCTATAAATAAAGAAGGAAGGGAGGGAGGGAGGGAGGGAAGGAAGGAAGGAAGGAAGGAAGGAAGGAAGGAAGGAAGGAAGTCAGTCAATCTGGAAAAATTAAAATGCTTGCTGAAAGACCTGAGTTCAGGTCCCTAGCGCGAGTGTACAACACCCCTGATGGCGGCATGCCTCTGTAATCTCAGAAGCTGGAGGATCCAGAGATCCCTTGCTAACCAGGCTAGTCTGGATGGCGAGCTTCAGATTCAGTAATTGTAACGTGGAACAATTCTTTGCTTAAAAAAAAAAATGTGCATTGTCTTAGGATTTAGCTTCACTCATACATGCAGGGCATAGGCAGAACGTAGCCATGGTTTCTGGATTCTAGAAAGGAACCGTGGATTATTTCTTAACCCCTGTACTGCTTGCCATACACCATGATGGTTTGTCTGTCTCAAGAAATAGGCACCTACATTATATTATCTAATGAGCAGATAGGTAATTTATTGTATTAATTGATTACATTTAAAATTGAGCAGATGGGTTATAGTGCCATAATTTAGCTGCTTCTTCAGTTGCCACCTCCTCCATATTTATTCATTGATTTATGAAATGTTATCATAGGGCTTATACTAGTACTTCCCATTGTTGGGACCACAATACCTAATAGAAACAACTTAAAGGGACAAAGTTTATCTTGGTCTTGTTGTGGGAAAGGCACGGTGAAGAAGCTGATCATGACAATTGGAATGAATAGAGGAAGGTTCTCATCTTACTGTAGACCAGGAGGCAAAGGTGAACAGAGAGCAGGGGCCAGGGTTGACCTTCAAAGATACCCCAAGTGGCTTGTGGCACCAGCTAGGCTCCACCTCCCAAGATTTCCAGAACTGACTCACCCACCAAAAAAACCCCAGCACCACTGAGATAGTTAATAGTCAAGTTGGCAAGATCTAGAATTCCCTATGAGACAAGCCTTTGGGTATTCTTAGGAAAGATGAGCTAGCTTAGGTTAGCCTCTGAACATGACTGTTGAGGGTTATCTAAGTTCCACTTCCATCTGAAGTATGGGCAGCACTCACTATCCTATGAGCTCCTTGACTGAGTAAGTAGACAGCAAGCTGAGCACAAATGTTCATCTCTCTCTGCAACCTGACTCTGGGTTCAGTGTGACCCACTCCCTTGGGTTCCTGCCACCACTTTTACTTCCTGACCATGGTGGACTTTTACTCTGGACCTGTGAGCCAAAAAAAAAAAAAAAAAAACCCTTTGTGGTGGTTTGAATAGGTATGCCCCCCATACATTCTTATGTTTGAATGCTTGGTCCATGGGAGTGGCCCATTAGGAATGTGTAGCCTTGTTAGAGTAGGTGTGGCCTTGTTGGAGGAAGTGCATCACTGTGGGGATGGGCTTTGAGGTCTCCAATGCTCAAGCTATTCCCAGTGTGGAATCTAGTCTCCTCCTGGGTGCCTGTAGATCAAGATGTAGAACTCTCAGTTCCTCCTCCAGCACCAGGTCTGCCTGCATGCTGCCTGCCATGCTTCCTGCCAGGATGATAATGAACTAAACCTCTGAACCTGTAAGCCAGTCCCAATTAAATGTTTTTCTTTGTACGAGTTGCCTTGGTTGAGGTGTCTCTTCACAGCAGTGGGAACCCTAAGACACCCTTCCTTAGCATGTCAAAAGGAGAAATAACTAAAATGCACATCAGTCAGGGCCAATCATTCAGAACAAGAGCCTACTGTGTACAATTCACATTCAAAGCAAAACAGTGCCCTCTTCAAAGGGCGTTTTTACTATCAATCTATTTCCTTATTATATCTGGGAAATCTTACAGCAACAGTTCCCAACCTGTGGGTCTTCCCCCTTTGAGGGTCACGCATCAGAAATCCTGCATATCAGATATTTACGTTATGTTTCATAACAGTAGCAAAATTACAGTCATGATTAGCGATGAAATAATTTTAGGGTTGGCGGTCACCACAACAAGAGGGACAGTATGAAAGGTCATAGCATCTGGGAGGTTGAGAAACACTGCCCTAAAGTTATCACACCTCCTCCTGGTTTATCTTTTTGTTTTTTTCCCTTTTCCTCCCATACTACAGGACTTGGAGCGGGGGGCTAGGTGAAATCAATCTGTTTAAATATAACCGCCTTTACCGGTCTTTCCTCTTGTATTCTTGGCTTTGTTTTCTTTTAAAATTCTGAGTGTGGTAGTTGATCTTCATTTTCAGCTTGACAGGACTTAGACTCACCTGGGAGGTGACCATGATCATTCTTGGACGTCCCTGTTCTCATGGCTACAGTGCTGAAATTTCAGCGTTAGGTTCCACTTTACTATCTGAAAAAAAGAGCTCATTTTCACTGATTTTTGTCTGTATCCATAAAAAAAAATCCATATTATTGACCTATTTTGCTATAAGAGATTTAGACATACAGTGTCCAATTCCAGACAACAATTCCATTGGCTTGTCTGAACTTGAGTTAAATTAAGTCTTGAGATTAATGTGGAAATTTTTCTTCATACTCTTAAGTTCTATATTTTTGTGCTTAGCCTTGGAAAATTAACATTCTCATGAATCAGACGTTTTGCTCATTTCTATAAAACCTAGTAAGATTTCTGACTAGTTCTGGTGGTATGAGAGTAGATAGTGATAATTAGAAATAGCCATCTTCCTTTCTCACTGCTATGCACAGCTTAGTCCTAAAAACCTGACTGGGGCAACAAGGGAGTGAAGAGGACAGACAGACAGATCACGTACAGAGAAACTGGTGTCCGGTAGCCGGCTTGTGTTAATGGAGGGGGCCAACTGCACAGCTGGGAACCTCAGCATGTTCGTTATACAGAGCTGGTTTTTCATGCACAGCCCTGGGAGGAAGGGCTAGTTAGCGTCCACAGGAGGTCTCTATAGAGGAGCAGTCTCTGACTGTGGTCAGCCTGGAGGAGGAAGCTGCAGTTGGTAGTCTGTGCACACACTGGTCAGTGTAAATACACAAGGAAGCCTTCACCGTGTTTCTGAGCCTCACCCACAGGAAGACTTGTTCAGTTCCCGGTGGTCTGAGACATTGATCCTTGTCACTCGGTGCTTCCTCTGCTCTCCACACACTCTCCTTCCCCTCTTCTCACCTCCCCACCTCTCTTCACATCTCCTTTCTTCATCTTGTCCCTCCCTCCTTCCCTTCATTTCATCCTCTGGAGGTTGAGCCTGGGGTCTTGGACATGTTAGGTAAGCACGCTCTCACTGAGATGTGCCCTAAGCTCCGCCCCCCTTTTTTTCTTACTGTGTTCCGCTACAGTACAAAACGTTCCTTGTCATTTTCACAGGAACCCCGTCCCATTCCTATCTTGTGTCTGTTGATCTGTCTTGAGGCACAATGATGCTTTGCACAAAGTTAACACCTTTCCATTCTAAGTTGATTAATGATCCCCGTAATGAATGTTGAAGTCCGTCAGGTGACTTTTGTCATCTACCAAAGTGATTGTTATGTGTGTTTTATGGTTAGGCTTCCTACCGATATATCAACCGTGCAGTCCTGAGGTAAATTCATCTTGACCATGATGTATTTTTATTTTACTAGAGTGATGGATTTGCTTGCTCATACTGCATTTCAGATTTGACATCTGCATTCATGGGTGACGTTGGCCTACAGCTTCAGTGTGTGTTACCATCTTTGCAGTAGGTTTAGATGTGGTGCTTCGCTTACCGTTTAATAAGCTCACGTTAAACATTTGACACCTGCCTGGAGTGCTGCTGAGGACTAGGACCTCGGTGGTGGACAAGGTGATTCAACTTCTACCATCGTGAACGTGTAAAGGGAGTTAGTCAAACAGGGACCGGAAGCACAGGATTGAAATCCTACTGCAGGAGAAGCGTGAGGTACGAAGGAGGAGAGAGATCCCGCTCAGATGCAGGAGATAAAGCCTTTCAGAGGAGGTAGCCTTAAACTGGTGCTGAACTAGGGCTGTCTATTCCAAAGACTCCGCTGGACGGTAGGACTAACAGGGAGCTGTCAGGCGAAGGAGAATGTGGGCAAAGGATGATCGCTCAGTAGTCAGCAGTACACGGAGATGTGTGAAGAGGAGTCAAGAGGTGAGGCTGGTGCATCCCTGAAAGGGACTTGAAGAGTCTTGTGGCGCACGTGCGGAGTGTTTCTGTTTTCTCCTGAAGATTAACAAGAGAACCAGTAAAGAAGTTTAAGCAGGGAAGAGCCAAGAGTCTATTTCTTTATTAGAGGGATCTCGCTCATTGCTAGAAAGGAAGGCAAGGCTGGAGCTAGGGCACTGGTTGAGTTGTGGGAGACAGGAGAGGGTGACAATGGTCAGAACATGGTGTCTGCATGGGTGCCTGGGGACTAGGAAGCCCTGTGTCCCAGGAAAGCATAGTTGATTTTGACTGACTCTGGAGTGTTTAATCGTATTCTTTAGTACTTTGTATTTTTTTCCAGCTACTAGACTATTCTGTTTTCTGTTTCTGAGGAACCTTTTGTGTTTTATGTTTTTTTTTTTTTAATGAAAGTTGATCTATCTTCCACACATAGTTTCAAAGTTTTATGTGTAACTCAACCTCATCCACACATGTATCAGACCCCATGTCTATTCTAATCATCCTAATGGTCCTGTGCTGCTCCTCATGCGCTTGCTCTCGGCTGTCTGCATCAGTCACTTCTCCATGGCAACTTCTTCCGAGTGGAAGGCTGATACGGAAGTTGTTATGCTGGGCTTTACCTTCTGGGATGCTGAGATGGCTGGCTTTCCAGACTGTTTGTATCATCCATTTCACAGCCCCGCCAGCAGTGTGAGAGCGGACCACAAGGACCACACTCTTCCACATCTCCACAACTCTTGCTACTGTCATCTGTTGCGTACTTAAATGTGACTCCCTAAAAGCTCACATCGTAAAATAAATTTGTCTATGATTCCCCATGAGTGTTTGGAGATGGAACCTTGCAGGATGTTAAGAATAAACAAGATCATAAGAATGGGCCCTAATCCACCAAGACAGTGTTCTTAAAAACACTCTTAAAGATCCAGCAGCGTGCACAGGAATAGGAATAAGGCCATATGAAGACAAGCCAAGATGGCGGTCATCTACAAGCCAGTGAGGAAAGTCTTAGGACAACCAAAGCCTGCTCATGACTTGGTCTTGCACTTCCAGCCTCCACAGGTGTGGCTGACATTTAAGCCACCCTGTCTGTGACATTTTTATAGGGGCAGGCTCAGGAAACCAATACACCATCCCAGTTGATGTGAAGTGGTATTTCATGCTTTTGATTTGCATTTTCCTAACAGGCAGTTGTGTTGAACATCATTTAATATTTATTAGACGTTGTCTTTTTTTTTTCTTGTGACTTCATGTTATTTTTTTTATTTTCTGTTTCATCTTGCTGAGCTGAGCAGGCTCTGATGTGCAGTTTCAGCTGTAGGATTGTTTATCTTTAGACTTTTTTTTCCTTTTGCAGTGCTGATGATCAGGCCCAGTGCTTCACGGGTGCTAGACAAACGCTATAGCTTCACTCATTGCTACCGCCCTGGCTTCAAATCCGATTCACTACACTGAAACATTGATTTTCTGTTCATGGCCAGAAGGAAACGCTGAGACACGTGACCATCTTCTTCTTGCAGGAACCTGTATTCTGCTGCAGGGTTATTAGCTTCTGCTGCTCACTGACCTCGGCTCTATTTTCTGTGCACCATACACCTGGTTAACATTAAAGAGGAGAAGTCTAATGCTGTATGGTATCTCAGTATGATGAAGCTCTAGGTTTTCAAGAGAAAGACAAAATTCCTAATGTCCTCAAAACTTACAGTTTGAGGTTGGTAAACACCAGATAGGGGAGAAAAAAAAATCAGCTTTTCCTTCCTTCCTTCCTTCCTTTCTCTCTCTCTCTCTCTCTCTCTCTCTCTCTCTCTCTCTCTCTCTCTCTCTCTCTCTCTTTCTTTCTTTCTTTCTTTCTTTCTTTCTTTCTTTTTTCCACAGGTTCATACAGTTGCTCTTACATGTTCTACCTTTGTTTATTTGCAAGTAAAAAACCCAAAAATTGGAAAATAAATGAAATGACACTTGAGTAAAATAAGATGTAGAGAAAAAAACCTAACTCTGAAGTTACAGTGCCTTTTGAGTACAGCGCATGCAAACTGGCTGCGGAGAGTCAGACCTAAGCCTGTTTTTGTTGTTGTTGTTTTTGTTTTTTGAGACCTTTGAATGTTAGTGGTTAGATATAATCCAGGTAGGCTGTGCCTAAGCGAGTGACCCTCTTACTCTACTCCAGATTGCTGTAGTATTCTTGATATAAGTCTCTCAGCTTTGGATCTGCCATGAATTTTTCTAGTTCAAATGACTTTTTGAAGACCTTTTTCTTATAACTAAAAACTGAGTCTCTACAGGATTGAAAGACTAAAAAAGAAAAAAAAAAATCAGTGTGGTACACATCGGATTGTTCTATTAAAAGTGAGTAAGGGTGAGAGATTAAAGGTGAGAGACGGTTCAGCAGTTAAGAGAACTAACTAACTGCTCTTCCGAAGGACCTGTGTTCAATTCCCAGCCACCCACATGGCAGCTCACAGACCATCTGTAACTCCAGCTCCGGGGCGTTCAACACCCTCATACAGACATAAATGCAGGGAAAACAATAATGTAATAAAATAAAAATAAGTAAATCAAGAGGGAAAAAAAGAAGAGTCGATTTCTAAAGGGCTGTACTGTGGGAAATCACAGAGAAACTCTCACACACCCCAAATTCTAACAACATATTTGGGAAAGCAGTGCTGGAGAGCTGAGTTTGGCCACTAAATGAGCAAGTTCTGGAGATGGCCTAGATGAAAACGTGTTCCCATTTTTTTGGCCGTCGGCTTGAATAAGCCACGATGCTTGAGTTTACACATTGCTTGCTGGTGAGTGTGGCTTCAGTCCACCCATGATCCTGACGCCTCCGTGGAATACAGGTCAGTTTTTTTTTTGTCAGACGGAATCACTTTACAGATGTGTCTCTTCCCGTGGTTCAGTTTCACGAGAGGCAATTGAGTTCATCACGGTGTCTGCTTTGTGTTCTCATTGTGTGCGTCAGGTGATGGAGGATTGAGATTCATGTACTGTTGACAGTGTTGACCTTGGACCCTTGCTCAAGATAGTGACTGCTGAGTTCCACTGAAATTACTCTTCTTATTTTTGTAATAAATATTTTTGGCTACTTGAGTGGCAGTGGCAACTACTACTACCAGTACCACTACCACTACTAACTTCTTCTTCTTCTTCTTCTTCTTCTTCTTCTTCTTCTTCTTCTTCTTCTTCTTCTTCTTCTTCTTCTTCTTCTTCTTCTTCCTCCTCCTCCTCCTCCTCTTCCTCTTCCTCTTCCTCTTCTTCCTCCTCCTCCTCTTCCTCTTCTTCTTCTTCCTCCTCCTCCTCCTCCTCCTCCTCCTCTTCTTCTTCTTCTTCTTCTTCTTCTTCTTCTTCTTCTTCTTCTTCTTCTTCTTCTTCTCCTTCTCCTTCTCCTTCTCCTTCTCCTTCTCCTTCTCCTTCTCCTCCTCCTCCTCCTTCACCTACCCCTTCCTCCTCTTCTTCCTCTTTTTCTTCTCCTCCTTCCCCATCTTCTCTTCCTCCTCTCCTCCTTCATTTCCTTTTCTCCTCCTCCTTCTCCTTTTCTCCTTTTGTTAGACTCTGTTTAGATAATCCCAATTTTGTTGGCAATAGCTAACATATCATAATCAGGATGCAGCTGATCATACGCCCTCTTCTCTCCATCAGACCTCATCGAGGTGATGACTTTGCCCACATCAGCGCCACAGAGCTTCATCACGGCCTGTGTGGTGCTTGCTGGCCTTGACATCCACAGTGAACACAAGCATGCTGTTATCTCTGTCTTCCTCATGGCTGGTTCTGTGGTCAGGGGAACTGGATGAAGGCATAGTGTTCACGCTTGTTTCTCCTGGGTGAGCGCTTCAGAGGGGACTTCAGCTGCATCTGGAGATGGAGTCTTGGGCCACCTGAAGGCTGGTGATGTGTGAGGATCTTCACTTTGTGACTGTGCCTTCTTGGCTTCCAAGGCCTTCCTCAGCTTTGAGAGGGCAGGAGCTTCCTTCATTGCTTTCAAAACCATCTTCGCAAAAGCTCTTTTATGTTATCTCTATCTGCTTCTATATTCTTCACACCACCCTTTCTTTCACAGTACTTCCTTGCTCCCTGGCTTTGACATTGTGCAGTGCCACCTTCCCATGAGAATGCCCTCCTCACCTAAAGGTGACCATTCCCAAGTTTACTGTTCCCCCGGGCTCCTGGAACTCACAGCCCTACGCGTCCAACTGCACCCCTGACGTTTCGGGCTAGTTATCTTCCAGGTGTCTTAGATTTATTGTACACAGTAGCATCTCAGCCTTCATGCTTTGCCAGGATCTCCCTCCAGTTCTCTCCCTCTCTCTAGACTGCATCAGCACCTTCATCCTTCAGGACAGGTGCATGAGCCTTCCTTCATGACTCACTCGTTTTTACCCCAGGATATGCCTCCTATGTTTCCACTTCCTCTTCACACTCTCACCTCTTCTCCCTTTTAGACATTTCCTCTGTCTGCTTCCTCTCTCTCTCTCTCCATTTCTTCCATCCCCACATATCTTTGATCACTTGCAGAACAGAGCTCACCACTTCCTTCCTTAAAATCCTTCCATGTCTTCTTATTCCTCTCAGAATAAGATCGAAACCTCTAAAGCTCCCTGCGGTCTGGGTTTGTTTGCTCTTCAGCTCCACGGTGGTTTGAATAGGAAGGAACAGCATAGACTCCTGTGTTTGAATGCTCTACCGTAGCGAGAGGCACTATTAGGAGGTGTGGCCTCGTTGGAGAACTGTGTCATAGTAGAGGCGGGCTTTGAGATCATGTATGCTTAAGCTACACCCAGTGTGGTACTCAGTCTCCTTCTGCTCCCTGCAGATGATGATGTAGAACTCTCAGCTCCTCCTGCATCATGTCGCCTGGACGACACGCTTCCCGCCATGATGATACTGGACTAAACCTCTGAAATTATAAGTGAATTAAAAGAGTTTGAGAGTTGCCTTAGTCATGGTGCACCCCTGACGTTTTGGGCTAGTTATCTTCCAGGTGTCTTAGATTTATTGTACACAGTAGCATCTCTCTACACAGCAATAGAACCCTAAGGAAGGCAAACTCAGTCTCGTGTTTCTCTTTCTTTCACTGAACTGTTGAGAACAAGAGAAACATCACATTGTTTCACTGAGCAACTAAAACGCTCTCATCTCTTCCCCATCAGGGCTTTACATGAGCACATCTCATGCATTGCACAGTCTCTGTCCTTCAGGTGTCACCGTGACTGCGCTCCTCAGGTGTCTCTTCCCTGATCGCCCAAGTGATGCCCCTGCCTCTTATGCACACCTCACTCTTCTGTCTGCAAACACCCCTCTCTCCTGTTTCCCTGGTGTGTCACATGACAAGACATTGTTATGTGCTGACTTCTCTCTGATTTCCCCACTTTGACTCCTCCCACTAGCAGGTTGGACCAGCTCCTGACACCAAGAGAGGTTAATGACAGTGGCCTGTACTTAGCACCACTGGGAAAGACCACAGTGCTTTGGACTGAGAGAGGAGATAAAATCCCTTCTGATGTGTTCAGAAAGGTTTCCATGTGACAGTTGATGATTCTCATAAGCTAATTTTCTAAAAGCCATTCCCTCCCCACAAAGAGCAGGAAAGAAGAGAATCAGCAAGCCTGGTAGTAAACTACGAAGAAATTTGCATTAAGGAATTCCCTTTAAAGTGAGAAACTGCTTGTTTTACTGGATCGTAGGGCTTGGCTAAGGTAAATCCTGGCTGCTTAGGAGGGAGCTGGGAAGAGTGAATTAGCCCAGCACAGGGGCTCCTTGCTGTCTGGGAAGTTTAGTCAAAGGACGCAGTCAGCAGATAGAGGAGAAAAACCAGCTCTCTCGATTATATCCACTACGTGTCCACGAGGTCTTTGTTACTGGTAGGCCACCTTTAACCTATTGTGAGAAATCTACTGTGGAGACTTGCCATTTTTATCTACTGACTTTTTTTTTTTTT
The DNA here is from genome assembly GCF_978045245.1 of Mus caroli. Classification (NCBI taxonomy): domain Eukaryota; kingdom Metazoa; phylum Chordata; class Mammalia; order Rodentia; family Muridae; genus Mus; species Mus caroli. Next base: position 79,344,148 of record NW_028227259.1, read on the forward strand.
TTGAGAAAAATGTTCTGGACTCTCTTTGATTGAAGTCACAATTTGATCCAATAAGCAAAGAAGCAAAGCAAAACAAAACAAAAACAACAAAAATAAAACAATAATTCTGTTTTAGCCAGCTGTTCTGGGGTCAACAGACCCCCCAGTCTCAGGGCTTGCAAGAACAGTTTATTTCTCGTCCATATTCTGTATCTGGGGCAAACGGGCCTCAGACCTACTCCTGAGCTCTGTGTCTTTGTGTTCTGAGATCTAGGCCAGAGGAACGGCCCCTATTTGAGACGTGCTGGGGTTGGCGGCTGAGGGAAGACAGAGCCAGAGGAAACGTGCTGGTTCACATGCCTAGGCCATGCCAGGTCACGTGGTCAAGCCCACTGCGCTGGGCTGGAGATAAATAATCCTCCTGCTAGACTCCATAGACCCCAAGGAAGCAGTGGGCGGGCACAGGGATCTTGAGAGAACCTGAGGAATGAGGAAGGAGACTTTTGTGGGACAGTGGTACCTCACTATCAAGCATTCACAGCCTGTCAAGTGTCTTAAATGCTCTATGCTTATCGCTCACTGAAACCCCACAATTATCCTGTCAAGTAGGTAATATTACCACCCCATTTCCCATACTGAGGCCCAAGCTCACACAGTAGTGAATGGCACAGTCAGGCTTCACAGTGAGACTCAGTAGCCCCTGCCTGTCACTCAAGGTGCTGTCGAAATAGCTTTGTGTGTGCTTTTGGCACACAGTGCCGTGTGACGATTAGTTTTAGCCTGCATTAATAGTTACTCTACTGAGTGAGTTCTTCTATTGGAGCCTGGGGATGGTGTTTTTAATTATCCTTTGGATTTTTCAACTTCCATCCATAGTTTACTCTTACTGAGCTACACTCGTACTTGCTAGAAGTCATCTAATCCCCTAGGGAATGAGGTAAGTTCTAAAGGAAGACATGCGCGTGCATGCAATTTCATCGTTCTGCAGTAGTTGCTCACGGGGGAAAGCTCTAAATGTGGCTGCTGACACTTAGTGCAAAGAATCTCTGCACAGATCAAACAGGGATGCCAAATGCCCTGTTTCTCTGGACTCAATGTCTTCCTGATGTCTAAAAACGCTCTCTGATGTATCTGGAGCCTCCGACATGGCCAGTGCAGTCTTGAACCCACAGCTGCTGTGGTTAATTGGTTGATTGGCCCAATCAACCTTTCATAATGGAGAGAGAGAGCTCTTTGAGGAGCTTTTGGTAGTTAATGGTGGCCAGGGGAAGGGGAGTCATTTTTAGTGTTGTTGCCACGGATAACTTGTCCAAACTCTGAGAAATAGCTCCCCATCAGTACACACCCAGCAGCCCCAAACCCAGTAGGGCACACACACACACACACACACACACACACACACACACACGGGGGGGGGGTTTGAGGAGGGAGGGAGGAGAGGGACTAGCTGGGGGAAAAAAAGAGGTTATCAGGAGAAGAATGGGAAGAAGAGAAAACAATAGGGGTTAAATCTGTTCATGTATGAAACTGTAAAAATAAGAAAAGAGAAATGGGGGAGGGAGGGAGGGAGAGGGAGTCTGGATCTTTAGGGTTGGCTTTTCTGACAATGAGATGCCTGTTGGCTCCTCTGTTTTGCTGAAATGGTGCTTTTACCTGGCTGTCTCTGCCCGCTCCAGAATTCCTATAAATAGTCTGTTTATAAGTGCCCCCAAAAGAAATAATAAAGATTGTCCACCAGGCCATTGCCTTCTAGAATAAAAGTAGACCCAGTGAGCACTCTGCATGCTAATCTCAAAGTAGAGAGGCGGGGCATTTGAGCTGCAATCATTTCAGCTTAATTGGCAGCTGTTTTATGAATGTTTTATGGAAGATGCTAAATCTCAGGCCCGCAAATTGTCCACTCAATGTTTGTTTTAGGAGGAAATAATGCTTTATCTTTATGGCTAGCTGTCATCTCTGTGTTGATATGTCTGCAGGGAGAGAGGGGAATGTGTGTCACTTGGTGACAGGCAACAATCACATTCACAGAGCTGATGTCACCTGGCTGCCTCTGCCATCAGTGGAGCTCAGAAGGACCTAGCTAGGGAGAGACTCTTTCGGATCCAGTGTTGAGACCACACTTCCTTTGTCAGTGTTGCTGTGTGCACTCCAGAAGAACATGAGTGTCCCTCTTGGTCACTTCAGCCTTTAAGAGTTCTTGCTTCCCTGTATAGCAACTAACAAACAAACATCTTTCTTCACAACCAACCCAAAGCCACTTCTCCCTATGAACACTAGTCATCTCTTGATGCAGAAGTGCGGCCATGTTGTAAGCTGTGGACAGCACTTTGACACTGTAGCATTGGATGGTGTAGAAAAGGAGCGCTCTTCAAGCCCTGTTAATAAAGCCATCTTGAGTAGGCAGGCATGGTGGCCTTTAATCCCAGCAATAGGGAGGCAGAAGAAAGTAGATCTCTTGAGTCCAAAGCAAGCCTAGTCTACAGGGTGAGTTCCAGGACACTCAGAGCTACACAGAGAAGCCATATCAATCAATCAATCAATCAATCAATCAATCAATCACACCGTCTTGAGGAAAAGGGACTGTTGTCATGGCTGATCAGCAGTTTAGTACTGTACTCCTGTATTTTCACCTGTCGCTTGGCAGGGGGGGGGTCTGTGGTGGTTTGAATAATACCTCCCATAGACTCACAGATTTGAATGCTTTGTCACCAGGGAGTGACACTAGAAGGTATGGCCTTGTTGGAGGAAGTGTGTCACTGGGGGTGGGCTTTGGGGTTCTCAGTGCTCCAGCCAGACTCTGTGTCTCTCTCTTCCTGCTGCTGCCTTTGTATCCGATGTAGAACTCTCAGCTCCTTCTCCAGCACACGTCTGCCTGCAAGCTGCCATGCTTCCTGCCGTGTGTATAATAGACTAGAACTCTGAAACTGTAGGAAAGCCCCAGTTAAATGCTTTTCTTTATAAGAGTGGCCTTGCTCATGGTGTCTCTTCACAATAGAATACTGACAAAGACAGGGTCTTTGTGGAAAAACTACACACACTCATTCTGTGTGTGAGTGAGCTCTCTGACTCCCCGGGTTTTGGTTGTAGCGCTGGCATCCTCTTCAGACCACATACATCTTGCTAGTCATGATATTTGATAGGACCTAGAGTCTTATCCTTGACTTTAAAGAACATTAAGATATTACTAACAGCTTTCTTTGAATTTCTCTTTAATAAAAAGTAGTATGTATTATTAAAGCCATATGTAATGGAAAATCCTACCTAAATCATTCCCGTATCCTGTATTTTTACATTCTTTCTTTTGAGGGAAAGGTATATGTTGTTTCTCCCTAATTTAAGTATGAGAATAAGGATTAGCACTGCAGCGGTGAACAGTTAATCTGCACTGAGCCCTTATGGGTCACATGCAGTCTGCACCCATCCAAGACACACACACACACACACACACACACACAGAGGGCAATATTTTTAATATGCCTTATTAGCTCAGTGGCTGCGAACCTCTCCATGACTAGCACACACTCCCCTCCAGTCTTCCTCCTGAATTAACATCTCTGCTACCTCATCTCTCTGCTCCCCAATCATAGCGATTCTGTCCCCCGACTCCCACCCCTTGCCAGAACAATCTAAAAGTCCCGCCTCTGTCTCTCTATCCAGCTATTGGCTGTACAGCAGTTCTTCATTACCAATCAAAGTCGGCTGGGGATAGGGACCCTGAGCATCTAGAAGCATGACTTTTGGGAGCTGACTTAAGACAAAGCATTAGAAGCAGTCCCCAACCTAGCTCCCTTGGGTATATTTCATCATTCCCTTCGGAGGATTGAATCCAGAGCCGTGCAGGTGTGAGTCAAGGCTCCACCACTAAGCTCCACCCTCAGCCTTCATTTCTTTTCATATTGGACCTGCCTTATCTGTGCAAGACAAGGATGGAGAGAAGATAAAATGTGAGAGATAAGAGGTTTATCCAAGGGTTCTTAATATAGTATGAAAATTACAGAACTGTCATCCATCCTAAATAATATCCGTAGCTTTATAAAAAATACCGTTAATGTCGTTGAAGAAAATAATTACCTGAAATGTGGTCACTGTTCCTGGTAATTTGAAGACTGACTCCGAGTCTCAGGTGTGTGTGGGTAGCTTAGCGTGAGAGGTTTGTTTTTAATCGGGAGATCATTTAATGAAAGTGATTCTGCCAGGAAGGACAGAAATAGCACCTTGCTTTTGCATAAATTTACATTTATCTTTAGAAAAGGATAAAATTAGAAGGGACCATGCAGAGGGAAGGCTGTCTTTCGTGGCATGTGGGCAGGGGAAACACAGATTTGGGGACCAAGAATGGTTTTGTTATATGTGACCATCAGAGGAATCGAATCTCAGGAAAATGAAGTTTCTTCCTTTTCTGTTTGTTTGTTTGTTTGTTTGTTTGTCTGGTTGATTTTGTGTGTTTGCTTGTTTGTTTTTCAAGACGGGATCGATCTCTCTCTGTAGTACTGTCTGTCCTGGAACTCACTCTGTAGGCAGGCTGGCCTCAAACTCATAGAGATCTGCCTGCCTCTACCTCCCAAGTGCTGGGATTAAGGGCTTGCACAGTCACCCCCCCTGGCAAGTGTCTTCCTTTTTAAACTATTGATACCGGTTTTGGGTTCTCAGCTTCTAAGAATGCAAGCCCTTAGCTGGTGTTAACCACAGCCTGACGAGGCAGGGAAGACTCCAAGTAACACTTTGATGAAAAGCAGAATTGTGAATCAAAGATGGGTAGTCTTATTTCTAGATCTGGAGCTTTTAAATTAAATACTTTGAATGTTATTCTTTTATAATCTCCTTTGAAATGAGTAGGTGGCAAGAGGGCAAGCTAATGCAGATAAAGGATTCTCTTAGGATCCGTCTAATACAGCTTCACTTTCCAATACAGATGTGTTTGCCGAAGCCCACCCCTGTCCGCGTGCCATGCTTTTACAATGGTGAGGGTAAGGGAAAGAAAAGTGATGAATTCAAGACGCTCTTTACTGAAGAATTCAAAATCCAATGGCCGGAGAGAAGGTTCAGTGGGTTAAAGTGCTTGAGGGAAATCTGAAGGCATGAGTTCAAGCCCTGGGTGGTGGAATTCAAGAACCAACCACTATAGGTTGTCCTGTGACCTCCAAAGTCTTGTGCAAGATGTTTGACCCACCTCCCACAATTAGATAAATGTAAAAGACATCTTTAGTCCTAGTAATAGTTGATAATTTAGAAGTAACAGACAGAAGTGCTATTTAATCTGTTCTGTTGATTGGGGCGCTCTCTGTGTTAAGGGCAAACTTTTTGTAAAGGGCCAAATAATGAATCCTTTAGTCTTTGGGGACGACGGCCTAAGGTAAGTAAGTACTCACCCTGCCACCTTGCCGCAGAAGTGGTAAGGTGATGCTTTAACGAGTGGTTGAGGCTGCCTTTCATTACAACTTTATTTGTAAACTCAGGCTGGGAGCAAAATTTGAGCAATGGGCAGTAACTCACCAGCTCTACCCTGTTAAGCCGCCATATCGGTGCCTCAAGAGTATCCTTGTCTGCTTCAGGTAGATGAAGTAAATAATTTTCCTCCTACGAGAAGCTCCAGGGTGACAAAAGAGACCACGTGACTGTGGATAGGACATTTGCCCAGTCAACATTGCCCTTTTAAGGCTATAAATATTGATAAATCATGTCGTCCCTCTAATACCATGGAAGATTAATGAGATAGTTCAACGTGAAACATTTTGATTTACTCAGATGAACACTATTTTTAATGTTAAATTGATGCTTGCTCTTTAGAAGTCCCAAAGGGAATAAGTAAATAAATCAGTCTGATATCCATAAATAGATCCGAGCATTAGAAGTTCAAAAGTCAGATTCTTTTTCTTTTGTAACCAATCTACCCATTTATTTCCATAGGCATTCTCTTATATGTGGAGGTTAGGGCTGCTCCACCCCCACCACATCAATCGTTAATAAAAAACAAATGACCTCCCAGACTTGCCTTTAGGCCAGTCTGATGGGGGCGTTTTCTCCACTGAGAATCTGTCTTCTCAGATGTCTGTAGGTTGTCTTGTGTTGATAAATGCTAACCAGCACATATATTCTGCTCATGATGAGAAAGAAGATGTGGGATTTAGCTTTCTGTGCCTAGCGTATCTGATCTGACGCTTTGTCCTAAAGTTGAGCCCTATTGTAATAAATGACGCACTGTCTTTCTTCCTTGAGGCTGAGTGGAATTCTCCTGCACAGCCATCACACATTTGTTGATGGACTCTTAGGTTCCTCTGTAACGTGGCTTGTGGGAATAAACTGTACTGCATATGCAAGTGCAGAAATCTCTTTGCCTAGTGATTAAAACTTTGAACATTGGAGCTGGAGAGATGGCTCAGTAGTTAGGGGAATTAACTCCTCTCGGAGAGGACCTGGGTTCAATTCCCCGAGACCACAAGGCAGCTCACAACTGTCTGTAACTCTAAGATCTGACATCCCCACAGACATACATGCAGGCAAACGCCAATGCACATAAAATAAAAATCAATTTTATTAGAAAAAAACCTTTGAACATCTATTCAAAAGTGAGATTACTGGATCTAAATGTGACTATTTTGTCAATGGGGAGAGGAAGAATTTAGTACACTAATTATTATATAGCTCTGTGTGCTTGTGTACACAAAGGATTCCTGGAAAGATATGGAAGACCCAGATTGGTCGGATCTCAGGATACCTTTTAGATGGAGGGATTTGGGAAAAACAAGAGGGCCAGGTACCTTTTCTACTACTTTTCTACTACTGCCGTGGTGCAGGGGATGAGATGGTTTGTACAGAGCTTGCTGTTAGCACTTCAGCAGCTGACTGCAAACCAACACATGGAGACAAATAGGACCATTGAGGCTGCAGGCTTTCCTGGTTGATGAATAGATGATTCTCCAGTCTAGTGTCAGGGAGATGCAGTTATTGCCTAAGCTGTTGTGAATAAGCTGTCTTGATGAAACTGGAGATAAGCCAATCAGCTTATTCTTCTGCAGCTCCTGAAATGACCTTGAGGTATCAGGGGCTAGGTATGGATGGATGGTGGGAGTGTATTCCTACTGTTTGAGAGTGGGCTAGTATGGGATTTCTTTTCGTAGCTAAACCAGGAGAGAATCTCTACAATATTCCGAAGTCCCAGTATAGGAGAGTACAGCTAGGTGAATCATGAAGTGGAGGGAGAGAGTAGAGAATGAGATGTTACAGGTTTGGGAGTGGCTAGCTGTCTTTGCTCTGTGTCTGAAGCCTAAAGAATTGTTACCATCTGACTGGGAGCCTTGGGTCAGAGAATGGTATTCTCAAAGGAAAGGGCCCAGGAGGTATTCTCAAAGTTTGCCTTTTCTCCCTGGAAGCAGGTTCTAGATTCTTCACCAAAGCCTCGGCCTTCAGGTCCGAACCCTAGCTGTGACCTCAAGGCTATAGTAAGTTAATAGCCGCGTATTCTCCAGTCACATGTCAGTGGGGATGCAGTTACCCGCTAAGATGTGCTTGTGAACACCGACCTTTGAGAAGCTGGAAATAAAGCAGATGGGTCGCTCATCTGCAATTCAAGCATCCACAGAGGTATTTATCTGCTGAACTACTTTACCAAAAACAATGGAGCCAGTTCTGTGGACCATGGTCAGGTTCTCTTTGTACTTTCACTGAGCCACAGAACAAAACCCTCCCTTTGTCCTTCGTCCTCCTCCCCCTCTGCCCTCTGTAATGGAGTAGCATCTTGATGCCACCAACACAGGCACAGAGGACCCTTCCTTCCCTGTCCTTCTGTTCCCTGCACATCACGTGCTTTCTGGTTTGGTTGGAGTGATAGTTGCAGTCCTGACCAGTTTGGGTTCTTTGTGGATATTTTACTCATGCTGTTACCTCTGTGGGATGGGATCACGAGGCGCAGGGGCAGTGGGGTGTCAAGTGGAAGGTCTCAGCAAAACCCAGAAAAAAAAAAAAAAACAAAAACAAACAACCCCTATACTCATACTATTGTATGAGAAACAATAGGAGCTGGGACTGGATGTGTTTCTATAGAAGAGCATTTGTCTAGCTTCCATAAGGGCACAGCATGGGTTTTATGCCTCCTGCACTGCAAGGGATGGAAAGATGGAGAGAGGGGAAGAAAAGAGGAAGAGGAAGTGATGTGGATAGCCAGGAGAGGAGAGGAGTGTAGGGTAGAGACTCATCCTGGATATTCTTGTGTGATAGCAAGCAAGGACATTGATAATTTGTTTAGGGGGTTGGTAAATGTTGGGTATGGGCACAAGCTTAGAGAGGTAAAGCGGGGTCAGTCTGTGGATCCCGGGATGCTACGCTCACAAACTTACTGTGCAAGTAACCAGACATAATCATATGTTTCGTAGAAAGAGAGTAACTTATGCAAACAGGATGCGCTGAATTAATTTGCTGAATCACAGAATACTGCAGCCTCATCAGGCCTGCTTAGATGAGAGCCTGGATCAGGGCGGTGACAGAGATAACAAGTCAAAGAAAGTCAAAGAGACAAATAAAATTAAAAACAATAAATGAACAATAAACCCAAACAACCAGACATGGAGAGTCTTGGAGAATAAACCTGTCTAATGGCCGGTATTAGTGTTCCAACAACTACACTGACTTTACAGCTGGTAAGGAACAGACAGTCCCTTTGAAGATTTATCTGTGGAGGAGAGCGTATGGAGGGTTCAGTGCAGCTAGGAAGACACAGAACCAAGGAAAAGAAAGGAAGAAAGTGTATAGTGACCTCAGATAACAGCATCCTGTATTGTGGAGCTATAGGTAGGAGGGTTGTGAGTGTTCGATGCAAATTGGGCAAGAGTTTTACTTGGAACTCAGAAGGTGTAAGTGTCTTTTGAAAGTGGAATGTGAGCAGACTGGTGAGCAGTAATTTGGGGAGTTAAGAGAACAGTGATGAGAGGGTGGGGCAGCAGGCATAGACAGTGGAGCTGGCAGGCATAGATGATGGAGCTGGCAGGCATAGGAATGGAGCTAGCAGAAATAGATGATAGAGCTAGCAGGAATAGATCATGAAGCTAGCATACATAGATAATGGAACTAGCAAGAATAGACCGTGGACCTAGCAGACATAGATCATGAACCTAGCAGACAAGGATAATGGAGCTAGCAGACATAGATGATGGACTTAGCAGATATAGATAATGGAGCTAGCAGAAATAGAGGACTTGCCTCTGAAATGTGATGGTGAAAAGAGAATGTGAAATAAAAATAAATAATAGCAAGAGTCTTGCAGATTATCCCAACTGATTAAGATGTGTTTCCTCTACAATAGAAAGATAGGAAAACATAGGACGGTGCAGGTGCTCTGAAGTCCCCCTCGGAGCTGCCTCCTCTGATAAGGTGTGTGTGTGGGCGGGGGGGGGGGGGCGGTTACCAATGACAATGCTTTTATTTTACTTTTAGCTTTATAGATTTCATATCTAGGCTAAAATAAGGGTCTCCTGACCTGAAGTCCAGACCATTTCTGCTGTGCCCTGCTGTCTGTAGGGGAGGACAGGGAGGAAAGTATCACTATTCAGGTCATGCTGTCCACTGAGAGTCACCAAAACTCACAAGTGTCACCTATTGCTAATGAGAAAGGGGTGAGGGCTGGAGAGATGCTTCAGCTGTTAAAGGCTAGGCTAATAACCAAAACGTCACGAGTGGGCTGAGAGACTGTTTAAAGGGACCATGCCTGCCTATCTGAGGTCCTGCTGAGGGAAACCTCATCCCACCTGACCAGAATTAACAGGCCGAGCAGTCTCCGCTCCTGGGCAGAAAGCTCTGAGTAGCTTCCCTGTATCTGTTACACTCTGTTCCCAGGTCACAGGTATCCCGGCTTGTAGGAGGAAATTAATCCCGTAGGTGTGGCCACATGCTGGGCTTCCTGAGTGTCCTGATTCTCCATGGGGTGGTCCTGTGACACTGGATTGTGCAACTTGCTTTCCACGCCTTCCAGGGCGGTCTCTTTCAGCCTTCTGGGTCGGAATTTGTTGTTTTTGTTTTTGTTTTTTGGCCTTGTGATGTTTGCTCCTGTCTGTTAATGTATTGCTTCTTTCTTGGTGACTTTGTGCTCATATTTGGGAAAACTACCCAGATATATTTGTTAGTTTTGTTTGTTTTTTTTTTTTTTTTATGGTTTTTCGAGACAGGGTTTCTCTGTATAGCTCTGGCTGTCCTGGAGCTCACTTTGTAGACCAGGCTGGCCTTGAACTCAGAAATCCGCCTGCCTCTGCCTCCGGAGTGCTGGGATTAAAGGCGTGTGCCACTACGCCCGGCTGTTAGTTTCTTTTTATTAAGTTTTTGGTTAGTGTACAAGGTCACGGACTTCACTGGGTTATCTTCTTCTTTAGATATAGGGGGTTGATTAGCTTTGATTGTTGGGTACTAGGGACAGGCGAATTTCTGAGTTCGAGGCCAGCCTGGGCTACAGAGTGAGTTCCCAGGCAGCCAGGGCTCCACAGAGAAACCCTGTCTCAGAAAACAAAACAAAACAAAAAGTAAAGAAAAGAAAAAAAGAAATTGAAAATTGAAATACTAAATTTGAAATTCATTTCAATTTATGAAATGAATATGTATCTGAATATATATACATATATTTTTTTTCAGAATTCCAAAGTCTATATCACATGACAATTTTATTTTTAATGCTTGGAGAAACTACCCTCCCATTTTCCGAAGCAACCATAGCAATGTACAATCCCACAGACAATGCACAAGCAGTCTGCCTTGATGCCCTCGGCAGCACTGATTTTCTGTGCTTCTCATGGTGGCCTCCTCATGAGGAGGCTACAAGTTAGCGTCTCAGCACCGTGTGCTTGTGTTTGCCAAGACTGATGGTGCTACATCCTCCCACAGGTGCACGGGTTTACTTATCCTCTTTGGGGCACAGTCTATCGAAGTCCCATTTAGAAAATGGGATTGTTTTGTCTTTTTGTGACACAGTTAGAGGTGTCACAGTGACAGGTCATAATGGAAGTCGGCAACACCAAAACATTCTTGAGGCTGTGTAAGCCAGAGCTATCATGTTATCGATGGGCATGCAATGTGGGACAACCACATTGCAAAGATGTCTGGCTGTTTCTGAGAGTTAAACACCCATCGACCTAAAACCTGCTGGTTCCACTGCTAGGGATCTCCCCAAGAGAAATCAAAATGCATGTTTGCAAGAAGCTGATAGAAAAATAAAACAGCTTTATCCAAAATTGCCCTGAATGAAAACAAACGTCCAACCACACGAGAAGATACTGCAAATGTGGTATTTTCATGAAAGGAATATTTTTCAGACATAAAAAAGATCACAGTGCTGATACACTTAGCAGACCTGACAGCTCTCTGAGACAGTGTCCTGGGTGTGTCCGGCCAGATGGACACAAAGAGCACACTGTGTGTGCCTGATACATGACGCTTAGGAAGAACTGACTGTGCTCATGGGAATTGACTGTATTCCTAGGGGGTCATGGAGTGAACCAATAGACAGGGCCATGAGGGAACTTTCTGGAAGTATAGATGTATTCTATGTTTTCTTGATGACCCTAAAGTTGGGCTTTTTATCAGAAATGTACCTAAATGAGCCTGGTGCACGTTTTTAATCCCAGAGATCTGGAAATGGAGGCAGGCAGATCTCTGTAAGCTCTGGCCACATGGGTTCACACAGCAAGTTCCAGGGGGGCCAGAGTCACACGGTGAGACCCTGTATCCAAACAATAATGTGTCAAATGAGTCACCCTATAACAGTACTTTTCACTGTGTACGTCTTACCTCAATTTTGACAAACAGCTGTTTTTATAGCCTCCTATTAATCTTTAATCATTTCGGAATAATTCATTTTAATAGTACTCTGATTTATTTCCATTGGTTGAAAGTTCTTTAGACCTGCTTTATGAACTATCGACGTTAATTTCTGTACCTGCTTGACTTGGGCCTTGAAAAGATTTGTGGTCACAATCTTGCATAGATGGCCAAGAGTTAGTGTAACTGTGACCTTTGTACCCTTACTGAGTTTGCTTTGCCCCACCCCCCACCCCCCGCCTTTTTTGCTTGCATTGTAAGCTGCTAAGTGGTGTGTGTTATAGTCCTTCATAGTCTTTATAAACTGGAATGTGTCCAAAACTGGAATGTGTCAATCATAGCTTCTTTAAAGACCGCATCCTTATCCTCACCTCTGGATCATGCCAGAGTTTGGCATGTTGTTGTTGTTGCTGCTGCTGCTGCTTCATCGTCCTTCTTTCTTCCTCCTCTTCCTCCTCTTCTTCTTCTTCTTTTCTCTTCTCTTCTTCCTCCTCCTCTTCCTCCTCTCCTTCATATTGTCTTACCATTGTTGGTTTACTCGTTTTATTTATTTTGTGTGTATGAGTGTTTGTCTGCACATATGTCTGTGCAAATCTGCATGAAGTGCCCAAAGAGGCCAGAAGAGGTCACCAGATCCCTTGGGACCCAAGTTATGGATGGTTGTAAGCCTCCGTGTGGGTCCTGGGAATAGAACCAGGTCCTCCGGAGGAGCAGCAGTCTGTGCTGTTGACCACAGAGCCATCTCTCCAGCCCCTTGCTACTTCATTGCTGACTGAACGCAGCACTTTATGCGTAACACATCCTAGAGACTGTAGATGGTTTCTGGGGGTGGGGGTTGTTTTCTCCCAAGGCCCTTTCCTTTGGCTTCTGACAATCACTCTGTCAAAGAGACTGGGCACCACGGTGACATAAGGCTGGTTAAGTGGGTATTTTTTGGGTCTTTGTTTGATCCGTGTGTTTGTTTGTTTGAGTGATTGGTTGATTGGTTGATTGATTGATTGATTGATTGGCTGATTGTTTTTACCAGCACTTAGCGGCAGTGGCAGCTTCTGAACTATAGCTGTCCCGTACGCAAGCACCAGGAACTACCAAGAGCTCCGTTAACCTGTCAGTGCTGTTTGCTGTGTGGGGTAGTCCCTCCCCACGGCTCATGGCAATCTTGCTTTTTCCCCTTTAGTCTCTCCTCCAACCTGTGAGACAGACAGGGCGTGGTTCTGAACTGTGTCTTTCTCTGCGGTTTCCAGGACTCTTGTCCTATACTTCTGAAAAACATGTAGATGCTGGGAAATGAAGGTGGCACTGAACTGCATCTGGGTTACTCCTCCTGTCTCAGCCTCCTGTATCGTGTGTGTGTGTGTGTCTGTGTGTGTCTGTGTGTGGTCTATGTATGTGTCTTTATGTCTGTGTGTATGTCTGTGTGTCTGTGTGTGTTTCTGTGTATGTGTCTGTGTGTCTGTATGTATCTGTGTATGTGTCTGTCTGTGTGTCTGTGTGTATGTCTGTGTATTTGTGTGTGTATCTTGTGTCTGTGTTTCTGTGTGTCTGTGTGTTTCTCTGTTTGCGTGTGTATCTGTGTCTATGAGTATATTTGTGTCTGTGTGTCTGTGTGTGTATCTGTGTATGTGTCTGTCTGTGTGTCTGTGTGTGTTTCTGTGTATGTGTCTGTGTGTCTGTGTATGTATCTGTGTATGTGTGTGTCTGTCTGTGTGTTTGTGTGTGTATCTTTGTGTCTGTATTTCTGTGTATGTGCCTATGTGTGTCTGTGTCTATGAGTATATTTGTGTCTGTGTGCCTGTGTGTGTGTACACTCTTGCATACTGGGATCACAGACGTACATCACCATACTCAGCTCTCCCCACCCGTTTAAACACATTTTTGAGATGACTTTCACCTGAGTGTCTAGTTGCATTCGGTTAGAATTTAGTCTGATATGAATTAGTCCTTCATGGCCAGGAGCTGAGAAGCCTCCTCTACACAGGCAGTTTTACGGACCCATCTGGAGTAGTTTCTTGTTGGTTCTGTCCTGTTTCACTGGGTTTGCAAAGAACTGTGTCTAAACTAGGCTTTTCTTCTCTCAGTTCCCAGTTAAAATCCACTGCTATGTGTCACGGTTTTACCCAGGCAGAGCTAGGGTGCATGTCCACAGGAAATGTTAACCTGGTTAAATCTGAATGTAATCTGGGTGGAAAGATTTCCTCCCCCTGGGGAAAGAGAGGACCTGGTCGGCCCCACCCCCACCCCCACTCTCCTGTGGCTCCTCCAGTTGTAGCTCATCTCCCATGAAGAGGAAATGTAAAACAACTGTGTATAGGAACATGAAAGTCCCAATAGTCATCAATGTGGTTCTTTTGGTCCCCTTAAAAACAGGAAGTTTTTCATAAATATACGTAAAGCCATACAATAACATGTAAGATACGCAACGAAATGCAGTATCGCCTAGACCTAATTAAAACTCTGGCAAAGCAAGCAAGCGAAGCCCACCTCTTTTTACTGACTTTGGTCAAGAAACAGAAAAGAGATCCGTGCTAATGGCTTCTGAGGCGAAGATGAAAGACATAAAATGTGCCTTCTGTTTGCTCTTTTCTCCATAGTTCCCAAGAGCTGTGATTCCCAGGCTGTCTCAGTGTTGCGCCCTGGTTCCTGACGCACATCCCCGAGGTGGGTCCACCTTTCTACAAGAAGAAAAGTTCGGTGGTGAATTACCCGGCAACAATAGGAGTTGTGTCCGTTCATAACAGTAAGTCCCCTACATAGAGCGCACTGGCTGGGAAGTTGCTTATAGAGAAGGTACCGGAGAATGTTTCATGAGTGTGTGCGTGTGCGTGTGCGTGTGCGTGTGTGTGTGTGTGTGTGTGTGTGTACACTTGTGAGCACTGGACTGTAAAATGGGCAGGGCGCCTTCACTAAATATGGGCGTTGGTGATCTTTGTCACCGGAGATCTGATTCTAGAACAGGTTCCCCGCCCTCCTACTTAGTAGCTGAGTGAACTTGAACAAGGTGCTGATATTTGTTGAATATCGGCTCTTTGATTAAACCAACAAACATAGCCGGGTGTGGTGGCGCACGCCTTTAATCCCAGCACTCGGGAGGCAGAGGCAGGCGGATTTCTGAGTTCCAGGACAGCCAGGGCTATACAGAGAAACCCTGTCTCGAAAAACCAAAAAAAAAAAAAAAAACCAACAAACATAGGAAGAGCCTTTGCAAATAGGGTGCATAAAATATGTGTGTCACTGTTATTTTTATTGGCTTCTTGCTGTTATTCCATCCTGTGCCGTAGGAAGGTGCCTTCTGTCTCGTGGTGATTTTGGATCACAGAGCGTGGCTCTGTGGTTCAGTACTCAGTCCTCATCGTCTGAGCACTGGACCTGGGAGACCTTCCCCACCTGCCTCCCTCCCAAGAATAGAGAGTCATTCTGCTCCTGACCTCAGAGAAGCTGGGGGAAGAGATGGAAGTTAAGGTCAAGGAAGACGGCCGTCAGTGTTCCTGCTGGCATGTGTGGTATATTTAAACACCTGATTACACTTAATTCATGCCCCAAGCCTGGTCAGAGTGTTGTTATGCCTGTCATGGCATTTCTTCTCAGGAACGGGACCTCTGAGGAAGTCACATTCCAGGCAGAGGAAGCAGCAATCTAAGGCTGGGAGGAAAGAACAGAGCTTGCAGGCCACAGGCATAGCCAAGAGCCAGTGTGCTGAGACAGGCTGACTGGGGATAGGGAGAGAGTGTGGGGAGGCTAGGTCAGGTCCAAAGAAGATAAATAAATACATTTCTGTGGTTTAGATTCTGCCTTAGCTCCTTTCCTACCTCTGCAACAGAATAAACAGGCCTGGGTAATTTATAAAGAACAAACAAACAAAGAAACAAACAACCCAGACTTCCTTGGTTCATGGCTCTGGAGGCTGCAAGGTCCAGGCACCTGCCATTGGCAGGTGGTAATAGCCCTGTTCTCTCATGCTATGGAAGGAGAAAGGGCACGGGACAAGCCTGGGGAGCAAGAGAGGGCCAAACACATGCTCACTCATGATAAGCCACACGGCAATAACATCTGTCCACTGGGATAACATCTGTCCATCCTTGAAGGCACAGTTCCTTGTGACCAGGGAGGTCCCCACATCCTAACACTATTTATTCTCTTCAAAACGAAGCTTCTAACACCTGCCCTCTGAGGCACATGTTCAAACACAGCCAACAATCAGTGTCTCCGAGTTCTTACCAATGTGACTTTGGAATTCTAAGTGTATTTCCTTCACAGTTAAACTGCACACAGCCATGCAGTCCGTCTGTATTGTTCAGCTCCATCTCAGGGTGGCTCCCCCTCTCATTCCCGTCAAAGGGGAAAGACTCCTCATCCGGGTCTCACTCCCTGTCAGTCCCTGCTTGCTTTCCCCCTCAGGTCCTGACAAATACTGAGGACAGATGCTTGCTTGCTTACTTTTTTTTTTCCTTTTTAGGAGCTTTTTCAGGAAAATAATACTGCAATTTCTGTGGTGTGTAGAACATTTAGTGACAGGAACACAATATTTTTGCTCACGAAACATAGAAAAAATTTACACACATGCACACGCACACACACACACACACACACACACACGCCATGCTCCAAGTCACTTGCTTAATACACTCCAACCAGGAGATTCTGAAACACTCAATACATTTTACTTTCCATTACATTTAAGTGCCTCTTACATGAAGCTCACCTAACCGATCCCGAGTGTGAGGCCGTACCAGGAGTGGTACACTAGGTGCAGCCTCGAGAGATATGCCTGCAACAGGAGAGCTACAACCAACGTGGAGCAGAACACCCTCCATGCCTTCGAGGACACATAGTTAAGAATGGTGTCCCAGGCAAAAGCAGTCACTTCTGAGGAGCGTCTAAGTCTCAGTCAGGATTGTACATGCTTAATGCTGTTCTCCATCTGAGAGATAAGACAAAGCCATAGGAGGAATGACAATGCCTGGGGTCAAACCAGAAAGGTTAGGAATTTACTGAGAAGAAGAGCAAGAGGCAAGTAGAAAGGGACAGTGGCGAGGACAGGGAGGCTGTACAGGGATGACTGACTGGTGGGGACAAGGAGGCCTTATTGTCCTGTCTATATAGTATGGATGGATGGTATCTTAGTCAGGGTTTCTATTCCTGCACAAACATCATGACCAAGAAGCAAGTTGGGGAGGAAAGGGTTTATTCAGCTTACACTTCCATACTGCTGTTCATCACCAAGGAAGTCAGGACTGGAACTCAAGCTGGTCAGGAAGCAGGAGCTGATGCAGAGGCCATGAAGGGATGTTCCTTACTGGCTTGCTCAGCTTGCTTTCTTATAGAACTCAAGACTACCAGCCCAGGGATGGTTCCACCCATAAGGGGCCTTTCCCCCTTGATCACTAATTTAAAAAATGCCTTACAGCTGGATCTCATGGAGGCATTTCCCCAACTGAAGCTCCTTTCTTTGTGATAACTCCAGCCTGTGTCAAGTTGACACACAGAACCAGCCAGGACAGATGGGAAGATGTGGGGAAGACTGACAGCCCCCCTCTACCTTCCCTGGGCGCAAGCTTGGCCATTCCTGGGGGCACTGCCCAGCAGTTTCCTATCAGCCCCATCTTCCCACCTCCCTTTCTGTGCTTCACTCCCCTTAAGCTTTGGTGCTTTGCTTTCTGCTTGTAGCTGACTACTTTGTAGGTGTGTCCTGAAGCCTATATCTCCCTCTCCCTTTCCCCAGCACCAGAGTCAAAAAGAAAAATGGCGCCTCTTCCCCAGGGATCCTCGCTTTCTGTAGCATGCATTTGCTCCGATCCAAAGCTCATGGAAATGACAAGGTCTTCAGTCTTCTGTCTATTTAAGATGGCCTGCCATCCTTGTCTGATGCCATCACCACCACAGAGCCCTGCTCCCTATGGCCAGACTGGCTGGTGGTCCGAGGATAGGAGGCACAGGTCTATTTATTTAATCTATATTGTAAGGGTGTATTGTTGTTTTGTAGTTTGTGACAGTGCCTAGTGTATACCAGGCAACCACTGACCTGCATTGCTGGCCCTTCAGCTGGCATTGATGATGTAGTTGTTGCTTGGCAACTGCTGGTGAATAGCTGCTCCTCTTGAGACTGCCCCTGCTGGCTAAGAATGAGAGTCAGGGCTGGGGAGAAGGCTCAGAAGGCAAAATGCCTACTTGCCTATAATACCAGAGCTGAGTTGCAGGCTGGAGACAGAGGCAGGAGGATCCCAGAGACTTCCCGATCAGCCATTCTAGCCAACTGATGGGTACCTGGTGCAGTAAGTGACCCTGTTTCCAAAAATAAGATGGGAACCAAAGAGGAAGACACACAAGTTAGACCTCTGCCCACCCCCACACAGAGAGACAAATGAACACATACAGACACACAGACACACACACATATACTCACACAAACAGGTAGTCACACACAGAGACATACATTGATACACACACATACACACACACACACACCAGCTTGAGGCCAAATAAATCGGGAGCCACTTGTTTAAATTTTTTGACTACAAGGTTCTGGCAAGCACTGTGCTGGCCCCATCCATCTGTCGATGGAATGGGAATAAAGGCTTTTCCATATTTCTCAGTGAGTTGATATTGTTGAGAAGCTATGAATACTTTAGTACATTTAAAATATTCGAATAAGATTCACTTAACAGGAGGTTATCTGCTCAATCAACTTGTTTTTTTTTTTTTTAACATTCTTTTGTTTGTTTTCTACGATTTTTTAAGTTTTTAAGATGGATGTGTTGGTACAAGCCTGCAATACCAGCTGACTGGGAAGGTGAGGCAGGAGAACAAAAGTTCAAGGCCAACCTTGGTGATTTAGTGAGACCCTGTCCACCCCCCCCCAAAAAAAAAAGAGAGAGAGAGAGAGAGAAAGAGAGGAAGAGAGAAAATGGAAGGAAGGAAGGAAGAAGAAAGGAAAGGAAAGGAAGGAAGGAAGGAAGGAAGGAAGGAAGGAAGGAAGGAAGGAAGGAAAAGAAGAAGGCACCGGATGCGATGGGGTAGGCGGGCCCACATAGTATGTCTGATGCTCTGTGTTCAGTCCCCAATACCATAGCACAATAACATAAAATAACCCATTGAAAAGTGTTTAAAAGAGAATAAATTCAATGATACATTTAGTACATTCACAGTGCCATAAATTTACCACCTCTGACCCATTCCAAAACATCTCCATCACCTCAGAGGGAACTCTGGGCCCATTATACAGTCAATCCCTACCCCACCCCCAGCCCCTGGCAATTGTCCGTCTACTCTCCATCTCTATGAAACTGGAGTCGTGCTGTATGCGACCCAACCCACTGTGGCTGGTAACAACAACAACAACAACAAGTTGACTTGTAGTTACGAACCATTTTTAATGACCTCATCCTACTTCAGGAGCGCTAACTGGCTGTGGGCACATCCGTGGTTTCTAATTGAATCCTCCGAGAAAACCGCCTCAGGGAAGCATCCTTTTCTGCAGTTGCTTCAGGAGACCGACAGCACTTCAGGATGAGATTACTTAATCTGCAAAGGCGTGAAGAGTCAGCTTTACCTGACTTCACCCCTGCCATATGGCCCACTCCCTTCAGCCACCTGCCCCCCAGCCCCTGACTTAGGCTGCCATTGTGCCTGTTGCCTGAACTCTGATGTATCCCATCATGCAGCTGAACCTGTAATTGATATTTTGGCCGAGGACCCAGAGATTAGATTGCCAGCCTAAGCAACAAAGCCGTGTTCTCTCCCGAGGGGGTTAGATGATACCAGCTGCCGGGGATGAAAATGTGAGGCGTACTTTATACTGTCATCTCCCGGGGACCTCCTTAGGGAAGAGTTCTTGCTCAGGAAGGAATCTGGGGGCCGCCGACTGAGAAGGCTTGAAATGTGAGTCCCCTCTCCATCTGCCAGGCGTCACCTAAGAAGGCAGCACAGGTGGAGAAGGGGGAAACTGTGGCAAACAGGACCCGGTAAATCCTCTTTTGGTGACAAAAGAGCCTATGTTTTAAGACTGCAGAGCCAAAGAATGAGGTTGAATCATGCTAGCAGCTCAGTCGGTGGAGACTACCTGTGCATCTCTCCTCTGAGGCCTCCTGGCAGATCCTTAACAAGGACTCTGGGACCACAGTCAAATACAAGCTCTCTCTGGTTCCTCTCCAACCAGAGTTGAATATCATGTTACCATATTGTGCATGAGAGTGGACTGAATCCCCAGCTTTCAACCCCAAAGAGTTACTTCCAAGACATCTCAAAATAACACCTGCGGAGTACTGGGATGGCTTTTGTGGCTTCTCTCCTCTCTTCCTCCTGTTCTTCTTCTGCTTCTCTTCTCCACCTTCCCCTCACCATCCCCCTCCCCCCTCTCTTTCCATTAGCATGCCTGTGGCTGCTCTTCCATTAGCATGCCTGTGGCTGCTCGTGCACTGGACTTGGTGCCGGGGCTAAGGATATAAATGAGACCCTGTTGTCTAGGGTTAGTGCCATGCCCTCCTGCTACCTACCATCTGTCTGTGGCTGCTTGTCCTGCTTCTGCAGGGGCTTGGAAGTAGAAGGCAGCTTGAAAGCCAAGAGTCCCCTCCTGCCTCAGAGCCTGTGAATCTAGCTTGAGCAAACACCAAGGGCATTGCCACGTGAACCGAACTTCACCAAACTGAATTCAGATATGTAAACAGATAGCGGGATAAAGTGCGGTTAGCGATATCTGAGAATGTTTTCTGCACACAGTGCCTGGATCGCAGAAGGCAAAGTCGACAGCCCGCACAGGGTGAAGAGGGACCTCCCAGGCGTGCCATGTGAGCCCTCTGGAAAGAGAAGAGGGTGTTTGCCAGACAAACCAGGGGGACCCACAATCAGCAGAGGTCATGCCAGATGAACATGCTTCTTGGGAGGGGGGACCCCCCCCACCCTCTCCTCTCCTTCTTCTGGTGTAACTTGAGAACCCAGCTACTTGATTGGCTGCTTAAGCCTCAGAAGTTAAAGAGGTTAAAACCAGGGGAGAAAACTATGCCGGCTCCTCACCCTTAAAATGCCACCCATTTTAATCTTTGCCTTATTAAAATAAGTAAAAGTTCACTTCTTTTCCACACTGGCTCGAACTGGCAAGCGTTCACATCCCAGGGCCCTTTCAGCATCTGGGCAAACATGCCAAATGCCTCCCACGGAAAAGGCAGAGCTCTGCACTTGAGGCGTACAAAGGACAAACAGTAAGAGCTTTGCTCCTAAGGAGACCAAAATGGACCCTGAACAGAAAAAGCTAAAGTCAGCGGGGAGAGGGGTCTCCACTACCATTTCCTATCAAAGGAGAGGAAAAAAAAACCCAAAAACCCAAACCTTATTTATATGCACAGCCACAGAACTGGTGTTAAGTTCTCTGAAATAAAGGACTTTAATTCTGAAGTTCAGAGCTGCGGGGGAACAAGGAAGAAGGCTGGGGTATTGAGAATGCTGGGCACAAGCCTCACCAAGTCCTTTCCATGGTGGAAAAGAGCCCTAGAGGAGCCCTGGAGGCAGAACTTGAACTTCACATTCAAGAACTGATGGTAGATACGGTTCTGTAACCTGTAACAAGTGTCGCCATTCTGCTAGAGCCCCGGTTCCCAGCTTTGATTATCTAACAAATAAGGACTTTTTAAGTGAATTATTTTATTTATTTACATTCCAGACCTTGCCCCCCTCACAGTTCTTCTTCCCATTCCCCCTCCCCTTTGCCTCTGAGAGGGTGCTCCCCCTCCCCACCCTTTCCCAGGGCCCTCAAGTCTCTGCAGGGTTGGTACATCCTCTGCAACTGAGGCCAGACAAGGCAGTCATAAGGGAAGACACCATGAATTCAGGCAGCAGCATCCTCTGGGACTGGATACCTGGGTGGAATAAAAGAGTTGTGGAGGAATTGCGGCTAGTGTTAGCATTCCCATCCTCTGCCTTCTCACCCGTGTGATGGCCCAACCGCACCAAGAACTCCCTGCTATACTACGCTTCTCTCAGGTGGTGTGTACACAAGGCTAAGGGATTCTGAAGAAATATTTGAAAGATTGTCTTTAAAGTGTCTGTGGTGAAACGCCTTTGGGGAATTTGGATGTAAATAGAGTGCAGCCAGGATCCCTTATTTTAACACTTCCCCAATTATAGACATCCTGGAGACACTGTAAACTGGAGGTTCCCAAAAGGATTTATCCATAGAAGCCTCAGTAATTTTGCTGGGAACTTACATTAGTTTCCTGTTGTAACACAGTCTTACAAACAGACTAGCGGAGGATACACTGTAGCTCTAGATATCTAAAACAAGCCATCAGGGCTGCTTCCTTCTGGAACCTTCCAGCGGAGAATCTCCTACTCCTGGATAGCTTGGGGAGGCTTCCTGCCTTCCCTGGCTTGTGGCAGCTTCCTCTTTCTTCAACACCAGAAGCAGTGTCCCACTGAGGCCTCTCCCATCTAGGGACCTGCACAGCTCTCTGCACAGCTCCTCCTGTGAGTGTCACACCCCACTCTCCTACTTTTAAAGACCCCTGTGATTTTACTGGGTTCACCCAGATAATTAAGCCTGACCTTCCAGTCTCAGCATCTCTCACAGTGTCATATCTGCTGAGCCTCCTTTGCCTTGTAAAATAACATGATCAGGGATGTTAGGGACTCTTCCCTGCCCCGTGACAGGTGTTGTTCAGCACTATTGCCAGCCCTTAGGGGAATCTCTTAAAGGAGCAACACAGCCACCCTGTATGATGGCATTCCTCAGGGGAAATGGGCCCTCAAGTGGGAACAGAACAGATTCACATCTGTGAAGCACAACAGCAGGTAAACAATGGAAGCTTTGCCTAGCAATGGTGAAGATGTGAGTGGTAAGGATCCCTTCAGGGGACTAGAGAGGTGTCTCGGAGGTTAAGAACACTTTCTGTGGGCTGGAAAGATGGCTCAGAGGTTAAGGAGCACCAGCTTCTCTTCCAGAGGTCCTGAGTTCAATTCTCAGCAACCACATGGTGGCTCACAACCATCTGTAATGGGATCTGGTGCCCCCTTCTGGCTTATGGACATATATACATGCAGGTAAAATGATGTATACATTATTATTATTATTATTATTATTATTATTATTATTATTATTAACCAGGTTCTGTTCCAAGCATCCTTATCAGTCAGCTCCCAACCATCTGTTAACTCCAGTTCTAGGGGAATCTTACACCACCTTCTGGCCACTACCATGCACACAATGCACAGACAGCCAGGCAGGCACACACATATACATAAATTTTAAAATATTTTTTCAATTCTTTAAAATAAAGACCTCCTCCTCCTCATCTTCCTCCTCCTCCTCCTCTTCCACCTCTTTTCTTCTGTCCTCATTTCTCTGC
This sequence comes from Mus caroli, assembly GCF_978045245.1. Taxonomy (NCBI): domain Eukaryota; kingdom Metazoa; phylum Chordata; class Mammalia; order Rodentia; family Muridae; genus Mus; species Mus caroli. Next base: position 79,367,250 of record NW_028227259.1, read on the forward strand.
TTGCTTCCTTCCTTTCTTTGAAACAGGATCTCATCCTATAGTCTGACCTACTCTTCTCTCTGTGGTGTAGGCCAGCCTAGAATTCAGGGCAACTCCTACAGCCTTCAGGCCCAAGTGTTGGAATTGCTTGTGTTGTGCTCTACACCAAACTAATGCCTGTTTTATAGTCTCCTTTCTTGTATGATGATACAGTGCACTTCACAGACACTCAGAAAGTAGCTGATGTCTTTTGGAGAATCAGTGGGAGTTGGCATAAAATAATCAGAAATACATTCCCATATGCCACTGTGTGAGCTGTGTTTTGTCCCATCTTTACAAACATTAGAGACAGTGTTTGCCGGCTATGGTGACAATAGACTCTACAAAAGGAAATACAAAACTGATTTCAGGTCAGCCCAACAAAGGTCTTTTGTGAGTCCATCTTGAGGAAATTATATCCAAAAGCAACATTGTACCAGTTGTGGCAGTATGAGGGCAGAAGCAAAGAAAAGTCATGAAGTTACAAAATATCCATTTTTTCAATGACGATGAATTTTCTTTTAAAAAAAAGACAAAGTGTTCCTATGTAGTTGGCTGACCTAGAACTCACTGTGTAGGCTGGCCCCAAACTCACATAGATCTGCCCACCACTGCTTCACCTGTGCTGGGATTATAGGACTGGGCCACCATACCCCATCCAATGATAAGACCATTTCAGCTAAGGAGGCAGCTAAGATGTTAATATTGAATAAGGAACAGTTAATACCACAACATGTACAGAGGCCAGCAAAATAAAAGTAAAACCAATATGTTCTGTTCTTTATGCTTCAGTCTTAAATGAAAACTTCCAGGGTGGTAGTGGCTGGCAAGACCCCAGGGAGGTGACCAGGTCTTGAGGGCAGGGCACTCACAAATGGAAGCAATGTCCTTATAAAAGATTCCCCCAGAGAGCAGCCTAAGCCTTTCAGCCATGTGAGGACATACATGGAAGATACCACCAAGTAAACCAGCAAGGGCCCCTCTCCCTGACACCAGATCTACTGGACCTTGATCTGGGAGTTCTATTCTCCAAAGCTGGAGAATAGAATTTCTGTGTTTAGCCTACACTCTGTGATGTACCAGTACAGCATCCTGAGTGGCTGGAGACACATGGGAAGCAGAGATAGTGTGCTCTGACAGTGAGCCGACCCTGTATGGTAGTTAATTCCTTGGGTTGATGTGGACCATTTCAAATGGAGAGGTGACATTTATGTTAAGACTGTGTTCATTACCGTAGCAATAAATCCAGTAGAATTAAAAGAAGCAAGAAGTAATACATGAGCTTTAAGGGAAGAGGCTTCCTTTTTTAATAATAAAATTTCCCTTTTAATTTTATTTTGTGTATGAATGTTTTTGCCTATATGTGTGTGTACCACATGAGTGCAGTACCAGAGAAGGACAGAAGAGGGCGATGGATGCCCTGGTAACAGAAGGAAAGCATACTTCAAAAATGGAGCTAGTAACAAAAAATGGTAAGGTATAAGAGAAGTTCTTTAAAATATGGCATCATGGTGCTGAGACAACTTACTAGCACTAGCTAAGAAGGTAGGGACCAAAGGAACATGGTACTCCCTTACCAAAAGTCATAAAACAGAAAAACAATGCAACTTACCTTTCTGAGAAATAGAGCTTAAAATGGAAATGCATTGTGACTGGTAACATAGGAAGACAGAACTAAACTGCTTTTATCTGTTTTCTGTTGCTATAACAAAGTACTCAAAGCCATGGACTTTATAAATACAAGAAGCTCATTTAGCTCACACTTAGAAGTTCAAGGGCTTCAGGGTGCTGACTCCCTGGCTGAGCCACATCACAATGGATAGATTCGTGCCTGGGACACGTATGAGGGACGGTCGTGTGGAGACAACCCAGAGTGCACAGAAGGGCCAGGCTTGACCGTTTGTTCACTCTCTGGAGAAGAAGGAGTCGCTTCATTAGATCTACCATATATAGTTCTTTCCCGAGGCATGGTCCCAGTGACCGGTACATGTGTGCACATGTGTGTAAGGCCATTTCTAGAGAGAATTAGCTGAGGAGGGAAACCCACCCTGAACGTGGGTGATGCCATTCTATGAGTTGGGGAGCCAGACAGATAAAATGGGGAAGAGGGGAAAGGAGCGAATACCAGCACGCCTGTTCTCTGCTGTTCTTCCACAGAGAGGTGGGGAAGCCTAGTGGCTAGCTCCAGCAACCGCGGGCCAAGCCACTCCAGGTTGCCACGCTTTCTGTGACATGATAGAGTGGGTTCCTTTAGAATACGGACCGAAATAAATCTTTTACCTTTAAGTTGCTTCAGTCAGGTTTTGTCATAGCAAAAAGGAGAGTAACTACTGTACATTTGACCCATAACTTTTGACCTTACAGAGGTTTAAATGTTTCAAAAATCATTTTTTTCTGTCAGGGAATTTTTTCTTAATAAACAATATCTGTAAAAATAAATATCTGCAAATAATTTTAAGTTGCTGGGAAAAATAATGCAGGAACAATTGAAAATGCTATTACATATAACAGTTTTTCATAAACCTGTTTGTCTACCCCCCAAGAAATGCTAAAACAAGGAGTTGCACGTTTGGGTATTAGAGATATTTTTTGAAGATTTATGTATTTTACGTATATGAGTGCCTCTTCTTCATTACTCTATCTTCATTACAACTGCGTGCCAGAAGAGGGCATCAGATCCCATTATAGATTGAACCACCACGTGGTTGCTGGGAATTGAACTCAGGACCTCTAGAAGAGCAGACAGTCTCTTAACCGCTGAGCCATCTCTACAGCCCTGGAGATCTTTCCCATTTTATTTTAAATTAAAATTGCGAGTTATCCTACAAACTGCTGAGTTTCCTTGTGGCATCTTCGTAAATATGTATTATTTGACTTTCATTTTATGTGGTCCCATCCCCCATAATCCTGCCTCCTCCCAGCTGCCTCCCTTTCTGTCCCCACAAGGCCTGCCTCTGCTTTCCTGTTATGTGTATTCCACTACTGCCTGTCCCCCCATTTCTTTAATATCTTTCTCTCCGATCATGGTCCCCTTTGAGTCTTGACATATACATACACACGTACACATGTAAGTATGTGAACATATACATATATAATTTCAGATCTAGTTTCTGCATGTAAGAGAAACTGTGTGGTATTTGTCCCAGTTTGGCTTATTCTGATTAATGCAATGATGCCTGTCGACATTGTTCTTCCTGCAAATGTAGATATCATTTTGAAACAGAGCCGTCGAAACACTAAGGGTTTGGACGTTTGATGGGCTACGGCTTCCTCAAGCCTGGTTTAGGGGTTAAGTGGTGTGACTTGGCATAAACATTGATTCAGCTACTAATCAAAAGGGAAGCGGCCCTGTGTAAATCCTACCTGTCCTTTTCTGGTCTGAGGAACACAGCAAATGTCTTCTTCCAGACGAGGGTCAGCAACGTGACAGAGGCTGTAATTCACTGTCTGTGTGCTGTTTGTGTGGACGGTGGCAAGCGATAAGAGCGCCAGTGTTTGAGCACGGGTGACACTTGGTTTTCTCTACTCCCACTCGATAATGTTTCTATGCCTCAGCTCGCCAACAGGTGCAACCTGGCATCCCTGACCAGCAGAACCAATGCTATGGGGGGGCTGGGGCACCCACCCCCGATGCTGTGAGTGGGGCGAGCCGCCCAGCCCCTCGTTTCTGCAAGCATCGCATTCACACGTTCGCATACTGTACTCTTTTTATTTCAGTACCGTTTAAAAGCCATGGCCTCGGAGGAAATTAAACTAACAAAGACTGTCCACAGCGAGGCTCTGAGCGCCCAGGTCGCAGGTATGGTACAAAGAGGCTGCTACGAGTTGCCAGTTAAAGAGACAGAAGCTGCCTTTCCCTGTTGTGCTTTGTGTATAAAAATGCCTGGATTTACTTCCTGGTCATCCACACAATGACCTCTCCCGTGTTGGATTCATCAGAGAGCACCCAGACGTGAACAATGCCACGCCAGGCACCTCAGGAGAAACCCGTCATCCATGCTGGACTCTTGGCAGAGGTCATTTGTCTCCACTTGGCACTTCGTGCACGTCCTTACAGTTTATCCTATCAATCTGGATTATCTCATTTCCCATCTCCCAAGTACAAGAGGCAATGGAGTTAGAAAACCAGAGTGATTATGGGAAACCGGGCTCATCGCCCTAATTAGAAATGGTAGCTAGAATAGGAAAGAGGCTTCAAACTTTTTTTTTCTAGGCATGGCAAGGGAGAAGGGCAACCAAGGTGGCTGTACATACCTGTTTCTCCTCAAGACATGGCTCTACTGTATCTAAGCTCCATATTGGCTCTGAGACATGAAGTATTCTACTTAAGGAATAATCTAATATGGAGAAATGATCACTGAAGATGCTATGGTTTTATTTTGTCTTTCTTCTTAAGGCAGAGTTACTGGGTTATTGGGTAACCCAGACTACAACCTGCTGACTGCCTGCTTCCATCTCCCAAGTGGTAGGATCATAAATATGTGCTACCATGCCAGGCAAACATTTTACAGATAAGGATAGCATTTATTTAATCTTCCTGTTCGTCAGTATTAGATAAATTAAAATCACCCCAGAAGTTTTCAGCAAACAGAGCCTCTCTCTTGTTTTTATTGGTAGTGCTCAGAGAAGCTTGACCTTTTTTTTTGGTGGTGGGGCTTTTGAGACAGGGTTTCTCTGTATAGCCCTGGCTGTCCTGGAACTCACTCTGTAGACCAGGATGGCCTCAAACTCAGAAGTCCTCCTGCCTCTGCCTCCCGAGTGCTGGGATTAAAGGCGTGCACCACCACTCCCTGCCTGCAGCTTGACTTTTAACTCTGATTTCCATTCGTCTTCTTTTTCCGTGGGATAGTCCTTGATAGTTCTCACAGTGGCTTGGAGTACAGTGGGAGAGTGTGGACTGAACCCGCCTTTCTTGGCAGGACAGAAGGGAGATGAGAGGGTCGGGGAATCCTTGCTGCTTGACTCTCAGTGTGTGGTATAGCCTTGTCTTGCTTGAACTTTCAACAGCTGAGTTTGTATTTTAAAAGGAAGTAGGAAATGGCTTATTTAGATGACACACACACACTTCCCTTTTGAACGGTGACAATCAGACCTGGAGTAAGAGTAGTCAGGGAAGGCATTCTGCATTAAGCTAAGATTGAATGTCTGTCCCTCTCATCCCCGCCTGTGGATATACACCATCTGCAGGGCTGCACACGGTCCGCCAAGGGGACTTTACAATGTCTGAGAAAGCCACACCCCACTATAATTTTCTGTGACTTGGACGATGAAACTGCCCATGTCCTTTGAGATGGTCCAGATCCTGTTAGCTCCGCCCATGTCCGGCTCGTGCAGGACGGTTTTTAAAGGTTTTTTTGTTCTTGATGATGTGAGTCTCCTACACAGTTCTGATCTTCTCTCATCAGAAATCACAAGGTCTACCTGGCTGTGTGATCATCTCCATGGCTACATAGTTGCATGTTATCTGGAGGCATAAAAGAGTGGGCTTCCCAGGTGCCCACCTCTCATGTAAATCGCGAAAAACCCAGAGTTCATTTGTGGGTTAAAATATCTGTATATTAAGCCAGGTGTGGTGGTACAGGCATAAACACCGCTACTCAGGAGACCGAGGCAAGAAGATCCCTTGAGCCCAGAGGCCAGTCTAGGGAAGAGAGTGAGGCCTCATCTGAATTAAAATATAATTTATTGCTGTATAGCTTTCCACCCCCATCCCTTTCAGATACAAGGAAATGTGTAGTGCCCAACCCTGAGCTTCAAAAACAAAGAAGAGGGCTGGAGAGATGGCTCAGTGGTTAAGAGCACTGACTGCTTTTCCAGAGGTCCTGAGTTCAATTCCCAGCAACCACATGATGGCTCACAACCATCTGTAATGGGATCCGATGCCCTCTTTTGGTGTGTCTGAAGAGAGCAATAGTGTACTCATAATACATAAAATAAATTAATTAATTAAAAAAAAAAAAGACAAAGAAGAGAGGTTAACCAGAGAATTACCAGATTGGCGGTGATCTGGTTACACCCTCCTTCGGCATTTCTTCCCACCTGTTCCTTGGAAGGGCCTGCATCTGGGATGGAAACAGGAAGAACCGAGAGCCCAGGTGACTATGAGGCCTGCCTCCAGCTGTGTAGTACTATGGCGAAGCAGAGGAAGAAAAGGATATGTGAGGTGTGTGGTTATTGTTGTAAGTTCTAGGTACCACAGGTCACAAATACTGTTTCTCTTTAAAACATAGCCATGTGCCATTAAGTGTCCACAGAATGCAGAAAGAAAATCTGTCCCCTCCTCCTGATTTTTTTTTTCTTTTTTTCAAAACCTAATGACAGCAAAAGGTTTGCTCCCTTAAAGCTGAAGGGCAAATGCCAAGGACTCAGGAGGAGACCAGAGCAAGCCCTTCACCGCAGCAGGTGGCTGGGGTTTAGGGAACCAGGGCCTGAAGTTACAGATGCTTAGGTGAACCTGAGCTTCCTTTTGAGTCTTCAGCTGGATGCTCCCTAGGCGGTCCTGCGGATTCCCTCCGGGCAGCTTCTTTGAAACAGAGTAACATTAGAGGTACAATCACTCCACCCGCAAACAACCTAATAGCAACTGCTTTCCTCTCAATTCCTTCCCTGACCTTTGAAACACACAGGTCAGGGCTCTGAAAGTAAAAGGCTGTCTTTTCAGACCTGAATCTGGAATCCCCTGTTTCTCACTCCGGTCATCAGACCTCCATATATCATAAGACCTCTTCTTTTGTTCCCATGTATTATTTTGTTCCCATGAACAAAATATTTTATTATTTGCTTTTAAAGTGTAGAAACAACACATTCAGAAGGTTCTCTCAGCACTCTCTCTCTCTCTTTCTCTTTCTCTCTCTTTTAAACCAATGAGTAAAACGATGTCACTTTCATCTTGGAAGTCACCCTAAGTCTTTTGGGATATCCTTAATTATGTTTTTGTTGCACAGCCCCACCCCCACCCCGCCATGGCTTAGCCTCAAATAGAGTGTTTATATACCCGAGAAGGACCTTGACTTCTGATCCTCCTGAATCCACCTAGGAGGGCTGGGGTTGCAGGCATGTGCAACCACACACTATTTTTATGGTGATGACCATCAAACCCTGGACTTCAGCTATGCAGCTATGCAGCTATGCAGCTATGCAGCTATGCAGCTATGCAGCTATGCAGCTATGCAGCTAAGCAAGCACTGCCAACTCGGCTGTACTCCCAGCCCCTTAAACAGGGAGGCTGGTGGAAGAGTCAGCCCCAGAGAGCCACTGTCCATTATATTACGCTGTTGATAAATGGAGTTAATTTATCTCTGTGGCTCTTTAATTAATCCACAACTTATTTTTCCTCACATAAAAATAACTCAACACAATGAAATCTTCACTTATCAGCAACTATGAACCCAGCCTCTGAGTGAGTGCAGACAAAATGGGAGGAGTATGTTTCTTTATTCTCTCCCCCACATTGCACTCAGACCCACATTACAAGGTCGCGTCTAGTGGGCACGCTGGGAGCTTGGCTCAGTCAACACAAGGATATGTTTAGTTCTCCCAGTATAAAAGTCGCCCAGCCATTTTCAAATATCCCGACAGCTCACTGCAGTGACAGTCCCTAGGAGCCTCTTTCAAGTGTGTGCTCATTGACCATGGCTGCCAAATGAAGGGTTGGGAACGAGTCTCGCCATGTCTACTAACTTCCGGAATTCCTTTACGTAAAGTCAGGGAAAGATTATTGAGGAATGCAACATAGTTTAAGAAGATTTCATATTTTAAAACGATTCTACATTCACAAAAACGCCGACCAGAAAAGGTGGAGGTCTCCTCAGTATAGCACATGTACACAGAGATGTCTATTCCAGTTTACTTAAAATAACAAACCATAATAAGCCAGGCAGGCAGGAGCCAGACAGACCATAGATACACGCCTGTAACCCAGGCGAGTTGAAAGCCGAGGCATGAGAATCACTTGAGCCTAGGAGTTTGGGGGCACCCTGAGCAACAGAACGAGACCTTGTCTCTTAAAACAAAACAAAATGGTAAAAAGCTTCTTATTTTTTTAATGGAAGAAGGGAAGAAAGAAAAGGAGGAGAAAGCAACAGCAAGAAAAGAGCCTTGTTGAGACATCACACACGGGTACCATAAAATAAACCTTTTTAAACTATATACTTAAGTAGATTTTTTTCTTAGTTTACTCAAAGTTGGACAAATGCTGCTGTTTAATTTAAAAAATTTTTGCTTTTAAAGAATGAAATTAAAATAATATTAGTTTGAAGAAAATGTTTACAATGCACCATTCAAATCAAACACTCCCCAATTTTAATGCATTTTATTTTAGCTCTTCAAAAAATAATCCAGGTATTTTTATGTGGGTTAATGCACGTCTTGCGTAGATGGATTTTTTTCAATCTCTCGAGAGTGCAGATGGCACTGTCTCTTTAATGTTGCTTGCAGTGTGCTGAGGTGTGCCGTGCGTGTGGTTCTTGCTGCCGTGTGTGTACACATGAAATGATTTAAGTCAAGAAGATAACCTCATGGCTGCGTGCTCTGATGCTCTAGCGAGCCATTTCTTTGCAGCAGGACTTCCAAGGGCCCTCGGAATCTCGAAGCTGGTGGCTGATACGGCGAGTAGATGTTGTCTATGCCTGTATGCAAGAGTATAAAAACATAGAAAACTTAACGACGCTGCTACGACCTTAGATGAAGCTGATGCCATCAAACTCAGGGCAAACCTGTACTCAGCATGACAAAGGAGGGATTTGCATGTGAACATACAGGGGCATGGAGTAGTGAGTGTGTAATCATGGACAACCAGACAGAGGCAGTCAATGAGTAGACAATGAATATGGATACCAGTACAAAAGAACCAGACATAAAAGAGAGAGAAAGGGTAGTCTGTGGAGATACCAATGAAAATTTTTTTCAAGAATTGCACGAAGAACAGTTTAAAAGTTGACAGTGATAAATGCCTTTAAGAATTTGAAAATGTGGAAATTCATACATTATTAGTGTAATTTATGAATCTTTCAAGAAGCTGGTTGGGTAGTATTTATCTATCCTCTTTAATAGATGACACTAAGAACTCAATAAAAGTATAAGCTATAAAAAAAAAAGAAAAAAATGTATGTATGACCACTGGCATGTACACTTGGAGTCCTGGCTGTTTGGGAGGCTGAGGCAGGGGAGTTGCTTAAGGCCAGGGGTTGGAGGCCACCACGAGAAAAATAGTTCGATTCTGTCTCCATAAATGATAATTTTAAACGAATCCACTGATGCCATACTGCCTACAGCAAGAAGCTGGGAGGTTTTGTTCAGTGATGGGAAAGTTGGCTGAGTTGTGATGTAGACAGACAGAGGATGTGTGTGTGTCCTGCCCAGAACACTAGTGTGTGGTACATTTTATGCATAAAAGGAGACATGGCAATTCGCATCCTGTTTATAAGAAGCATGCTTATAGATAGGTCTGTTATGGGGTCTCATCTGGTATTGGAGGATATTTTACTTCTTACTTGATACGTTTTAAAATTGAATTAAGTGGATTTCAGCTACATTTTTTAATTAAATGATATACTTAAGGCTTTCGAAGATGAAAGAGTACAGTAATTTAGACAAGCTGTCAAAATGTTGACAAACAGAAGTCCTAGGAACCTGCTTAATGACTAAGTAAAATTAATTTGTTTATCAGTTTATCCATTTAATAAGCCACTTATGGGGGAAAAGATAGTTCTAAAATATATGGAAAATTTTGACTAAAGCTAAATATTTTGACATAATTTTTATTTTATAATTATAAAAGTCATGAGTCACATTATAGGCCTTTTCTTCTTCCTTCCTTCCTTCCTTCCTTCCTTCCTTCCTTCCTTCCTTCCTTTTCTTTCTTTTGCTATGAAGGCCAGAGACTGGTCCCATGTAGACCAACCAGGCTGGCCTCAAATCCTACTCAAACCTTCTCAGTATTGCGATTATGGGCGTGCACTACCGTACCTGTAATTATAGAAACATTTTGAAAATAAATATAAACACAAACATGTTAGTAAAAATTATCTACAATGCAGTCACTTAGAGGATTCAGTTGGCTGAGCCTTAAAGTTTTACTTCTGATATTAATTTGAAATGTCATCTTTTCGGGTAGAACTCATGTGTCTAATTTCTGAATTAGTGGGAGGGGGGATAGGTACTGTAAAGAAGTTTCCTGAGTGCCCCTATACAAAATTAGCTTTGTTACTACTTTATATCATAACTATATAGTTTTTTATGGTTTTCTGTTTTTTTTCTGAAGTGTTGGGGATTGAACCCAGGTCCTTGTGAGTTCTAGGCAAGATCTGTGCCACTATGCAGCCCTTAAGAACTTTTAGTTATTTAAAAATAAAATAAAATAAAAACAAAAAACAAACAAACAAACAAACAAAAAAAACCTTTTTACACTTTTGGGGGTAGGTGTCACATTCCACTGCACACAGTGGAGTCACCAGACAGCTTCTGGAAGTTTGGTCTTCTTCCATAGCATGGGTCTATGGAATCAAACTGTCATCAGGGTTGATGGCAAATGCCCTTCTCTCTCAGCCATCTCACTGCCCTTCAGGACCTCTTGATGGACAATCAAGTCTTCTTAACAACTGGTTTAATAGCTGTATATTTTCACAGCGTTGAGAACATTTTTTTGTGCTTGAATGAGGAAAATATAGTTTAACTGAATCTTAACTTTCATATATATGCTATATACATGAAATATATATGTTATATATATATATATATATTACTCAAGGTATGCAAATATATATACCTCACATATACCAAAAGGAAATACAAGACTATAATAGTAGTAGTAAAATTAAAACCTTACCTTCTGGTGGTTTCTCAGAACTTTGTGTTACTTTAATAAAAGCTTCTAACTGAAAGTCTCTAGTAGCCATTTACCTCAGTGAAACAGTGGGAAATTTCACCGACCTAAAAAGAAAGTAATTGGCAAATTGGATAAATAGGCAGAAAAATGTTTGCACACCATTCTGTTGTTGAATATGAACTGAAGTGAGCAATGCCGAGCCCAGTGTGGACATCATTTCTAGATTATCGTGCCAAAGAACAGACAAGTTCCGTAGCCAGCCCGAGCCAGGAGCATAACTACCAATACCGTCTGTAAGGGCGAAAACGCAAGGTGGATAATATCCACCTGTCAGAGATTGAAACCTACAACTGAGAGAACAATCAATACTCATTCAGGCTTAAGGCTGCACAGCTGGGACTGGACTCGACACAACTCCAGCATTTAATAAAAGAACGGAAATGCTAAAGGCTGAAAAGAGGGAGACGGGAGGGCAGATAGGCATGTCAATCAAACCCTGAAACTTCACATTATTGAAAGAGGGAGCAGAAGTGTCTGCGGTTGACGTGGGCAGCAAAGGAAATTACTTCTCCTTTTCTCCCTCTTCCTGGCCTAGGCTGGCACCTGAGGTAGGGGAGGAGAGATGCCTCTTTCTCTCAGCATTCCCTCCGCCCCAGCCTGGAAACAGTCTTCTTGTGCTCCTGAAGGAGAAGTCCCAGCATGGCACAGGTGAAGCCTGCAAATAGTCAAGGTGGATTCAGCAGACAGGAGGCGAAGGCTGGGACAGGAGGGGGAGGGAAGGACATGACGGGGCGGGGCAGAGGGTGCTGAGGGGCGGGGCTGAGCAGAGCTGCAGCAAAGGGCGGACTCCATCTGTACTTGGTCTACCATTTTAACTTCCCTTGCCCTCCCTCAGGAAGGTCAGATGCCAGTCTACCTCTGATCGACGGGGGCTTTCTTAGACGTCATCGTTACCCACAATTCAGTCTGTTACAACTAGGTTCTTTAGGTAAAAGAATAGTTGTAAAGGTGAAACTACACAAAAGTACTAGGGAAAGGGCATTAATTAGTACCTAGCATGGTGGGTGCGGGGGGGGGGGGGTGGGCATGTGCGCTCACAGGGCAGGGGCAGATGGTTCTAAGAGCTGCAGTCCCCTAAGCCCAGCATTGTTTTTCCCAGAGTCCTATGCTTCCTCTCAGGGTCAGTGTGGCAATCCTATACCAACCTTCAAGCCCTCTTTTTTTCCTTTCCTCTGTGTTGCCAACCTCACTGTTTTAACCCCACCATTCATTTCACCACAGTAACAACCACTTTAATTCCTGACGAGCAAGAGGGGCAAGAAAGGAATAGTCACCAAGCACTTCAGGGACTGTTTTAGTTGGTACTTGGGAAGTCATTCTATGAGTGACTCTTTGTGATTTATCCAAGCTTACAGGAGGTAGAGTTTGGAATTGCAAAGTTAACTCACCCTATGCGTCACATCTCAACTACCCTGGAGATACTGCTTAAGTCTCTTATTTCCATGATGGACCCTGGGTCATAAGGTCCCAGCCTTCTTTTACCCACAGACCAGGATTGCCTTGTGATCTGTATTCCCAGGGTGCACTCCATATCAACAAGCCCTGTCCATCACCTCTTGCCCCCTGAGTAGCAATTTCCAATTAGCAAGAGAGGATCCTAACTCCCCCATGTCCTTATGGAACTTACCTACCCTCACCTCTGTCTGGGACTAGTAGCCTTCTACTTTCGTGTAGAGTGTCCCTTGGCAGTGAGAGAATGATGTCCTGTCCTGGCAGATGTGGCTTTGTGGCTCATCTCTTGAAGCCTTGGTGTAGTCAGAAAGACTTGCATGGAGACACATCCCAGCTGATATACTTCATGGCTTGGCACTTGATGGGGATAGCAAGTAGGCAAGCTGGGCTTCCCCTGTCTCGAGCCTTCTTCCTTGTGCAGAAGGCAGCCTGTGTCACTTTCACAGGGCCAGGCTGACAGACCAGTCTGTGCTCCCGACACTGCAGGGCCACAGAGTTCTTTTTTCCTAATGGTTCCCAGGTGGCCATCGAAACCCCTGGATCTGGAACCCTTGAAGCACCTGGGCTGCTATAGTTTGCTGCCTGGTCTTTATCTCCTTGAACCTCTGAGCTTTTCTGGATGCTCATTTGTTTTAAAAGTTCCTCTTCTGATATTAAAAATGCCCTGTATTAGTCAGGTCTGGACTCTGTCTTCCCTGAAAGAGATCTCACTCCAAGATGATGCCTGTACCTGTGGGGCAATGGGCTATGCACAGACAGCCTGGTCTCCAGTCGAGCTGAGGTCTTGAACCCCGTGGTACCCGATGGGTGGTGATTTTCACCTACATGGGACAGTAGGCTTTCCCTCATGTCTCCTGGACCCTGGCTCCTGTCGAAGTTAACACCCCCACAACCCCCACAAGAGAAGCATGTGGCTATTAGTCACATAGACACTGTCCCAAGCTTCTGGCCTTCTAGCTAGACTCCTCCCCACAGTAACCTAGCAACAGCAAGATAACAAGCCCACTATAAGAGGGGCTGTTTGGCCCCTCCTCGATCTCTTAAGCTTTTACTGTCCTTACTCTCTCTCTAAGCTCCCTTACTCTCTAAGCTTTTACCTCTCTTTCTCTAAGCCTTCACCTTTCTTACTCTCTCTCTTTCTCTCTTTCCCTTCCCCCTTCTCTCCTCTTGGCCATGGCCGGTCTTTCTCTTTTTATCTTCTCTCTTTCCCCCTGCCTTTCTACAAGAAAGCTCTAAAACCATAGACTGTCTCTGTTCATCAAGGCCCGGACTAAAGACACTTGCCTGCGTGGGAACCACCCAGCACCTCCTCTCTGGCACCCCCAGGGCCCCTATTCTGTTCTCAGCTCCTCCGCCATGTCCAGTGTGGGATGCGGGAGACTGAGAACCTGGTACCGGGGGCTGCCCCTTGTCCACCCCCGCCATGTGGGGTCAGTGGCTTCCCACAGCCAGATGCCCACCCGGGGCTGCGTGGAAAGTGTGCGCAGTCCTTCCATGTCCGCCCACCCAGAGCAGCAGAACTCTGGCCGGACGCAGGCTCTCTCCCTCCCCTCTTCCCCTACACCCAAAGCCCTGCATGTATCAATAAAGAAATGTATCCCCGTATCCAACCCTTCCCCAAGACAAGGTTTCTCTGTGTAACCCTGGCTGTCTGTAGACCAGGCTGGCCTCAAACTCAGAGATCCACCAGCCCCTGCCTCGCAGGTGCTGGGGATTAAAGGGATCCCCCACCACCACTCAGCTCAAAGAAAGGCATTTAAAGACATGTTTAAAAAGCAAAGTGGTCCCTTATAATCCTGTGCTCTTTGGTCATGCCTCGTGAGTTCTCCTTATTAAAAGTCAGGGAAGGATGCAGGCTGAGGCAAAGCAAAGCAAAGCAAACAAACAAACAAACAAACAAACAAGAGAAACCAGGTTCCCTGCATGTCTAATCTGACTTTTAAAAGTAAAACGACATCAGGCTCAATTTGTTGCCCACAAACACCAGAAATTAACAATTCCCTACCCCAGGAAGAGTTTTAGGAGACAGAGTCCTGTTCCCATTGGCCCTTTAAACCCCATGCGCGTTTCTGTGAACCGTGTGAGAGTAGCAAGTGGAAAAACATGCTATTTGTGTGACAGACAGGACTATTGGGGTATGGTTCAACGGACTCAGTCATTCCAAAACCGACTAAAAACCCATGAAATCCATTTTTTTGATTGTATTTATGTGTAGTGTTTAGTGAAGTTTATGTATCTGTTAATGTAGTTCGTGCATGTGGAGACCCCAGATCAACTTTGGTTGTCTTTGCTTGCTTTCTACATTTTCCTTTGTAGCCGTCTTTGCTACTTTGTGGGTTCTTCTTTCCTCCACCCTTTCAACCCCCAACACTAGATAAGAAGGAAAAAAGGAGAGGAAAAGAGACCCTGAATAAAGTGTGTGTGTGGGGGGGTGGTTCAAAGGGGGCAGAGTTATCATTCGACTCCTTCCTGCTGATTAGGGGCATCAAGTTCCTTGGGGCAAGTTTGATCTTTGCCATCAGGATATCTAATTTTTTCTTGTTTCTTTGTGTATGGCTACTTAACAAACCTTGACCAACAGCATCCAACAACAACAAACAACCTCTTGGGGACCCTATCATTTCTATACCCTCTGAAAAGTCCCAGAATTCCAAATGTCGCACAATCACAGAAACTATCTGCAGCTGGCAAAATCATGCCCCGACCAAAGCCCGAGGCAAATCACAGTCAGCTGTTGTGTACAATCTGAAGCAGCCCTATATCCCACCACACATGGGATTAAAATGAAAACATGTTCTTATAACATTTCTGTGTTTTTTAAAGAAACTAAAACTCCAAAATTGTCACTACAAGACAATGTGTATCATTGAACCCGAAGCTCACCAATTAGGAGAGGCTGGCCAAGCACTGAGCTTCAGGGATAGTCTTATCTCTGCCCCTCCCCCCAGTGTTGGAGTTATGGATGTACCCCATCACATCTGGCTTCTTACTTGGGTTCTAGGGATCAGAATTTGGGTTCTCATGTTTGTACAGTAGGCATTTAACCAACTGAGCTATCTTCTCAGTCCTAAATTGTCTTATAAGCTGTTTAAGTATCTTGACTATGAGCACAGGTGTGTGTGTGTGTGTGTGTGTGTGTGTGTGTGTGTGTGTGTGTGTGTATTCATGTTGGGCTGAGACTTAAAAAGTCCACTCGTTATTATATTAAACTTGGCTCACTTTTATCCACCTGTCTAGATCCTCAGGATTGTCCGCTCTTTCTGATGGCAGAGTTCTTGAGCCTGTGGTTCAGAGGCAGACTTGGTAGTCCTCCTGCCCAGTTTTGTCTCTATCTAGAATTTAGAGTTTATTTGTGAATAGATGGACTTGCAAAGATACTATATGATAAGGGTGATACCTATAGAAATATGATATTCTCATCATTAAATATCTCAGGCTGAGTAAAAAAAAAGTTCTTTGATTTTTTTTTTAATTTAGAAAAGTCATAGGACTCTTCTCTGCTGTTGTTTTCTGACAGAGGAGTGGGACCCCTAACGTCATCGAAAATACAACTCAAAATTATCTCTTAGTTAATAAGCCTGGCCATAGAGAGCTGGGAACCTTGCTACCCACCCACACCCCAAAAAATATAATATGAAAAGCATAGAACTTCCTGTCTCTTCTAACAGCTCAGAAGTAGGAGACTCGGGGGCATTGTAATGGCTCTCCTTCATTGGGACATACAAGACTGTGTGGCTCCAGGTGGCTGCTACCATGACCATGTTTGAGGCAGCAGGATGGAGGGAAGGGATGAATTAACATCACCCACCTTCCCTATGAGCGTGTCTTCTGGATTGGTCTAGTAGCCCATGAGCTAGAACTCAGCAGTGAACTTCGTAAGACACAGCAGGGTATACCTGGTCACAGGGCTCAGAGCTCAACTTCACTGAGGAAAGCAAGAGTGGATGGATGGATGGATGGATGGATGGATGGATACTGGAGGGCAGCTGTCAGTCTGGAGCACAGTTATCTCTGAGAGCAAATTCTGCCTGTCACATTTTGAATCCAGAATGGTAAGTATGAATGAGGAAACTACATTCCTAGTTAGAATTAAAACCTGACCTTAAATGCAAATGACCTCCACATCACAGTCAGTTTTGGGAATCTTCCAGTTGCCTGTGATGCTGGGTTAAGGTGGGTTGCGTAGAGGGGAGCAGGGCGTATATTGAAATTAGCAAGGGAAGAGTGACATAGCCAGCAGATGGGTTCTGTCTGCCCAGGGCACTGAAGAGAAGAAAAATGTCATAGTCTCTCCTCTAAGTTGAGAGAAACTCCTGTAGTTGCTTTTATCGTAGGTGGCACTGTTAGAGATGTTTTCTTTCCTCCCAGAGATTGGTTCCGCTATAATTAATCAATACCTTAAATTAGGGGATGGAGTTGGAGCTTTTCACAGTGTTCTGGGAGAAGACGTTTTTGTGATGGAAATAGCATGGGCTGGTAGTGAGGAAAGATAATTGAATTGTGTAGTAGGGTGTATTTTTAGGAGAAAGAAAACAGGTAAACCTGAAAATGATTAAAACAAACCAATAAACAAACAGAAAGCACTATACATAGTCCCATTTAGGAAGGAAGGAAGAGGTAAGACGCTAGATAGAACCAGGCAGCTTCCTCCCTGTGTAACTTTCTGTCTTCGTCCATTTAGATGGCTAAAGGAAGACATTGTAGACTGGTGTCTAGTTTATTTCTCTAGGTTCTGGAGGCTGAGAAGTTAAATATAAGGATGCCGACATATGCCATGTCTAAAAAGAACCTCCTTTCTCACAGAGAAAATTACTCTGTATTGTATCCGCGCATATTGAAACAGGTGAGGGAATCCTTCTCTGGTCCTTCTTGTAACAGTCCTAATCCCTTTCATGGAGGTTTCATCCACAAAGCTCCACCTTTTAATACCATTATACGAACATGGACTTGGGTTGGGATTTGAACCTATGAATTTGGGAGGCACATAAACATTAAGTCTACTGCAATTACATATATAACTGAGTAGTGATTATCATTTATCATTGTGTGTGTCGGGGATGTCTTACGTTCTCTGTCTCTGTGCTCTACCTTTTCGAAAGAACTGTGAGCTCTTGAGAAACAAATCTATATCAGCCCTCTGTATTCATCTCTGGCATAGCATCTTACGTATACAGGGCACACAGTAGGCATCTGTTGCTTCATTGAATCCACGGATGCGAGTCCGGCTGGCTGTTGAAATCGTTACCCTTCAAAGAGTTCGCTCACTGCATAAACATTGCTATCTTCAATTTATCTGTGGGATGCCGAGGTTGGAGGGAGGCTGAGTAGGTTCTGTCGCGTCTCCTGTGGTGCTAAATGCATTATTGATTAGCAAGGGAGTTGACCAGCATAACTGGCCGTGGGAACTCTTCTTCTCTCGTCTTTGTGCCATCTAGCAGAAGTGAGACAGTCTCCAAGCTCCCTCGGAGCTGCGTGATAAACAGCTGCTGGGTAAATGAATATGCTCTTATAGAGGAGACCAAATCAAGGGACCGGGCTTGGCCATCCTGGCAGGAGCCGCCTTGGTTTGGCCTCAGCTCCTCCCTTGCTACTCTGGAGCTGTGGGTGAGTCATGGCAACCTGGCTGGCCCTCCTCTTCCACCACATCTTGTCCTCTAGCTCCTGAACACAAAGCCTAGCTGTCGGTGGCAAGGGGCTCCTCTCCCCTGCCGACTAAGGAGCTTCCCCTCTCCCCTCTGTCAGATTTCCTGCTGAGGTAAGTGATGTGGCTTTCTTGCCTTACCTTCTGCCTTCATTCCCTTTCCGTATATGTCTGCCTTGTAAACGTGGTGAATAAAATGCTATAATTACAGCCCTCTCTGACAGCTCTGTAATCTAATTGTAATTCAATCTGACCATCTTTTTGAGACAATGCTGTGTATGGAAGAAGCAGCTGTTCCAATCTCATCTTGCTAAGCTGACAAGAATCAGCTGGAATCAGCCCCAGCGACTATGGGAACTGGCAGCCTATTCAAGACCTAACAACAGAGAACTCTGTGTGTGTGTGTGTGTGTGTGTGTGTAATGTATAAACCCATGTGTGTCTACTTTCTATACCCTAGCTTGGCAAAAGAGTACTGGGAGAGAATTGTCATTTAAATTGGTTTTTACATGAACAAGAAAAGGATTCTGAAGTGAATGGGCTCTGTACATGTATTTTCTGCAGTAAGCAAGACCATTTTTTTTCTTTTAATGGAGGCCACAGTTCCTCTTAACTAGGAGTGGGTCGCTGGCACTGCTGGCTGGAGGAGACTGGAGACTTCATCCATCGTGCTAGTTTCCTAGGGTGCTGTAACTTAAGTACCACACACTGGGCAGCTTCAGCAGAAGCCGGCTGTCTCTCAATTCTGGAGGCAAGAGGGTGGAAATCGAGGTGTCTGAAGCATTAATCCCTTCAGAGTTCTGTGAGAGAGACTCAGCCTCCTAATGTCTTCTGTCTTCTGGCAGCAGCAGGTGTTCTTGGCTCGTACATGATGCTCTAGAGCCTTAGGTGCTCGCATTATCTTCCTCTATTTGTGCCAGAGTTCAAATTCCGTCTTTTTACAGGGGCATCGGTTATATTGGATTACAGCCTATCCGAATGACCACATTTTAACTTGATAGCTGTTATAATGACTCTGTCTCCATATAAAGTCACAATCAAGTTTAAATGTGCAGAGTCCAGTACATCTTTTTGCTGGGCTTAAGGGAGACACAGGTCAACCCCATGACTGGTATTCATTTGAATATTTGAGACTTTTCTTCTTATAACAGCCAATAATAAGTTGTGCCCTACAAAGCTTTTGGATGAAAATGCATGTGGAATCTCAAGAACATTTCATAATGGTATTGTCCCTTTCATTTATTTTGGGCTATAATGCAGAACAATGAATCTTCCACCCTTGCTGGTACTTGGCCAAGTTGTTGCAGTGGAGCCTGGCCTACCTTTTAACCTTGATTGCCCTGAATACAGCATCCTGAACATGAGACAATATGAAAGCATCAATGGTGGGTTATTTCCGAATCCTCTGAGTAGTAGGTGAATCACAGGGGGTCTTCCTGCCATCTCTGCTCCCTGTTACAAGAGGGAGGGTGAAGATGAAGCAAGAAAGCCTCCTGGATTCAGAAAACTCCTTTGAGGGCTCTGGGGACCAGACATAAAAGCAGTGTCTAAAATCAAGGAGGAAGTGGCAGAAAAGAGGAGGCAGCTCAATGTGGTGGCTGTAGCCATGAGCCAGATGTTAGGGAAACGGGCTGTGGCCAAGGTTCTGCAGTCAGTTAATGTGATAGTGGGCAATATTCTTCTCTTCCTGTTGACTGCGTGGTGTGGATATTGAGCTCAGATATGTGCAGCTCACAGTCCTGCAAGGTCAGGATTGCCCAGTAAGTGTGAGGGTGACAGATAGTAGGTCAGTGCTCAAGGGTAAAAAGTTGAGAAAGGCATCGGGTAAAGGTCGGTCTGTTTCCGCTTGTGAAAACATGAGTGACCACCTGGCACGCCAAGAAGGAAATCCGAGGAACTGTTGAAAGAGATTCAGGGAAAGACAGAGGGGATTATTTGTGACTGAAAGGGGGAAAGTGTGGAGCAGATTAAAGGACCCTACCACCACCACCTCTTGGCATAGAGGTGAGATGCTGGACTGGGAGGCCGATTACACAGCTCCTGCCTGTCCACACTTTGATCAGCAGCCACCTGTGTCACAGTCACTTGATAAGTGTATTTCTACAGACAGAAAACATCCCCATAAGCCCAGAGACATCTTCATTCACATAACAACAGCTGGGTGGGGAACATAGCAGTGCAGACAAGAAGGCACACAATTTCAAGCCTTTGCTACTGTGGCCAGTTCCTGACTCTCCAAATCCAAGCGTCACTGTGAAGCAGACAGTGAGGGTTAGACACATAATAACTCATCCTTTGGGCTGAAAAAAAAATTCCAGGCGAAGGGATAGCCTTGAACAAAAGTGGCTTGGACGAAAGTGTTTTGTGTCTTAGAAAATCTACCTGGTAATCCAGCATGCCTGGATTTGTTCTAAGGGTGGTAGGCTAGACCCCTGGAAGGCTGCAGATTAGGGCTAATTCATGAATGTTATACCCTAGGGAGGGGGGATGTTGCATGATCCTGTAGGTAAGAGGAGATGCTGAGAGGCATGAACTTTTTAAAGGCCCACCTGTTCGCCTCTGCAGCCACGTGGGTGTGGCTGGGAAGGTGCAAGGCTGTGGTTGGGAATGCGCAGCGGTGACAGACAGCTGCAGGAGTCCAGGCAGGAAGCACATCGTGTCCTGCACATTAGTATAAAAATCTCTAGAAAAAAATTATGTAAGGCTAAAGACAAAGTTATCTTGGAATATGAGGTGTGGTTGCCTTTCAAAGAGCACTGGAACTATCTATCTAGAAGTCTGCCCTCTGTCTCTCTCTCCTTTTTCTTTTTTTCTGTATAATACCATGAGTCCATTCTGTTAGGCCATGTACAGTGTGAGTTTTGCTAGCTGTCCCTCTGTGTGGTGGTTTATATTTTTTTCTGCCCTATGTACTTAGTAGTGATTGAGGTGCTGTCAGATTTAGATTTTTCTTCTAAAGACTGGTTCATTGGTGGTGTGTTCTTCCATCATGGGACAAGTAATCGAGGTAGGTTCCCTCATGTATTCTTGCATGTGTGCGCCTGTGTGTATGTGTGTGCCTCTGTGTTTGTGTGTGCATGTGTCTGTGTGTGTCTGTGTGTGTGTGTCTGTGTGTGTGTATGTGTGTGCCTATGTGTGTGTGTGTCTGTGCGTGTGTCTGTCTGTGTGTGCCTCTGTGTGTCTGTGTGTGCATGTGTGTGTGTATGTGTGTGCCTGTGTGTGTGTGTGTGTGTGTGTGTGTGTTCCAGCTGTTCCATTTGTTCAGGAGTCTAACTCTGATGATTAAAGATGCTATTTTTATCACATACTAATTTACCAATGTACTCAGTCTTTTTTCTGGGCTTTCTATTCTATTTCCATTCATCTGCCTATTTGTGTAGCTGTTCATATTGTTTTAATTAACGGTGTTTATAAAGCATCCTAATTTCTGATAGGGTGGTTTGGTGGTTGAATAGATTTGGCCCCCACAGATTCATGTGTTTGAACACTTGGCCATAGGGACTGACACTATTAGGAGATGTGGCCTTATTAGAGGAGGTGTGGCCTTGTTGTAGAAAATGTGTCACATGTAGGTGGGCTTAGAGGCCTCCTATACCCAGGCTCCACTCAGTGCAGATGACAGTTTCCTCCTGGTTGCCTTTTGATCAAGATGTAGAACTCTTGACTTCTCCTCAACATGTCTACCTACAATGCCACGTTTCCTGCTTTGATGATTAAATGTTTGCCTTTATAAGAGTTGCCTTGGACATGGTGTCTCTTCAAAGCAATGAAACCCTAATTAAGACAGGTGGCTTCCCCTTATCTTTGTTAGGGTTTTACTGCTGTGAACAAACACCATGACCAAGGAAAATCTTATAAAGGACAGACAACATGTATTTAGGACTGGCTTACAGGTTCAGAGGTTCAGTCCATTATCATCAAGGTAGGAGTATGCAGCATCTAAGGCAGGCATAGTGCAGGCAGAGCTGAGAGCTCTACATCTTCATCTGAAGGCTGCTAGTGGAAGACTGACTTCCAAGCAGCTAGAATGAGGGTCTTAAAGCCCACACCCACAGTGACACACCTACTGTAGCAAGGCCACACCTATTCCAACAGGGCCACACCTTCTAATAATGCCACTCTCTGGGCTGAGAATATACACACCATAATACCCTATGTTTTTTTTAAGAGCTTTTCTTATTATTATTGTAATTTAAATTAAATTTTACTTCCATCTTAAGAAGAATAAGATGTTCATGGTCTTTGAAACTTTTTTATTAAATACCAGGCATTTGATAGTTCATTTGTCGGTGAGTTTGCATGTGTTGGTTTTGAACTTTTGTAAGCATCCCTCCCACCTCAACCGCCTGAGTATTGAGATGGTGGGCACATCCCACCGTGAGCTGGCTGTCTTGAAGTTTTCTTCATGCTTCTACTAAGCTATTTGATTCTGTTGGGTGGCATAATTGTTGAGGTCGTTTCTTCCATGATAATCTTCTGTTGGTTGTTTGTGGAAGCCACCAATTCATACCCCATCAGAGCCACTAACTTCTCCTCTGTTGTGGTAGTTTTCCAGTTAACCCTCTTGAACTTTCTACATAGTGCCAGCAAATACTGAACTTAATCCAGAGTCATTCAGTCTTTTATACATCTCATTTATTTTGGTTGTGTTAACTAAGCCTATGACTAATCCTGCAAACATAAATGCTTTCAGTTACTAGTAGCAGTTTAGTATAGATCCACTATAGGCTTAAGCCTGGGTCAGCCAGCACTTAACTTCTCCTTTGCTGTGGGGTGGGACCAGCTACCCTTGGTTGGCGTCAGGTCAAGTGGAGATTGGGTGTCATGGGTTTTCAAGCTTCAGACCATCCCCTCAGTCTCCTTCTAAGGGTCTTCATGTCATTGTTGTTGTTGTTGTTGTTGTATTTCTACAATCGGGGTCTTACTCTGTGACCCAGATTGTCCCTGGACTCATGGCTCCAGCCTTCCATGTGCTGAGATTGCTTCCATGAGCCACCACAACTGGCTCATGTTCTTATTCCTGTAAGGCCATAAAATACACAGCTTTCCATTTCATGACTCTCCACATGGATAATGTCTGAAATACAGGTATCTTCTTTGAATAATTTTTCTTCTATGTTTTCTTCATCTTGAAACTCTCCCCCTTTTCCCATTGTTGAAACAGAGCCTTGCTAGGCTCGTCGTTCATATATGTTTGAATTGCCTAGGCTGATTTTCCACTCCTGGCTCCAAGTGATTCTCTCATCTCAGACTCCTGAGTTCTGGCCACCATGTTCCATCAGCATCTGTCTTTGACGTAACTCCTCCTCCTCCTCCTCCTCCTCCAGAACTCACGTCTACTGTGCTTTATGCTTGATTTTGAGTCTCAAGACCATCTTCTTACAAGGGAAAGAGACTTATACCTGGTTAGGTAAAAAGTCCTCTGTGCTGTCTTTAGTTCATCATCGGGATACTGAGATGGGAGTGACACACTAGTAAAGTAGGGGAACGGAGACAGATAACGTATCATCTTCCTGGCCGGGGAGTACATCCTGATCAGAATATCATGAGTTATGAAATGTGTCTGTAAAATATACTTTATAATACAAGGATGTCCCCAGTTTTAGATAAAACTCACTTTCTGAAACCACCTCTTCAAGCTGGTGCCAATGGCCAGATCCTGGCTAGGGGAAGTCGTTTTCTGACCACTCATAAACTCTTCCCTTGTCCACTTAGCTATTGTTCTGTATTATCAGCAAACGAAGGGCGAGTGTGAGCTGAGCCCTGCAAGATGAAATACTGGGCTTTGTGGGGTAGTACTCAGAGAGCATTGTGGCTCCACATGAAGCTACCAGGGTGAGCCTTCTGATTTGCATGCAATCACATTGTGTTAGAATCCTGTTTTTAAAGAGAAGACACTCATCCAGCAAGATGGCCCAATTTCCAATCCTGGGACGCATGGCAGAAGGAGAAAACCATCTCTCCAAAGTCATCCTCTGACCTCCACACATTGCTTGTGGCAAATGCATGCCCATGTATGTGCATGCACACATACATGCATATACACACAAATAAAATAAAAAGGTAGGAACCCATTGCTAATGATGGGTGATTGTTGATTGGTTGAAGCTAACAGCATAACTGGCCCGACAGAGGCATATTGTGAATATTTAATGACTAAAGAATTAAATTATATTAAGCCATCCCACTATATGGGCATTTGAGGGGAATCTAGATTTGGATATGAGCTCTGTGTTTGCTTTTCATCTTTTTGTTCCTGGTATCCCACTGCATAACGGCTTTTGAGGAGGAGAGGAGAGAATCATAGATATTTAAAAAACAACAACAAAAACCTGTACTCTTGGCTCGTTAGCCTGTTAAATTAGCCTTCATCCTTTAATGGCCTCAGAAGCCAATGGTACACTACATTTTATTATGATGATTTTGAGTCAGCAAAAATACTAAGACCGTTCTCTACATTCTATGTTAAGAAGAGTTTTAAAGCTTCCCATTGAATGTAGTTCATAGTGTGAGCTATTATGTCAGTGAGACTTTTGTGTCTGTGACAGGAACAATTTACCTGAGAGAAATAATTTTTAAAAACGGAACGATCCATTTTGACTTTTGGTTTCAGAGGTTTCGAGCCAGCATTGGCTGGATCTGTTGCTTCAGAGCTGAGATAAAGTGGAGTGTCGTGCCAGAGAGGCTATAATGGATTGGGTAGACTCACACAGCATCCAGGAGGATGAGGGGGATGGGAAGGGGCTCAGCTGTCTGGATCCTTCAGAAAACACGCCTCTAAGACCTGCTTCTGCCAACCAGGACCCACCTCCCAATAATTTGATCAACTTTTGAATCCTCAGAGGATTAATCAGTTGATGAAATCAAATCTCTCATAATCTAGTCACTTCCCCAAGGCCCCAATAGCTAGAGCTGTGTGTGTGTATATATATATATATATATACATATATACATCTACACACACATACACACACACACACATGCACACACACACACACACACATATGTGCTAAAACACTTGCCTAGCATACACAAGGCCCTGGGTTCAGTCTACAGCACTGAAAAAAGAACCTGCAGCTTGCTTCCTGTTCGACCAGACGATTACAGTGACTTCGCACACAGTTGTATTAACAGCTCATTCTTTTTCTACCCACTGAATTTCTTCTGCAGATGGGCTTAGGGGATAACCATAGTCAGACTTGGTACTTAAAGGGCTTGACAAATTCAGAGCCAGGCCACAAGAACGAGGAAGAGAATCTCAGCTTCACAGACAGACCCTCTTGGACAGATTTGTCGATGATGAGGCCGTGGACTAGAGCGATGTGTCTTTGGTAACAAAGGAAACTTCTCGGCCTTTATGAACTAACAGCTCCTGGCCTTGTATTTCCTTTGTGGCTGGCTTATGGAAAGGACATTTGCGACAGAGAGCTGCCAACTTTAGTAAAGAGCCACAAAACTATCAGCTTTGAGTGATTCATGGACTAAGCAGAGACTCTTGGGCAATTTGTAGTACATAAATATTTATAGTTACCACTTAAACAAATGGGTGTATCCATGTTCTGATAAAACTTTATGTACAAAACCAAAAGCAGTACAGACTCCTTTAAAGATAATTATGTGGTGGTGGTGCACGCCTTTAATCCCAGCACACTAGAGGCAGAGGCAAGCAGATCTCTGAGGTTGAGGCTAGCCTGGTCTACAGAGTGAGTTCCAGGACAGCCAGGGCTACACAGATGCATCCTGTCTGGAAGAGAAAAAAAGAAATTCTGAAATGAGTGGTATTTCCCATTGTCAGTCATGGGTATATTGTGTCTCCCACATACACATTGCCTTATCGAAGGTGACTGGTTTCTATTTTCAAGTCATCAATGATCTTCCTGGTTACCTCTTTTTAATCATGCCTTCCCCCTCCCCTTCCCCCTCCCCCTCCCCTCCCCCTCCCCTCCCCCTCCCCCTCCCCTTCTGTCCCACGGGAACTGCTTAACTCATCTCCACCTGTAGTTCAGTGAAGGCCCAGCATTGATGCTAATTTTCTTTCTTTAAGCAGGAAATACATAAGGAGAATACCCACCAAGTTCTGAGCTGGCACACCTGCCCTGCACCCCAGCCCTGAGCCTGGTACCCCCACTCGCTCAAACGCTGGCACTGCATCTCGTCATAATCCACGCATTTCTGTAACCCCATCCTCAGTGACTACTAAGCTCTGTGTTGAAATCTAAACAAATTGCTGGAACGTGTGTTACTGGTGACCTATTCTGGGTCACATGCCGGCACATGTTCATGTGTAAGTAGGCGAACACCCTTTACGAGAAAGAAATTTAATCTTCAAACAGAAACAAGACCTCAACACAATGAACAATTAAACATTAGATGACTTAACCAATACAGTTTAACAAATGAATACACAAGTATGGCTTAGTACCAAGTGTATTAAATATAAATATTAAAATATGTAATTCAGACATTTGTTACTCTCAGATGATTGAGATATATATATATATATATATATATATATATATATATATATCAAATTTCCCTTTCCCTGTGTGCTATCTTTATTTTTTCCTTTTTAAACAATTTTTTATTCTATGAAACACATTCTTTCTCATCAACTTTTCCCATAACCACTCTTTCATCCCTTTCTACCCACCCAAGAGTTACCGTGGTCTTATTGGTAACCCATCAAGTCCACTTCGGGTTGCTCAGCTGGCCTTGGGCGTCAGGACTAGCCTGGCATGTGGTCAGCCTCCCAGGGGTCAGATCATTAAAGAAAACCAACTCTCACTCTTCCAGCAGCCATCAAAGGCCAACAGCTCCTCAGGCAGGAACTGGCTTCCATGCCCTGCTTCCCCACTCTCTTCTGGGATTATTTTACCTCAATACTCATGCTGGTCTTGTTCACGCTAACACAATTGTGATCCCCTATATGCAGCAGCCATGCTGTGCCTGAAAACACTGTTTCCTTCCTAGGTGTTATCCACCACCTCTTATAATATCCAACTCTTATAACCCATCCCTCTTCCCCAGGTCCCTGAGCCTTGGGGGAGGAGGAGTGGAATATGTATATCCCATTTAGGGTTCTTTCTCTGTGTACATGTTCATGTGCTCATATGTGCGGGCATACGGAGGCTTAAGGCTGATGTCAGGAGTTGTCTTAAATTACTCTTCTATCTTTGCTCTTCCTGAGGCAGGGTCTCTCAGTCAAAACCAGAGTGAGTCCATATGGCTATTCTTGCTTGCTAGCCAGCTTGCTCTGGGGATCTTGTCTCCTTCACCATTGGAGACTAAAATCACACAGACAAGTCTCTCTCTCTCTCTCTCTCTCTCTCTCTCTCTCTCTCTCTCTCTCTCTCTCTCTCTCTCTCTCTCTTTTCCCGAAGCATCTACATGGAGTCTCAGATCTGAACTTGGGTCCTGATATTTATGAGTCAAGTCTTTAACCACTGAGTTGACTCCTCAGGCCCCATTACCAACACTTGAGAAGCCAGACAAACTCTGAAGGATGGAGGATAGAGAGCCCATCCTGAGGCAGTAAATGATCCCGAGGACAATGGGAGACATTTGGGTCTATGTGTGTCATAGAAGGCTAAAACCCCCAAGTTCAAGGCTTCTCTTTGATCCCTGCTACTTATTAACCATGAGATGTGAAGCCAATCTTCAACACCTCCATGCTGAAGTTTCCTTTTCTGTCAAACGACGAAGTGCATGTCATGGAGATGCACTGAGGGTAAAACAAGAGGAGAGATGAAACATGATTGAAAGTCATGGCTAAAGTTCTCCTCGGAGATGGGAGGTGACCTTGATAGTTCAGCGGTAGTGATGGGGGACTGCTCAGAGGTGTGAACAAAGCAAGGTGTCTGGGATAGACCAGCCAAGGCTGCTTGTCTCAGACTCATTCTCTGTGTTTGCTTCATAAGCTGTGAACTTTGGGGTTCAAGGCAGAGCCCATTGGAGGGGACTAGGTCAGGAAGTTTCCATGCTCTTGAGTGGAAACCCCGCTGCTACAAAGGGTGTGACGGAAACTCTCTGGGACCCTTTGTCCTTTGTCTTCTTGTGAGGAACAGAGTTTATTTCTTTATGACCGGGCGAAGGCCCATCTGTGAAGAAGGGTAATAGGTATGGAACACAATGCCCAACTTCAACAGGGTTTCTTTTCTTTATGTGTGAGAGAGAGAGAGGTGTACATGTGATGATGATGATCATGATAATGATGATGGTGATGGTGGTGGTGATGAAAGGTGTGCACTGCCATGCCCACAAAGACACCAGTTTTGCTGGCACCTCAATCTTGAACTGGGAAGTGCAAACCTCAGTCAACACAATTACGTGTTAGGTAGGACACGTGAGGCAGTCTCTGCCCCTGTAAGAACCATGTTTGCATTGTTCAGACATCACTCAGCCCCAAGGTGTTTTCCTGTAGTAGCCCTCATGTGACTGAGAGCCGCGTGACTGAGAGAATGCCTCCTTCTCAGTTCATGCAGTAAGTGGTCCGCCAGTTGAGAGTACCTCAGACACAATGAAAACCTACAGCAAAGCTACCTTGTATGAACAGCGGGGTGGACATTAACTGACACAAGTGCCATCTCATAATCACATTATGAACATCAGTAAGAACTGCAGAGAGCTTTGTGAGTTTAGGAAAAATGAACTTTTTATAGACTCAACCAGAGATAAGGTGATAGCTCTGAGTTCCCCTAGAGGCCTCACTTCACCCCTCAGCCTTCAGTGTCTTTACCATGACAGGAAATGCAACTTTGAGCAAAAAGTGATGAGTTAGCAATTAAAAACAAAAACAAAAACCAAAAAACTCCCTCGTGTTTGTCTGCATTACACGGATCTACTGCTTAATATTTCCTCACATCTTTTATCTTTCCTTTAAGGTTTAAAACAGTCCACTTTGCCCCGCATCTGTCCACCACATTAAATACACTGGGTAGGTACTTTCAATGCAGGGTTTCTTCCAGCTTTATATTTTAAGTTCATTATTGTAATCCTAAATAGCTTTGGTTATTCACATGTCTTTTTTTTTTCAAATTATTTATTTTATATATATATGAGTACACTGTAACTGTCTTCAGACATACCAGAAGAGGGCATTGGATCCCATCACAGATGGTTGTAAGCCACCATGTGGTTGCTGGGAATTGAACTCAGGACCTCTGGAAGAGCAGTCGATGCTTTTAATCATTGAGCCATCTCCCCCACCCCACCCTGCCAGTTTTCACTTCTCTTCTTTCTGCCCCTTGACTCCAGCTAAGGAGGCTTGAGTATGGAGATGGAAATGGCCCTTAGCTTCCTCCATAAGGAGCATGGGTGGCTTTTTCTGTATGCGACTGGGTGGGAATCTGGCCTTTTCCAGGCAAATTACAGGTGTGTACCAGTTACCCTGTGACAGGATGTACTGAGCATCTCAGGCCTGTGTGGGGACCCAGGGGCACAAGACAGTGCCTGTGTATTCGGAGAGCCATTTGAAAAGCCCGTTTGAAAGGCAGCCTCGGAGTGTTGGAAAAGATCAAGCCATGATTGGAAGCTTTGACTCTGCATGCTCTCGCCTCACAGCCCTTCCACAGCTTCTTTTTCTACATAATGAGTGACTTTCAAACCACGACCTTCTTTTTTTCAGGTTTATTGAGACATCTCACTCTGTAGCTGAGGTTAGCCTTGAAGTTATGGCAAGGCCTGGGGTAGTAGGTATGGAACACAATACCCAACTTCAACAGGGTTTCTTTTCTTTGTGTGTGAGAGAGAGATGTGTGCATGTGATGGTGATGATCATGATAATGATGACGGTGATGGTGGTGGTGATGAAAGGTGTGCACCGCCATGCCCAGCCTTCCGACTCTTTCAGTGATTCTGAAGGAGTCTTGCCTCTGAGGATCTGTCCCAGAGGGCTAAGCTTGGCCTCTCACATACCTTAGGTTTCCATGCACCGTTGCCATCTGAAAGTAAGGAAACTGCAGGAGCAAGACACAGCTCTTTCCATTCTGACTGCTGGGAGTGTGAGGCCTTACCGCCAACACCAGAGCATATGTGACGGTCACTAGGATGTGTGACGCAGCACCCCGCGTGGGTCACGCAGTAAGCATTGGTGTGTGGACCCCAGAGCTCCCATCAACACTGTGTCTTGGGCATTCATAGAAAAGATGGATGAGAAATTTAACTTGGCCAATAGGCCTAGAAAATGGAGAAAAGCAGAAAAGGAAGGCAATTTGCTAGCTGATCCCAGAGACAATGACTCTTAAACTTCTGGTTTCTTTTCCATGTCCTTTTCTATCAAGATCTTTTAACCTTGCATATTCCAGAAGTGGAACCACGTTGGTTCCCTCATTTCTGGCTCATGTATTTCTTTGTTTCATATTGCAGAGTTTCCATACACAGCTTGCTTCTTTCTCATTCTTTCTTTCTTTTTCATCTAATCATGTGAAGTATCCAGTACTTTACTATAAATCCGTAGGCTAAGGTAAGCGATCTGAACACTTTTAGGCAGGACCTGGCTCAGCTATGGGTATTTAGCTATCAAATGTGCTTTCAGCTTGAGTTATTCTCAACTGCTGATAAATCTTTAAGGAAATAGCTCACATCAGTCAAGGAGTGTCTTTTATATGGGTATAAATCCACAGACACAGTTGCACCAGGACAGATTGATTGATTGGTTGATTGATTGATGTTCTGGCTCCTTATTTAACATGGCAGCATGGATATTTTCCTGAGTGCCACAGGACCGGGCCACTGAATATCACCCAATGATCCATGGCCAACATGCAGCACAACGCACAGCCGATAGCAGGTACTCAACAGATACTGATGGATCAAAATGCTTGTTTGTAAAATGGATGCAAATATAAAAGGTTCTATTTTGTGTACTGAGTGAATGCATGAGTGGTCCCTGCAGAAGGTACCCATGCAGCCAAGTTAAATAGGGAGTTGTAATAGGTTAGAAGCGTGGAGAGGAGATGGAAACCGAGCCCACTGCCCAACAGCAAGGATAGGTAACCCTCCTCCTCATTCCTCCAGCGTGCCTCACCTTGGGCAACCTCTAACATTCTGCCCGCCACTAAAGATGGCCTTCTGTTTTCTAGAATTATATATGAAGAAATCATCTAAGTCTGGACCAATCAGCCATTCTCTCTTGTATGCATCTTCTTTAACTGATGCATTATTTTGAGTACCTCAGAGCAACCAATGTGTCTGCATATACAATAGTTCAGTTCTTTTTTTTTTAATTTTTAATATTTTTATTACATATTTTCCTCAATTACATTTCCAATGCTATCCCAAAAGTCCCCCATAGCGCCCCCCACTTCCCTACCCACCCATTCCCATTCTTTTGGCCCTGGCATTCCCCTATATTGGGGCATATAAAGTTTGCAAGTCCAATGGGCCTCTCTTTCCATTGATGGCCGACTAGGCCATCTTTCCATACATATGCCGCTAGAGACAAGAGCTCCGGGGTTCTGGTTAGTACATCATGTTGTTCCAACATAGGGTTGCAGATCGCTTTAGCTCCTTGGGTACTTTCTCTAGCTTCTCCATTGGGAGCCCTGTGATACATCCAATAGCTGACTGTGAACATCCACTCCTGTGTTTGCTAGGCCCCGGCATCATCTCACAAGAGACAGCTATATTTGGGTCCTTTCAGCAAAATATTGCTAGTGTATGCAATGGTGTCAGCGTTTAGAAGCTGATTATGAGATGGATCCCTGGATACAGCAGTCTCTAAATGGTCCATCCTTTCATCACAGCTACGAACTTTGTCTCTGTAACTCCTTCCCTGGGTGTTTTGTTCCCAATTCTAAGAAGGTGCACAGTGTCCACACTTTGGTCTTCATTCTTCTTGAGTTTCATGCGTTTAGCAAATTGTATCTTATATCTTGGGTATCCTAAGTTTTGGGCTAATATCCACTTATCAGTGAATACATATTGTGTGAGTTCTTTTGTGATTGTGTTACTTCACTGAAGATGATGCCCTCCAGGTCCATCCATTTGGCTAGGAATTTCATAAATTCATTCTTTTTAATAGCTGAGTAGTACTCCATTGTGTAAATGTACCATAATTTCTGTATCCATTCCTCTGTTGAGGGACATCTGGGTTCTTTCCAGCTTCTGGCTATTATAAATAGGGCTGCTATGAACATAGTGGAGCATGTGTCCTTTTTACCGGTTGGGACATCTTCTGGATATATGCCCAGGAGAGGTATTGCTGGATCCTCCAGTAGTACCATGTCCAATTTTCTGAGGAACCGCCAGACTGATTTCCAGAGTGGTTGTACAAGCTTGCAATCCCACCAACAATGGAGGAGTGTTCCTCTTTCTCCACATCCTCGCCAGCATCTGCTGTCACCTGAATTTTTGATCTTAGCCATTCTGACTGGTGTGAGGTGGAATCTCAGGGTTGTTTTGATTTGCATTTCCCTGATGATTAAGGATGTTGAACATTTTTTCAGGTGTTTCTCTGCCATTCGGTATTCCTCAGGTGAGAATTCTTTGTTCAGTTCTGAGCCCCATTTTTAATGGGGTTATTTGACTTTCTGGAGTCCACCTTCTTGAGTTCTTTATATATATTGGATATTAGTCCCTTAAATAGTTCAGTTCTTTTTCTCGCCATGGAGAGTTCTATTAATAAGGACATGCTGGTCTGTGAACTTATTGAGGGACGTTAGGATTGTTTTCCTTTCGAAGCTGTTGCCACCTTCTCCTTCGAGTCATTTCTGTTGGGTGTGTTTTCATTTCTCTTGAGTTAATACCTAGGAGTGAGATGGCTGGATTGTGTGGTAGGACAGATGTATGTTTAGCTTTTTAAGTAACAACCAGAGTGTTTTCCAAAGTGGCATTCTCAAAACAGTGTATGAATTACCCCTCCTCCACATCTCTGTCACGCCCAGTACGTAGAGTCTTTTATTTATTTGTCTGTGCACCTTAATGATGTGTTTGCTCAAATCTTTCCCCATTTTTCTTGGGTTATCTATTTTCTTATTTTTTGAATGTAGGGCTTTGAAATATATTTGGGCTACAAATTAATTGGGAACTGGAAATGTGTCCTCCTAGTTTATGATTTATCATTTCATTCTCTTACCATTGACTCTGTGTGTGTGTATGTGTGTGTGTACATACACGTTCATATGTGCGCACATGTATGTATGCAGGTGTGCACACATGTGTTGAGGTCTGTGATCAACAAGTGTCGCCCTCAATTATTCTTCACTGTTTTTTTTTGAAACAGCATCTTTCACTGACCCCGGAGCTCAGCGATTTGTCTAGGCTGGCTAGGCAGGGAACTTGAGAGCCCCTGCTGGCTTTGCCTTCACAGCACCAGGATTACAGATGTGCTTGCTGCTTTTGTTATGTGGGCTCTGGGAGATGAAACCCGGGTCCTCAGCCATGTGCTGCAAGCACTTTACTAACTGAGCCATCTCCTGAGCCCCCCTGAGCCTTTTGAAGAGGGCCTTTAATTTTTGCTGAGTCCAATGTATGTGTTTGTTCTGTCAGGCCACACGAATACTGTAGTATCTAAGTTCTCATAAGTTTTACATGAGTATTTAAATTATTTCCTCCCCTCCCTCCTACCTCCAACTCCTCATGTGCCTTGTCTGTCTCCCTCTCAAGTTCATAACCCCTTCCTCTATAATTATGACTTATATGCATATTACATGTGCACATTTGTACTTTTGTATGTATAGTAGTATAAATATACATATATAACATATTATATATATATATATATATATATATATATATATATATTCCTTCTGAACTCATTTACTGTTGCCCTTTGGTACGCATGTTTAGGGCTGTCAATTTGGAACTGGCTGACTGACTATCAGAGGGCTGGTTTCTAGAGACTCTTTCTCCCTCTCTCAGAAGCCATCAGTCACTGGAGGGGTGGTGCCTAGTCAGTCTTGTATGTGTTGTTCTTACAATTATCAATAAAGCTACCATGAACATATGTCCACAGTATGTTCTGAATCCATCAGTCCTTAAACTCTGGTACAATTAGAAAATTATTGCAAAAAGGGGGAAATATGGCCAGCCTTGGTGGCACATGAAATCTCAGAACTCAGAAGGCCATCGGAAGGCAGGTGGGTCTCTGAACGTTCAAGTTCAGTCTGGTCCTCATAGATAGTTCCAGGCCAATCAGAGTTGTTTAAGTGAGACCATGTCTGGCTCAAATGGACGGAGAGAGGGGAGAGGAGGAGGGGGAGAGGAAAGGGGAGAAGAAGAGGAAGAAAAGAGGAAGAGGAAGAAGAAGAAGAAGAAGAAGAAGAAGAAGAAGAAGAAGAAGAAGAAGAAGAAGAAGAAGAAGAAGAAGAAGAAGAAGAAGAAGAAGAAAGGTGTGGGGGTAGTAGCTTAGAGAGGAATGATAAAAGTATAAATAAGATTCGGTAGTGAGTAGGAAAAGTCAGAACAAGTGCTGACTATATCTAAATTGGAAAATGGTGGAGATATTGATCCCTCTCTTGTAACATAATTATGCATGGTGTGAGATCAAGTGGAAGGGTTTCAGCAGAGAGATAGAATGTAGATGGAAGATTAGCATTGGAAATACACAGCTAGCAGTTAGAATCTTGGCCCTCCCTGGTCTCCCAGGCAGGATGTGCCCTTTGCTTTGCCTTCTGCTCTGAATCATAGAGCAGACTGATTTTGTGATCTGGGGCAGGATTCCAGTAAGTCATTAGGATTCCTGTGTCGTGATATAGTGGACTGCAATCTGTGGATTTAAAAGGAGTGAAATGTCTCATCCTGTTTTCATACAGTTAAAAATAGATTTCTTCCTGCAACAGACACGGTGGGGGGAGGGGAAAACATTATAAAAGCATCTTTTCCTAATATCTGACTGAGTGCCATAAAGCAATAAACAGCGGGCATTTAGTAAGCCGACGCTTTCATCAGAGAATGATAAGACGTTTAAGCTGCATTCGTTTTCATAAACCATTTATGGATTCTGCTTAGAAAAGTAAAGCTGTATAGAACTTTGAAACTTTCACATTATGCGATGTGTGGGAAGGTTGCTCTCAGGGTTACATTTTACTTTATGAGATGTATGGAAAGGTCGCTGTCTGGCTTACTTGTTTCCTAGGAGCAACAAGGATGGGATGGGATGGGCAGACTCTGTGATGCTGCCGGCTCATTTAGTTCCTGCTCACATCTCCATCAGGAAGGCTCGGCTCGTTGAGAAATGAAATTGATCCCTCTGGGTGAAGGCATCAGACAAATTGACTGTCTAGATCACACAAGTACACGGTCTCCTTGGACACTGACTCCAAGGTACTCATTGAAGGTCATGTGCCCTGTGCCCAGGTTCCAACCACACCCACAAACGATGGCCAATGATTGACAGCACATCTAACTTTTAAAGCTAAAGTCTAAACAACCATAAAGGGAGAGGGGAAAAAAAAACAATAGATTTAACCAGGCATAATTTAAAACTTTTGTGCTATAAAAAATGGCCTAAGAAGAGATGGTAGGAGGGAAACAGAAAAGGAACCGACATCATGTGACGGATGTCTCTGTCCTAAATATATAGAAAGTATGTACCACTTAGATCACGTTCATCAGCAAGAGACGTGTGCTGGTGGGGATTCAGAAGAAATCTGAAATGGCTGTGACTCCTTTTGGAAGGGTATGGGGGAGTGATGCTGCTTGCCTCGTGGTTACCAGGAAGTCCCAAGGACACTCTAGAAGCATGCCCTTAGTAATCTGTCTCTCACTAGGCCCCACCTCCTAAGAACCCATTCGGTGACTTCTTCAACAGAATAACTTATTGAAGTGAGTGCCCTCGGGACCCAACTACTTCTCAACAACCAGCCACCAGCTGGGGACCAAGATTTCAAAGCATGGATCCTCTTTGGAGATTGGGAGGGACTCTCTCCAAACCACAACAGTGGTATCTACAGTGAGCTCTGCTCTTTATAACGCATTTCTTTCACTAATATAGATATTAAACAGTCGCTGAGATAAATAGGGTTGGTCGTAGTCAGTAATGTGAAAGAGAAGCACGAGGTAAAAGAAAGCAACAACTAGTTGGGCGTGGTGGGGCACGCCTTTAATCCCTGCACTCCGGAGGCAGAGGCAGGGGGAGGCAGAGGCTGGGGGATCTCTGAGTTTAAGGCCAGCCTGATCTACACATCGAGTTTCCCGGACAGCCAGCAGTGTTATCAGAGAAAGCCTGGTTTGCAAATACAAAGGACAAAAACAAAACAAAAAATGCCTCCTATGCAGTGACTGTTTAAATTTAATGTAGGAACCAATATTTCATCTCTCTGGTAATTGGAAGGCATCCAGGCGGGAGACAAAGGGAAGAGTTGCAAGGCTGAGGTAAAGGCCCAAAGAAAGGCGTGTTTGAAAAACTGAATGGAAGCTGTCTTGGCTCATTGCCAGAAGAGACTTTGAGGCTGCTTAGGGCGGGGCAGCTGAACTGATCATCAAGATTGTGGGCCTTACCTGACCTACCTCGGTGAAAGTCCCCTTGGGTTTTAGAACTGGGAAGAAAGGACTAAAGGTGATTAATTATGAAGTGGATTCCAGAGCAGGGAAAAACGAGACGAGGGTGCTGATGGATCACAAAGACGATTTAAAAAGGAGTTTAAGGGATTTAGTTTTCACACTACAAATCAATCTTTAATTCCTCTTGTACTGCATTTTGTACCAGGTGTGGAGAGATGGGCCATTATTGTCTGTGTTGTGGAGGAAGAGAACTTTCTTCTCTGGGCCTTCTTTTAGTTTGTAGCTGAGGAGCCTATAACAACACATAGATTTGCATATAAATCCAACAGAAGGCTTTGGCAGGATGAGAGCCTTCATAAGGAGATGGAAGACCCAAAGGCACAGGACTGGTGGTGTCTGTGTAGTTTGGTGAGGAGGAAGAGGACAGGCATGGGGGACATGATTGAAGAAAGGGTGATCTCTTGGTAAATGGAAAGAACTTGGCAATGTTTCTCCCAGTCTCTGGTCCTTCAGTGCTAAGCAGACTCATCTCCTCTGGCCGAAGGAAGTGCACCTCTCAAAGGAAGGCCTTGCTTCAGGGGAGAAGGTCGAGGAGCAGGCAGGCATGACTGCTCCTCCTGGCTGTTTTCTCACATGCCAAGATGCCATATTTGGGGCATCTTAAGTTGATTCCTCCTTGGGAAGGCTTTTGTTCATACACAGTCACATTTCTAACCTGATGCTCTAACACAGTGGTTCTCAGCATTCCTAACATCGAGACCCGTTAATAAGGTTCCTTGTGGTGTGGTGACCTCCAACCATAAAGTGATTTTCACTACTACGTCCTAGCTGCAATTTTGCTATTGTTACGGATCATAATGTAGATAGCTGATGTGTAGGATATCCAGTGTACGACCCCCATGAAAGAGAAGTGTGACCCCCTGAAGGAGCCGCTACCCACAGGTTGACAACCACTGTAGTCTCAGAGGTAAAGGGAGGAGTTGCCTTTGGATTTGCAGCTTGGCTCATTTTGTCTTCCCGTCCTTCTGAGGGGCAGAGGAAGGATGACACGGTGAAGAGGTGGGGTTCCGTTACAACATGGAGTTGAGTGGGGTTGGAGCGGGGAGGAGAGAAACCAGAAATGCATCCACAGTCTTCTCCTTTGCAGAGAGATCTTAGAGTTCCTACTGGTTTTTAAAAAATTCTTTATTTTCAATGCTGTGATCTCCTGAGAAATTATAAGAAAAGTTGCTTTGTGTGAACTAAAAAAAAAAAAAGAAAGAAAGAAAGAAAGAAAGAAAGAAAGAAAGAGAAAGAAACATCTTCAGCCTAGATCCATATTTCATTAAACGAATGCAAGCTCTGTGAAGATATTCCAAAACCCATGATGTACCAGGCAGTGCGATGAATAGCTACCATCCCATGGGCCCGTGTGACACAGATGTCATCGTGCTCGACTTATAGAAGTGCAAATGGATCTCTACTGTAAAATGTTACCACTGGCTCCGTTTTCATCGGAGAACAAGGAGGAAATGACCCAACGACACCCCTCATCCCCAATTTAGCTGAAATGAGCAATGACTTATCTGGTTTCTAAATGCATTGAAGCAGTGCAAAAAAAAAAAAAAAAAAAAAAAGCATATAAATGTAGAAACAAGATGAATGTTGTCAGGTTAAAAAAAAAATCAACCTGGGGGCTGGAGAGATGGGTTAGAAGTTAAGAGCACTGGCTGCTCTTCCAGAAGTCCTGAGTTCAATTCCTAGCAACCACATGGTGGCTCACAATCATCTGCATTGGGATCCTATGCCCTCTTCTGGTATGACTAAAAACAGGGACACCAACATTGGACTCATATACATAAAATAAATCTAAAAAAATTAAAAAATAAAAAAAGATTGCCTGTAAAGGAAAGTCTTTAGGGCAATTTAAAAACAGCCTTCGACCTTTGAAAACTAATCTTCAAAACAGCCTGCGACATCCCCCTGCTGATCCCAGTCCCATGGTGTGTTAAGAACACCAGCCTACAGTTAAAGGTGTTATCTTACAAATACCTCAAAACTGTCTTAAAGTATAACTGTGAACGGGCTGCAGCTAGGAAGGTTGAGAACCACTGGGCTACATAGTGAGTGCCAGGCCAGCCAAGACTACATGGTTAAACCCTGACTCAAAGCAAAATCAAAACCTTCACACATGGGCATGTGTTTTGCCTACATGATCCCATGTGAAGTACATCAGATGAAAACCATGAATTTCTAAACTTGTGAACTTACTACAGGCCTTCCCCAAAAGCCAGGAGATTTCAGGACAGTTAATTTTATTATTTTTTAAATTGTTCATGTATTATGATCAAATATATATATATATATATATTTTTTTTTTAAATTGTTCATGTATTATGATTATATATATATATATATATATATATATATATATATATACATATACATATATATATAGGCTCCGAGAATACAGAGTTAAAAGGTAAAGTGTCCATGTACTAAATATGTAGATACTTCCTAGGAGTAGGAGTAGGAGATTGCTTCATGGTAAATCATGACTTATAAAGGACATCTGATCAGGCCACAGAAAGGACCCTGAGTGGGACATGCCAGAGAGCCACTGTAGCATATGATGGCTGAGAGAAGGAGGGCAGCATTTGACAGAGATTGAGGGTAGTGGAGGCAGGTACCCCAAGATAGAAAACATGAAGGAATAAACTCACGACCTTCATCTCGGTTTTGCGCTCCTCTTTGTCCTAGGAGGCCAGTCAGAGTTTTAAGCAAGGCTCAGGGAGGGGCACCTTCTCTACACAGCCTCATGCCTAATCCTTAAAGTGTAACAAAATGTTGTTGGGTGTGTCTTCTCCTCCTTCTGTCTGCTTCACTACATCCCTGAAACATGTTTCTGTGCCTGGGCGTTTTGTCAGTGCAGTTATGGCTAAGTCCATTTGCATGGTTACTATGGTCCTAGACAAGGATATCTCATTCCAGCAGGTGTCCTTGAAGCTGTTATATGAAGCAGTGAAGGATCCATCTTCACTGCCGAAAGCACTGAAGAACTCATTGTTAGTTAGAGGTTCAAGCTAAGTCTAACCCCTCATCCCAGCAGTGGCCATGTTCCACCCTCCTCCCACCCCGTGTATCTGGTTGACTTAATACAAAGGGCAGCAAGCTGTGGTCCATGGTGCCTGTTATGCCAGAGAGTGGCACTGTTAGAAGGTGTGGCCCTGTTGGAGTAGGTGTGGCCTTGTTGGAGTAGGTGTGTCACTGTCGGTGTGTGGTTTAATATCCTAGTCCTAGCTGCCTGGAAGTCAGTCTTCAACTAGCAGCCTTCAGATGAAGATGTAGAACTCTCAGCTCCTCCTGCACCATGCCTGCCTAGATGCTGCCATGCTCCCACCTTGATGATAATGAACTGAACCTCTAACCTGTAAGCCAGCCCCAATTAAATGTTGTCCTTATAAGACTTGCTTTGGTCATGGTGTCTGTTCACAGCAGTCAAACCCTAAGACAGTGCATATAGACTCCTTCTTGGCTCTTCTCTCTGGTGTGGCTGCTACTGGTAGGGCTTTCGTGCCTTGTACTTTGAGGCGTTAGGATGTCAAGACAAGATGTGGACCTTGCCCTCCAGGAGCACATGGTATAGTGATGGAGACTGGCAAATAAGCAACGATTACACCTAGTGAATGCAGTTAGAGTAGACCCAGGTGTTATGGACATACACAGGGGCAGTGGCAGAATCAGCCTTTGAAAGTGTGCCGGGGGACCGTCAAGAAAGGTTTCTTGTATGAGACAACAGCTGAGATGGTCTATAGACAGACAAGCAGGAGCTGGGCACGGAAGAAGCTAGAGAATGTTCTGTGCATGTTAGTCAACTTTCCATTTTTATGTAAATGCTGGCAGTAACTGATAAAGAGCACAGGTGTATTTTGGCTCACAGTTTTAGGATGTTCTGTCCATGGTCAGTTGGCCTTGTTACTTTGACCCTGTGGGGTCACATTGTGGCTATCGTGTGTTGTGGAACAAAACTCTTCTTGTCATAGTCAGGAAATGAAAGAGAGACAGACTGGGTCTCACAGTCTCTTCAAGGGCATGTCTTCAACAGTGTGAAAGGCTTTCCAGAAGGCATAGCCTACCAGGAGTGCCCAGTGTGGGTGCAGCCATTTAACATGAGGGAGACATTTCAGATCCAAACTGTGGTGGTGTGCACAACCTAACACGAGCAGAAAGTAGGAAATGGGAAGGAATCCAGTCTTTTTTCATGTCAATATGCAATGCAAGTTTTGTTCCTAAACAAGACAGTTTGTCTTTTGGGATAAAGAGGTACCTTATATTAAATTCTTTAGCAAAATTTTTATATTAGAAGGCTCTCTCTAGATTTCTTTATTTTAAACCATAAATAAAGACAGCAATACGTTGAAACTATCTGCCTCACAGTTAGAATGACGTGTGAAGGTCCTTCGAAAGGAAGTGAAGTAATTTAATATACATTTAGTAAGTGGTTGTGGGGGTTGGCTTCACAATTGTGAGCTTGGGTATCATTGCCAATAAGCTTTTTAAAGGACCACTTCGGATGAAATGCAATTAGTGGTTACTTTGTGGAGATCAGGGGTGTACATCTACAGGATGAATGGAAATAAAACCATCCTTATTTTAAGCAAATGGATATTTGTGGCTTGAGATTTTTCTCCCGTGAGAGCATCGAATACAGATCTTGAACTTCCCGTTCTGGACCTAATGCAGCAAAGCTGTGTTCACTTTTTCCCTCTGCCTTAGGCTCTTCTAAACAATAGAGAGCAGGGACAGAATCTTAAGTGAGCCCAGGAGATGTGTGCCACTCTCAACTAGAATCTATGGGTTAAAAACTATCCAAGGAAGTGTGCCTGAGCACAAGAGTCATGCCTAGTTTTTACAGCACCCCAAGAACCTCTAAAAAAATCCCCAGGAATGGGAGCACAAGAAACACAGGCGCCCAGGTTGGGTGGGAGGCTGTGGATGGGCATTTGGGGGGTTCCGTCCAAAGTGCAGTTGGGCCCATTTTTCAGCCCCATTTCACCCAGGTGGCTAACCAGACTCTGTACCATGTGAACTGTGAAGCCTGTTCTCCGGAGAAACAGAGTCAGAGGGCAACCAGATTGAGACTCAGACACAGGAGGCTGAGGATAAGCAGCCCTAATGAGACTCAGGGTAGATGAAAGAGTACCCAGCATAGTGACTACCAATACCCTAGCAAGCGGGGTAAAACGGTGGGAGATCGCCATCAAAAACCTGGGAAACCTGGGGATGCTGACATTTGAAAATGCCAACTTTAGGGAAGGCTCCAAAGCTCTCCCATGTCTAGTCTCCCTTTATTCTTTTTTGACTTCTCAAATTCCCTCACATCTGGCAAAGAGCACAGTTGCCTAGATAGAGACTCTCTTTTCCAGACGCCTACCCTGCTCCCAGAGAGCAGAGTCCAGACCTACTATGCTTTTTCAGAAGGAACGTGCTGTCCTTGTATCTTCCCTCTCTTCAATGGCTGCATGCGTTGGTGCTGAAGAGGCACTTCAACCTCAGGGACAAGGACAACACCTTAGGATCCTCGAGCAACAGAGTGGAAGTAACCGGGCCCTGTCGCTACTCTGGGTTCCATCCTGTCTTGGTTAGAGTTTCCAGGCCAGTCTTACGGAAGCATTCTCTCAATTCCTAATCATTTCCTCCTCCCAGATATGTCTAAGATTGGGTCACGTTCATATAAACCAACCAGCATAAATCCATAGTACCAAATCAAAACAGGGGCTGGGGGAGTGAAGTGCCCAGTCTGCAAGCATGAGTTCCTGAGTTCAAGCCAAGAACACTCACCTATCCCCACAACACAGACACACACACACACACATACACACACACACAAGCACGATCATATACAAGGGAGAAGAGAAGGAAAGAAGAGAGGGATAAGAGAAAGGAAAGGAGAGAGTGAGGGAAGGAGGAAGGACGAGAAAGGAAGGAATACTTGCTAA
This sequence comes from Mus caroli, assembly GCF_978045245.1. NCBI lineage: Eukaryota > Metazoa > Chordata > Mammalia > Rodentia > Muridae > Mus > Mus caroli. Next base: position 79,409,664 of record NW_028227259.1, read on the forward strand.
GGATGAAGGAACTTCCGGGTCTAACTGCCCTGCGATGTTCACCAACTTACGAGTGACGTTAAAATAGAAATAGAGCTGACTAGTTTGAGTCACTGTGTTTCTCCGTCTGTTTGTTGTAGCAACTCAGCTTGTAAACTAACAAATATGAAGTGTGAGGCAGAGGCGGGTTTGGTGTGGTTGTACCTGGAGTCCTAGCACTTGGGATGCTCAGGAAGATTGCAAATTGAAGGCCTGCTTGAGCTGCATAGCGAAACAGTGAGTTTGCGACTAGGCTGGGCTACATAGAGAACCTGTCTTTAAAATTCTTATTAATTAAAAAAAAAAAAAAAATTAGGGCTGGAGAGATGGCTCAGTAGTCAAGAGCACTGACTGCTCTTCCAGAAGTCCTGAGTTCAATTCCCAGCAACTACATGGTGGCTCACAACCACCCACAATGCGATCCGATGCCCTCTTCTAGTGTGTCTGAAAACAGCTACTCATATACATAAAAAAATAAATCTTTTTAAAAAATATTTTTTAATGATTCTTGGCTTTTCACCCAAATGCTCTCTGATGAAGTCTACCAAGCCGTACCGTGTGCTAGCGTAAAACCAGGTTCTTAGTGACTCGCTATGAAATATGAATGACCACCAAGCATTGTGAGGCTGTTGATGAAAGCGTCCAGCATAGGAGGCTGGAGACAGAGAGAAACAGCAAAGGAGCTCAAAGGGATTGCAATGCAGAGAGCAGAAGAAGACTTCAAAGAGCACGGAGCGAAATCCTCCAAGACATGGGGAGAATATCCTGAATACATGAATAAGGAGCAGGGTACTATTCCTGCAGGGAATAAAGGAGGGCTCTGAGAAATTAATCATTTAAGGAGCAGATCATTCAATAGGAGGCTTAAAAGAAACACAGAAAGTTAGATGAAAAAGATGGGTCAACAGTGGGGGGAAAGGAAGAAAAATGAATATTCCTGTAATCCTAACATTTAGAAAGATGAACAACGGCGAAGGGAGTCACAAAGAATAGTTTGTATAATAAGGATTTGTGAGATGTAGAAATTCACTAGTACAGTATTTCTGAATATTAATTCAGAATTATTCTAATTAGATGAATAGGAATAATTGTAATCCTTTGAGGACACATTTGACTTTTACCTGTTCTTTAAGTATATTTAAGTTGGTCATAAATCTTCCCAGAGCTTTGTTTTTTTTTTTTTTTTTTTTTGGTTTTTCGAGACAGGGTTTCTCTGTGTAGCCCTGGCTGTCCTGGAACTCACTCTGTAGACCAGGCTGGCCTCGAACTCAGAAATCCGCCTGCCTCTGCCTCCCGAGTGCTGGGATTAAAGGCGTGCGCCACCAACGCCCGGCGTGCTTTGTTTTATTTTTTGCTAGCCTACAAGCCAAGTTGTCTTTTTTTTTTTTCCTTGATTTTTCGAGACAGGGTTTTTCTGTGTTTCCCAGTCTGTCCTGGAACTCACTCTGTAGACTAGGCTGGCCTCAAACTCAGAAATTTGCCTGTCTCTGCCTCCCAAGTGCTGGGATTAAAGGTGTGTGCCACCACACCCAGCACGCCAAATTGTCTTACTGGGAAGATAAGGTCATCCTGGAGGCTCAGGATCCAGGTCAGAGATGATGAATTATGGGAACTTTAGACCATTTTTAAAGCCAGAGAACAGAGAATGAAGGAGAAGGTAGCCTTGCTCCCTTCAATGTTGATACATTGATGCTTCTCCAAAATTGAGCGTAGTGTTCACAAGCTGGTAGCTCTGCTGTAGGCCCAGTAATGATTCCTGGATTTCTAGAGAGTCTGGGTGGCTTCTCGTGCCATGTCCTGAAGGCTGCTCATGTTCAAGAAAGCTGGTACTGGCTGGTTTTGTGTCAACTTGACACAGGCTGGAGTTATCACAGAGAAAGGAGCTTCAGGTGAGGAAATGCCTCCATGAGATCCATCTGTAAGACATTTTCTCAATTAGTGATCAAGCGGGGAGGGCCTATTGTGGTGGTGCCATCCCTGGGCTGGTAGTCTTGGGTTCTATAAGAGAGCAGACTGAGCAAGCCAGTAAAGAACATCCCTCCATGGCCTCTGCATCAGCTCCTGCTTCCTGACTTGCTTGAGTTCCAGTCCTGCATCCTTTGGTGATGAACAACAATGTGGAAAGTGTAAGCTGAATAAACCCTTTCCTCCCCAACTTGCTTCCTGGTCATGATGTTTGTGCAGGAGTAGAAACCCTGACTAAGACACCTACTGGACTATACTTAATGTGATACTTCCAAGGCCCCCAGCTGTGGCTGTGCTGTCTGTCCTGACAACGTCCAAACCCACTGTCTGCTCAACAATCCCTCACATCCATGTTACAGCCTTCTGTAAATGGAGTCTGAAGTGCTATTCTGTCATACTGGAGTCCAGCCCTGAGTTCTCCTGCCGTAAGCAGTCTTTGCTGCTTCCTGACTCCCTCCCTGCCTTTCCTCATCTCTGTTTCCTGTGTTCACCACCCAGAGACATTTTTCCCAGCTTCTGAATATCCCATATTTTAATCCATTCTTCAAGACCACTTAATTCATTGCCTTTCAACCAGACAGCTTTCTTCATCTGGAGATAATAGTCCCGTTCTCACAGAGCAGTCACCGCCTCTCTGGTCCTCGGCCATCTTCATCCTCTTTGGAACATTTTCCTTACTATGAAAAGGCAGTAAATAATTGCTGAGTGAGCAAAAGTGGATTTAAGTGAGAGGACTGTCTACCCGTTACTGCTGGATTTTCTTGGCTGGGAATTTTTATGACTTCTTTAGGAAGTCTATGCAGAGTGATCTCTAAGTCCATGAAAAGTCGCCCTGAGTCTTATGTTTATGATAGATTTCATTATACAACATGCCTGGCCCCTAATACAGTGTTTGTGGATCTTCTGGACCAAAGCTCGTGGCTCTTCCCGTTGTATTTTAGTCACCTCTCTTCAGTGTATAAAATGGTAACTGGGGCTGTCTGTTTCCTGCACTGACTTCAGTTAATCTTTCACAGTTACTAGGGCAGAACTGTTTTTTAAGAAGCACTGTCTGGCTTGCCCCACCACTGCAGATCAAGCTCCTATTGTAACTCTGACAGGCAGGATGAGTCACTGTCTTGGCTGGGCCTGTTTCCTGAAGTCAGGTACAGGCGCAGAATGCCTAATGCCACCGCTGGCCCTATAACCTCTCTCTAACTCGAAGCCACTTACTGCTTTAAGAGACACTTCTAACGACTTGGTGGATTTAACAAGCAATTGGCACTAGGGGTCATGGGCACCTTTATTTTTCTAGCTTACGTATAATTGCTTTATTTGCTTCAAGAAAATTCAGGCAAAAATATAGGCTCTGGGGTATCCTGTGCCGTAATCTGTTAGGCCAGGGAGCACCATTTGGCCTTGACCTAGGTGGCTACTGATGGAGAGGAGAGTCAGGAACCTTGGTTTGTGTCTCCCTAGGGCTGTGATCGTCTGCCCCATCACTCATTGAGAGCTGGCATTCTGCTCTCCAGAGTGGAAGGGAAACTTCCTTGAGATGCCATGTTCCTATCTCTGAAGCTAAACCCTGCAGATGTCCACGTATCCAAACAGTTTCCCATTCTTTCATTCTCATTGGTCTAAGTTTAAGAAAGGGACACGGTCCCTTCGGCCTGAAGTGAATGTGAAGGCACTCAGCCAGCATACAACTTCTGGAAGGCACCCCTCCCCCAGAACATGGAGTCAGTTACACTGCTTGTACAGCGCCCCTCAGAGCAACTGCCAGGGGCAGAATTCTGGGCTGGATATTCCAGGGGCTGTTTTCTCCTTACTGGAATTGGAACCAAGTCAAAAGTCAACCCAACGGTGCCTGTGCCTAGCCTTGAGGTCACACTCCTCTGTAGAAGTTTGATAATAACATAAAACATCTTCTGGGCTCACGTGAGCCATGCGTACACCCACCATCTGCCAGTCGGTGCCAGTGGCTTAGGTAGCCGATCACATAGAAGAATTTGGCATCCTGACCAGGAAATGTTAAGCTTAAGTCACTACAGGAGGTAAGTGTGCAGAACGTGAAGAGAAGGCTCTCTGCGATTGCTCTCTGAAACCGGAAAGCAGGGGGAAGACTAAGATGCCATCTTGTGACTTTGGCTTCCAGTTCCATTGCTCTATAAGGTTTTCTACAAGGGTGTGTCCTCTACTGTGGCATGGTTTGTTTTGTTGTGTTGAAAGCAACAGGGTGCTTTAGAGTGGACCCTCTTATGTCCTGCACACACATCTGTGTTTTAATAACCTGAGGAAGGGAAGGGTTGCGTAATGGTAGGACAAGGACATACCATGTGTCTTAGTCAGGGTTTCTATTCCTGTACAAACATCATGACCAAGAAGCAAGTTGGGGAAGAAAGGGTTTATTCGGCTTACACTTCCATACTGCTGTTCATCACCAAAGGAAGTCAGGACTGGAACTCAAGCAGGTCAGAAAGCAGGAGCTGATGCAGAGGCCATGGAGGGATGTTCTTTACTGGCTTGCCTCCCCTGGCTTGCTCAGCCTACTCTCTTATAGAACCCAAGACTACCAGCCCAGGGATGGTCCCACCCACAAGGGGCCTTTCCCCCTTGATCACTAATTGAGAAAATGCCTTACAGTTGGATCTCATGGAGGCATTTCCTCAACTGAAGCTCCTTTCTCTGTGATAACTCCAGCTGTGTCAAGTTGACACAAAAATAGCCAGTACACCATGTAATCCAAGCTTCATGCTGTGTGGCCATTGTCCTCCATGGGAGCCGTGTGAGAAGTGTGGCCCATGACCTTACTGCTCAGGGCCTGCTCTCTGTCTCATAAACTAAGAGTTATAGCAGGTGTGGGTAGTGTTATTTTTAGTAGGCCATCCTTTATTTATTCATGCATGTGACAGTTTCATGCATGTGAGCAGTGTATCTTGAACCCTCCCTCCTACTTCCCCAGGCAACCTCAACACCCCCCTCCCTCTTCATGTCCCGCCTCTGTCCCTATCTCTGTCTCTCTCTGTGTGTCTCACTATCTTTGTTTTGTTTCTCTCTATCTCTCTCTCTCTCTCTCTCTCTCTCTATATATATATATATATATATATATATATATATATATCTGAGTCCAGATGCTGCCGCCTGGTAGAATGTTGGCTGATCTTGTTGGTGTGTTCTTCTGTGAATAACCACAGCTCCATAGCTGCAGTTTGATTAGTGCCATGGCCTCGTGTCCAGAAGAGAGCATTTCACAGCACTCTTCCCCATATTCCTTCTGCCTCAACCAGCCAGAGCTCCCAGAGCTCCCAGGGACTAAACCACCAACCAAGGTGTACACATGGCTCCAGCAAGGCAGGGATTTATGCAGTGCTGGGGATGGAACCGGAGCCTGTGATTGCTGGCCAAGTGCCTTTCACTGAACCGAACATTCCAGCAATTAATTAGAGTTTTTGAGACAGTTTCTCTATATAGCTCTGGCTGTCATATCCTTTTTTAAAAGAGTTATTTATTTATTGTATGTATATGAGTACACTGTAGCTATACAGATGGTTGTGAGCCTTCATGTGATTGTTGGGAATTGTATTTAGAACCTCTGCTCACTCCAGTTGGCCCCGCTCGCTCAGTGCCTGCTTGCTACAGCCCAAAGATTTATTATAAATAAGTACACTGTTGCTGTCCTCAGACTCGCCTGAAGAGGACGTCAGATCTCATTACAGGTGGTTGTTGGGTGTCGCTTCTATCTCCGACCAGCAGAAAAGAGCGACAACACAGTATTCTTCTCAAATCAGTTTATTCAGGAACCTTTCAACATGCAAGCAGGAATCTTCCTTTAGCCCCCAATCACAATCCCTTATATAACCCCTCAACCACGCCCCATCAGCCCAGTCCGTGTAATCTCAGTTCATTGGCCTTTGTCAAATGGCCTGATCTTGCATCATGGTGCGCCTGCGCAGCTCTCACGATGGACGTGGCTTATTTTCGGGTGTATGAGGAAGTCAGGTGCATGTCATAAGACTTGGCTGCAGTCCCGGGCTCCATCTTGGGACTACCGCCACATCCGCTCCCCACAGCTGGGATTTGAACTCAGGACATTAGTTAGTGCTCTTACCCACTGGGCCATCTCGCCAGCTCTCATTTATTATTATTTTTTAAATGGTAAGATGTGAGATGTAAATGGAGGGATGTGGCTCTGTGGTTAAGAGGACTTGTTCTTGCAGGGGACCCCTGCAGGCTTGGTTCTCAGCACCCACTTGGCAGCTCACAGCCCTCTATAGCTCCAGTTCCAGGGGATCTGGTGCTGTCTTCTGGCCTCTGTGGGCGCTACGTGCACGTGGGGCACAGATAGACACGCAGGCAAAACATTCACGCATGTAAGATAAAAAGAAACCTTTTTAAATGTGCAGTTCCAAGTCTTAGTGCATAAGACATGCTAAACATCACTAAACATAAGGAACCTAAGCTTGGCTGTTACCTTGCAAAGGCTACCAGATTCCTGGCCTTTGAACGGGCCTCCTGGGTCACTGTAGGCAGGAGAATGCCTCTGAACACGTGGATCTGTCCTTCACCATACGGCCTTTGTACCACACCTCTGTATTCAGTGCCTACTAGGGTAGAGTTGGCTCTAGCTATCCAGGAGAAAGGGAAAATCCCTTATCTTGCAGTCCTTGAATCCATCCTTTTATTCTATGTAAGTGCCCGTCACTTCTGCATATGACACACCCAGATGTCACCAGCTCATGAGCTTGCCAAGAATGGTGGACAGAGTCTAGGGAGAGTTGACATTACTCTTTTCAGCCCAAAACCCTTTCAACACGCTGGTGAGATCTGATACGTCCCAGAGCCATGGTAAAATAGCGTTAAGAGAACAATTTATGTCTGCATTGCTCTAAAAATAATTTGGTCTCCTTAACGTTTCTCTGCATTGCACACTTGCTGACATTCCTCCTGGTTCCTCCTTCCCTTCGCCTTCGTGTGTTCTGCACACTTCCATCTCTGCTTCCTCCGCTCCTTCTTTATAACAATTGAGAACTGTCACACAGAGGTCAAAACAAAACCACTTATTGATTTAATTGTGTCTTCACCCTAGCACTTGAGTAGTTAATAGTTTGGAGAGACTTTCTGTCTGTTGCGCATTGTGATAAATAATTGAAATGTGGCGTCGAACTTAATCTTTACAAGTCCTTAGTCCCAATTTTTTTTTTTTTTTAAGACAAGAGGACAGAAACTAAAGATAGGATGGCACTTGCCCCCAAGTCTTACAGCTAGGAAGTGAAAAACTGTAGACTCCAAGGCAGGTCCCATCCCCCAGAGCTCACCTGTGTCTAGGGGTTGAGTTTTGAGGCTGGTGGCCTGTCTGAGATATACCTTGGACTACGCAGAGGGTAGTGGAGCAGGGTTTCTGGATCAGGAAGCCTGGTCTGAACCTTGTCTTGCTTCTGACTGTCTTGGACAGTGCCAAGCAAACCAGCTCGCCTCACTTAGCTTGTATTTCCAGCCTGTGATGTGGAAAATTAGCAGGAATAATGTAAACCTTTAAGCAGCATGCGGACAGAGGTTGGTAGTTTACCTGTGTTAATTTTTATGAAGAGAATACCACTTGCTCCCCAGATAGCCCTCTTCATTTTATAATGATGTATCTTTGAAATACCGCTGGGAATCTACCGTGAATGTAAAAGTCTGAAAAAAGCAATGGTTCTCAGCCTTCCTAATGCTGCGACCCTTTACCTACTGTTCTCCCATTGTGGTGAGACCCCAACCATAAAGATGTTTTCATTGCTACTTCATAACTATAACTTTGCTACTGTTACGAATCATAATGTAAATATGTCTTCCAGTGGTCTTAGGTGACCCCCCGTGAAAGGATCATTCAACCCCCATAGGGGTGGCCACCCACAGGGTGAGATCCACTGGTCTAAAGGCTCCCTAATCCAGTCTTACTTTCATGCTGGGCAGCTAGAGGTCAACAAGTTCTAAAAAGTCCCACATGATGTGTGCAAGAACATAAAACAGGGTTTCCACTGAACAGTTCTAGAATTGTCTCCTTCCACCTCTCTCCTAAGAACCAGATGCTACATAAATACTTGAGATGTTGATCTAGACGAAGAACTCTGAAAAACTGGTAGAGATGACTAGAGGATCTCTCCCCAGTCTGAGTCTTCCAGCACGAGGGCCTGAGTGGCCTGGTGGCTGGATATGGGGCTCAGAACTGAGAAACCTAGGCTCTCCTCCTGCCTGACATCTCACCACAAATCGGCTGTGTTTCTTAAGCATAGGAAAAAGTATACTAGCAGTTTCCTTGACTCTCCCAACTCCCGGACATCATCATTTGAATAGTTCTCCTGGGGAAATGTGGCATATGTTTCACACGGGTAATATTCTTTTCAACAGTTAGTGCTCCACACTAGAGAAATATTATGAATCTGAAAACTTTTGAGAACCTTCATGCAATGTTCAAATCTTAGATAATGTCAATTATTAAGCTGGCAGTAACTGAATATATGATAATGAAGAAATATTTTCATTAAACTTTTACTTGTTCACCCTCAAATATTATATGATGAAGTCAGGTGTGAAAGCCAGAAGAATATGATGTTGTGCAACAATTCATGGAGATAGAAATGATCCATTCCAAAAGGAAACTAAATAAAGAGTGTACTATTGCCTTCAAAATGTCTAATAAAAAAAAAAAAAAAAAAAAAAAAAAAAAAAAAAGAAAAGTATGCAAAAAGAAATACCACGGGTTACGAGTACAGCAGGGGTACAGTGCTTGCCTGGTATGTGCGCGACTCTAGGCTCCATCTCCAGCATGTTCACACGCAGACAAACCAACCCAGACGGGAATTTTATGGTGTCGGTAAATCGTGCATAAAAAGTAACACGGTGCTTTCTTAATGTTACACTCCTAATCAGAAGTTTTCGAGTCAAGCCCCAGCCAAGCTAAGCAGCCACTCAGACCCAGGTTTAAGAAAGCTTTCTTCTTTCTGTGATTAAGAAATGGGAGCTTTGAGTCCTTAATTAAACAAGATGCTCAAAGCCAGAGGTGAGTGCCAGCTCTGGTCTGGGTGGCACCAGACGTCCCATTTAATCACTCCAGTGGCTCTCAGCCCGTTTCTGTTCGCAGTGCCTTCTCATCTTCATTTAGAAGCGTGGCTGTCGCTAAGGTGACAGTTTGTGTGGATGGATGTTTTCTGACCCTGGTGTCTTAACGAGCTGAATGGCCATTTTTCATAATGTTTTACAAATACATTTTAATTTATCCTAGCAGGAAATACATCGCTGAGTGTGTGTGTGTGTCTGTTGTGTTCGTAGCTGTGTACACACACATGTGAAATAAAAACCAAAGTATCATGAAGTAATTTCCCCCCTACTTTGCATTCCATTTTCATCTCTTCTACTTATTTTAAAGAGAATGTTGGTCATAACCCATTAGATAGATTGCCAAGTCTCCTCAGTTCACTTTAGTCTAAAAGTCTACCCCTCTTCCCTGGGCTTCACATACTCTCAGCTTACCCTAACACACACACACACACACACACACACACACACACACACACACACACAACCACCTCCTTGGTGACCATCTCGGGACTTTCCCACAGCTCATCGGCTGCTCGTGGGAATTCCCTCCCTACCCCCAACAAGGCTCCAGTTAGTTATCTCTCGAGAAAGACCAGAATCTCGAGTGCTTTGTGGCTTTGGGAAAGCTGCAAGACACCCTCCTAAGGTGTTGAAGGTTAGCTGGCTCTGAAATTCCTGAAGTGTGGCAGTGCTGAGTCAGGGCACTGTACAGCTGGCGGCAGGAAACACACGTGGACGGGCGCTCACCCAGATCTGCCCTGATTACGCTGGCAAACAGGACTCTTGCAAAGGTAGCTCTGACTTGTACTCTACATCCGTGGGCTGAGTCTGCTGAACAAGATGGGAAACCATAGGACCTGTAGGAGACCAAAAGCCCAGGCAGAGTGCATATTCCTGAATATGCAAGACAGTAAGAAAAGCAGGCAAGCAGAGGTGGGGGTTGCACAACTTGAATATCCTGAAACAGAACTAGCAGTGACTAAAGCCACCTCTTTATCGTTGGACCATAAACACAAGAATGTTTATGGCCCATCAGACTTTGCCCCTAATGGCTAAACGGAGCCCTAAGTGGTTACTACAAGTCCTGCTGTCTTACTGTATGTTGGAAAGCAGGTATCTTAGTTTCTTTTATCATTTAGGTGGCAAAATTCCTTACAAAATCAATGTAATATATAGAGGGGGTTTATTGTGTCCTAGTTGGAAGGCACAGTCCATCATGGTTAGGAGTGGTTAGAGCAGGCGTGAGAGGCAGCTGACCATGCTGCAGATGCAGGCAGGAAGCAGACAGAAATGATGACTGGTACAGAGTTTGCTTTCTCCTTTTTTTTTTCCTTCAGCATAGGATGCCACCCTGTATGTGTATATGGGCAGTGCTACCCATATTCAGGATGGGTCTCCTTCTAGCCCTTTTGGGAATACTACCATAGGCACAGATGTGTGCTTCCCAGTCAACTCTAAATCCCGTCAAGTTGACGTTGAAGGTTGTTAACCATCACAGCAGGCCTGCATATTTGCCCAGATTTTGAAGGTCACACATTAGCTATTGGTAGCCTCAGTGCGTCAGGCTCAAGGGCAGTAGCAGGATGACAGGGACAGACAGTCGAGTTCTTCGACTGTGACTCCCTTCTTGAAAATCAGCATTTTTTTTTCCTTCCTAGAGTAAGGTCCTGGATACCAACACAGAGAAGTGATATTAAATGAGTCAGTCTCTCTGCCAGTTTGCAGATTCCGCTCTTGCCTCTCCCAGGTGCCAAAGGTCACTTATTTTGCTGAAGACGCACAATGGTTACAAAGCCAGCATAGTCTATCGACAAAGCAGAGGGAGAGAAAGCATAATGAAAATAATGGATATTGTATGAAGTTACAAGTGTGGGTAGCGGGACATAATCTAACTCACTTAGCTTTCTAAAGAAACAAGTTCTAGGGGCTGGAGAGATGGCTCAGCAGTTCAAAGCACTGTCTACTCTACCAGAGTATCCCAGCACCCACATGGCAGCACTGAACTACCTCCTTGAACATCCGGAAAACATTTGCAGGAGGAACTAAAGTCCTCAGAGACTACAAAGTAGGAGAGGGTCTAGGCTCTCTCTAGATCCCAAGACTGGCAGGCTCCTTTCCGCTGTCTCTTCAACTTGAAGTAAAGATTTCTCCTTGTTGCTAATAGAAGGTAAATAAAATGTAGTTCCTGCTCTACTCTCAGACTCGGTGAAAAGAAAAACAGAACCAAAACAGAAAGCACAAAATGAACCCCCAGTCTCCAGCCAGACGTACGTGACATAATTGGGGTGTGTGATGTCTAGAAGCCCCTCCCTGCAGACTCTGTCTTATCCAACGACTTGTCTTATCCGAGCTGGACCTAAAACTTGGATCCTACAAGTGTTTCGTGTGCACTGCGCAGAGCAGCATGGCATTCTCATGTTCTGGCCTTGTGCACCGTGACATTCGTGCGTCCCCCACTTGTGTTCCACGTGACATTTATGTGCCCTGTGTACCATGACATCCATGTGTTCTGCCCTTGTGTATCATAACATGTGTGTGCCCCACCCCTGTGTAGCAATGGCAGTCAGCTCTTCCACAGTTGGTCTCAGTTCACGGTGGAGCCTGCATTGGCTCACACCCTCTGAAACTCGAATGGCACAGACTGGCAGTGAGAGAAGCCGCTACCTACGCACCTCACACGACGGGGGAGAGATGTATCCAAACACTGAGGCTTCACGTTGAAAATTTTCGCTGCCTCTGTTGCTATTTCTAACTATTTGATTTCCCTCATGAATGGTGAGGCATATGTAATAGGGCACTCTGACATGCCAACGAAAAATACTAGAAATATTAAAACTCCTGGGTTTGAGGGATAAGCAAGGCAAAAAGCAGAAACAGTTGCCATTGTGGTCAAGGAGGTCCTTGCTCAGACCTGGGTAAGCACAAGGCATTTAATGAGATTATATTAAGCATAGAGTTGTTCTAAATTGATACGTGTTGCTAAAACAAATTCACAGCAGTGAGTAAAAGCCTCCCACTGAATCTCATGGTTCATGAGTCTCAGCATTGCTTAGGAGGTTCAAGCAGAAGGTTACAGTGTGAGGCCCTGACTTGAAAAATCTCACACACACACACACACACACACACACACACACACACACACACACACACACTATTAATCAGGGTCAACCACAACTTCCTAGTTCTCGGAAAGTGAAATTTGGGGTTTTCCCAAAATATTGTGTTGAATTAGAAAATACTACCCCAGGCTTGGTGCTAAGAGTTAAGGTATAAACTCTAACCCTGATTTTAAAATGCAGCCCGATTGTGCAGATATAAATAAATAAGAATTACCTAAATACCTAAATAAAACCAGGTGTGGTGGCAAAACCAGCACTTGAGAGGCAGAGACAGGCAGATCTATGTGAGTTCAAGGATAGCCTGATCTATATAACTAATGAGTCCCAGGACAGCCAGGGCTTCATAGTGAGACCCTCTAGAGTGATATGAATGAATATTATATATGTGAAGATGATATATACATGAATGATATATATTTAAATATGTGATATGTATATATGTACATACATATATATACAGATACATATGTATGTATGTATAGATAGACTTGAACATGGTAAATCTGGCACTGATGAAGTACTGACATTTGCTTGAGGACATTTGTTGGAAACCTGCAGCTTTGGGAGGGAAGGCTGCAGTGACATAATGGTAGAAGAGTCATCTTTAATTAGATGGGAACCTGCAACAACTCCTCCATGTCTTCTCACGCAGGCAGTGGCCTGAAGTGATGAGATGTTTGGGCTTCCTCTGTGTACATTTTGCCTTAGCTCTACATACCTCGTTCAGCCAGGGGAACTTTTCTGCACTCACCTAGTATGTCTTGTGGGTGAGATTGTGTCCATCAATCAAGGTGGGACAAATTTACATCTTTCAAAGCAGGTGAGATTGCTGGACTGATCAAGAGCATAGAGGAACCCTCTCCTTTATCTGTGCTGCCAGTGTCCCGGAGGCCTTTGTAAGGCTGGCTCGAGTTCATGAATATCGATGCCTTCTGGAAACAATGTTGCTTATCTAGTGCTGTCCTGAACTCCACAAGCATCTAACTATACCTCTATGTGCCCGGGAAAGAACATGGCCCTGGAGGGGTAGGAACAGATGATCCCTACTATTGAGCATCAGGCACTATGTGGGATTCTGTAGGTGCAGAGAGACATGAGGGTGTTCCCTGTTCTGGGGATCCCTGCCGGGCTCTAAAGGGGTCCCATTACTGTCTTCTCATCTTCTCAACATGGCAGCAAATGCCTCTTCCTCCCTGCTTCCCCTAGAAAATGAGCAGATACTTCCTTTTCCTCTGGTGACCCGACAAACTGCTGGTTATCAGCCCACTGCTCCCGGGAGCAGAACACTATCCCTGTTTTGCCATCTCATGGCCCTGTGATGGGGAGTCCAAGTGACATGCTGCCAGCTCCTTAGTTGTGACTAAAATGTCCCAGAACTGTGGGGTCCGGTACAAATGCAGTGTCCACGGAGTCCCTGTGCACCATGTGGTGTCTTCTGTTATCTTTTTAAACTTGGAAGTTCCATCTCAAAAAAGTGTTCGGATGGCTCCAGGGTAAGAAAATTCCTTCAATTAGTAGAAACTTGGGATCCAGACAATTGCTGTATACCTTATCTTAATGTATCTATTTAAATGTGAGTCTTTGCAGAAGTTCACATAAAACATTAAGTTTATTTACTTTTTTAAGATTTATTTATTATATATGAGTACAGTGTAGGTGTTTACAGACACACCAGAAGAGAGCATCTGATCCCATTACAGATGGTTGTGAGCCACCATGTGGTTGCTGGGAATTGAACTCAGAACCTCTGGAAAAGCAGTCAGTCCTCTTAACCACTTAGCCATCTCTCCAGCCCCCATTAAGTTTATTTAACCAGTGAAGTCTCAAATGTTTCAGTTAACTCTCATTTTTACAGAGGAGTGTGCACTGGAATTTAGAGGAAAGAAGGCTGTGTGTGTGTGTGTGTGTGTGTGTGTGTGTGTGTAAGACTACTTAGAGAAACTAAAAAACATAATGAAGTCTACATGTAGCTCAATGGTACAATATTTGCCTAACATGCAAATGGTCAAGAAGGGGGTGTAGGAGGTAGAAGTGGGGGGGGGGAGAAAGGAAGATTGATGAAGACTGTTTATCAAAGTGAGTTCAGAGAAACCCGCAGGAAGCAGTGCCTGTAATCTTAACACTTGGGAGGCAGAGGCAAGATTGAAGCCAACCTGGGTTACACAGTAAAGCTCCTGGAAAACTTGGAGGAGCATGGGGGAGGAGCTTGAAGAGGGGGAGGAGCATGGGGGAGGAGCTTGAAGAGGAGGAGCATGGGGAGGAGCTTGAAGAGGAGGCGCATGTGGGGAAGGTCTTGAAGAGGTGGCGTGTGAGGGGAGGGGCTTGAAGAGGAGGCAGAGCATGAGGGGAGGGACTTGGAAAGGAGGCGGGGCATGAGGGGAGGGGCTTGAAGAGGAGGCGGAGCATGAGGGGAGGGGCATGAAGATAGGAGGAGGAGCATGAGGGGAGAGACGTGAAGACAAGAGGAGCACAAGGAAGAGAAATGCAAGTTTCTTTAACCCAACCAGACTTCAAGATAAGCTTCCAAATAAGCGCTGCCTGTTCTCAGCTCTGTGGAGAGCGGTGGTGATAGCACATTAGTGACTCTGCAAGTTGCTTCGTGAAGATGTGCACTTCCTTTTTATTTTACCTGGAATCTCCGGTGTTCTGACTTTAGGAACCCATTGTCAACTTCTGAGAACCTCAGATCATTTATGACGAATTCTACCATCCACTTCTGAAGTTGGTGGCACACCCTAGAAGGAAGTGCAGAGAAGTTAGGTGCTTTAATAATTCTAAGATTAGAAATAAAACACATAAGACTTTTTTTTTTTTTTTTTTTGGTTTCTTGAGACAGGGTTTCTCTGTATAGCCCTGGCTGTCCTAGAACTCACTCTGTAGACTAGGCTGGCCTCGAACTCAGAAATCCACCTGCCTCTGCCTCCCAAGTGCTGGGATTAAAGGCATGCGCCACCACTGCCTGGTCACATAAGAATTTTATCCATATGAAAGGAATCCTATTTGCCTGATCTTCCAGGTGATTTTTAATTTTTTAGGATTATCTATATGTAAACTAGTGATTATGAGATGCAGGCCTCCAGTGGTAAATGATGATGTCCATGAAATAGTGGATAATGGGAGAGGGGAAGCCCTAATTACTGGACAATAGAAATAAATTAATTTAATTCAGTACTTGGGGAATGAAAATCACTGTGATCTTAAAGTAGCATGTATGCGTATGCGTCTATGAGGTCTTCCGGGCTGAAAATTAAAGTGGGAATCTGCTGGAATATTAAGGAAATGTGGTACCCACTGCTCACCCATGAACTCAGTCATAAAGCTAAGGAGCGTGGGTATCTAGGGAGGTAGATGTTAGTGAAGAACAGATAAGGATTTGAGCCAAACACTCCTGTCTTTGGGGCCCAGACCTTTAATCACTAGCTGTGTCTGCAGCCAGGGAACACACATTACTAGTAATCACTGTCCTTCCTCCTTTCCCTGTTGCCTTCTTACCCAAGATCAGTAGAGTCTGTGTGGCAAAATCCTCAGATGTCGGCTCAGACACATCCGTGTTTGTCGCCATACTCTGCTCTCAGGGTGCTCGGGATTGTGGGATGTTGCGAGTTAGCTTTGCGGGCGTGGGCTGGGTTCTGCCAGTCATGGAATTGCCCAACTAATTGGTGAAATTTGTTCTTTCATGCCCCATCTTTGCCTCAAAAAATATTAACAATAGCATTGCTGTTGGTCAAGAAAATAGCGGCTACCAGGGGCTGTGTGCCCTTAAGCCAACTGAGTCTATGAGGCTGACTTCCAGTGTTCCTGGAGTCCTAGGCTTACTTAATGGATGTTTATAGACACATATCCAGATTAACACGTGTTGTGGCAGGGAATTGCAACTGTTATAACTAGTGTTTGGGGGGATGGGAGGTTTTATATTTGAGACTATGAATCGGGGGGGGGGAGATGAAATATGTAAGAATTTATAACTCTTGCTATGATTTAAAGAATGTACACTCTACTCCCATAGTCTCCCCATCATAACTGACTAAACATGAACAAGAGCAGCGGCAACAGACATGCCACCATGGGTGGGAAGTCCATGAGGTCCCTCGGCCCTACACAAAGACCTGTAGGCAGCCAAGGAACACTGAGAGGGAGAAAGGGCCTCCTTCCCCAGGAAAGAGATATCCAATACCAAATGATTTGCCCTGAAAACACACATACAGGTAACATTACATGGACTAAGTCAGTTATACTTATGTATATATTCATTTCTATATATTATATATGTAATAAGAATGAAAATGAGGCTTAATTTGAAAGGTGTGATATATGGGAGGGTTTGTAGGGAAGAGGAATGAGTAGGGGGGGGCGACATGATGTAATTATATTTTAATCTTAAAAATAAAAAATAATTTAAAAAAGAATCCATATCAATTAATGTCACTTTATGTTTTACTGTCTAAACGTAGGCTGGACCTAAGAATCATTAATAAATCTTTTCAAAAGAAGACTAACAAATTTAATAGTAAAATAAGCATAATATGAACTCCTAAACTTAATAAAAATATTTCCAAGAGGATGTACAGCATAAATTCTGGAGATGATGACAACATTTAATTGGGGCTGGCTCACAGTTTCAGAGGTGCAGTCCATTATGATCGTGGTGGGAAGCATGGCAGCCTGCAGGCAGATGTGGTGGCTGGAGAAGGAGCTCAGGGTTTTACATCTCGATCGGAACACAACCAGGAGGAGACTGTCTTCTGCACTGGGGAGAGCTTGAGCACCGGAAGCTCTCAAAGCCCGCCTACACAGTGATGTGCCTCCTCTGAGGCCACACCTATTCCAACAAGGCCACCCCTCCTGATGGTGCCACTTCCCACGGGCAAAGCCTGCCTCAGAAACATTAATAACATTTAGTCACATCACAGGTTGGTTGGTTGGTTTTTTTGTTTTTTTGTTTTTTTGGGGTTTTTTGGGTTTTTTTTGTTTTTTTTTGTTTTTTTTTTTTTGGTTTTTTGTTTTGGTTTAGTTTGGTTTGGTTTGGTTTTTCCAGACAGGGTTTCTCTGTGTAGCCCTAGCTGTCCTGGAACTCACTCTGTAGACCAGGCTGGCCTCAAACTCAGAAATCCACCTGCCACTGCCTCCCAAGTGCTGGGATTAAAGGCGTGCACCATCACTGCCCAGCAGGGTGAAGCCGTTTTAAAGATGGCCATGAGACTGACTACCTTGTGAGCTGCTCTAAGGTTCTCAAGGAAAGATGGTAAATGGTACTTCTCTGGACAAGAAGGGTTTACACTTTCTGTTCCATGGTAGAACTGGAGTGAAGCCAAGGACTTTGTATCCACAGGAGCAGAGTAGAAGGCACCGATGACAATATCTTCAGCAAAGTTTAGCAGCAAGCCCCGGTCCCTAGTAGATGCAGTAGTACATGGAAAGAGGTTCATAGCAACTGCTTGGGATCTCTTCCCTGGGAAATTTTAAAGGAGATATGGGAGATAATCAAGGGCTATCTGGTCATGGGTGGCAATGACACACAGCTTGTGCCAAGAGTTAACCATTATCCTCTGTATGTGACAAGGCTAAACCAGAATGACTGGGGGGTTCGTGTCGTATATATACGCTTGAAAATCCCTGTATGGCTTGGATGCTTTTCCCAGCTTCTCCCAGAAGATGACCCTGACCATCAGCTTCGTAAAGAAAGGAGGCGCCGCCCTCATGTGGCACGTGCGTGTGGGGGTGGGGGGCGCCCTCCTGGCCTTGCAGTCGGAACCTCCTTTTGATCTTCTAGAAGCCTGAGGGTCAGAAGGTGCATTATGCATGTGGCTTGTGCCCTGCCTCGCTCGCTGTGCACCTTGACGCCTGGGCGGCCCTGCCGTTCTCAGCAGCGGGCTTGGTCTCTGGCTGCCCTTTGCCCTGGCTCTCTTGGCCAGAAGCGGCTGAATGGTAATTCGTTCCTAGTCAGAGGCTTAGCCCTATCAAACTGCAGCCGTGTGTTTATCTTGTAATTCACAGACAAGAAGAGGGGAGGCAAATTCCAGCCTTTTAAGAAGTTGTTTGGCAAAAGGAAAAAGAAAGGCACTCCACTGTCTCGGGAGGAATCGGCTGGGAGGCAGAGTCACTCACCCCAGAGTGCCAGCAATGGGACCTTCTCTTCGGATGAGGAAACCCCGGAAAACAATCTGAGGTAATAGCTCGCCCTTTCCTTGCAGGTCTCTGGCAGAGTCCCAGGGTGAGGAAAGAAACACCTGCAGGGTCCGGTTTGGGGTTTGGAGGGTAGGGGCAGCATCACAGAGGTGTCCCACCTGGGCATGAGGGTGGGGAAGTCACCTTGAGGATTGAGCCTGTGTTTGTCTGCCCTCACTGGTGGCAGAGGGCAGCACTTCACTGGCCGGGCTCAACAGGGGTCCTTTGATTGAAGACCCTAGTTCCCATGATCCATTACTTGGCAAAGAAAAGACATCCACCGTCTGGAGCTTACACCTGACGCAAGAATACAGATCTCTGAGGCTCGGCGAAGCCTCCTGACACACCCCGGGAAGCTCCCACTGCTTTGGAAATGTGTTCTTCATGGCAGGCATTTCCTCTCCATCTCTCCTTCCTCCTTTATCCTTTTCCTTTCTGCTTTTTCCCTCTGTCTGTCTGTCTGTCTGTCTGTCTGTCTGTCTGTCTGTGTCTCTCTCTGTGTGTCTCTCTCCCCACCCCTCTGTTTCTTAGCTGTCTGCCTCTCCCCTTCTCTCTGCCTCTGTCTATCTCACTCTCTGTCTCTTTCTGTCTGTGACTCTCTCCCCCTTCCTGTCTTTCTCTTTGTGTCTATGTCTTCATGTCTCTTCCTGCCTGTTTCTCTCTGTCTCATTCTGTCTCTATCTGTCTCCCCCCTTCTCCACTTCTTTCTTCCTTCCTAGGACACAGGCACTATAAATCTGGTCAAGAATCTTAAAACTAAGGGAATGGAGGGTTTGGGGTGTGGCCTTTGTCACCTGAATGCTGGTAGCGCTCTTGGAAACCATCCCAACTATGGGCGTGATGTCTTCAGCCCTGCTGAGCTCACTAGCATCTCTCCCTGACTCAACAAGGAACACGCTGCATTCTATCGAGACCTTCACTTTGCTTGTTCCTTACTGGGCTGACTAGAGAATTCAGGGACCAGGCTTTATTCAGCCTCCTGACTTACCTAACATGCGGCAAAGATAAAGGTGCTCTTTAGAGTGTGTGACAATAAGAAAAGTCTAGCATATAACTATTTGTGTTACAAAACCCCCAGACAGGAGGCACATGCTAGCTAAGCCCACGGCCGTGTTCACTGACCGCCATTGCTTCTGACCTCGCTAACTCTGGCTCGACCAGCCTGTGCTTGCTTTCCATTGGTTTTACCACATAAGAAAATGGTCAGTTTTGGTTGCTCTCCTTTAGAGTAATAAAACTCCGAGGGAGGCATAGCAAACGGTCACGTGACCGGCTGCTGCGGCATAGGCATTGCCATGGAGTTGACTGTGGTCCAGCCTCTCATGCTGTAAAACATGAATGTGGGTCTTTTTCATCTCCTAGCAGAGTGAGGTACAAAACTACTGTCGTGGAACCAAGACTTAATTGGTGGGAGAAGAAGTTAGTCTGAAGAGTCCACCCTTGGACAGATAGACCCTCTGAAGACACACTTTGGTTTTGTAGTAGGGTGGTCTGACCTGTCGCTTCCCTGTGTCCTGTTCAATTGGTTTGGAGCCTTACATGTTCTCTTCCCTTTTAATGTCTGCAATGCCATTTACTTCTGGAGGGTTTTCCTTAAAGCTTGAGGAAATCTTGGGCAGTCCTACACTGGGCTAAGCAACTCCATTACCATATAGATACTATCACTTGTTCTTATTTTGTTCAGAAGCCTGCACACATGGCATGGGACATATTTTAATTGCATATTTGTAATTATACTCGTAATTTTACGTATTGTAAAAAATACTCATTTCTTAAGGAAAGAAGCTAAAAGGATGTTTGGACTATGGATTTTTGCATCTGTCTTTAAATTAAAATAGTGATATAAGAAAACAAAAGTAACTTAAAATGAGACTTGAGCATAGCTGTACATACCTGTTATAGCAGGAGAGAGAGGGAGGACTGTTAACTCAAGGGCGGCCTCGTATGCCAGTGAGGTCCGGACCAGCCAAGGCTACATGAGGTCTGTCTCTAAACAACAAGAAGCAGTGCATCCCTTCCTTCCAGGATATAGTACATGAAGGTCTTCTCATTTGCCCTAGTTACAAATAGAAAAAATCAAAAACTACGCCTTCCTAAAACTATGTCCAATTTACTGCTCAGTTGACAGGCATGCTACTACATGCTGTATAAAGATTTAGAAATGAGTCTAAAGGTTTCTTTTCTTTCCATCCCCAAAATAGAAAGTGCTCACTGACACACAAGACTTCCAAGTGCCATGGACGTGGGTGTGGACATGATTAAGGTGGCAGATTCTATCCAGTGTTTGAGGGAGAGTTTCCTGAATATTAGGGTTACCCTAAAAACCTGGGAGGCTGAGCCTGTCCAGGGGCCTAGGGCCCCAGAAGGTGGGATTTGGTCATTAAAGTTGCTGAAATCTAACAGGTTGGACTCAGAGAGTCTATAGTTCTAGAAATGTCTCTGTGGCCAAGAACAGCTACTCACTAGTGTGCTCCCTTGGCCTGACGTTGGCCATCCCTTGGAGCGTTCAGACCATTCTGCTGTTCCTGAAGCCGAGGAGCCTTTGTGGCTCTTTGGCTGGTGTTCTGAAATCATACATGGCTCTGGGAAAGTGAAGCCTAAGCCATGATAGTTTTAAACAATTTAATAGCATCTTCTTTGCTCGTCAACTGCAATTAATAGCACATTTCCATAAGTATGATAAATAAACCTTACAAGTCAGCATCATATAGGCTGAGGTGGCAGGTGTGCTGTGAGTTCAAGGCTAGCCTATGCTACAGGATGAAGGCCAGACCAACCAGGGTTATGTAGCAACACCCTGTCTCAGAAACAACAATGACAGAAAGCAGAAGGAATAAATGTTACATGTCAAAAGAGGGAAAGCGCCATCTTGGTAAATATGTGTGCATGTATATATGATTATTGATTATATATGACATATTTTAGTAGTTGTTCTTAAGTCTTTACAGGGCTTTTACTATGCTATGCACCATGTGAGTCTCTAAGAAGAGGGATCTCCTATGTGGCAGGATTCCCTTGCTCGCACACCCTTTTTTCACAGAGAGGATCCGATGGCATGTGTTGAAGTGGCCACACGTTGTTAGCATTAAGGTGTTTTTGCATCAGTGAGCTCATATAATAGCATGACTCTCTAAGATCCTTAGTATCCCAGTTAAAAGGCGAGAAAGCTGAGGTTAGAGTGGCTAGCCCAAGGTCACAGAAGTAATAAATCCCTGAGCAACTGCAAACAGTAAACAGTGTGTTTCTACACGTCCACGGCTGTGCCTCCCAGAGAGGCTGCAGCATCGTTAGGGCCATGATGTCGTCCTGTTCTTGGATCTCTGGGCTCAGGTGTCTGATTACTTCCTGCTCCTCTTCCAGTTCATCCTGGACACTTGACGTCCAAGTTGGCACACCCAACTGCAGCATTCACAAATGTCCGCTAGAAGCTAATAAGTCTCCAGACACAGTGAGAGCTCACATCCAGATCTGAATAACCAAGAAAGGGTTCAGGGATGAGAGGGCCTTGAGGTGTCTTCTAACAGTGGGCAGGATTTGGTATAGCTGCAGGGCAGGGTATAAACCCATCAAAGTAATGGCATAAGCAGAAACTTGGATGCTAGGAGGAATGGGGCAAGCTGGGTAGAGTAGTGTACATCTAACATCCCAGGATCCAAGGGATTCTAGAAAGAGGATTGTGAATTCCGGGATAATTCAGGCGCCCTAGTCAGATTCTATCGAAGAGTGGAGGGAGGGAAAAGTAGAAGAGGGGATAGTCTTACATCTCTTTCTGTAGGCGTGTGCTAACTTTACACAATGAACAGGTAAAGATGTCACAAGCAAAAACAAAGAAACAAACAAACAAACAAACAAAAAACCAAAAAACCCCACAGACAAATGTCCTCATGATTTAGGCACACATATTTTGTTCATTTGAAAGATTAAAGTGGGCCAACCTGGGCTACAAAGAAAGACCCTGTCCAAAAAATATTCTAAGGAGTCCATACTTATAAAAAGTTACTAGACTCCTGAGAAAAGTTGAGTCAGGTTACAGGAAACAAAGTTGGAGCTTTTGTGTCTCCACTGAGTTCAAGGAATGCAAAATCCTCCAGAGAATGAAGGAAACACTTGCCAAGTGGTATTTCTGGGAAGAGCCTTATATTGGGGGACAGGTAAAGAACTTTTACAATTCCATAATAAAAGACTAAAACCTTTTTTTAAAAAAAATAGGCAAAGGATTTAGGTAGACATTTCTGAGAGGGGGAGAGAGAGAGAGAGAGAGAGAGAGAGAGAGAGAGAGAGAGGGAGAGGGAGAGAGAGAGAAGAGAAGAGAAGAGAAGAGAAGAGAAGAGAAGAGAAGAGAAGAGAAGAGAAGAGAAGAGAAGAGAAGAGAAGAAGAGAGAGCTGTTAAAATAAGCCATACTTGTTCAACAGGGAAATATGTCATAGACATAAGCTACAGCCCAAAAGACATATTTTTAAAAAGTATTGGCAAGAATGTGTAGTGGTTAGAACCTTCATCCCTTGGTGGTAAAGCATAAATTGATAAAATGATTTAGGACAGGGGCTGGAGAGATGACTCAGTGGTTTAAAAAGCACATACTGTTCTTCCAGAAGACCCAAGTTCAATTCCCAGCACCAACATCCGGCAGCTTACAACCACTTGTAATTCTGGGGAAGCCAATAACCTCTGGCCTCCAAGGACACTCTGTGCTCACGTATATGCAATTAAAAGGAATAGCAATCTTTTTAAAGAAGGATTTACGGTAAGGTCGAGACTTTATCTACTACCTTTACTTTACAAACAGTGAAACGGAGCGGCAGAGAGATGCTGTTAGCGATGTGGCTCTAACATCAGGCTGCACTTTTAGGCCTGGTGGCTTTCATCTGGAGCAATCCCATCTGTATTCCCTTCACTTAACCCCTCCTTGATCTTCCCCCCTGGGGAAGCAAGTCCCCCTCTGCTCCACTCGGACTCATCAGCCTGTTAATTTTGCATAGCTGTGACCAGACTGTTCCAGTGCACTGGTTCCCACGCACTTGGTTAGCACATCCCAACAGTGGGAGCATGTGGCTGAAAAAACACTGTCCACTTCATGGCAGACAGGAAACAAAGAGAAAGACAGGACAAGACTAGGGGGAAACACCCACACACACACAAGGACCCACACATACTCTCCAGCTAAGTGCCACCTAAAAACTTTACAGAGCCTCTTGAAATAGTGTCACCAACCAAAAACCAAACCTCTACCTCCTGAGCCCTTCTTCTCAAAAGCATGACTAAGTCTCCCCCAGGATTCTCGAAGCTTCTTCACCTTCCCGTAACAGCGAGTCTTATGACCTACTGTGCTTGCATTTCCAGCCCCTAGCCCTGTGGCTGGTGTGTCCCAGGCATCCGGTAATTATTGGACGAACAAATGCATGTATGCTGCATTTTTTTACTTTCCTGATGATTCCCCCTGTGACACATCAGTATTCGCCTAATCCCTCCTCAGTGTCCCCACTGTGATAAAGAACATCGATCGACATCCCTCACTCTCTGGAAAAGGAAAGGTAAATTGAACAGGAACAGAGAAGTTTAAGGAAAAAACAAAAACAAAAACAAAAAACTGTTGGATGGAAAATCGAAACCGGCTAGCAGTCAACCTGGACTGTGCAAGTTTAGGGAAAGAGCTATTGGCGAGCCAGCAGGAGCGGTTTTGAGGGACAAAGCACAGGAAGAGGTGGGGTTTGTCTTGTGAAGGCAGAAGTTGACCCTCTTGTGCTGGATGACCCAAGGCCAGCCAATCCCTGGATCTGCTAAGCCAACAAGCCATCTCTCCCGGGATTATCATAAGATCAAAATGTGCACCTGATATTGCGGAATCTGTTTTAAAGCCCTTAATAAACACAACGCAATATTACCAAAGATAGAGACACCGCTGCCTGCGCTTTACTTCCAGAGCACAAGCCTAGAGGAAATTGGTTCACATGGTAGCGAGGGAGGTTTATGAAGAGATCTTTTTTCCATATGGAACAACCGAGAAGTATGGTAGATAGTAGGGAGTCCCAAGGAGTCCAGAGCTTGGGAGACTTGCTACCTGATCTCTTGTGTCCTGTGATGAAGGGACAATTAGAGAACCCTCTAGCTCCCACCTCTAGACTATTTAAGATTTCAGAATGTCTCGCTTTCCCTTGAATATGTGTGACATACCCTGTTCAATTGTTGTAATTGACAGGCAATTCAGTACTCTGTGGTCTACTAAGCACCACAAATTTTTAGAGGATCCCAGAATCCAGGATGTGTATTGAAGATACCACACCTGATAGAGTCTGGTTCCAGTTCCAGTTCCAGTTCCAGTTCCAGTTTTGGTGTTTCTTTTTTTTTTTTTCCCCCAACAACTGTAGTTTGTTTGATGAGGGTATTTAATTGCTCATTAGCATTTCATTTGAATGAGGCTCATGGATCTATTTAGAAAGAAAACTGCTGATCAATTGCAGTTGCCCCGTTGTCATGGAAACAAGCTGAAATTGGACTGTAATTATATTTCCTTATGTCTGAAGTCATCGCTATAGTAATTACCCAATATCTATGGTCCCAAATTACATGATGCTTGTCCAAAAAGAAAAAGGGAGAGAGAGAGAAGACAAAGGATAAGAAGGCAGGGGGTGGGGAGCATGCTGGCCTGAGGCGGCATTCACCGTGCAGCTGTTGAGAGCCTTCAGAGGCAGATGGGAGAATTTCCCTCTGTAGGCTGTGACTCCGGGGTGCCATCAGTGGGTCCTGGAAACTGTCCAGCCCTTGAGTGGTAGCTGGGAAGCTGTTAGGCAGGATGATTTTAGCTCTACAGAGGGCACAAGTTACAGTGTCAACAGTCACTACATATATCACCTGATAGTGGAAAGTATGGAGGACATGGTGATCAGCAATGCCATTGAGATCTTGTCAGGGGCTGTAGATGGCTCAGCAGTTAAGAGCACTGGTTGCTCTTCCAGAGGACCCGGGTTCAATTCCTAGCACCCACGCGGTGGTTTACAACCATCCATATTCCAGTCCCAGGGTATCCAACACCCTCTTCTGACCTTCTTGGGAACAGTTTGTGCATGTATTGCACAGACATGCCACTAGTCCTAAGCTCTATGTGTAGTATCCAACATAATTTCCACTTTGCACAGTAATATCAGGCCCCATCCCATCCTGGCATTCTGGGAAAACACTGCAGCTTTGTTCAGTGGTATTTGGCAAAAGGGAAGCACTGTTGTTTCCTGAGCTGGCAAATGGGCAGTGTACAATTAATGCAGAGAGAAAGCACAGTTGGGAAGGGCTCGAGTTGGAGGTCATTCCCTGTGCCAATCACATCCCGACAGATTGGAGGCAAAAACTGGGCAGCAGTGATGTCATACACCTCTCGGCCCTACGGTTGCCCTCAGTGGGTCCTCCTCTTCATTTTGTGAGCCCCAAAGACACGTGGGGAAAAGTGCACGTACTCTGGGGCCTCACTGCCGACCCTGGTGCAAGCAACAGAGCATCATGGCAGCGGCATCCTCAGAAATGGTCCAGGGAAATCATCTGAAATGGCGGCTTCGAAGTCAACAATAACAGGGAAAGTAAACCCTTCCCCGGAACAGAGGTTAAGATGTTGATTCCTAGTGGTGATGGAGAGTCTTAGCATAATAACCAAGCCCACGCACTGCAGCAGAGCGCAGTCTTTAGAGCAGCCCTGTATTTCCTTCTGTATCCTGTCATGTTATTTGCTATGAAGCAGCCTCCCACGAGAGTTTCCTTCATTGACTCCGCCCATGAAATGCGAGAGGAGAAACATGGGAGAATTGCCAGCGTCTGCTTCCTCCTGTCCTTTCAAATTCCCAATGACAATGATGATAGTTCAGAGGCTTCAAAGTCCTAGGATGTAGAAAAATAGGACCCTCTGGGGAGATAACCAGAGGCGGCCCCCACCTGCTCAGAGGAGAAGGGGAGAGGGGATGGGGGAAGGATTGTGGGGGAGGGTGACCAGGAAGTGGGGCAGTGAGTGGAGTGTAAAGTGAATAAGTATAAAAGAAAAAAATAATTTAAAATTTTTTGACAAATAAAGAAAAACAGAACCCCCAACACCACACTAATTATCTCAGTGCTAATATAACAAGCATTACCTCAATTGCCTCCGCCCATTCAGAGCCTCTACTCCATAGTTAGTAGGTCCTGGGGTGCTCTCATTGTGTCCGAACCTCCTAGATGGAACCCTTAGGGCTAATGGCTCTGTGAATCAGACACCAGCACTGCACCTTCAAATTTTACATGTTGTTAGGCCAATGTCAAGAACATCTCCTCCTCCTCCTCCTCCTCCCTCATCACCAACTTCTCCTCCTCCTCCTCCTCCTCCTCCTCCCTCACCACCAACTTCTCCTCCTCCTCCCTCATCACCAACTTCTCCTCCTCCTCCTCCTCCTCCCTCATCACCAACTTCTCCTCCTCCTCCTCCCTCATCACCAACTTCTCGTCCTCCTCCTCCTCCTCCCTCATCACCAACTTCTCCTCCTCCTCCTCCTCCCTCACCACCAACTTCTCCTCCTCCTCCCTCATCACCAACTTCTCCTCCTCCTCCTCCCTTATCACCAACTTCTCCTCCTCCTCCTCCCTCATCACCAACTTCTCCTCCTCCTCCTCCTCCCTCATCACCAACTTCTCCTCCTCCTCCTCCTCCCTCATCACCAACTTCTCCTCCTCCTCCTCCTCCCTCACCACCAACTTCTCCTCCTCCTCCCTCATCACCAACTTCTCCTCCTCCTCCTCCCTTATCACCAACTTCTCCTCCTCCTCCTCCCTCATCACCAACTTCTCCTCCTCCTCCTCCTCCCTCATCACCAACTTCTCCTCCTCCTCCTCCTCCCTCATCACCAACTTCTCCTCCTCCTCTTCCTCCTCCACCTCATCCCCCTCCCCCCTTCTTTCTCCTCCTCCTCTTTTGTCCTTTAGAACTTCTAATCTTCCAGATAGTGATTTTAATTTAGGACTGTGTATGGTGGTAATATCAAGTCTTTAGGGGGAAAAGGAGCTCTTGGTCTACCAGCTAAGAGTTTGGGGTCTTTGTATAGTTATGAGTCATAATGCTACAGTGGTAGTTTGAATATGCTTGGCTCAGGGAGTGGCATTCTTAGTGGGTGTAGCCTTGTTGGGGTGGGTGTGGCCTTGTTGGGGGTGGGTGTTTCTCTGTGAGAGTGGAAAATGAGACTCTCCTCCTAGCCACATGGAAGTCAGTCTTCTGTTTGCCTTCAGAACAAGATGTAGAACTTTCAGCTCTTCCAATGCCTGCCTGGACACTGTTATCCTTCCTGATATGATTATAATGTTCTGAACCTCTGAACCTGTAAGCTAACCCCAATTAAGTGTTGTCCTTTATAAGAGTTGCCTTGGTCACAGTGTCTCTTCACAGCAATGGAAACCCTAAGACAGAAGTTGGTGCCAGGGACTGGGGTATTGCTGTGATACCTAACCATGCTTTTGTTTGGAAGAATGTGGATTTGGGGACTTTAGATATGGAAAGCCATGGAATGCTTTAAGTGGGGCTTAATGGGCTGTCCTAGTGGAGATATGGAAGATTTTGTTTCTGAGAGTTATTTGAACTGTGGAAGCTTGGCTCTAGATGTTTCAGTGAAGAGGAATTTCAGTATGTGGCCTAGAGATTATTTTCGCAGTGTTTTGGTAAAGACTGTGGTTGCTTTTCGCCCTTGTCTGAAGAGTCTACCTGAGGTTAAGGTAATGTTGTTCTTTTTGAGTTACCTTGGTCATGGTGTCTTTTCACAGCCATGCAAACCCTAAGACTACTTTTTTTTTTTTTTTTTTTGAGACAGCGTCCTACTGTGAAGTTCTGATTGGCCTAGAACTCACTGTGTAGACCAGGCTGGACATGAACTCAGAGAGATCCTCCTACCTCTGATACCACTTATGGGAGGCACTTAGAATGGGCAAATTCGTACAGAGAGAAGGTAGAATAGTGGTCACCAGGGACCGTGGAGGAGGAGGACGAAGTGCAGAGTTGTTAGTGAAGGGATCCGGAGTTTGTTTAGGATGGACATGCATGACTTGTATAATAAGATGATATACTCCATGTCAGTGGGTTGCACAATTCAATTGAGTCAAATGGTAAACTTTCGTGTTAAATATTTTGCTACAGTTGAAAAGGACCTTGAACCAATATTATGGATATTTGTAAGGTTTATAGACACCAGTATCCCATTTGATGTTGGTGGGTTTGGAAGTAAAAGTGGCTTACTGTCTTCTGTGTACCCTTTGTAATTTCGGGTTGCCAGGGCCCTTGTGATTGGTGCTCTTGCCTTGTGTGACTGAGCGACTTTGTTCATGCATCTAGGTTCATCACCAAATACCAACGTCTTAAAGTGGAACCCTCCGTGGTGTGAGTCAGGAGCTGAGTTCAGTGCAGTCTGAGTCTCTTGTCCACACTTTGCTGGGCCTGTGCACAGTGCAGCCATAATGCCTGCAGGCCTGTCTGCCTGGTCCTGTGAGGTCAGTAACCGATTAGAGCTGATACGGCCCTGGGCCCTAACGGCTTTCCTTTCTTCCCCTGCTACTTTGCATTGTATGCACAGTCCCACAGTGAGAGCTTAAGACCGTGAGATTGAGGTGCTCTGCATATCTCTTGCAGTCATTTAGAAGCTGCTCCATTTCTCCAGCATCAGAAGAGAGGCTCCGCACACCAGGTCTTTCCTTCCACCTGGTCTGGAGGAGCCTGAAAAAAAAAGGGGGGCTGTAGCAAAGAAATACAGAAGCCTCTTGCCTCTCAGTCCCTTCACAACCAAAGAAAAGAGAAAGAAGTGGGGCTTGCCTACCTCACAATCAGCTGGGAACGACTTTAAATGTCAAGAATAAAAGGGTCCGGATGAACTCTGCTAAGGTACAATTTGTGGTAAATTGTCCCCCACTCCCAAGCGTGTAATTTGAAGCCTCCAGCTGGTTAAGGACAATAATTCCACCTGCTCTTTGTTCCTTGGAAGAGATTTCAAGCTGGGTTCTCCTCCATGCGGGCTCTGTGGTTTCCACTCCAGATTGCCTAATCTCTGAAGCTTTGAGTAATATTTTTGAAGTCTTTGTTTCTCGGGCCCCACACCCGGAGAAAAGGAAGTCGTCTACATAGTAGAGGTGCCTGGAGCCCAAACTAACTTTTGCGATCACTAATGATTGCATATTATGACACAAACAGCTGGGAACTTAGATGAAGTCACTTACAAGAGAGTGTTCACTCATGGAACTACGACATTCGTTACCACACTCCTCTACTATTTCCTCTTGGTGCTCTAAAATGAAAGCAAAAACTAAATTTAACAGAAAAAAAAATCATATGCATGTTTGCTCCCCTTAAGGGTAATGGCTGTATGTAACAGGCTGGCCTTGAACTTGCCCTGTAGCCAAGGATGATCTTGAACTCTCCCGGTCCTCCCAAGGGCCGGGATTACAGAGCAATGGCTATACCAACACTAGCTTCTGCTGTGTTT
This sequence comes from Mus caroli, assembly GCF_978045245.1. Taxonomy (NCBI): domain Eukaryota; kingdom Metazoa; phylum Chordata; class Mammalia; order Rodentia; family Muridae; genus Mus; species Mus caroli. Next base: position 79,439,453 of record NW_028227259.1, read on the forward strand.
ATCATGTGCTTGACTCTATAATAAACATAAAATGTCCTTCGTTTACTTCTCCTGTGATAAAGAGGGCTGTGACATCATCAGCTATAGCTTTGGGAAGAATACCTACAAACACAGATGTGTTTGAAGGCATCTCCTTCCTGCTGAGGCACAGAGTTGAGCATCCTGTGGTCATCAGTGGCCTTTGGCTTAGAGCAAGAGGCCAAAAAATAAATAAATAAATAAGTATAGATGGCTGACAGAGAAAACAGCAATCGCCTGGGGCTGGAAGCATAAACATTAGAATTTTAGGCAGTGGTAGTAGCCAGGTTTGGAGAGATTAAGATCTCTAGCTTTGGAGCACTCGGGCCTAAATGGGAGGTGTGTATCAAACCTCTCCTCTCAGGATCGGAGATCTGTGTGGAAGAAGAGACAGAAGGTAAGATCCAGATAGTGGTAGATAACACCAAGTCGACACTGTCTTCTAAACCCGACAGGGAAGATGCACCTATGAACTCAGAGACTGTAACAGCACACACAAGACCTATAAAAATTCAGGACAGACAAAATTCTAGCATAGAGATGAGGAAGTGGACCCAAAGTCCCACCCCTAACCAAGAAGTTATTCACAATTGTCACCTGCTGTGGGCGGGGAAAAGACCTTTTTAATCCAGTGGAGCACCAGAGCTTATATCTGTCATTTTCCATGGAAGGTCCCATGCTCAGGAGTAATTGACTAACACAGAATGGATTCCATGTATTTTTTTTTGAGATTTATTTATTTTATGTATATGAGTACACTGTTGCTGTCTTCAGACACACCGGAAGAGGGCATCAGATCCCACTACAGATGTTGTGAGCCACCATGTGTTTGCTGGGAATTGAACTCAGGACCTCTGGAAGAGCAGTCCGTGCTCTTAACTGCTGAGCCATCTCTCCAGCCTGGTTTTTGTGATGTGCTTTTGTCATGGTTTCATATTTTTTGTTTTGGGGGTTTTGATTATTATTATTATTTGGGGTTGTTGTGGGTTTTTGGCAAAGAAGGAACCTGAAGTTGATGGAGTGTGGAGGCACTGGGATGACTCAGAGGAGGGAAAGAATATGACCAAAGACATTTTAAAATCAATGGTTTTTTTTTAAAAGAATGTATAAATCATAACAGAAAAAAAAAAAAGATCGTAAGAGAAGTGGACACTTGGAAGAACAAGGCCAAGTCTAGGCAGCAGATTTCTTTTTGAAGTGCTTATTGAGAAATCTGCCCAGGCAAAGAGGGTGGAAAACCAGGACAGGTTTTAGTAGTCTGTGTTGCTGGAAGAAAAACCGAAGCTCGGGGACTATCAGTGAAGGGAATTCTGGGAAATAACTCAGGCTCTCTGGTGAGACTCTGGGTACATATCCCTTAGAGACGAGGAGAAATCTATGATGAGCCCAAGCCTTGTAGAAGTTGCTGGTCAGCCATGGACCAGCATGCAGCTGGCTTGAGGAGCCCTTCCTTGTCCATTGCTGTTTGCTGTCCGCAGGCAAGTCTCTGAGTTCTCTCTGGAAGAAGGGAAGTCATCCTCTTAATTTTTTAATTCATAGTGTATCGAGCTCAATAAATGTTCCCTGGCATCTCAAAACAGACAGCAGGGGAAATGAGCAACAGTAGAGCCAAGGAGGCTGAGATACAGGAGTCTGGGAAGTTTTTCAATGATGGTTGGCCTGTTCAGGAAAGTAGTTGACGTGGCAGAGAATTCTGCTGGGAAATTGGGATCTATAAAAAAGTAAGTAAATGAATGATGATTTTAGATTTTTTTTTTAATCTGAAATTAAGAAGTTCAACAAAAGTTTTATTTGTTATATTTGTACTATCAAACAAAGCCAAAGAGAATGGGCCAGGGCATAGGTCAGCAGGGAGATCTAGATCCAAGTCTTAGCAGATATTGATTTCCTTCATGCAGCGGCTCGTCTGGGTTCATTTAGATTGAGTAAAAAGAATCACAGGTACAGGAAAAAAAGGAACAAAAGACAAATGGCTCATGTTGAAAGTGCCCATCAAAGAGTTAAGAGAGGAAAACTGTGGAGAGATAACCTAAGAAAGAAGGGCTGAGAGATTCTCCAAAAGTGAGGAAAGAGACATCAAGCCATGGGTTTAAGAAGCACTGCAGCGCTTCAGACTGGAGAAGAGGTCATGCCTGCTCACACCAAAGTAACACTGCCGAGAAGCAAATGAGGTACAAAGTTTTCAGCTTCTGAAAGCAAAACTCAGATGATTTTTTTTTCCTCTCAATGAAACAGACATTGAGGAATATCCATCAGAATTCTGGCCAGTAAAGTTAAAATCATGACGTGTTTTCCTCTCTGGGTCTGGAGAGTCACAAGACCAACCATCACCACTTCTGACTTTCTTCCACAAAAGAATTTAGGGCTTTGCCTCTCAGTATGGAGAGGGAAAAAGCAAGGGTGTAGGTAAATGAAAAGGCAAAAGAGATATGGTATTGAAGAGTGTGAGGTAAAGGCATGTGGGATACAACCTAGTTGTATTTTGGATAGGAAATACAAAGACTGGCCATCACACTCCTATAGTTATTAAAAAAAAAAAAACAAAAAAAAAACTTAGCAAAGTCTCTTTTTATAAGATCATTATGTTAAAAATAATTTCATTTCATATTCCACTAGCAAGAGAACAGAAGATAAAGATTTTTAATACCATTCGTGAAAAAAAATCAAACTCACCAGGTATATAGGAATAAATCTATCATGTTATGTTCAGGACCTCTGTTCAAAAAAGCCCTAAAGCATTCCCGAGAGAAACAAAAGATGGTCTTAACACACAGACTCATGCTGTGTTCTAAATGAAAGGATAGAGTGTTGTAAAGACATCAACCCTAGATTTGTCTGTGGAGCTAATCCCAGACTGAAAGTAATTGCAGAAACATGGTGGGGGGGGCGGAAGGGAGGAGAGGGAGGGAGGGAGGAGAGGGAGGGAGGGAGGGAGGGAGGGAGGGAGGGAGGGAGGGAGGGAGGGAGGGAGGGAGGGAGGGGTGTTGCAGGAAATATTAAAAAGATAAAGACTTGCCGGCACATTCTCGTGCTTGTGCAGAACTCTCTGCCTCTGCAGCCTGACTGGCCATACACTGGTGGGCGATGGCTGACCTGTTTTTATCCCGTGGAGACTCTGACTCAGAACTCCACAGTCTCTCTACCCAGTTCACTAGGTTCCCACTGGTGAGTCCTTACCAGGACAGCCCCATGCTTCAAACCCCCCACAGCCTTTGTGGTGCACCTCTGGCAAACCCATGAATTGCCATCGTACTTTTCTCTCTTGAACCTAGATGAGCGACTGTGTGAAGGAAAATGCAACACATGTAGTTCAGAAACAACTCAAACCTAATCTTGTAAGTCTTATTAAAATCGGATTCCTCCAGTGGTGGTGAATTTTTGCGGATCCACCATAATACTGGGAAACTCGAGCAGCTACATCTTACCCCTCTGCTGTCCCCATTCCAAAAGAGATCCTAATTCTCTCCTGCTTCCTCTCTTCCTCCATCCAACCCAGAAGTCCTGCCTACTCGCCCAGTGATTGGCTCCTTTATTCATTGGGTGATTGGTTCACAAGAACAGCACCAGGCCCACCCACAACAGAGAGGGAGAGGAGGGGGAAGAGAACTGGGGAGAGTAGGATTTGATTTGTGTAGCCATGCAGAGAGACAGAATAGCATCTTGGGGAAAAACCAAAGCAGAGCTGAAAACAAATTAGAGAGTAAGACTTAGAAAGTATAAGATAGAATGGGCTTGTTTCTGTATTGGTTTGTGGTTTTGTTTGTTGGTTGTAGTTTTGTGTTTGTTATTTGTGTCTTTGAGACAGGCTCCCAGTGTAAAGCCCCAACTCATACTTAGGGCAATCCTCCTGCCCCTGTGTCCTGAGTTCTGGGGTTACTGTCACGTGCTACCATACTCAGGCAGGGTGGGCTTGTTTCTCTCTGTAAAAGCAGACAAGCAGACCGAGGGCACAGAGCTAGGATCAGAATCACTGACAGTCTCTGTCATCACAGGCCTTTGAGCTTGAGTTTCCCACCTGAAAAGCAGGCTTAATAATGGATCCTACATGTAGGTTTTAAATATTACAGAAAGAGGGTGTAAATACTTCAGTAATCACACTCACACACACACACACACAATGTCTTATTGTGTTTAGCTAGAATTACTATTAGTACCATATTTCTTATAATTGTTATAATAAATCATCTAGAAGCAGGAATGCTGGACATCAAATGACAGGGCCAGCACAGCAGAGCAGGTGCCTGTTCTTAGCCTATATACAAAAATAATTAACAGGGACACACATACTAAGAATTTCATGACTCAGTCAAGACAGACATAGTGGCTGTTATGATACCCAGGTGTTGTTATGTCCTGCACACAGAACTGTAAAACGTTAGTGGACATTTATTAAGCATCAAGCATGGAATTGTGCGTGGGCACATACACATCTATATGAATAGTGGAGAGTCTGTGTACATACGTAAGAGCACCATGTAGATGGGTTGGGGCAATGGCTCAGTTAGTAAAGTGTGTACTGTGTGTGTGTGAGGACTTGAGTTCCAGACTCAGCACCCATGTGAAAGGCCATGCCTGGAAGCACGCACACTGGTAATGCCTGCACTGGGGAGCCTCTGGGGGCCCTGGGGTGTCCTAACTAACGAACCTCACCTAGTGCGCAAGGTGCAGGATGTAGTGAGAAACCCTGGCCCTAAAAATAGGTGGACGGCTTGTGAGGCACAGCAAACCTTCTGGTCTCTGTGTGCATGTGCTCACACATGCACTTGCAGATATACATACTAAAAATAATAATAATTTAAATAAAAATTTTAATAGACCATGTAGAAATGAATTGCCTCTTCTCTTATCTGAACTTTAGCCGGAAGTTTGAATTTAAGACAGAAAATATGGAAAGGTTTAGTCCCATTGATTGGAAACTTTATTTCCTGATGTCATTGGACAGGCCTGGAAGTTCATTTTTTAACCTTCGCTAAAAATATAGCATCACCTTTTCTTTTCTTTTCTTTTCTTTTCTTTTCTTTTCTTTTCTTTTCTTTTCTTTTCTTTTCTTCCCCCTTCCCCCTTCCCCCTTCCCCCTTCCCCCTTCCCCCTTCCCCCTTCCCCCTTCCCCCTTCCCCCTTCCCCCTTCCCCCTTCCCCCTTCCCCCTTCCCCCTTCCCCCTTCCCCCTTCCCCCTTCCCCCTTCCCCCTTCCCCCTTCCCCCTTCCCCCTTCCCCCTTCCCCCTTCCCCCTTCCCCCTTCCCCCTTCCCCCTTCCCCCTTCCCCCTTCCCCCTTCCCCCTTCCCCCTTCCCCCTTCCCCCTTCCCCTTTCCCTTTTCCCTTTTCCCTTTTCCCTTTTCCCTTCTCCCTTCCCTTCTCCCTTCCCTTCTCCCTTCCCTTTTCCCTTCCCTTTTCCCTTCCCTTTTCCCCTCCCTTTTCCCTTCCCTTTTCCCTTCCCTTCCCTTCCCTTTCCTCTTCTTTTCTTTCTTTTTTTTTAAACTGTAATAAGGGGTGTGTGTGAGTGTGTGTGTGTGTATACTGTCGCTGTCTTCAGACACACCAGAAGAGGGCATCAGATCCCATTACAGATGGTTATGAGCCACCATGTCATTGCTGGGAATTTAACTTAGGACCTCTGGTAGAACAGGCAGTGTGCTTAACCACTGAGCCATCTCTTAAGCCCCTCACCACCGTTTCTTAGGATTGGGAGATGGTGAGAGATTTCATTTCACTTCATACCTCCAAAAGCAATAATGTGCCATGGTTCACAAACCAAGCTACTGCCCTGTAAGGGCTGTGATTCTCCTGAAGGCAGAACCATCATTTGACTTTGAATCTCCAGCCTTTGTACACACCAGCCTTCCTGGCATGTGTCTTCCTCTCCCATACCTCTGTCCTTCTTGTCTGGCCATACTCTAGAACTGTCTCTAAGATAGATCAGCTGGCTGGCATGGGATTTCATTCCATCGGTCACTCTGCCGATGCAACCTCGGTGCCACAACATTAACACTCTCATGTGAGGTCTCATCACACCAGAGGCTACATGGCTACTTGTACTTGCCTAAGTTCACACAGGCTCTCACTCAAGCCTCTTGGCCTTGAACCTCAGGTTGTTCTTTAGCATGCTTTCTTCCTGCAATTCGGCAAATTAAATGCTATGGTTGAATCAGTCTTCCCAGCTCCATCTCGACCTAGGTAAAGGAACAGTCTACCTGCAGTGCAATGTAAAGGAACAGTCTACCTGCAGTGCAATGTAAAGGAACAGTCTACCTGCAGTGCAACGTGGAAAGGAACAGTCTACCTGCAGTGCAATGTGGAAAGGAACAGTCTACCTGCAGTGCAATGTAAAGGAACAGTCTACCTGCAGTGCAATGTAAAGGAACAGTCTACCTGCAGTGCAATGTGGAAAGGAACAGTCTACCTGCAGTGCAATGTAAAGGAACAGTCTACCTGCAGTGCAATGTAAAGGAACAGTCTACCTGCAGTGCAATGTAAAGGAACAGTCTACCTGCAGTGCAATGTAAAGGAACAGTCTACCTGCAGTGCAATGTAAAGGAACAGTCTACCTGCAGTGCAATGTAAAGGAACAGTCTACCTGCAGTGCAATGTAAAGGAACAGTCTACCTGCAGTGCAATGTAAAGGAACAGTCTACCTGCAGTGCAATGTAAAGGAACAGTCTACCTGCAGTGCAATGTAAAGGAACAGTCTACCTGCAGTGCAATGTAAAGGAACAGTCTACCTGCAGTGCAATGTGGAAAGTGCCTCCAATGCTCTCCTGCCCTTGGTCTCTGAGACAAACTCCCTTTAAGGTCCTCTCTAAGGAGGAAGAAGGAGGTGGTGCTCTCTAAGCCTTTGTCACCTGGCACCATTGCAATGGGCTGCCTTGCCATAGGAAGGATAAGCCACTCTGTCTGCCAGAGTAAGGACCAGTTGTGTCCTGGGGCTTCCTTCTCCTGAGATCCCTACTGTGTGTCTCTCTCATCAGGTAGACAGATGGCCACATACCTTTGAGGTGCATCCCTATAGCTGGAAAGTGTCTGTTTTTCTCTTCTTTTCCATACTAGAGATTAAGCCTAGGGCGTCATGCATCCTGAGCTCTCTGCTGTTACACTTCTTCCACTAAGTGTGACACTGTCTTCCACTAAGTGTAACATTGTTCTGGCCTGTGACAAAATACCCGAGTTCCTAGAGGGCTGGGTACATAAAGTTTGTTGGATTCAGTCTGGGAAGCTTGACAATCCAAATAGCATGGTGCCAGCCCTGCTCAAGGTCCCCTGGTTACATTGGGTCACTGGATAGTATCACAGCAGCATGGAAATAAGCCAGAAGTGGATGCTCCTTACAGTGTGCCTCACCTAGGGGGAGGGGAAGCCAGCGTGTGGGGAGGGCTAGACTTCCTCCTCTTACTCATCCTGGAGAACTATGGTTTCTTGGGAATTGCATAGACTCCTCCTGAGGACACTGTTCACAATGCCCCACCTCTTAAAGCTTTTAGTACCCCCTAATGCTAGTAGAATGGGGACCCAGCTTCCAACACTTGGAGCCTTGGCTAAAGCATAGCAGTTTTTGAAGAACTATGCAAAACCTGTCCAATGGCTTGCCTGTGGGTTTCTTCCCACCCCCCACACCCCGGTTGTATTCTTCAAGCATTGATAGTCCCTTCTTCCAAAGGCTTTGCTCTATATATCTGCACTGCAGTCTGATTGAAAGTAAAAGACACCTGTTTAGATCTGTGCCACTTCATAAGTACTAGTTAGCAAGATCACTTCATAAGTACTAGTTAGCAAGATTTTCTGGAACAAGCCTGATAGCCACAGCTCAGCTGGGCAGGTCCTCCAGTTAGAAGTTCAGCACCATTGGTTCTACAGATAAATACCTTGCTCCAAGTTCTCCCTGTGAATGGTTCTGAGAAAGAGTGTTAGGACCACATTCTCCCGTTCCCATAGGAACCTTTCGTCTACCCTGCTCCTTGCCAACCCTCTGCAGGAAGGCTGTGGCGTAGAAGGACTTTCTAAATAAGCTAAGAGATGGGGGTCTTTGAGGTGGGGGTGCGGGGAGGGGGGACCCAGAAAACTGAATCTGGAGAAGTCATTTATCATCCTAATAAAATGAAGCATGTGATTTGCATTCCAGGTCCTTCAACTATTCTATGGGAGCACGGGCGTTCTCCCATGACAGTATTTTTATCCCTGATGGGGGAGCAGAAAGTGAGCAGACAGTTCAAGCAATGTCACAGGACAACATCCTGGGCAAAGTCAAAACTCTTCAGGTAAGGCAGCTTGAGACTGGAGGATCAGAGCCAGAGGAGCCCAGCCCACCCCCATCTTCTGTGGAGGGAAGTGGAAGAGTCCCTGGCTGGTCCTTGAGTGATGGAGTGGGAGGGTCAAGGGTCACTTCAGGAGAGAAAGCTTTGATTTCTTAGACCTCACTCAGTTCCCCATTAAAGAGGCATGCTTAGCACTGCTATACCGCCATCCCACCCCTGGCTTGTCCTCTCTCCTCTCCTCCAATTGTTGCTTCCTGTTTGACTGGACATGAGAACAAGTCCCTAAGAGAAGCTACGAGGCTTGCGTGTGAGGAAAGAGTTCCTAACCATTAAGTTAGCTGAGCAGCTGCTATCCTTGCTCACTTCCATCGTGTGAGTCTCCAGCATGAGGTGGGGAGAGGCGAGACTCTGGTGTGTCTGTAAATGCAGCCCCCCCCACCCCCACCACCTTGTCTAGAAGGGACCATACAACCCCTTTCTCCTGCAATGTGGGTGGTCTCCTCAACTAACATTGACTTAGCTGGTGACTCCCTAACAGTGAAAACGTGGCAAAGCAATGCTATACCAAACGTGGTCAAAAGAATGGATCCAGGAAAGGTTTTTAAAGAGGAACAAAGACTGTCATGTAGGATTGTGCCATTGCTCAGAAACATTTCCCTCACCAGAAATCAATGCCAGGGCAATCAACTTCTCTGAGGTGGGGGTTCCTAGAGATGACCTAAGCCAGTGGTTCTCAACCCCTTTGGGGGTTGAAGGACCTTTTCACAGGATTGCGTATCAGATATTTACATTGCAATTCATAACAGTAGCAAAATTGCAGTTTTGAAGTTGCAACAAAAAAAATTTTTTTATTTTTGGCTGGGCATCACCATAGCCCAAGGAACTGTATTATGGGATTACAGCATTAGGAAGGCTGAGAACCCTGCTGGAGACTTTGAACAGAGGGCTCTGAGTTACCCTGTCTCAGCTGACTGTGTCTTCAATAGTGAATGTCTGAGAAGAAAAAAAAAGCAAAATAAAGAAACAGTGGTGGTCCGAGAACTGAGTGATACAAAGAAGCGTCCCACGCAACAGTAACTTTTCCATCCTCTCTACCTGTACTTGTTTCTGCTGGCCACAAGCGGTGTATTTTATGACCTGCCGTCATACACTCAGTACAAGGTGATGTATGAAAAACCAGGAAGGAGCCAACACCCTGGAGCCACACCCAACCTTGCCTAGATCTTTATGCCTGCAGTCACCACTGACAGAGGCCAGGTCTCTGCCGGCACAGCCAGCCCAGTCTGGCTTGCAGTGCCAACACTTGAGAGCCGTTTCTTCTTTTTGTTCCTGCTGGCTGTGGTCTTGGACTTTGAGACTGGAAGAAGCAAGCTGTCACTTTTCACACAGGTTGAAGAGAGAGGACAGTAGTAGTCGGGGAAGCATTACCCCATTTCCCTCTTGCAGGCTTTTGATTACCGATAGGTTCGGAGCCCCTGGCCTCTCACGCCCCTTTACTAAAGAGAATGCTGTGCAGAATTCAGCCCAGGAAATACTGTATTTTTATAGGGAGTCAAGAAATTCTTTGAAGGGTGGATTACTGGCCTGTTGCCTTCAGTGATATCTGCTCTGTAACATTTACCACATACCACTGCCACCTTAAAAAGTGGGTTTAAGTATTGTACAGTGCATGTAATGGCGCAGTATTGAAAAAAATAGAAACCCAATAAAATATATGAGTGACTGACTTCTTTTAACATGACCTATGGTTTTTTGGTTTTGGGAGATTTTTTTGGATTTTTTTTTTGTTTTTTTTTGTTTTTTTTTTTTTTTTGGTTTTGGTTTAGTTTGGTTTGGTTTGGTTTAGTTTGGTTTTTCGACACAGGGTTTCTCTGTGTAGCCCTGGCTGTCCTGGAACTCACTCTGTAGACCAGGCTGGCCTCGAACTCAGAAATCCCCTGCCTCTGCCTTCCAAGTGCCGGATTAAAGGAGTGCACCACCACTGCCCTGGTGACCCTATGGTTTTAAGTAATGTGACCTCATTAATTGATAAAATGTAAAGCCATCAACTTTCCTGAAGTGACAATTTGATTAACCCAAGAAGGAGGGGTGGGGTGAACAGATCAAAATGACTAGTGTGCAGCCCCAGTCACATGAGGTCTGCCTAATTTTTCTTTTGTCCCGGGACTCAGGAGCCTCCTTTGATCTCTGTAGTGGTGACTTTGGAAAGACTTTGCTCTTCAAGGTGTGGGAGTGGGGACCATGGTCAGAGCAAATGGGATTTTTTTTAAGTGACCTAAAGCCTTAACCAAATCACTCCCCAAAGACTATGCTTTCTTTTTCAGTCGACTAAGCAGTATGTTCCTGGTAAGTCCCCCAAACCTAGTGCTCTCATACACTTGCATGAGTGCTTCGCATTTCCCATGACAGCGGTGTGCTGATGGTGATGCTCTGCGAGAAGCATACTCGTAGCCTCCAGCATGGAATGAGAGTTTAGCTGTGTCAGAGGCATGTGTGTTTTATGTCTGGAATTGTCATTGTGTATGTCTTTGATGTTTTTTTGTTTTAAAAGAAAGGAATGGATACTGTCTCTTTGACAGTGAACGTCCTATGTAGGTGATTAGCCACAGTTATCTAAATAGTCTCGTATAATGAAATTCTCTAGAATATCACTTAACAACAACAACAACAGCAACAACAAAAATTATTTAAGAAACTATCTGACCAACGTCCATTTAGAACTCATGAGTGGACAGGTATTTGCTTTTGGAGATATCGCCCCCTAGTGCCCGCCTGTGTCATAGCATCTGGGGCTGTCCCGGAGCCCCCACAGGAGGCAGCCTGGCTTCACTGATGGAAAAATGGCATACAGCACAGTGAACCTGCCCTGTCTTGAGTAATATCACTATATCCTGGGCAACATTCCTGTGGCGAACCACTGAGTCCCCTTAAAAGAACAAGTTCATGTTTTTCTGGGTATGAAAATGTACCATGAGAGCAAATTTTAGTGAACACGTAGTTACAGGGACTAAAACAGTAGTGTCCTGTTTGAGGACCTGGTACCTGAGCCATGTGGTCCCCAGCCGGTAGGATGGATACCATTTGAATGGATGAGAGAGCACAGGAGAGCCGAAGAGTCTGAGTCAGGCCTCTGCCTCCGTGTGGTCATGTGACCTTGGGCCAAGTACTTTTTAATCTGGGTGACTCTTACCTTCCCCACTTGAGCAATACAGGGGTGCGTGTGATGGGCAAACCTGAAGGCTCCGACTGCTCGCTGCTGCACAGGGCGGCTGTACAAGCTTTGTGCTCAGTTATACTTGTGCTGCAGTGACCTTGGCATTACGTATATAGTTACCCTGGAAACACAGATAAGGTCAGGCCCAGCTGTGAGGTGTGTACCCACTGCTGGTGAGACTAGGGGTAGCCCATTCCGAGCCTGCAGGTGATTTATACAATTGTATTGCACTTTAGTCGGGAAATGGCTATGTCATTTGTACCACAGGTTATTTGGCATGGGTGGGGAGTGGGGTGGGGCCCCCCATTCTTAGTAGCCTCATATCTCCCACTGAACTGATTTCACTTGAGAATTCCAAAATCATACATTTGAGGATCTTTTTTTTTTTTTTTTCCTTCATCTAATAAGCTGTCAAGGGCAGAAACAAAAAACACCCATTCTTGGCCAAGTCTTCCTAGAACAAGTTGTTCTTTGAGAAAAGGATTCACTTCTGAGATGGAAGGGTCTGCAGTTTGCTCAAAAGGGCAGCACTTTTTTCCCCTCTCTGTGGTTCGTGCTTACAGGCATGGTTTGGGAGGTAGGGAAATGGCTGCAGAAAAAAAGAATCTGATCAATTCTAAACACTGGCAGTGCAGAGAGCTGCAGGATACAATGTGCTTGGCACTTCCACACCACAGCATCCAGCCTCATAAATATGGATGTGCGTTCCTGCCGTGTCACTCCCGAGCATTCCATACTACAAAATGGTCCAAATGAAATGGACAAAATATAGTTCATTTCTGCTCACATTCCAGCTGCAACAGTAGCTCCATTCATAGCCACTAGCAGCACACGGAACGATTTCCACTCTCCTCTCCCGCTATAGCTGCGATGTGTGCACAGACAGAGCTTGCAGGGGAGATAAACTCCAGGGCCAGCTTATAACAGCCTAATTTTTCAGTTGTTGCTCACTCTACTGTGGGTCATTCCATGACAATGTCCTGAGCAACTGAAGGCAGTAAAAATAATTTATCCACATATGACACCTCACCTCAACTTACCAGATGGATTTGAGCAGTGATCTCTTAGTTGCCAATACATCTTACAGAATGTCACAGTAGCCCAATCTCCTTTGAGTCACCTTAAGGAGGCATTTGGAGAAGGGCATGTGGCAGGATGTGAGAGACGGGTCCTTGACTGCCAGAGGCCCAACCACGTAGAGTACTGGGCTCCAAGCCCTGCCCCAACCTGGGCCCACCAGCTCTTATGTGTGCACAGACAGAACTTGCAGGGGAGATAAACTCCAGGGCCAGCTTATAACAGCCTAATTTTTCAGTCATTGCTCACCTCTACTGTGGGTCATTCCGTGACAATGTCCTGAGCAACTGAAGGCAGTAAAAATAATTTATCCATATATGACAGAGGCCCAACCACGTAGAGTACTGGGCTCCAAGCCCTGCCTCAACCTTGGCCCACCAGCTCTTACCTAAAAACCACAGGACAGAGACCAGCCCTGTTCCCAGTCTCCATCACTGCTGCTCAAAGTTCCTCTCCCTCGGGTCCCCAGCCACCAGCCGGATTCTGTGTCCCATGGGAAATTTCAAGTTGGCCTTTACACTAAAGAGCACCTTGCCATTCTCATTAGCCAGGGCATTGTTTACGAACACAGCAGCAGGCTGGTGCTCTCCTTCCCGCTCCCTTCCCCTCATCTGTGCCCCAGGTCCCCAGTTGCAGAAACCACTGTCCTGGGATCCACTCTGCCCTTGCTCCACGTTTGCTGTCGCTGTCACATCTCCCTATCTTCCTTTTCATCCTTTCACTGTCATCTTTTAACATCCCTCTGCCCATTTCCCAGAGTGAGTCTGTGCACCGCCCCCTCCCTGCCCCCACCCACACCACCCGTCCTTACCCCATCTACCATCTGTTCTTCGCTTGCCCTTCCCTTTCCCGATTGCAGCCACGATGTTCATCTTGTTGTTGGACTTTATCTCTGCCTGGGCTGTGACTGTGTTTTGCCACATTCTTTCTTGCCTCTTAAGCATCAGAACTAGCCAACAGCCATACTCTAAAAGGGAGCCCTGGTCACTTTGAACATACCCAACACAAGTAGCCAAGGTGTGCAGTGATGGATGGATGGATGTGCCAGTCGCCTGGCATATGTCTATATGTATTATACACATGTATTGGATTTCCCAATAGTCCACAAATTCATCCAGTCCTGATTCATCAATTGAAATGGAAGGAAAGCTCAGCCAAGTGGTGAATGCTTGTAACTCCCACCTTCAGGGGATGCAGGCAGGAGGATCAAGACTCCAAGGCCAGCCTAGGCTACATTAGCAAGATGCCGTCTCAGAAGAGAGAAAGAGAACCCACCCACTCCCATCTCATCCCGGACTCTGCCAGTGGGAGTCTCCCCAGTCCAAGGAGATTTCAAGCAGTGTCAGGCTCATGAGCAACACTCCTAGGGAGGGCTGAATGGGGAGGCCACAGGAAACACCCCTATCCCCTCTCTCCCCACATCTCCACCCTCTTACCCCAGGGCTGCAGAGGAAGCCAGGCCTGTGACTGTGACTCCGTGTCCTCTTGTCTGACTCCATCGGCTGTTCTAACTATGCTGCTTACTGACCTGCTTAGAGCAGATACTAACTGCTGGTTCCTGCTAGACTTGTTTTTGGAAAACATCCTTTTTTCAGCAACCTGCAAACTTTTGGGGGGCTGCTGAAGCTTTCCTTCTCTGGCTGAATGGGGGCTTTGGGGGTGTGCACTTTTCCTGTGAAACCAGGGGCCATGTGCAGGCTGAAATCTCAGCAGACATAGTGCCAGCCCTTGCTCCTGACCTGGCATGCTGGGTGGCTGGAAGGGGGGGGGGTGCACTGTGCAGAGAGGGGAGTCCCCGGGCTCAGCTCTGTTATGCATTTCACTGCTCGGTGGGCAAGCCTGGGGTAGGGGATGGGCTGGCTGGCCACGGGTGGACTTGGTCCCGCTGAGTTCTAAGGAAGAGGAGACATATCCCTCAAGGAATTCTTTTGCCAAGGATCTCTAGAGAAATATTTTAAAAATGCCACCTCATCTCCTTACATAACTGTCCCTGCAAGAGGGGAGCACGCTCTCAGATTTATGAGAGCTGGCAGGAACTGCAATGGCCTTAACCCTGGAGGTTAGTTGTAAAGACCTAGGCTCAGATGCCTTTGGGTCTCCACCCCCACCCCCCCAGCCTTCCCATCAATTTGAGCCAGTCACCTCTCCCTGCAGGAACCTGGGCTGGGTTTTGCAAAGTGAATGGGTTTGTTCTAGCTTGGTTTCCTGTTGCTATGCTACAACACTGACCAAAAGTAAGTTGGGGAGAAAACTGTTGATCAAACAGGTTACGGTCCATCACTGAGGAAAGCCAGTGTAGCAACTCAGAGCAGGAACTGAAGACCTTGAAGGAAGGCCACTTAAGTGACTCCAGTTCACCTAACCTTATACAGTAGCACCCAGAACTGACTGCTGAGCCATGCCACCACCCACCCTGGGCTGGACATTCCTCCATTAACAATCAAGAAACAGCCGCCCCCCCCAAAAAAAAGATATGCCCACAGGTCCATCTGGTGGAGGAAATTTGTCAGTTGAGGTTCCCTCTTTCTGGGTTGCTCAGGAAAACTAACAAGTGCAGGGTTGGAGCAGATGCTAAATCTCATATTGGAAGCTCTGTTAGAACTATCAGCCAGGTTAAAGCTAAATATCAAACTGCATTACACTTGAACCATATATGAATATTGCTCTAGGGCCGTGGTTCTTGGGGGGAGGCAGTTTACCCCCCACCCCAGAAGATGCTGTCCACATCTGGAGATGCTGGCCACATCTGGAGCCAGTGGTTTTCCTTTTTAAAAATGGCCTTCGCCTAATCTACTGTTTAGATTACTGTTGGCAGCCCCCTTCAGCTGCCCCTGCCGCTGTCGCCTGCCAGTCATCAGTCCTTCTGTGGCCCTTTTCTCCCTGCCCCCACCCCAGGTTCCTTGCGGTCCCCTATTTCATGATAATGTCATTGTAGCAAAGAAAGAAAACTGGACCGTCTCCATCCCTGGTGCGATTTCCACATTTGTCAAGGGAAGTCTTGTTGAACCTGGGACTTTCCACACCCCAGCCGTGACCCACTGTGAGCCTGAGCATGTGGCTTTGACATGGCCTTCACAAGCTAGGGGGAGAAGTATAAAAACTCACGGGGGAATGTGTACCCATCCAGAAGTGGCTACGGAGTTCATGTTGTACCCACCCTAAGAGTCTTGGTTCCCCCCCACCAACCCATTGGTCCTCCATTTCATGTATCTATCTTCTGTATGATTTCTTCACACGTGAAAAAGATTTTAGACTTATACGTGGTGGGTCAAAACAATTAAAAACATGTATTTCCAACCTTGGTTCTGAAATGTGGTCCCCGTACCTACTGGGCACTGATACAAGAGGTGGCTGGAGTTTTCAAAGCTTACGGCTCTTAAATGGAAACAAGTGGACTCACTCTCAGACTGCTTCGAGGTTCCTTGGCATGGCCGTGCCTCTCTCCCCTTGCTGCTTCCTGTCTCTGCCGGGGAACCTGGTCCTGGCTATACAGACCTTGGCTGTTTCAGTATGCCTTCCCTTTGTTTCTCCCCAGCGACAGTTGGGCAAGAATATCAAGTTTGGGCAGCGGCCATCAAACGCCATTCCCATGAAGAAGGCAGGCAGCACAGACGCTAGCTCAGAGGAGGACTTCGTCCTCACCAGTCCCATGGAGATTGTGACTCAGCAGGATATTGTCCCCTCAGACTCGGAGAACAAAGTAAGTCTCCTCCAGGGGGAGTTTTGATTCTGATGAGCCAAGAGAACAGGGTATGGGGCAGTGGGCGGTGGCATCTGACAAGCCCACAATCAAGGAGGTGGGGAGGAGTTTTTCTAATGCTTAGACTGTGAGGGAACTGAGGGTGCTGAGGACCAATGAGAAGGATGGGGAGGAGGAAGGTACAGGCCCTTTGCAAATGCTCTTGCCCAGGGCCTACTATTCATCCTTCCAGGCTTGGGTAGATGAACTGTTCCTGGATAAGGGGGATGGGATGCTCTTACCTGACCTCACCCCACCAAGCTGCCTTGTCTCCTCTAGACTTCTCATTCATAGCCCCCGTCTATATCTGTTCTTGTAAAATTGTTTCCGCTCCTTCTCTAAATGCTGGCTTCTTTGTATCTAAAACCACATGTTTCCACATGGGTCTCCTCCAGACCTGGAGATGCCAGCTGAGCAGTGCTGACCAGTTATTGGTCAAATTGGGCTAATTTAAGACAGATGGGAAAGAAAGCAGTGGGGTTCTGGTGAGATAGTGACACAGGCCAGCTTGAAGTCACCTCAACCTGGAAAGCCAAACTCCAGCACCTCGATGTCTAAATTTGGTGTGTTGACATTCTTCAGTGAGTGCTTTGAATGGATCCTGAATTCTGAGTTCTTGAGCAGCAGAAGGGATTGTTCAAAGAGTGGGAACCAAGACAAGCAGCTTGCAGTGAAGAGGGACAGTCCATCCTACTGCCACTTCTGCTGAGACCAGGCCGTGATGACCCCTAGTACCCACCTGTTGACCCATGCATGGATGGTGGGTGAAGCAGGAACCAGTGTCCCGCCTTCCTCATTGATTTTAAAGTGTTCTTCCTCACCTGTCCAATTTCAGACAGCAGCACCCGCAGCCATCGCTGTAACACGGAACTCATGAGGACTGAAGACTGTCCTTGCTATATGACTTATGATTTCACAGTGGGAGGCCCCGAGGCCTCAGGAGAGAGGGAGGCTTTGTTCAGCAGACTTTATCTTAGGTGTGGGTGTAGAGAGATGAGTGAGATTTGTCACGGGAGGGACTCTGGTGGCTTATATCCTAAAGAGAAAGTGTTACAGAGCACACAAGTCACCATGCAGGTAAAGATTGTTTCAGATCAGGCAAAATGCTGCCTCCCGAGAACCGGACAGTAAGTAACTTGGTGGGAGAGAGAGGTTGGGTTTTTTCTTTTAGACGTGGGCTTGGGACGAGACCAAGGGATGACGAGATGGAAGAATATGCTAGGCACAGAAGTGGGCTAAACAGGAACACCCAGAAGAAAGCCGGCTTCTCTTGAAAAGAAGACCAGGAAGCTGGTTGCGTGTGGCTGGATGAGTGCTGAGGAGGACAGGTGCCAGGGCCAGATGCTGGAAGCCTGGTAAACGGGGGAGTCCTGTTTTGAATTCTGAATAATAATGGCAAGCAAGAAAGTGTCTAGAGCTGACTTGTGTTCTTTTTAATTTCAATTTATGTGTGTGTGTGTGTTTCCATACCATGGCACATGTGTGCAATTCACAAGACAGTTCATAAGAATAGTTCTCTCCTGCCTCTGCTACCTTACAGGTTCTGGGAACTAAACTCAGGCCATCAGGTCTGCTGCACCGGCTCATTAGTTCATCTCACCCCAAGTCCTGACTTGTGTGTCTAGACACCTTTTAAAATGGGCAGCATAGAGTGGACCGGGCAAGCTGACACACTGGCATAAGGCCAAAGTATAGGCGCCCCATCCTAAAGATGTATGTGACCTGGGGATGTCTCAGGGCAAGCCTGGTGCGTCTCCCTCGGCTTTCCCTCCCTGGTCTTTCTTTCACTGTCTCAGGCCAGCCCTTTGCATCTGGCTCCAGGGGCGGGGGATGTGGGGTAGCTATCATCTTTTGTCTTCGCTGTCTGAGTAGGAGTCTCACGGGTGAAAGGTAGGAAGAAGGCTCCCAGCAAATCCGAAAGCTCCGAGGTTGGAGCTATGTGTAACATGGATGGATTTCCCAGGCTAGGTGGCTGCCAAGTAGCCCCTCGGCTTCTCTCAGGCTTTGGAAAGGAGCAAGAGGGCTTGAGTCTGGGAACTAACCCGGTAGGAAACACGCTGACCTCAGGAAATGAAGAAATGTGGCAAAGGTAGTCCAGTTGCCACAGTGATCCCTGTTGGTTTCAGGAGAGCAGATGTTCCTCCCCCACCCTCCACCCCCCTCCCCGAGTGGAGCAGGAGGCCACCCTGATCAGGCATGGACTGTGCAGGTTGTTTGCCCAGCACTTCCTGTCCCCACGTTTGACCCCAAGTGCTCTCTTCTTTTCCAGTCCAGCGATACACCAAGTTCCTCAAGTCCTCTGAATCTACCTGAAGCCGGAAGTGACATGGAAGAGAAGGTAATGGGGTTTAACTTTTTTATCTAGACTTTTATATCCTTTTTTTTTAATCTGCTGTTTTCATTTTCTGTTCATAAACCAGAGCAACCAGTGGCAGAGGTTAAAGCAATCGTTTCCATGGCAACACAACTGCTAGACTTCTGAGCCCTGCTCCTAAGAACAGCCATATTCCCATAATGCCTTGGGAGTTTTAGACAGTGATAGTTTCCCTATATGCAAACAGATCTTGTACTTCAAGACACTGTTAATCCGTTGAGAAGGGCACTCTAGGATGCCTGCGGATACTCAGGACTGTTAGGAAGTCTTCTATTGTGTACAATGTACAAACCTCAAACCCAACTCTATCTTTCATTGCTTTTACACACACTCACCTTTAATATCACCTTTATTATTAATTTGTGTGTGTGAGTGTATATTGAGTGTGTACATTAGAATGTATATGTGTGTATATATGTGTATGTGTGTGTGAGTATATGTGTGAGAGTGTGTGTATGTGTGAGTATGTGTGTGTATGTGTGTAGGTAAGTGTGTGTGAGTGTGTATGTGTAAGTATGTGTGTATGTGTGTGAGATAGTGTGGGGGAGTGTGTGTATATCTGAGTTTCTATGTATATGTATGTGTGTGAGAGTGTGTGTATGTGTGTATGTGTGTGTGTGAGTGTATGTGTGTATTCGAGTGTGTGTACATTAGAGAGTGTATATGTGTGTATGTTGTGTGTATATGTGTATGTGTGTGAGAGTGTGTGTATATGTGTGTGTATGTAGATAAGTGTGTGTGAGTGTGTGTGTAAGTATGTGTGTATGTGTGTGAGATAGTGTGGGGGAGTGTGTGTATGTCTGTGAGTGTGTGTGAGTGTGTGAGAGTGTGTGTGTGAGAGTGTCTGTGTGGTGGGTGGGTGGCTATGCTTATGCATATGCATAGAGAGGATGTCAAAAGCCCCCCTCTCTCACTGTGTGTTTGTCTCTGGAGACAGGGTCTTTTCTCTGAACCAGGAGTGAAGTTGACCGGCAAGCCCCAGTGTTCCTTCTGTCTCTGTCCTCTACCGCACTGGGTTACAGACACATGAATGCCCATGTCCCGCTATTTACATGGGTGATGGGATCTGAACCTGGGTCCTCGGACTTTCCTACAAATCATTTCCTCCCACATGGCCTTGGGATTTTACCTGCCGTCTGAGGCGTCTTAGACCCTTCACCCAGAGCATGCGTCCTGCAGGGGCTGGGTTTCTCTGATAAGAATCTTCATCCCTACTTGGGGCAGGCCTTCTCTGAGGAGACTGCAGGGTGACAGTGACAGTGACCAGCTCTGCACCCATGAGGGGGTGGCTCTGAACAGTAGCACTACTCAGACACAGACGAGGTTCAGTGGAGATGTCTAGAAACAAAGCCTAACACTGAGATCTCAGCTTTGAGTGTCCCGCCCTGACTTCAGTCTGTCACAGTGGCTCTGCACCCCCCCACCCCCCCAACTCCCCCTCCCATCATGTACCTCTTTGGGAAATAAATGTTTAATTCGTCTCCGAACTTTATATCTGTTATAAGAGCAATCATAAACAATTGAAAGCTGGGGCTTGGTGAGATGGCTCACTGTGACTGCTCTTCTGAAAGTCCTGAGTTCAATTCCCAGCAACCACATGGTGGCTCACAACCACTCGTAATGAGATCTGATGCCCTCTTCTGGAGTATCTGAAGACAGCTACAGTGTACTTAGGTTTAATAATAAATAAATCTTTGGGCCGGAGCAAGCAGGGACTGAGCGAGCGGGGTTGACCGGAGCGAGCAGAGGTCCTAAAATTCAATTCCCAACAACCACATGAAGGCTCACAGCCATCTGTACAGCCACAGTGTACTCACATGCATAAAATAAATAAGTAAATCTTTTTAAAAAATAAACAGAGCTGGCCTGCCACAACCCCTGCCCCACCCCCCCCACCGCCCCCCACATCTGGCCCCTCCCTATAGGCAACACCCTGACCTCCTCCTCCTTTGGCTGCAGAGGTTAAGCAAATATTTAACCTCTTAAGAGGTTAAGAGGAAATATTTGTTCCATACTTCTTAATTCCTGAATTTGTACTAATTAGTTTTTGCTGATTAGAATTGTATGCTTATTTGGCCTTTTTTTATCTTTTGTGAATAAATATGGAAGGTAATTGCAAACCTCACGGACTTTACACATACCACAGTGCACAGTTCACAAGCCCGGCCCTGTCCAGTGCTGGCCTTTGTGCACAGAGCTAGTGGTGAGACACTGAAAGAGAGCGGCGAGAGCGCCCCCTGCTGGACACTGGCATAGGCACGCTTTACACACTGGATGTCTACATTCTCATAGTTACTGGTGTAGCTTCCTACAGTCATTCAATGCATCTTCTGAGACAGAGACTGAACCATGGCTGCTAGCTTCTCTGGATGTGTGAAGTTTGTCTAAGGCTTCGGTCTTTTTTTGTAAAGATTTATTCATTTTATGTTTTGTTCATGCGTGTTTTGCCTGTGTGTATATGCATGCCTGGTGCCCACGGAGGTCAGAAATGGCTATCGGATCCCCTCAAACTGGAGTTGTGGGCCACCATGTAGGTGAACCCAGGTCTTTCCTGTTGAACCATCTCTTCTGCCTCTTAAATTATTTTTTGAGGCAAGAGTCTCCTGTAGTCCAGGCAGGCCTCGAACTCAGTACATAGCCAAGGGTGACCTTCCTGATTCTCCTGTCTCTATCCCCGCAAAATACTAAGATTACAAGTGTGCCTCCACGCTGGGGTGGGAAGTGGTCTCTTAGTGAAGGTGTCTTTATTCCAGAACTGCAGCTCTCCCAGCTTCCTCTCGGGAATGACGCTTACCCCTGGGCCGTGTTTTTGCCACTTGGTGATTTCTCACCAGAGCACTTCATTAAATTTTTGCGAGTTTTGAGTGAACATGTCAAAACATTTTTAAACTTTTAACAATACTCATATTCTCTGACAGTTTCATATGCGTATCTGTATCTCGGTCATACCCATCCCCCTCTCCTTCCCTTTCCTCCCCCCCTTCCCAGCTTCTCCCATTACTATCTCCCCCCTGCTTCATCCCCTGCTCTTTTTACACAACCTGCTGAGGCTTGTTAGAGGTGTCCCCCATGCCCATAGGTGCGGTGCCCTCTCTTGTTTCTCTGGCCGGCTCTGTGCCCCTTTATCCTCAGCAAGCAAAAGAAACTCCCTGGCTTTCTCCCACCTCAGAAGCTACTAAGGAACTGGCTGTGATTTTTCAAAATTTTGTATTGTGGACTGAATTTGACTCAAAAACAAAAAATCAAAACAAAACAACAACAACAACAAAAAACACATCCCTTGGGCTAAGCCGGGCAAACAGAGCCTAGTGGGTAGTGCCTTTGTAGGCTTCCCTCTGGGTTGTATTCTGATCCACAGAGACGTTTTATATCTTACTCTGTGTTGTAGGTTGCTCCAGTTAAACCCTCTCGGTCAAAAAGGCACTTGTCTTCAGCCGGCACCATCGAAAGTGTCAACCTCGATGCCATTCCCCTGGCCATCGCTCGTCTGGACAACAGTGCTGCCAGGCACAAACTCTCTGTGAAGCCAAAAAACCAGAGGGTGTCAAGGAAGCACAGGTGGCTTGCCCAGGTAGGTGACGTGGCTCAGCAGGTAAAGCAGGTGCCCTTCCTGGCCGGGCCCTAATTCTACCTTCCTGTTGTGCGACAGTAGAGAGAGCCATATAGTACATTCTCGTTCTTTCCCCATCAGGGACTTGAGTGTTCGAAGTTTCCAGGGACCAGGCGGGGTCGCTTAACCTCTGCAGCCAAAGGAGGAGGAGGTCAGGGTGTTGCCTATAGGGAGGGGCCAGATGCAGGGGGCGGGGGTGGGCGGGCAGGGGTTGTGGCAGGCCAGCTCTGTTTAGCCAAGGTTTTTTAGGGTTTGGCCTTCTAAGTTTCAGGAGACAACAGTAAAATCCAAATCCCCCTCCCCTTTTTTTGCTCATCTTCCTAATGCCAGGCTATTGTTTTCCCTGGTATTAATCCAAACTAAGAGAAATAAATTTGGAAATGGCAGATGGAGGGTCTAGAGGGCAAAACAAAATATATTCTTTTCTCTGTTCCCGCTGCTCCTCTTGCTTTGTATAACCAGTGCCTACATTCACCAGGGAAGGAAAACATTTTGACTCTCTATATACTGTTTTATCCTACCGTACATACATACGATAAAGTTTAATTCCTAAATTAGTTATGCTAAAAAGATTTACAGCAATAACAAATTAGAACAATGTAAGACCTACGGTACTAAGTCATCTGAACCATTGTTTCTGGAGATTCAGCTGCCCTGAGCATTCAGAAACGGTGGGAGTAAAACCTTTGATAAAGAGGGATACATTTGTTATCACTGTCATTGCTGTTACAAATATCTGACAAAAGGAACTCGGGAGGGTTTACTTTGCCTAATGGTTTAGGCATACAGTGACCCAGAAGTCATAGCAGCAAGGCAGCAGTCACATTGTGTGCACAGTTGGGGAAACAGAGAAGGCATAGCGCTCAGCTTGCTTTCTCCCTCTTTCTCCTTCCAACACCCCAACCACCCACATTTAATCTGGGCCTTCCCTACCTCACTTACACTGTTGTGGAACCACCCAAAGGTGCATTTCCATGATGATTCTAAGTGCAGTAAGGTTGGCAACGAGAGCTAACCATCAACGGGCCGCTGCAAGGGCTGCTGTGTCTAGTCAGGACCACCTGCCCTCTGGAGGTTAATGGCTGGCATGTTGGTTAGGGAGGTGTGGGAAAATGCTAATCGCGCTTCCCTTCCCCATGCCAGGACCGACAGAATGAACGGGGCAGCTTTGAGAGTCAGTCCTCCCTGGACCAGAACGGGCAGCTAGGAGAAGACAAGCACATTTGGCACGGAGAGGAACCAGAACCTTTGGAATCCCACGAAGAGAAAAGACTGCACGAAGAGTATTGGCGGGAACTTGAAGCCAAGTGCAAACGACAAAAAGCCGAAGCCGCTGAGAAGAGGCGCCAGGAAGAGCAGAGGCGGCAGGCGCTGGAGAGGAGGCTTTGGGAGGAGAGCCTCAGACAGGAGCTGCTGGAGGAGGAGGAGGAGGGGGAGGAGGAAGAAGAGGTGAAGGAGAAGGGGGAGGAGGGCGAAGAGGTGGACCTGCAGCCACGGGCAGGGAAGGCACCTCCAGAGGAAGGGCACCAGTCTTGTCCGGAGGAACAGCGCTGTGCAGAGCAAGAGCTGGGGGGAGCCGACGATCCTGCCCTCCTGGAGGCAGAAGAGCGCAGGCGTGAGCAGGAAGAGGCCGAGAGGCAGGCGGAGAAACTGAGGCAGCGCGAGACTGAGAGGCAAGAGGAGGAACAGAGGCAGCGCGAGGCCGAAAGGCAAGAAGAGGAAGCGAGACAATGCGAGGCCAAGAGGCAGGCGGAGGAAGCAAGGCAACGCGAGGCCGAAAGGCAAGAGGAGGAAGCAAGACAATGCGAGGCCGAGAGGCAGGCGGAGAAACTGAGGCAGCTCGAGGCCGAGAGGCAGGAGGAGGAACTGAGGCAACGCGAGGAGGCTGAGAGACAGGAGAAACTGAGGCAGCGCGATGCTGAAAGCCAAGAGGAGGAACTAAGGCAGCACGAGGCGGAGAGGCAGCGCGCTCAGGAGGAGGACGCCAAGGGGATGCTGCAGGAGGAGGAGGAGGAGGAGGCCAAGCGCATAGAAGAGCTGAAAGGAAAGGAGACACCAGAGCCGCTGGTGGAGGAAGGTCCGCAGAGTCCAGAAGGAGAGAGCCAGCCTTGGCTAACGGACGACGCTGACCAGCGAAGCCCACTGCAGCGGGACCTTGAGAAGCCAGGGGAACGGGAACGAGAAGACCTGGAATCCGCAGGGCAGAGAGAGATCGCGAAGGAGCCTAGAGGAGAGGGCGAGCCGGCCGAGCAGAGCGGAGACTTGGGCGCGCACTGCGGTGGTGTGGACGGGGAAGGGAAAGAAACCGCTCAGACAGACAGTCCTCAGCCGCAGGAGAGACAGATGGAAGGAACACCGGCCCCGGAGGAGAATGAAGCTACTGCGGCAGACATAGACCGGAAGGTGGAGGAGCTCCGGTGGCAGGAGGTGGACGAGCGGCAGACCATGCCCCGGCCTTACACATTCCAGGTATCCTCCGGGAGTAGGCAGATTCTCTTCCCCAAAGTCAACCTGAGCCCGGTAACACCGGCTAAGGACGCGGCGAGCCTGGCCCCAGCGGCCCAGGAACCGCCCGCGCCCCGCGGTGCCACCTCACACGCCCTGCCATCAGCGCTGAGCATCCCACACACGGCCATTCTGGTCACCGGAGCGCAGCTCTGCGGCCCGGCGGTCAACTTGAGCCAGATCAAGGACACAGCATGTAAGTCCCTCCTGGGGCTGTCAGAAGAAAAGCGCCCTATGGACGTCCCCACTGTGGAGTCCAGGGCCGGCAGTGGGAAGTCCAGACCTGCCCCAGAGTCACCAAGCAATGCGGCCGCGCTAGCCGAGTGGGCGTCCATTCGATCCAGAATCCTGAAGAACTCGGAGGGCGACCAGCGTGGCGACAGAGAGCCGGCCAGAGCCGGGGACGAGCCAGCGCCTCGAGCGCGGTGCGATTCCCGAGGGAACGTGCGCAGGACGCCGCCAGTCAACGCCAAGTTCTCCATCATGCCTGCCTGGCAGAAGTTCTCAGACAGCGGCGCAGAGACCTTCAGGCAAAGCCTGGACGGGGAGAGCGGAAGGAAAAAGCCGGGGCTAGCACCCAGCGAAGAAACAGCACCCCAGCCTCATGCAGCGGCTCAGCAAGAGGTAAGCCAGGAGCCACCAGACACCACAGACGGATGCAAATTTGCCAAAGACCTTCCATCTTTCCTCGTTCCAGGCCTGCCTTCTCCGCAGAAAGCTGCGTCCCGCACCGAGTCCACGACCACTTTGGACAGCGAGACCACAAGTGACGTGGGAAACCCAGACCCTGCGATGCCAGGAGGCGAGGAAAAGGCCTCGCCCTTTGGAATAAAATTGAGAAGGACCAACTATTCCTTGCGCTTCCACTGTGACCAACAGGCCGAACAGAAGAAGAAAAAGAGGCACAGCAGCACAGGAGACAGTGTGGATGGGGCCACCCTCGCAACTGGGAGTGTCTCTGGAGAGAGAGAGCCTGAAGCCACGTTCCTCAAGCATGGCCCATCCCTTCCCCAGGAGAGAAAGCCAGCTCTATCCCCTCGGAAGGACTCTGCTGAAAGCCATTCTAGTGGTCACTATGTTGCTGTGGCCCAGTCTGGTCTACCACCAGGCAGTGGCCAGACCCCAGCTCCAGAGCAAGACAAGGCAGTAAGCAAAATGCCATCCATGCAGAAGCCGGCCCTGGCTCCCAAGCCTGCCAGCCAGACCCCACCTTCATCCCCACTCTCCAAACTGAGCAGACCCCACTTAGTAGAGCTGCTCACTAGGCGAGCTGGGAAGCTCGACTCCGAGCCCAGTGAGACTGCCAAGGAGAGCAGTGATAACCAGCCACCCTCACCATCACTGCCAGAGGCGCTGAAGGGGCCGAAAAGGAATGAGAAAGATTTGCCAGAAAAGAAGCCAGCTTCCCCACCTCTGCCAGCAAGCCAGTGGCACAATTCGCTAATTCCTGAAACAGGTAGAAAAGGTGTGTGGCTGGGGATTGGATGTGGCTTCATTCGATGGGGAGGGAATTGAGAGGGAGCCCACGGGAAACTGGTTCTGGGAACACCTCAGTTAGGAACAGGTTTGCCCCAAATCAGTCCCTTTACATTTTATACATTATTTGAATTGGAATGTGGTCCCAGTTAAACGCAGATATCGTTAGCCAGTCTGTAGAGATGATCAAAAGTAGAATTTCCTAGACCAGTGTCTGCCCTTCAGTCTGGGTAGTAGAGGCAGGAAGTTAGAGTTCCAAGCTCTGCTGTGCTAGGTTAAATGCAACTTAACATCCTTTTCCGCATACTGCAGACTTCCCGTACAGAAACGTCAGAACTGGCTGCCTCTTTCTTCATACTAAACATTTGAAGCAGCTAAATTGGCTTTCATGCCTTTTAAGAACGCTCACCTAATCTTCCCAGAGACAAAGTTTGGATGGTGGCCAGGGAATTTCTCCTTTGAAGTGTTTAGGTGTGGGGTGGTTTCTGCTTCCTTGAGAAGTGTTAGCTTGGTTACTTATCTTACCTTCATGAAAGCCCCTCAAGTCCTGCTGTGCCACGTGTGTGCTCGAGTGTGCTATTGCCAGAAACCATAGGTGGATCTGGTTACATCTCTGCAGTGTCAGAACTGATCAAATAACAATAAAGTCACAAGAGACATCAGTTTTGTTGCTAGCCATTGCCAAGTTGTCTCTACTTTCCTTGGGTTGGCCATTGGCAAACCAAGATCTCTTATTCCAATCCTAATTACTGATGTTAAATCTCCTATCGAAGATTACACGTCATAAAGTAAATACATGCACATGTGTGCATGCACCTGTGCAATGGAGTACCTATAAAACGTTAACTCTCAACAGTGTTCTGGGAATCCTGAGAGGACTTACCGGAGGCAGAGAGCCAACACAGAGTTACAGAGTAACCAGATAAGAAAACAAGAAGAAAGCCAGTAGGAGGGGCTGAAGAGATGGCTCTGGTTCAGAATACTTGTTGCTCTTAGAGAGGACCATGGTTGGATTCTCAGCATGGCACCCCACACCTCTTTGTAACTCCAGTTCCAGGAGATCCATCACCCTCTTCTGGCCTTCATGAACTCTACACACACACACACACACACACACACACACACACACACACACAGGACTACTGTCAAGGAAGCAGGGTTTCAGTTAACGAAGCCTCAGACCTTAGAGTTGAGTCCAGCTGCAGAAACAGCTGTAGGTGAAGGATCAGAGAGCCATGGAAGGACTTCAGCATCTTTATGGGGGACAGGCGAGCAGGCTGGGTCCTTCTTCCATGTGATCCGTTCTATAAATCCTCAGGCTTAGTCTTTTCTAAGATGATTTTTAACAATGCCCATATGTTCCTAATCTACTGGTGATCGATTTCCAGGCAGTTCGTTTTGCTTTTAGGGAAAAGTGTATCCGTCTGCCTCTTGGGTAGTGCTGGACCAGGGATGTCTAAATGTGTGCGTAGGATGCAGGACCATCTTACCTCTGTATTTGCACTCAAAATGGAGTCACCTAGGGCAAGCCACAGACTGAGAGCAGCCACAGTAATGATAGGGAGTAACTTAGGTATGGCATAGCAGGGTCTCAACAAGTCTTTCCCGGTTTTATTTTTACTTTTTAGCAGGTTGTTGTTGTTGTTGTTGTTACCTGGTCAGCCAGTCAGCCACGCATTCATAAGGATGGGCTCCAGCAGCCCAAGGTCATTCTTTAGTTCTGACAAAGTGTGCTTCTCAGGCTGTGGCAGGCTGGCACTCCAGTTGGATCCAGGTACCTTTCTCTTTAGCACCTTTCTTCTCCACTTTGTTTTCCTTCATCCATTTCAGGAAGCCAGCTCTAGTCTTAGGATGCTTAACATACCCAACATGCAGATTCATTCTCTTGACAAGAATTTTGCCCTTGCCGGGAGCTGGTGGCACACAGGAGGCAGAGATTGGTGGATCTCTGAGTTCAAGACCAGCCTGGTATACAAACTGAGTTCTAGGACAGCCAGGGCTGCACAGAGAAACCATGTCTTGAAAAAAGAAACCAAAAAAAATCTTGTCCTTGATTTTCACCAGTTTACACCAGTACCAACAGCATGCTGGGCAACAGCGTTAGACTCTTCTAGTTTCGCTATGGCAACATTTATGAGGTGTGACTTTTTAACAGTATCTATCCCCTTGATGTCTACTGTATCACCCATCTCATAGTTGTGACCAGAAGAACATATATAGGGTGCTTCTCCTCTCTTCCCTTTTTTGCCATTTTGGTGAACCTACTGAAAGATGGTGGTGGTACATCCCCAAAGAGCAGTCCTCTCTAAATGACCCATCTGCCCCACTTGCTTTTCTGGGTGGGCATGAGATGTTGATAGTAGCCTGTAAATTCTTGCCTGTAGTGACTGCTGTTTGAAGGGTGAACTCATTTTCTCATTTGGATGTTAGCTCTCATGCCTGCAAAGTCCCTATCAGCCTCTTCTCTTCTCCAGGAAGAGAAAGCTCATTTCTCTTGGACATGCCTTAATTTTCTCTCCAAAGCTATTACCATCCCTGTCATCCTTCCTGGTGTTCAGATTTTGGATTGTCAGACTCCAAATTAAATAGGCTGGGCATAGGGACTCAGGACCCCCAAGAGCAAGTTCTTAGCATAGGGGAGAATTATTTGCCCCAGAGGGACAAGAGCAGGGGATAAGAGAGGACAGGAGACAGAGGACAAGAGAGAAGGGGGAGGGGGCAAGGGAGAAGGGGGAGGGAAAAGGGAGAAGGGGCGGGATGTTTGTCTCAAAGAACAAAAGACTATCTCTGCATAGAGAGGAGATGGGTATGGAACATAGGATATTTATATAAATGGCAATTTATAAAGGTAAAGGGGGAAACCCCGTGTTAGGATGAGGTGTTTAACTTTAATTGGGCATGTTAAACTAGGTAAGCCAAAAGGGGCCTTTTGATTGCTTGATTTCAATGCTTTGCTAGCTGGACCTTGTAGTCAGCCTCAGGAGGAGGAAGGAGCCACATAAGGGAATGGACCATGGTTAACTAGCTTTTGGGATATAATGTGTTTAGCAAGGCAGGTGGGAATGGGAAAAATAGGCAGGGCCCACCAGAGCCATGCTGGCCAAACTCACGCTGAGTTCCTTCAGCATAAATGTCTTTGATCCCAGTACTTGGGAAGTAGAAGGAGACATGTCTCTGTGAGTTAGAGGTGAGCATGGGCTACCTGGCCGTTTCAGGCCAGCCAGCCCTGGCTGGGTGGTTAAGAACTCACAGTGCTCTTACAGGGACCAGAGTTCAGTTACAGGAACCCAGCTAGTGAGCCCCAGCACAAACAAACAAACAAACAAAAATAAATGGCACCTCTCTTCAGTGGAGTTTTGCTAGTCAACTGCTCTAGGCCAGGGCAGACCAAACATATTTGAATTCCCTGACAGATTAAAAATCGCTAAGCATAGACTGTAACTATTCATTGATTACATACATGTAGAACCATCGTCACTAGCTAAAACCTCCAGGATATTATCTACACCTTAAGCGAGGTCCAGGAGGGACACTATGTATCTGCTCTGCAAATCACGTTGTCCCTTTTTATTTTTTGGTTAATTTCTTATCGATCTGATTTCTTTCTAAAGAACTTGTTGCCCCTGCTAGTTTTTGATGCTTCATTAACTAATAGTAAAGTAACTTTTTACACCATTTACTGATCATCTAAAGAGTCATGTAGTTAAAAGGAAGTAGGCTCTTCCAAATATTTACCTCGTTATAGAATCTTTAATATGCTAACAGTGAGAATAAAACCACAGTCCCTTCCAGCCCTGCACAGACCCTCCTGTGCATAGCCTTCCTCAAGACTCTTAACTCAAGCTAGGCATAGTGGTGGGCATACCCCTTTAATCCCAGCACTTGGGAGACCGAGGCAGGCAGCTCTGTGCAAGTTCAAGGCCAGCCTTGTCTATGTAGTTAGTTTCAGAATAGGCAGAGCAATATAGCGAAGCTCTATCTCAAACAAAACAAAACAAAACAACCTGAAAAACAAAACAAAACAAAACAACCTGAAAAATGAAAACAAAAAAACAAAAAGTTTTTTTGTTTGTTTTTTGGTTTTTTTCTTTTTTGTTTGTTTGTTGGTTGGTTTTTGTTTTTGTTTTTTCGAGACAGGGTTTCTCACTCTGTAGACCAGGCTGGCCTCGAACTCAGAAATCCACCTGCCTCTGCCTCCCAAGTGCTGGGATTAAAGGTGTGCGCCACCACTGCCCAGCCAAAAAGGTTTTTCTTAATCTTAGATACACACAACCTTTGGTAATGTGGGCTGAGTGAAGGTGTCCATATCAGCCTGGATATTCATCATTATTCATAGATTTAAATGAGATAAATAAGGGGCTGGAGAGATGGCTCGGGGGTTAAGATCTTATAGTGTTCTGACACAGACCAGAGTTCAGCTGCAAGCACCCTTGTTGGGCAGTTCACAACTATTTATAATTCCAGCTCCAGAGGACCCAATGCCTCTGTCCTGGGTGGGCACCTGTACTTGTGTATGTACACACACACATAAACACACACACAATCACACATGCACAATTCAAAGTAAATCTTTAAAAGTTGACAAATTGAAGAGCTCACACTTTCACCCCGATGAAGGTCTTACGCATTCTCCAAGGCATTCTGCTCATTTTTTAGACCTCTAACTCACAAAGGAGTCTGTCTTCTAGAGACAGTGGGATATCCAGACGACGGCTAGCCTTCAGCGGCCACCTCGGTTTTCCCATGTCTCAGTGGTGGCTGACTGGCTGTTTCACAGTCCAGTCCTAGTAGGTGGTCCTCAACTTTGGAATGTGTGACTAGGTGATTATTGTTTCACAAGCCTTTGGGAGAATTCTTGGCTGAGGCTCAAGTGGAAATCCAATTTTAATATCCTGCTTTTTGGTCCTGTGGGCCAGACCTAATAAGCCTTTACATTTACTCTTTAAAATCCAGTCCAAGGTACCTCATTAGAGCAATAGGTAGTACATCCTTCTTAGAGAAATATGACCCTCCTAACCCCAGATTACTCTACTCAAAGTACAGTTCTCAGGAATTACAAACTTCCTTGTTTTCCCTTTAAAAACAATTTTGTCTTCATTTTCACTTTGTTTTTTGGAGATAGATGTCGAGAAAAACACCGTGGCATCTGAATTACCCCATCACTGCGTGGGAATGTGGGTCAGGTCTTTGGCATGGGTGGCTTTGCCATTTTTGATGCCTTGCATAGAAATGGCAGGGCTCTGTCTACCTGATTCATAGATAACAACAGCACCTTCTCTGTGATCGAGTCTGCAGATCTGATAAGGATACATATCGGATACTGGGATCCCCTTGGAGTGGACTCTGCTGTTCATAGCTGGATCCAATCCCTGCATCCTGCTTCTAAGAGAGCTTCTCTCACAATCTGGGGTCCCCTTTCCTCCCCTTCCTCCTCCTTTGCAGTGCCATTGCTAAACACAAACCTCACCAAGGCAGTGAACCACATATCATCTGGGTCCCCTGTAAACATGAGCTTTTAATCACACTGGAGATTTTATATATATATTTGTAAAATAGTTCTACATTTAGGGAAGGAAAATGCCCCGTTTTCCTGTTAGTCAAGGATGTCACCTTTTCCCTCCGTGGGGTCCCTCGGGCATCAGCCTGTTAGTACCTACACCCCGGACTTTAGGAGATGATGAGCTAGTCGTCGGTTCCTCACAGCAAACGCCACCTTCTTCCTTCACAGAGAAGCCCGTGCTTCAGAGCAGGCACTCTCTGGACGGCTCCAAGGTGACAGAGAAAGTTGAAACCGCTCAGCCGCTGTGGATAACATTGGCACTCCAGAAACAGAAGGGATTCCGGGAGCAGCAAGCGACTCGGGAGGAGAGGAAGCAAGCCCGGGAGGCCAAGCAAGCAGAAAAGCTCTCCAAAGAGACCGTGCGTAGCTCACTGTGCCGCTAGTGCTGCTGCCCCAAGCTGCTCTCTCGTCTAAGTCGCTGGCTTGGTTTTTAAGGTTCTATCTGGAGGTGCTGTTTCCCAAGGGCAGGGAAGGAAATACACTGACAAACTTTACATCAGGGAGGCATGTTTCCAGTGTAAAACTTAATTTGGTTTTTATTACGCTCGCAGGGGAAACCTGGTTTGGCAGAATCTAAGATGTATTTGCAGCAGCAGCAGCTCACACACAGTGGTTTCAAGTAGTGCCCTTGCTCCCTGTGTGAGGCTGCACTCGTTAGTGGTCTGAATGACTGAAGGTCAGTCATGATCCAGAAATATTAGGTGGGAAATTCCACAAATAACACCTGACAGAGATAAACTGCTGTTTTGGTGTGATGGAACCTCCTGTCCTACTCCATGGGACATGAAGACTCTTTGCCCAGTGTGTCTTAACCGTAGGTGCCAACTACTGGCTGGTCACCTGATATCTGCTTTGGTCATCACATTCACTGTCAAAGAGTCCCAGTGTTTGCATCCATCCTATTTTCCTTAAGAATGGCCCCAAGGTGTGACTGTAATGATACTGGAGATTAACTCATGCCAGGAAGCCATAAAGTACTTCCTGGTGAAAGCTTAGTTAGAAAACCGTCATAAGCTGAAGTGGTACAAATCTAAGGTAAGAACAAGACAGAGCAATCAGGGTTTAGTTCTATCCTTGGTTTCAGACATTCCCATGAGGATCTTCTATATCTATCTTGGAGAAGGGAAATGGTTATATATGGGAGATATGGCAGTGACTTTGCGCAGTGTGCACAGGCAATCAAGAGCCATGTTTTATGACCTAACTTTATAATCCGCTTGGAAAGTAACTTTCCATCCTTGGTACACAACACTGAGCTCTCAGGGGAGGCCTGTCTTGAACGCACCGCTCACACGTGAAGCCCAGGGCCCCTCTGGGGTGCAGAGGTTAGGGGTCAGGGGTCATGTCACTGAGAACGTGCTTTGCCTGTCATTCCCAACGCAGGTCAGTGTCAGCCTACAGCCTGGAAGCAGCCGGGCAAGCAAAACTGGTCCCGTGCACAAGCCTGCTGCTCCATCTGAAGAGAAAAAGCCAGAAACGGCCGTGTCCAGGCTGCAGCGCAGAGAGCAGCTGAAGAAGTCCAACACTCTCCCCACGTCTGTGACAGGTAGAGCATGGGCCCTTCCCCACTTGCCTGTACCTACAGTTTTCCACTGTGTAGTGACTGCCACAGCACCTCAGACGTCACAGAGCACAGGCTCTCTCTAGACCAGGGCACAAACTCTGACACTGATGCAAGTGCCAGGACTTCCCCAGGTCTCGTGGAGAGACAGTAAGACTCCTTAACAGTCAGCGCTCTCTCTCTCTCTCTCTTTTTTTTTTTTTTTTTTTTTGAGACAGGGTTTCTCTGTATAGACCAGGCTGGCCTTGAACTCAGAAATTCGCCTGCCTCTGCCTCCCAAGTGCTGGGATTAAAGGCATGCAACACCATGCCCAGCAAGAACAGTCAGCTCTTTACGGGGGTACAAACACCTCTGCTCCGTAGCCTCTATTATCGTCCATGGTGTAAATACGTCATCCATGGCTAGCTACCAGTGTGACAGACAGCAAGTGGCTTGCTGGGTTTCTGAACATTTAACAGGACAATAAGAGTCATCACTAGCACCTCATTGCCCATCATCTGGTGTATCTATCATCTATCTATTATCTATCTATCTATCTATCTATCTATCTATCTATCTATCTATCTATCTATCTATCTATCTCGTGTGTGTGTGTGTGTGTGTGTGTGTGTGTGTGTGTATGCTACAGCAAAGAAAAGCATAGGCCAGAACATTTAAACAAAGGAAGAGCTGAGTCTGACAGGATTGGGCAAGGCAAGGTGGAAAGTTTAGGTAAAACTGAGGCAGAAGGAGCCTGGGTTTGGAAGTAGACGCCAGTGTCATATCATCGGAAATGACGCAGTTGAGGTAAGTGTGTGAAAGCTGCCACCTGATCCTCTGTGTGAAAGTGAACTGGAGGCAGAAGCTTCCCCCACCCCCACCCCCACCCCCTCCAATTTCCTGGTGACTTCTCTGCCTAGGTGACACGGCTCAGATGCTCGGGCATTTCCACTGATGTGACTCTAGAGAAGGCTGTCAACTGGCTTCACAGAGAAAGTTATCTCTGCACTGTGTCCTTGGTGCTAATTAACAACAGACACCTTTCTTTGTTTATAACACATGAAAGATGTAAAATAAAATAAAATGTCCCAATGGTTGCCCAACTATTGCCTGGCTCCAATCACTTGGAAAATGTATCGTTCTGAATACATATATTCCCAGGCACTAACAGGGCATCTGCTTCCCTATACGTCTGTGGTGGTCCCCAGAGAGCATAGTGTGTCTGTCTTGGTCCATTCTATGAAGGCTAACAGAATACCCAAAGACAGGTCATTTATCAAGCTGGGAGGGCCCTGGGCTGTTTCATCCTAGGTTAGGAAGTGGATGGGCAAGCATACACATGAGGAGAGAGAGAAAGCAGGTAGAGTGAGAAAATCATGAATCCACTTTTGAGGGCCTCTGACACCCAAGCACACACGACGAGGCTTCTGCCTCCCAACACAGAAGAATTCTGTACCACCGCACTAGAGCGTAAATGAATTATTTATTCTAACTTGCCCATATAAGAGTCACAGAAACCTAGTATTTTATTTCCAAGCTGTAAGCCTCGACTGGGCAGGCTCTATGCTCTTCTCCCCTCTATCCAAACCGTAGCCCTTTGAACTCCATATGCTGTCTCAACGGGATTGCTTCTGCTTCACCAGCCTGCCCTCAGGTGCGCGTCTGGCCTGACGGTCAGGATCCAAACGGCCTCGTTGCCTACTCTCTCCACCTTCTTTTTCCTCTTAGTGGTCTCTCTTGGGACCCCTCACTCAGTTCTCAAGTCCTGCCTTCCTCTCTCTACTGCCCAATCACAGGCTCTAGCTTTTTATTAGCCAATCAGCTTTAAGTTGTGGAGCAAGGTTTACATACCTAAGATCCGAGTGCATGAGAATGAGCTTGTTTGGGGTTCATAATTTAGCCTTTGAATACATAGCAGCAAGTCAACCCCCAACTCTAGAGAATTAAACGTCAGACATGAGATCACTGGAGAGATTTGCGCAAACCTTAGCGGTGTCTAAGCCTTTGCCTCGGCTACCTGCTACCCGAGGTCTGGAAACGTGGAGGTATTATAAAAGGGTTTTAGTACTTAGTGGTGGAGCAGGAGTGCTTATATACCAGAACTACCTCAAAACACTGATCTCGGCCCGCAAGCATTCTTGCATTTGCTCTTACGCTGCGGGTTCTAAGTATTAGCGTGAGACTGAGAGTTTCTTTCTTTTCTGTTCCCGCTTACAGCAGCTCCAGCTTAATAAAGCAAGCCTTTGCTTCAAAGTGTTTGTCTTCACATTCAATTCGTATCCCCTGAGTCCTAGAAGAATGCAGGACGCGTCCCTGGGCACTAAAGTTGTGAGTGCTCCGAAATCCTTACAGAGAACCTCCTCGTAGAAACCCAAGATCTCTAGTAGAGAAAGCAGGATAGTCAGGCGTGATAGCCTGCAATTCTTAACCCCTGGGAGGCGGGGTCAGGAGGATTACCATGAGTTTGCAGCCAGCCTGGGCTACAGTGTGAGATGTCTCACAAACAGGTGACAGGGGACATCGGAATTACTAGACAACACTAGAAGTCATGACAGCTGGCAGTTTCCAAAGGTTCATCTTTTGTTTTGTTTTGTTGTTTTTTGAGACAGGGTTTCTCTCTGTAGCCCTGGCTGTCCTGGAACTCACTCTGTAGACCAGGCTGGTTTTGAACTCAAGAGATCTGCCTGCCTCTGCCTCCCAAATGCTGGGATTAAAGGCCTGCGCCACCACTGTCCGGTCCATGGGTTCATCTTAGGGCTCAGGTGGAGGTAGGAATTTCAGGAGTTCAGGGACATAGCAGTTCTGAGGCATCTTGGCTTCTATCATGCATGGCTTGAAATTCATGCCTTCTAAAGTCAGAATCTCGTTCTGGGGACCGAACTGGGGAGGTGTTTACTAACGGGTACATTTCAGAGAAGTGCAAGGAATCTGTTGTGTAACACGGTGACCATAGCTACCAATCTACTGAATTCTTAAAATGTTTAAGAGCAGATTTTCAAATGTTCTTACATCACTTTGTGAATAACAGCTATTCTGGTGTGTGTGTGTGTGTGTACAGCATCTCACATACAGTAAGTATATATAACTCTGTTAACTAGACTTTCTGTTTTTACGTGGCTCTTCCTTCTCTTTTCCTTTGAAACACTGCAGTGGAGATCTCAGACTCTGCGCCCTCAGCACCACTGGTAAAAGAGGTCACCAAGCGGTTCTCCACCCCAGACGCTGCTCCCGTGTCCACAGAACCTGCCTGGCTGGCTTTGGCCAAAAGAAAAGCAAAGGCCTGGAGCGACTGTCCGCAGATTATTAAGTAAACAGCGATTTTATCCACGTCTCGGCCAGTTGTCGGCTCTTCTCTTGCCCTTTTTATTTATTTATTTTTTTATACAAGGTTAACGGAACCAGGCTAGGGAAAAGAAGCATGCTTTTACTAGGCTCCAAAATAATGTTTAGCAACGGAAGTGGTGGGGTTCGTTGTAAAGAGTGTATTTGCACAACCCTGGGTCCTGGTGCCTTGAGCTCCCTCTAGTTCTCAAGAGACAGTTTTGTTTGAGGGACCACGTGAAGCAAAATCTGCAAGTGCGAGCTCCTCAGGGGAGCGCCATGCCCACCCATGGCCTTCACATATGCATACCCATGCACCATTTCAGAACATGTCCTTTTGCCAAGCTTTGTAAGTTGTTTTATTTTTGATTCTCTTCTATCCAAAACATTGACCCTACTATGTTTGCATATGTAACAGTGACAGGTTCACATGTACATTAAACATGGTGTCACTCTCCTGAACGCAGGAACTGGAGAAATAAGGAAAAAGCTGGCTCCCAACTCTGTGCCTATGTCTGGTTTTCATGAATTCCCCCCACCTTAAAAACCATAACGTAGCAAACCCACTCGCACTCTCACTACGCTCAATCCATGGTGTGCCCCGTCTTACCAGTACCTTTTTAAAGACACATGGACCATTTGGCCTCGCTGGCTCCTAAGGAACGTTTGTATTTAACCCGGTGAGAGCAGGAATTGTGTCAGACTTGTCTCTGAGAATCTCTCCGTAGTGCATGGGCTCATCTGCAGCCCAGGCTGCAGCCCAGGCTCTGGGAGCAGAGGGCTGGCTTAGAATATACATTTTTGGGAAAACTCTTCCGATGTGTTCTTTTATAACCCAAAGGTTAAGGACCTTGGGGTAGACTTGGTTTTCATCATTGAGCTTTTCAGACTACGAAGAGAAGGCTTGCCCCACCTGAAGATGCAAAAGTGAGACAAGAAAATAAAGTCGTCACCTCACCCACACCAGCCATGTATGTACGATAGTTTCGGTTGCCGGCCTTCCATGCCCCTCAAGTTTTCCCTTGGCCGTTAGGGAAAATGAACAAGCCAAGATGTGTAACCTATTTATACTAAGGACTTCCAGCAGAGAATTTCTTTTTTCTTTTTTCCTTTAATGTACTTGAATAATTCAGAGTCGAATGTTCCAAAGCATTTACAATTTAGAGCATTCACCTTGATACCTTTAAAAAAAAAAAAAAGCATCTCAGAGTTTTCCGTGGCCTTGTTATCACACACATACATGTGCATACAAAGAAGGGACGTCCCAGTTTCAAAGCCACAGGGATTCATTTCTCTAGATTTGCTTTACACAACACTAGACATCCCAGCAATGCCCTCGCACTGCTGGCACTAGCTCTGCATTTCATGCTGTTGGCTTCTTTTCCTTTTCATAGATTCTTACCCTAAAATGTAGGTGCGGATTCTTTGCCCAGGGCAGGGGGGACTACACCCTTCTTCCTCCCGCACTAACATGTCTTATAGCATCCATTACAACTTCTCCTCTGTGCTGACTCAATATGCAATGTGCTGTTATTCTGTCTACCGTACAGGATGACAGGGATGCTGTTTGCCATATAGAAACCATGTTCTCTCTAGAAACAATAGCTCAGCTTCATGAAGCAGCTGGCATGTGTGGTCAAGTGGATAGCTGTACTATTGCAAGTTGGATTTAGTATTATATATACTGGACCTTCAGACTGTTAAGAATCAATGTAACTTTTTTTTTTTACTGTTATTGTAAGCAACTAATATCTCACTGCACGTTTCCCACACTGGTGTTCATTCCTAACTTTTATGTGTAGACAATTGTTAGCTTAATGGTTTCCTCACTGATATAACACTTCTGCGTGGGAATCTTTCTACCCAAAGCCCTAGAATGATAGTGCTACAGTGATTCTTCCAAATCAACTTCTCCCTTGCTTCCTGCCAGCTTTGGCCAGTACCACAGTCATGGCAGGAAACAGGTACAGAAATGAGATGATTAGAAATAATAGGGCTGGCGTGGTGGTACATGCATTTGGTAGGCAGAAGCAAGTGACTCTTAAAGTGTTCAAGGCCAGT
This sequence comes from Mus caroli, assembly GCF_978045245.1. NCBI lineage: Eukaryota > Metazoa > Chordata > Mammalia > Rodentia > Muridae > Mus > Mus caroli. The sequence continues at coordinate 79,478,194 of NW_028227259.1, forward strand.
CTGGTCTACATAACGAGCTCCAGGCCAGCCAAGGCTACATAATGGAGACCCTGTCTTAAAGAAAGAAAGAATAGTAGATGCATTCATTGTGACTCAATACCACGAGCCATACACAGCACAAGAAACAGCTTAGTTAAAGATGCCCCACTAGTATCTTGGAAAGAAGAATCTACTGAGGAAAAAGGCAGTTGTCATACTTGCTAAAGAGTACATGTTTAACATTTCACTGAAATCACTCCAAGCCTGCACTAAATACCAATCAAGTGTTATTCTGCCTATTTCTGTGTTGCGCTCTTTGAGCAACAAACTACGGGGAAATTCTGTGAAAACAAAAAATTCTTTTCCTTTTTTAAAAAAATGAATGACTGCTGTACTAAATATACGAATATACAAGCTTTTTTTTTATTTAAATAAACTTCTGGCAAGGTTATAGATGATTAACCTCTGTTCATAGACTTATATATGGAAGTAGAGTTTTTTGTTTACTTTGAAACTGTTTCAAGTGCAATTGTTTCTTATAAAACATGGTCGATTACCATTAAATTCTCATTTTAGCTGTTTATCTGCAAATATATAGTATGTATCCACCGTCTCTTCTTGTGATGTTTAGTTTGCTTATTTTAAAGCAGCAACATTAGCTACGAGTGTCTTGCAATATTTTTACCAACAATAAAATTAAGTAGATACTTAATTAAAAAATCCTTAGTGTGATTTTAATATTATTTTGAGATTTTGGTTGAGTACAGTTTGAAATATAAAAATGCCCCATTATTTAAGGGATAAGACCATTCAATAAAATACAAGATCTTTGGTACTGATGGAATGTCCTTTTTAAGCTGAAGTTCTGATTGATTTCAGTGGCAATCTTTGAGTAATCTCGTATCTTTGGAGTTCTGGATGAACATGAAAACTTCAAGTTGTTTTTAATGCTACTTTATTTTTTTCACCCAACAATCCCAGTGGAAGAATATATGATAAGGATGACAAATATTTATATCAATTCCAAACTGGAAGCTAGCGATCTGAGTCTTGGATCAAATCATCCTGCAGTCTCCTTACTGTAGGCTCAGCAGTAGCATTAGTCTCAGCCGGGGGCTTGTGAGCAGTGCCGCTGAGGACCAGCTACCACCAGGCTACACCTTGACCCATCTGAGCATGTGACCTTCAAGAATAACTTGGTGAGAAACTCAAGTCAGCGTGGGCTGCATAGAAGGAATGATGGATGAACTGAGTGTGTGGTTAACATAGGCACGTTTGCTTGCTTAGAAATGGTATGAACCTAGTCCAGTAGTGGAGCGTTTGCCTAGCATGAACAAAGCCCTGGGTTCAAGTCCCAGCAATGCATGTACTGGTTTTCTACCCCCCTTCTCCCCATCAGAAGAAGGAACCTAAGTTGATAAACAGATCCTACCTTTAAAAACCTTTAGCTCAGTCTAGAGGGATGGTTTATTGAGAGCTCTTGCTTCCGTCAGAGGACACAGGCTTAGCTGGTAGCATCTCCACGGTGCTCACTCCAGGTCCAGAGGATCCCACGCGCTCCTCTGGTCTCTGGAGGGAAGGCACGTGTGGTACACTTCTTACACACACGCAGGCAAAACACAAAAGATAAACAGATTTCAGAGTACATAGTAAATGGAGTATTCTGTTTATGACTCACAATATACATTCTGATCCTTTCTTTTCCACAGAGATCTTCAAACCCCTGAAACTTACTAAACTACCTTAATGTAGCAGGGTTCTCTAAAGAAACATAACTGATGAGATAGATTTACCTAGGTGGAGAGAGAAATGAAAGGTTATTTACTTACTGCAAAATATAGACTCTAATATGATTTCTCTGGAGAAACTGCTATAAAAGAAGAGACCTAGGCATTGACTCGTGAGGGTGTGGAAAATGGAAGTGCCATGTGCTGTTTGCACACTAGAGACCCAAAGAACCTATGGTATAGTGCAATTCAGATAAAGGCCAAATGCTCAAGACCAGGGTACCAATGGTGTCACCTGCAGAGAGGCAGGAAGATACGGTAGGTGGTGCTATGTCTCAGTCTAGGAATTCTGGTATCCAAGAGCACGAAAATATGGGAGCCCAGCTGAAAAAAGACAGTTTTCCTTCCCCTGCCTTCTATTCAGGCACCCACCAGTAATGTCCACCTGTAATGGCACACCAGTGAAGACAGACGGATCTCGGTCAGTGGCTCAACTTCAGATGCTAACCAGTTTACAAACATCCTCCAAGGAATGGTGATCACTACCTGTCTTTGTCCACTTGCCTATGACTGAACATCACAGACTGTCTATAAATAAAGGTTTATTCAGCTCTCAGTTCTGAAATCCTAGGAGTTCGAGATCCATTGACCACATCTGCAGAGCCCTGCAGAGTCCCAGTGATGGTGATGCTAGCGTCACACAGCAGTGCAGACCACCCTGGTGTATCTTACAAACAAACCACCAGTCCCTCAGCAGCAACCCCCACATGCATGGCCTCAAATAATCTTAATCCTCTCTCAAAGGTGCCACCCAAGGACCACAGAGGTGCTATGCCCCCACTTTCTTAATACACACAGTGGGGGTGGCTTGATGGGAGACAGAGCAGTGTTCTTTTGACAAAGTAAAGCAAATGTGAATCTACTACATACGATGACCCACCTGTCCTGATTAGGGTTACCATTGCTGTGATGAAACACCACCACCAAAAGCAAGATGGGGAAAGAGTAATTTATTCGGCTTACACCTCAGCAGCATAGTTCATCACTGAGGGAAGTCGGGACAGTAACTCAAGCAGGGCAGGAGCCTGGAGGCAGGAGCTGATGCAGAGGCCGTGGAGAAATGCTACTTACTGGCTTGCTCTTCATAGTTTCATCAGCCTGCTTATAGAAGTCAGAAACACCAGCTTAGGGATGGCTCCACTCACAATGGGCTGGGCCCTCCCCCATCAACCACTGGTTAAGAAAATGCTCTCCGGGCCTGCCTATAGCCCAGTCTTACGGAGGAATTTTCTCAGTTGAGACTCCTTCCTTTCAGGTAACTCTAGGGTATGTCAAGTTGACAGAAAACTAGCCAGCACACCGTCCCACATAATTAAAAGTGCTACGAATGCATCAATCGGGTGCTTTATCTATCTTAGACGCTTCTGCTGCTTCCAAAGGAAAGAAACATGGCTGTTCTCTATGGAAAGGACCACAGACAAATTCCTAAACCAAAATAGAATCTTTAATATAAACCCATCCATTTACAGTGACATTCCCAACCCTCTCACTGACACATACTTACAAGGACTACACCTGGTTATTTTTATCACCACACAATAAATCCAGACAGTAAATATAATTATTTCTGCACCCAATAACGAGCATTGATTCCCAGACCACAGGAGAGGAGAAGACTTCTCCGGGGAGTTCATACACACTTCGCAGCTCTCCACTCCGAGACTCGAGGACCCACAGTTTCCCGTCAGTGGATGCCGCTGCCAGCAGTGCATCATCGCTACGGAGGTGGTTACTGAAAGCAAAGGGCGTTGAGTACACCCTGGCTGTCGTCTCAAATTTCCACCGGAGGTGACCTTCCTTGCTACAGCAGTAGATAAAGCAGTCATGGGAACCAAAAAATATTTCTTGTTCTGCTGCTGAGACGCATGGGGATGAGAAGATTGGCCCTCCAGCAGCAAAGCGCCAGACCTGTAAAGGAAAACAGGAATAAGGGTCACCCACTCACCTGACGCAACACTTGAGTCTGACGGGGTCTCTTCATCCAGACGGCAGAGGTGAGATGGAGACACCAGAAATGGCGCCCTCTCTGGGAAGTAGCACTCTCACACGGAACTGCTCCAGTGGTAAAAACCAGGATCAGGCACAGCAGAGCATGATTGTAATGAACCTTGAGCATACTTGGGAAATCCTGGTATGTTCAGAGACACTGTTTAACGGAAAAAACCGCAGCAGGTCTTCAATATGTTATCAAAAACAGTCTTGGACAGGGGGTGGAACTTGGTTCCAACTCCAGCTCTAGGAAAAAAAAAAAACAACAAACAAAAACAAAACAAAACAAAACAAAAAACAGGAAGAACAAACACACACACAAAACCCCCTAAAAAACCCACGTTTTACTCAAATTTTAAAGCTTTAAACAACAATCTGGGGGCTGGAGGTTAAGGGTAGTGACTGCTCTTCCAGAGGTCCTGAGTTCAATTCCCAGCAACCACATGGTGGCTCACAACCATCTGTAATGGGATCCGATGCCCTCTTCTGGGGTGTCTGAAGACAACGACAGTGCACTCACATACATACATACATACATATATACATACATACATACATACAAACAATCTTAATAAAATCTATACATTGTCAAATGGTGCGCACCTTTAATACAAACACCCAAGAGACAAAGGCAGGCAGATTTCAGTTCTAGGCTAGCCTGGTCTACACAGTGAGTTCCAGGATAGCTAGTAAGACCCTGAATCAAAAGAAATAAAAATTTATACACACACACACACACACACACACACACACACACGAGATGATAGTATGTATGTATGTATGGTAGAGTAAATTAGGGAGACATATCAACCTCAGATCCACAGAGAGAGAGAGAGAGAGAGAGAGAGAGAGAGACACTAGTCAGCCAAGGGCTGAGAATACAGCTCAATAACAGAACAGTCACTGGTCAAGTCCCTGGGTTCAGTCTCCAGGGCTGGGGGTTAGGAAGGGTTACACAGAACAGAACTTGATCTTCCTACCTGCTCCCCTGAGTGTGTGAAACAGAGCAAACTGCCGTCCACGCAGCCGATGCAGACGTAGTGCTGGTAGCACCGTGGGGAAGAGAAGAGTGGCTTTCCACAGGAGCGCTTCCACACCGTGCTCCCAGAAGCCTGTCGTGGCCAAAGCAGTCGATAGCACTGGAAATTACTAACCACGGACCTTTACCATTTAAAGTTACATTCACTTACTCACTGTGTGTGTGCACATGCACGTGTGTAAGTACATGCCACAGGCACACGTGGAGGGAGGCTGGAGGACAACGTGTGTGAACTGATTCTCACCTTCCATCACATGGGAAGGAGTTAACTCAGGTTGTCAGGCTTGGCAGCAAGTGCCGTTACATGCACAGCCATTTTACAACAAACGAACACTCTTCAAAGCCAGAGGGACAGTGACAGTGACACACTGGTGCTTTGATGAATCCGGCATCCACACACTGTCAGAAAATCAGTGCTTACTGAGCAGAACTGGGACGCAGAGAACATCAGCCCAGAGCACAGTGCAAAGCAGAGCTACACATAGACCTAGAACATCTGTGTAACTTCAGTTCCAGGGGAGCCCTTGCCTCTTCTGACCTTGTCAAGTTCCAGACAGGTGTTACACACACACACACACACACACACACAAATACTTACAAATGTAAAACTCAATCTTTTAACAGTTAAAACTAGCTGAAGAAACAAGTGACAATAAAAACATAAACTCTCACTCCTTTTTCCAACTAATTTCAATCATTTTAAGTGAATTCTAGCTCATTAATACATGTATTATATTTAACTGAAAAGTTTCTGACTTTTCAACATCAAAATCAAAGATAAAGATAGGTAAAACAAACAACACGTGTCACTTTATACCTACAGGACTTACGGCCAGTAAGAGTCCCCCTAGCGTAGCGCAGTACAGATGGTGTGGGCTCAGGCTCAAACACGGAGAGGAAAAGAGAGCGCCTTCACAGTTTAGCTTCCAGACACACTTCTTTTCCTGCAAATAAGAATCTGAATTAACTGTGTGGTGCTGTGGTTAATAAGCCGGCATACAGGACAGCTAAAGTTTGGCTGGGCTCGACTTCACGTGTTGCTCCTTCTGGTGCTAGGATTGACCCCAGAGCCTTGCGCATGCTGTTCTGTGAGGCAGTTGTCACAGTCCAGGGGGATGTAGATTTTTCCCTCTCCTCTGCCCTCCCTGTTCACTCACTCTGAATCCTCCTGCCCTTGCCTCCTCGGTGTAGAGATTTCAGGTATGCACCACCATGCCAGGTAAGTTAGTGCAAAGGCAACATGTACACGCGCTCTTGTATATGTGTGTGTGTGTGTGTGCCCACACATACATATACTCATTCTGAATATACAACTTGGTGTGTTTCTTCCACTGACTTTATAAAATGACTTAAAAATAATTTAATACATTGTATGCAAAATAAAATGATGTCTCTTCCTGATCTAAAAACTATTAGAAACTAGTTGCTCAATCTTATAAACAACTTTATGTATATATTTGTCTGCTTCTGATTATTTTGCCAGAATAGAATCATAGAAAAAAAATTTCTTCGGTCAAAGGACATGAACGTTACTCATCACACTGCTTCTTAATTAAACTTCCTATGTGTGTGTGTGTGATCTTCTAAAATTAATGTCCTTTTTAAAGCATGTAGCAAAGCTGACCTCAAACTCGCATGTAGCCAAGGATGGTCCTGCACTACCAATCCTCTTAAGTACTTTGTGCATCCTAGGCAAGGTACCAACTGAGCTTTATCCACACCACAGCCCCTCAAATGTCTTCCCAGCTGGTACTTCTCTCACGGACACTGGCTGTCAATCACTGTAGCATGGGGAGCTATGTGCTTTGGGATCTCAGAGTCTCATTCTCGTGGCTTTGAAGACTAAAGGTCTGAGATACTTATGTCCTCAGCCGTTTCTTCCTGGGATCGCATGTATTTATGTCCCTTGTTTTTGTCTTCTATCTGGGTCTTTCTAATTAACTTATATTTACTCTTTATTTCTATTTATACCAATAAGTGAGCTTTGATTCACTTATTTCAAAAACTGTCTTAGCCTATTTCTTGTAGTTTTTATTTTCATATAATGGGCCCTTAAAAGAGCTTACTGATCTCTTACTTTAATTTTTTTCTGTTATTATCATTCTAAATTTTTTATACTACTGAAATTATTTGAAAAGAAGCTAAAATTGTCTAAAGATGTTAAAATTTAACTAATCACTTCTTTCCAGACCCAGTGTTATGCTTGGGCTATCACTAACTCCTGCTCCCACACACAAGAGCACGTAACAGTCACGTCCATTTCTGTGTTTATGATAAACAGTGATGAAGTGAATTCTTACATAAATGTCTAAAGCATATGCGTGCTGGTCATGAGATCCGACGTAAATGAGTCCTGTGGTTGGATCCACGGCTGGTGAGCTTTTGACAGCATCTTCAGTAGTAAATGCCCAATATTTTTCTCCACTATTACTTTTTAGAACATAGACTAATCCATTATAACAGCCTACAGAGGAACAAAATGTAAAAGATGAGACTGAGATACATTGATATAAAATATCTAAGTAATGACAATTTCTATTCACACTCTTCTCATATATTTATGCTCACCATCTGATTTAGATTTCAGTAAACATAAAGGAAAACTGAACTACAGTCATTTGTGTAAAATCCTTTCTCAGTGCTGGTGCGCTGGCACATGTCTTCCTTCCAGCTCTGGGCCTTTACCTCCTGTGCTGAAGTGACAGTGAACACCACTACAACCAGTAGTCCCTTACTTTTTGAAAGTTCTACAGACCAGCAAGATAAGTCAGTAAAGGCCCTGCCACCACGCCTGACAACCTGACTTAGGTCCCCAGAGCAACACGGAAAAGATGGAGCCGACTCCTACAAGTGGTCCTCTGACTTCAGGAGCTCACGCACACACCCACACGGACGGAGCCGGACTCCAATCCATCCTGGCTGTTGCTGGATAAATGACCAGCATCACAGAGCATCAAGTTACTCTCCTTCCATCCCACAGTTATTGTAGCCACACAAGGAAGAAAGGCGCTCAGGACTGTTTTAGAAAAGCTAACACTAGTAACAACCAATGTCTGCTGGGCATTTCCTGTGTACTGGGGGCTTCTTTTGGAGACAGGGTCTTTAGCCCAGGCTAGCCTCAGCCCTATGAGGGGAGGATAGGCCTTCTGATCCTCCTGCCCTACGTCTTGAGGGCTGGGATTCCACGTGTGCATCACCTGGTTTGTGCAGTGCTGGGGACTGAGCCTTGAGCATGCAGGGCAGCATTCTGCCATCTGAGCCACATCCCTGGCCGACTTTTTCAAACATTTTAGCATAATTGTGTCCACACTCATGGATGACAACAAGGAAGCAGATTAACCAGCAGGGCAAACTTTCAAAGTTACCATGTGGCTGGCAGTGTCAGGATTTAATAAATCTAAGCGCCTGTATTCTTAGCAACTACACTGAACTTCTTTTCCCAAGTGGTGGCTGTGGATGAGAAGGGAGCAGAGATCCCAGACCTTGGTACAGTTGAGTAAAAATGGTAAAAATGGCAAAAAAAAAAAAAAAAAAAAAAAAAAAAAAAAAAAGCCAGGCGGTGGTGGCGCACACATTTAATCTCAGCACTTGGGAGTCAGAGGCAGGCAGATCTCTGAGTTCGAGGCCAGCCTGGTCTACAGAGTGAGTTCCAGGACAGCCAGGGCTACACAGAGAAACCCTGTCTGGGGGTGGGGGATAGGGAGAGAAGGTAAAAAAAGTACAAACAAAAAAAAAAAACAAACAAAAAAAAACCCTACAAATGAAGTCACTACAAACACTTGGGCACATAGAAATCAGACCAAGTGGATGGAATGTGAGGGCAGCCATTTAGGAGTCTCACTGCCTACGTTATACATGGTTCTGCTCCCACCCAGGATTCAATTTCCACGACACTCTCTGTGTGGCCATCACTCACTGAGAGCTTCGTTTGTGCCTTGCAGTGTACTAATGGCTCACTTAACCCTGCTCATAACTCTGATAGTTGTCATGGGTTTAAAATACACCCATAAATTCTTAGATGATCTTCAAGACCTGGAGACCAATTCTCTTCCCAGGGCATGGACTGGACTTGATGATTTATGTTCAGTGAACAAAATTAAGCAAAAATGGTAGTCTCCAGTTTTAGCGAGTAGGTCTTAAAGGCACCATGTGGCTCCTGTGGCTTTCTCTTTGGGATCACCCACTCTGAGGGAAGTCAGATACTATGCCATACAAATATTCAGACAGCTACAGAGAGGCTCAGGTGGCACAGCCTGAATATTCTCAGCAAAAAGTGAGGGAAGAGCGAGCCTAAGGCCGGAGCCCCACGCTGACCATGCTGCCTGTGAGCCGTCCTGGAAGCCTGACTTCCAGCACATAAAGCCTCAGATGCCTAAAGAGGTATGAGATCTTGATCGTCAGCTTCCTCTCCAAGATTCCCGACCCAAGGGATCTGCCGTGGGCTAGGAGGCTCTAATACAACATTATACAATTATTCAATACAACATTATACAATTATTCAATACAACATTATACAGAGCATTGTGTTTTGTTATCGTTTCCAGTTTATCCATGAGAAAAGTGAAGGTGGAAGTGCAACATCCTGCCAAAGTCAGAGTTTAGCAATACAGAGCTAGGTTTATATCCAGGGACTCTTAACTCCAAGCCATGCTGCTAAGCAGGACAGAGTTAACTAACCACTGACCTGTGACAACAACCAAACAACCCTCCCTACACACACACACACACACACACACATACACACACACACACACACACACACACACTTTAACTCTACGAACCCCAGATTCAGAAACTTACCCACTACAATAAAGTTTCCACATTTAGACACACACGCTGAGGATTCAATTCGATCTCCTAGTAGCTGTTCCCACCTCGTCTCCCCAGAGGACAGGTCGACAGCCTTCACTGTGTTCGAGTGTGAGCCAATATACACGGTTGTGGAGGGCTTATCCTGCACAGTTGCTCTCACCAGCAGAGGGGAGGCGTCGACGCATTTGCCTGTGTCTGACCGCCACCTCTCGCGCAATACCATCGCCATAGCCCCAACTACGGGGCTCCCCTGCTGAAAAAGTGGGGGCTTTTCCAAGTTTTCATCAGGAGCTGGAGGGCTTAGGTTTTTTAATATCTGAGTGTTAGTCTGTGGGGTTAAATCCAGAGAACAGACTGGCAGGCAGAGTCCTAATTGAGTTAAAAGCCTCCCAGCGCCAAGAGACAAAACCTGACTCCCTCTGCTCAGAGCGATCACGGAGTTGGTCTCGCCTGCATGGTTTGAAGGCCAGGAGGACTCCAAACGTGCAGGCTTCCTGCTGGCTTCCTCTGGATCAGCATCACTGAATTTCCTTTTTGTGGTGTAACTCCTGTTGGCTTTCATGTCCTCCGGTGTAAACACGGCTTGAACGATGTGGTTGTAAACATCTAAGAGGGAACTGCTGAGGATAACTTCCAGAAGGCCAGGAACGGCTGTCCCGGTGAGCTGCTCAATCTCACTGAGGAGCCGCACGGACTTGAGGGAATCCCCACCGCTATCTAAAAAGACGGAGTTGGCAGGAACCTTCACAGTATCCTCTGGATCCTCAGGGAGACACAGAATAGACTACAGAGGAGAGAGAAGGATGGTAAGCGGTCCAAACCAAAGGACTTGACAATGTAGCAAGTGATACAGAGCTACGGTGCCTGTTTCACAGATAGCATCACTTTAAAAGGCAGGGGGATGCTAACAATTCAATTAAAAATGATTTTCTCTAGGTCATCATTGCACTACCAACTCTGTCACGGGGTCGCTGTGTAATTGCTAAATACAATTCCGCTTAGAGCAGGTTTCCTATCTATAAAATAAGGAATAAACTCACAGAAACATCTGCTTTACCAACTAGCCCTCACAGCTGATATTCCCAACATGGAAATAACATCGATCCACGTCCCGTAAGTCAAACAGCTTTACAAGTGGAGTGATAAGAACGTAGCCCTCAGTTCCTAAGGCACCAAATGCACACACTTCACGGGACCTTTTTGTTTGTTTTTTGAGACAGGGTTTCTCTGCGCAGCCCCGGCTAACCTGGAACTAGTACTATAGACCAGGTCAGTGACCTACTTGCCTCTGTCTCCTGAATGCTGGGATTAAAGGCGCATGCCACCACTGCCTGGCTAAAACCTGTATCATATCTAAGAAAGCTTGCTTACCCATTAAGGCACACATTAATAATGCCTTGAGCAGAAGCATGCAGCTACTGCAAGACTAATGAGAGAAGCCCAAGCGTAAGGCTAGCCCACTCGGAAGAGCATGGTTGTAGCACTGCAAGAACAGCAGGTGCCCCCCTCGCAGGGGAAAGTACGTCAGGTAGGAAGTAGACACCGGCACCTTTTAAACTACCTCTCTTCCAGTGAATGTCTTTGGAAGATATTTAATTAAACACTCTAACCTTTATTATGTACAAACTGAATTAAGGGAGGTATGCTAATTAGCATATACAATAACAGCAATAACATTCTTAAAATACGTTTACTGGCTTACTGGGGACACTGAAATTCCTAATAATGAATGAATTATAGAAATGAATTTGCATTTAAAAAGTTGTACCTTCCATAAATACTGTAATTTTCCCCAAAGTTCCTCTTTTCCATGGAGTTCATTCCTAGGTTGTGAGTTTATGTAGTCTAAATATATCTTGTTTAACTCAGAAACATCAACTTTACCTTAATATGAAGAGAAATAACAAACATTAAAATAGCATTTGAACTTTAACCAAGGTTTGCAGCTAAGTAGTAGAGTATGTGTTGAGTGTACAAGATCCTAGGTGACTCACCCCATAAAATAAGCAACTGAATCCATTTAGCCCCAGAGCCATTGTGTTTGTTGGTCACACTCTTCACTGTAAAGCTCAGAAATCATGGAGAACAGATAAGCAGTTTGTGGCCAAGGCTACAAAGACTGTAGTGAGTAACACGGAAGAGGAAAACAGGCCATGTATCTAAGTTAAAGAGCGCAAGATGTGGTAGTGAGTGGGGTGGGGGTTACTGCATACAAGTGAAGCACAAGGAATGAAGTGTACCTTGTATGAAAACATTATAACAGGAGGAGCAGTAGTGGTGCCCGCCTTTAATCCCAGCACTTGGGAGGCAGAGGCAGGCAGATTTCTGAGTTCCAGGACAGCCTGGTCTACAAAGTGAGTTCCAGGACAGCCAGGGCGACACAGACAAACCCTGTCTCAAAAAACCAAAAAAAAAAAAAAAAAAAAGTGTGTGTGCTCGTGTGTGTGTGTATGTGCTTGGTGTGTAAGTCAGTACAGCTTTCAGGACTTGAGAGTCTCCTATATGCCATCAAGTCATCAAGCCACTAGACATACTTACTCAGCAACCACTTTTACCAGATGAGCCACCTCTCTGGCCCCACATTTTCTTTTATTAAGCGGGTCTTACTATGCAGCTCGAGCTAGCGTCAAGCTTTGTAATCATCCTACCTCAGCCTCCATAGTGTTGGGATTACAGGTATGTGGCACTGTGTCTGATATATAGGAGTGTATGTTTTGTAGCTTGGGCTACAAACTGAAATCAAGGCTACCCTGAAATAGCTATCAAGGTTCCTGTTGCCAAAAAAGGTATATAGTTCGAAGCTAAGCAGCACTAGGCAGAACGGCAGTTCTCCCAGTGTGATGGTTCGTTTTACTGTCAACCTGTCTGGGTCATGGGGTTGGCCCACTGTTTAACACTGATTAAACACTGTTTCTGTGTGCATCTAAATTGATATTGCAGGATCAGATTAGCATGTCAATCACTGGACTCAGTACCGAAAGCAGTGTTCCCAAACTGGCTGGTGATCAGCCCAGCCCTTGGAAGCCTGAACAAAACAAAAGCCAGAAGAAGGGAGTTAGCCTCAGCTTCAGCCTGGCCGTGTATGTCAGATGCCTCCTCATGGGGCTTAAACCACTGGCTCTGCTGGCTCTCAGGTCTCAACACTGAAAACCACAGTCCTGCTTTCTTAGGTCCTGTCCAGCCTGCAGTCATAGCATGAGAGCTCTGTCAGTTCCCTGTAATATTTTTATGTATCTATCTAAACATTAGTTCTGTTTCTCTAGTGATCTCTGAGGAATACAGGCACTGACTAGCTGGGATGGCTGGCTTGAAGGTCAACCTAACTGCATCCAGAGTCACCTAAAAAGCTGACAGATATCCCTGGCTGTGTCTGTGAGGATGTTCAGAGGATAATCGAACTGGGAAGGACCATTCCTGGAAGTGGGCTGTAGGCATAGCAAGAATCGAGGAGACAGCCTGACAAAGCCTGTCTTCATCCTTCTCACTGTTCCTGGCCCACCATCACATGATCTGAGCTGCTCACTGAGCCATCCCATCATGGTGAACAGACACACCCTGAGACTGTGAGCCCAAATCTCCCCTCCCCTCTATCAGGTACTGTCACAGGAATGCACACGTAATTAATACTAAGCAAAATAATCTGGGGAGAAATTGCCCATCTGTAAATCACACGTCAGAAGACTATCAGCTCACGGGAGCTAGTTACAAGGGTCTACCATAATTAGTGCCAGTATCACTCACAATAGTCCTTCTGTAGCCATTGACTAAGGAGCACCATAGTGCTCTCCAGCACTGAGCACCCCACACCCGATTTGTCACTTTACCATGGCATGTAAATGGCAGGGTATCGATCAGCACCATGTCATCAGGCAGGGCGTGTGCTGGAAGGTGTTTCTGCAATTCTTTAAAGATGCAGTCCTTTACTAAGTCAACTTTGGATACGATGAAGAGAATCAATCTTTCCTGATTATACCAAGTGACTGCACAAGACTCCACCTGGCGAAGTTCTTCAGCAACCTGTAAGAGAGATCACCATCACTTACTCATGGAACCATCTTGAAATGAACTCCTGAAGGCTCAGATGTGCTGTCTAAACTCAGTCCTGATAAAGTTAGCATTTCAAAAAATAATGCACTCTAAAGCAAATAAACCAATGTATTTTCATGCATCTCAAAATCTATGCTGTCACTATATTTATTCTTACGTGTGCATGTGTGCCCATGTGAGCTGTGTGCACCATGAGAGTGCAGGTGCTGGGGGAGACCAGAGCATGCTGGATCCTCTGCAGCTGGAGTTACACAAGGTTGGGAGCCATCTGATGTGGGTGCTACAAAACCAACCCGGGTCCTCTGAAAGAGCAGTGAGCACCGCTAACCTTGGAGCTGTCTCTCCAGCCCATTATTGATTTTAAAATGGTCACCTCAAGCCAGGCTTGGGAACACACACCTGTAATCCTAACATGAGGAAGCTCGAGGCAGGGAACCTCGGAATTTCAGCCTAGCCTGGACTACATATAGAGACTGCCTCAAAACAAGCAAACATCCTCCTGATGGAAAAAGAGAAACAGTGAATTACTCCTGCCTTTTATTGCAATTTTTGTTGTCGTTGATTTTTTATTTCTTTAAGATAGGCTCCTGCTATAGCTCAGGCTGGACGTGAGCTGAAACCCTCAGCCTCCTGAGTGACGTTCGCAGGCATGCGTCACCACACCCAGCTCCATGTCTTTTGCTCTGATTAATTACAAATACGAAGGTGTCAGCTTTAGACAATGCCAATAAAAATCTGGCATAGAAATTTGGTGACAGCTGCCTCTACTGCCTTACATACAGGTAGATTTAGTTTTACTAAAGTAGATTAAGATTTAATATGTAAGTGGCTCTACCTGTTGCACAAGTGCAATATTAAGACGTTTGCCATGGCGCTTGATCTGGCTGTCTTTTCTTCCCAAGAAAAATATCTCTCCATCTTTCACAGTCACAAAGTCTCCTGTGGCTCTCATGGTGCCAAGGGGCACTGTCATTTCATCATCAAGAAAACACACTCTGTTCTTCCCACCTTTCAAAGACAAAGTCCAATGTCATAAAATCCATGGGAAATTATTTATCAATATCAAAATCAAAGAACCTCTACAATTCAGTAACTAAGACTCAAACCTTGATTATCTGTATTAAAATGAGGTGACTTTTAAATGCTACCTGAGCTGGGCGGTGGTGGCACATGCCTTTAATCCCAGCACTTGGGAGGCAGAGGCAGGCAGATTTCTGAGTTCAAGGCCAGCCTGGTCTACAGAGTGAGTTCCAGGACAGCCAGGGCTATACAGAGAAACCCTGTCTCGAAAAAAAACCAAAAAAACAAAAAACAAAAAAAACAAATGCTACCTGATAAAATTAGGTGCAGTAACTTATGGAGCTAGTAAAGAGATAAAAATAAATTTATTTATAAAACTATGTATGATTTTAAATATATCCTTAGAATACTGCTGCTAGACATAGTTTTATCTACAAATGCTAACATTTCAAGTTAACTTTCTAAATTATTAGAAACTGCATGTAAAATAATTCAGGTAAACTCTAAATATTTCAAGATTATGAGAAGATTAAAACTTATCACTGAAAAGTACATCCCACATAAAAAAAAATCATAAAGTAAATAAAAAACGAAGCTGATTTTTCTTTTTGGAAAACAAACAAACAAACAACAAATACAAGCCAACCTAAAAATACTTGGCCAGTGCCTTCGAGAACTGGAGAACCATTTTGGTCTCTGACTTCAATCACCGTTCCAAGTAGTGGAGACCCCAGCTGCACAGGGGATTCATGTCTGCAAAAAACACACCATTTCCCAGTGTATTAAAAGTATACTATAGCAAATAAAGACAAAACAGTTTACTGTACAATTCAAAGACTGTATGAGGAACAAGTCTGGCAGAAAGGGATGTGTTACCAATTCAGTCCCAAGAGGGTCTGCCAGGATCTCCAGATGAGTTACAGGAAAGATTTAGATTCTTAACTTGTACCACTAGATAAAATATCAGGACAGTGCCTGACAAACCCATTAGCAGGGTCAGGAGCACAGCTCCCAGGCAGGAGTGTGCTTCCTATGCAAGGACATGACTTCTATAGCCACCATGCTCAACTGCCACCCCAAACAAAAGTCACTCCCCCCAGCATTAGTGCTAAGGTCTCAGAAAGGGACAGCCTCTATCCTTGCACCCCTCTACTGAGTATAACTAAAGCCCTTACTTCACAGGAGAATTAAGAATCTCCTCTGGGATCCTGTAAAAAGTGGCCCAGCTGGATACCTCTGTGATACCATAGATGTTAAATATCTGGGTTCTGTTGCCTTTGCCTCGCCAGCTTTTGAGGATGGTCAGCGAGGGGAAGGCTTCCCCACCGAGGGCCAGGACTCTCAGAGATGTATGCGCTGACAGGACAGTGGACTTGATGAGCTCAGATCCAAATCTTCTCAGCAATGTTGGCGTAGCCTGGAAATGCAAACACACCACTTAGTTTCCTCCTAATTAATTCAAATTCTGCATTTGGAGCCCATATGAACATTAAGGCTGTGTTTTTCTTTTTTTTTTAATTTAATTATTTACTTATTTATTTATTTTGTGGTATGTTTGTATGTGTGTGTGCCTGCAGAAGCCAGAAGAGCATCATATGCCTTAGAACTGGAGTTGTAGGCATTTGGTAACAAATAGACACAGGTGCTGGGAACTGAACCCTGCCCTATGAGAGAGCAGGAAACACTCTTACCCACTGGGACATCTTTCTAGACCCAAGGCTCTAATTTTCAACTGGCAAGCCCTATTTATAAAGGCCTGAGTAAATATTTCACAGTGCATCCATGTTGTTGTACATATAAACAGCTCACTGCCTTTTTACCACCAAGTGGTTTCCACTATATAAATTAGGCCTTTTTCCATACAAAATCTAGGATCAACTTGTGAATTTCTACAATGTTTACTGGGATTTTGGTAGAACAGTACATGTAAATTATGTTACTGCGCTCTTGACAATGCTGCAGTTTCTACATAAATGTCAGAAGCCTATTTACACAGGTAGGTCTTTAATTTCTATCAACATTATACAGTTTTTAGTGGATGAGTCTTGCTACTCTTTAAACTTATTCCTATTTCATCATTTTTATGCTATTGTAACAAAATATGTTTCTAGTTGTACTTTTGGCATTTCCTTAGTAGAAATATACATATATAGAAATGCATGAGTATGTACATGCATTTATACATATAAGTACAGATGATTTTTTACATCAAGTGTGTATGTTGCTAAATGCTTAGGAGTCTTGGCGCCTTCCTCCCATTGTACTTCCTGATTGTCTAGATCCATGACTGCTATCTGCACAGGAAATTCCTCCTCTGTCTCCTCCTTTCCTCCTCTTCCTTTCCTCTTCCTTCTGCCCTAAGACAAAGTAGCAGAAGGCCCATCTCTATCTTTTTGGTGAAACCACTCAGGGTTTCTTCACAGATCTGCCAGAGCACTGGCATTTAACGTACACACAACCACACAGGGCTCAATTTTTCTTTAAGACTGTTTAGTGTGTGATTATGTGTGGGTATGTGCATATATGTGCAAGTGCCCACTAAGGTCATAAAAGCGTGTCAGATTCCCGAGGGCTGGAGTTACAGCAGCCACCCGACGTGTGTGCTGAGAACTGAACTCCGATCCTCTTGGCCACTGAGCCACCTCTTCAGCACCATGTCTTCAGCATTTTTTTATTTTTTGCCTTTTGTGATAGGGTCAGACAACTTAGTCTTGGCTGGCCTGGAACTCACTTGGATCCACCTGCAGCATCTGCCTCAGTTGCTAGAATTAAAGGCGTGAGCTGGATACCCCCAGTCAGCTTCAGTATCTTTAACCACTTATAATGTAGTATCTTTGTAAAAATTTAGATTATTTTATCTATATGAGTGTTGGGCTTCCACGCTTGTATGTGGGTGCCTCAGGATGACAGATCCCTGGAACTCAGGAGCCACCATGTGGGTGCTGAGAACCAAACTAAAGTCCTCTGCCAGAGCAGCAAGTGCTCTTCGCTCCAGCACCATCTCTTCAGTATTTTTAACCATTTCCAATGTAGTATCTTAACACTTGTATTCTACATAGTCTTATTTTATAATCTTTCTGTTTACTATATGTGTGTGAGTGTTTCACCTGTGTGGGTGTGTGTACCACATGTGCCTGGTGTCCTCAGAGGTCAGATGATGGTGTCAGATCCTCTAGAACGAGAGTTATAGACAACTATGAGCCACCATGTGAGTGCAAAAAACTGAGCCCAGGTCCTTTGCAAGAACAGCAGATGAATTTGCAATGCATGTGGCAACACGCACTATGTAAGTCTATGTAAGCCCAGGACAGACCAGGTCCCAGCATGGAGAGGGGAACTGGGCAAAATGTCCCATCCCTAGTCAAGCAGCTGAGAGAGGGTCAGTTTTCTCTTAAAAGGTGTAGCGCTGGCAAGCCAATCATGTGCCAGGGGAAGACGACAGACCCAAAACAATTTGGGCTGCCTTAATGAGGGGGGAAAAAAAAGGCACAAACTGAGGGAGGGAGGGAGAGTGGGAGGGAGGGGAGAGAGGGAGGAGGGAGGGAGGGATCTTTTAAGACTCGGGAGAGGGTGAATGTGATCAAAACATGTATAAAATCCTCAAGGAATAAATAATGTGTTTTAAAATTGTGGGAAAGATATGGTGTGTGCTACTGTACACACGTGCACATGCGGAGGCCAGAGGATATCCAGTGAAGCCCTCTATCCGTCTCCACTCTATTCCTTTTGAGACAGGGTCTCTCACTGAACCTGGATCTGGCCATTGCAGCTGAGCTAGCAGGTAGGTGACCTCTGGGATCCACCTGCCTCTGCCCACAGCACTGAGATTCGGGCGTATGTGACACACCTGGCTTTTATGTGGGTGCTGGGGACTTGAACTCATGTCCTTGTGCTTTCATAAAAAGCACTCTTGCACACTAAGCCACCTCTCCAGTTCCAATTTTTTGTTGTTGTTGTTTGCTTTTTAAAGACAGGTTTCTATGTAGGTCAGGCTGTCTTTGAGATCACTAGGTAGCAGAGGCTGGTTTTAGGCTCCTTCTTGGAAGCCTCCACCTCTTAAGTGTTGAGATTAGAGGCAGATGCTAACACATCTGGTTCTGCGCCCACTTGTAAAAGGGTAATATACTAGCTTTTTGTAGGAAGCACAATATGCTTGAATGTTATGATAGAAGGCACCCCAACGGCACATCCACAGTCAAAGTCAAGTTCCTCCGGGTACTGTACTACAGGTGAGTGCTGTGGTACCTGTAGTACATGCAATACTATAGACATGATTAACCGACTTCTCTTCCATTTTAAAATAAGCATGTGCCATCACAACTACACCATCACTAATGCGCTGGGAGGAACTACTGAAGTATAAAGGACCCTCTAAAACACGGAACATTAGAAGAATGCAGAAGAAAACATTGCTGTTGCGACTGAAGTGTACCTGTAAAACAGTCACTCTGTGGCGGGAAAAGAGAACATCAGCTAATTTTGATGGGAGCACTTTGACAGAAGTTGGCACGATAAGCAGGCAGGCCCCACTGGACAGAGAAACAAATATCTCCACAACAGACGGATCGAAGGTCAGAGGAGAAGCCAGAAACAAAATGTCTTCTTGAGTGATGTCAAAAAGTGACCTAAAGGCAAACAGAGCACAGTCGTCATGAGGAAGGCCTAAGCTTGGGTATGGACAAACCCTAAAGAACCCCAAGTTGGGACTGGAAGGATGGCTCAGTGGGTAAGAACACCTCCTGCTCTTGTAAAGGACCCAGGTTCAGTTCCCAGCATCTACATGATGGGTAGTTTATCACCATTTAAAATTCTTGGACAGGGGATTCGTACCCTCTCTGACACAACGTTACATTGACATATATGCAAGGAAAATAGTCATACACATGAAATGAGGAGAGATAAGTATAAAAGGAGATGAGGAAGAGGAAGAGCAGGAAGAGGAGGAAGAAGAGGAAGAGGAAAAGGAAGAGGAAGAGGAAAAGGAAGAGGAAGAGGAGGAGGAGGAGGAAGGGGAAGAGGCAGAGGCAGAGGCAGCAGCAGCACCAGCAGTGCCATCGTGGAGACGAAAAGTTTTCATGGTTCAGACTTCATTCTTCAGATTATGCAAAATGGCGCTATTGCTACTGGAAACCCCTTATAAAAGGTGGGACAGAAAGCCCTTTAGTTAGGTGTGCTGGTGCACTCCTATAATCCCAGCACTTGGGAGGCAGAGGCAGGCAGATCTCCGTGAGTCTGAGGCCAGCTGGTGTACACAGTGAGTTCCAGGACAGCCATGGCTGTATAGTAAGACTCTGTCTCAACTTAAAACTAAACAAATAATACTTTTTTTCTTTTGCCACAGGTTTTATCATGTGTGACCACTTCCTGATATGTCAGTTTAGACAAAGGGAATTACAACCCCCAGAATTCTCTTTCTACTATGCTTTCATTTTGGTTTTTGTTTTTTTCTGTTTTTCTTTCATTTTTAAAAAGGCATTGTCTTGCTATGCAGCTCTGCCTGGCCTAGAACTCATTATGTTGTCCAGACTCTCCTCAAACTCCCAGCAGTCCTCCTGTTTCAGCCTTTCAATAGCTAGGGTTTCAGATTTGCACCACCAGTTAAACAGGCTTCCTTTAAGGATGAAGTGAGAGACTAGAAGGATGGTGGCCGCCACTTAGTAAAGCACACCTCTCTGTGTCAGTTGTTTGGTTGAACATTCCAGTCTGCAACCAGCTGAGTTTATCAGTCCTGAACTGGCTGGATTTCTTCCTTAAAGAAAAACCAACAAGACTGGAGAGATGGCTTAGTGGTCCAGGGCAAGCTGCTGCTCCCAGCACCTACTCAGAGGTTGGGCGGTTTAGTTGAGCTAACTCCAGCTTGAGAGGGAACCGAAGTCTCTGGCCTCTGCGTGCACATAACATACTCACAAGCAGATATACATATAATAAAAACAAATTAAAATAAAAGATGCTTTAAAAATCATAATCAGCAGCAGCAGCTGGATCTGCAGTTAATTTCCACCCCACCTAACTGTGCTCTGACTGTGCCAATGCCTTTGGGGTTGCAGCTTGCTGCTGATTGCCTCCTAGCTGCCTACCCATGCCCCCTCTACTTTCTCAGTCACACTGTGCCTGTGAGTCAGTTCCTAATAATAATCTACTCTTACATTCTGGTTTCCTTTCAGTAGACTCTTGCTTCTGTTGGATTGATATTTTCATTTTTATTTCTTAAGACTCTGTGTGTGTGTGTATGTGTGTGTGTGTGTGTGTGTATGTGTGTGTATGTGTGTGTGTGCGCATGCGCATGCACAACATATGTGAGAGGAGGATGCTAGAGGCCAGATAATAGCATGGGATTCCTCTGAGCTGGTGTTATAGAACATGTGTCCGGTGCCCAGCTTGTTACGTGGGTCTTGGAATTCCAACTTCACTCAGCATGAACTTGCAGCAAGCCCTTTTAATCCTTGTGTCATCTCTCTACCCCTCATGTGTATGTTTTGAAAGAAGGCCTTACAATGTATCCCAGGCTAGGCAGGAAGTCTTAATCCTCCTGTCTCAACCTCCTGAATGCTCGGATACAAGTCAAGGGTACTCACTGATGTTAAGATAGATCCAGTCTTTCCTTTTTCTATTATTTGGAAATTTCTCTTGCATGAGAACAAAGAGACCAGGAGAGTTTAAGTTAGGATATCAAAGCATGGGTTTGTTTAGTCTACACTGCTGCTTTTAAACTGAACACACAAATCCCTCCCTAAGAAAGCTGACTCTCAACTTAAAAACATCTTTAAAGGGCTGGTGAGATGGCTCAGCAGGTAAAAAGCACCCGACTGCTCTTCCGAAGGTCCAGATTTCAAATCCCAGCAACCACATGGTGGCTCACAACCATCCATAACAAGATCTGACTCCCTCTTCTGGTGTGTCTGAAGACAGCTACAGTGTACTTACATATAATAAATAAATAAATCTTTAAAAAAAAAACCATCTTTAAAGCCGGGCGTGGTGGCACACACCTTTAATCCCAGCACTTGGGAGGCAGAGGCAGGCGGATTTCTGAGTTTGAGGCTAGCCTGGTGTACGGAGTGAGTTCCAGGACAGCCAGGGCTATACAGAGAAACATTGTCTTGGGAAAAAACATTAAAAAAAGGGGGGGGGGGAAGGGCTAGAGAGATGGCTCAGCAGTTAAGAGCTTTAGCTACTCCTCTAGAGGACCCCGGTTCAATTCCCAGCACCTCCATGGCAGCTCACAGCTGTCTTAACTCCAGTTCCAGGGGATCTGATACCCTTCCATAAACATATACGCAGGTAAACATAAAGCACATAAAATAAATAAATCATCTTTTTTAAAATCTTAAAAAAGAACTTGGAGTTTAAAAAAAAATCTTTAAAAATCTAAATATGGTATACCTGTGCCTCTCATAATGGATGGCCCAAACTTCATTTTTAATGGAATTGTTCTTCATATATACCGTCTAGTTTCCTGGTGAGATGTTCGAAGTCAGCAAACTTTCTTTCATCCCTCCAATCCTTCTGTTTTAGACAGGGTCTCACTATGAACCTTGAACTTAGGATCCCCCTGTGTAGGAAGCATGCTTATATACTGTGTGTTACAGGATGTTTGATTATTGTACATAGAAAACTTAATTGTTAGCAAAATATAAAAGCCTAAGTAGGGGCTGGTGAGATGGCTCAGTGGGTAAGAGCACCCGACTTCTCTTCCGAAGGTCCAGAGTTCAAATCCCAGCAACCACATGGTGGCTCACAAACATCTGTAAAGAGATCTGACTCCCTCTTCTGGAGTGTCTGAGGACAGCTACAGTGTACTTACATATAATCAATAAATAAATCTTTAAAAAAAAAACAAGCCTAAGTAGATATAGCATTTGTCGGATGTAGTTAGGTGTGTCCTGAAGAGATGCAGTTTGGGTTTGCCTCTAAAAGCCTCCATTGATAAGAATGCTAAAGAATGGAAAGGTCCTGCCTATTTTAGGGCAAGTTGCTTAGAAGAGGTTTTATGGCCCTTGCTCTATGATGTGAGGCAAAATCAGCTGGGTGGTCTGGAGCTACCTCACCATGAAGATGAAATGGTTCAGCACCTAGTGCCTTGGAGCCACACCACCATGGCTATGGTTCAGCCTGGCAAGGTTGTATAGGAGGCTTTATAGAGTTCTTTTACAGTATCCGGGCCTTTGCTAGAACGTGCACGCTCTCTCTCTGTCTCTTGGCTTGGAAGAGCTTTTATGGGAGGACCTCCAGGTAAGAGATAGGGATTTTCTCTTTGGGCCTTCAGAAACAACAGAGAAGCAGCTGGCAGGGCACAGGTAAACAGTATTCTAGGAAAGCAAGCTAAGAGCCCTCTTGAGTTTGTTGGTGCTCAAGAGAAAGGGAGGCTAGCTCATAGAATGACACAGATGGAAAGAGATTCCTAAAGAGCTAGCAGTTTAGTTGTAAGATCAGGCTTGTGAATAGATATTTTCTATATAGTTAGGAAAACAAAGCTACCACACTGAGCTACCAGGTTTCTACCTCAGCTTCTACCTTCTGGGTTTTTCTTGGTATAAATATTAAAAAATTTAAATGGGCCAGGCATGGTGGTGCACGCCTTTAATCCCGGCACTTGGGAGGCAGAGGCAGGTGGATTTCTGAGTTCGAGGCCAGCCTGGTCTACAAAGTGAGTTCCAGGACAGCCAGGGCTATAAAGAGAAACCCTGTCTCGGGGTAAAAAAAAATTTAAATGGTTACACTTGTGCTCACAAATCAGCAGAAGGCTGGAAACAGATATGGCTAATAGCCCGGTGACCTCTGCACCCTCCAGATGGCCAGACCCTTATGTTTATCTCAGTCAGTCTATAGACCAATCCTCCTGAGGCACTTACGGGAGCACTGTTTACCTTACCCTGAGCCTGCTTCCTCAGCTAATCTAGAGAACATGCCTTTATAGAAGATGCTACAGGTACTTGACAAGGTCTCCTTGAAGTCATGCCTTAAGCTTTGTTGTACACACAGGACTGAGTTAATTATCACAGGAAACTTTGCCCCAAATTGTGGTATACTTAACTATGCCGAAAATAAACTCTGCCATGTCATGCCATGTCAGAACCTCACAGTATGAACCAACACCCGCTACTGAGTCATGCTGAACCAAATTCCCTTCTTACCTCCCCTGGATTCACATTCTGCCAGCCATGGTGTTTGCAGAGAGCCTCACACTTCTGCCTCAGCCCACCAATTATACAGAGCAAACTATAACAGGCTCCTAACAAAGTTTAAATCCCACTGGGCTGTGGAGGCACACACTTTTATTCCCAGCCCTGGGAGGTAGAAGCCAGTAGATCTCTGAGCTCCAGAACAGCCAGGGTTACACAGAGGAACTGTGTCTCAAGAAGAGAACAACAGATTTCTTTTTAATGACATAAAATTATGTAAGTATCTTACCAGACTCCTCCTACCAATTGTTCCTACCCCCACTTCCCTAGGGCCATACCTATACTACGTCCTGTACTCTCTGCTTTTTTCTTCACAAAATGAGTATTCTCAAGAAGAAACCCACACCGACACCAGGGGGAATTAATGGCAGGCAGGTCTGCAGGTGACTCCTCGTCATCTAATAGATTAAGCTGAAAGCTGAACTGGGCATTTCAGCCTCCTATCCTGACACAGCCATACAGAAAAACTCCTTCCTCCTATATTTAATTGGTACCTTTGCCAAAGAAACATTTCTTCTTTTTAAACTAATAATTAAAAATCAAAAAGTAGCCGGGCATGGTGGCACACGCCGTTAATCCTAGCACTCGGCGGCAGGCAGAAGCAGGCAGATTTGTGAGTTCGAGGCCAGCCTGGTCTACAAAGTGAGTTCCAGGACAGCCAGGGCTATACAGAGAAACCCTGTCTCGAAAAACCAAAAAAAAAAAAAAAAAAAAAAAAAAAAAAAAAAAAAAAATCAAAAACTGGGGGTTGGTGAGATGGCCCAATGGGTAAGAGCACTGACTGCTCTTCCAAAGGTCCTGAGTTCAAATCCCAGAAACTACATGGTGGCTCACAACCATCCTTAATGAGATCTGACGCCTTCTTCTGGTATGTATGAAAACAGCTACAGTGTACTTAAATATAATAATAAGTAAATCTTTGGGCAGGAGTGAGCAGAGGTCCTGAGTTCAATTCTCAACAACCACATGATGGCTCACAACCATCTGTATATCTATAGTGCACTCATATACATAAAATAAATAAATAAATCTTTCAAATAAATAAATAAAAGTCAAAAAGTGAAGTTGGTGGCCCAGGCCTGTAGTCCCAATGACTTGGACAACTATGGCAGCAGAATAACAAGGCTAGGGCCAGCCTAGCTGCAGAGCAAGTTCACGGCCATCCTAGGCAACTCAGGGAGATCTAGTGTCAAAAGCAAACGGGGGCTAGACACAACTCACAGGTGAGCCTTTACCCATCGTGTGTGAGGCCCTGAGCTCACACACACTCACATACTCACACACACACACACACTCACACACACTTACACACACACACACACTTACACACACACACACACACACACACACACACACACTCACAGCTTCTGTCCAATCATTTGTTTATTCTGTAATTTGCCTGGATCTAACTAATTGCTCAGTTACTTAGGATTATACATTTAGATCAAGATTTACAATAGAATACATACTTAAATGTATTCTTCTTTAAAATACAAGATTTTTATTTTGCTTTGTTTTCCTGTTTTCTTTCCATAGTACAAACTGGCATCAAACTTGTTCTCTTTCTGTCTCTAGCCTCTCAGTCCCATGTCACCCAGCTTAAAACACAAACTCCAGGAAGGATTCCAAGGACAGGACCTACCGGAAGTGCTGGATATTAGGCAGTATGCATGCATGGGGCACTCTGACAGTCTTCGGTGTCCCCGTGGTCCCTGAGGTATGGAGGACATAAGCCAAGCAACCGTCATGCCGCATGTCCATGTGCTCCTTCTCTAGGTTCCTGCTCTCAGCACTCACTCTGTCCTCTCCATCCGTCACCTTGTGCTGATCTGTTCTGTCACCGAGCACTGTGCTCACCCCACCATCTTCCCAATGCAGTCTGAAGAGTGCCAGGTCCTTGTGTTCCACGGAAACTGTGTCATAGTTCAGAACTGTCTCATGTGAAGATTTGAATTTCTGTTAGAGAAGAAATTTACAAATATTAACGTGTTAAACCAAGTGATGGTGGTATATGCCTTTAATTCCAGTTCTTGGGAGGCAATGCAGGCCAATCTCTGAGTTTGAGGCCAGCCTGGGCTACAGAGTGAGTTCCAGGGCAGCCAGAGCTCCAAAAAGAGAAACCCTGTCTCAAAAAACAAACAAATAAATAAGATTAACATGTTAAAAATAGTTATTTTATAGAGAATGTAAAATAGCCATTTACCCACGAATGTGGCTTAACCGAGGATGCAGGTACTAACTTGTATCCTGGTATGAAGACAGAACTGAGACATGTCTCACTTATTAACTCAAGGGTTAAATGTTATTACTTTCCAACTCACCTCCAAAGCAGACATGTAGAAAAGCACGCATTTACAATGGAACATGGTAAAGATAATAGTGGCACATGACTGAAATGTTAGCGGAGAAAGCGGAGCTTAACTCCACACAAAGGGTCAGAGACTTCATAGGCAATGTTCATTATTCTCCAAATGAGAAGATGGGTGGTTCAGGCAGTCACTGACACAGAGCACAGGATCTAGGAAAGCTGGAGAACACTAAGCACTTTAAAAATGTGCAAAAATGAAGGAGAGGATGAGGTCTGGTATCGACAAGAGATAAGACGAGAATCCTCAATTACTTTGCATAATCAGCAAAAAAGAGTTTGGCCCTTAACCTGTATGTGATGGGATCCAACTGACGCCAGTGGGGAAAGCACAGGACTCCACTGTTAAATGACAGCCACTTCTTGAACCCTTCCTCTACAGCGGGGCTTGGCTAGTCTTGCACTAGGAGGGGACAGCAAGCATCTGGGAGCAGAGCTGACAGACGTTGTGCCTGTCTGCCTATTGAGCCAACAACTGCAGGGCTCTGACTTGGCTGCTTTTGTGTGATTTGGAATAAGCTGGATGGGGGCTGGAGAGATGGCTCAGCGGTTAAGAGCACTGACTGCTCTTCCAGAGGACCTGAGTTCAAGTCCCAGCAACCACATGGTGGTTCACAACCATCTGCAATGGGATCTGATGCCCTCTGCTGGTGTGTCTGAAGACAGTGTACTCATACATGAAATAAGCTGGAAGAAACAATGCTATGCTTAGTTTATTTGCGTTTGGATTTTTGGGAACAAGTTCTTGCTATGTGGCCCTGGCTGGCCTGGAATTCACTATGCAGACCATAAGACCTCAAACTTGAGGCATCAGCTTCCTGGTTGCTAGGACGACAGAGTGCACAGCCACACCTGACCTGGACATAGTTAAAATGGGGGTCTTCTGATTACAGCTTCTTGGGCTGGTTTTTAAAAACTGCTTAATTGAAAGAATCTGAGATTTCATATTAAATAAATATAAATAACAAAAGGTCAAACCTGGCAGCTTGTAATGCTTGCTGCGTGTGTGTTTGTTGCATATGTGTGTCAGAAGTGGGATGAGGTATATACAGCCCATAATGCTAAGACAATAACAACCAAAGCTAAAGGCAAACTGTGCCCATCTGTAGTCTCAGCACAGAGTAGGTGTGCAGAGAGCTTTTGGGGCTGCCTTGTAAAAAATGTGGCAGGAATTTGACATTGGGCCAGGACATGGAAGTAAGCTCAAGGTACACTGAGCTGAGGAATATGTCCTATTGATCGTTCTGGCAAGCCCCCAGAGACAGTGATTAAGGGTCCCTGTTTATCGCCTTGTTTGTTCCTTGACCTAGAACTGACATTATTATTATTTACATGTACTTAAAATGGTATAAAAGCAGGTTGGAGAAAAATAACCATACTGTTGTCTAATCACCCTTTCATGTCAACCCTCACTCCTTCCCTCGAGACCTCTGTTGACAGACTGAGCTGGCTTGGTCAGAGGTGGAGGCAGCAGGATTCACCTATGGAAACTCAAAGTTAGCCAGGGGTGGTGGCGCACGCCTTTAATCCCAGTGCTCAGGAGACAGAAACAGGCAGACCTCTGTGAGTTTGAAGCTAGCCTGGTCTACATAGTGAGTTCCAGGACAGCCAGGGCCATATAGTGAGGGACCCTATCTCAAAAGAAAAAAAAAAAAAAGACTCAAAACAACCAAAAACAGAAGTTCAAGGTCATCACTTTAATATCTAGTTTGAGGGCAGCCTGTTTTAACAACAGGATATTTGTTTAAAACAAAAAACCACCACAACAAAAATAGTTCAAGACCCATACATTCTTAAGACCTAGCTCAAAATCATTCTTTTCCATTAAAACTCTGCTGAGTCCCGCCCCTTAGGCCCCACCACACTGCAGACCTGGGAGGCTCTAGAGAACCGGCTCTTCTTTTTTCCCCAACAGGGTATAACTTTAGAGGGCTTTATATACCAAAATCCTTCCAAATCCCTTCTCTCTATCTAGCATCAGGGCTCTACATCACTGACATTTGGGCAGCACAATTCTATGTGGGAGCCTGCCTTGTACAGTGTAGGAATTTTAGCACCATCTACTACTTACAGATGCCAATAGCAGCTTTTTGTTTTGTTTTTGTTTTTGGAGACAGGGTTTCTCTGTATAGCCCTGGCTGTCCTGAAACTCACTTTGTAGACCAGGCTGGCCTCGAACTCAGAAATCTGTCTGAAATTAATCCCTGCTGGGATTAAAGGCATGCGCCACCACACCTGGCAGCAGCTTGTTTTTATCAGGACAATGGGAAATATCTCTAGACTTTGGACAGCACTCCTGGGAGGCAGAACTCTTCCTACACAAGAGTAACTGGTCTGGTGGGAAAACAGTGGATGCTCAATGGACTGCTCACTGCTTCTTCATTAAGTGAAGAAGAATGCTCACAGATCACAGAAATCATGGCCAAGGAAGGCAAGGTCCTAGCTATGGGGCTTTGCATAACAACCCCTTATTATATACCTTCACAAAGCATCCTGATAGTGACAATTAATTCTCACACCTAACCTTCTTTTTTAAAACTTCCAACAAGACGTAAGAAAAATAAGCATGCCAGGTGTGGTGGCACAAGCATCTAATCCTGTCAATTGGGAAGCAGAGGCAGGCAGATCTCTGTGAGTTCAAGGACAATCTGGATCTATATATTTGGTTTCAGGATAACCACATAGTGAGACCCTATTTCAAAAACCAAAACAACAACAACAATCAAACAAACAAGAAAAGAACAAGATAGGAAAGCCTTTCTTGGCATTGCTCTTTGAGTTTACTCTATTCGCAGGAACAAAGGACTGGGCACTTTCAGAAGTGCAAGGGAAGGCTCCAGGCAGACACTGACATTTACTTCAAAAACACGTATTAACCAAATGAATCTTTCAAATGTCTTTCTATTCACCACACTTTAATACTCATGAGCTTCTAGGAAGCTTTTCGTACAGCTTCACAGTTCATATGTCCGTGTACCCAAACACATACAATGCATTTAGGCTATTCTCAAGTATAAACTGGTTCACATAGAGAATGGGTAAAAGAAAACTAAACTGAAAAGAACTCCTATAATACTCTTCATCCAGTAGGCAGTGTTTTCTAAACAAACAATAATTAAATAATAATACAGCATGGACTACCTCTTGCTGAACACCCAGTGTCAACTCCTGTCTCTAAAGCAGTGTTTCTCAGATACATCACTGGTTGGCAGATACTTAAAACTTTTTTTTTCCTTCCTTTTTTTTTTTTTTTGGTTTTTTCGAGACAGGGTTTCTCTGTATAGCCCTGGCTGTCCTGGAACTCACTTTGTAGACCAGGCTGGCCTGGAACTCAGAAATCCGCCTGCCTCTGCCTCCCAAGTGCTGAGATTAAAGGCGTGCGCCACCACGCCTGGCTACTTAAAACTTTTTTGTTAAGATTTGTTTTATGTGTATCTGTGTGCCTGCATATCTGTATGTGCACCGTGTGAAGGCAGTGCCTGCAGAGTCTAGTCGAGAGTATCGAATACCCTGGAACTGCTGTTACAGGCTTTCCTAAGCCATCCTCTATGGGTGCTGGAACTGAACCCACACTCTCCGCAAGAGCGCCAAGTGCTCCTCACCTCTGAGGCATCTCTCAGCTCCATACTTAAAACTTTTTAAAAAACAAATTTGCCACGAATGTGTGGTCTAAGAGCTGATCCCTTTTTCAAAATGTAAGTTCAGTTATAATTCTTTAACACAGTGGCCCGCTGTAATTGACATAAAAGTAAACTCTCCAAGGACTATGGCATGTTCCACCATAGGAAACAATTTGGAAACAGGAAGGAAAACTAGAGAACCATCGTAAGACTAGAAGACACTTCCATATCATAAAGTGGTAGTTCTCAATGTAGCATGCACTGGGGAGGGAGCCAGGGAACACTAGGGAAGATCTGGGCATTTTTGGGTACCACAGCTAAAAGGTGCTACTGGTATCTAATGTGCAGGAGACGGTAATGGTACTAACCATCTTATATGGTGTGGGAACCTCCCACACCACACACTCAACCAGAAAAATGGCATCGCTGAGGCTGAGAAGCAACGCCAGAGTTAGTGAATTCAGAAGTCAAGACAGATGCAAGAACTCTTAAATTGAAGTCAGTCAATAACTTTGTCTGCCTGCCCCCCCATCCCTCCCCACGTCATACAATCCCCCGCCCCCACCATGCAATGGCCAGACTTACACTAAGCTGCTGTTTTTCAACGAGAACATACTTTAGGTCACATTTTTTCATAAAGTAAGTTGATAAGGACGGTGGGGAGTCTGGATCAATGGGCGCATACGCTGCGGGGACCTGGAGAATCCTGCAGAGCAAGTATAAGGTTAGGACAAGGACTACAGTTCTCCATGAGCACTTGATGTCTCTATGAGCTTCGCTGTTCATTAGAATTTCACAAAGTTTAGGGCTGAGCCTTGGTTGTAGTTATTTTATCTTGTACCCAATGACTACCTGGGATATTGTAAAATTCTATTTTCACTTCTTAGCCCACCCGGGATGGGGATGCAGCTCAATTGTACAGAGTTTGTTTAGCATGTTCAAGGGTTCAGTACTCAGTATTGAAAAAAAGAAAGAGCTCTTAGCACTTAATATACAGAAAGATAACATTTTTTTTTTTTTTTTTTTTTTGGTTTTTCGAGACAGGGTTTCTCTGTATAGCCCTGGCTGTCCTGGAACTCACTTTGTAGACCAGGCTGGCCTCGAACTCAGAAATCCACCTGCCTCTGCCTCCCGAGTGCTGGGATTAAAGGCGTGCGCCACCACGCCCGTCCGAAAGATAACATTTTAAGAGAGTTAACAGGCTCTGGAGTGATGGCTCAATGGTTTGTTTGGTTTTTGTTTTGTTTTGTTTTACCTGAAGACAATTATAAAATGCTTTACCTGTTTTCTTTTGACAGACAAATAAGGCCTTTATACTTTTGACATATTTAAATATTGTATTACTAAAAACTTTTAGTCTGTCCTTAATAAGCTCAAATTAACTAATGTACATGATCAGAAATTAATACCATAGGAAATGTGTACTTCGACTTCTTTAGAAAATAACAAGCTAACACAGAAGAATCCAACAGTAAATAAAACAATAGCTTACAAAGTATACTATATACTAAAAACTATTAAATTGGCTTAGAGTAATATCAGTTTATACTAGAAATATTACCCTAAAATCCAGGAGGGTAAGTTTATCCCAGGTTGACAATAGAGACCAATTTCCCGAATTCCTCCAAAGTCACAGTGTGCTAACAGAAAATTGGATAATTCTGAAGCCTCGCTCAACAGAGCCTTGTAGGTATAGCACACTGGAGGCTGGTTATTGCCTTCGTCAAAACATACAGCTGTTCTGTCCATATAGACAGAGGCAGTCCGAAGCACCAACTCCTGAAGAGTCATTTTATTGAGGTTTGTCTAAACACTGGTGGCCGAGAAATCTACACAGAAAGAAAAGTCAAACGTTAGGGGAGTTGTCAGGGGGTGAGGAGGGAACTTGTCTACTAGCAAAAATGACCATCAGCTGGGTAACTAGGTCAGTGACAGATCGTTTGCCAGTGTGCCCAAGTCCAGTCCCCAACACTGCAAAACAATGAACTGAAAGGAAGTGCCCAGGTAAGACCTGTCTATTTAAGGTTCTGCACGGCTGACTGTGAAAGTGCGGGAGGCTAGAGATTGGGGATGTTGCATACTCAAAGATCAACTATCTTGGGTTCTCCTGGCAGCAGGCTTACTGCCCACCTGTGTCCACCCAATGTCCTTGTGGCTATCACCTGAAGTGTCTGTGAGGATAAGTACCTTAGCTCCCACCACGCCCAGAGCTACGAACGTCATCTGATCCCACCCCAAACCTATAAGATTTGCTGGAATCCACCTAATTCTCACCAATGTATTTGAAAAGCCTTGGTATTTTACTTTCCTT
The DNA here is from genome assembly GCF_978045245.1 of Mus caroli. NCBI lineage: Eukaryota > Metazoa > Chordata > Mammalia > Rodentia > Muridae > Mus > Mus caroli. Next base: position 79,510,345 of record NW_028227259.1, read on the forward strand.
TGTCTTTCAACTGTACAAGTTCATAGACCTGCTTCTACCCTGGGATGTGATTTTTAGGGTAACCTAAATCTGTGGTCCTGAAACCTGATCACTCATATTTGGCTCAGAATAAATGATCTCCTACTGTCCCTTTGGTAACAGCAGTACGTTGTGTTACTAAAACAAACAAAATCTGTAGCATAGATACATAACTGAAGCTCTAAACTTAGGAAATACCTGTGGCAACTTTGCTGAAAGCAATGACATTTAAAAAAAATCAATTTGACAACAGTCAATGAACACTGGATCACACTTAAATATGTGGGAAAGATGTGACATTCACATATAAGAAAAAAAAAAGCAACCCCCCCCCAAAAAAAATCAAAAAAACAGGCATGATGGAGCACGCATTTAATCCCAACCTGGTCTATATAAAGAGTACCTGAACAGCCAGGGTTACACACAGAGATTCTGTCTTAAAAAAACTGCAAACAAAAAAACCACTAGGGATCAATGCTAACAAAAATATCGTAACTCCTAGTTTCCTTCAAAGCAAAGGAGACTTTCCTCTGAATCCTATTAACATATATCAGAGAAAAATAAGATTTATCAAGTGTCATATTATTCCAATTCTTTACCTGTTCAAAGTTAAGCGGTTTACTTACTGATTCAGAATAGAATTAATCTTCAATTGTGTCATTTAATTACCATCCAGCTGAGTTAAAGAAAAGGCCTTCTTAAACCCACAAAGTCAAAAAGGATACAAAAAAATTGAAATGTGGCACTCGGGAGGCAGAGGCAGGCAAATTTCTGAGTTCGAGGCCAGCCTGGTCTACGGAGTGAGTTCCAGGACAGCCAGGGCTACACAGAGAAACCCTGTCTCGAAAAACCAAAAAAAGAAAAAAAAGGCTATTGCAGTAGAGTATCTCCCGATATTTTTGCCTATATAAGAACACAGAGGGGCTGGTGAGATGGCTCAGTGGGTAAGAGCACCCGACTGCTCTTCCAAAGGTCCAGAGTTCAAATCCCAGCAACCACATGGTGGCTAACAACCATCCGTAACGAGATCTGGCGCCCTCTTCTGGAGTCTGAAGACAGCTACAGTGTACTTACATATAATAAATAAATCTTTAAAAAAAAAAAAAAAAAAAGAACACAGGGGCTGGTGAGATGGCTCAGTGGGTAAGAGCACCCGACTGCTCTTCCGAAGGTCCAGAGTTCGGATCCTAGCAACCACATGGTGGCTCACAACTATCCGCAACGAGACCTGGCGCCCTCTTCTGGAGTGTCTGAAGACAGCTACAGTGTACTTACATATAATAAATAAATCTAAAAAAAAAAAAAAAAAAAAAAAAAAAAAAAACACAGAATACCCAAATAAATTTTGTTAAGCACCCAATTTTCCACATTAATGTATTATACATATTTTGACAAAAATCTAGTTTGGACCTGAGGATGTGCCTCAGGAGTTAAACCGTCCTTGCTCTTTCAGAAGACACAGGTTCCATACCAGCACCCAACTGGGAACTCAATACAGTCCATAGTTCCAGTTCTGGGTGATCTGACAGCCTTTGAAGACACCAGGCACGAACATGGTGCACTTACATACATGCAGGTAAAACACTGTTATACCTAAAGTTTAAAAAAAAAAAAAAAAAGTCTGTTTAAAAGCTGCCTTTTCTCTAAAAAGCAAGCGCATGTGTAACTGCTATTTTCTCACAAGAAAATATAATCTACTAACATAATTCACAGCAGTAGAATAACAAGTCTATAATTTAGGTTTTTTTTTTTTTTTTTTTTTTTTTTTTGGTTTTTCGAGACAGGGTTTCTCTGTATAGCCCTGGCTGTCCTGGAACTCACTTTGTAGACCAGGCTGGCCTCGAACTCAGAAATCCTGCCTCTGCCTCCCGAGTGCTGGGATTAAAGGTGTGCGCTAAGACGTCCGGCTATAACTTAGTTCTTAAAATGTTATTTTTATAACTAACTACAAAACTCACCACACAAAATCTATAATTAAGGAGTTTTTCTACTTTGAATCTAAAAGTTCCCAGTGGCAAAATTCAGTCTTGTCCAGATATTCATGTCAGCCATTGAATTTTATGTCTCTGTCCCCTGTCCCGGTCTTCTCTGTCCCCCTCCCCTCCCTTCAGACTGACTTGGGCCATCAAGATAGGTCAGTGGAGGAACTAACTTGCCATCACACCAGAAAACCTAAGTGTGATCACGGGACTCACATAATGGAAGGTGAGAACCCACTTCTGAAAGGTCCTTTTTGTTTCTTCACCATGCTGCACCCGCGCACACGCACACTTCAATTTTAAATAAAAAGAAAAAGAAAAACAAATCAACCATGAAAAGGGATGAACTAACAAGCAAATTTCGTGTTATAGCCTTAAGATTAGCAGCTCGCTAATGTACAACTGTAAATAAAGCCATTTAATCACCAACAGATCCTGATATTAAGGGTTCTCCCTACACTGGGCATTATAAATATCGGTAAATTATCCGTCTGCATCTTATACATCTCAAGCAGCCACATTAATTGCAATCACAAAAGCCTCTCCTTGGCTCTCCGGACCACGCTAGGAGGTGGCGCAGCAGGTGACCGAGTCGACCCATATAGCCGCTCCAAACCCGGGTCCAGCAGCTCACAGTCTCCCCGAGTCTCCCGCGCTCTCCCGCCCCACCTTCTCACGACAGCGCGTGGCGTGCACTTCCCAGACCAGCCGCAGGCGCTCAGGAGCCGTAAAACAGACCTCTCGCGTCATCTGTGGGCGCCCGCGACGTCACGCCCGCGTCGGGGGCGGGCTCTCTCCTACGGGTTCCGCCCAGGCGTGGCGCACGGACCTCCGCCGCGTTTGCCCCAGCGGGTTTGGTCCGTGCGGATTCAGCCCTGCGGTACGCTTCAGGCAACATGCCTGTGCAGGCGTGTGCGATTGCAACATACCCGTGCCTGCGTGTGCGTCTGCGTGAATTTGCGTGTCCCGTGTGGCTGCAGGGGCCAACGGATTCCCTGGAGCATAGTCTCAGGTGGTTGTGAGCCACCACATGGATGCTGGGGACCTAGAAGGGACCTCTGGATGGCCAGTGAGCTCCCTTGACAGCAGAGCCATCTCTCTGAGACCCGGAGTCTCCTCGTTCCTAAAGTGCGGGTAGAAATATCCCAAAGTCTGAAGTAAAGTAATCACCGCCTAATTGGCGAGTAAATTGGGCTTAGCCCCTCCACACCTTCTGGGAACATACTCAAGATTGGTTGCGACCGTCATGGCAGCGGTGAAGTATACCAGGGAAGCCTCCTGTCAGAATGAAACTGCTAACTGGCGTCTGCAGCTGTTAACAACACTTCCCTATGAAGAAACACAGGCCTGTCTGAGGTCAACAGCGGTCCCTAAAGCCACTGTATGCCTGGATGTGTGTTTTTTCCCGAGGGGACAATTATTACAATAAATGGGAAGGGTGACCACAGTGGTGAGTTACTGTGCCCTCGTAAAGAGGAAAGGAGAAGGGATTTTTGTATCGGTTCCTGTTGGAAGGAGAGGTGGGAGTGGCTAAGCACTATCTACATACAGCGCCTTAAAAAACAAAGGAGTGTGTCCTTATCTGCTGGAAACCAGAAACTTGTAAGGGTCCATGAAGAATGACACCCTGGACTCAAATAGTATGTAAACACAAAGTGTGTTTTATTCTGTAGAAGTTCAGCGTGGTGGGGTCTTCCCCATTACAAGGACAGAGTAAAAGCAAGTGAGCTCGCAGGCTCCATTGAAAGCACATTGGAATTCCAGGGTAGGTGAGCTTTATCTTACTTTATCTCTAGGTATTGTTACTGGGAAGTCTAGAAATCTTTGCAGAGGAAGTCTGGAAACTGTTGCTGACCCATTGTCCTTACCTCAGGCTAGGTGGCCAGGCAGTCTCAGATAGCAGGGCAGTTCTGACTGCTTGAAGCCTTTTTTTTTTTTTTTTTCCTAGTAACTGATTTGCCTGGCCTTAGGCCTAGTCTCCTAAACTGCTAATTTGAAGCCTGTCATGGAATCAGGCCAGCCTTCTCATCTGTCCCCCCAAACAGTGCAGGAAATACCCATTTGGAAACCACATTTTTCCTGTGTACTATGGGCCTCGCCAGACACCTTTTTAAGTGTTATATTTGTTCTTGTTAGCTTTCTATTGCTGTGATAAAACATGACCAAAAGCAACTTGGGGGAACCAAGATTTATCAAAGCACTACCACCATCACAAGTCAGCCCAGGAACTCAAGGCCTGAATCAGAGACTGTGGAATAATGGTGGTTACTGGTTTGCTTAGCTTGCTTTTTCTTTCTCTCCTTTTTAAAAAGTGTTTTCTGTGTATAGGTCTTTTAAGTGCATGTTTATGCAACACATGGTGCCTGGAGCAAGGCCACAAAAGGATCATATTATGTCGTCTAGAACTGGAGTTAGTTGTTGAGTCACCCTGTGGATACTGAGAATTAAACCTGGGCCCTCTGGAAGAGCAGCCCACCTGCCCAGGGGTGTCATTGCCCACATCAGTCATGTAGCAAGAATGCCCAATGTGACATTTTCTCAGTTGAGGTTCCCTCTTTCCATATGACTCTAGCTTGGATCAGGCTGACAAAGAACTAGCCAGCACACTTGTCTTTTCTCTCTCTAGAAAGAACACCATCTTTTTTTTTTTTTAAGATTTATTTATTATTATATCTAAGTACACTGTACCTTTCTTCAAACATACCAGAACAGGGCATCAGATCTCATTATGGATGATTGTGAGCCACCATGTGGTTTCTGGGATTTGACTCAGGAGCAGTCAGTGCTCTTAACTACTGAGCCATCTCTCTAGCCCAGAACACCATCTTTTACCTGCCCAGTGGACCTCTCCTCTTAGCCTCCTGTTCACCTTGATGCTCTGTTGTTCCAGTCTCTGGTCAACGACATCAGAACCACCTGGGATGATTTTAAAGGGGGATCCCAATTCCTTATCCCTGTAGGCGTTCAAGCTTTTCCAGTCAGGGCCTGAAGTTTACACTTTAAAAAGACCTTCATTGTGAGCTGCTTTTTCCAATACTTTCAGTATTTCACGGCTTTATTTAAGGAATTCTTTAACTCGCTAACCCAACCCATAACACCTCATCCTTTAGATGTCTGACTCCAGCATGGTTTGTTTGTTTTGTTTTCTTCTCAATATTGCCATGTTGACCTGGAAGTTCAAGAACCTCCTGCCTTAGCCTCCCATGTGCTGGGATTATAGGCCTGTATCAGACGCAATGCCTCTTTCTATTAGCGCAAGAGTTTCTATCTAGGGATCTTAGCTTGGTTTAGTTTTTTTCCCAGTGAATAAAGAATTTAAAAGACTGGAAATGAATCACAGCAAACATCTTTTATTAAAAGCCAAAGTATATACGGAGTATATACATTCTCTCACTAGTGGAGAGGGGATTTTCAAAACCAAGTCCCCCTCACCCACTCTCTCTGAACATTTAAATATTTTTAGTGGTACAGGGTGGGTCCCCCCTCTCATTTTGGATTGGCCAACTCCAACAGATAAGCTTCACACAAGCAGAGACATGTCCAGGACTGACCATGGGCACGTGAGCAGAGTGGAAAAGGCCACCAGGCTTCCGTTCTGAATGAAGACATGGTGATTATCCATGGCCTCTTCCCATCTGTCACAGAAAGGAGCTTCAGTTGGGGAAGTGCCTCCATGAGAACCAGCTGTAAGGCATTTTCTCAATTAGTGATATCAATGGTGGCATCCCTGGGCTGGTAGTCTTTGGTTCTTTAAGAAAGCAAGCTGAGCAAGCCAGGGGAAGAAGCAAGCCAGTAAGGAACATGACCTCTGCATCAGCTCCTGCTTCCTGACCTGCTTGAGTTCCAGTCCTGACTTCCTTTGGTGATGAACAGCACTGTAGAAGTGTAAGCTGAATAAACCCTTTCCTCCCCTCTTGGTCATGATGTTTGTGCAGGAGTAGAAACCCTGACTAAGACACCTACCTTCAATAATTTGTGTTTTCCCCTTTCCTTCCCAGTTGCTTCTTTTCTTCCTACTGTTTTTGAGCTATCTCATGTTAAAGACACTTTTCTAGAGTGTAATAATCCATAATCATCCGTTCCTATTTTATTTTGACCAAGCCCGCTCAGTCAGTCAACAGGTTCTCCAGCGCAGGAGTGAGGATTAAAAAGAAAAAAGGGTAGACAACATTGTAGCATGACCCCAGTCAATATTGAGACTGAAGGCAAATTTAATTTTTCCAATCTGCTTTTTATACCACTTAAATTACATGCAAGTATTAAGGGCTAGCAGTACAATGAGCTAACAAGGCAGTAAGCAAAGTCCCGTGACTACTCCAGTTGTTTAAAAGGCCTGTCATAATAACCAAAATACTTGAGCCCACTTCCTTGTCCAAGCCCAAAATCTTGCCTGAAGTCTACCTCTTTTGTTCCATCGTAAGATTAAAATTCCTGCCTTAACCTACTATTCCCTATTATAGCCTAAAGTTAGATTCTTGCTGAAGCCTTGTCATGGCCAATGTCAGATTCCTACCAGAAGGCCATTTCCTTGTCCTTGGCCAATGTCAACACCCGAAAAGGCTCTCCACATTTTTAAAAGATTTACTTATTTCATTTATATGAGTGCACTGTCGTTGTCTTCAGACACCCCAGAAGAGGGCATCGGATCCCATTACAGATGGTTGTGAGCCACCATGTGGTTGCTGGGAATTGAACTCAGGACCTCTGGAAGAGCAGTCAGTGCTCTTAATTGTTGAGCCATCTCTCCAACCCCAGTTCCTATTTTAAAACTTTTTTTTTTCTAGACAGGTTTCTCTGTCTAGCCCTGGCTGTCCTAGAACTTTGTAGACTTTGTAGACCAGGCTGGCCTTGAACTCAAAAATCCGCCTGCCTCTGCCTCCAGAGTGCTGGGATTAAAGGTGTGCGCCACAACGCCCGGCTCAATTTAAAGCTTTCTAAAAATCAAGGATTGCAGAGTAGGGTGGATCTCAGTTCAGTATCTGTTCAATGCTGTCTCAGTTGATACAGCATGGGCAGATTTTGAACTCCATGTACCAGGGCCTCAGCATCTAAAGCAGATGAGATAGCAGATGTGCACCACACTTAGACTCATCTTGCTGGCAAGGTAAACAAGTGTTACGGGATGAGGTTCGTGAAACTGGAAAGTGGTAAACAAGTCTGTCAACAGGAGGGAACAGAATGCCGTTTATTGTGAACTTACTGATAGTCTGTGGTCCTAGCCAGAGCAAGGCCTGCTGTTTTTGTGAATCGACAGGTGTTGCAAGGCATCTTATACTGTGACCCCCAAGACTGTGTACTGGGGAAAAAAACCTGTCTAGTTATAGGGCTCAGCCCTAGTGCACACCTTTAATCCAAGAGCTTTCTGTTTGCTTGTAAACTAGATTAAATAAAGTCAACCATAGGTTGTGAGGTGGAATGGCAACCATTGACAGGGAGTGAACATAGGGAAAATACAAGTGAGAGGAAGTCAGAGCAGATAAAGAACAGGAAGTAGGAGGGAGCAACACTCAGTTTGAAGGGCTTTTAAGATAGTGTGGAGAACTAGTTTCTTCCTTCTGAAATGAGGAAGGTCCAGTGGGTGCTTTTCCAGCCTTTCTGAGCTAGCAGGCTTTCACCACAGCACCTAGCTCCTGAGGCTTCATTTGTAAAATCAAATGTTTGAGATTTTGTTTTAAAAACAGGCAAGCAGTCTCTAGATGGTCCATCCTTTTGTCTCAGCTCCAAACTTTGTCTCTGTAACTCCTTCCATGGGTGTTTTGTTCCCAATTCTATGAAGGGGCAAAGTGTCCACACTTTGGTCTTCGTTCTTGAGTTTCATGTGTTTTGCAAATTTTAACTTATATCTTGGGTATTCTAAGTTTCTGGGCTAATATCCACTTATCAGTGAGTACATATCATTTGAGTTCTTTTGTGATTGTGTTACCTCACCCAGGATAATGCCCGCCAGGTCCAGCCATTTGCCTAGGATAAGTTTCTATCCAGGGATCCATCCCATAATCAGCTTCCAAAAGCTGACACCATTGCATACATTGCTGATAGGACCCTGATATAGCTGTCTCTAGTGAGACTATGCTGGGGCCTACCAAACACATAAGTGGATGCTCAGTCAGCTATTGGATGGATCACACAGCCCCCAATGGAGGAGCTAGAGAAAAGTACCCAAGGAGCTAAAGGGATCTGCAATCCTATAGGTGGAACAACATGATGAACTAACCAGTACCCTGGAGCTCTTGACTCTAGCTGCATATGTATCAAAAGATGGCCTAGTCGGCCATCACTGGAAAGAGAGGCCCATTGGACTTGCAAACTTTATATGCCCCAGTACAGGGGAACGCCAGGGCCAAAAAGTGGGAGTGGGTGGGTAGGAGGTGGGGGTAGGGTATGGGGAACTTTTGGGATAGCATTGGAAATGTAAATTAGGAAAATACCTAATAAAAAAAAGATAATAAAATATACGTGAATTAAAAACAAAACCAGGCAAGCATATTCTTGCTGCAAAGCTGTGTATCTCTCCATGTTTTGTCTCCTTATGCTGGTACCGTTGGCAGTAGACCAGTGTTTCCTGGGAGAATTTGCTGGCTAGTGTGGTGAGGTCTATCTAGCTGAGTCTAAACACTGAGACAGTTGTCTCTCTAGCCTGACCCCTCAGAGCAAGTCACTACTCCCCACTGTCTTACGTAGGGCTTCTATTGCTGTGAGCACACACCATGACCAATCCAAGACAGCCAAGCTACGGGTTTCTAGTGAGTAAGTTAATCCTATCACAAGCAGGAGCCCAACAGCAAGCAGCAGATAGAGTGAGACAATCAGATAAGTCCAACAGGGGACAAAAAAGGATCCCAGGCAAGACTTCCTAAGCCTATCCGACCAGAGGCCATTTTTATATTATTTTTATATTATGGGATACGCACTGGGCTTCACTTTGGGGAGTAACTCACCCTCAGCTCTGTTCATAGCCTCTTTCCTCACCATCTGCTCTCAAGGACACATTATTTTCATTTCGGGGCTGTTTTGTTCTTCTCTCCTTTCTCAGAGCTGGAGCCCAGCCTGGCCCCGGACAACTGGTCCTGGAAGACCCTCTTAAGGCAAACATGTTTAGGGAGCCGACAAGATGGCTCTATGAGAAGGCACTTGCTCAAACATCACCTATAACTTAGTGCACACGCGCCCCCTCCCACAAGACTAAAATAAAAAACCCAGACGTGGTGGGTGCATATCTTTAATCCATTCCAGAGCTCAGGAGGAGGCAGGCATATTTCTGAGTTTCAGTCTAGCTGGAGTATTCTACTGAGACCCTTTTTCAAAAAAAAAAAAAAAAAAGAAAAGAAAAGAAAAGAAAAGAAAAGAAAAGAAAAGAAAAGAAAAGAAAAGAAAAAGGTAATTCTGAACCAGGCCTAATCCCAGCACTCGGGAGGCAGAGGCAGACAGATTTCTGAGTTCGAGGCCAGCCTGGTCTACAAAGTGAGTTCCAGGACAGCCAGGGCTACACAGAGAAACCCTGTCTAGAAAAACAAAATGAAACAAAACAACAACAAAACACCAAACCAAACCAAAACATCTCGAAAAACAAAACAACAACAACAAAAAAAAAACCAAACCAAACCAAACCAAACCAAGTCACCAGGCCAGGCCAGAAGGGTGGATTTTAGGTAACAACTCTGAGCACTATGAACCAGAGGGCTGGGAACTGAGGAGAGCTTCGTGCTTCAGTCTTAGGATCCAGGCCTTCAAGGCACGTCCCTGCTCATCCGACCCTCCCAGACACCTGTAAACTGCTTCGTCCCTGCCCTACAAGCTTCCTGCTTCTAGATGACTGGGTTACTCAGTGTTAATATGTGTCTCAATCTTGGGTTGCTTCCCAGCCTATCTCCTTTAACACTAGATAGGACCCCATTGTCTGGATGTATTGATTTGTTCATTTTATGTTTGGATGTTTCAGGCCCTCCAAATTACATTGAACCATGAACCATGCCTCCATCATTTCCAAAGAAATTGTTCCACACGGTGTTGACTTGACATTCTATTTCCCAATTACTCTACTACCCTCCTACTTGGCATGTTTGCCCAGCTCACAAGAGATGGACTATTTATTAAAATTCCTGAATCAGAGAAACAGGATCTCACCAGCTGGTGCCAGGTTAGTACTGTTTTAAAAAAGCACACATAAACACATTTATTACATATATTTGCAGCAAAAAAAAAAAAAAAGAAAGAAAAAAAAGGCCAAAACAGAAAGTAGGTTTATATTAGTTTGGGACGTTGTGTTCAAACACATTTTTCATCTTTTGAGCATATAGTACTCTAGTTATATACATTTAAAGCAGAGAAAACAAGGCTTGAAACTGGTAAAAAAAAAATGTTAATTTAATCCATATTCAGAAACTTGTAAAATAAAAGCATATAATGAAGAAATAATTAAGAAAGTTGTACAAACGACCTTGGTTATTATTTCGCTTTATAAAATATTCCAATAAAACAAAATAAAAACTATGGAAAACACAAAAGTCAAATTAGAGATTTTGGTTGTAGAACCTTCCCTGAGTTTCTGTGTAAAACATCAAATTTTAAAAAGGCCATTTAAAAGTTGACCTAAAGGCCTTACCCCTCCTCACTGCCACGGGAAATGCATTTAACGTAAGAGGCTGCACCCACTGAAATGGCTCTGGGTCTGTGAAATGCCAATCTGCCTGTGTCTATGCCACACAATAACCTCAGGCCCTGCAGCACATGACCGTAAAGTACTAACATTTTATCTTGACCTGCCATTATGCAACGCATGATACTATAGACCAAATGTAGACTAATAATTTCAGTTATTAATAAATATTATATTTCTAAGTGGGTTTGGAAAGTATATAACAAATTTTGGCAACAATATAGAAATAGTTATTTTTCCATGTGAACAATCTTACACAAACAGGAGTTAGTAAATCACCTCAATCCACTGAATCTGCATCATAAAAAAATTAAAAATGTCACCTAACAAAATACCTAACAAAATAAAGTAGAAAAAACATGATTATGAGCTAACACTTGGGTACAGGCAATCTAATTCCCAAAACAGTGGCCTTTAAGAAAATCAGCCCTAGTATGTGTCTATTTGCTCTGTTTAAATCATACGTATAATATGTATACAAGTATACATTTCTGTGAATGATCAAGCACTCAATTCAAACAGTCAAGTTTAATCAACCTAGGATAAAGTCTTATTTGAAATTAAAACTTTCTCTTTCCAATGTACTAAGTTATTTGCTAGAGTAAATATTTTCTCCTCATGTGTAGGAAAAAAACAAAAAACAAAAGGCTCCAGATGTATTTTTTAGTCATTCATTACATCCCAAAGAGAGATGGGAAAGGACTGTAAACCTGTACATCTCCCCCCATCACAGTGAAACTGAAAACTAATTCAGCAAAAGGTAATTATCATCAGCTTCTGAGAGGCTGATGGCCATGCACTGTAAAACACAGGGTGAAACATCCTACAACAGGCACGCACATTCCTACTAGGTATTAAGTGTATGAACGATGGATGGGGGGTCCCAGGCACAGAAAAGACTTTTTATCTTGAGACAGGAAAGCCCAGGTTCGCCTTGAACTCAGGATTCTGCCTCAGCTTCCCATGTAGGTTTTCATTTTTTAAGAATTGTACACTGGTCCTCAGAGCCACACGTGTATGGGGTGGAAGAATCTTAAGATCAAGGCCATAGTTACAGGCTTGACCGTACAGACTAGATACCTATGGGGCACAATGAACTCAAATTCTTCATGAAACTTTATAAAGCCCCTGTACAGAACACCCCCAATCTAGCCTCTTTTAAACCTCTCAAGCATGGTTCTGGGAACGGCCACTAACCCCCTGCCTGCTCTTGCGTGAAAAGTCAGTCCTTGTACAAAATGAATCCTCAGATGTTGCATTACATGTAATCTTCATGTTCAATATAGCAATTTAATAATAACCTCAGAAAATCTCAAAGCTTAAAGTATACATATATAAGCATGTGGTATCCACTTGGTACCAACTGAGTAACAACAGTATGTAAACCACTTCTTGATGACCCTACAGTCTGGAAGCAACACATCTGTCCAGGCAGCTACCATTCTAGGTCCACAGGGTACTGCCCAGTGAGGCAAGCCGTACAGTGTCCTGTCTTTTCAAAATATTCCAAACCATTTCCATTTTCTTGAATTGAAATATCACATTTTTTCACTTTCTGCTTTTTAAATTTTATTTCTTGTTGCACAGATGAAACCAGTCCTTCCACTGACAGATACACAACGCTGTTTGCTCCTGCAGGAGGAAGGGAAAACATGTCTCACCACAACACAGCTACATCGTCTAAGGATGAAAACTTCTCTTAGCCTTCCTAAAAAAAGGAAGCCCGACATGATGACATAGCCTGCATGCAGTACCTGCTGCTTTGTCAGCTGAGGCTAGAAGACGGTGCTAAGTTCAAGCCAGCCAGGACAATTCAAACTTTTAAAGGAGAAGGAAACTGGGAATGCATGTGATAGATCCTCTGTCTCCTGATCTTGCTTGGCTACGGTTCTAATATAAAGTGTCCCAATCCCCTTTACTCTTTGCAACAGTGCTTAATGTTATGCTTATTCTGGGTATGCAGTCTCCACACGCTGAACTCTGTGATTACAGACATAACTACCCCATGGAACACTACAAACTTAACCCTGGTCCCCCAAAACTTGCATAGCCAGAACCATAACCACTATAACCCAGTGCTCAAATTTATCTTCCCACTGATTGCTGTTTTATACGAAAGTACACTTAAAATTTAAAACAGTTACTATTTACAGAAATGTTAATTCCTACCGAGGTACTCTGCAAGACAATCAAATTCTGGTTTATTGGCTATGAGCTCTTCTTTTGTAGGAATGTTTATTCCCATGAAGCACGGATATTTTATTGGCGGTGAAGCAACTCGAATGTGCACCTTGTAGGGGAAAAAAAAAAATCACATCATATTCTCATAGTCTAGATTATGCATTCCTGTTGAATGGCTGTACATTGCTAGTGCTACTTTTGTTTTGTTCAAATGCCTAAATGGTACTTTGTTGACCTTTATTCTACCATAGTAAAAAATAAAATCTGCTAGGTTATAATGAAAATCTTACTAATCATAACACAGCTCCCTCCGTCTAGTATTGTTTTTTTATCCTTTCTGTTTGGTCCATTTACATGGTTATAACCAGTAGCTACATTTTAATTTTAATCTTCCATATTATAAATCTACATATAGATTTAAATGGCCACACTATATTGTATCACACAGGCAGGAGTGTCACTTTATACACTTAATCTATTTGCAAGGTATGTGGCTAGCAATTCTTTTTTACTATAGCCAACAGATGCTGAATTTACTATATTCCCTTGTTTCTACTCTTAACTTTCATAGTTTCAACAGTGAGATTTGCAGAACCATAATCAGTCATAAAAAACCTGGAAGACCCTAGTATTCTTGAAATGTTCTAAATATAGGCCATTCTTAATGCTTTCCATCACAATTTTCAAATTCATTCAACTATTAAATATATATGGCATCTTCTATAATTTAAGGGACTGAAATATTTAAAGTTAGAATAAAGTTTAAAATTTAAAAATACAACTGTACATAAGGTAAATGTGCATCTTGGAGATGTTAATTCAAATTGTTAAAAGAGAACAAACACTGCAATGAACTGAGTCACACATTCTCTGGGTTTTTCAAAGAACTTAAAAATATTTTAAACTATTTTTTGTCTATTAAAGGTACAGTAACATGATGGGCTGCCTAGTGTTCTGTCAACGTCAAGTCATCTGAGAGGAGGGAACCTCAATCAAGAAAATGCCTCCATCAGAGGAAGCACCTGGCCTCACAGAGACTGGAAGTGCCAGGGTGGGGAACCTGAGCAAAGGAATAGGGGGAGAGGGGTAAGGAAGTCTGGAGGCAAAGGTGACTGATGGCAGTGAGTAGGATGTAAAGTGAGTAAGCAAGTAAATAAATAAATAAGGAAAAAAAAGGGTGTGTGTGTAAATGCCTCCATAGTTCCAGTTGGAGGCAGCCCCGTAAGGTATTTTTCTTAATTAGTGATTGATGGGAGGGGGGCCAGCCTGTTGTGGATAGTACCATCCCTGGGCTGGTGGTCCTGGGTTCTATAAGAAAGCTTGCTCTATATGAGGAGCAAGCAAGCCAGTAAACAGCACCCTCCATGGCCTCTGCATCAGCTCCTGCCTCCAGGTTCCTGTCCTGACTTCCTTCAATGAGGAACTGTGATATGGAAGTGTAACCTTTCATCTCCAACTCATTTTTTGGTTGTGGTATTGAATCGCAGCAATAGGCTAAGACACATGACGTCTAAAGGAACAATATATAACATTAATTCAGAAATATTATATTGAGAAAAATGTTTGGGCTTTTTGATTGTCGTTTTTGAGATAGGATTATCAACAGCCACAGCCGGCCTTAAACACTTGATCCTCTGCCACTGCATCCCAAGTCCTAAACCTTAGCTTTTCAATCTATTAAAGATTAAACTTGATATAGTGTAAGAGTAGTTAGCACAGCCGGGCGTGGTGGCGCACGCCTTTAATCCCAGCACTTGGGAGGCAGAGGCAGGTGGGTTTCTGAGTTTGAGGCCAGCCTGGTCTACAAAGTGAGTTCCAGGACAGCGAGGGCTACACAGAGAAACCCTGTCTCGGAAAAAACCAAACCAAACCAAAAGAGAGTAGTCAGCACATGTTTTCCCTATTGCTGCCCAACTACCATAGAGCAATCTGATAGGCAGAGTTTCACAGATACAGCACTTTTTATGCCAACAGCATATGGTTCATTGTTGGTGCTACACAGATGTTTTAAAATACTCACCTCTTTTGCACCGGATTCTTTGAGGAGTTTTATGATGGGTGAGATAGTATTGCCCCTCACAATCGAATCATCTATGAGAACGATCCTTTTGCCTTTAAAGTTGTCAGACAACACACCAAACTTCTTTGCAACACCGAGTTGTCTTAACCTCATGTTTGGTTGAATGAAGGTTCTTCCTACGTACCGGTTCTTACACAGCACTTCCACGTATGGCAGCCCACACTGATGGAGGGGAAATAAATGCAC
The DNA here is from genome assembly GCF_978045245.1 of Mus caroli. Classification (NCBI taxonomy): domain Eukaryota; kingdom Metazoa; phylum Chordata; class Mammalia; order Rodentia; family Muridae; genus Mus; species Mus caroli. The sequence goes on from NW_028227259.1 coordinate 79,525,445, forward strand.
ATTAGTAGCCTGTTAGAGACAAAAGGTATTCAGCCATTCCTCAAGGTAACTAGCTGTCTGTAGCACATGTACATTTAGAAGCTAAGTACCCATGCTCCTCTATATTACCACCAATTCTGCATGTATTCATAATGCCATCTTGGTGTGAGAAGTGTTTCACTATGTTGCCTAGGCTGGCCTCCAACTCAAAGCAATGCTTCTGCCTTGGTTTCTCTATCATTGGGGTTGAAAGCCTATGCTACCACAAAACAGCCTTTTTATCTTTTTAAAAACTGGAGGCCACAATTACTTTCAAGTAAGATGCTGGACCAGACACTTCCTCTGTGTGACCCTACGAAGAGTCAGAATAAGAGAAAATAGACTGTATACCAAGGAAAGGAAGAAGTGCAGTGGAAACTCACAAAGGAGTTAGCACAACAGTTAGTTCTAAAGGGCATGTGACAAGAAAGCAGAGGAGAGCTACTGTGGGGAAGCAGGAGTGCAGAGCGGGTGGGGGAGGGATGAATAAAAACACCGTAAATGCCACTCACATGGAAATGTCACAGTGAAATCTATTCTGTGTGCTGTTAATCATTTAAAATTAGAGCCAATATTCTAATCTTTGGGTGATTAAAAACTACTTATTGCATGCGCTCATGGCTCAGCCCACTCTTTCTTGAAAGAGATGTCTAATAACTCATGCACAGGAGTCAACATTAGATCCCATTAGGTCACATTTTTTTATTTCACTGCCAGGTGACCAACTCACAGGTCATAATTAAAAATACCTGCCAGTTGGTGGTGGTGGCGCACACCTTTAGTCCCAGCACTTGGGAGGCAGAGGGAAGCGGATTTTTGAGTCCCAGGCCAGCCTGGTCTACAAAGTGAGTTCCAGGATAGCCAGGGCTATACAGAGAAACCCTGTCTCGAAAAACCAAAAAAAAAAAGTAAATACCTTTGTTGCATATCCCAGTGCTGCAGGCGTAGCAGACTCTGGAACTGTGCTAACCAAGTCCGCCTCCACAGGTGCTTCAATTGCCAGCTGCTGACCACACCGGTACCTTACTGTATAAACCATTTGGTCTGGAATGTTTGGAAAGGAAACCAAACTGTCTTAACTTTGTGTAATTTCACCTTAACATGTATGAGACAATCTTTATCACTTAAAGAAAAACAAAACCTAGCGGTTGCAAAGGGGAGCAGTTATGACTTGTAACTCAGTAACAGACTCACAGTATACAGCCATGTTCCTCCCCAGAGCCACAGAAGCCTTTGGGCCAAGGGCTCTCATGTTTCAATAAGATAAATGACATTATTTAAACAGTCAGAGGGAAGAAATATACTTACCTTCAAACATACTATCTGGTCTTGCAAAATAAACATATTCAAAGATACAAAAAGCCACTGGGTCTCCGTTAGACCTTGGAATTATATCAAGAGTTCTGATACCATGTCTGGATATTTCTACAATTTCTCCGGGTTTGACTTCATGGCAATATCTTAGGAAAAACACACAAACAACCAGAAGACATTTGTGAAGCTTATCATTTTATACAATGAATATATACTAATTTTTAAAAGGCAAAAGGAAAAGATTTTTAATCTCTCTGTTGCTTTTAAAATGTAAGGTTTTAAAAGCAAGGGACCTGTATTTTATTGATTTTTGAAAAATAAAGAGGTCGGTAAGTACTCTCCTCCATGTGCCCACTTTCAAGTCTTGACAGTGCACACATTCTCTCTACAATCTATATTATCACTTCACTTTGAAAGTTACTCTGCCCTTTTTTGAGAGAAAGAGGAGAGGGTGTTTTAATTAATTTTTACTAGCTTGACTTAAGGAGCTGGCGAATTGTTCAGTAGGTAAGGACCCTTGACAATCTAAGATTTGATCTCTGGAGCCCACATGGTAGAAGAAAAAAACAGTCTCACAAGTTGTCCTCTTACCTCTTTAAAGGTGCCTAGTAGCACACATACACCTTCACAACACAAAATCAATATAGAACAGACAGACACCTCTCCTCGGCTGCTCCCCAGGGGCTGGGATTATAATGTAACCAGCTTACTTGGGTGCTAGAGATCCAAGCTCAGGTCTGCATGCTCACACAGCAAGCGCTTTACCAACGGAGCCATCTCTCCAGCTCCTGAGTTCCTACTTTCTAAAGCCAGCCTGTGGCCAGTGAGATGGCTCAGTGGGTAGAGACGTTTGCTGCTAAGCCTAAAGACCTTAGTTTGATCTCTAGGGTACAGGGTGGAAAAAGAACTAACTCCTACAAGATAGCCTTTGATGTTGCATGTGCCCCTCCCTACAAAAATAAATAAATGCAACCATAAAGTAAAACTAAAAGGTGTGAGCTGCGCAGTGTCTCAGTCTGCAAGTTCAGCTCTCGGGAGGAAGAGGAAGGAGAGTTACCACGGGCTGCAGGGTGGCCTGGGTTAGAGACCTAGGATCAAAACCAAACACATACACACGAGGGGAAACAAAACAATCAAGTGAGTAGTGACATTTTAAAGACTGATAGGATTTTCAGAATCAGAAGGTAGCATTGGAACATTAAAGTCAGTACTATTGCTATGCACACCATAAATAACAAAAATAATATTCAGATGGACAGTGGTGGCACAAGCCTTTAATGCCGGCACTTGGGAGGGAGTGCTCTCGGCAGGAGGATCTCTATGAGCTCAAGGGCAGCCTGGTCTACAGAGTGAGTTCTAAGAGTTTCAAGTTCCCCACTACCAAGCTCTGGGCATTAGGTGTGTGTCACCAGGCCTCACAGAGAGTCTGCTCTTTCCTCTCTCACCAGCCCTCCTTGGGGGTAGGGTGGGGTGGGGATGCAGAAGGGAAATGAGACACAGTATCCTCCATATATGTGTACAAAACTCAGGGTTTTTTTCAAAGTTATAACCTCACTGTCTCATATTCATGCTAAGAATACAGGCTAGGAATATAGGAATATTGGTGGGAACTTTTTCTCATAAATGTAGAGGGAGAGCCGGGCTTGGTGGCGCACGCCTTTAATCCCAGCACTCGGGAGGCAGAGGCAGGAGGATTATTTCTGAGTTCGAGGCCAGCCTGGTCTACAAAGTGAGTTCCAGGACAGCCAGGGCTATACAGAGAAACCCTGTCTCGAAAAACCAAAAAAAAAAAAAAAAAAAAAAAAAAAACCAAAAAAAAAAAAAGAATAGGATACAACTTACCTCGCACCGATGGATAAAAAGCTGCAAGACTCTGAAGACACCACCCATCCTTCAGTTTCTGAGGATTTTTTCTCTGTAAGTTACCAGACAATCAACTTAGGAAATGAGTTCAGGGCTCCTTGTTTAGTGTTTGCTGCTTAGTCCTGGGGACAGAAGCCAGGAGCCTTGTACAACCCAGGCAAGTACTGGATTAACCAGCTGTATGTATCCCCAGACCCCTCAAGTAATTTTTTTTTTTAAAAGAGGCATTTAGGCCAGTGGATAGAAAGCAACAGAAGTCGATAATTGAAGTTGACCTCTGACCTCTAATCAACCTGTATGCATACATACATGTGTACATACCCCCGCCCCCTACATACAATAAAGCTAAAGAGCGGGCTGTGAAATCACAAGGACCAGAGTTCAGATCCCAGGACGCACAGAGTAAGCCTGGCATCCTGCAATCCCCAAGTTCAGGCAAGACCCTGCTCATGAGCTTAGGTAGACTGACTGAGGATGACGCCAGACACCCCGTCCCTTCTAGCAGCCTTAAGCACACAGCCACATACAAAGCGTGGATGCACTCACATAAATTCTTTCTTCCCTATTTCTCCCTATCTATAGGCTCCCTGTAACCAGTTTTGGGGGAGGAAAGGCAAGGATCTTAAGACTCGACAACAGGAAGAAAGCAACCCTGAAAAAAAGCATTACGAAAATCAAATTCCTTCTGAAGCTCGTTACCTTTGTCATTTACATCAGAGACTGGCATAAGACGGCCGATGCAGAGAGGACGATTTCCATATGGATCTCGCACGGCGTAAATGAAATCCCTGTGCATTATAACCAGGGAGTATGCTGCCGGCGCTTCTCTCATTAAGTTCTTAATTCTGGAATTACAAGGAACTGAATGCATCACAGGCTATAAACACAGACAAGCAAAGCTCTCATGGCCAGAGCTGCAGCTATAGTCCAGTTCTATAGTTACCTTGCTACCCAGTCTGGAGCATCATCTTTTTCTTGAGGAGGGGTGTATGCGAGTAACTGGGTAATCATTTCACTATCAGAGGACGTGGAAAGCCCAATACCCTGCCGCAGAAGCTACAGGAGAGAAAAGTTTCATCATTAGACCATGAGATGTCCCACCCCCCATCCAAAAGCACACAGTAATAGAAACCAGGCATTCTACAAATACCCAGTTACAACCCCTGTGTCCCACTAAGGGCATGTGTATACTCTCGGCAGCAGTCCACTGTTAGGAGCAATGGGAAGTTTCTAGAACTAAACAGAAAAAAAGTACCCTAGCAGATATAAAGCAGAACTTAAGTTTGAGGGTGAGTAGATTTGCAAATGGCTTGACCTGCAGCCTTTTCTACCTTCCTGATGAATAGGGCACATTCCACAATCCTGATAAATAGGGCACATTCCTTCCTTAACAGTAGCAAAGAGCACCAATGCTGGTGGCATAAATGAACATCCACACTTCTGACCATGGAGAGAAGCCAGGAATCAGCATTTTAAATGACTAATGTAGGAGATATTTAATAAGCCCCTCAGGGACAGCTCCTCTCTGAATCAAGTCAGCTAGTCAAAATATATGAGCAAGGCTCCTCTCACCCTCTGGACAGCTGTCTAGGAGCCATCCTTCCTGTACGCTGTCCCTATGGTGCAGCACAGCCACCAATTGGATCAGCTGGCTCATTTGATTAGCTCTGTGGTCTACTTAGGACCTTTCATTACGGGTCCAGCAGGCTGGGTTAACTGAATGAAGAACACAAGAGTCCCTTGGGGCTTCTCATCCCGGGGACACCCAGGAAGGAAGATAAAGAGTTCTAAGGGGGTGGTCAGGATCATAGGCTCCAGAAGACTCCAGAGAACTATAAAGAACTGTGGGAAAGGGCAGAAGAGATGGCTCAGTAGCTACAAGCACCAGCTGCTCAGAGTCCAATTCCCAACACTAACATGGCAGCTCAAACACAACCCCTGCAACTCCAGTAGCTAGGGATCTAATGCACTCTTCTGTCTCCAAGGACACCATCATGCACATGGCCCAAAACACACACTCAGGCAGGCACAGGCACGGGCACACGCACACACACCAGAAAGAACCATGCAGAGTACTGAGGAGGAAAGAGACAGCAAGAGCTGTGGAGAAGCTGCCAAGACCTGCGCTGGAGGGGTTCCAAAACGCTGCCACAGCTCACTGGCTCTGGCTACCCAACACCCCGAGCTCAGGCCTGTAACACTAGACGCTGGGTCCCTGGCACGGAAAGCCCAGAGCACTAAGTAACACTAGCAGTAGAGAGCCCTGACACCATAGGCTCAAAACTTGTGACAGAAAGAGAGCTGCACTTTGTGTCTTTGCAATTTCTATGTTTATGGAGCAAAGAATCCCTCAGCTTAAAAAAGAAAATCATACAAAATCATCTTTATCTAGCCGATGTGTTTTATTTGTGCCATGAAATATAACCTTCAATGCTGACTTGGCATCTCACAAGGGCACATAAATACTTCAATATCTGAACGGCCTCTCACCTAAGCCTTTCAGACAAGGAATACTCATTCTGTGCTCCGCTTTCTTCTTCCACTTTCATGATATTGTTCAGATAGGGGAAATGCCTACAATCCCAGGGCTTGGGAGACTGAGGTAGGAGGACTGCCGTTTGAGGCTAGCTAGAGCTGGCACTCTGATCTGGGCTACAGTAAGACTTGGTCACAAAAAAAAGATAAAAGAAACACATCACTGCCCTTGATACCTATGCGGGATAGCGCCAGTCTCTTGCAAAACCAGCCTCCTCAGATGCTCATGGCCCTTACAGCAACGGGCATGGCACTCAGTAGCACACTGCTTGCCTAGCTAGCACACATAAGGTCTTGGGTTCAATGTCCAGAACCTCAAACAAACAAAAGGTGCTTAAATCCTCTTTATATTATTTTCCCTCCAAGACAGGGTTTCTCTGTGTAGCCCTGGCTGCCTGCCTCCCAGATGTTGGGATTAAAGGAATGTACCACCCCAGCCAGCCTCTTTATTTCTTACAGTAACTAACACAATGCAAACCACTGACAGGTTATTTAGGACATAACAAAGGAGGCTATGCATGTTCAGAATAGACACTGTTTTCTACTTCCAAACATAGTTCTTTTATCTACAATTGAGAGATCCGGAGAGCCAAAAAGTGCATAATGATCTCAGCCTAATCTTTCCTGGCACACAATCCACTGAAATATAAGTGTATTTTGAACAGTAATATAATAAGGATAAGACTGGTGGCTAGATACTTCTTGACAGCTTAAGAATAGAGGGAAGCTACTGTGGAAAACAATCATGTGACCAGAGGGCTACATTCAGCCTTAGACCAAACCTGCAAAGAGAGTACAGGGGTCAAAGGTCAAGATGACCAAAGGCTAATCATGTAGGCAGACATGTATGTATGTGTCCAGAAGACCTAAAAGGACTGGCTTCATGGATCTTCTGGGTGCTGAAACAGTGGAGAGTGATGTCCAAAAGGCAGCAGCCCCATGCCTCCTCCCACAAGCCCACTGCCCCCCCAATCACCTGTTCCGAATCCTTCATAATGTCTCTTAAAACACACCAACATGCACAAATTAAACATTTTCCTAAAGTTCTGTGAACCACTGTGCTCCCAAATGAGTGAAATCAAGGAGGGATGTAGGAAGATCAAGGCCCAGCTGTGGGCCCTTAAGTGCTCAAGGCCTACACATGGGACGGGCATCTGAACGAGAGACAGTCTCATGGAATTAACACAGGGGTCCTGAGGTAGGAGACCGGAGGGAGAATGGGAAGAACAGGACACTAACTGTGGGTTTAAGAAAACCCCACGTTTGGTCACAGCAATATGGCCGCGCTGAGTCTGGACATAGGCAACAGTGCTTCAGTTTTCCTCTGTCACAGACTCTGAGCATAGGAACAGAGTCATAAGGAGCTGTTTACAGTAGCGCTTTGTGCTGTTGACAGTAACCATACACCAACATTCCAAATCACAAAGTGGCACTGCTCCGATCACTTGGGGAGTACAAGAATCTGGATTTAGAGCAAGCAGGCCAGGCAATTCTGATGCAATGGCTTCGTGCAGGGAGGTAACAGCGGCAGTAACTAGAAGATGCCCTTTATCGGAGATCTTCAACTTCCTTTCCTTTTTTCCTTTCAAAAAGGAGCTCTTGGAGCTGGTGAGATGGCTCAGTGGGTAAGAGCACCCGACTGCTCTTTCAAAGGTCCGGAGTTCAAATCCCAGCAACCACATGGTGGCTCACAACCATCCGTAATGAGATCTGACTCCCTCTTCTGGAGTGTCTGAAGACTGCTACCGTGTACTTACATATAATAAATAAATAAATCTTTAAAAAAAAAAAAAAGGAGCTCATAAAAACCAACTTACCTTCTTCCGCAACCGAGCGGCGTTCACCAGTTCCCCGTTATGGGCCACAGCTATTTTCCCGTGAAGCGTCTCAACAACGAATGGCTGGCAGTTTTCCAGCTCACACTTTCCCGTGGTGGCGTACCTCGTATGTCCGATTCCAAGGTTTGAGTCATACAATTTCTTCAAATTGTCTTCGGTAAAAACATGGTTTACAAGACCCATTCCCTTGAGAAGTCAAAGTAAAAGTAGATTTTAGGGAAAAGACAGAAACTAGGATTGGGAAGAAACAAGACCTTCCCTGGGCAACCCAAATTAGACACAATCTGTCTCTGTGCTCCAGAATTTGAATGAATTAACTTTGGAATGTGGAAGCTTCTCTATGTAGCCTTGAACGTCCTCAGAGATTAGCCTGCCCCTGCCTCCCTCTTCTGAGTTCTTGGGGGTGGGGGGCGTGAGTGCCACCACAGCCCAGGTGAATTCACTTTCGAGACAGGGTTTCTCTGTGTAGCCCTGGCTGTCCAGGAACTTAGAAATCCGCCTGCCTCTGCCTCGGCCTCCCAAGCGTTGGGATTAAAGGCGTGCGCCACCACCGCCCGGCCCGTGAATTCACTTTCTAAATTGCACTCAGGATATTCACTTCATTAGTTTAGGGTTGTCACAATACTGAAACACTTCTATCTTATGACAGATAGTTAGCAATAAGATTTTATTACTAGGCAATGAAATCTGTCAAATATAAACTGAAATTGGCATTAAAAAAAAATAAAGCATCTTAAAACATTTAAATAGATTTAAATAGACCTCCTGGCTTGAATGAGCCAGCCTAGCAAAAGATCGCAGGAAAGAAATGCATCCTAATTTGACAAATGTGAAGACAACCATTGGAAGCAGATCTATCCAATATGGCTTCTAGCTATAAATTTATTTACACTCCCATATCTATCTCTTTATTTACTTACTTGCTTACTTAGAAACAGGGTCTTACTACACAGACCAAACTAGCCTCAAACTCAGATCCACCTGTTTCTGCACACACACACACACACACACACACACACAACATTAAAGGCCCCCACCACCGCAGACATTACTGACCAGCTGGCAACAGTCATCTCCAGCATCAGTGTCTTTCATGTTCACTTACCTTATGCACCCTGAATTTAGGCACTGGACTCCCATCACTGGTCACAATACCAGCGCTCTCCTGACCTCTGCGAACAAAATAAAGGCCATCACCTGTTAAATCAGACCACTTGATACGTTTCCTGCAGAGCTTCATCACGCATCCCCTTCCCAAAAGAACCCATAAGCTGAGAGGCTCGAGACATCGCTGTCCTGTGACAACAGGATAGTGTCATCTACTTCTAATTGATATGCCAGGCCCTTCAGTCACATCATCTGATCTGGCTTTCATAGCAATCCTGTGAAACGGGAGCTATGATTATGATTCAGAGAGAAATATAAAGAAAATGAAGTAACACAACAAATGCGCAGATGACCGGTTTTACTGTGTGTTCAGAACAGATAACCTAACGCCAGAATTTGGATAACTTATGCCTATAATCTGCCTCTGAATAAAGCCTCAAGCACTGAAGTATGTAGATAGCAATATCAGAGAAGGCAAGAATACTTAGCTGCATAAACTGGACATGACACATCAAGTACAATTTTCTGAGGCAAGGTCTCAGCATACCACATCATGGGCGCCTCTTGCTCTAACATACAGTGTGCTGGGATAACGGGTGCTCATCACCACACCCGGCTAACGTTTTTTTTGTCTCTTGGTTTTTATACTTTCCAAACTTCCTCCAACAAATCAATCCCACCCTCCTTGTGCGGTAACCGGTTTCTCCATGTAGCCTGGCTGTCCTGGAGCTTGCTATGTAAACCAGGATGGCCTCAAACTCAAGAGAAATCTGCCCGCCCCTATCTCCCTAATGCTGGGATCAAAGGCGAGCACCATCGCCCCCAGCATGATATAAACCTTTAAGTGATTATTAGCTATAAACCTCAGTCAAAACGTAATGCCTTTGCAAATGCGTTTCCTTTTGCTTTTCTGTGTTTGGGTGTTTTGTATACATGTATGTATATGCACCATGTGGGTGCTGGGTATCCCCAAAGAGGCCGATATAGGGTGTCAGATCCCCTAGAGCTGGAGTTACATACAGACATCTGTAAGCTGCTACACGGATGCTGGGAACAGAACCTGGGTCCCCTCCCTTGCAAGAACAAGTGCTCTTAACCACTGAGCTATCAATTAGGTTCAAATTCAATTATTTTTAAGTACATACCTATTCATATTTGCTATAAACCTTTTAAAAAATCCCCACAGCTACTGCCAACCATTTCCAAGTAATTAAAAAAACAAAAACAACACATTCAATGAAGCCAAAAATTATAAAAGAAAAGAGACTCCCTGCCCCCCACCAAGTACTTTTCATCCCCTTTGTCCCAAGGTTAATTTTTCCCTGAAGCCCAAATAAGATTAGCAACCATTTAGGTGCAGGCTTCTTTAATGAGGGAGCCTGCTTATTTGGCAGATCCTCAAGTTACTCCCTTAGGCAGCTTGAACCAGTTAAACTACACCCTCTCAAGCTCTTCGGAGCTCATGGACAACCAGCTCTCTGGTTTCCTAGGAAACAAAAACATGAGCTAGAAATAGCAAATCACTTCCAGGTCACTTTAAACATGGAGAGTGGACCTGGGAAACACTGGACCGAGGAGGAGGTCAAGGTTTTACTAAGTGTCTGGGCAGAAAGAAATATACGAAAACAACTTTACCGAACGCTGAGAAATAAAGAAGTCTTTATTTACGTTGCTAAAAGGCTGCGATCACTAGGAGTATACAGAGACTGGAAGCAGTGCCGGGCAAAGTATAAAAATCTCAAGTACGAATACAGGACAGTTAAGCATGCCCACAGGTCAGGAGACAGCGCGAGGACGATGAAGTTCTTCCATGCCCTGGACGCAATCCTGCAGTCTGAACCGACCGCACAGTTAACAGAGGAGAAGGATGGTTGCAGCAAGTGCCTGGCAACCCTGAGCCCAGTTACCGCCCCAGAGATCGCCGAAGGTAAAAAGAAAAACGCCATTCTTTTGTCTGTCACTGTGTTTACAATTTCTGAATACATCCGATAAATGTAGCCTGAACTATCAAGATTAAAAACAAAAAACAACAACAACAAAACCAAAAAACCAAAAACCCAACATACTATTTGGCACCAGGTATGAATTTCCAAACCACCACTTCTTACATCCCAACACAGCAAAGACACATTAAAACAGCACTAAACTGCTCTACTAACTACGGCTGGGTTGACATGACTGAAACATAGACAGGTCTGAATACTTCAGGATTTATTTTTATACTCTAAAGGGAAAATATCAAATAATGCTGTCCGGATGCTGTTATTCACAGTTTCAAACAAGACCTAATTTCTCATCTAATATTCCCACCTCTTAAATAGATAAAAAGACCCCCTCTGCCCCCCCCAAAAAAATCTGTAATGGAGCCCCCAGGAACTAGGGCTCTTCCAGGAAATTGTATGCCATGAATGAAAACAGGCTGCCTGGAGGACCTTGTGTGACAAAGACCTTCCTCTTTCCCATCAAAGTGTCAACGCCACAGGCAAGGTCAATAGATGGAGATTTCCCTCCAGCTTTGGGCAGGACTAAACAAGCCTATTTCCCATTTCATCACTGTCTCAGTACAGACAAGCAGCTGCACACACAGCCAGGCTCTCTGCCTGGAGATCTATTAAGAGAACTCGGTGAAGCAGCCAGGGACAGTAGCTGGGGCCATCTTTGGTGACAGTTCTCTTTTTCCCTTTAGCTGGTGTCCGCAGCCTTTTGCCACCTGCTTGCTTCTATTTTGTTTTTTAAGGAAAAATTAACTTCTATAACCGACCACCCCATCCCCCACCTTATGCAGTTCTGAGGAATGAACGGCCTTGGGCTTGCTGACCAAGTGCTACCACACAGCTCCACAGCCCTTCCTGTTAGCTCTAGCCAGTTGGATATTCTAGTTTTTAAGTGTAGATAAGATAGTTCCCTTCCTTTTCTTCCTTCTCTCCCCCGCTAACCCCTGTCCTTTTTTCTAGAAGTGCTAGAAGTCAACTCTACACTCCTGACTGCCCCCTGACCCTTTTACACCTATCCACTTCTGTAAATGACAACTCAGGTCAGTGGCATCTCACACAAGGCTCATGGTCTCCTAACTGAAAGCATCTGGACCTATTCCCACCGTGGCCAAGACCCCACTCTTTGTCTCTCCTTGCTTTATACAAACGTACCCTGAGCAGTAAGGGTTCCAGCTTAACACCTCTAGGTTGTCGGGCATGCGTGCTACTTTCCCACTGAACCATCATCAGCCGGGCCCCTTAAATGTCAGTTAATAAACCAGTTCCTGAAGAGATAACGAAATGGCCAGGCAGTGGTGGTGCACGCCTTTAATTCCAGCACTCGGGAGGCAGGGGCTGGCGGATTTCTGAGTTCGGGGCCAGCCTGGTCTACAAGTGAGTTCCAGAACAGCCAGGGCTATAGAGAAACCCTGTCTCGAAAAACCAAAAAAAAAAAAAAAAAGAGAGAGAGATAACGAAAGACTTAATGGATGTTTGTTCTCCAAAATGTTAAAACAAATTTAAAAAGTTACATAATTACAAAGTAAGAAGTAAAGTAGGATTTCTTAAAATAGATGAAGTTTTCAAAAAGCCAATGTGCAATCTCAGATCACAGAAGGTAAGTTTTCACACCAAGTACATAAAATAGTAAATCTGAAAGTGGCAGTCAAAAAATCCTTAGAGGTGGGGGAGGTCTTCTGTGAAATATCACGAAGTCCTTTCTTTAAAAATAAATGTAGTTCAATGGATAGAGACACAATACACACAAACAGGTAAGATGTGAAAGGAGCTGAACCAGTTCTCCACCAGGAATCTAAGTTCTAAGTCAGCCTCTGTGATGGAACCCTGAAGCAGCCAAGTACACACATTTTTTGCCTAAAATGGGCGGACTGAGCAAGGCAGCCCTGAGAACCTCTAAACCCTACTTTCCTAAAGGGTTTATTTGTGGTTAAATGACACAAATGCCAAGAGGGAAAAGCAGTTAGGACTGAAACTTTCAAGGAAGTAGAACAAGTATGTTAGGTATTTCTGCAGCTATTTCCATTCAAAGGGAAGTTAGCTATCTACAGATAAAGTTGCCCACAGGCGGGGTCCCTGCACAGAGAAGACTTAAGAGATTTACATAGGATCAATACCTACCAGGGACCTAAGGGAAAGGTGCTCAAAGTGGAAGAATCTAAAAGCAAAGGATCCCACAGAGTACTAGTGACTTTAAAGTCCAACTCTGAAAGGATATAAAATAAAATGAATCCTACAGATCTCCTTATGTTCCTACAGTCAGTCACTGCTGGAGAAGTCACTAGAGAGGATTCAGTAAGCCACAGATCAGAAGACAGCTTTTCAGATGTAAAACAATGTCTTGACACAGGTAAAGCAAAACGCTGTTTACAAGTGTAAGACAAAATAAAATGTTATTATAGGGTACTGCCAAAAATAAATTATTCTACCTCAGTTCCCAGAAAATTCTTGTATTGAAGCCCTAACTCCCATGGTATTTGTGGGAATGTCTCTGGAGAACAATTGTGCTTAGATGAGGTCACGGGGGGAGGGAGGACCCTCATGATGTTTTACAAGAACCCAAGATGCTACTTAAGATGTAAGATTATGTAAAATGCTGAGTAACGCTTATGTTTATGAACTGTATGAATGGAAGGGAAAGAGTAAGGCAACCTTTTGTCGGCTGTTCTAAAAATGCAGAGGGAACTGTGTCAACTGACTTAAAATTTCAATCATTGGTCTCCAGCACCAGAAATGCTAAGACTAGGAGACAGGACAAATCCTCTGGGTGAGGCGATGCCTGTTGACTGAGAACCCCTGCCCTGTGGTAAAGGATAGGAAGGTGGAGAGAGCTAGCTTTCCACCTGATGGCTCACCTCTTCCACTCAAACCACAGGGCTGCGGGAGAAAGGCCAGTGATGACTTGCAAGTAGAGCCATACACTCTAGGAGCCTTTCTTCTCTGCTTTACCAGACAAGACGTCCTGTGCTTCATAGGTTTGCGGAAGGGAACTTAACACTCAGACTACACTTCTTAGCAAGAAAAAGTCCCATGGGGGGAAGATCAGGTGCAGTTGGAGCTGAGAGTAGAGTTCAGAGTTAGAATGTCTGACTGGCTACTTACAAAAGGGACCGCAGCCGGGCATGGTGGTGCATGCCTTTAATCCCAGCAGAGGCAGGCGGATTTCTGAGTTCGAGGCCAGTCTGGTCTACAAAGTGAGTTCCAGGACAGCCAGGGCTATACAGAGAAACCCTGTCTCGAAAAACAAAACAAAAAAAGAGAGAAGGCGACAGCATTCTCTTGTTATCTCAAACTGAAACATCCTCGTCCATCAAGGAGGCGCTCCCAATTCTCACTGTAGGAAAACCACTGCTTTGTTTCCGTTCTCAATGTGATTACTCAGGCAGGCAGTATCACAGATGATTTATCTCTTATTTAGCATCAAGCCTTCAGGTTCCTGTATGATCTAATCTGCATGGTAATTCACCTGTCAGGGAGCATTAGGGTTCTGCCTTTTGGCTATTTTGAACAATGCTACTATGAAGAACAAAACAACACACAAAAAAGCCTTGGTTCCAGCTTCAATTCTTATGGGGTGGGAAGAGGAGCAGAGAGCAGATCGCGGTAATGTGTTTAAGGTTTAAGGGAACTTGCATATACTGTTTACCCAGAGCAAGTACCTGACTCTATGGTGAACCTGTGCTCAACTCTGGGGTATAAAAGCGTTGCAGTTACGGAACCATTTTATCGTTCCACTACAATCTTGAAAGTCTCCCGAGTTATAGGGATAGAAACAGATGCCCAGGCTTGCACTATGCGTGGAAATCACTTGGCACTAAAACCTAGCCAATTTTGATTTGAGTACCCATTACTCAACAGTAACTCCTCCCCTCCCTCCCTTTGGCTGCTCTACATCAGTAATGATTAAGGCCACTTACTGGTTTATCAAGATAACCTCCCCACACATTGATTTCATTAAAGTACCCGAGAATAATCATGCTCTCCTTCTTGTCTTGAGCTTTTATATATAAGAAAATTTTAAAATCAAGTTTTTCATGAATGAGAAGTTATTTATCTCTCTTCAAAAGCCTGTGGCAACAACCTACTCTCCTAGCATATGAGGGAGGCTCTGGTACAGTCAACAGGTACAGCTGCCCATAACTTAATGTTTTGCAATAAGAAAATCAGTCCTTGAGGTGGTTCTAAGGGACATTTGCTATGCAAAAGGCAGCACGGAAATCTGTAGTATCCTGACAAAGGCATGCTCAGGTTTGCCCATGTCAGCTCAGATAACGCAACACCATTGCCTTTATTTCATAATGTGAACAAGATTGGTGGGTTGTTTTTTTTTTTTAATTTCGAGCTGGAAAATGAACATCCACATACATATGCAGAGAAATCCTTCCTCAAATATTTGCCTTCCCAAGAGATTTAAGAGAATAAAAATGAAATGCCATGTACCTAAGCTGGAAAAACATTTAAGAAACAGTTGAATATATTTGAAAAATCAATGTACTTTATAATTTATAAGCTAAGCTCTTGTGGTAAGGTTACTTTATTAACACTAGAAATACAAGTGCATTTTCCAGTGTACCAGCTCTAGTTAATAGAGGGCCTAATGAAATGTGTTTGTTTATAGAGGTCTCACGTAGCTCAGACGGGCCTCTCTCTAGTCACCTATGTAGCTGGGGATGACTTTGGACTTTTGATCCATCTCAGTACCCACAGGGTATGAACAACGATGTTTTCCCACATTTTTGTACACTTGCTTGGAGGTGACTTATTTGAACAACACCCGATTGCAGTGCTATCTAGAGCTCCTAAAGGTTAGGTGCTTTGTTGAGAAAAGACATCAGATAACCTTCATTTGGCATGCCTTACAGTCGCTGTTGGCAGTGAATTCAATGTTAATGAATCTACATTAAGCAGAAACGCACAAAAAGTTATATATTGATCTATGGCAAAAAGTATCCTAACCAGTCTTCCAGGAGCCTAACTGTATATTCCCAGTGGAGTGACTAAAAATGAGAATTGCAGGGTGTGGGTGACACATGCTTTTTACTTCCAACACTCAGGAGACAGAAGCAAGTCGGATGTCTTGAGTTCCTGGCCAGCCAAGGCTACGTAGAGAGACGCTGTCTCAAAGGTTAGAGAGAAGGACTGTGTCTTATTGAGTAGCTCCACATGACTCCGGAATGCAGTCTATCATTTGAGGTCTGATGTTGCCACAACCTTCATTTTGGTCTCACTGTGCAAATATGTCCTTAACAAGGCTCTGTGCTCAGGCCTGAAGAAGCTCTCCTTATACCCATTATTGCACATACTTACCTGCCTTTAATTCCAGCTCTCGAGATGCATAAGCAGTAGGTGAATCTTTATGGGTTTGAGTTTAGCCTAGACTAACTGAATCGCAGGACACCCGGGGCTCTTCTGGGGGAATACTGTTTCAGCATGAAAACTGCTAAAGCTACTAAAGTGATCTCCTGCCTTCATACAAACTACACTCAGGAGCATCCTTGTTCATGCTTAGGTGCTAAACAAACAGACTTGGTCTGAAAATACCATCCCAGTTCCACGCTCAGCACACTGCTTTGCAGTTTAATGCAGAATACTTAAGAGACGCTGAAGGAGGCAGTTCCAACATGGCCGCCTTAAAATGTGGTTGACGAATACATGTTCTCAGTCTCAAGGCTATGTATTGGAAGAGATAATTTTGCCCCGATAGTGGGACTCAGCACAACCTTCAACTAAAGAACAGATTAAATTTAAGCTGCTACTCTGTTTTCTAACAGAGGAGAGAAAACACCGTGGATGCTACCCCAGGCCACGGTCTAGGTGGTCAGATTTTAAGTGTTCATTTGATATTTTCCGTCTTAAGTATTTGATATTTCAGCCTTAGGTAGTTGAAAGCTAGAACTCTATTGTATATTACCTGAGCTTTCTTACTATGTCTAATTTGGTACAGAGTATAGGAGGAGGAAGAAAAATGTCTATTCCCATTTCTTACCAAAAGAAATTACTAATATAGCTTCCTATATTTGTAAATATCCAATGAAAACCTATTGATTGAAAGCAGCTATATCAGGCAGCAGTTTGACTTATTTTCAGATTGAATAGTTATAAAAAAAGTTTGACCCCCTCCCTACTGAAATTATTATAATTCTCAGTGATTTATGACAATCCTGGTGTGTTAAGTGAATTATATTCAAAACACAAGAATTGATAATGTGTTTGAATAACCGAAAGGGTCCTGTTAATTTACAGGTAATCATATTCCCTTAGAAGATGCTGAAAGTCACACATACACCTTAACAACACATGATCCAGGAGTTGGAAAGCACTGGTCTGAAAACGAGGTCAGAGCACCGATACAAGTTTGACCTGATTTAAAATAAATAAATAAATAAATAAATAAATAAAAATCAAGCAGTGTTTGAGGAGACCGCCAGAAACAAAGACACTCGAGGAAACCGCCCGGAGACCTATCCAGTTTGGGATAGACAGAGACTGGAAACAATGTCATACCACTACATATAAAAATTCAAAACACGAATACAGAGTTTTACAAAAGACAAATGATAGCCCTCAGAGAAAACAAAGATTTCATGATGAAACTGACTGCATCCTAAAACGCAGGTCTCCTGGAGTTCCCAAACACAAACATGGTAACCCTGGCAACGCCTTTCCTCTAAGAACTTTGCTCTTTTATATCAAGAAAAAAGTCTTGTAAAAATAAAGTCCACTCACCACCATTATTTATTCGACTGACTATAATTATTATTAGAAAAATATTATTTCTAACTTCAATTTCTTTCTAAGCCCTGACCAAAATATTCCTAATTCCTCACCTCATTAATTTTCCTAATCACTTCAGTATTTCTCATTTAATATACTTGAAAACTAACACATACCACAAGGGGTCACACACTGACCTTATGTTTAAGAATTACCTGAAGGTCATTTTGAAAGCTATGGAACTGGGAGCAACAAGAGAAAAACACAGGAAGATCAGGAAGTCTGTAAGGGCCTGGAAAGTGCTAGGGCTTTTATTTTTTTCCTGTGAAAAACTTTTGTTGCATTTTCCTGATAACATTGGTATTTAGCCCTATCCCTGACAAACTACACTAAATACAATGTTTGTGAACTGAGAGTAGAGAATGCTGGGAAATTAGTTCACAGCTCATTAAAAGCAGAACTCAAAAAGTCACTGGATGCGTTCCCAGTCAGGTAACTGCAATAACCATGCCCTTCAAAGGGCACTTACAGAAAAGGAATGGGGCCCACAAATTAAAAAGCTATAAAGCGTGGTTTTCTCAAAGGGTAGGTAATAAGTATACTGTTTTAATAACTATGAAGATAAGCCAAACTCTGAAGTCTTTTTAGAATTATATAAATTAAAGTCCAGATGTTACAACTCATTTCCTTGTACTCGGGAGGCTGAGGGGAGACCACAGTGAAGCAGAGGTCATCATAGGATATGTAATGGAGCTCCATGCCAGCCTGGGATAGAGTGAAACTGCGAGCCCACCAGATACCAGAAGAGGAAGTTCAACGCAATATAAAGAAACCCAAATATGTAGATATTCAAGTTCCTAATATAAAAAGGCTCGGTATCTGTTTATAAGCTACATATATTCTCCTGGATATTTTAAGCCATCTCTTAATTGCTGTTAATAGCTAATATAGTGTAACTGCTATAAAGTCACACTATTGTTTAAAGAGCAATGGCAAGAAAAGTCTTTTTTTTGTTGTTCAGTACAGCTAGTTAAAAAAAAACAACAACTCAGTATTTATGGATTGAAACCACGAATACAGAATGCATGTAGACAAATGGCTGACTGTATACAGGAATGTGCACAAGACTGAAGATAAGACAAACTAAGTTCTAGTCTCTGCTCCTAATTCGACAGCAAGCTCATGTGACCAGCACCCAAATCAATACTCAGGAGGCTAAGAAGGATAAAAAATTCAAAGCCAGCCTGCGTTACACAGCAAAAGTACGTAAAACGACAAAAAATAAAAAAACCCAACAAAATAATCATTCTGGATCCCACAATCCCCCCAAACCTGCTAGCTTTTAACTCCATCCCATAAAAGACCATCATTAATCAATCATGGATCAACCTAAGTAAGGTTCGTGCTTTTTTTTTTCTTAGTGTGAACTTTAAATGTCAAGTTCTTCTCTTGTATCAGTGCTTATGAGATCCATCTCTAACTGTGCTTGTGGTAGGAACATTGTATCACTCCGGAACGGTGTATTGTACGAGTGTGTGCATCTCATCACACACACACACACACACACACACACACACACACACCCCACTCCATTCTACTATATTATCCCAGGTTTTTTCCAGCCATTATGAGTAACTGCATGTGTGTCGATGAACATCTGTATGCAATTCTACTGAGTGCATCCCAGAGTATGGGTTAGAACCGTAGGCCATACTTCTATTCTGGACACTGTTCTAAACAGTTTATATATAAGAATTTAGTGCATACAAGTTATGACATAGCTATGATCATCACGGCCAATTTAAAATGCAGAAACTGGATCCTAGAGAATCTTGTGCTTCTGAACTAGCGAGTTACACACGTCTGAGAGGGCAGAGGCCATGCTTGCCTCCTGTTCCCTATTCAAAGTGTCTTGTTTGCTCATGGAAGTACAGTCTTGTGCTGCAGGACAACAGAGGGCATGGGTTGTATGTGCTAAGAGGAATCTTGGAAGATTACAGAGCAGTCAGCAGAAAGCTATAGCTTAGTGATGTTTACCATAAAGCACCCCGAGACAAAATCTTACCCATTTGGTCATGTGGGAGAAAAGGCCACACTGCCAGTCAATGAAAAGCACAGCACAGTCACGAAGCAGCACGTGGCACCTGATGATAATGGTAGCAGGCGCCTGCTAGTGGATTCTGTATTTGCTAGACTGTCCTTTGCATCATCATTTTAGTGCGTCACTATTTATAGAGGCTCCATGACGTGAAACAACTGAGCTGTGCTACCCTGGCAGCAGCCTCCTATATCAAATGTTTACCGAGTCTCTGGATTGAACCAAGATACCTTGTTGAGTGACTGACCTGCATGCATAGCAACAAAATGGCCTAATGATGCATTTCTTGTAATACATATCCCTGTGCTTAGGTGACCTGTAACAGCACTGGAGGGTAGAGGAAACTCAACTCAGACCCCAACTCTTGTAATTCAAGTAAGGTGAAAATCTTGTAGTACCATCTTTTTAATTTATAAAATGTAGTCAGACGAGTTGGCCCACCTTTAACCTCCAGTGAAAGTCATGCAAAGAGATTGCTACTGGCTCAGTACACAAAAGTACTTACCTGTAGCCTAAAAGATAACAAAACAGATCCAGACGTTTACGAGGGCTGCCAAGACTAAGCTGGTGTTTTAGCGGCCTTGTTAACACCAACAGCCTTAATCTTGGCACCCCAAAAGTTCAACCTCCTACTGCACTGTGTTCCTCAACACACTTCAGGAAGAGGCCTTGGATGCTTGCCTTGGAGGCTGTCTGGGCACACCCCTCCCTACTGAGTGCTTTCCTGGTGGTGTTTCTTTACAGAAACAATGTCTACACCTGTCAAGAAAACATCTCCTGAGACCACTGCAAACTGGTTTCCTCAAAGCTTAACAGAACTGGAAGGTTCTACAGGATGTTTCTTCCATCAGGACCCTCACCTCCACCAGGTAAGTTTCACACATGTTGAGAAGTATAAAAATATGTAGTATTATTAGCCATTGGTTTTAATTTCCCGTTCTGAGAACGGGACCACTCACTGACGAGGACATGCTCATTTCCTAATTAACAAAGTATCAATCGTCTCCTTTCCTTTACTGTAACAAAATACAGGAAAGCTAGAAGCTTTGTACTTTCTTTGGTTTTGGTTTTCTTTCTGTTTGAGACAGCGTTTTTGTGGCTGGCTGGCTGGCCTGGAACTCGGCCTGCAGACCAAATGGACCTCCATTCAAGACATTCACCTGCCTCTGCCTCCCGAGCGCTGGGTTAGTGGTGTGCATCATCACCATGCCCAGCCTATGTACCTTTTCTCTTTTAAAAGGTTATTTTGGTCAGTCTGGGAGGCTGAAAGTTCATGTTTGGGGAAGTCCCTTCAGTCCAGCTTCTGGCGAGAAGCTCAGTGTGTGTGGCCTCACCGTAAAGGTCAAGTGTAATGGTGAGGGAGGGAGAGAGCGAGCATAGCTAGAATTCCAGGGTCAGGCTCACCCTTTTATAGCAGCTTGCTATCCGAGAGCTAACTTAGTGAGACCACTGTTACTCCACAATGCCCAACCGCTCAGCTTCCTGTAAACTCCATCTCTGAAGATACCACTAGAGTATTGCCACACTGAGTAACACTGCCCCCATGCCCACCTTTGGAGAATAAGCCATATCCACACTACACAAAGAACCTTCAGGGGGCTGATTCATGGGATGTGTCTAGAAATTCCTTTTTAGAGAGGAATTTAAAATAAATAGGTCCAAACTGCTCTATGCTCCATAAGATGTGATGGTGATTTAAAGATCAAAGTGAGCGATTGGAGAAGTCTACTTTGTTCAGAACTCTGCAAATGACTAGACATGATGTCTCCAAGCCCAAACAGTATCTGGTGATTTTTATGACACTTATATGAGTGCATCTTCATGTGAGATGTGAAAAATGGAGGCTTCTACAATAAGCCACACCTCTCTGTATTGGTTTCTCCAGATTGGTTTTTCCTCTGTGTATTCCTGGCTGTTCTGGAACTCAGAGATTCTCCTGCTTCTGCCTCCTGGGTGCTTGGATTAAAGGAATGTGCCCGCCACCCCCACCCAACTCTAGCATACCTCTTTTGAAGAAATAGTGTCTATAATGCTACTATATACTCACCTATGATCACCTCTCTAGGTTTCAGGTTTTAATATTCCCATGTTTACATTCATCAGTGCAGTATACACTCATTAGTTCATTAGTTCTTGGGTGTGTTACTTGGTAGACAGTGTGTGCTTACTCCATGTGAGGCCCCCTTGCCACCCTGAGCACATCACCCCTCAAAATGTGCTCTTACTCCTCTTTGACCCTGATCTACTGTTTTAGGGTAACAGGCAATTATTATATTCCCTAAGCATCATGGCATGGTGTTCTACTGGTTTCCCAATTAAAATTAATTCTACTGAATGATAAAGAAGTTTTTCTTTTTTTTCTTTTTTTTGGTTTTTCGAGACCGGGTTTCTCTGTATAGTCCTGGCTGTCCTGGAACTCACTCTGTAGACCAGGCTGGCTTCGAACTCAGAAATCCACCTGCCTCTGCCTCCCGAGTGCTGGGATTAAAGGCGTGCGCCACCACGCCCGGCTAAGAAGTTTTTCTAATTTAAAATCTTGCCTTGCCTAGATTTGTACTGAGACCTAAGTAAATCTTAATGACATTCTTATGTTGCTAGGTAGTATGTTTGTTCCCAAGAAACTAGCTTATCACTGCTATTCAAAAGAAAAAAACAATCCTGGCAGGGGTGGCACACGCCTTTAATCCCAGCACCTGGGAGGCAGGAGGATTTCTGAGTTCAGGGCCAGCCTGATCTACAGAGTGAGTTGTAGGACAGCTAGGGCTACACAGAGAAACTCTGTCTCAATAAACAAAACAAAAGCAATAAAAAAGAGAAAAAGGAAAAAAGCAAAACAACCCACAGTCATATTTTCAACACTAGTCTCCTACCAAATGCTTGCTTGGTTTAGTTAAATAGTTATCCTAATAAAGTCAATCTCTTTTGGTAGACTAGTCTTGCTATGTTTGCCAGGGCTGAGATTATGGGCTCTACAATAAAATACAATCCGTTGATAGCACTAACACATCTTATCTTTATTGTCTTTACCCTATCTAATCTTATAGCTTTCTCATATAAAAGCAAGTATAGGGTTGGGCAGTGGTGGCACACGCCTTTAATCCCAGCAGTGGGGAGGCAGAGGCAGGCAGATTTCTGAGTTCAAGGCCAACTCATTTCCAGGACAGCCAGTTACAGAGAAACTGTCTCAACAAAACAAAACAAAACAAAAAAGCAAGTATAGGAAACATAATAACATAGTGACAAGTCACTAAGAATAAGTTGTAGTTTGTTTGTTTATTGAGACAGGGCCTCATTGCAGCTATGGCAGGCCTGGGATTTGCTATGTAGTCTCAAAAGTTCCAGATCAGTTTGCCTCTGCAGACCTCTCCAGTGCTTTGAGCTAGTCACTGCACCCAGCAAGTTATAACTAATTAAAAAAAGAAACAAACACAAAACATGTAGTCCCCTACACCATATACATACACACATTCTCAAAACAACTTTTTTGGGGGGGTGGTGGTGGTGGGGTGTTTCAAGATAGGGTTTCTCTGTATAGCCCGGGCTGTCCTGTAACTCACTCTGTAGACCTGGTTGGCCTTGTAACTCAGAAATCCGCCTGCCTCTGCCTTCCAATTGCTGGGATTAAAGGCGTGTGCCACCACAGGGTGGCCACAGATGCTTTTTTAAAAATAAATGTATGCAGAGTATGCAGAATGTGAAATGAGACTCTGCAAAAGGACAACTTCTAGGCTAAGTTTGATAAGGGAAGGATAAATTAGTGATGCATGTAGCACCCACATTGATAAAAAGGGTTTCTGCCCAGCTCTGGTCTAGACATTGTTGCTACTGTATTGTAAAACTCCGTGATATAATAGTTTTTGAAGAGAGACAAAACCCTAGTTTGTATTATTTCCATAAACAGATTTACACTGTCAGTGAAGTCAAGAAATTATGGAGGCAAAGGTCTTTTGTGCTTTGTTTACCCCAAAGGCATCTCCCAATTTCTCATAGCTATACCTACTTTTAAACTCACGATCTCCAAACCTCTAACTGCTTTCAGGCTGACAATCTGCTCAGTAGCTCTGCCCTTGCAAACAAAGCTCTTGCAAGCTGGAGGCCCCGTGCAAAACAACAAACAAAAAAAACCTTCAAGTGTTTCAGGACCTTCAGCACCACCACCCTACAGAAGCTTATCTCTAGAACAATTCTAGTTTCAAGGAGAGCTGAACGGTCCCTTCCCAACCTGGCTAGTGTAAGCAAACTCCAGCGTAACTAACCCGCGGCAAGAGATGCACATTCTTGGGAGCTAACCTGTAAAGAGCATTCGGGAGCAACGCGACAGCCTAAGTTAATGTCTATGCAGGCAAAGTGTACCCCACCCCCCACTTGATCAATATCCTGAGTTGGTACTTGTCCTGATTCTCGAGATTCACCCTCCTAGCCCTGATCCCCCTTCCCAGTCCTGATCCACCCTCCTAGTCTTGCGTTCCCCGTAGCACAGAGCTGGGAAGCGGCTCGTGGAACTGTGCAAATACTTGCCACTCCACCCCCACCCCTCCATCCTGTTGCTTACCGGTGCTGTAGCCCCACGAGTCCCAGAGTGATCACATGCGGCACATCTAGCTGCGTGGGCCAGTCTCCAGAAGCGATGCATCCAAACACACCACACTCCTCGCGGATCCCCAACTCCTCCAGCTCCATGGCGCCTCGGAAAGCACGTGGAGGGACCTGCTGCAGCGGCGTGGTCCAAGCACCAACCAGCTGTCCGCTCCGCTATCGAACGCCTCAAGAGGCTCGCGCTACTGACTGCCTCCTTCCCCGGCGGGCAAGGTTCTCGCTACTGCGGCGGCGCGCTTCATAAAGGGGCGTGGCCAGGTCTGCCTCCCGCTCTCCGCCAATCAACTAGGGCGAAGAGAGGGGCGGAGCTACGGAGTCAAGGAGGTGGGGAGGAGGCCGAGGTCAGGATCGCTGCTTTCCCTGCACGTGGGAGGCTCCGTTATTTTCCCGTGCCCAAGGAGTAGGTGATGAGAGTGGCGCAGCTGATCGCGAGGGTCCCTCAGAAAACCTGAGCCGTGCGTGCCCCTTGGTCTCACGCCGTCCCCCAGCCGTCAGGACTTGGTCCGCTCCAACCCAGAAACCTCTCCGGCCAGCGGGGGCCTTGCAGCATGCGCGCCACTTTTGGCTGCCTGCGGGGAGGGGCCTCCCGGAAGCGGGGTCGCGTCAGCGCGCCTGCGCGGCGGGAAGCCTGGGGACACGACTCCAGCCCCAAGCACAGCCAGCCCGGTACTTCGGGTTCGCCGGTGGGCTGCGGGGCTGGAGTTTTAGTAGCCGCTGCGCTAGGGCGTGTCCTTGAGCTTGCACCTCCCTTTCCCGCCCTCTGATCGTGTGATCGCTCTTGTTTTCCAGAGCGCTGCCCTTTTTTCCCGCGCGGTCTGCTCCTCTAGTTCACCTCGGATAATGGCGACAGCCGTAGGTGAGTAACTTGCTTTCAGACCCGCTAGGGTCCCCCAGCCCTCCGTCAGAGAGCTAGCAGGCTTGACGCAGACGCGTGAGGCCCCGGGGTCGGATTGCAGCCCTTCTGACAAAGTGCCCGATCGGCTTCCCCAAGACGGCGCCTGGGGCCCGGAGCCTGCACACGTGGTCCAGGCGCTGGGAGACGTGCGTTAAACTCTTAAGCACCCAGAGCCTACCTAAATACCCCTAAAAAGGCCCCGGGACGGGAAGGAAAGTAGCAGAGTTGGAAAGTACCATGAAGGAGAAATGGCCAGAAACTAACCAAGTGCCTAGAAGCCTTGTAATAAGCAGATAAACAACCAAGAAAAATCTATCAGGGTTTTTGTTTATTCTGGTAAAGTTAATATGCCAATAATCCCCTTTGCTGCAAGTTTCGTAGTTTAAACTGTGAAAACAGGTCCAAAATTTTTTGATCTGGTGCTGCTTTGCAATCCCTGGAATTTGGGATTGTGGGCGTGGGCTAGTAACACACCATAGGTGTGGAGAGTGCAAAGTTACTTTATCCACTAGCAAAACACTGTCTTGGAACAACACAAGTTTCTAGATTAATAAGGAAGCAGATCGTGTTCGAACTCGAACACATTCTTTCCCACCTATGAAAACCACCCTGAAGTTTATAGGTAGAAAAGCTCCATAAAATTGGGAATTAGGGCCAGACTTTCTGAGATCACCCACTGTGCCAGTACTTCTAAACTTGTAAAAATCTTAGAATCTAACCTCTTCCCCACATCTGTCAGCCCTGTGCTGACACAGGTCCGAAGAAGGTGTTCATATCTATAGTTTAATTTCGAATGGCTGTAAACTACCCTGTAGATCCTGGGAACTGGACCAGGGTCCTCTGTAAAACAGCTGAGTGTTCTTAATTGCTGAGCAATCTCTGGCTTCTATTTTACTTTGTTGGTTTTGTATCTGTGGTTGTGTGCACTTGAGTACGGATACACAGAAGCCAGGGCCTGTCTTGAAGCAGGAGTACACGTGAGCCTCCCAATGTAAGTGCTTTGAACTGAATTTGGATCAAGTCTTGACTAAAACTCGTGTCTTCCATATTAAATCAGTATCTTGTGTCTGTCTGTTGCTCTTTAGTATTTAGCAGCCCCATGGTTCTTGGGTTAAATCTACATAGCTAATGAGTTAGTAATGAACTAGATGGAAGGCAACAGTGGGTCAGGCTGAGTATAGAGATTTTCAAGAGGACACAAACATTAAGGAAATTAGAGTTCCAGAAAGGAAATTTACAGCTCAAAACTGGAGTTAAACCATGAGGGGCTTTTTAAACTTTGTTAATTCTTCTAAACGTTAAGTTAGGAAGATAGAAGAATATTCATCTTTTACCTCACTGAACTATAGTGGAAATGTCAGACAAGTTATTTATCACCAATGCCAACCCAGAATCAAATTTAGCGTAGTTGAGGGAAAAACATTACATTTATTTAGTGCTAATTAGAATTGTAATCTTAGATACCCAAAGGCAAGTAGGTTGGAATAGTGTATTTAGGGTTGTTTTTGTTGTTGTTTGTTTGTTTGTTTGTTTCGAGACAGGGTTTCTCTGTATAGCCCTGGCTGTCCTGGAACTCACTTTGTAGACCAGGCTGGCCTCGAACTCAGAAATCCACCTGCCTCTGCCTCCTGAGTGCTGGGATTAAAGGTATGGGCCACTACGCCCAGCAGGTTGTTTTTTCTTTAAAGGTTTATTTAATATATATTTATATATATAAATATCAGTAAACTGTAGCTGTCTTCAGACACACCAGAAGAGGGCATCAGATCTCATTACAGATGGTTGTGAGCCACCATGTGGTTGCTGGGATTTGAACTCGGAACCTCTGGAGGAGTAGTCAGTGCTCTTAACTGCTGAGCCATCTCTCCAGCCCCAGTGTATTTAGTTTTTACAAGATGCCCTTTTTTATGGTTTTAAACAAGAAAGCTTCATAACAAATCACTCACAGCAGTATAGTTAATATTACCAAAAATTAGGATTTCTGATGAGAAGAAAACTATCTCTGGGTAGTTTGGGGCGAGGAGTCAGTATTTTGTAGGTAACAGGCTGTAAAGCTGATGTTCCAGAAATGAAGTTTGGTCCACTCCAAAGGTCATCTCACTTAGTTGTGGCCAACTAAAATTTGATCCAAGAAAGGAATTGGCCTCCTGCATCCATTTATCCGTACACTGCACCAGTGATAGGCCATTGATTTTTTTTTTTCTTCTTGGACACTTAACTGCTTCCTGTGCCAGCTGGTGGTGTGACCTGATCTGCTCTTCTTTAAGTTTGGGGTTTTGTTTTTGCCTATCTACTTGGTTGCGTCTTAATCACTACCAAGCTACATGGTCCTGGAACACTAAGTGCTTAGCCATGCTGACCATGACTTGGCTGCTTAGTCTTGCCTCTTTCAATTACCCCTTGTTAAATTCTGATCTTTTTTCACATCTATTCAGCTTTTACTTCATTCTAGACTTCTCTGTAGGGTGGGCCTGCTGTGAATAGTCTCTACCTTGTATTTTATTATAGTGTCTTAATCGATTGCCAGCTTCCTTTGAGATTCAGGTCCCCTGGGAGCAGAAACTAGATTGCATTTGCTGTTCTGCGCACAGGCCCTGGCACACAGACACATTGGAACAGTACTGAGGATGAGTGTCGCAAGATACCTGACCACACTGGGAACCCCAAGGATGTGTTACTGACTCAAGAGTGCTGTTTCTAGTTGTGATGTAGCTCAGCCCGTGGCACATATCTTTAATTCCAACTTTGACAGCAGTAAAGTTAGTTTGTAGAAGGAAGCAGCCGTGTTTGAAAGTGATGTCTAATTTGAGTGGCAGGCAATCTGATGAATCAGAAAGATTTGACAAAATAACTCTCACAAGAGAGAAAAAAAGGAAGCTGCTTATGGTGACGTGCAGAGAAAAGGAGGCAGTTTCACTGGCACAGTTGTACTGTGACAGGTGGAAAAGAGACAAAGCTAGACAAAGGTGAAGGCAGAACGGAACAGGCCAAAGAATGAGTAGAAAGCAGAAGATTAGAACAGATTGCTAGAGTAGGTTTGATGTCAAGTAGAGCAATTTGGGAGAGGAAAGAAAAGCCAGATTGCATCACAGCCTAGAGATGAGTTGGAGCCAGAGCAGCTGAGTTGAACCATCCAGCCAGAGCTCAGAAAGAAATAGAAAAGGTGAGCTTATTCAGCAGTAAGTCTCAGAGGCTGAAAACATTCTAGGCCATGATTAGATTGTACAAGAGGCTAGAAGCTTCCAGGCCTAGACCACGATTAGCAGACAGGCAAAAGCCTGGAGACGTTTACTCACAGAGAAGTAAAATGAGTTTTTACAGATGAGAACACGAGAAGCTATCCCAATACCTTTAAACCTTGGTTGCTTTTTCAGCTAATTCATTCTAATGTAGACTCTAGTGACTCTAGTATTCCTTTTGGGGGGCGGGTGTTTGAGAGAGGGTTTCCTCTGTGTAGCCCTGGCTGTCCTGGAACTCACTCTGTAGACCATGCTGGCCTCGAACTCAGAAATCCATCTGCCTCTGCCTCCACCTCCCAGGTGCTGGGATTAAAGGTGTGTGCCACCACTACAGCGACTCTAGCATTCCTTAGGTCTTGTGAGTAACTTAAAATTAGATGGTTTTGCCTGGTCTGGTGGTGCACACCTTTGATCACAGTGAAGCAGATGAGTCTCTGAGTTTGAGGTTAGTCTTGTCTGGGAAGGGCATTCCGGGCTAGCCAGGGTTATGGAATGAGGCCCTGTCTCGGGAAAGAAAATGTGCCTTTGTGCACATTTCCTGTACTTTCCTCCGTCCTCAATAAAGAGGGTACCGATGGCAGAGGATGGAGAAATAGCCCAGTTGAGTTAATGGAAGTGTAAATAAAGGAGGGCCTGTAGTTGTCTCCATGCCTAGTGGGTGTGGAACTAGCTTCTGAACTGGACATCCTAACATTTTCTTTGGGTTTGGGATTTGTTTGTCTTTCCTTTGGTGCTAGACTTTCGACTAGACCTTTTACATGTTGGGCAAACTCCACTGAGCTATGCCCCCATTCCTTGCCTCCACTACTTACTTGATTTATTTATTTTTTTATTTTTTTTTGATGAACAGAGGAACCTCTTATACATTAATTTGAAATGAAGAAACTGTTCTGAATTTTCTCATTTAGCCTGCAATGAAAAGTTGGGGAAAATAAAGCATTTTCCTCCTGTTAGTGTAAAGAATCTATTGCAAGTGTGTGCACAGAAATTCTAGTATGGCTACAATAGTTTTAGTTGTTTCAGTTCAAAGACAAGCTGATAGAGACAGGGGGTGTTGATCTCAGATGATCTGTGTTTTATTCCTTTTTTTTTTCCCCCCTCAAGACAGGGTTTCTCTGTGTAGCCCTGGCTGTCCTGGAACTCACTCTGTAGACCAGGCTGGCCTCCAACTCAGAAATCCGCCTGCCTCTGCCTCCCAAGCGCTGGGATTAAAGGGATTAAAGGCATGCACCACCACCACCCCAGCTGTGCATTTGCTATATGTGTGACCTCAACGTTTGTGAGCCTGACTTTTCTAATCTTTGTAGTTCTAATTAAACTAGCACACAATTATATGAGAGCACAAGGTTCTGTGTAAGTGGTTTCATTATTTTTTATTGACACTAATCACTATGGAGTGGTTCAACATTGCAATGGATTCATTACGATTGAGGAAATCTTAGAATCTGCTACAATTATGTTTTATTCCCACAGTAGTGAACGTCGGGAAGAAGCTCTACGAGGGTAAAACAAAAGAAGTGTATGAATTGTTAGACACCCCAGGCAGAGTCCTCCTGCAGTCCAAGGACCAGATCACAGCAGGGAATGCAGCTAGGAAGAACCACCTGGAAGGCAAAGCCGCCATCTCCAACAAGATCACCAGCTGCATATTTCAGTTGTTACAGGAAGCTGGTGAGTGCTTCCCTTTGCCCTTCACAGGGGTCATTTTCCAGGGGAGAAGTTGTTTCGATCAAGAATACAGTATACATCTAATGTGTTACTACATCTAAAGCAGGTAACTGACTCTGGGAGAGAGATGGCTGTGTTTGACTTAACCTATAGGGAATGTCTCACAGGCTAATTTCCATATAATAAAATGAAGAGAGGAGCTTTTAAGGTTCACTCTAACAGCTTCCTGGTTTGAAAGTAATGCTTTCCAAAATCCAAAGACCCTTAAGCTAAGGATAGCCCAGTGATAAAGTACTTACGTGGCCTACATAAAACCTGAGGTTCAGTCTTCAATGTGGCCCATCATTTTAGTTACTTTGCTATTTAATTTGGGGCTTGCAGTTCCAGGGAGTTCATAACCATCATGGCAGAAGCAGGCAGCAGACAGGCACGACACTGGAGAATAGCTGAGAGCTTACACTGCAAAGAGGCAAAGAAACCTAACTGGGTATAGAAGTTAGGGTTTTACTGCTGTGAACAGACACTTCTATAAGGATGACATTTATTTGGGGCCGGCATCCAGGTTCAGAGGTTCAGTCCATTATCATCAAGGCAGGAGAATGGCAGCATCCAGGCAGACATGGCTGGAGGAGCTGACAGTTTCACCTCTAGATCTGAAGGTAGTTAAGACAATGGTATTTAGGCCCACACCCACGGTGACACCTATGCCAACCCAAGGCTACACCTTCAAATAGTGCCACTCCCTGGACCAAGTATATACAAACCATCACACTGAGAAATATTCAAACCTGCCCCAGTAACCAACTTCCTCCAGCAAGGCCACACCTCCAAAGCTTTATACCAAGTGGGACCAAGCATTCAGACTACTGTCTCCCACGGCGAAAACATTCAAGAGAAAGAAACTTAGTTTCCTACACTCTTTATCAGTCACATGAATCACCAGTGGAACTTCCCTCTACAACAAGGCCATCTTTAGCCTCCCGGGGTTTAAAAAGAAACCTTTCTGGTATTAGCAGCCCCAAATAATAACCTGAATTCACTCCCTGGAATGCTGCACAGTTGTGCTTTGTTCTGCCTATGGAGGACAGTACAGAATTGTAAGTCCTGCTTTTGCTTGTAAACCCTGAGAAATATTTGAAGATAGCAGCTGTGCCTTCCTGTCCTGTTCTAAGTGGAAGACCTTGTGAAAAACTGAAGGAAGTAAAAGGTGGAACTAACACTGGAGCTTACCTATGGAATGTTTACGTGGAAGGAGGGCAGTTAGGGTGCTTCTCCTCCTTGGATCATGAGGCTTTGTTTTTTTGTGTCCCATGGAGCTAGAGTTACACACAGCTGCTGGTAAACAGCTGTGCAAATGCTGGGAACCCCACGCAGCTTCTCTGCAAAGATCTTGACTGCTTCCAGGCCTGGAGGAGGACTAGAAGTTGTTAGTTTCCAGGTCACCACATGAAACTCTGGTTCCAGTGGCAGGGAAGTAAGAGCATGTGCTTGCCTTGGTGTTGGCTAGAGTAGCTGCAGTTCCAGATACCCCCGAGCGAGGCTTTTCCAGGGATGATTTAAGCAGTTAAAGAAAAAGTATCTGCAGAATTTAGGACTGTTCTGATTGATAAGTTGATCAATCTATAAGAATTACTATGATGCTGAACTGTAGAGCATGAGAATTCTGTAGTCAGGTTATCTTTAGAGGTAATTTAGTGCCACTTGGATGACCTTCTACCAATCTAGATAAGTTGTCGGGGGGGGGGGCACTGAATCTGAATGAATGGCTGGAGTGTAAAACACTGATTCCAGTCTATAGGAAAAAATCTTAACTTTGTTAATCTTATAATAATAGTATGGGTGTGTGCATTTGAGTGCAGGTGCTAGGCCTGTGTGGGTTGTGTGCCTCCTGTCACTGGTGATGGAACCCAAACTCTGCTCCTTTGGGGTAGTAGTGAGCACTCTTTTTGGGGGGGGGGTTTGAGACAGGGTTTCTCTGTGTAGCCCTGGCTGTCCTGGAACTCACTCTGTAGACCAGGCTGGCCTCCAACTAGAGATCCACCTGCCTCTGCCTCCCAAGAGCTGGGATTAAAGGTGTGCACCACCACGCCCGCAGCAGTAAGCACTCTTAACCTGTGAGCCATCTTGAATCCCATGGCGGCATTTATTTTTGATAGATGTTTTGAGTTGGCTGAGGAGGTAAAGCACTTGCCATGCAAGACTAACTTTCTGAGTTCAGCCCCAGAGACTCTGTAAAGGGAGGAGGACTGGTGTTTGACATGCACGCATGCACACACGTAGCCACGTACATGATCCTTTGACACTCACGGGTAGAAATGCACAACCACATACATCCATGTCATAAGATATTGAAAGAAAAATATGAAAGGATGAAAACTTTGGGTTTTAGAGTTTATCTACCTTCCTTAAAAGAAAAATTCATTGCTTTCGCCCCTTTTATCGTCAACTTGTAGGTATAAAAACTGCTTTCACCAAGAAATGTGGGGAGACTGCCTTCATTGCACCCCAGTGTGAAATGATCCCCATTGAGTGGGTGTGCCGAAGAATAGCAACTGGATCTTTCCTCAAAAGGAACCCTGGTGTACAGGAGGGGTACAAGTTCTATCCACCCAAAGTGGAGATGTTCTTCAAGGTAATTGCTTTCTGTGACTTAAAACTACACTCTAAATGATAAACATGGAGACGCCTGAAACTATATGCGACCTACTAGAAATTTATGTTGATAATGTAGAATTATGTAAGCAGTGATAAATCAGGTTTGGCAGGGGGAGGGGGGAGTCTTTTTTGATATGATGGACTAACATAATAAGTTTCAGTGAGCAGAAACCAAGCAGTTAACGTATTAAAAAGATTGCCTTGCACATTGCCTGGCGGTCCATACCCACATTCCTGCCTATTGCTTAAGTAATGAGGGCAGGGCTGCAGGTGGCTCAGCAGTGGAGAGTACTGGCTGCTCTTCAGGAGGTTCAGTTTGATCCTAGCGAGCGCTCGCTGGTGGCTCATGCCTGTGTAACTCCAAGAATCTGACAGTCTCTTCAGGCCAACAGATGCAGTCATACATGCAGGCCAAACACCCATACTTACTTACAAATAAAATTTAAAGGAAAGAACGGTATAGAAGAATTGCTATTTCAAGGCCAGCCTAAGCTATGGAATAAGACCCTGTTCAGAAAGGTTATTGGTTTGTTTGGTTTTTTTTTTTTTGGTTTTTTTTTTTTTTTTGGTTTTTTGAGACAGGGTTTCTCTGTGTAGCCCTGGCTGTCCTGGAACTCACTCTGTAGACCAGGCTGGCCTCGAACTCAGAAATCCGCCTGCCTCTGCCTCCCGAGTGCTGGGATTAAAGGCGTGTGCCACCACGCCCGGCGGTTTGTTTGTTTTTTACATTTGAAATTTTTGGATATGAAAAGGAAGTGATTTTGAGTTTGCAGGAGTTTATGGTTTTGTTTGTTGTTGTGTTTTGGTTTTGTTTTGTTTTTGGAGACAGGGTTTCTCTGTAGCGCTGGCTGTCCTGGAACTTGCTTTGTAGACCAGGTTACCCTCAAACTCAGATCTGCCTGCCTCTGCTTCCCAAGTGCTGGGATTTTTGTAAATTTAATTATAATATATAACAAGTTATACAGCTACCTGATTACAAATACACTATTGACATTGTTTTCAAACTGTATGCATGTGACACACATGCATGTAGGAAGACATTCAGGCACATAAGAAACGGCTTTGCAGGGAGAGGACAGATTTGAATGAATTATTTCATTACCTAGAATCAGTGACTCATCTAATACCTAAGAATAATTAAAAGTAAACAGTAGAGGTTGGAGAGATGGCTCGTCATGCAAGAGCACTTGTTCAAGGTTCAAGGAGCCCTAGCACCGCATGACTGTTCACAAACACAGCTGCTCTAGTAGTTCCAGATGTGCACTACAGTCTTCCTGCGTCCACAGGCAACAGGCGCGCACATGGAGTATAGATGGGATATGTGCAGACAAAACACACATAGACCTAAAAAGACAAAAAAAAAGTAATAAGGGTTTTGGGTTTTTTTGAGTAGTCAAATTGGGGCTGGAGTGGTATGGAGTGGTACGGAGTGGTATGGAGGTACGGAGTGGTATGGAGGTATGGAGTGGTACGGAGTGGTATGGAGTGGTACGAAGTGGTATGGAGTGGTATGGAGGTATAGAGTGGTATGGAGTGGTAGTGCAGCACTTGCTACTCTTCCAGAGCCAGAACTTGGTCTCCTCTCCACACGTGTAGCACAACATATACACACAGACACATAAAAAATACAATTTTAAAGTAGACTTTAATTAATAATTACTTGAATCATAGAATATTCTGGGAGAAAATTAGATTTAAAATAGCAATTCTTAGGAATATGTATTTAAAGGAAAGAACTTTTTTTTTTTTTTTCTGGCAAGTTGAAAGTTGCCAGCTTGCAATGAACTGTACTGCTGTGCTTTATTCTTAGGACGATGCCAATAATGATCCGCAGTGGTCGGAGGAGCAACTCATTGCTGCAAAATTTTGTTTTGCTGGCCTAGTTATAGGGCAGACTGAAGTGGACATCATGAGTCATGCCACACAAGCTATTTTTGAAATTCTGGAGAAATCCTGGCTGCCCCAGGATTGTACGCTGGTTGATATGAAGGTATTCATAAAATAGGTGACATAAAAGTGAACATTGTAACTAAGAAATGTCTTTAGTACTGTGTCATTTTCAAATCGTTTCCTTGGCAATGTGCTGCTTCTAGATTGAATTTGGCGTTGATGTAACCACCAAAGAGATTGTTCTTGCTGATGTCATTGATAATGATTCCTGGAGACTATGGCCATCGGGCGATCGGAGCCAGCAGAAGGACAAACAGGTATGTGGTGTTCGGCTTATTTATCAAGCTGTGATAGAGGTGAAGGAGGAAGGACAGTAGTCTTAATTGATAGTTTTAAAAGTCATTTCTTGGGCTGCAGAGATGGCTCAGCTGTTAAGAACACTGACTGCTTGCTCTTCCAGAGGTCCTGAGTTCAATTCCCAGCAAACACAAGGTGGCTCACAACCATCTGTAATGCCTTCTTCTGATGTGTCTGAAGACAGCTACAGCATACATGCAAAAATAAGGCTTTTTTGAAAAAAACAAATTACTTTCAATGGCAAGCACTTCTTTATCACATACAAGGCTCTGGATTCATCCTTCAGTACCAAAAAAGTAGAAGTGAAGGAAAATCTCCTTTGTGTTTATCATCTTGGGATTCTGGAACAGCAAAAGAACAAGTGGCCGTGTTTATCTGATGTTGGAGCCTCACAACGTCAAGGCTGAGGCCACAAGGGGCTTTAGTTCTAACAGAATCAAGGGAGAATCCTGTCTGTGTGTATACATGGTAATTCTTAAGTCAGTTACTTTGCTAGTAAAGCATTTGACCTTAAATGAAACTTACTTTGCTATTGAACTTTCCCCATTGCAAAAGCATTTGAAAGTCAAGGTGCATTTTCATATACATCTTATTATACACACGTGTCATGATCTTGACTTGAAGGAAACATGTTTTAATATAGCAGGAGAAAGTAATTTTTTAAACTCCGTTTTATTTTCTAGTCTTACCGTGATCTCAAAGAAGTAACTCCAGAAGGACTCCAGATGGTAAAGAAAAACTTTGAGTGGGTTGCAGACCGAGTGGAGGTAATTCCTTCTCTACAAACCTGTAATAACATCATGTATTTTCTTTCATGACACCATTGGACTGAGCAGTTAGCTCAGTGGTTGGTAAAGTGTTTCCTTGCCTTACAAAAAACGAAGGCCTGGCTTTGATTTTCTAGTACCCATGAAAAAACAACAAAGGAAATACCAGATGTACTGGCGGGTGTGTGTGAGCCCAAGGTTGTGCCTTTCGAGGCAGGAGGATCCCCTGATCCCCGCTCTTGTTAGTCAACGAACTTGGCAAATTCCAAGCCAAAAAGAAAGGAAGGGAGGAAGCAAGATGGATGGATGTGGCCAACCGAGAGTGGCTTAGAGTTTAAATCACTTACTACACAATCCTGATACCTTGGTACAATCCCCAGAACACAGATACTTAAAACTGAAAGGAAAAGGCCAAGTTTACAAAAGCTCTTTGACCTCCACATTTGTGCACATGTACACTCATGAAAATAAGTAGAAAAAGAATTTAAGGGAAAGGAAAGCTGAGGACCATCTGAGGGTGTCCCCTCTACACATTTGTACACACACAGCAAAAATGAAAAATGTTTCAAAACTTGTGATGGAGCTTAGCGACAATGTTAGCTATTCTGGACGCCAAGCCATGAAGGGTTTCAAGTTCCAGGCCAGAGTGGAACCTGGTTAAGTGAAACTGGCTGAAATAAAAGAATAAAGTGAGAGAGGCCTTTTTACATCCTGTTTTCAGTGATTTTGAACAAAAGTGTCACCTTAAGGAATGACCACAGCAGGCTACTTACTGGTGGACCAGAACTCTCTGCCACCAAGTTAAGCGTGCTGTTCCCAGGTGCTAGTGGGAAACCTGGGATCCTGTGTCTAACCTCTGTGCTTCACCTAAATTTCTAGGATATTACTACTTTGAACCCATGAGAGTTGAACATGATTCATATGAATCATAATCATTTCATAGACAAGTATTTCCAACTTAGTTATATTTAGTGTTCAAAAAGCCAACTAACAAGTTGATAACCTAATATGGTTGACTTATGACTTAAAGATTCAACAGAAAGTGAAGAAAACCTCTGGCATGGTATACTTTGCTACTGTTCTGAATATTAAAAGGCTTAGAGATAGAGCTGGGGGTAGGGGGTGGGATATGTTCTTGGTTTTTTGGAGACAGGGCCTCACTATGGAGACCAGGTTGAGCTGCCTCCTTGGTGTTGGGATTATAGGTTTGTGCATAGTGAGTGGTGGTGGTGGTTTTATTTTGTTTTTAATGATCTGTTTTGCACAGCTTAATTTGGTCTGTTGAGAAAGAAAATATCAGCTGTGCATGATGGCACAGACTTTTAATCCTAGCACTTGGAAGGTAGATAAGGCATATCTCTGAGGTTGAAGCCAGCCTGCTGTACATAATGTGACCTGTCTAAGAAAACAAAACAAAAACATACAGGTGCTGAGGTGTAGCTCAGTTTGTAAGTGCCTGCCTAACATGGGTTTAGCCGGGCGTGGTGGCGCACGCCTTTAGTCCCTGCACTTGGGAGGCAGAGGCAGTTGGATTTCTGAGTTCAAGGCCAGCCTGGTCTACAGAGTGAGTTCCAGGACCGGAAAAAAAAAAAAGCAGCCCTGGGTTTGATTGCCCACAACTGCATAGAACAAAGTGTGGTGGCACAAGCCTGAGACCCCAGCTATCAGGAGCATCAGAAGTTGAAGGCCATCCTCAGTTACCTGTGAGTGCCTGTCAGGTCAGTCTGGGCTGTTGGAGACACTTTCAAAAAGGGAAAGAGAAGGTAAGGAAAAAGGAAAGCCATTTGTCTGGTACTTGAGGCAAGAGTATCAGGAACTGAAGGTCATTTTCAGCTAAAGCGTCCAGGCTCAACACCCTCGCACACACACACACACACACACACAAGATAAACTGTCACCCATCTCTCATCGTTCTGTTTTTCTTTTCCAGTTGCTTCTCAAGTCAGACAGTCAGTGCAGGGTGGTAGTGCTGATGGGTTCCACCTCTGACCTTGGTCACTGTGAGAAAATTAAGAAGGCTTGTGGAAATTTTGGGATTCCGTGTGAACTTAGAGTAACATCTGCGCATAAAGGACCAGATGAGACTTTGAGGATTAAAGCAGAATATGAAGGTAAACTTTAAATGCCTAGGGAATTTCGGGTAGTTCTGATTTGGGTAAAAGATTTTCAAATACATATTTTTGAACAATAATGCTTAAATGAGCTTTCCCCGTATTTATTTCTATGTGTCATGCTATATATTTCTTACACTTACCTTCAGAAGGGACACTGTAGAAGCCTATGAGGGGACAAGGAGAACACTTAAATGCAGGGATAGAGAAGCTGGAGAGCAGCCTCAGCTGGATGCCACACCAGGCATCGCAGCAACTGCCTGGAGCTGCAGGTTCAGGAGATCTGACATCTTGTGGCCTCATGGTCACCTGCATGCATAAACTCATGTGGGCACACATATAATCTTTTAAAATAATCTTTTTAAACATGGCTTAGTGATATAACATATACAGCCATCTGTGGTTCACTGCACACATGTGCATAGACACGGCATGGAGGCAAAGCACCCATACATGTAAAACCTTAGAAAACAGACTAGACCTGTGAGGAGGGGTGGTCTCCTTGTCTAACAAGCAGCGCTCCTTAGCATTGTTTCTCGTGTGCTCCGACGGAGGGAGAAGAGGGCCCTCACTCAGCTGCAGGAGGCTGAGGCAGCAGAGCCTCTCTAGTACCTGGTCAGATTTCTTAGAAGCATATAAGAAAGCTTTAGTTTCAGTAGATAGCACATCAAATAAATGATAGGATATCATTGATCTAAATGACTGGAATTTGTTCACACACACACACACAAAATGGTTCTAAACAAGAAAAAATGACATTTGATTCTCTCGAAACTTCAGATCCTTTTAATAAGCTAATGAATGTTTGGATTCTTTGCCAGTAAAAAAAAAATATATGTAATTTTAGGCGGACTGAAGATAGAGTGTAACTCAGTTGGTAAAATGCTTATTTAGCATGTAAGAAACCCAGGACTCAATACCCACTACCACATAGAACCAGAAGTGGGTATCACAGTTTGGGAAAGTAAAACAGGAAGACTATTGTAAATTCAAAGTGAGCCTGGGCTACAGAGTAAGACCCTCTGTATATCAAAGCTGTTATGGAATTTGAAGTGTGGGGCTGGTGAGAAGGCTCAGTGGGTAAGAGCACCTGACTGCTCTTTCGAAGGTCCAGAGTTCAAATCCCAGCAACCACATGGTGGCTCACAACCATCCGTAATGAGATATGACTCCCTCTTCTGGTGTATCTGAAGACAGCTACAGTGTACTTAAATATAAAATAAATAAATCTTAAAAAAAAAAAAATTGAAGTGTGTATATGCATGTTTGGTGTTGGTTTTTGATACTGTAGTTTGAGCCTGTAGTCTCAAGCATGTTAGGTACTCGAACTGTGGGTGCTATACTGCATAAATCCCAGCTCCTAGAGACTATATAATTTAGGAAGTATCCACAAAATCTCTTAATTACTATTAAATGAGTCTACCGGCACCACTTAAGGACAACTCAACATGAGGGTAGCTGTTTAGTTGGTGAAATTCTTCGTTTTTGCTGAATCTAAGCAGTAATAGCAGAAGGGAGCTATGAGCCAGCCATTTCCTCACTGACCTCATGACATTTCTTATACAACAGATCTCAAAGATGATCAGGCCTGTTCTGCCTAGCTTATTTTGTTTATTTTTATTGTATGTGTGTGCAGATGCATGTACCAATTGTAAGAGTTGATTCTCTCCTACCGTATGGGTTCCACAGGTCACACAGGTCATCAGGTTTGACAGCAAACACCCCTTATCCACTGCAGTCTCACCTGCCCCGCGCTGTTTTGTACCTGGCTATTGTTATAAAGGACCTGACCATCTTATACTTTCCTTAGGGGATGGCGTACCTACTGTATTTGTCTCTGTGGCGGGCAGAAGCAACGGTCTAGGCCCAGTGCTGTCTGGCAATACTGCATATCCGGTTATCAGCTGTCCCCCGATCACACCAGACTGGGGCGCTCAGGATGTGTGGTCATCTCTTCGACTGCCCAGTGGTAAGACCTTGAAAATTTTTAGTACTGTGTGTGCCCAAAATTTCAAGATACAATCTCAATGTCTTTATCCAGCCTCATTTATTAATATTTGACTACATATTTTAACTACAGCCTACTATTTTAAATCAGATCTTATGTTTTTAAATTATTTTATGCTTAGATGCTTAAGTACGCATCTCTAAGAAATAAGATTTGGGTTTATTATCATCTTTTTTAATTTTTAAGCTACCAATTCATTTTTCTGTCTTTTTCTTTTCTGATCCAATAGGTATTGGCTGTTCAACTATACTTTCTCCAGAAGGATCTGCTCAGTTTGCTGCTCAGATATTTGGGTTAAACAATCATTTGGTGTGGGCCAAACTTCGAGCGAGCATATTAAACACGTGGATATCCTTAAAGCAGGCTGATAAGAAGGTCAGACAATGCAATTTGTAAAGAAGCAATTTAATTTTTAGGAGAAAAGTTACGTAGTCCTAGTTTGGATTTAAAGAAAAAAGTCAAGCAAAATGATTTCACATAAGAGAAAACAATTCAGTTACTAATAAACAAATATTATTCAGTGTTTATGAGTTGGCACATTGTCAGTGGATATTACTAATATTTTCTAGCTCTACAAAGTGATATGTCCCTGTAACCTTAGCACTCCAGAGGCTGAGGCAGCAGGATCTCTTAAGTTCAGGGCCACCCTGAGCTGTGTATTGAGACTCAACTTGCCGTGGAGGGAATCTTTATAGTTAGTAAAATTGGCATGACACTACTAAATTTATTCTCACCCTCTGTATACACTGTTGGGTAAATATGTAATTATGGAACTGGAACAATATGTCTGCTGTATGAACCACTATGAAGAACCAGTGTGGCTCTCTTGCAGACTACCTGAGTTTGGCTCCCAGCATCTGTGTAGACTGCCTCACAATAAATACCCTTTAAATCCGGGGATCTGACCCCATGGCTTCCTTATGCACCTACTTTCAAATACTATTACATTCCCCACCCAACACACACAATTTTAAAAAGTAAACTTTTTAAAAAGAGTAATAGCTTTTTGTTGTTGTGAATCAGTAGATAATGCTTGATCTGAGTTGATACATTGAAAATTAAAATACTTGTGTATAACAATATTCTCGCTGTGTGGTCTACATTCTAAGTCATTATCTAAGTTGATGCTACATGAATCTCCAGCTAAGCAATGTATTTGTGCTTTGTTGGGGTTTGTTTTTACAGTGTTGAGGAAACCTGGCCCATGCTTTAACCCTGGTTTGTTTGGGGGGGTAGTTGCTTGTTTGTTTTCAAAAAGTTGAGATTAGAGGTAAAAGAAAGAGGTGCTCGCCAGGTCTCTTTCCTGAGGTCCATAAACAAAACTTACACTTGATTTTACAGGTTCTTTAGGTATTTTGAAGGGCTGTTAAAAGTCACTGCTGTGAGCAAGGTCTGTTAACATAACTGTGATCTCAGCTACTCAAGAGGTTGACAAGGTCAAGGCCAGTGTGGGGCATGTAAGACTCTGTTTCAGGAAGGGAAAGGTGTGAGGGATCTAGCCTGGTGGTAGAGCACTTCTCAAGCATGCACAAGGCCCTTGGAAGACGAATCATCTTTTTCCCCTACAAAAGTTCAAATGTTACTTGGGCTTCATCTCTCCATGAATCCACATAGCCATGGTGGCTATAGCAGTTACCTCTCTGCTGGATTAAAAGCTTCGTGTGCCTTGTGCTGTATTAATCGCCTCACGTTACTGTTGCCAAGACACCTAGCAGTAGTCATTGGAGCATGGGTTTGTCTTAAAGGGGAAAGGCATGCCAGTAAGAGACCCGTCATGCTCCCACGGGCAGAAAGCAGAAAGGTGAATGAATGCTGGTGTTCACTTCCTGCTTTTCACTGCTCTAATGCCCTAACTCCTGGGATACTACCACTCACATTCAAGATGAGTCACAGCCAACAGTGTGTTTCCATGGTGACAGTGAACATAAACTATCACTCTGCTGTGCCTACATATCTACTGGAAATTAGAGAATTATAATTTTTTAATGCTAATTAGTAGCATTAAGGGGACTTAAATTTTACCAGCTGGTCAGGCTTACTGTTCTTTGAATTTCATCGCTATGTGTTGATATTTCTGCTCTTTTTGTGGCTGGTTGAACCTACCTATGACACATCAAAATTTATAATCATGGATAGACTGGTTAATAGAATCATTCATTAACTGGTCATCAGTTCCACCATTTGTTTTTAAGTAGGCAGGTGTGGGTACATGCATGTGTTGGTGCCCTCAGAAGACTAGAAGTGTCATATTTTTTTCTGGAGATAGTTATTGCCTGATGTGGGTTATGAGAGTCAAATCCAGAGCCTCTGGAAGAATGGTAAAAGCTCTTGACCACTGGGCAATTACTCTGACCACACCCTCCTACGCCCTTAGTTCCTTACTGTGCAGTATAATCCATGCTGTGTGTATCTGAGAGCATTCTGTAAAAGCATACACAAACTTTGTCATGTCTCTAGCTGCATATGCATCAGAACATGGCCTAGTTGGCCAGCATATGACAGTGTGGGATTTCTTAGCTTCTCTAGCTGTCAGGCTAATCAATCCTAAGTCTGTGTGTGTGTGTGTGTGTGTGTGTGTGTGTGTGTGTGTGTACCCTCACCATGGCTTCTCTTTCCCTGGAGACCTTCCACAAATACAACCCATAGCATATGTGGGGTCAGACCATTTCAAAACATTAAATAGTCCTTTGTAGTGTTTGGGATTTTGGTGGGTTTGGTTTGGGGTTTGTGGTTGTGTGTATGTGTTCGTTTTTTGTTGATTTTTGTGTTTTGTGGGATTCTTCCACCCAACAAGTATTTGAATCTATGGCCTTGTGCATGCTAGTTAAATGGCTACCATTTTATTTTATTAGATATTTTCTTTATATACATTTCAAATGCTATCCCGAAAGTTCCCTATACCCTCCCCCCCTACCCACCCACTCCCACTTCTTGGTCCTGGCGTTCCCCTGTACTGGGGTATATAAAGTTTGCAATACCAAGGGGCCTCTCTGCCTCTCTTCCCAGTGATGGCCGATTAGGCCATCTTCTGCTACATATGCAGCTAGAGACACGAGCTCTGGGGATACTGGTTAGTTCATATTGTTGTTCCACTTATAGGGTTGCAGACCCCTTCGGCTCCTTGGGTGCTTTCTCTAGCTTCTCCATTGGGGGCCCTGTGTTCCATTGACTGTGCGCTATTTGCCAGGCACTGGCTTAGCCTCACAGGAGACAGCTATACCAGGGTCCCTTCAGCAAAATCTTGCTGGCATATGCAATAGTTTCTGGGTTTGGTAGCTGATTATGGGGGCTTCTGTAAGGCAAAAGACACTGTCAATTAGACAAAAAGGCCACCAACAGATTGGGAAAGGATTTTTACCAATCTTAAATCTGATAGGATATACTAATATCCAATATATACAAAGAGCTCAAGAAGCTGGACTCTAGAAATTCAAATAACCCCATTAAAAATGGGGTACAGAGCTAAACAAAGAATTCTCAACTGAGGAATACCGAATGGCTGAGAAGCACCTGAAAAAATGTTCAACATCCTTAATCATCAGGGAAATGCAAATCAAAACAACCCTGAGATTCCACCTCACACCAGTCAGAATGGCTAAGATAAAAATTCAGGCAACAGCAGATGCTGGCGAGGATGTGGAGAAAGGAACTTCAGTCCTTTAAATGATCATAATATGGAATAATGACACAGTACTTTTGACAGACTTTCTGATCTATTATTATGTTTACATTTCAAATGTCCCCTTCTCACGGCCTCCCCAGTCCATGTGCCTCCCCTCTTCCTTTAAGAGGGGTTCTCAAAAAAAAAAAAAAAAAGAAGAGGGGTTTCTCCCCAACCTATTCAATCAGAATGTCTAAGATTAAAAACCCAAGTAACAGCAGATGCTGGTGAGGACATGGAGAAAGAGGAACACTCTTCCATAGCTGGTGGGATTGCAAGCTGGTACAACCAGTTTGGAAATCAATCTGGCTTTTGTTCCTCAGAAAATTGGAAATCGTTCTTCCTGAAGACCCAGTTATACCATCCCTAGGCATCTACCCAAAAAGATGCTCCACCATATCATGAGGACACATGCTCCATCCACTATGTTCATAGATACCCAGAAGCTAGAAACAACCCAGATGTTCCTCAATGGAAGAATAGGTACAGAAAATGTATCCATTTACACAATGGAGTACTACTCAGCTATTAAAAATGGGAACTTC
Organism: Mus caroli; assembly: GCF_978045245.1. Taxonomy (NCBI): domain Eukaryota; kingdom Metazoa; phylum Chordata; class Mammalia; order Rodentia; family Muridae; genus Mus; species Mus caroli. Next base: position 79,569,315 of record NW_028227259.1, read on the forward strand.
ACGAATTTTGCAGACATGGATGGAACTAGAAAATATCCTGAGTGAGGTATGTACATCTAGACCCAAGGGGACATACCTATATGTACTCACTGATGAGTGGATATTAGCCCAAAAGCTCAGAATAACCACAAAACAACTCACAGACCATATGAAGCTTAACAAGAAGGAAGGCCAAAGTGTGGATGCTTCATACCACTTAGAAGGGGAAACAAAATAATCATGGGAGGCAGAGGGAGGGAGGCACCTGAATGGCAGAGGGAAGGGGGAGGGTGTGGACCAGGTATTGGAAGAGACAGGAGAGAAGTCCAGAGGGCCAGGAGAATGAATAGTAATATGTAGCAGTTGGGGGTAGAGGGGAACCACTGAAAGTCCCAGATGCTAGGGATGGGAAAGGCTCCCAGGACCCACTGTGGATACCTTAGCTAAAATGCCCAACAGTGGAGAGATAGAACCTGAAGAGACCACCTCCAGTAGATAGACATGGCCCCTAGTTGAGGTCTGCCACCCACCCATCTCAAAAATTTTAACCCAGAATTGTTCCTGTCTAACAGGAACACAGAGACAGAAATGGAGCAGACTGAAGGAAAGGCCATCCAGAGACTACCCTACCTTGGGATCCATCCCATCAGCAGACACCAAACCCTGATATTATTGCAGATGCCGAGATGTGGTTGCAGGCAGGAGCCTGGTATGGCTGTCGTTTGAGAGGCTCTGCCAGCACCTAAGACAGATGCAGATACTCAGACTTTCTGATCTTTAAAGAAAAAAAACAAAAACTAGGTCTCCAGTCTCAATTGTCATCCTCAGTTTCTCAGAGAACTTAACCACCACTTAGTATATTGTTGTTTATTGTCTATCTCATCTAACTAGGAAATGCATAATCCAAGGACACTGGACATCCTATTTATCTCAGCAACTGTAAATTCCTATCACAGGCATGTACATAGTACTGAGATACTCACTGAATGAATAAAAGTGCAAATTCCCAAAGATGGGGATACAGAACTGGGTGATTTAATAGACTACTGCATGTTCAGCAGCTGGGAAATACACTATAGTTGGGGTCTTGGGTGTTCTGTCAAGGCTCCTTTGGCACTGTTTAAAGGTGGCGGAACATCTAGGCCAGTGGTTCTCAACCTTCCTAATGCCATGACCCATTAATACAGTTCTTCATGTTGTGGTGACCCCACAGCCACCACCATAGAATTATTTTGTTGCTACTTCAAAACTAATTTTGCTATTGCTATGAATAGTAATTTAAATATCTAATCTGTAACCCCCCCCCCAGGGGTCACAACTTGCAGGCTGAGAGCCACTGCCCTAAGAGATGGTGCCTAGTGTGAGTGTACTTTTAAAAAACTGACATTTTGTCTGGGGCTTCTCCAGCTTCTTCCTTCCCAGTAATCATTAAGTGAGCGGCTTAGGGCCCCTATGGCATGATTTCCATCATGATGAAGCGCCTCACTGAGGTTCCAAAGCAACAAAGCCAACCTACTGTGGCTGATATCTATGAGATCATGACCCAAAGAAAGTCTTAAGTTCAGTATGATGTATCATACTGACCACACATATGACAATCAGCTAGAGTTTCAGCACTTGACTCAGGCAAGAAACATGAAGTAGATACGTGGTTTAAAACCTAAGTAGCAACATTAAGAGAACATGAGGTTGAGTCTAGGGGAAGTGAAGGAAGGTTTGGTCAAAGACCTTATTTACTTTGCTTACTACTTGGGAGACCTGAACCAAACCTTTCTTTTGCGTCATGGTCGTTGAAAGAGAGCACTTAAGGATCAATACTCAGGAATAGAGAGCCTTGTAGAGGGTGTAATCTTGTAGAGGATGTAGCTGAATGCTAAGACCACTTGCATAGTATGCACGGGTCTTCTCCACAAGGAAGTCGAGCCTAGGAAGCAGAATGTGTACTGGCTAGGCTGCGAGAACAGGTTTCCTTCAAGTACATTAAGGAAGGCCTCCAGGACGTAGTTTATTGTATGACATCTACCTAAGTCATATACTCACTTCAGAACCTGGTCCTTCTCATCTCCTCGGGCTTCCAGCCCACACTGCTCCTGAAACTAGATCTCAAAGGGAGGTTAAACGGTGCCGTTCACTGTATTTTCGTCAGTCCCAGACCTATCTTCACTTCTCCCAGATTCAGTCCCAGGTTCTAATCACCGCTCGTGTCCTAAAATGGCAATCCCGAAGCACCCATGAGCAGCTGTGCCTCTACCTGCCGCCTTCAAGAGCCTCTCTACGGTTCCTTAAATTAGGTACCCCTCCTACCACCCGAAGAATCGGGAGTTTTCGCTCCCAAAGACTGTCGCCCGGCCACAGTCAGAGCACAGGGGTCTCCCCAGAATGCCGGCGGCTTAGGGCTAACAGTTTCGGCGAGCGCCTTCTGAATCTGACTCCTCCTACCTCCAGTCACCTTTGGATTAGGAGTAGGGGCGTCAGGCAAACAAATGTCTTGCCGCAAGACAGAAAAAATTAAAAACCGATTTCTGACGCTAGCTCTGGGACCGACCAGCTCGCGACTCCCGGCCGCCTAGCAACCACCAACTTCCTCCTTCGCCGGGTCAACTTGGAGATCCTCTTCCGGGGCAGAGGTCGCCCTGCTCCTCCCACCCCCTCCACCCCCACCTCCTCCAAGATGGCGAGCGGCGGCAGTGGTGGGGTGTCAGTCCCTGCGCTGTGGAGTGAGGTGAACCGTTATGGGCAGAACAGCGACTTCACGCGTGCCCTCAAGACTGTCAACAAGAGTAAGTGTCCCGGCGGCCCGGGCTGTCGGGAGGAGGACGTCGCCTGGGTCGAGAGTGCGACCCCTCGGCACAGCGCGGAGGGGATCGCTGCGTCCTCAGGCTCGGCCCCAAGCCCGGGGGCGGGTCGCTGCCCCACGGCCACCGGCGGCCCGAGCTCGGTCGCTTAGGGCCACGTGTACTTCCCTCTGTCCCCGCGAGACCGGGCGCGAGGGGGAGGAGGGACTTAAAGAGACCATGGCGTCCGGAACCGCTTCCAAATTGTTCTTCGTGTCTTCTCCGCGGCGGGATTTTGCAAAGATGTCAGATTGACTTTCTTCGTTCATCTTGGGCGAAGGGATCAGGACAGTGTCATGGAGGAAACTTGTTGACTGGGGCTGGGGCCGGGGCCGGGGCCGGGGCCGGGGCCGGGGCCGGGGAAGGAAACCTGTCTCGACACGTAGCATCCGCGCTGTTGCAGACAAGGTGGAAGCGTTGCAGATTGGAAAGGGAAGAGGTGTGAATGTCAAGTCGTTCTCCATTTCCACGCACAAAGTCTTCCCCGTAGTGTTTAGCCAGAGAGTGAGTGAGTGAGCGTCCCGACATTTAAAATAACGTAGGAAACCGACCTGCATTTTTAGCCCCCATAAGTTATAATTTCTAATTTTAGTTGCCTTCAGTATGAGATTCCATAAGTTGTTATTCATCACTATGTGCCTGTAATATGGCCGTACTATATTCTGTACAGTAGCTACACCTGTGTGTGTCAGGTTTGGTGATGTAACTACGAAACCCTTCAGCTGTACAAAGCCCCAGTTACATAAAGGCTATCACAGTAACATACACTTTAAACCTTCGGGTTCCTGAGTTCCTATAAAAGTAGTCACAGTGGCCAGCCACAGTGCATTAAGGAAGACAGCTACTAATTAGAACTGATGATTGCCAGGCTTACTTGAATTCACTTTAGCCCTTCAGTGGGCCTACAACCAATATTTAATATCAGTATAAAACTGTAGCAATTCTTTGATCAGCCAAGACTGTCCCTTCAGCCCTGTCTATTAATTTCTAGAAGTCCCTTCGACGACTCCTAAAGTGAGAATTGGATTCCTGTGGCTGACTAGGAGCGAGGGGAACCATGGTCCTAGTCATTTTGACACTTGACACGCTATTGGCATAGAGCCGTGGCCGCCTGAGTTCTTTGTATTTCCCTTTGATCTCTTTATGGGAAAGGGAAATTTTGAATATTTCTTTAGAACACTCCAAAGATAAATCACGTCTACATTGTACTTTTTTTTTAAGAAAAGATTTATTTATTATTATACATAAGTACACTGTAGCTGACTTCAGACACCAGAAGAGGGCGCCAGATCTCATTACGAATGGTTGTGAGCCACCATGTGGTTGCTGGAATTTGAACTCAGGACCTTCAGAAGAGCAGTTGTTGCTCTTAACCACTGAGCCATCTCTCCAGCCTTTCATTGTACTTTTTGTTTGCTTTACAGTGCTGAAGATTAGACTGAGGGCCTCACATACGTTAGGCAAGCTGGATTCCCGTCTGTATTTAGTAAAAGTGTGCAAGAGGAATGGATTTAGAAATGGCTTTCCTAAACACTGTTCTCTAGTATTGCAGATCAACAAGGATGATGTCACTGCCCTGCACTGTAAAGTTGTCTGCCTTATCCAGAATGGAAGTTTCAAAGAAGCCTTGAATGTCATCAACACTCACACCAAAGTGTTAGCCAAGTAAGTAACTGTTCGTGGCTGTCGTCATTGTTCGTTGCTGTCATTGGAAATACTTTGGCCATCACTATCACCTCGCCCATTGCTCACCTCCCATTGCTCCCTTCTGCGCTTTACCTTTGACCTGCTTCTCTTTCCGTTTGTTGTTTTTTTCTGAAGTTGGAAAACAAAGTAGTGATTTTGGTTCCTTTTTGCTGGACTGTTGGAAGAATTTCAGAATTTTATTTTGTTTGTGTTTTGTTTTTCTTTGCTTGTTTTCTGTTTTCTTGGGTTTTTCTTGTTTTGCTGGGACTAAAGGCGTGCGCCACCATGCCTGGCTGAGCTGTCTTTCTTTTGAACTGCTAAGAAGAGGGTAAAACATAAAAGAATGCAGAATGTAACTGTGAAACGAGTTACGTATACAATTTATGCTTGTAATCCAGCACGCAAGAGACAGGCAGAATTTCTAGTTTGAAGCCGTCTTGGGCTAGGTACTAAATAAGACTCTTGTTTCCAAAGGTAGAGTTGGGGGCTGGTAATGGTTCCCGGAGGGAGACTCTAGGGATCTATCCACTAGACATGTGTAAGCTAACAGCACATAAACAGCTACAGCGATAGAGGTCTTTAAGGTGAACTTGACCTAACCTCTGACCCACTGCCATCCATTAATTGTTCAGGCCAAGACCTTTGAGTTGTTTGTTTTCAATTATTGATGGCTTTTTTTTTTTTAATCTCTTTTATCATTTCACTGCACATGAACTTCCTGAATTGCTACTTTTTTACATTTACTTTGATAAGTTTTTCCTGGGTGGGGATTATAGTCAAAACTTCAAAATGAATTTTAAATATCACGTTAATGTAGGTGAGTTTTAAATCTGGTGGTTTAAATAACTGCTTGTTTGATTGAATCTTTTCCAATCACTTATAGATACCATATTTTATTTCTAATTATTTTTTTAAATCATTTTCATGAACAAGTTAACAAGTATTGTATATTTTATTAAGTAGATTTAAGAACCTTTCTCCTATGGAGACAGTGCTGAGATAGCAGACATGTACGCCATCCAGCTTTAGGAAATGCCGTGTTAACACAGCCTGTTAAATTTTTAATTATTGGAATGATTTCACCATGCATCAGCTTTGGCTATACTGTTTTACCCAGCTGTAGGGTGCTGGGTATGGACCCCGGGCTGCAGAGGTACTAGACAAGCTGAGTTACATCCTCAAATCTCAAGATGTAGCCCGTTAAGTATTCGAGTTGACCTGTAGCTAAGGAAATCTTGTATTGAGCTCTTCCATGATTGCCCTCTTTGATACTTGTTTCAAAATGCCAGTAGTTTTGTCAGAAGTCATGAAAACAAAGAGCAGATGAGGACATGGATGTAGCACGCTGTGCTGCTTTAAGGCATGTGATTGGGAGGCAAGTCACAAAGATGTCACAAAGATGTGACAATTCAGTAGGTTAACATGTATGTAACATGACATGTTTTGGTTTCTTTAAACACACACACACATACACACACACACAAATGTGCTTTTGTTTTAATCCCTGGTGTAGAGCTATGGGGCTGCTGTAGGCTGACCATAGCAGCTGACTATGTTTGTTGGGTGCTGTACCTGAGGCATGGTTTTTGCCAGCCTCTGATAATTTCTGAAATTGTATGATGTTTGGAATTTGGGGAACTTTTCAGAAGGTATGTAAACGCTAGGGCCCTGTCTGGGGGTAGGGGCTGGGCAGTTGTTGGTCTTTCAGGGAGGGTTGTGGTTGTTAGTGGCCATGTTCAAAGAAGAAACCAAAAGAAGAAAATTAGATTCCAATCCCTCACCCCCCCCCCCAATTCTTCTTTCTCACCTATCTAGTAATAGGGAGTGAAACAAATGGGGAGGGTAAAGGGTGGGAAAAAGAGGAACCCACAAAGTAGCAAGGACCAGCTATATGCAAAGAAGAAATGTTTTTGGTTTTGTTTCTGATTTCTCCTTCAGTAACTCCCTGTCCTTTGAGAAGGCATATTGCGAGTACAGGTTGAACAGAATTGAGAATGCCTTGAAGACAATAGAGAGTGCCACCCAGCAGACAGACAAACTGAAGGAGCTTTATGGACAAGTGGTAACTACTGCTTTAAATATCTGTTGGCAATCACCTGAAGTAAGCATTGCTCTACCCCTAACATGGAGCAGGGATGAGGAAATCTTGATGCTCCACAAAATGAACCATCAAGCCAGTTCTTGAGGGTTGGATATGTTCTCTGTTCTTGCTCTTCACTGGCAGAGTTGCACACAGTATTCTATAAACTGGGACTTCTTCGGGGCCATTGTGTAACATTTGAACTACTGATTAGAAAGGTAAAGCCCATTGAGCTATGTATGTAGTTAAGACAATATTTCTAATATTAAACTAGTATTCTAAGTTTAAAATAGGACAATTATGAAAGATAGGGATTTGGGAGACTTTTTCTGTACTATATATATATTTTATTTGTAAAACTATGCCCTTTGAAAATATACTTTTTTTTTTTTTTTTTTTTTTTGGTTTTTCGAGACAGGGGTTTCTCTGTGTAGCCCTGGCTGTCCTGGAACTCACTCTGTAGACCAGACTGGCCTCAGAAATCCACCTGCCTCTGCCTCTGCCTCTGCCTCCCGAGTGCTGGGATTAAAGGCTTATGCCACCACGCCCGGCTTGAAAATATACTTTTTTGAAATTTATTAAAATTAGATTTGTTCATTTTATATATGTATGGGTATTTTGCTTGCATATATAGTATGTACATCACATGCTTGTTTTGTGCCTATGGAGGCCAAAAGACAGTATCAGATGCCCTAGAACTGGAGTTACAGATGGTTGTGGACCACCATGTAAGTGTTAGGAATTGAACCCAGGTTTTTTGCAGGAACAAGTAAGCACTCTTAACCACAGAGCTCTCTCTCCAGCCTCTAAGAATTTGAGGCAAGATTAAGCCTGATCTAAAAGTGGTATTAATGCTGAGAGGACAGAGGTTGGCTTATCTGGGTAGTTGTAGGGTGGACTCCAGCCCAGTCTAGGTCACATAGGGAACTAACTGACCCAGAGTAGCAGCTCTTACTGTCCTTCTTGTTTATTTACTTTGTTTTGAGAAATGGTCTTTCTTACTGTATAGCTCTGGTTGGCCTGGAATATGCTGTGTAGACTAGCCTGGCATTGAACTCACAAAGATGTGCCTGCCTCTGCCTTTTGAGTGCTGGGTTTAAAGGCATTTGCCACCACACCCAACCCTGTTACTCTCCTTTAAGATCAACTTAACTTTGTTGTGTGACTTTGTTGTTAGTACCACTATCATTATGTGCAATATCTGATTGCTGAGTAACAAAAAGTGAACTTCTAAGGGATTCTAAGTCTTTGGTTAGCATTTATTTTTTTTCTTCTGTTTACTGGCACTTAGTAATCATTTTGTGTGGCTTTTTCTTTTTCATTGCAATTTAGGTAACAGCATAGACTTCTACACAAAGATTTCCTTTCACAAACTTTAGGCATTTAGCTAAGATAAAGAGCTTTCAAATATGTACTATAATATAGATTCTTCTCAAGTAACTTTTTCTAAGTATTAGCACACAGAACTAGTTAAAAATATATAAAGATAAATGCTTGGCTTGTTCATACTGTGTTTTAACATTCCCTGCTTAGTTTCAGAAACCATTAGTGTGCTCTGGAAACTAAGACTGTGTTAGTCACTTCTGACCTCTCGCTTCGGCCCTCAGCTGTACCGCCTGGAACGCTACGATGAGTGCTTGGCTGTGTACAGAGATCTTGTCCGGAACTCCCAGGACGACTACGATGAGGAGAGGAAAACAAACCTGTCAGCGGTCGTTGCCGCCCAGAGCAACTGGGAAAAAGTGGTTCCTGTGAGTATGCTTCTGACCCACGCAGCCGTGAGCACATACGCACGCCTACTGTCTGACGGGCATTTCTCTCTGTGGCAGGAGAACTTGGGTCTCCAAGAAGGCACACACGAACTCTGTTACAACGCTGCCTGTGCACTGATAGGGCAAGGCCAGCTGACCCAGGCCATGAAAATCCTGCAAAAAGCTGAAGGTTGGGAGTTTTTAATGCTGTCTATAAATACAGTGTGGCTTATATAAGTTTAGACAGTCCCAAAATTGCATTTGACATTTGTAAAATTATTTGGTGAAAGTTCCTGGAGTAGTGAGAATTTTGAGGAGTTTATCTAGCCTGTTTCCCATTGGCCCTATCTCTATTTTTGTTTAAGAGTTAAAGAAGTTTCTAAAGTTTAAGTTTAAAGAGTAGGTCTTTGAGTGGGCTATAGGAATACTAAATGTAAAATAATTGGCATTATTTTACTGTGACAAAACAGTATGTAAAAAAAAATCATTTCTGGACCAGTGAAATGGCTCATCGAGCAAGGGCACTTGCCACTAATCCTGGCGGGGCGTCCTCTTGCTTCCACATGACATAGCATGCACACATGCATGTGTACACATTCACAGAATAGAAGCCAAAGTTTACATTTTAAAATTTTTTAAAGAAAATCATTCCATACATATTAGTTGTTATTCTATTATTTCTACCTAAGTAAAACATATTACTCTTGTGTACATGTGTATATATAAACTGTATATTTATACTACCACTCAAGGACATTTTAGCCCATTTATTATGTTTCTACATGCATTTCATGCTTTAAAGACTTTGATATAAAAACAGGATGCTAGGAGTCTAGTTAGCCCCTTGCTAGGTCTACAAAGAGTTCCAGGACAGCTAGGGTCTTCTGGAGAAATCCTTTCTTGAAAAGCAAACAATCCAGAAGATGAATTGAAGGGATATTTAGGCGAACAAGAGGCTGGGGGTTCAATCTCCAGCACCAAAACAGAAAATAGGAAAGTAGGAGGAGAGAGTGAAAGAAGGCTTGGGTGGTGTGGAGCCGATTTTAAAGTTTAACTTAAAACCAGCTATCACTCCAGTCACAGGGGATCTGACACCTTCTTCTGGCCTCCATGGGCGCCAGGCATGCACTTGGTGCGCTTTCTTATCCAAGAATTCCATTTCTAGAATTTTAAAGAAATATTTAGGTTAGATTCACATATATGCTTGCATAAAGATCAACTGAACGGGGTGGTGATGGCGCACACCTTTAATCCCAGCATTTGGGAGGCAGAGGCAGGCAGATCTCTGTAAGTTTGAAGCCAGCTAGGTCTATAGAGAGTTTCAGGACAACCAGGGTCTTCGGGAGAAATCTTGTCTCAAAAAACAAAGGAACAGATCAATTGAAGGGATATTTAGGAGAACAAGAACATATAAATAGCACAAGTTTCTGTGTTGTTGTTAATTGTTGATGGGGTCTGGGGGTTAGTGTGGTCAGCAGTGCTTGCCCTGAATGAATTCACTCCCAGTCCAGTCCTCACATAAAGAGCTGTGGTGGGCCTGAGAGATGTAAGTCACCACTAGGCGCACAGAATGCAGACAAACACAAATCTAATATGAAAAATTAAAAAAAATCTTAGGCCCAAGAACAGATGTCAGTTGGTAGACTGTTTGAAATCTGCTCAGGAACTAGTTTTTGCTTTTTGGAACTGTGAAAATAATAGGATTTGCCCAATGATGCTAATTTTAGAACTGTTTTTCTCCTATAGATCTTTGTCGCCGTTCATTTTCAGAAGATTCAGTAAGTATTCATAAAACCCCAATGTAATGTTTTTGACTACTGCTAGTTTAGGAGGTTTCATTCAGCTTTGTGGGGAGATGGTCCCATGCATTTGGTTCACATGGAAGCACATACTGATTTTCTTTAGGAACTTGCCTTCAGCAAATCTCTCTGTGTATTCTATATAATTTGCATTGAAACAAGCATCTTTTTGCACTTGTGATTCTTTTGCTATTTAATTTTATATTTATATAATATTAAATATAATGTTAAATATTTATGCTTATATAATAGTGAATATAACTATTATATTTATATAAAAATATTTAATTTTAATATTCTCCTTCAAACGCAAATGAAATCGTGTGTTTGGGAATAAGCATCTCATACCACCCAGCCAGTGTACCTTCACTGGGTTAGTGTAGGTTAGTAAAAGAGCAGGTACTGTGTGCTGGGGAGATATATATGGCCTGCTCTGTAAGCTGATGCTGTGGATTGGGTTTGTTGTGTTCATGGGCGTGATGAATCCCAGCCCTCCAGAGGTGGAGACAGGTAATCTCAGGAGCCCGCAGCCAACCTGGATCAGCAAATTCCAAGCAAGTGAGAGTCCATCTCAAATAAGAAAGTAGATGGGGGTGGGAAGGCAGCTCAAAGGGTCAGGAGCCCTTGCTGCTCTTCCCGAGGACCCGAGTACAGTTCCCGGCTCCAGGTCAGATGGCTTACAGCCACTCCACAGACATATAAGTAAAAGTTAAATCTTGTAAAACGTAACTTAGGCTATTCACTATGCATGCACACCGGCCAATCTTCCTGATAGGATCGGAGATTAATTCTTCACTGTGTAAGCTACATTAGCTTCATCTCAAGCATGAATTAAGAAAGCTATCTGCCTCTGTTTTTTTGTATGTTGTTATTGTTGTTTGTTTGTTTTATGTGTTGGAGATTGAACCTAGGGCTCTCATGCATGCTAGGCAGCATTGTCCCACTGAGCTACATTCCCAGCAAACCCCTCCCCCACTTTGAGATGGGAGTCTCACTAAGTCTCCTGTGCTGGACTTGAACTTGCTCTGTAGCCCAGGCGGGGTTTGACCTTTGTTTCCCCTGCTTCAGTGTCCCTGTGATTGGGATTGCAGGTCTGTGACAGCAGCCCAGCTGCTGCTTTCTTTAAGTGTAGTCTAGGCAGTGAGCTGCTTCTGTGTGCTGCTGGTGCTCTTCTTCTTCCTCTAAAGATTCGCGGATCTGAGCACTCCATTTCCATGTACTCCTCCATGACAGCAGAGGGCATCCGATCCCACTGTAGGTGGTTGGGAGCCACCATGTGGTGCTGGGAATTGAACTCAGGATTTCTGGATGAGCAGACAGTACTCTTAACCATTGAGCCATCTCTCCAGCCCCTAAGATTTATTTTGCTTTTCATTATGTTAATGTATATGTCTCTGTGTGTGAGAGCAAATGTCTAGCAAGTCCAGAAAAGGTCTTTGGATACCCTGGAAATATAGTTACACACAGTTGTGAGCTGCCGGGTGAGTCCTGGAAACTGAACTCAGGCCCCTACAAGAGTGGCGTTTGCTCTCAACACTGAGCCGTCTCTCCAGTCCTAAGCAGCATTCTTTTAAAATTTGTTTTGCAAGAAAACCTTTTAGGAATTTGGGCAGAAATTCTCAAAAACACATGTTACTGACTACCACATTGTATGTAGCCATATTCTTTCAAGATCTCCTTCCCATTGTCCCATACACAGTTGTCTACAGTGGCAGTTCTCAGAACTGAGTCTCAGGGAAGATCCCTGCAGTTACACGGGGTCATAAGGATTGTCACTTGGTAAGATCCGTCTGTGTCATCTTTGCTCTTAGGATGGGGCTGAGGAGGACCCCCAGGCGGAACTGGCCATCATCCACGGTCAGATGGCGTACATCATGCAGCTGCAGGGGCGCACAGAGGAAGCGCTGCAGCTCTACAATCAGATCATCAAGCTGAAGTGAGTCGGTACAGTGCAGCAGCGGTCGGGGCGGGGCTCTCATGGGCTGCTGTGGAAAGTGGTTTTGGTATTAACACTTGCTTGTTCACAGGCCAACAGATGTGGCACTTCTTGCTGTAATCGCAAATAACATCATTACCATTAATAAGGTAGGAGCTCTCTGGAATTTCTACATAGTGTTTATGCTGAGAACATAATTATCCCAGCTTTATTCTAGGGTGTGATCTCCTTTCCCATGACAAAAAGAAATCCAGGTGTAGCAAAATCATGGAGGAGAGTATTTTTAATTCATAATATTGGTGTTTCTGCCATGTTTATTCAAGTAGTAGATCATCTGTGCAGTTGTAGGCCTTGGCCGTTAGTAAAGCTCTGCCTTCCTAGTTTAGAGCCTCTGTGTATAAGTGAATGGGTGCTTTACATTTCTTTCCTGAGGCTAAATTTTTTTGGGGGTGCCTGAGGGAGGGGAACAAGGTATACGTAGGTGCTTGGTTTGTCCTACTCACCTATCCTCTATACAAATTACAGGTGTGGCTGTAGGTACTTGTAACTTAGAGTGCTATGCTAATCAAATTACTATGATACTAATTGCCAAGTAGGAGATGGAAAAACAGTTGAAGTTGAAATTTGAAGTCAAGTTAGTAAAAATAAGAGAAGCAACTAATGTTTGCTTTATCATACTATGCCATTTTTTTTTAAGATTTATTTATTTATTATATGTAAGTACACTGTAGCTGTCCTCAGATACTCCAGAAGAGGGTATCAGATTTCGTTATGGATGGTTGTGAGCCACCATGTGGTTGATGGAATTTGAACTCGGGACCTTCGGAAGAGCAGTCGGTGCTCTTAAGCACTGAGCCATCTCGCCAGCCCACATTTTTTCCTTTTTAAAGATTTCATTTTAATTACTTTTGTGTATGTGTATGTCCATGCATGTGAGTGCAGATGCCCAGGGAGGCTAGAACTATCCGATCACACTGTACCTAGATCATAGATGGTTGTAAGCTACCGGATGTGGATACTAGGATTTGAACCCTTAACTGAGCCATCCCCCCTGTCCCATGTGGAGTTCTGAAATACTCTGTTTTTTGGGTAGTACTCCTTGTGTTCAGTGTGTAGGAGAGGTCTTTGCCAGGAAGTGTTAGAACATGGATTAAGATACCATTTTTCTGACACCAAAGGTTATCCCTGGACCTTATTGTACCTTTGTACTCTGATAGAGGTCTCCAGATGTGGGATGGTGGGATGTCATAGGTTTCTAAACATTGATGCTAGCATTTGAGTTTAGCAGTACTGGATTTTGAAATATTTGTGAGGATGAATGTTTTTTAAATACAATTGTGAGGAAGAATTATGAAATATTAAATACACATCTCTACCTAAATGTAATTTATATGTTGAACTTTATTCGATTAGGTTGTTTTTGTTTTTGTTTTTGGAACAAGGTCTGTCTTTGGTTATTCTGAAGCTTTGTGTGGATGAGGCTGCCCTAAAACTAAGTGCCAGGATTAAAAGTCTATGCTCCCATGCCTGACTCTACATTATTAGTTTTTACTTTATGTTTAAAATACTTCATGTAATAGATAATACTTAAGAAATAAAAATTCTTAGCTGGGCATGGTGGCACACGCCTTTAATCCCAGCACTCTGGAGGCAGAGGCAGGTGGATTTCTGAGTTCGAGGCCAGCCTGGTATACAAAGTGAGTTCCAGGACAGTCAGGGCTATACAGAGAAACCCTGTCTCAAGAAACCAAAAAAAAAAAACTTAAATCTCATCCTGAGAAGCCAGGCTTAGTAGTACAGGCCTATAACCCCAGGACTCGGAAGCTGAACGCAGAGCATAGAGTGAGACCCTGCTTTAGAGGTGGGTGCTGGGCAGCCCACCTCTTTCTTATGTTGAAAATAATTATGTATGTTAAATTTCTTGTCTTCATAATTCCTAACTACTGTATTTGAGAAAAGGTCTCTGAATTGGTAAATTTAAGCCAAATCTTGAAGATTTAAAGGTTAAAGAACAGCATTTTTACATATGAAGAAAAATTTATGAGTTGAGAGTAAGGAATAACTACCAAAAATAAAATTTAAGATTACACTAAATGATACTAGCATATGGAAGACCTTGAAAATACAACTTTTCAAAAAGTCATGACAAAGTTTGAGAGAAGTCTCACATTGCGTGCATGAAGAATTAATTTATAACAAGTAATATATGAGCACTAATTAGGAAATGCCCCTTCTTTTTGTCAGGATCCTGTTCTGTCAACCTAGGCTGCCCATGAGCTCCAGGATTCAAGGGTTCCTTCTGACAGAGCCTGTTTGTCAGGAACTGCGGAAGCATACCACTGCTTCTGGCTTCAAATTGGTTTGAAGCATCAAGGACTTATTTTTTACTTAGTCTATAAATCAGTAAGAGACTTGATTCAAAAGCATGGGCATTTGGGGAGTAGTAGCTCACACATGTAGTCCCAGCACTTGGGAGGCAGAGGCAGGAGGATTAAGAATTCAGTGTCACCCTAACCAACCCCCCCAACCATATAAGACTGTCTCAAAAAATAAAAATAAGAACATGTTTGCAATAAATTATTTGCTTTCAGAATGCTATATGACTTAGTTGTCTTGCTTTCTTAAGAAATGCAAGCTACTCGATAATTTTGGTTTCCCCCCACCCCCCTCATGCTGGGGGTTGAACTGAGAGCCTTCAGAGGGCAAAGTACACACTGGTTGCTCTGCAAGAAGTTTCAGGAGTTGATTCTTCGTGTTTCTGCCCAGTTGAGAAAAGAGATCTTAGGCAGAGGAAATAGTGCGCTACATGCATGTTGTCTGCTAAGAGCGGCTTCCATGCGTGTCTGTTGCAGAAGAATAGGGGTTTACTTAGCCACGATTCAAGCAAGGTTGTTGCCTTCTTCACTGTGTATCTAAACTCAAAATGACATGGTTTGTAGAAACTGCAGGAATATTCTTTGTAGTCTTAAGTGACTAGGATTTGTGGTGTCCTGATTTAGTCCTCAAAACACACCAAACAGACATGACAGTTCACTCCTGTCACCTCAGCACTTTAGCAGCCAAGGCAGGAAGGAAATGGCTGGAAATTCCAGGCCACCCTGGGCTATAGAGTGAAACCCTTTCTGAAAACCAAAACCTAAAAACAAAACAAAACAAAAAAATCAACAATGGGAAGATAAAACAAAAATCTTGTTCTTTCTCTAAAGACTCCCTCCCCCCCCAAGACAGGGTTTCTCTGTATAGTCCTTGCTGTCCTGGAGCTCACTCTGTAGACCGGGCTGGCCTTGAACTCAGAAATCCGCCTGCCTCTGCCTTCGGAGTGCTGGGATTAAAGGTGTGCTCCACCACGCCCGGCTTCTAAAGACTTTCATGTCTGCCTTTTCATAGCTATAACTAGACTGGGAAAAATGAATTGCAGTGATTTTTGTTTAGGTGCACGAAAACCCAAGGCAAATGTGGATATGTCTTGTTAGTTTAGGCACCCCAACCAGTAGGTGTATCCAAGCTTTCTTGCTATGTATATGTGAAATAAATAAGTGGAAAGGAGAGTCACAAAAGAGTACATAGAAATTTCTGCTAATAGTGGGTGGACTTTTCTTTGTCAGGACCAAAATGTCTTTGACTCCAAGAAGAAAGTGAAGTTAACCAATGCAGAAGGAGTAGAGTTCAAGCTCTCAAAGAGACAACTGCAAGCCATCGAGTTTAACAAAGCTTTACTTGCCATGTATACAAATCAGGTACGTCTCTGTTTCTGGCTGGCCTTGAACTGCTTTGGTACATGAGGCACAGTGGGTGTTTGTATGATCTCTGTGTGTTTTGTTTCATTTCCTTCCTTAGTATTAATAATTTTAAGTGAATTCTTCCCCTTCTCTCAGCATATGGCGTTAGTAAGTTTAAGGGTGTTAACAGCTGGAAGAGGCTCATTTTCCTGGTAGTCTAACTGTGCTGATGATTGGCCTCGCCTGTTCATGCTGTTGTGCTGCATGCCCAGCCCTTCCCTGATTTCCTTACTACTCTTCCTGAAATACAGACTCCATTCAGAGCTAAGATCCAGCTTTTATTTCACTTGACGTGTCACAAATCCTAACTGTTAAGAAGTTGAGTTCTTTCTTTTTCCTTTGTGTGTTTTGTTTGCATATATGTCTGTGTGCCACATGTGTGCCTACTGTTAGATCCCTAGAATCCAGGTCCTCTGGAAGAGCAGCTAGTGCTCTTAACTGCTGAGCCATCTCTCCAGCCCAAGGGATTCAATTGTTTTTGTTTTGTTTTGTTTTGTTTTGTTTTTGGTTTTTCGAGACAGGGTTTCTCTGTGTAGCCCTGGCTGTCCTGAAATTCACTTTGTAGACCAGGCTGGCCTTGAACTCAGAAATCCGCCTGCCTCAGATTCAATTGTTTATCTGTATCCTAGTTAGATTCTGAATTCATGCTATTAGAGCACAAGACTTTAGTCCACAAATGAGAAGCATTTATAATATTTTTATTATTAGAGCTGAGTCAAGGTTTCTTAATGTTTCATTTCAGCAAGAAGTATATTTCTGTAGCTTTTCTATCTGCTGATTGCTTTAAGGAAGAAATTTTAAGCTGGGCATGGTGGCGCACGCCTTTAGTCCCAGCACTCGGGAGGCAGAGGCAGGTGGATTTCTGAGTTCGAGGCCAGCCTGGTATACAAAGTGAGTTCCAGGACAGCCAGGGCTACACAGAGAAACCCTGTCTCGAAAACCAAAAAACAAAAAACATAAAAAGGAAGAAATTCTAAACTTCATATACCTGGAATTTAGGTATTCAGATGATCATTTAGAGCTTGCATTTTGCTTACTGCTTTTAGAACTCTCTTAAAATCAGTTAATTCAGTATGTTATAAATCTATGAATCTAAATAAAAATAATAAAATATGAGATGGATGCTATAAACTTATTTGCTTAACCCTGCATTTTTTTTTCATCTACTGTTCTACAAGCTGATTACTCCATCCCTTTATTTTGGATTATTTAATGTTTACTTTTATTAATACACTTATTAATAAAGATGGGGCATCTTTTAGGCAGAACAGTGCCGAAAAATAGCTGCCAGCTTGCAGTCGCAGAGTCCTGAGTATCTCCTGCCTGTGCTAATCCAAGCCGCCCAGCTCTGTCGTGAAAAGCAGCATACAAAAGCAATAGAGCTGCTTCAGGTAAGTCATGAAACTTCCATGCTTACTGATGTGTCAGGTAGTGAAGCTGTTTCAGTGCTGGTGCGTTATGTATGCTGTAACAACCCACAGACTAGGAGGTAATGCACCACTGAGTTCCCGAGTCACGGTAGTTGACTTTTAAGCTAGAACTTTTTTGTGTGTTGCCTTATGTTAACTTGTGTGAATTCTGAAGAATACTTTTTCATTTGGAGATCCATTCAGCAAGAATTGGGGGATTGAGCTTTAGGCTTGCAATAGCAAGCTATGCCGCCACCCCATTTCAGCAATCTATTAATGCATCCGAGGGTCCTAGGCCACATCATCAGTCAGGGAGGCACTGACTTGGTTTTGAGGCTCCCAGAGCAGTTGTCTTATTACACTATGTATTGCATGAGTTTAGATGGTTGGGAAAATGGACGGGATAAAAATAGGGCCACCCTGAGGGAAAGCTGCCCAGCAGGGACCCCACTGAGAAGCGTCTCTTTAAAACAAGAGTCTGGAGTATTTCCGTTAGGACTTTCTGCGAATGTGATATCATTACACCTTGCTTGGAGACCTTGCTGTAAAGCACTGGTGTTGAATAAAGTGTCTCTCGAGGTGGCACACACCTTTGATCCCACCACCAAGGAGCCAGAGGGAGGAGGAGCTGTTGGGTTTCAGGCCAGCCAGGGCTGCACACAGAAACCTTGTCTTAGGGGGTGGCAGGTGGAGAGTTTGACCTGAAATCAGAAGTTTAATACTTTAAGCTGAACTTCTTATACAGCCTAGATAAGTAATTGTAATGTCTTACAGTTGAATAAACTTATGTGTTTTTACCCATAACTAAAAAATATTTTAGGAATTTTCTGATCAACATCCAGAAAATGCAGCTGAAATCAAGCTTACCATGGCACAATTGAAAATTTCCCAAGGTATTAATATTTTTGACTTTAAGTTCTTTGTTCAGTAAAGTTTAGCTGTTGTTTGAAGCATCCTTGACTGTGATCTTCAGCAGATTGAGCAGAAAGGAAGCTGGCCTTCCCTTGAGTTGGTCCTATGTTAGAACGAGTCTCAGGCCTTAAAGGCCCATAAGGAGCAGGAGCTTCGTGTGATGCACAGCATCGCCCTGCCTTTCCTAGGATGTCTCACATAGAGATACCTGGCTCTGAGACTGTACAAAGTGAGAAACGGGTTCCTTTGCCTTGTATGTTGCAGTGTCTTAGCTTGTTCCTTTTTTGTTTTTTTTATACTTTGCTATGTACAGAAATTATGAGGTCTGATACATTTGATAGGCAACAGAAAACTACGTTTTTTTAAAATTAAGCTTGGTTATCTAGGATTGAGTTGTCCAGTGTGCTAGCTGCTATCTTCGTGTATCTATTTTAAACTGACCAAAATTGAATGAAATTTACAGCTAGGCATAAAGCACTGACTATAATCTTTGCTCTCTGAAGGCTGAAGCAGGAGGATTGTGAGTTCAAAGCTAATGTGGGCTACTTTGTTTTCTGTCTCAGAAACAAAGTTTTAAGTTTCAGTTTCTCTGCTGTAGTAGATACATGTGCTTGTAGAACAGCACAGATGAATGGAACGTGATAGCTACAGATATCAGATGGCTCAGGCTCTCCACAGTGGCTTAGACAACAAGTTAATGAGAAGAATACTTGGCATTTAGGAAAAACTGTAAAAAAGAAAAAGGGAGGAGAGCAGAGGTCCTTAGTGAAATGGGGTTGAGAATTAAAGGTGAAGGCTTTGGGTTATTCAAGTTTTCAGTGAGCATAAAATTCTACCAGCAGTTTTTCATTTCAAGGCCTTTTGGAAGGGGCTCCTACCTCCTTCAGGTTGCCATCTGAGAAAGAAGCGGTGTCACTCAGCAGCCTGGAGTCGCAAGAGCAGCTCTGCCTTTAGTGACTCTGGGAGCTTTAGGAAAACATGGTTTCAGGCTTGAAGACAGTGCAGGGCCAAAGAGCTCATGCTGTGTTACATGAAGAGCGGAGTTTGAATCCCTGACACTCACATAAAACACCGGCCGTGGCTGTATGTACCTGAAACTCCACCCTTAGAGACAGACAGATCCTAGGAGGTTGTTAACCATGCAGCTTAGCCAAAACAGCAAGCCTCTGTCTCAGTGGGAGACCCTGACTCTGCACAGTAAGGAGGAGGCCACCCCACCTCTTCTCCATGCTCGTGTGCAGTCACATACATACTCAGCATGTGCACCACAGTCTCAGCACACAAAACAGAGCAAAACAGTATCTATATGTATATATTGTACAGGCCAGTCCCTGAAGAAGTGAGCAGTGGGCACTCGATCACTGTTCCCAGAGCTTATGTAGTAAGAGATATTGCAAAATATAACTGATGATCTCTTTCCCAAGGAGTAGTGACAGGAAGTAAGTTTTCTTGTATTTTTTCCACAGTATGCTCTATCATTAGTGGTGCTGGTACTCTTCTTATTCTCCATAGGTAACATTTCCAAAGCGTGTCTAATCCTGAGAAGTATAGAGGAGCTGAGGCACAAGCCAGGCATGGTGAGTTTCTGTGTGCCTGTCTGCACTTGCCTTATGTTCGCTTTCATTGGTACTGACTCCTAATGTGTGATGAGGCAGCATAATAACAGGAATCTGTCTGTCTGGGATATACTTCATTCTGTGCTCTGGTAGTCAAATGAGTTACATCTCATTTAGGCCCCACACTCCCCATAAAAGGCAGCCTCAATCGCAGATCGGAACTCTTTTTTTTTTTCTAGATTGCTTATGGTATTGTTATTGTCTGGGGTGTTTGTTGTTTGTTTTTATTAAAACAACTTAAAAGTAGTGGTCAATAAATTTATTCAAATATTGCAGGTTTAAACCAGGCATGAGCCGGGCAATGGTGGCACACGCCTTTAATCCCAGCACTTGGGAGGCAGAGGCAGGCAGATTTCTGAGTTCAAGGCCAGCCTGGTCTACAAAGTGAGTTCCAGGACAGCCAGTGCTACACAGAGAAACCCTGTCTCGAAAAACCAAAAAAAGAAAAAAAAAAAAAAAATAGGCATGATGGCATATGCCTTTAGTCCCAGCACTCAGGAGGCAGAGGCAGGAGGATCTCTTGGAGTTTAAGTCCAGCCATAACTACAGAGAGAAGCCCTGTCTCAAAGAGCCAGATTTATATAGCTCAAAACTTTTCAGGTTTACATAGCTGTGACACTGTCTTTCCAATATTCACTGGTTTGGTGGTAAAAGAACAAGAACTGTCTTCTTCCTGTTTCTTTCACCTAGCACAGCTGTGCATAGCTGGACATGGGGACATCTCCACAATGCTCTCTCTTCATTCATAGCGTAAGGCTTATGCTAGCGTTGTTGGGTTTTGTTTTTTTTAATTAGAATTGTACTATTATATGACTGAAAAATATGCCTTTTTCTATTTAAAGAATTTATCCATTTCAAAAAATAGAAGTATCCACTTCATGTGACATGTGATTCCATAGAGACTGTGCGAGGACTCTTTATTATCTTCTTAATAGCTGCAGAGTCTGATACTGTTTGCCTGACCTAATCAGTTTTCTGTTGCTATAATAAAATACTGATCAAAACCACTTTGGGGAGGCAAGAGTTCATTCATTTGGCTTACAGGTTACAGTAAACCAATAAAGTATTGACAGAAACCTGGGGGCCAGAACTAAAGCAGAGCTGTGGAACACCATGTACTGACTTGCTCCAGGATCATAGTCACCTCCAGTTTTTTATATTGTTCAGGACCACTTGCCCAGAGATGGCACTCCTCACAGTGGGTTAGGTCTGCCCACGTCAGTCAGCAACTAAGAACACGCCCCACAGAGCAGCCCTGGCCAGTCTGATAGGAGCAGTTCCTCAGCCCAGGTTCCTGCTTCCTGCTGTGTCAAGCTAACATCCAAGGAAGCCATCACGTGTGTTGTTTCCCTCTAACCACGCTGGCCAGACTGCATCAGCTATACCAAGGTCTCTTAAAAATGCAACCTTTTTCTTTTTCGTGTCCTTTTGCTGCCCCACATATTCACCGGGTAAGCTTTTGGCAGCTTAGACCACATTACAGTTGAGCGGCGCTGGAAGCTTCCCCATCAGACGCTTGCCTGTCTGGCAGTATTTGTATAAATGTATCAAATGCTCATTCCTCATGCTCTGTCTTAGCAGACTGATACTGCTTTAGAAGGAGGTCTGCATTATAGATAAATGCATTCTTATTTGGAAAAGTACTTCTAGAAATTTAGTTCTCTAAAAAGAATAAAGTTTATGGGGAATCAAGGACTGGCAGAGATCCCACTCATCTGTATTCATTCTTTATTATTTTTAATTTTTAAAATCTATGTTTTGAGGGTGCTGGAGAGATGGAAGAGCATTGACTGCTCTTCCAGAGGCCCTGAGTTCAGTTCTCAGCAACCACATGGTGGCTCACAGCCATCTGTAATGAGATCTGATGCCCTCTTCTGGTGTGTCTCAAGACAACTACAGTGTACTCTAAATAAAATAAATTAAAAAAAAAAAAAGTGTGGGTTTTTTAAAAAAAAAAAAAAAAAAAGAAAAAGCTATGTTTTGAGAGTGAAGGAAGAATCTTGTTTAATAACTTTGTTCCCGTGACCTTTGCTGCATAGGTATCCGCATTGGTGACCATGTACAGCCACGAGGAAGATATTGATAGTGCCATCGAAGTCTTCACACAGGCTATCCAGTGGTACCAAAGCCACCAGGTAAAGGAGTGGAGCAAAGTGTTACAAGGGCATATTTTCCATCAGTTATAAAGGGTTCTACTGAACCAAAAATTTCAGAGAACTAAAATAGTGAGTCACTATTTAAAAATTGGAAGGCTACCTAGACTCTGAAATTAATTTCTATAAAAGTATGCCAGGTTCAAATACAATTGTTATACATAAGGTATAGCTGCAAGATGAAACAAAAGAGCTCATTTGTATTTTTAGAAGCTCTTTCTATAAACTGATGACTTGGTCTTTCATACACGAAGATGAAGAATTTAGTAAGCAGACCCATTTTAAAGGGATTATAGTAAGTAGGACTTCACTCACAGGCTAGATATTTAGCTTAAAACTTTGCTATTTTGTTTTGTTTTGTTGAACCTGTAGCCCAAATCCCCTGCTCACTTATCCTTGATAAGAGAAGCTGCAAACTTCAAGCTCAAATATGGCCGGAAGAAGGAGGCAGTCAGTGACCTAGAACAGCTGTGGAAGTAAGCTCTGGGAAATGCTGTGGAATCCACACCTTGTTCCTGTCGTCGGGGGCATAAGGGATCCCCTTGTTTATGTTAGTGGTGATTTTATAAACTGTTTATTAACTTTTTTATTTCTTCTTTCAGACAGAATTCAAAAGATATTCACACCCTAGCCCAGCTTATTTCTGCTTACTCGCTTGTGGATCCAGAGAAAGCAAAGGCGTATCCTCCACGGTCTAGCTAGAGAGGGAGCACCAGAGCTCTGCTAATACTTGGACTTCATGCAGAAATTTTTCTGTTAGAAATTTCAACTCGCCGGGCGTGGTGGCGCATGCCTTTAATCCCAGCACTTGGGAGGCAGAGGCGGGTGGATTTCTGAGTTCAAGGCCAGCCTGGTCTACAAAGTGAGTTCCGGGACAGCCAGGGCTATACAGAGAAACCCTGTCTCGAAAAACCAAAAAAAAAAAAAAAAAAAAAATTCAACTCATAGACTTGCTTCCACTTAGTGAAAGCAAAATTTACAATTATGTATCAGTAATGGAGTGGAGGAGGGGTCACATACCTGTACATTGCAAACACTGCTGATAAGATTTAACAGGCAGGACATGGTAGCATGTTCCTGCAATCCTAGCACTTGGAAGGCAGGAGCAGGAGAATTAGGTCATCCTTGGCTGTATAGTGAGTTCAGTACTAACTTGGACTTGAAGAAGAAATTAAATATCCTAGTTGATGAGTTTGGGTTCAAAGTGCTACACAAATCAAGCCATGTTCCCTGAATTGAGTTGTATATAGGCTGCTAAGAAACTACTGGTCAAAGCCTCTGACTGAGCCAGCCTGTGTGCACTGATAGTTAGGAAGTACCTGGAACTGCATCACTGAGGTAAGATATAGCTGATTAGTTCCCCTTCAGAATATATACTGTGTATTTGATGTGACTTGTCATTTTATAGGAGATTTAAGAGTATTTTTGCTGTTGATAAAGCCATCCAGGAAAGAGTATTTTTCTGTTAGCAAAGATGTGTTGATAGATACCAATGTGTGTTGTGTTCCTGAACACCTGTCTTACTCCAGTCTTAGCAAACACCTGCCCTCGTCGGATAGTATGTCTCTAAAAGTAGATGTTGAGGCGCTTGAAAATTCTCCTGGTGCTACCTACATTCGGAAGAAGGGTGGAAAAGTTACTGGAGATAATCAACCAAAGGAACAAGGGTAATGTTTTTCTAATTCAAAGTCTGTAAACACACACACATACACTTTTGAGTGCTAGGATTAAAAATGAATGTCACTATACCCAGTTAAAAAAAAACCAAACCATTTCACCAGCAGTTGGAGTGGAGGTTTCATGTGAGATTTGCTGGGATCATAGCAGGTGGAATGGTTAGAAGAATGCTCAGTCTGGTTGAGAGAGAAAGACACGATGCTTCAGAGGCAGGAGGATCAATTAAAGGACAGCCTTGGCTACATGAGACATGTTTTTAAGGGAAAACAAAAACACGCTAGGTATGCCTATAATCCCAGCAGTTGGAAAGCAGAGGCAGGCTACCTTTGTGAGTCAAGGCCAGCCTGATCTACATAGTGAGTTCCAGGTCAGCTGGGGCTGCACAGTGAGACCTTGTCTTTAAAAAGAAGTGCAAAATAAGTAAGGAGTGTCCCTTCTGCCATCCATCCGCCTCCCTTCTAGGGCCATAACCAATGTAACTTGATCTCTGTGTCCTCCTAAAAGATTACCTGTGTATATTCTGTAGCAAAGAGCTTCTTGATTTTCAAATTCTTGCCAAACAGTTACTCACTAAAACATGGTAGGCTTCTGTTTGTATAAATAACTGCAGTAGACCTCTGGTACTTTAAGATACTTTATATACTACTCACACTACTTAGAGGATACTTTGGTAATTTAGGCATGATAGCTCTTTTCAAAGACTAGGTAATATTTATATTGTAAAAAGTTTTATATTATACTTAATGTGTATTATCTCAAGAATAATAATGATTCCCAATTTCTTTTTAGACAGGGAGATTTGAAAAAGAAGAAGAAGAAAAAGAAAGGTAAGACTTTGAAGAAAAAAAATGCATGTTAGATTTCTGTGTTGAGATAGCCCAGGCTGGCCTCAAACTCAAGGCAATCCTCCTGCATCAGCTTCCCAAGTACTCAAACCACAAGTATGCATTACCATGCCTGGCTTAGATTCTTTTTTCAACAATAAAAATAGTGTATTCCTAATAGAACTCTCTGGACCTAAAGATGCTATTATTCTCTCATGGTATTTTCAAACACTGACTTTTATCTTGACTGGAACTAACATTTTCTTACATTAGTGTTCCCTTAAGAGTTTATCTAAGTTCAGAGTGCTGCTGTCTGTCAGGGTTTCCGTTAGTGTGAAGAGACACTGTGACCAAGGCAACTGTATAAAGGACAACATCTAACTGGGGCTGCCTTACAGTTTCAGAGGATTAGTTCATTGTCATTATGGTGGAAAATGTGGCATCATGCAGGCAGACCTGGTGCTAAGAGGAGCCAAGAGTTGTCCATCTTGATCTGAAGGCCACTAGGAGAAGACTGTCTTCTACAGGCAGCCAGCAAGAAGCAGAGGCTCTGGCTCTGGCCAGGCAGGAGCATATTTATAAGACCTGAAAGTTCCACCTCCCCAGTGACACATTCTCTAACAAGACCACACCTCCAATTTCAGTTGGGTTATTTATTCCAAGCCATGAACACACTATTTAGACAATTCTGAAGCTGTTCTAGGTGTATTTCTCATTTATCAATTATTTCTAGGAAAACTGCCTAAGAATTATGACCCAAAAGTTACCCCAGATCCAGAAAGATGGCTACCAATGCGAGAGCGCTCTTATTACCGAGGAAGAAAGAAGGGTAAAAAGAAGGACCAGATTGGAAAAGGAACACAGGGAGCGACTGCAGGAGCCTCCTCTGAACTGTAAGTTGTGGCTGCAAAACTGTAGTCTCCAAATGCAGTTCATCCTGGAGGCTGGTTCAAGTCTTAAGACTTCCCTCATATGCTGTGTGAGAAACACAGACCTCTTCCCTTCATAAGGATTGCAGTATGTGAAAGGAAGAAAATACACTGATTGATTTTATAGCAAGCACTATAACTATGTGATTATAGTGTTAAAAAGGGTATTGTAGGAAGTGTGGGGATGAGGGAGTGAGAGAGCTCTTGCCCTGAGTTTAACCACTACAAACCACCAAACAGCCTAACAAGTAATTACAGTTACTTTAGAGACTACTACTCACTTAAATGTGAATTTAATTTAAATAAATGTGAACTAGTTCTATATAGAATTATAAGTCATTTAAAGCTGATTTTCTAAACTTACATTTGGCATGTAGCTTATATTACACTTTCTTTAGGTATAAAATGGTTTAAAATATTCAAGAGAGTCATGGCTAGAGAGATGGTACATTCATCCTTAAAACATGTGGGAAATTATTAGGTATGGAAAATGAAATCCATGCACATACGTGCTTACACCTTCTCCTGTATTACATTTCTAAATGACTAAAACCTTTCTGGTTTGATGAATTCAGGGATGCCAGTAAAGCCGTGAGCAGCCCACCCACCTCCCCGAGACCCGGCAGTGCGGCAACGATATCGTCCTCTGCAAGTAACATTGTACCCCCAAGACACCAGAAACCCGCAGGCGCCCCAGCAACCAAAAAGAAACAGCAACAGAAGAAGAAGAAAGGAGGGAAAAGTGGCTGGTGATGACAGTGTACTTGTTGCAGGCTGTCCTTAATCCAGTGTCAGTGACATTAGGAACATAATAAAGGTAACACAGCAGGAAGCACAGAGCTCCCTCCTCCATCCCCATAGTCCTGAAATGATTTCTTACACTTCAGATGGGAAGACATCCTCCTCAGACTGCCTCATCAAATTGGCCTGCTTATACCAAATAGCTTTACAGAGAGAGGCCTGAAGATGGCAGCATACGACACATTATCTAAGGTTTCCCAGGATTTAAATAGACAGGGTTTCTCCTGTTTCATCTAGTGTGAAGATACATGTTCCTATCAAGTCTCACCTTAAATTATGTCTTACAAGGAGGCTAAAAGTAGAATCTTCTGAGCATTCCAAGTATGTGTTTAGAGCTATCATGTGATGAAAAGGGATCTTAATAACTGAGTGGCCAGAAACTCACCGTCTAAAATAATCTTAACCATAAATTCTGTCCTGTGATACTGGAATTGGGACTCTCTCTCCTGTGTGTATATTTGTGCACATCTGACTCCTTTGTACCTTTGTTGTTTCCATTTTCAGATTATGTTAACATACTGATTTAGTTCCACTGAAGACCTCAAAAAATGTATCAGTGTTCCAAGTAGTTGACTCTTAGCCCCAGTGTTCTGAGGGCAAATGGGTTTGGGCTTCTCAGTCAGAACACTTAATGGCCACTATCAAGAACATAAACTTTGACCTCTTTACCTTAAAGAGGAAACAGTATCAGGCGGTATTGAAAGCCACAAGAGCATTTGGCCCCATTAATAATCAGATGGCTCCCCTTTCTAGTTATGGGACATGACCTTCGTTACCTTTTTCGAAGTAACGTGGTCTGCAATCATTTTGTGGTGTAAATGTTGCTCTTGTCTTTCACTGCTAGCAGGTCACTTTCACACTCAGCAGTTGTGAGACACACATGGGTGCCTCCCCATGCTTAGTATTCATTTCTGTCACCCGAGAGATCAATTATTTCGTACCTCTATTTCCTGTGATCGGACTACTCTGTTCTTGTTAATAAAAGTGCTGCTGTGTTTGAGCATTTCTATTGGAACTTCTCCAGTGGGTTTTACAAGGCTTTCCTGCTCTGTGGAATTAGAAATAGGGGCTACTTTTGTGTTCAGCATAATCAGTATCTGCAATGTCTATGAGGGATCGACATTGCTCTCCAGAGGACTGAATACTCTGTTACAGGAATAATTGATTCCGTTACATCTCCTTTGCTTAAGGACTTTTTTTTATGTTGACCAACAGAATCTTGATATTCTAAACTTTGAGAATTTTGGTCTAAGACATCATGGTGAAATACACACATAGCCCTCTTAGTTGGCATTGCTAGCAGTACTTGATACAGTCATTGCTAAGCCACAGAAACCTCATTTCAAATAAGTTATTTATCTAAACTTCATCTGTATTAACATTCTAGTAACTATCTGGGGGAAGTCTTTAGCTGGTTCACTGTGTGTGTGTGTGTGTGTGTGTGTGTGTGTGTGTGAGAGAGAGAGAGAGAGTGTAACTATTTGGGGGAAGTCTTTAGCTGGTTCACTGTGTGTATGTGTGTGTGTGTGCGTGTGTACACGCACATGCGCATGCACATTAATAAACAATGTGGAAAACATCCATTCACTGTGTCACATTTTGAAATAAATTTTAAAATAGACTAGCGGTGAATGTGAATAGCGACGTTTCGGGTATTGGCATTTTATGAAGGACTTCCTTATTAATATATCTAAGAACTTTCTTTTAAGGTGACTATCTAAAATTGTCTCCTGCTGCTCCTAACAAAACTACAAATCTAGTGGGATTGAGAGAACTCGGTTTTAAAAAGTCAAAATTCAGAGGCTGAAAAGATGGCTCAGCAGTTAAAAGCATTCACCGCACTTCCAGAGGCCCTGAGTTCAGTTCTCAGCGCTTACACAGCAGTTCACCTGTCTGTCACTCCAGTTCCAGGGTATCTGACACCCTCTTTGGCCCCTCTGGCAACACATGTGTGATACACATATAAAACACATAAATATAAAACAATAAATCTGAGGAAAAAATCCACAACATTGATCTGTGCATTTGTAAAGTATTGAGCCTAATATTTTCAAGCCCACTCAAGATAACTAACCTTAAAACCCGTCCCATCCATCACTCAAGCCGCCTGGGACTCGCCATCATTCCTTTACTAGTGTATTTGGAATATCTAACAAAAGAAACTCAATTTCATGTAGGAACTGTATTTTTCCCTGTGGTGGAGGGAGAAAGGGGTCTCAACATGCTAGCCTGGCATTAAACTCCCTGTAGCTTCTTCAGTCTGAGCCTAAGCTCTGTTTTCTCAGCTCCCCAGTGCTAAGATCCAGGCAGGAGGCAACCATGTCCTAATGTCCGTAATCTCTCTTTACTGAGCAGGAACTCGGGGTCTTTATCGCTGACTTACTCCCCCATTCCTAAAAACTAACATTGTGAAATTATGCAGTCTCCTGGGTCAGTTCCTCAATGAGCTCTAGATGCCACCTCACTTAAGTTACTACATACTGGTCAAGGAGGGTGACTAAACCTGGGCTCAATTTGCTTTCTGTTTTTGTTTGCTTTGTTCTGGAGTTGTTTTGGTATCTTTCCTGACTAGCTGTCAGGACCTGCAATCTTTGTCCTTGGCTGACAGTTGTGAATAGCAGCCCTTTTTGTGGCTCCCAGTGGAATTCATGTGGAATTGGGACGGGGTGTGTGTGTGTAAGTTGTGTTCTGGGGTGGTGGTTGAAACTGGGAGAAGATGGAGAGTCTTCCAGGGACTCTGGTGCCCTAGGCATTCTTAGAGGCACGACTGGTTGAGCAAATTGGGAGTTGACGTCTCCAGATAGCTCAAACTCTTTAGGAGTTTCTTCAACACTGCCAAATAGTGCCTTTGTGCCTTCTGGAGCAAGGGGTGCCTAAGGACCTCTTGCCATGACAGTCCTTGTCTGTTTCTCCCAGTTCTCTGATGAAGGTCACCAGGCTCCCCAAGATTGAGCTAGATCCAACCCCTTTAGCATCCTTGCCCTCTTCCACTGGACAGTCCTGGGGATCTCAAGTTAAACGAAATCAGCTGCCAGCCCCAGGCAGGCGCGCCTACGCAAAATGTCAGAAATGCCAGATCGTCAGCTGCGCTCACTGGCAAGGACTGCGGTGACCATGGGTGTGGCCTACGCCTTGTGGTCCTACGTCTCCACCTTGAGCCCCACACCAGGGCCACACCTGCCAGGATCGGGGCGCGGCTCCAGCGCGCGGGCGCGCAGGGGACAGAAAGGGAAAGGCGGTGGCGGGGATGGAGAGGGGGAAGACTAAGAAAGAGAGTCAGAGGTTTTCTTCGAGCACTAGGGAAACAGCAGTAAAGGTAGAGAAGGAAAAAAAGAAGGACGTGGAAGTAAAAAGCAAGGAGAAGGGGAAAGAGAAGGAGAAGGAAGAGGAGAAAAAGAAGTCTGTGGAGCTGAAAAACAAGAAGGGGAAAGAGATAGGGAAAGGAGAAGAGAGGGGGAAGGAGGTAGGGCCGAAAACCAACCAAGGGAAAGAGAAAGAAGAGAAGAAAAAGAAGAATGTGGACCTGGAAATCAAAGAGAATGGGAAAGACAAGGGGAAGGAGGAAGAAAAAAATAAGAGTATGGACCTGAAAACCAAGGAGAATGGGAAAGACAAGGGGAAGGAGGAAGAGAAAAGGAAGATTGTGGACCTGAAAACCAAGGAGAACGGGAAAGACAAGGGGAAGGAGGAAGAGAAGAAAAGAAAGAGTGTGGACCTGAAAACCAAGGAGAACGGGAAAGACAAAGAGAAGGAAGAGGAGAAAAGAAAGAGTGCAGACCTGAAAACCAAGGAAACCGGAAAAGAGAAGGAAGAGGAGAAAAGAAAGAGTGCGGACCTGAAAACCAAGGAAACCGGAAAAGAGAAGGAAGAGGAGAAAAGAAAGAGTGCGGACCTGAAAACCAAGGAAACCGGAAAAGAGAAGGAAGAGGAGAAAAGAAAGAGTGCAGACCTGAAAACCAAGGAAACCGGAAAAGAGAAGGAAGAGGAGAAAAGAAAGAGTGCAGACCTGAAAACCAAGGAAACCGGAAAAGAGAAGGAAGAGGAGAAAAGAAAGAGTGCAGACCTGAAAACCAAGGAGAACGGGAAAGACAAAGAGAAGGAAGAGAAGAAAAGAAAGAGTGCAGACCTGAAAACCAAGGAAACCGGAAAAGAGAAGGAAGAGGAGAAAAGAAAGAGTGCGGACCTGAAAACCAAGGAAACCGGAAAAGAGAAGCAAGAGGAGAAAAGAAAGAGTGCGGACTTGAAAACCAAGGAAACCGGAAAAGAGAAGGAAGAGGAGAAAAGAAAGAGTGCAGACCTGAAAACCAAGGAAACCGGAAAAGAGAAGGAAGAGGAGAAAAGAAAGAGTGCGGACCTGAAAACCAAGGAAACCGGAAAAGAGAAGGAAGAGGAGAAAAGAAAGAGTGCGGACCTGAAAACCAAGGAAACCGGAAAAGAGAAGGAAGAGGAGAAAAGAAAGAGTGCGGACCTGAAAACCAAGGAAACCGGAAAAGAGAAGGAAGAGGAGAAAAGAAAGAGTGCAGACCTGAAAACCAAGGAAACCGGAAAAGAGAAGGAAGAGGAGAAAAGAAAGAGTGCAGACCTGAAAACCAAGGAAACCGGAAAAGAGAAGGAAGAGGAGAAAAGAAAGAGTGCGGACCTGAAAACCAAGGAGAATGGGAAAGACAAAGGGAAGGAGGAAGAGAAAAGGAAAAATGATGTGAAAGGCAAGGAGAACGGGACAGGGATGGAAGCCAAGAAGGAGCAAGGGACGGAGAAAGAGAAGGAACAGGTCACAGAACAGGTCAAGGAGAACACCAACACCTCCATTAAAACCCTGTACCCGCCGCCGGTAAGAGACCTGGGACCGGGACTTCCGAGGTCACAGCGGGCATCCAGACCCGCTGGCTCTGTTACGTCATCGTGGCCGAAGTACGCAGAGAATCGGGTCTTTTCCGAGGGCTTCTGTCTATGGATGGGGGGAAGTGCCAAGGTTCGAACACACCCCTCCTGTCCCCAACTTTACCCCTTCTTATGTCCCCGGGTCCTACCCCTCCTTGTCTAGGGTGGAGAAACCAGGAATCTTAATTGTCCTGATGAAATACAGAGACTGCCCCTGTCTCTGTCCCGCAGCGCTTCAGCGTGCGGACCACGTAAACAATGCCAAAACCAATATTGAACTCTCCTCCTCGAACTTACTGTGAATATATTCTTTGTTGGAAGAGATAGCGTTCTTGAAAACATGCATATTGAATAATACATGATGTGTTGGGGGCTCCCTGGTTCTTTCCCACGGGCGCTGTAGTTACTGTCTGCATGGCTTTCAGAAGGGAGGGTGGCAGGCTTAATTAGTCTCAGAACTCCAGGTCAGAACCTTAGTTGGTTTCTTGCCTCAGAGCTGCTTCCTGGTTCTCAACTATTTGAATTGTTGACAGGACTTGATCCCTTGTAAAATACAGACTCCACAGAAGCACAGATAATGAAAGAAATAACTATTGACAAAGAACAGTGATGTTCAGAATTAGATTTGAGTATTTACCTTCCAGGGTGTTTTTCACGGGGCCAGGCTTCTCACTTTGCCCTTCGGATGTGCCTGCCGCTGCCACTTCACCCAATGTGAGAAACTGCGTAGTTTCTAGTAGTTCTAGTAGTGGGCTGGGTTCGCGCCCTCCTAGGGGAGAATAAATTAGATTTTCTTCTAAACTCTTGATTTACAGTGTTTTGAGCTTTCTCTAGATGATAAACGTGAAGGATCCTATGGTTTGGTTTGGCTTGATTCTTAGAGCTACCATTAGCACCCAGAACTTAAGCGGTGAACTCTACCGCTGAGCCAGTCTGTATCGTCAGCTTAAAATATAAGCAAAATGTAAGCCTTGAGTGCAGAATTTCTAGGAAAGATAGGCCCGGGGATTAGGAGTAGGGGACAGTTTTTAATACAATATTTCCTAAAACTTTGGGTGTCCTTATTTTAGATATCACTAAGAAAAACTGCTTTGGCAGCAAAAGATGACCAACCAGAATAAAATATATCCTAATTTCAGTGATGGGGATGATCTTAGAATTGATGAAGTGTGACAGGGTAGCCTGGGTAGGACTTGTAGTGGAAATGGTAGGGGACACAATGCATGCCCTGCAGCCATTTCTTAGTGCCTCTATTACTTTAAAGTGTGCAGTTTTGAAATTTTTCAATGGCCTCGTCCATACCATAGTGTAGACTCAGAAAGGCACTGCAACACTTCGAATGGAAAAGGAGGTTAGGGCAGGGCTATGAAATACTCATGGAAATACCAATTCTTTAAGTCAGTGCGGTGCAACTGCTCAAGCACAAGGACCTGAATTTGGACCCCCAGCATCTACGTAAAACCTAAGCAACACACATACACACACACACATGTAACACACATGAACACACACATACACACACATATACCACATACACACACACACACACACACACATACACACACACACCACACACACATGTAACACACATGCACACACACATGCACATACATGCAACACAATGCAAACACACATACACATACACACACACACACAGGTTCAAACGAGTGCACCAGATAAACATAAATAATTTTTCTCCCAAAGAACAAAACCCAAATATATACTGTCTTTAAAATCTGAGGCCTTCATAGATCCTGCTTTCTACATAAGTCCTTAGTAGGCCATACCGTAAAACATCTTTCTTTCACTCAGATGTTTTTTCTTTTTTTTTTTTTTTTTTCTTAACAGATGAGAGTGGTTTCAGTGCCAGCACTAGAGGGAATTAAGGCTGCTCTGGGCTAAAAAGTGAGACCCAAGAAAACAAAAAATTCAACAGACAAAAGAGATGGGCTAGGATTCTAATGCTATTTTAGATCACCTTTGAACCAGATGGGGGACTTATCTTTACTCCTCAGAGGCAGAGGCAGGTAGATCTGTGAGTTCAAAGCCAGCCTTATCTACACAATGAGTTCCAAGTCCTGTAGCCTTAGCCTTCCTGCTTAATCATGATACTTCTATTAAAAATATGAGAGAGTTGGGTGGTGGTGGCACAAGCCTTTAAGACCAGCACCTCAGGCAGAGGCAGACAGATCTCTGTGAGTTTGAGGCCAGCCAGGTCTACAAAATGAGTTCCAGGACAGCCAAAGCGGTTACACAGAAAAACCCTGTCCTAGAAACAAACAAACAAAAGCATAAGGGAGGAACTTTGTCCTAATATTTTGTAGCCAGTTTATCCAACTGCTAAGACAAAAAAAAGAAGAAAAATGTATGGAAATTGGTCTGGGATCCATAGACCTATGGAACTGCACAGGACATACATTCTAAGATGCGAGTGTGTGTGTGTGTGTGTGTGTGTGTGTGTGTGTTTGTGTGTGTATTGATAGACTAATAAAGAATTGGACAATAGAAAAGATACAGGAGAGTAATATCACAAAAGCCATAGCCTGGGTTTAGACTGGTTAGCAATTCTACTGGTATAGGGTCCTAATACAGCAAGGCACACTCTGTCAGGAGCCAGCTAAAACACAGTCCCGATTGGCATGGGTTTACTGGTGTACCTTTTATTTCACAGGTAGAAAATAAGCAGATCCTAGTACTAGGTCTGGATGGAGCAGGAAAGACCAGTGTCCTCCACTTGCTGGCTTCCAACAGAGTCCAGCACAGCACAGCTCCTACCCAAGGTTTAAATGCAGTTCACATCAACTCTGAAGATAGGCAAATGGAGTTCCTGGAGAGTAAGTTCTGCTTCTCATCAGCATGCATCTTCAGCTGGAAGCCTCGGTCCCTGCTGAGGGGGTGATCTTGCAGGATGTGACACTGGGCGGGATTCTCCTGCACTTAGGGATGATGTGTAGTTGAATACTCCGGTGCCAGTGGGGTGGGGTGGGGTAGTTTTCTGCTGTCTCCATTTTCTCCCTTTGTAGTGCTGGCAACAAAAGGGGCTTAGAGGAAGCCTTTAGGACACCCGCCTGTATCTCCTGTAATCATCCTTCCTCGTCCCTCACTGTTACAGATACTCAGCGGTCTAAAGCAAGTCCATGTGCATCATCAGGGATGAAATTGGAGGCAGTCCCAAACCTCTTCTAGTTAGCTAGCAGTCCTAGATCCTGTGTGGCAATACTGTCCCACCTCACTAATAACCCAGAGTCAGGTCATGCCTCTTCCCCTTATACTTTACTCCCCCCCCCCACAAGACTTCAATTGTCCTCATGGCCCTAAATACCATCTAGAGACACCCAGATTTATCTAAACAGCCCAAGCATGCCCAGATGTCTTCTGCCGCCCCCTCCTTGCTGGACATGCCTGTGAGTTTATGTGATGGCTTCTTCCTCTCTGCAGTTGGTGGCAGTGAGCCATTCCGTTCCTACTGGGAGATGTACCTCCCCAAGGGGTGGCTGCTGATCTTTGTGGTAGATTCAGCTGATCACAAACGATTACCTGAAGCCAAGAAATACCTTCATCAGCTAATTAATCCAAATCCAGGGCTCCCTCTCGTTGTGTTTGCCAACAAACAGGTAAGAACCTGTGCAAATCTGGCTTTGTGGCTCAGTGGCACGGCACCTTGCCTGGCTTTCAGGACTCTCCTCCAAAACGATGTGAATGTAGCCCACACTCAATAGCTTCATTATTAACTCAGAAATGCCTGGCTTTAATAGGTAGATATACAACAATACACTCTGTATTCAATCTCCTGTACAAATAAGTCTCCTTTTTTTGTATCTGTATTAGATCTCCTGGAATATACACTACTTCAATAGAAAGACAATTTATTCATCTTGTGTCCTTCACACCCTTGAGTTGCTTATCTGTTGACCCATAGAGGAATGGAAGGAATTGAACCATGTGCAATGAACATAGTTCAACAAACCAATATTGATTGCTGCTTGAATTCAACACAATAATTGAGCGGCTTCTATGTATAAAAAAAAAAGAGTCTTCTTTTAGCTCAGTTACACTTAAACTGAATTTATTTGATGCATGCATTAAAAGCAATAAACACCCAAGGGGAAACTTGAAACTTGTGCCCTGTTCTTAGGAGTGTAGGCTATTAAGGGAAAAAAATTGAATTTGTTTGCTGTAGCAAGTCTCCTTCATTTGTATATGCCCCAAAGTAATAAAATCAGAGAGCCAATCTATTTTTATACATCTGTGGTCATGGCAGCATTATTGTTATTCCAACAGCCATGGGTTAGAAGTTATCAGTGTCTATCTGCTGATGAATACATAACAAATCGTGGTGTCTCCATACAGCCCATTCCTTTAACTTTCAGAGGGAAGGGAGTTCTACTGCATGCAACCACACAGAGGAAAGTGCATATACTATCCTCAGTGAATAAGCTAGCCATTCTGCTTATCCAGAGTCAGCAAATCTGTCGAGTTCCCAAGTGGAACTGTGGCTGTCAAGGACTGAAGGAGGGAGGAAGGTGGAGTTAGCTTAGTATAGATAGAGCTTTAGTTTATCGAGATAAAGAGTTTGGGGAATTTTTGATAGTAATGGTTTAAAACACTAAAATGGTAAATCTTCTACTATGACTATTTCTTCTTCTTCTTCTTCTTCTTCTTCTTCTTCTTCTTCTTCTTCTTCTTCTTCTTCTTTTTCTTCTTCTTCTACTACTACTACTATTTCTTCCTCCTCCTCCTCCTCCTCCTCTTCCTCCTCCTCCTTCAACAACTACTACTACTATTACTACTACTACTTCTACTACTCACACACACACACACACACACACACACACACACACACACACACTCACACCCTTTAGATATTCAAACACTGAACACTAAAACTCTTCTCTCAGTTGCTATGTTTGTCAATCAAGGAGAGCTCAGTTGCCTGCCTTTTCCCTGTGTCTTCTATGGGTGGGATGTTGTTCACAGAAGTAAAATAGGTACTTATGATCGATGCTCTCCCCTACATTAGCAGGAACCTGGACTGATGTACAGGATAGAGGCTGGTTCAGCACATTCTGACATACTGCTGGCATTTGAAAAAGAAGGGTTGATAATTGATTTTTCATTTTTAAGTGAAGTATCTGAAAGCTTCAAAGACTCAGGGCCTAAAAAATATAGTTCAAAGATAGTGGATATGCTCAGCATGTGCGAGGTCCTGGGTCCAATCCCGACCAGTGGAGGAGGAAACTGCAAAGGCTTAGAAGCTCCAGTACATCCTTTGAGCTGTGTAGCACTCTGCCGAAAGGACTGTACTCTGGCCATTCTCTTGTTGCTGCCCATTTTTAGTACTCCCAGCTGTTTACTGTTAAGAGTGTTGCTATGAGCTCTCGGATGAGTGTGCCCTTATACATGAGGACACGCATTTCTCAACTGTGCATACCTTGAAGTGCTGGGGTTTCGGATTTGCAAATAGTTTTATTAGAGATTCCTAAATTGCATGAGTTGGTTTTTCGACCAGGATGCAAGTAGCTCCGTACCCTCATCAAAACTCACTGCTGTAACTGTTCCTTTTGCCACTGTGATGAGGCTGACGTTGTTTTTCATTATCCTTATTTATTTTTAAGGTGT
Organism: Mus caroli; assembly: GCF_978045245.1. Taxonomy (NCBI): domain Eukaryota; kingdom Metazoa; phylum Chordata; class Mammalia; order Rodentia; family Muridae; genus Mus; species Mus caroli. The sequence continues at coordinate 79,605,980 of NW_028227259.1, forward strand.
TTGTTACTGGTTGAGTTCTATCTACATCTCTGGATTTCCTATTTCCTCTTATGTCCCCTCTGACTCTTCCTAGTGGTACTAGGAATCAAACCCAAGTTCTTTTGTACACTAAGTATATTGCTTACCAGTAAGCTGGACATGAAGCCTCTCTCTTTCCTTATTTGAAACATAAGGGTACTTTAATATCTTTTGCAAAAAATCCATGTGTTGGTTATATGCATCACTAACATTTTCTCCAGTATCTCAGCGGTTATCATTTTTCTTTGCTTATGGTTTATATTTTTAAATTGGAGATTGCACCCCTCCCCACCTCTATTTGAGAAAGGGTCTCTCTATATAGTTCTGTTTATGAAGAAACACTATGGAGACCAGGCTGGCCTCAAACTCAGATCTGACTGCATCTGCTTCCTAAGTATTGGGATTAAAGGTGTGTGCCACATGCCCAGCAGAGATTCCCATTTTTTTAAATATTTAATTTGTGTGTGTGTGTGTGTTAGTTATGAAGATACGATTACACCCACAAGCCTCCATATATTCCACAAATTTAATATACAATTTTTGGTCAGAGTAAATAGTGATAGCAACAAAGAACTCACAGTGACAAGTGCTAAAATTGAAAAATCTGATATGGGCAAAACTTAATTGGTGAGTATGGTTTAATAGCATGTGCCTATAAATCCAACACTTGGAAGGCTCCTTGAAAAAACAAAACAAACAAATAAAACAATGAATTAAATGAAATAAAAAAATTTAAAGTCACCCTCCCCCAAACACTTGCATAATTCTGACAAGAACGTTTTTATTCATACCATCACTGGGGTTATAATAAAATCCCAGTGTTGTTTGTTTTAAGATGGTAGAGTCCTTTAGAATAAGGAACGCGTATTTGTATTCCAAAAGAGTACAGACTAACCAATGTCTTCTGTTCTTTTTCTGTCCTGGGAGAAGGATCTCGAAGCGGCTTATCACATTACAGATATCCACGATGCTTTGGCTCTGTCTGAAGTGGGGAACGACAGAAAGTTGTTCTTGTTTGGAACTCAGGTGACCAAGAATGGTTCAGAGATACCCTCCACCATGCAAGATGCCAAAGACCTAATTACACATCTGGCCACAGATATGTAGAAGAGACTAGGACCCGCCGGCCCATTGCTCGGCTCCCATCCACCTACCACCAGAGGGGCTGAAAGACAGGCTCAGCCAAAACTTTCCACTTTCAATAAAAAATAAGCCATGGTTATTCTCGCAATGCAGAGTGTCTATGCAGAGAACGCTAGCCAATTCACTAGGATTTTGTTCTGTTTAGTCTTTAGAGTTGTAACTTTAAAATTTTTAAATTATTTGGAGAGAAATGCAGATTTGTGCCGAGAGTGAACCCTGGGCCTCAGACATGTTAAGCATGCCATCTACCCCGGGGCTAAGGGTTTTACTCAAAAGTAAAGAATGTATTGGCAAGCCTTCATCCTACCCGTGGCTTCTCTTTATGTTTTGTGTGTACGTTCTTGTGTGTACACGTGAGGTCAGAAGATGATTATAAGTGTCCTTTCTCAGGAACCGTAAGGCTTATATGCTAGGGTTTTTGTTGTTGTTGTTGTTGTTGGGGTTTTTTTTGTTGTTGTTTTTTGGGGGTTTTGTTTTTGTTTGTTTGTTTGTTTGTTTTGGGGGGGAGTTGTTTTGTTCTGTCTTGTTTTTTGCAGTTTCCAGGGATCAAACCCACATAGACAGGCTTATACAGCAAAGACTTCACTGACTTCTCCCCTACCCCCCCCCACGTGTGCTTTATCAATAGCAATACATTTAGTAAAACATTTAAACGTTTTTTGAATAAAAATGCAGATATCTTTCCTTTAAGTGTCCCCTTAACACTGAAGGACAGACGTGCTGGATAAGAATAGTGAAGATGAGTGCTCCCAGCTTAACTGAATGCAGGAGGAGACAAGAACCCTGATACACCAGATGAGACACAGGGTAGAAATGTGTTTTTAAGACAGGCTTTCTTCACAAGATTTGTTTTGTCTTTCTTTCTTCTTTTTTTTTTTAAGTTTATTTATTTATTTTAAGATTTATTTATTTTATATATATGGGTACACTGTAGCTGTACAGATGGTTGTGAGCCTTCATGTGGTTGTTGGGAATTGAATTAGGACCTCTGCTCACTCCGATTGGCCCCACTTGCTCTGGCCAACCCCTCTTGCTCCGGTCCAAAGATTTATTATTACAATTAAGTACACTTTCGCTGTCTTCAGACACACCAGAAGAGGGTGTCAGATTTCACTACTGGTGGCTGTGAGCCACCATGTGGTTGCTGGGATTTGAACTCAGGACCTTCAAAAGAGCAGTCAGTGATCTTACCCGCTAAGCCATCTCTCCAGCCCCTTGTTTTGTCTTTTGAGACAAGGCCTTACAGTGTATCCTGCAATCCCCCTGCCTCAGCCTCCTGGGCACTGTGTATGTATGCCACCATAAAGGGCGTTAGGATTCTTCTGTTGCTGTTTTGTTTTGTTTGTTTTTAAGATTTATGTATTTCGTGTCTATGAGTGCTCTGCTTGCATTCACACCTACAGGCCAGAAGAGGGCACTGAGTCCTATAAAAGACAGTTGTGAGCCACCATGTGGTTCCTGGGAATGGAACTCAGAACCTCTGAAAGAGCAGCCAGTGCTCTTAACCACTGAGCCATCTGTTCAGCTCCATTGGGGATATTTTGTACAAGCAATTAACTATACCGAACTGGATACAGTAAGTCCAATTTGCAACTATAATGCTTTGCTTTAATTCACTAACATGTATATATTCGGAGAGAGAATTTGGCCCATATGTCCTTTTAAAATTAGGAAACCCTGGCAAAATAACCAAATATGGCGAAGATGACAGCCCTGCTCACAGCACATAGCAGCCTCTGCCATGCTTAAGTTACAATAACATGGTTTAACTGAGGTGTATGTCTTACTGTGGTGAAATACTAAGGCATGAGGCCATGTGGAAAGGAAAGGGTTCATTTCATCTTACATTTTAGCCCGTCGTCCAGGGAAGTTAGGGCAGGAACTGAAGCAGGAACCTGGAGGCAGAAGCTGATGCAGAGGCCATGGAGGGAGGGGTGCTGCTTACTGGCTTGCTCCCCATAGCTTGCTCAGCCTGCTTTCTTATACAACTCAAGACCACTTGCCTGGGGGGGGGGGAGACGCCCACAATGCATTGCGTCCTCCCGTGTCAATCATCAATCAAGAAAATGCATCTCAGTCTCTCCTGCAGGCCAGTGTGATGGAAACAGTTTCTTAGTTGAGGTTCTCTCTTCCCAAATGACTCCAGCTTGTATCACATTGGCGCAAAACTAGCCAGCACAGCCGGGCGGTGGTGGCACACGCCTTCAATCCCAGCACTTGGGAGGCAGAGGCAGGCGGATTTCTGAGTTCGAGGCCAGCCTGGTCTACAAAGTGAGCTCCAGGACAGCTAGGGCTACACAGAGAAACTCTGTCTCGGAAAAACAAACAAAAAACAAGCAAACAAAACCTAGCCAGCACACATATGTATACAGACATCACATTCTTCCTCTGAGAACTGAGTTCTTCCTCAAACTCAACACCATAGCATCGTGCTTAGCAGTGTCCTATCATACGCATCACTCGGACAAGAAAACGTCAAAGAAGCTGGAACGTCCATTGATTCTCAGGATTACTGGAAACCTGGGATTTTAGATTCTGTCCCAAGTCCCTCCATGAATGGACCCATGGACACATTCCTTAAACACCCTGGTTTTCTCCCTTTGAAAAGATTGTCTCATATGAAGACCCCCTTCCAGCTCACACTCAGATGCTATATGCTTTATCTTAGGACATATAAACCATTGGGTGCCTTTAACAGAGGTGAGAGCAATTTGGAGGTTTTATCACATTCTGATCTTAAGTTCTAGATTTTGTTAACAAGGGATGTGGCTTGCTGGAGATTGTCCTCTGGGGAACAGCTATTGAGAGACAACATGACTCTCTTTCCTCGATGCTGAAATTGAATAAAGAGCTCTGCACTGGAGACATCTTAAGCTAGTGACATAGACACATGTCACAAGAGCTCTAGGGGAAATGAAACTCACCCAAGCTACTGTGTTGTCAAAGGGGCTGCCTGGCTGGTCATTTTCCCATCATGCCCCACTAGGGGGTGTTTATTTCCTTGGAGAACTTGGTATCATTGCCAGCCTTTCAAGCTTAGAAAATACAGGTTCAGTTAAAACACCAAGAGGTGCATGCAGTTTTGCTTATTCCCTTTGTAAACATTTATTGAGCACCTCTGAAGTGCTAGAACTTTGTTTGAAACAGTGGAACTCTAACATTTGTCTATACCAGAAAAGGGGGCTTAGCAGTCAGCTTAGGAAGTTCATCATACTGAGGAATGCATATTAGGGGTGTGTGTGTGTGTGTGTGTGTGTGTGAGAGAGAGAGAGAGAGAGAGAGAGAGAGAGAGAGAGAGAGAGAGAGCGAGCTCCATATGTGCACAGTGGCAGGCATACATACACATACAACAGATATACAAAAATGTAATAAAATCTTTAGGGATGCTCAAAAGTGTACTGTATATGTGTACCTAGTTTCTGAAGAGTCCAGGAGAGGATGCCACCACGTGGCACCACGTGTGAGCCATCACGTGGGTTCTCTGCAAGAGCAGCAAGTGGTCTTCAAAAAAAAAAAAAACTTTCAAGCATATGTGTGATGCCTGGGTGTATTATGGTATGTACATCACACGTATGCAGGAGCATGCAGAGGTCAGAAGTAGTGTTAGACTCCCTGGAAATGCAGTCTTTTTTTTTTTTTTTCGAGACAAGGTTTCTCTGTGTAGCCCTGGCTGTGCTGGAACTCACTCTGTAGACCAGGCTGGCTTCGAACTCAGAAATCCGCCTGCCTCTGCCTCCTGAATGCTGGAATTAAAGGCGTGCACCACCACGCCTGGCTCAATAAACACTCTTAAGCACTTAGCCATCTTTCCAGAGCTGTAAGGGATCTTAATAGCTAGCTCATCTACTCCAGCCCCCCAAAATGTTAATTCAATTTTTAAAAAATGAGTTTTAATGCAACAGATTACCTGGTACATTCGTACCCTAGAATGAGTCTCCTAGTTCCACTCCTATTAACTTTCACAAAAATGTCTTTAGTTTTTTATAGAATAGTAAGTTCAAGTACCCCAGATTGTGTAAATGGTGTCTTTAACTGTATATTCTCACAGATGATTGCTTTCTTAACATTTTTAATTCCTTCCACTGAAAACAGAGGACTGAAACCCCATCAATTCTTCCCTTCTATCTCATACTATTTTGGTGATGAAAATGAGCACTTTCCAGGCTTTCACACACACACACACACACACACACACACACACACACACAGAGGCAGTAGGGGCTGAAAAGATGGCTCCACACCTGAGGTGCACTGCTTTTGCAGAGGTTCCCAGTTGAGTTCCCAACTCCTTTGGCAGCTTCTAACTGCCTGTAATTCCTGCTCAAGGGGATCCAATGCCTTCCTCTGGATGCCATGGGCACTGATCCTAACAAGTGCACACACACACACACACACACACACACACACACACACACAGAGAGAGAGAGAGAGAGAGAGAGAGAGAGAGAGAGAGAGAGAGAGAGGAGAGAGAGAGAGAGCGCCTGGTCTACAGAGTGAGTTCCAGAACAGCCAGGGTATATAGAGAAACTCTGCCTCAAAAAACCAAAACCAAACAAACAAACAAATGTAGATATGCAGAGAAGTCAGCACTATGACCCACACTTGTAACTTATTACTTGAGCAGTTGTGGCAAGAGAATTGCCGCAAGCACAGGAGTTTGAGGCTAACATGGACTGCAAAGTTCGAGGCCAACTTGAACTGCTAAGTAAGTTAGTCTCAAAAAAAAGGGGGGGGGGGGGAGAATCGGGAGAGGAAGGGCCCTAACAAGGCTACAAAACTCTTGGTATATTTCAGAAATATCGCTATGAATAAATAGATGTACACACAATTGTGCTGTTCAGAGGATTAATTACATGATCAATAGCACTAATTCATCTCTAGTGATAGCCTAGGCGTCTTGGTCAAGTTCGTTTTCTCCACCAGCTATAGAATTAACAGGCAGGAAAATCTGCAGCAGACACCTCAGGCACCACAGACTGAATCAGCAGTTGAAGAAAAGCGTTTATTGGGGGTGAGGAAACACACATGTGTATCCAACACACAAGGAAACGGCCCTCTACAGAGGGGCACTCCGGACTGGGGCCTATCTAACAGTCTAGATCCTAATCTCACTTTGATAGTGAGCCCTGTGAAGGTACACAAGAAGTTCTTGAATGTACATTTGTATTGAGAACCCGCTGAAGTACTTTGCTGTGAAGGCGTGCAGAATTTCATGTAAAGCAGCAGTTAACGCTCTACATTATTCGCTCTACACTATTCTGACAAATATTAAGCTCGGATCAATCGCCATGCTAATCAATGTCCTCCGCTTCCCAGCCTTCATTCCAACTGCAGATTTTTTGGGGGGTAGTGGGGTGGGGTGGGTTTTTTTGTTTTTGTTTTTATTTTTGTTTTTTTGTTTTTTTGTTTTTTTTTTTTTTTTTTTGAGATAGGGTTTCTCTGTGCAGTCCTGGCTGTCCTGGAACTCATTCTGTAGACCAGGCTGGCCTCGAACTCAGAAATCCACCTCTGCCTTCCAAGTGCTGACATTACAGGCATGCGCCACCACTGCCCCGTCTCAACTGCAGATTTCTTATTGCCTTAGTGATGAGGGGTGGGGCGGTCTTAAAAATCTCCTATCCACTTCCAGCCTTTGTAAAGAGTTGGGAAACCTTTGTAAAGTGTTGGGAAACCTCGGAAACCTAACCAGTCAGGAATCATATGTGTACCGCGGGTGGTTGAGTTTTCTCCCTTCACACCGGAAGCGGGAGCAGGATCCCTCTCTCCGGCCTCTGTTTCCGGGTGCGGTGTCTAACAGAGACGCACCCTAGGAGAGCATCACGTCTCCATAGCAACCGGTGGTCCAGGCGCTGAGGCCAGACCGGCGGGGCGGGGCCAGGCGGTGGGGGCGGAGCTGAGTCTGTCCCGGGCAAGGCGCCGGCGGCCCCGAATCACCTGTCCACTCCGCGAACTGAGTTTGGGCGGCTGGCGGAGAGTTTGAGAGCGGGGTAGTCGGAGCTTCTAACCGGAATGGAGGAAGGAGACTTCTCAGGTTCATCCGTGCGATCCGAGGTGACGGATGGGCAGAACACCACGACCACGACAGAAACACACACAACCTCTGAACTCCAACGGAAGCCCCTTGTGCTCAGGCTCCTGGAGGTGCAAAATGGTGATGAGGCCGAAGCGGTTGGGGAGGAAGGACAAGAAGAGGACAACGAAGGGTCCAAGACTCACAAATCCCATGAGGCCTCCGCATCCTTCAGGTCCCACAACTCCAGCGATCCCCGCAAGGCCAGCGATCCTCCCCAGTCCCGCAAGGCCAGTGATTCCCTCCGGTCTCGCAAGGGCAGTGAGCCCCTGGAGCCCCGCAAGACCAGTGAATCCCTCCAGTCCCTAAGGGGCGGTGATTCCCTTCAGTCATCGGAGAGCCAGGAGGATGGAAAAGATGACTTGTTTCCCAACGCAGTGATTATGACCTCCCCATCTTTGATAGCCAGATACCTACCACGGCTCCAGCTGGCTTCTCTGAGAGGTAGGTTTAGCCCTGACCCCGCTGAATCCGAGCTAAATGTTCGCTGTTTTAAGGAACCTGACTCTACCTGCTGCTTTACAGCCACTTCTCTTTATACTTCAAGGAATCCAAAGGGAAATTGACACCCTAATGACAGAAGCCACCTCACACTTCCACGATTGAACCTCCCATGTACTGGAGGCACTCTGGGCTCGAAGCCTCTCATAATCCTTTGGCTAAGTACATCATTGCATCCAGCTATTCCTGTATTTGCACGTGAGGTTTTGTTTATTGATTATTGTATTATATTGTAATTACACTGTCGCTGTCTTCAGACACACCAGAAGAGGGTCAGATCTCATTACAGATAGTTGTGAGCCACCATGTGGTTGCTGGGTTTTGAACTCAGGACCTTCAGAAGAGCAGTCAGTCCTCTTAACCACTGAGCCATCTCACCAGCTCTGTTTTGTTGTTTTTTTTCAAGACAGGGTTTCTTTGTAGCCCTGGCTGTCCTGGAACTCACTCTGTAGACCAGACTGGCCTCGAACTCAGAAATCCGCCTGCCTTTGCCTCCCAACTGCTGGGATTAAAGGCGTGCGCTGCCACCACCACCACCACCACCACCACCCGGCTGTTCTATTTTTAATGATTTCTCTTACTCCCCAACCAAAGACAGATCCTCAAAGTGAGAATGTTTTTGTCAGTATCTGGTGTCCGGGCCCAGGGAAAAACCAAACATTCAGGGAACAAATATTGAAAGGATGCTTGGAACAGGTCATCATCTGGTCAGACCCTCTCAAACTTGCAAGGGCATAAGGCTGATGGGACTTGACCGGAAACATCCTTGCTGCTGCCCCTTGAGCTCACTTCCAGCTCTTTGCCAGAGACCGTTTGTGCTGGAGCAGCCAGCCCATGTTCTCCCTAGGGATCACTTCCCAACTGGCCTCAGTTCTAGGGTTTATCACTGCGGTCACCCCTTCCTAGTCTCCCACCACTTCACTGGCTCTGGCTGGCCACCATTCTTCTGACAGATCTCCAACCCTGGTAACCCCCAGCTCTTCTTATACCTAGAGCTCTCCACTCTTGCTATACGAAATTACATTATTGTACTGATTTTTAAAAAGATTTTATTTATTTTATTTTTATGACTACACTGTAACTATCTTCAGACACACCAGAAGAGGGCATCAGATCCCATTACGGATGGTTGTGAGCCACCATGTGGTTGCTGGGAATTGAACTCAGGACCTCTGGAAGAGCAGCTCTTAACCACTGAGACATCTCTCTAGCCCCCGTACTGATTGGTTTTATTTCAACTTCATTACTACAAATTGTAATTAGACAAATTGTAATTAGTACTGGGCGCTTCCTGGCAGATTCCCTTTTACTTACTGTGTAAATGCATTCTTTTTTTTTTTTTTTTAAGATTTATTATATGTATGAGTACACTGTTCCTGTCTTCAGACAAAGAAAAGGGCATTGGATCTCATTACAGATGGTTGTGAGCCACCATATGGTTGCCGGGAATTGAACTCAGAACCTCTGGGAGAGCAGTCAGTGCTCTTAACCACTGAGCCATCTCTCCAGGCCCACAACTAAGTGCATCCTTTAGTCTCCACCAAGCTTCACACCTTTGTCTTTCACCCAATGGAAGACTGCATCTTATATTTTACCAAGAAATGGATACTTACTTGCTTACCCGCAGTTTATTGGCCCCCGGACACAAGTGCTCAGAGTGTCTTTTCTCATCTTTCAGGGGAGACTTGTGCTTGTTTTTTATGAAGCACATTTTCCTCCTAGGCCTCAGATTCCACTGTTTCCTGAAGAACTTTGATCTCACATCTGTCTCCACTCCATACAGCATCAGGTTCTCCCTCTCTAATGAATCAGTCCTATTAGCAAATGCACTCTTATCTTGAAACAACCTTTGACCCTATGCCTTCTTTATCATCCTCGCCCCCTCCCCCCCACACACACAGGACCCACTTCCTCCTCTTATTCTCCTCTTGGTGTGGCCTGGTCTCTAAAATCCATAGCCTTGAAACTTCACATGGCCCCCTTAGCCATCTCAAGCTGCATTTCTTAATGCCTCACTCGCCAGTGTGCACGTCCATCTTTCCCTCTATCTCTTCCTTTAACACCGCATCAACAAGCATACAAAATGGAGTCTGAAGAGTGGGGAAGAGGCCTTGTTGTGCAATCGTGGGGACCTGAGTTCCGATCTAGTCACCCATGTCGTGAGTGTGATTCTCAAACTCCAGTGCAGGGGGAAGATGGGGGAGACAGACAGAAGGAGCCCCCGGTGTCAAAGGAATAAGGTGGAGAATGATCAAACAGGACACCCAGCCATCCTCGCTTGGCCTCCTCGAGCACGTGTGCGCGCTCTCTCTCTCTCTCTCACACACACACACATGCATGTGCACACACAAACTCACACACTACTCACACTCATTATCTTTTTTTCTTTCTTTTTTTTTTTTTTTTTGGTTTTTCGAGACAGGGTTTCTCTTTATAGCTCTGGCTGTCCTGGAGCTCACTTTGTAGACCAGGCTGGCCTCGAACTCAGAAATCCGCCTGCCTCTGCCTCCCGAGTGCTGGGATTAAAGGCGTGCGCCACCACGCCCGGCTCATTATCTTTTTTTCTTCAACTACAGTGCTGCACCTAAAGGGACCCCTTTCTTCCATCGCCAGTGGATATACTGTCTTTACTTCTATTGGTGGCCATTTCTGCCTTCTATTTGTTGGACCTCATCCCATCTAACTTTAATTTTTTTTTGTTTTGTTTGTTTGTTTGTTTGTTTGTTTTTTCGAGACAGGGTTTCTCTGTGTAGCCTTGGCTGTCCTGGAACTCACTCTGTAGACCAGGCTGGCCTCGAACTCAGAAATCCGCCTGCCTCTGCCTCCCGAATGCTGGGATTAAAGGAGTGCGCCACCACACCCGGCCCTAACTTTAATTTTTAAAAATAATTGTGTGTGTATGGATATATACCAATGATGCATATATGTGGTTGTGTGTGTGTGTACCACAGTGGAGTCAGAGAACCATTCTGCAGAGTCTATCTTTATGTGGGTTCTGTCAAGTCACGCACTGAGCTGTGTTACCAGTCCCATCTAACCTCTCTCTGATGCATCCTTTGGTCACCTCTTTCCTGGACCATCCTCCCCATTGAGATACAAATACTATACAATTCCTGTACCTGGAAACAACCACAGATCTTCCCTCAGCCCCCAACAACCCTTCTCTTCCAGGTACCACTCTATTTCCCTGCTTGATTTAGAGGGGACCTTCCCGCCAAAATCCTCAAAATGGTTAACATGAAGTCATTATTTCAGTGCCCTCTCTTTCTGTCCTCCTGAGAACTAGTTAAATTAAGATCTCATTCCCTCCACTTAGCTGAGGCTGCTTGTATTGGGGTCACAATGATCTCTTCCTGCTCAAAGCAAAGGCGAATGCTTCGTTTGACACATTTCTTCCTATCCTGGGAACCTGTCTTGTTTCCTGAAATACCAGTATCGCTGTCAGAATAGTAGTATCCCTGTTGGAATACCAGTTTGACTGTCAGAATACAAGATTTCCTGCCAGGATAGCAGTTTCCCTGTTATCCTACCTCACAAACTCTTCCTGACTCTATTTCCTTTGTGTGGAGTCTTCTCTTCCCAGCCTTTAGGTTGAAGCCACCGATGGCTTAGTCCTCTCGGATTCTTCTAGAACTTCCCTTTATTCTCCGCATGATGTCATCGGTTCCATGGCCTCGTTGCCAGTAGCTTTTCACATTATTGCTTTAATGTCTTACAACTCAATTATCTGGTTTTCCTACTTGACTGTCCACACGAAGCAAGCTCAATGTATCCAAAAAAAAAAAAAAAAAAAAAAAAAACCCCACAAACAAACCCTAGCTTTGAACTATATACTATGAACCTTTATTAGTACCAAAATTATCATTGTATTTTTTAATCTTGTATTATATTTATTGCTTTGTTGTTTTTATGTCTTGCCTCATTGACCACAATGGCCTCCAGGTGGCTGTGTGCTTTGGCTCTTAGCCCTCCCCTCCAGTTCATTGTTCGCAGAGGGGTCAGGGCCATCTTCTAACATGTATATTACATGTATATTACATGAAGATTTCCTGCTCCCAACCACCCCAGAGGTAGTTCCTACCTTGTGTGGCTTAATAATCTAAAGTCTAATTAGAGGGTCTCCAAAGCCTCACTTGATCTAGCCTAACCTTTAACCTGATTTTGTTTTGAGATAAATTTCTGTCAGTCCAGGCTGGCTTCAAACTCATTATGTAGCCAAGGGTGACCTTGAATTTCTAATCCTTGTGCCTCCTCCTCCTCCATGCCTCTCCCTCCCCAGTGTTTAGGATTACAGGCATAGACTGCCATCCTTGGTTTATGCTGGGCAGGAGATGGAAACCAGGGCTTTGTGTGTGACTGATAAGTATGCTCTTCCTCAGCTGAGCTACATCTCCAGCTGGCTAACCTGATCTTGAACTTGACCTGGCATGTTCTTAACTTTAGGACTGTCATGCTCCCTATGTTTTATTTGCTCTTGAGGTACATGGGCACCCCCTCCTACCTCAGAATCACGTCACCTTTCTTCAGCTAGGACACTCTTAGATCAAGTATTTGATCTCTCCACATACCGAAAATAATAGTCTTTGATCTGCTAATTAAAAAAAAAACACACATATCCAACTCTAATATGTGTCTCTAATAGAGTGCCATCATCACACTCTCATGAATGTAGAACCTAATAATTTTTGTTGGATGAAGAAACTCTTTACTGACTTCTGTGTCATGAAATCCACTGGGTCCTTTTGTGTCCTGGGTGTTGTAAGAAGATTCAGGGTTGAAACCTGTGAGGGATCTAGAACAGATTTTGGTACACGATATTCATACAGTAGACACTAGCTGTAGGAGTATTGGTATTAGCTTATTTAATCTCTTGGCAGCATTTTGTACATATGGTTATTCCCTTGAAACACAGAACTTCTTATGTCCTCTGGGACAGCACACCCTCATGAGAATAGGACTGAGGATGAGGGCTTAGAGGTCAGGAGATCACGTGATGAACTCCAGGAAATCTGACTCTGGAGACCAACATCAGGGTGCAGATTTGAGTTGATTGCCCTGTCCGGGAGCATCAACAATGTTTGAGCCAATCCCAAGCCTTGGCTCCTTTTTGCTGTCTCACCAGTCTGCCAGGAGCAGTCTGTCTGCTTTGAGCAGAAAGAGATCATTGTGACTTCAACACAAGCAGCCTCGACTAAGTGGAGGGAATGAGATCTTAATTTAACTAGTTCTCAAGAGGACAGAAAAAGAGGTTGCTGGAATCATGACTTTTAAATAATTATGTTAACTATTTTGAAGATTTTTTGGGGGGTCCCCCTCTAAGTCAAGTCTTCCTCCTCTTCCTCATTCCTCATTGAAATTGAGTCTTTCCATCCAGCCCTGGTTGTTCCATTCTGGAACTCCCTAGGCAGACCAGGCTGACCTTGAACTCACAGAGATCTGCCTGCCTCTGGTCCCGGGTACTGAGATTAAAGTGTGTGCCAAGCACAGGTTCTTTTAGTTCATTCTTACTTGCTAATATTAACTCTCAGATCACACAGTAATCATGTGTATGCAATATTACATGGGGTGGGGGAGGGGTGGGGGAGGGGAAGCAGAGAGTTACTGTGGTGATTAAGACATTAAGGAACCCGGTTTTACAAAGCCTGGGGTGGTGGCACACACCTTTAAACCCAAGGCTTAGGAGGCAGGGATGGGAGGAGGTCCATAAGTCTGAGGCCAGCCTGTCTTAAATAACAAGAGTAGAAAAGGGACACGGTTTCAGAATTGAAGTGAACTGCAGAGGTGAGGTGCAGGTCTGTGGAAGTCATGGAAGCAAGGACTGCAGGCCTGTGGAGGCTCCAATCCAGACAGATGGACAGACAGACATTACACATGCTGTGTCAATAATGGAGATGGTCTGAGTGGAGCCCCGGGACAGTCAGGAATTCTCTGCCTACTGGTCATCGGTGCACACGGTGGAGACCCATGATAGGATGTGGGGTTGGTCACCATTGCAGTTAGATGTCCTCTTCTATACGGGCTCAAAATATGGTCCTCTTCTTCAGTCTGGACTGTCTTTGAAAAGTTCCCAAGCCTGTTTTCTTCTGTTATGGCTTTTATGTGTCCCGCTCATGTGTTCCCAATGTACTTTGGGAAGTTTACAGCCGGTGCCTCGGTCCTGTAAGACGCACCTGTCATCCTGAGCCTCACGGTCATGCTGAACAGGCAGTATCTACCTGTACAGTGAGATATAAAGCCATCTGCCTTTGCTGCTGCATCCAAGCTGGAACCAAAGTCTGTTTGTAAACTAGTTTCCCGGGGGTGGGGGGGTGGGGGGGTGGGGTGGGGGGGTGGGGGCAGCATACAGCCTGAAAGCCGCCATTTTCACACAGTACAGAGTAACTGAGAACCAGACACAGCGTAATCATTAACCGTCTTCAAGCACAGTGGGCAGCCCTCTCCTGGTGAGCCACATCTCAGATCCCCTTCTGCCTTTATCCTCAGATCAAACTCAGGTCGTCAAGCTTACGTCAGATAACTACATCTGATGAGCACCTCAGCAGATATTTTAATGTTTTATTTTGACATAGTCTTGCTACAGTCTCCAGACATGCGTTTGATCTTGTGATTCTTCTGCCTCGGCCCCCCTAGTAGCTAGGATTATAGGTCTGTATTACCAAGCCCAGCACCAAGCTAAATTTTTATATTCTCACTCTCTCTCTCTCTCTTAATTCCAACTCTCATATTCAATAGCCTACTGGACATCTCCAGTCAGATGGGGTATTGGTATCTCTATTATAAAGTACATTATTAGTATTATTATTTTCAATCATGAATTTTGTGTGTACACGTGATGTAGTATGCATGTATATGGGCATGTGCATGCCAAGGCACACATGGGGGATGGTGGTGGTCAGAAAACAACTTTGTGGAGTTGCTTGGATCCAGCTCACACCACTGGGCTTGCATCTGATGCATGAGACTCCCTGCTGCGCCACCTTGCCAGCTCTAGAGTGTACTGCTTAATGGAAGTCTTCCTTTCCCTCCCAACCCCGTTCTTCCTTGGGTGTTTCCCATCTAAGACAATAGCATCTGCTTGCTCGTGCTAAAACAGTTTCCTCTTCTTCCCAGGTTCCTTTTTTCTTTTTCTCACTCACAAAAACAATCATTCACAGAACATGCTAACACCCACCCGGCCATGCTAACACCCACCCGGCCATGCTAACACCCACCCGGCCATGCTAACACCCACCCGGCCATGCTAACACCCACCCGGCCATGCTAACACCCACCCGGCCATGCTAACACCCACCCGGCCATGCTAACACCCATCCGGCCATGCTAACACCCACCCGGGCTAGGGTTATTTCTCACCTGGATTTCTACTTTGGCTTTCAGAATCATCTTCTTATTTTTCGTCTCATGCTCTGAAGTCCCATTGTCACCCGAGCTAAAGAAGGTATTTAAAACCCCAAACGGCGTCCTGTTTTCTCAGTCTTTCCTGTGGCTTCCAATCGCTCTGAGAGTCAACCTCACAGCTCCTCCAGCTCCCAGGCCCCGTACCCCATTTCCCCTTCCTCCCTATCGCACCTCTCCACTCTTCACCTGTGTAGCTTCCTTGACCTGCCTCATGCTCTTTCCTGCTAGGATCCTTGTTTGCCCGGGATCATTCACAGTCAGTGTGGTGGTTTGAATATGCTTGGTCCAGGGAGTGGCACTATAAGGGGGTGTGGCTTCGTTGGAGTGGGTGTGGCCTTGTTGGAGGAAGTGTGTCACCGTGGGGGTGGGCTTTTGGAGAGCTTCCTCCTAGCTGCCTAAGGATGCCAGTCTTCTGTTTGCCTTTGGAATAAGATGTAGACCTCTCAGCTCCTTGACTTGCACCATGTCTGCCTGGATGCTGCCATGCTTCTACCCAATAAACACTGTCTGAGCACCTATTTAGAAGATGCTGTGTTGTCTTTGATGTGCAATGAAGAATAAGGCATATATCAAGATTCAGTTCAAAGTGTTAAAGCATATAATGGTTTCTATCTACCATCAGGTCACCTAACAACCATAGAAATGATTAGAACTACTGTATCCACATAGAGGCTCTGGGATGTGGGTGCGTGAGTATAATATAGATTACGTTTTTTGAGCCCCTGTCTATGAGGTTAGGGAGCTTGGATGTGTCCATAGCAATAACATATCCTTAGCATAAAAGGAAAGAGGCTGGAGTGCCTCACGGGACAGTTATTTCACTTTTCTGAATTAGCAGACGATGATAACCTCCTCTTAAACAGAAGAAAAGCTAAGAAAGAAAAAAAAAGAAAGAAAGAAAGAAAGAAGAAAGAAAGAAAGAAAGTGTTGTGTCCGGCCAGCAGATCACAGCCTGGGTTCTAGCCTGGAAAGGCATTTTGGAAACCTGGAAGAGAAGAGGGGCTAGGCGGCGAGAGAAGGGAATGAAGCTAAGACAAGATTCTGATCAAAGCTCAATTTTACTATTTCCAGACACTCAGTTATAAAGGAAGGGGGAGGGAACCCGATTTCCCGCCAAGTAACTCAGGGTCCAGTAGCAGGACGAACACGTGTGTGCCTCCTCCAAGCAACAAAGCGACAGGGTTCAGCAGTAGGCGTGGCAGGACGAATGAGCAGGTAGCTCCACCTTTGAGCAAGCAGGTTCAAGCAGGTGGGGGGAGACCACAAGAAAGCACATTCAAAAAATGTTCCTTAAAGTCACTTACCTGAAACAATGGACAGAGACCACTTAGAATGCATGTAGAGCAGGGATTCTCAACCTGTGGGTCTCGACCCCTTTGGGATCAAATGACTCTCACAGGGGTAGCATACCAGATAACCTGCACATCGGATAATTACATTACAATTCACAACAATAGCAACATTAGAGTTATGAAGTAGCAATGAAATAGTTTCTGAATGGGGGCTCACCACAACACGATGATTCAAGGGGCACAGCATAAGGCATATTGAGAACCGCTGCCCTAGAGTATTCAGTGTGGATTTAGGGAAGTGCTTTAAATAAGACCTCAGAAGAGTATAGTCGGAAGTCATCGTGAGTGAAATCTTTCTCCTTCTCTCAGTGCCAGGGATCAAACCCACAGCGGGGCTGTATCCTCATGTCCTTAGTTCTATAGGGCAGCATTGACTCTGTAACTCATGCTGGCCTTTGACTCCAGAGTCTTCTGTTTGTGCCTCCTAAGTGCTGGGATTACAGGCGTGCACTACCACACCCTGACAAGAATTGTCTGAATTTAAAACACTTTGAGGCAAAGCCACATGGCTCAACAGATAAAAAACACCACCAGATCTGACAACCTAAATTCAGTGGTAGACGGAACCAACTCCAGTCAGAAGATGGCTTGTTTTAGTACAAACACACACACACACACAGTGTAAATGCAATTTTAAAACTTTTTAAACCTATTTTGAAATCTGTAAGACTTTCCCAGATACAAGGGCTAGAGTCACATAAAAAGAAGTACACATCTCAGCACCGTCCTCTCCCAACTCCTCTCTGACCTTTTACTGGGAACTGCTAGTTTGCATATCTTCATAGAAACACAAGAAAATTCTGTGCAAGCACAAGCATGATTTTCCATTTCTTCCTCCACAGTAGCACAGTGCACAATCCTGCTGCATTCTTTCTTCCACTGGACAATATGCATATCTATCTGCCAGGCACAGTGGCACATGCTTTTAAGTCCAGCACTCAGGAGGCAAAGGCAGGTAGATCTCTGTGTTTGAGGCCAGCCTGGTCTACATAGTGAATTCTAGGATAGCCAGAGCTACATAGTGAGACCCCATCAAACACAAAACACAAGACAAAACAAGCAAAACAAAAGCATGCCATATCTCATTATCTAAATCCCTCACTGCTTCCAGGACCTTGCTGAAACAATACAATAGAGACTTGAACCAAAGCCAGTTGGTGAAGCTCTAGAGCTTCCAGAAGATTGCTGCAGTGTGCAATTAGCTGTCAAGAAAATGTGCCACAAACATACCTGTCTAAGCATTTTATTGCTGCAATGAAACACCATGACTAAAAAGCAAGTTGGGGAGGAAAGGGTTGACTCAGCTTACACTTTCTACATTTCTGTTTATCACTGAAGGAAGTCAGGACTGGAACTCAAATGGAGCAGGAGCTGATGCAGAGGCCATGGAGGAGTGCTGCTTACTGGCTTGCTCCTCATGCCTTGCTCGGCCTACCTTCTTATAGAACCCAGGGCCATCAGCGCAGGGATGGCACCACCCACAATAGACTAAGCCCTCGTCCACTGATCATTAATTGAGAGAATGCCTTATAGCTGGATCTGGAGGCATTTCCTCAAATGAGGCTCCTTCCCCTCTGATGACTCTAGCTGTGTCAAGATGACACATAAACCCAGCCAGTCCAATGCCCAAAGGAGGCAATGCTTTTACTGTGGTTCCTCTTCCCAGGTGACTCTAGGTTTGTGTCCAGTTGACAGCTGAGCCTAATTGTGAGCATGGACTTATTTATATTTCCACCAATCATGTGCTATGTCTTCCACTCATTCAAAATTGCTTATATGAATACACACAGGACTGCACCACCAAGAGATGTATCTGTTTTAAAAATTAACAGTCAATTTGAGGGAGGTAATTGCTAGTGGAGGAAGAAGGAAAATAAACAAAACAAAAGACGATATAGTGAAGCCCAGCATAACGTCTTCTGGAACATTCTACCACTACAAGCACATACACTAGCTTTTGAAAACACAGAACTCCCCTCTGTTCCTGGCACTCAGCACTTTTCTTGGTCGAGTTCTTCCTTGTCTTGCCCTCCCTCATTGGTATGGACTTCTTAGAAGGCAGGCAGGGCCAGGTGAAAATTTCTTCCATGTTGACATTTCATCTTCATTACCTTGCCAGATTTATCCCTAGGAATGACTGGGTCCCAAGTACTCTGAGGGCCTGGAAGCCTCCCTCCAGAAGGTGGCAGTCTTGTCCACCGATGACTCGGTCCCACACCATCATCCTGTTTGCTAGGCTGTAGAGGCTGTGCTAAAAGCACTGGGGTTTGGTTCTATGGAGTAAGATTGAAACCTGGTACCATTCTGATGCTCTCTGGGAGGAAGAAGTAAGTGCTCGGCCATCTTGTTCCAGATCCTTCAGCTGCACCTTGCTAGATCCCATAGAGGTGAAGAAGCAAGATCCCAGGTGACTCTGGGTTTGAGGGCTTAGTGTATTGTGGGTGGTGCCCTCCCTGCGCTGATGGACCTGGGTTCTATAAGAAGGTAGAAGTCAGCAGTGTTGGAGGTCATCTGACCTAAGCACAAGTCCCCCGCAGTCCTTCCTCCTTGCCGTTTTCAGCCGCCCTGGCCCCATGGTGTTGGTGTCTCTATGATCCATGTCCTCCACAGGGCTTTCAGACTTCCTCTCCTGTATTGTTCGCTTCGAATTCACCTTCTTCCACATCAGCAGGTATCTGGCACCTCCTTCTTATTCACACTTCCTCCACCCCCAAACCCCAGTTTAAGTATCAAGTCCTCTAAAAGGTGACTCTCAAACTATTCTCCCTAAAGCAGGCAACATCCTCTGCTCACCCAGTACATCACAGGCATTCATCTCTACCCTGGACCTAATTACTGGACTCTTGTCCATCTTCCTCTCTACTGTGTTAAGCTACATGAAGACAGGTTGGGGACTTTAGACTCTTGGGTTTTTTTCTACTCTAAAGCTTGCAACAGGTGGATGAAAGGAGTCTTCTATATGGGTGCTTCTGTCATCCTCTAGGTTCAGTTAGTAGCTACTGAGCTCAAGGAACCGGTGTCCATGGAGTGGTCTAAATATTTGACAGCATTTCGTCATACCTTCAAGACAACCCGCTAGAGGAAGCACTTTCTATGTGCCCACGTTACAGATGAGCTAATTGGAACCCAGAAGTGTTAATTAACATGACCAACCAAAGGCCATGCACACAGTAACAGCAGATATTTGAGCAGGGTGGTAAGACCCCATAGCCTTCTCTTTATCGTTACCCTATTCTCTTCCTCACTCCATGGGGAAGGTATAAGTGCCTAGGAGTGACCTAAGGTTAAAGATGGCAGAGGATGAACAGAAAGAGCATGGCCAGGTGCCTGATGGTGAGTGCTCAGTGTTACGGTTAATGATGGGGAGTCACGCCTAATGCTTCCTTACACAAGTGAGACTTCTGTTTGACTGTGTGGTATAAGGAAGAGCAAGTTGAGCAGAGTATTTTCTTTCTTTTTTTTTTTTTTTATTTATTTATTACATGTAAGCACACTGTAGCTGTCTTCAGACACTCCAGAAGAGGGCGCCAGATCTCGTTACGGATGGTTGTGAGCCACCATGTGGTTGCTGGGATTTGAACTCTGGACCTTTGGAAGAGCAGTCGGGTGCTCTTACCCACTGAGCCATCTCACCAGCCCCATTTTTTTTTTTTAACAGTAGTTTTAAAAAATTTTTTTTGTTTATTAGGTATTTTCTTCATTTACATTTCAAATGCTATCCCAAAAGTCTTCCATACCCTCCACCCCCACACACCCACCCATTCCCACTTCTTGGCCCTGGCGTTCCCCTGTACTGAAGCATATAAATTTTGCAAGACCAAGGGACCTCTCTTTCCAGTGATGGCCGACTAGGCCATCTTCTGCTACATATGCAGCTAGAGACACGAGCTCTGGGGGAACTGGTTAGTTCATATTGTTGTTCCACCTATAGGATTGCAGACCCCTTTAGCTCCTTGGGTACTTTCTCTAGCTCCTCCACTGGGGGCCCCGTGTTCCATCCAATAGCTGACTGTGAGCATCCACTTCTGTGTTTGCCAGGCACCGGCATAGCCTCACAAGAGACAGCTATATCAGGGTCCTTTCAGCAAAATCTTGCTGGCGTATGCAATGGTGTCAGCATTTGGATGCTGATTATGGGATGGATCCCTGGGTGTGGCAGTCTCTAGATGGTCCATCCTTTTGTCTCAGCTCCAAACTGACCCTTTCATACAGTTCCTCATGTGGTGAACCCCAACCATAAAATTACTTTCATTACCTTTATGAATCATAATGAAAATATCTGATGTGCAGGATATCTGATATGCTATCCCTGTAAAAGGGCCATTCTACTCTAGGGATCAAGACCCACCTGCTGGGAACTGCTGCTCTACAGAGTCCAGACAAGTGATGTGGGATTCTACTTAATGTCAACCAGTCCCTCTTCTCCCCCTCTGTCTGTCTCTCCCTCCTTCCTGTCCTCCTCCTCTTTCTTCTTCTTCTTCTTCTTCTTCTTCTTCTTCTTCTTCTTCTTCTTCTTCTTCTTCTTCTTCTTCTTCTTCTTCTTCTTCTTCTTCTTCTTCTCTTCCTTCTTTTTTCTTCCTTCTTTCTTTTCTTCTTCTTTCTTCTTCTTTCCTTCTTCTCCTCCTTCTCCTTCTCCTTCTCCTTCTTCTCTCTCTCTCTCTCTCTCTCTCTCTCTCTCTCTCTCTCTCTCTCTCTCTCTCTCTCTCTCTCCATTTTTGGTTTGCAGATGAGGAATCTTGGGACCAGCTTTCAAAGCCTGTACAAACACTTGCATTGACCAATTGGACCAGGCAGGACTGGCATTGTATGGGAGAAAGTCAGGAGAAGTGAAACATTTCAGAGGCAGGGAGCCCCAATGTATTTGTGCTGCAGGTCAGTAAGCAAGAGGACAGACTGGATGGGTAAAAGTCTTCCCTGCTGTCCCCAAAGAAACCCTGCTGCTCTTGAGTCATGGGGTTCTAGCTTGAGCATTCAGTTACGAGAGGAGAAAGTTGGATATTGTTGGGGAGAGCACTAGACCTTTAGTGTTTATAATTTGTTATATATACCCTTAGTGTTTAAAGTTTGTAATATATATATATGTGTGTGTGTGTGTGTGTATCTTTATAATTTATAGTTTTTGAGACAGAGCTTCTCTGCGTAGCCCCGACTATCCTGGAACTAACTCACTCTGTAGACCAGGCTGGCCTCAAACTCAGAGATCTGTCTATCTCTGCCTCCCAAGGACTGGGATTACCACTTCGCCTATTTATTTATTTATTTGGGTTTTTCGAGACAGATTTTCTCATTTAGCCCTGGATGCTCTGGAACTCACTCTAGTTTCAAACTCACAAAGACTTGCCTGCCTCTGCCTCCTGAGTGCTGGGATTAAAGGCACGCACCACCACTGCCTGGCTTGGTTTGTTACTTAATTGTTGACTTATTTAGTTTGTTCTTGGTGTTGTTTTGTTTTTTAAGATAGTCTTACTACAAAACTCAAACTAACCTCAAACTGAAACTCCTCCTGCCCCAGCCTCTCAAGTACTGGCTTTACAGTGTACTAGGGATACCACAGCTGACCAATTGATTTATGACTCAAGTGAGAACCTGCAGGGAGCCTGTGTTTTAATACAGTTGTTTCTGCTGTACACATCACTGCTAAGGTCTGTTGCCTATTTAAATATGTAAGCTTTTAGAGAGAAACACAATAGGCAAATGTGTATTCATAATTGTCTTTAGCTGTCCACGTGAGACTAAAATAAAACACTACAATAAGTGACATCATTAGAATTATTTTTCTTTTTCTGCCTTTTTTAAAAAACCCATCCCCAGCCACAGGTTTCCTTGTTTGAGATTAATTTTTGAAGCATCCACGCACTCATGCAGTATGTGATATTCATGTTTACCCGCTACTGTCTCCTGCCATGAGGCACATGAGCTCTGTGAGTTTAGGGACTTGTGAGCCCTGTTTCATCTCTTTCCTAACTTCATGTCCTATTTTTCAAAATTGTTATTATCAATAATCCAGAGTCCAATTTGCTCATGCCATCTGCTGGGGCCTGAGTAATCTACCAGCTTCCAGACCCCGAAGTAGAGTGACTCCCACTAAATCAACTTCTAGTGTCTCCTCAATAGGGGTGGGGTTTGGGGCTCCTCCCCCGTCCATGATGGAATGGTGACTGGCTTGATGTGTTGGTCTGCACCCGTACCCACAGCTGCTGAAAACCTGTGTGAAACAGCTCTGTTCTATCCAGAAGCCAGAACGTACCGGCTCTCTACCCTGACTGCTCTTACATTCTTCCTGGGTGTTGGATAAACCAGTCTACAACTGTTCAGTTACTTCTATTTGGCCCTTTGACCAGTTTAGACTCTGAGGTTTAGCTTCTGCCTACCACAAAAAGAAGCTCCTGGAGCCAGTATGACCATTAAACAAAACAATGGCAGCTTCCCCTCGTGCCTAGGGTCTCCTGAGCTATGGACTTTCGACCAAATTTATAGTCCCAAGCATGAAGTAATTCTTCTAGAACAGGCCTCATATCCCTTCAGAGACCGGCTGGCTACCCCCATAACCATCAGGCCACCGTGGCACTAGTGGGCATGTATTTCCTGGCAGCTTGGAACTGTATGAAAATATTTATTTCTAGTATTTTATTTAAAATGTTTTTGTTCCGATCTTTGTTTGTGTGACATGCATAGTTAACATCACTAGCGTCACTCTGGGACACTGAACACACTTTTTCAGGTTTTGTTTTGTTTTGTTTTTTAAGAAATCTTCAAATACACAAAATAGAGTGTTATAGTAATAATAAAGCCGGGCAGTGGTGGCACACGCCTTTAATCCCAGCACTTGGGAGGCAGAAACAGTTGGATTTCTGAGTTCAACGCCAGCCCGATCTACTGAGTGAGTTCCAGGACAGCCAGGGCTATACAGAGAAACCCTGTCTCGAAAAACTAACTAACTAAATAACTAACTAAATAAATAAACAAATAAAGCAATAATAATAATAAAAACTTGTGTATCCATCATCTAGTTTCAATAATAGGTTTTTGGAATCAAGTCTTTGTTTGTTTTGTTTTTGTTCTTTCAAGATGGGTTTCTGCTGGGCAGTGGTGGCACATGCCTTTAATCCTAGCACTTGGGAGGCAGAGGCAGGCGGATTTCTGAGTTCGAGGCCAGCCTGGTTTACAAAGTGAGTTCCAGGACAGCCAGGGCTACATGGAGAAACCCTGTCTCGAAAAAAACCAAAAAAACCTCAAAAACAAACAAACACACACACACACACACACACACACCCGAAAAAAACAAAAACAAAATCAAGATGGGTTTCTCTGTGTAGCCCTTGTTGTCCTGGAACTCTCTAAGTAGACCAGGCTGGCCTCGAATTCCCAGAGGTCCACCTGCAGAGTGCTGGGATTAAAGGCCTGTGCTTCACTACTGCCCACTTGCAATCCTGTTTAATTTAGGCATTTTCTTCAATGCCTCCTCCAAATTTGGGGGGCATCCTGCAGGACAAATTTGTTTTAGGGAAATTTACAGACACCATGGCATTTTGCCCATAAATACCTCTAATTGCTAAGGATTTAAAACTTCACAATAACTATGCCATTACTATAACCAAATTTAGTTATTTTTTCAAAAACCCACAATATACAGTTAAGCTCCCTAATCATCTCAAAGCTGCATCTCTTTTAGAAAGTGATTCATGGTGCATGCTCTTATTGCAATACTTAAAGAGGCAGAGACAGAGGCAGAAGGATCACAAATTCAAGGCTAATCTGGGCTAGTTAGTTAGGTAATACTAGGCTAGGCTAGACAGTATATAAAAAATGGTATTAAATTATTTTTATCCTTTAATTGTTCCAATTAGGACACAGGGTCACACATTTGGGGACTATTACTAACACTCACTGCTCTGTCTTTATGATACATTGTTTCTTCATTAGAAATATTCGCTAAAATAGACCACTCTTTGCATGTTTTGTAGAATCTTAACTTGTGCTCCCCACTGCCTTATTTTGTGCACACCACCCTTTTAGATTGAGGATTGCTTCAGTTCAGAGCAAATTCTTTTCGTCACTGTGTGCTTCTGAGAACATCACACTTGGTCTCTAGCTTTCCTACTAGTGGGGCATTTAGACTGGATCAGGAGACATTGCCGTTGTCCCTCCTTTATTTCCCCCAATGGTTGTAGCCGCCAATCTTTTTCATTGTTTGCATCCCATTGGGCCACAAGGAGCTCTGCGTTTCATGTTCTCCCTGGAAATTGTTCGTGTGACAACTGAATTCTCTTTTTTCTTCATTCTACAAGCTCATGCCCTTTATTCTGCTGAATGTTGATTTAAAAAAATAAAATAAAATTTAAGCCAAGCGAGGTGGCACATGCCTTTAATCCCAGCACTCTGGAAACAAGAGGCAGATGGGTCTCTGTGAGTTCCAGTCATTTTCTAAATCTGTTTTAAATTTCTTCTCCCATTTTTAAATCACGATTTTGTAGGGGAGTACTATGTAACCATCCTGTTCTTGCATTTATTCAAGCTAACCAAATTTCTTTGACGGTTGTTTATTGTCATTTAGAAAGTGATGAATAGGTTCTTTCTGAAACTCCTATGCAAGAAAACCTCTTTTTTCAAATACATTAGGAATACATTAAGAATGTTCCCTGGTGGTACCTAGCTGGAAACTTCCTCAGTGTTCTGAGTTTAATCTCACTTCCCGAACTACCTCAAGAGTAACTTCTTGGAGCTGGAGAGATGACTCATGCTCTTCCAGAGGGCAGGAGTTAGGACCCCAGAGCCCAGCACCCAAGCCAGCAGGTTCTCAACTCACTTGCTCTGGGCACCCCACACCCACTTCTGGCCTCTTTAGGCATGTACACACTCACTTGCCCCATACAGATTATATATATATTTAAAATAGGAACATAGAAATTCTGTTCACTTTTCCATGGTCAACAGTGCTTTAATCTGTGCCCTGCGTGACACCTTTAAGATCTCATAGGACAAATTTTATGATGTCAGTATGTCAATACTTGACCAACAGAAGGTGCTGCCTAAACAAGCCCCGCCTTGCTCCCACCTCCTCCCTTCCTTACTACCAAAACCTCCCCACTCCCTCCCCCGACCCTGAGGCAGCAACCAACCTGCCTGCGACCTGCGTGCCCTGAGATCGTGAAGCCCCATCTCCTGCAGCTTCTGGAGGCCCATGGCCAGGCGCCTCGGATGTTCAACAGTGCCAGCCTCCTCCGTAAGAGGATCCTTACCAAACAGTGCCAGCACATCTCAGACAAGGGGAAAGTCAGCGCACCAGAGGCCACGGAGCCTCTCCTGTGTGCATGGAAGGCAAATATAGAAGACCAAGACGTCATCTACCCAGACCTGCTCAGCAAAGTCCACAAACCGGTACAACCCTTGAACCCTCCTCCCAATGTTTGAACTTCAATGATGTATGAGATATGGACGAGCATGCAAACTCGAGGAGTTAGGGCAAGGAGTAGGGTGTATGATCAAAATACAGTGTATACATGTACATAATTCTCAAAGAACTAGTAACATATTATGAAAAAAAATCTGTATGAAAGAATAAAAACAAAAGATAAAGCTAGCGAGGCTCTTGAAGCCCTCCAAAAGTCACCCCCATTTTAACGCAATAGCTCCCCTCTTGTCCATAGGGAAGACATTCTAAGACATTCTCCAAATGCCCGAGAACGCCCATTGTCCTCAACTGATGTACAGTATGGTTTTTAAAATGTAGAAGACCTATGGTGAAGCTTGACTTAAATAAATTAGGTGTAGTATGAGATTAAAACGGAAGTCTTTCTGAACAATTGTAACATGTTGTAATGAAAGGAAGTTGTTTAAAACGTATAAATTGCCAACTTCTAGAAGTTTCTATTTAATAGTTCCAGCCTTCAGTTGACTAGAAACCACCAAAAAAACGACATCAGGAGTAAAGGAACTCTCTGTGTGAAGGAAAGCTGGTGAGCCGGCTTGCAGGGCAGAACGCCGCATGTGACACTGTGTTGGCCTTTTCTGTGCTTTCTCCGGTTCTGTTTGACTTTTCTTTTTCTCCCATGAGTGTTTACCTCCCTCCTTGAATTAATTGTTAATTTAAATTTTCCTGTGTGTATTCATATAAGCAACCTCAAATGGGTGGAAAACATATACACACAAGTCGATGGGAATAGAAAGAAGGGCATGGTCACAGTTCGGCTTACAAGTGCATTCTTTTTTTAATTTGTGGAAACTTAAACATCTTCACTTACACATTTTGGAAATGAATTGTGGCTTCCATTTGCTGGATATTTACTGTTTGGGCACCACGCAGCTCTATATGTACGCCGTCTTGTTTAATTTTCACTTACCCTGTGGACCCATTTCACCAAGTTAACAGAGAGCTGGAGTCCACAGGCTCAAGGTCAGAGCCTAGAGCCAGGATTTGGTTTCAGTCAGTCTGACTTCAGAGCCATTGCTCTTAGCCATAACACAACCTTGTAAAAACCCCCAAATCTATCTCCTTTAAAAACACCTGTGTCGGGGGCTGGTGAGATGGCTCAGTGGGTAAGAGCACCCGACTGCTCTTCCGAAGGTCCAGAGTTCAAATCCCAGCAACCACATGGTGGCTCACAACCATCCGTAACGAGATCTGGCGCCCTCTTCTGGAGTGTGTGAAGACAGCTACAGTGTACTTACATGTAATAAATAAATAAATCTTAAAAAAAGAAAAAAAAGAAAAAAACACCTGTGTCCCATCTCCAGAGATTGCGATTTGATTGATCTGAGATGCAGGCTGAGACCCAGGATTTCTAAATGATCGCCAGGTGAGTCTGATCCGCAGACCACGTCGGAAAAGATATTGCGCTGTTTTGCTTGGGACACTGCCTACCACTGGCCACCGCAGAGCTAGTACATCCTGCCAGGTTATGAGGCAACCTCAAGGGCGTCCTCTATGAAAAGTGAAGCTCACTGAGAGACACAGCGTGAACGAGTAACCGTTTTGTTATTTGTTCCTATTAATGGTATCTACAGATAATCCATTGGATGGATTCAGCATTAAACTAACATAGACCTGTGTATCTGAAGCTGAGAGCCAGTTAGTAGCATAGGGAAAGCCCAGGGGATAAAAGCCACAGCTTCCGCGGATGGCAGCTTCACGACAGTGTCGTAAAGTACCCGCTTCCTTTCCTTAGGTCAGAATGAGCCTAGCCTTAGAAAGAACAACCAAAAATGCCGGAGTGCCAGGGCATGCCTGGACCTTTAGGGGAATGGTACCAGCTGAGACACAGCGTCAGATGAAGGTCAAAGACTGATGGTTCCTGGCCTGATAATCTGACTATTTGTGCTGTAATAAGTGCTGGTTTCCTTTCTCTTTCTATTTTGTGCTTCAATAAGCACAGGTTTCTTTATCCTCAGGCTCAAGGACCTTTCACTGACCAGACAAGAGGCTTGGAACTCTAACTCTTCATGAACCAGAGAGAAAACAAAGGAAAAACATCATTTATACAGGCAACACATACAGACATACACACACCCATGCACAGGCCAACTGCCTGTCTCATCAACTCCACATACATGTACGCAGACCTACACATATATGTATGTGTATACATACAGATAGACAAACACACTTATAGATATATACATTTGGTGGATGGGGCTGAGCCCCAAATGCCACACTTTCATTCTTCTTTCTGTTTTTTTTTTTTTTTAAACAGCTTCTTAGACAAAAGTTCTCTAGAAAATTACTCATAGATAAAATGTTACACAAAAGGGGAGTCACAGAAGGATGTCAGTAGTAAGTTCAAAGCTATCGTTCATTCTGTAAGCTCATTATAAATTCAAAGCCACACTTTCCCATGGCCTTGCCTTAGTGCACACCTGTGGCTTCATCCTTGGATCCAACCTAGAATGAATGTTTTTTTTTCTTGATCACAAATTTATCCCAAGTCTATTTCCTATTTTAGTGTAATTGTGAAAGCTCATTTTATTCCTTATTATGCAGCCTTTTCTTACCATTCTGTGAGGAGTGGGCACATTCCATTCTTGATTCAAACTTTGTTATATCTTTCTGGGAAAACAACAAAAACCACCTCTGAAAATTTTCTTCCTAAAATTATTTTAATCAAATTAGGAATTCTATAAAATCATTAATTCATCTAAACAGTGTTAATTCAGGAAAGTTCATCTTTATGTTGATCTGCAGGAAATCTGCCCCACTGGGTGGGGTGATGCCCAGGAAACAGTAGATTATGTAATAGTGACAGGAAAAAGGCATATCAGCAGCAAGAAGCAATCTTCGGTGTCTTGGGACCTTGACTTTCAGTGCTCACCCATCATAGGCCTTGCACATGGGCCACCTCCAGGAAAGCCACCTGCTAGCCTTAGCCTCTCCTAGATGGCTTCTGACACTCTCATCTTTCTAGTTTACCACAGGTCTCTTCCATCAGGCTGCCACCTCCTTGAGAGGACAGGCACTTTGATCTGTGTTCTCTCCACATCTGTCATACTGCACATAAGAGTTAAGGCAGCCATTGGCTGGAGTTTTCCTCTTTCACAGTGATCTAATAGAGCCTTTGGTACACTAAAGTTGTAAGTAGTAATTTAAATTACCATTCATATATACAAGGTGCTTTACCTGCATGCACACACGTCAATGAGTTATCTATTATCTTATCTATCTATGTATCTATGTATCTGTCTGTCTGACCTATCTTTGATTTTTACCCAGATCAAATTCACACAGATCTTTACGTAGATTTTTTTCACAGATCTATTCTCCTCCAATCTGAAAGAGGGAAAATGAATCTCACAGAACTTAATTTGATTGCCCAAGTTCATGTAGTTGAAGACACTAACAAAGCTGGAGTTGAAACAGTATCTCCCAGATGCCAGCATATACCTGCTCTCCTTTTTGGAAAACACTGGGGAGTGCAGACTGTGTTCTCTGAGCCTTCAGATGTGATTGAAAGCTCCTACAAAGAGACTCTGTCTGGAAAAGTCTGTCATTATGATGCCTATTTTGACAGGTCTCCGGAGATGGCGAGCTTATAATTGACCGCATTTTTCTACCAAAACCCTGAACTTCTATGCCTGCATTTTCATTTACTTGGTTCCTGGTTTACATATCTCTAGTTTACCAGTTTCTCACTGTCAAAGACACCACACTGAGTCTTTTTTTTTTTTTTTCATACATCTTTGCCCACATTTGGAACGATTTCCTCAGGGTACGTTTCTAGAAACGGAATTGGGTCACGAAGCATGAAGCCTCTGCTGACCCACAATCCTAGCTTACCCTTCAGAGCGCACTAACTTAAAAACTGGTGCCCTCTGTGCATGGGGTGTGCATCTCATTCACCTCCAGCCAAGACATTTTACTAATTTGATAGCTTTAAAAAAATCTCACTCTTCATCTTCATTGTTTTGATTATAAGTAAGCTCGATTTAAAAAAAAATTTTTTTTTGCCTTTTGTGAATTTTCATATTTGAATTTGACTCATATCCTTAGCTTGCTTAAGTCTTGGTGCATATTTCAATATGTTTCCTGTTCTGTCCTTTTGTAGCCTTCAAATATCTAACATTGGCAAACATTTATCCTGTTTGCTGTCCGATAGTTATTGACTGTTTTGTTTCTTCTATAGATTTTTGTTTTACACGCAGAGTTAAAAAAAACAAAAACTGAAGTTAGCAGCCTGCAAAGCAATAGGTCGCAGTTCAGCATTTGCGACATCTTTGTTGTTGATCTTCCTCCCCAATCCTTCTCCCCCAAATCCATTTTCCTGTCAGACTCTGTGCTGATAATATAGTCAATTACCTTCTTTATCCCCTTCCTTGAGACCTTTTTTTGCCTTCTATGGTTCCCTCTCATAATTTTATGGCAAATCCCACAGCCACACACATATATAAAATTTAAATTTTAATATATGCATATAAGAAGAAAAAGTGATCTTTGTCCTCATGAGCATATAAGTTGTTTTGCTTAGTACAATTCTGATTTCATTCATTTTCCTGCAAATATCATATTTTATTTTTCTTTACATCCAAATAATATTCTATTGGACACACACATAAGTTTTGGGTTTTAAATATTTTAATCTACTTGGTCAACTTTAACCCTAGAAAATTAAAATTCAGTTATTAAATCGTTTTTTTTTTCCAGCCCAGCTTTAAAAAACATGAACCCCTTGACTTGTGTTTGGTTTATTTTAGTACACGGCATGATGTATTTAACTCCAATATTATTTCTCCAATCGTTACTTTTGTGATCTCTTTTGATTTGTGATGTTATCTTGTATCTTTTATTCCTGTTGAATCTAATTTTCGCTTTTATTTTCTTTTAGCACACCCAGTTACCCGTGACCTTGTAAAGAAATGGTAAGACTGTGAGGATAATAGCACTCTCATCCCTGAACTGGTGACCAGAAAAGCCAGACGCTTGACTCCTGGAGCAGACGCCTGCCTTGGGGCCTCTGGGGAGATCCCTTGCTTTCCCTTTGTATCACAGTTCCAGTGGGAAGAGGGAAGAAGAAGGGCTGGGGAAATGTAGCTTAGTCGTAGTGTTCCCTTAAAGCCAACCCACCACCAAAGTAAAAAAAAAAAAAAAAAGCGCACACGAAAGTAAGAAAGGGGCTGGAGAGATGGCTCAAAACTTAAGAGCACTGGCTGCTATTTCACGGAACCCAGGTTCGATTCCAGCACCCACATCGCCGCTCACAACCATCTGTAACTCCAGCTCCGACGGATCTGACAACTGCCGTCACCATATGCACAGGGCGCATAGAGGTACAAGCAGGCAAAACACTCATATACACATAATATTTAAAAAGTAATAAAACTAAACAGAGAAGAAGAAAGACCCAGCAAGGAGCGGCTGGGACACCGTGGTTGGCACATTTCATACTAGACCTGCCCTTTCTTGTGTCTTAGATTGCATGAAACTGCAGGTGAATAGATCCCAGTGTTCCCTGCTTCTAACCAAGGCACAGGAGGCAGCGGAATAAACAAACACCTCCAGCTCGTTCTCCAGTTAGATGGCTCGGGTTTCTCGTGTTCATCTTGGGAAGTTACTACACTTACTACCCAT
Source organism: Mus caroli (assembly GCF_978045245.1). Lineage (NCBI taxonomy): Eukaryota > Metazoa > Chordata > Mammalia > Rodentia > Muridae > Mus > Mus caroli. The sequence continues at coordinate 79,637,517 of NW_028227259.1, forward strand.
TGCCTCTTCCCACTTTCCAGAAGTGCATCCCATTAGTTAGTTCTGAAGTTCGTGTGTACAGTCCCTTCACCGCAAGTGTCACCAAGCCACCTACAACTGGATATGACACTTGTGCTCCCTGTCCTGTTAAGGTACCCAGAGTTTGTTTCTAGAGCCAGCAGGCCCTTTCCTTTGTTGCATATTCATGTCTTTATTGTGTATCTATATAAAACGTAGTCTATATTATTAGAAGTAACACCTCTTTCTCTTTCGTTCTTCAAGACAGAGTTTCTATGTGTAGCCCCTGGCTGTCTTGGAACTCAGAGATCCACCAGCCTCTGTATCCCAAGAGCTGGGATTAAAGGTGTGTGTCACCACCTCCCATCAGGAAGTAAGACTTTTTTAGTCCACAATAGTTGAACAACTTGGTATCTCTCAGGATAATTTTTTCTTTAAAGTATCCTTTATTCTTATGTCTTTATTCTCACACCCCCCCTTTTATTTTGAGACAGTGTCTCACAATATAGCCCTGGATGGCCTGAAACTCGCACACTAGATTGCCCCCCCATGCTGGATTACACAATATGCTTTGATCATATCCACCACCACCGTCTCCACCTCTGCCCCTATCACGTCCCACCTTCACATCCTCTCCAATCAGTGGTACCTGCTAGAGTGCTGACTGATATTGAAGGTTTGATCTAGTGAATATCACGATAGCTGTTGCAAGTTCATCAGTGAAACGGCCACGTTGTAACCAGAGAAGAGTACCGGAGGTCATGTGTGGAGGCAGGGGCCATGGATACCAGTGCATCTGGTGGCTGTGATGGGGATGGTAGAAAGGGTCTGGAAGTTTATTTTTCCATTATGTGCGTGTATCATCATGCGAACATGAGTACAGGTTCCCTCGGAGGCTCAGGCTCTCTCGAGCTGAATTCCCTGAAACTGGAGTTACAGGTAGTTGTGAACCACCCAGCCTAGATGCTGGTAACTGAACTCGGGTACTCAGCAAGAACGGGGCACACTCTTAACCACTTCCCCGAGCCATCTCTTCAGACCCCCTCTCAGCAGCCTAAGACGCCCCACTTACCTCTCCCCAGAGAAAATGTCTTGGACTAGGAGTCGTCTGTTGTAAAAATATTCCTTAAGCATGCTCTGAGTTAACTGGCTTGTATTTGTTAGTTTTTATTCTAGGAAAAGAGTTCAAGATCTTTCTAAACCGAAAAAGCAATGGGGAACTCCAGACAGGTAAGGCAATATGACATGGCTGTGTTTGCAATGACTGTGTTGGCTCCATCGACCACATAAGCATCTCAGGTGCAGCCGCTATCTCTTCTTAACTGGGTTCACTTTGCCAATATTGTTAACCCAAGGGGACTCAAGACATGAAGAGCTAACCGTGGTCAGTGGTCTCCGAATTTGTCTGCAAATGAGGAGCATGTAGGGGGCTTTGATACGGATTGAAGACTACTGGATCCCATACCCAGAAATCAGATTGCATTAGTTTGGGGTAGAGTTTTGGGGGTGTTCAGAAGCTCCCAGGATGCTTCTAATAAACAGAGTTTTGAGAAACACTGCCCCAGGTGTGACTCTGCACTCCCTTGAAACTCCTGTGTCCATCCTGCAAGTCCACCTTGGCAGCCTCTGGGCATACTCTTCATTTAGACTCGGAGCCTTCACCTAGGATGTTCTCTGGGTCTCCAGCAGCCCAGACCACGGTCTTTCACACTTGACTAAAGGACTTCCTTTTTTCTTCTCTGGCTCCCGAGTGAAGCCCTGCATGTTACTTAGAGAAGTCTTAGATGTACAGAAAAATTGAGTCTAGTTACTCCTCTCCTCCAATCTTCCCTGCTAGTCACTAAGTGTTAATGTAGTTACATTGTTAATGGTGTGGTTAACTGTTACAATTGAGAAGTCAGCATTCATACAGTCCTAGAGTTTACTTTTTAGTGTCCTATGGTTCTTTGGGGTTTGACAAACAATGGATGCAGAATAGCTCACTGCCCTAAACCCACTCTGTCCTTTGTTGATTTCCTCCCTTCCCCCTCTCTGAACCCAGGGCAGCCTTCCATTTGCTTTCTGCTTCTACAGTTTTGCCTTCTCTGGCATGCCATATAGCTGGAATCTTGAGGTACAACTCCACGGGGGCCTGTTTGACTTGGCAAAAGACACTCTCGGCTTCTCCATGTATGTCGATGTTTTGAAATCTCATTTCCTTTTAACATATCCCCATGAACCCAGTAACACTCCTTTGTATGGAAACCTCGGGTTATCATTGGGCCTATATGAAGGGTTGGTGCTAATATTTAGCAATTATGAACAAAGCTGTTATAAGGTTTATGTACAGGTTTTGGTGTTTTTTAACTTCAGCTGGGTAAGTATCTGGGATTCGAGCATAGTTATTGAATCAGATGTTAAGTGTATATTTAACATTGAAAGGGAACGTGTGTCTGGATTGTTTTCTGTCCTCATTGTCCACGGACTCAAGTCCCTATCGTCTCTCCTATTTCTGTCAGCTTTTAGTATTCCCAGCGTTTTAGCTTTTAGCCATTCTAAGAAGCATGTAACCTTAGCTCGCTGTAGTAAGTGCAGTTCCTGTATGACAAGGTGTTGAACATGTTTTACAGCTGCCTTCACATAGTTCCTTTGATGCGACATCTGTTTAGAACTCTTGACAAGTTTTTGGTAGTGGGTTTTTTGTTGTTGGTTTTGGTTTTAGTGGTGGGGGGCTTGTTTGTTTGTTTTGAGATAGGGTTTCTTTATGTAGCCTTGGCTGTCCTAGAACTAACTCGATAGACCAGGCTGGCCTCAAATTCACAGAGATTGTTGACAGGTTTTTATTGGAGTTCTTGTCTTCTTACTTAATCTCAAGTGCTCTTTGTACTTTCTGGGAACTAGTTCTTTATCAGGTAAATACTGTCTTTCAGTTTCTTCTTCAGCCTGGAACAGCAGGCATCCCTGTTGCACAGGGCTAGTGGGACTAAGTGTTATAGATGTCTTTAAACCACTCATAATGGGGCCTGGCACACACAGTAAATGTTCCACAAAGGGTTGCAATTAACGTTATTCTGTTACCCTTTCATTTTATGACCACCTGATGCAGAGTTTCACCCAAAAAGGGAGCACTGTGTGGATGTTATGTGCCCAACCTGACTACAAATTATACTGCTAATTTCAAAATGGCAAAACTGATCTATCTTATCTGTAATAGGTTCATTTTAACCTATTAATTTTATTTAATTTAACCATCAAATTTATAGTAATTATATCCTCTCCCTTCCCTGTGCATGTGTGTGTGTGTGTGTGTGTGTGTGTGTGTGTGCCAGAGGACACTTTGGGGACTCAGTCTGTTCCTTGCACTGTGGGATCCGGGGTTCCAACTGAGGTTACCAGAGTTGTATAGCAAGGGCCTCTTTACCAGCTGAGCCATCTCACTGACCCAAGGTTACCATTTGCTCTTAAACACAGTAGACAAAGCTATCTTAATCCATTTTTGTTTTAGTGTGCATTGCTTATTTCTTTCTGGTGTGAGGAAACTATAAAATTCTATGAGAGATGAGGATGGAGGGATGGCTCAGCAGGTGAGGATGCTTACTGCCAAATCTGACAACCTGAGTTTGATGCCCAGGTCCAACGTGGCAGAAGAAGAGAAACAACACTTTTACATTCATGCCATTGGCATGTGTGTTAGCACTAAAAAAAATTATGTTACATTTTATATATTATATATTGTATACTGTGTACTGTATATATTATATATTATATATTATATCTATTATATAATTTATATATTATATATATATAACCAATTATAAAAGAGAGAGAAGGTTCTCGAAGGCAAATCTATACAGGTGTTAGGAGCCATCTTTGAGTTGCTTGTCAGCAGGATTTTATTTAAAACCATATTCTACTTTTCTGCTTCGTTAACAGGAGGCTGTTTTGGGGAAATCAAGATCCCATTCGCCCTGTTTCTGAGGCTGCTTTGAAAGCTACGCTATCCAAGAGAATTGAGGACCTTGCTCAGCCCAGGCTGGTCTCCCGACATTATGTCCCTAACAGGTTGGTGCTGGCAAACCATCAGGGTGCTTCATCAGGACTCCGCAAGGAAAACAAACTTAGAGCCCGACTCTCTCGCCAGCTGTAAACTGTTGAACCCAGAATCCAAACTTACTGTGCTATAGGGTGGTTTCTTGTCTCACACTGTAAGAAGTAGCGAATTAATCTTTTCTATTAAATACTATAAAAACTTTTATTTAGGACAAGGAATTAAGATCTTTTTGCCTCTCTCACCTTATAAGACTTGGAAATATTTTAATCCTACTACCTGGTAAAACTCCAATTTACTCAGAGTGATTCCTTCCCCTTCCTCCATTGTCTGTGCATCTGTACTCTCCTGACTAGACAACTGAATGAGACTGTGAGGTCGGACCCCAGCCAATGGGGAAAAGACACAGACATCACATTAGAATAAAAATCAAATGCACTTCCTGCCTCGGTGTGTTTGTGCTTCTTGGGCACTTCCTGTCTGGCAGTTCCTTCCTGGGCACACCCCTTTGAGCAAGAGTAAAGATGCCTTGTTGGACACTTCAGTTGGAATGGTGGTCTCCCTCCTCCTCTTCCTTCTTGGTTTTTCGAGACAGGGTTTCTCTGGGTAACCCTGGCTTTCCTGAAACTCACTCTGTAGACCAGGCTGGCCTTGAACTCAGAAATCTGCCTGCCTCTGCCTCCCAAGTGCTGGGATTAAAGGTGTGTGCCACCCGTGCCCAGCTCCCCAACCTATTTCTAACAGGTAAGTTTATCTGGAACAAGATGAGTTTTAACAATAGCCTTGAAGATTTGTATTCTATTTCCTAATGCCTTGGCCATTAATGCTTTTTAATGTGTGTGTATGTTATGCTCACATGGGGTGGGAGTTGCCTGTGTGTCTGTTCAGAGGCCAGAGCAGGATCTATGCTGTCCTGTCTATCACTCCCTACTTTATTTCTTTGAAAATGGGCCTTTCATTGCACCTGGGACTAGATTTGTTGCCAGCAAGTCCCAGGGACCTGTCTGTCTCTGCCTCATAGAGTTCTGGGGCAACAGGTGGGGTGAATAACTGTTTCCACCTACTTACGGGGGTGCAGGACCCAAACTCAGGTCCTCAGGCTTGCACAACATGTGCATCTTACCTTCTGTTTAAAGGGTTTTCTCTTGAGGGACTGGAAACATGGCTCTATGCTTAAGAGCACTTACTGCTCCAGCGGGAAGACCTGGTTTCAATTCCCAGAACCTACATAGTAGCTCACAACCATTCTAAACTCTAGTTCCAGGGCATCCTAAAATCCCTCTTGATCTCCGTGGGCACCAGGCATGTACTTGATACGCATACATGGGTGCAGGAAAAACACTTATACACAGAAAACAAACAGAAAAAACTAAAGTTATTATTATGATTTATTATTACTATTATTATTTTGTTTTTTCCTGGTCCTGGGTGTTAAACCCAGGGCCCTGCACATTTTAAACAAGGGTTCTATCACTAAACCTCACATCTGGCCCCAGCATCTCCTTTACTTAAGAAAACACCTTCTTAAGTTATCTTTCAGGAATTCTTACAGAGGCTCTTAATTCTTCAAGCCAGGGACTTCATTTTTTTTTTTTTTTAGAAAAATACTTTTAGCTTTTTTGAGATTAATAATTAATATAATTATATCATTCCCTTCCTCTTTCCTCCCTCCAAACATTTCCCTATGCCCCTCCTTGCTCTGTTTCAAATTTTTGACCTCTCAAGGACAACAATAGAGGTGCTAACGTGGATGGAAATGGGGTGAGGTGAGGGGACATGAGGTCTCAAACCTACACCAAGAACTACAACTAAGGAACTGGAGAAATAGTCCTCCCCAGGCAAACATATATACAAACTGTTTTATGGGAGACATTTTAGAAGCTGAAAGGGTCTGTGAAAGCTGCCCCGGTTCCCTCAGAGGACTGGCCGTGCCCTTCCTCTCGCTGGTCTCAGGGGGGTCTTGGATCTTTTCTGTCCTTGTTTCCATCCTGTCTGCTGCTCCCTAACAGCTTCTGTGGTTTCCCCACTGGGTATCCTTCCCTAAACACATCATCTTCTAAGGGTTTTGTTTCCTGTGATTCAAGGCCTCCAAATTTTTATCTCTCTCTACCTACCTCGGGCTCACTGGGTTCCCGGTTGGAGGTTGCCACACAAAACCCTCCAGCACCGCAGGACTCCTTCCCAATCTAATGTTGGCTGGAGTAGACTTTTGTTTCAGAAATGATGTTTACATAGGCTGCACACATTGATGTGCTTGGTGGTTGTTGTTGTTTTTAAAGTTTTGAAACAGTTTTCCAAAATCCTTAAAGGAAATTATCTCATTTGTTTGAACCAAGAGAATGTCAGTTATACACGGTTAATGTCATTGTCAGTTATACATGATTAATGTCATCATCTTTCCCAGCAGGTGGCATTTCCCCATCATGTTTGTTTGATGTATTATCACAAACTATAAACAACTCAGCAAACATCTTGTGAAATTGTACGTAAGACACAATGACTGTTGGGAGGGCTTGCCACTTTTTAGAGATGCTTTCAAGGTAAAATTGCAACAAATCCATTTCTCTTCTGTGGACCCAAAAGAGACTCTGGAAGAGATCTGGAATGGGCTGACAGGGAGGAAAAGGAAATCTTAATCTTTTCGGTCTCTAGACCTTCTTAAAACTTTCCTAAAATTTCTTCAAGAAAGAAATAAGATTAGTTGATGCCAGGCAGTGGTGGCACACACCTTTAATCCCAGCACTCAGGAGGCAGAGGCAGGCGGATTTCTGAGTTCGAGGCCAGCCTGGTCTACAAAGTGAGTTCCAGGACAGCCAGGGCTACACAAAGAAACCCTGTCTCGAAAAACAAAACAAAACAAAAAAAGATTAGTTGGTATGGTGGTACACTCTTTTAATCCCAGGACTCAGGAAGCTGAGATAAGAGGATGCAGAGTTTGAGGCCAGCCTGGGCTACATAACAAGACTTTATTTTAAAAAAATAATAAATTGTGCATACATTCATATATATATATATATTTCATCATTTATTTAGACAAATTGTTAGGGTTATGGTTTTGCCTTCTTAACTGTTTTTTGTTGTTGCTGTTGCTGTTATCATTGTTTTGAGATAGGGTCTCTCTATATAGCCCTGGCTGTTGTAGAATTTGCTCTGTCTACCAAGTTGACCTCAAACTCAGAAATCTACACCCCTTTCCCCCAGTGAAAGGACTAAAGGTATGTGTCATCACACTCAGCTAGAATCTCTGTCTGCCACATCCACTCCAGTGGAGTCTACGTGACAAGTCCAAAAGCTTGGCTGTATTCCAGAAGCAAAAAGTTTCACAGAAATTTGTCTCCTGGAGAGTCTTTGGTCCCATAACACGGATGTGGTCCAGATATGTCCTTTCGATAGTCAGTGAAGTATTTAGAGTGCTTTCTTTCAGTATTGTTTTATTATAAATGCCTCCAAGGAATGATTTGACAAATAGCTAAGTTAGATTGACCTCCACCAGTGTTCTAATATCCTAGGCAATTGTTGAGCCGACCTTGAGCTTTGAATTTCGTAAAAATGCTACTCATTCAGATGAAAAGCCTCCAATGTTGACAGAGAGATAGTGAAAGAAATCAGGCATTGCAGTTTACTGGATAAGAATTAGAAATCTCATGGCTAGCTCAATAAAGTAAACTTAGAATTCTCACTACAGTCATGTATGGCAGATACATTACATATTAGAAGAAAGTTGGTGGATTCCTGTTAAATGGAGGTTCCCTACAGAAACATAAAATAACAACTAACTCACTCCCATATACAGGAGTTTACAATGGCCTAGGAAGAAGGTGAATTATACAAAAGACTAGAATTGGAACTATGGCCAGGGCATAAAGCCCTTGCTCCTGGGTTCTAAGAATAAGCTGGCCTTAGGTAGGACTGATTTTTATCCCAGCTGTAAATACTGCCTGATTCCTGCTAAATTTTATGTATGCATTTCTCTGTTTCTTGTAGAGTCATTTTGCATCAGATAATCTCAATGTACCTTGAATGACCTTAATGTATGACCTAACTTCCTTGTTTTCTTCTGTAATATAAGTCTGATGTTTGCTTTGAGAAATTACATTCAGATCCAGCACTCTCTGTGTTCATGTCTGTCATTTTTGCCGACTCCTTGCCTACCCGAGTACCGGGACCCTGATTCTCCCGAGGGTTGAGAGACCAACTGAGTCCAGTCTGCAGCATTTGTCTGATTTTAGATATTTAAGGCTAAGTTCCCACAGACATGAGGCATTTAATCTACTCCCTTCAGCACATTCATGCACCATCAAATTATCTAGTATAAGCGAGGTGTGGTGGCAGGTAGCTTTAATCCAGGCACTGGGGGCAGAAACAGGCAGGTCTCTGAGTTTGAACCTCTATGAAGACTGGTCTGCTTAGTGAGTCCCAGGCCATTCTAGGCTATATAGTGAGACCCTGTCTCAAAAAGCAAAAACAGAAGAAAATCTTCTAAAGAATTTGAATTGAAATGTATACATGTCTGTTGCAGGGAACGTTTAAAAACTGGTACCATCCCTCGCTATCAGCTACTCTCTGTCCCAGTGGTCTCACTGCCTTGGCTAACCTCAGTCAACGGTCCTCTCAGCTCTGGTTTGCCTGCCTCAAAGCTGCCTGTACTTTCTCAGCCAACTACCCCCTGTGGCTAGTTGTCACAAATCCTTAACCCAGTAAATCAAAACTCTAGAAGCTTATAATTAATCAGTCAGATTTATATATCAATAAATTCTCAATTCATAAGATACCTACACCATCATTTCAGAGCCAATTGATAATGATACAAGCTACCCATCTAGATTAGACAAGTTATCCCAATTATTCTATCCGTATATGACTTTCATATCTACCTGTGACTGTTTAAAGCCACACAGAATCTGGATCGTCTTTCTTCTCTTCCATCTTCCTTCCTTCTCTCCTTCTTCCTGTCCCTGTCTCTGTCTCTGAAACTCTTAGCCCTGCCTCCCTTTTCCCTGTCCAATCACAGACTTCTTGTTGCATTAATATTTAAATTAATTGGGAGAAAAATTCTGCTACACATGTCTACAAAAACCTTAAAGGACTGCTTCCTTCCTCCAAATTCACTCAATTCACTTAAATGTCCCATGTTCCTCCCCCACTCCCTCTCAAATGTATGGCATAATATATGTGTGTGTGTGTGTGTGTGTGTGTGTGTATGGAACAGTAAATAGATGTAACTACAGTCTGATGAGTCCATTAAAAGTTGTTCATATGTGTTTTGTGCTTTGGACTGACCTCTTAGGGTTGGATAATTTCTCTAACTTGTGGGCTTGTCTATAAAGAAGATTGATCTTCCCTCTCCCCTGTAAGCTCTTCATTTAGGGCCTGGGCCTTGTGAGATTTCCCACTGACATGTCAGCCAGCGATGTCATTGTGAAGCTCTTGTTAAGGTTACCATAGTTTTGAGATGTCATGTGTAGAAGTCTCCCTGTCATATATAGAAGGCACAGCCTCACGACAGACGGCCTGGTCGACTGGCTTATGCAGTCTTTCCTCCCACTCTTCCATAATGTCCCTTGAGCCTCAAGCACAGGGATTTCATTGTAGGTCTGTTAGTCAGGTTTGGCATCTTGACCACTTCCCTGATCATCTCTATTAGCTGCAAAAAGAAGTTTCCTTGCTGGAGGGAGAGAGTTGCACTAATCTTCCAGTGTCAGGATAAAGAGAATGCATTTCATTTTTGCTTTTTAAGTCACCCTTGTCCAAAGGGTTCTTTGAGTTCTCATATAATGGCCTCTGGTTTGTCTGTATGAAAGATCCTTGTGTCCTCTCTATTGAGCATATAGGATTGTATGAATTCTGCCCGCTCTAAGTCTTCATCTGATGAGGCTCCATCGCCTACTCTCCTCAGTTTTCCCATAGTTCTGCTATCCTCAGTGGGGACTTTTTCCTATGTGTTCCTCCTCTCAAGCTAAGCCACACAAGAGCAGGCTGCAGTGTGGGTGTAGTTGTCAGCAACGTTTTGGTCAAATCAAGTTCTTCCGTCCCTTTTCGCTTAGGAATCCTTGATCCTGTTGTAACAGAGAAGGAAGTTCCGCTCTTGCTCAAAGGAGCCACCCCGTCTCTAACTCCAGATGGACTGTTTGGTCCGCTAAGCTGCCAAACATCTTCCATATTTTTCCATCTACTGCTTAGTTCCTGCTCTCAACCCAGAAAACCATGAAAGTCACAGTTTAACTAAGAACAGGGTGAGAAGAAAACCGCTAGGGGGAAAAATGTCCGTGGGAGCTCACAGTCTTCTAAAAGACAGTGAGATGCGTGGCTTCCAGTGCTTGCTTCATCTTGGCAAACTCTCCCCTGGTGGTGGACCCTGCCTCCTCTCCCACCTGCCCATTATGAGGGCCACCAAAGTCTGACTTTGTAGAAAGAAGACAGATAATGAGCTCAGCATAGTCTGTTGTTTCAGTTAACATATGGTACACCCAACGACGTCTTCGTGTTCTGTCACAGAAAGCTTGGAAGCACGGTCAGTGTAGCTTTGGGGTCCACTGTAAAATTGATGTTTTCTCTCCCTCCTTTTCCTCCCTCCCTCTCCTCCCTATCTCTTTCCTTTTCTTCCTTCTTCTTCTTCTTCTTCTTCTTCTTCTTCTTCTTCTTCTTCTTCTTCTTCTTCTTCTTCTTCTTCTTCTTCTTCTTCTTCTTCTTCTTCTTCTTCTTTTACAATGGAGTGTTTGTGTGCATGTGTCTTGCCCAGCCTGGTTTCAAATGGAATCTTTCTGCCTCAGCCTCCTGAGCACAGGATTATGGGTATTCACCACCACTCCTAGAAGTATTTGACTTTAAAAAGAGCTAACCATCTCCTTTCATCAATATACCTTTTTATCCATTTGGAAGATTTGCAGGAAAACTACCTATTTTAGAGTAGAATAATAGAAACTGAAAACTTGACAGCTGTAACGATTTCTAAAGCAACTTACTTCTTCCCCGTGAAGAGAATTACCCAGTAGTGCACATGTAAGCTTCCTGCTGCTCTCCTCAGCCTGGGATCAATGCTGAAGAAGCCTGTAATAATTTGAATTCATATGTCTCTGTTTTCTTTCTTTCTCTTCTGCTATTTGCAGAATTCAATATTACTACAGCTGCGGAAGAGAGTCTGTTATCTGGGAGATCTCTCCTCCTGCGCTGGTTACCCGGCCTTCCAAACGGATCCAGAAGCTGGCCAAACCCAACAGATTCAAAGCACAAAGTCTGATAAAGAGGTGGAGTATCTTAAGCTCTGCAGAAATCCGGAGTTTGCTTAAGGGTCACAGCTTTAGTCTGAGTGGGTCTGAGCCTGAGCGGACATGGCTGTTCATATCCAAAGACATTGGGTAAAACCATTGAATATCTGCAGCAGGTGTGGGTGGTCGGGGGTGGAGGGGATGGACAGCAGCACTCAGATCTGACTGGGTATACTGGAGCAAAAAAGTTTACAGTAAAGCTTCTCGCTATTAGATAATAAAGGGAGTCTCTCAGCCTGGTAGGACAGCTCCTGCTTGTAATCTACAGCACCTAGAAACATCCAGTACACAATGTAAAAGCTACAAAACCACTCTCCCCTGCAAGTAGACATGTTCACGGATGCATCACAGAACACTAGCAAATCAAACTCAAACATACACTGAGCCGTTCATATCCTTGTCAAAAACCCAGTTGACTAGACGTGCAAACTTTTACTTCTGCCAAACCTTCCTCCAGGTCCTAAATGTCTGTATGCAATAACACCATCATGATTGTCAGTGCCTTTTAGTAGACTTTGAAATCATGAACTGCCTTTGAATTTTGTTCTTTGTATTCATGATCATTTTCGATTATTCTGGGTCTTTGTATGACTATATGAATTCAGGTTGATGAAAATACCCTCAGGTTAATGCTGATGGTTGAGCTGTGTGGATATTTTGGAAACCACTTAGTTGTATACTTTGAAAGGGTGTGTTTTATGTATGTTAATTATCTTAATTATAATAACAAGAGCTGTAGCTCGGTATCCTTAGAAAGGCATCACTTATTTGAGGAAAGCTTTTTGCCATGGTAAGTTTGTAGATTTGCTGATTGCTTGGTATATTTTTGATCAGAGAAAGAAATATATGGTGCGCAGCCTGTGATAACTGGCTAAGTGTCTGAGAGTTAAGACAAGGACTATCACATACTACACTACAGAGGAGAATGGTCCACAGAGCATCCTGAGTGGGGACTGAGGGGACTAATTATTTCAGGGAACTAATATAAGGTGTTGGTAGGAAGTGAGTTTTTTTGGCAGGCCGTAGGTCAGGACCCATCCAAAATGGGACATTATAATCCTAGGATTTTTTTTTTCCCCTAATGAAATCAAACTTTTGAAGAATTAAATCAGAATGAGGCATAGAAGTGGTGTCTTGGACTTTTGTACATACAAGAATATTTGCATACATTGTGACACATAAAATGCATCCCATACTGTGGATAAGTGAGAAACAGCAATCTGGTCCCCTCCGCCCCCATCCCCGCCCACCCCCGCCCCGAAAAAAAAAGGTCTCGCTTGCGTGTGGGAAAAGAGCATGCGCACACCTGTAGGCTGGTTGTAGCAAGGAGCTCTTACGGTTCTTCCAGCCAAAGGTCACATTTTGTCTCCATTTGCGTATCGCCCCCTCAGAGAAACCGTACCAGGCACCGTTCGCTACTCTGATCCTTCTCCCCGGATTCTGCGACTGTCCATAGCCAAAGGCACCAATCCCAGCTACATTCCTCCAAAGACCGTAAGTGGTGGCTGACCTTAGCGTGCAACGCTCTGTGCGGGTTACTACTTCTCCGGTGACCAAATACACGACAAGAGGCTAATTTGGGGAGGGTTTACTCGGGCTCATGATTTGAGGCATACAGCCCATCAAGGTGGGGAGGCATGGCAATTGGTGGCTCCACTGTATTGTAGGTGGAACTCCTCACTACCGTCTCCCTATCCTCCCACCTCCACCCCCAACTTACTACAGAGAGAACAGAAAACAAGCCACTCCGTGGGTGCCAGGAATTGAACCCAGGTTCTGAGCTCCGTTCTCTGAGCGAGTTCATTTCTCCAGCTGCAAATGAAGTTATTTGCTTTTTAAGATTTATTTATTTATGTTATTTATATGAGTACACTGTAGCTGTCTTCAGACACACCAGCAGAGGGCATCGGATCCCATTACAGATGGTCACGAGCCACCATGTGATTGCTGGGAATTGAACTCAGGGCCTCTGGAAGAGCAGTCGGTACTATTAACCACTGAGCCATCTCTCCAGCCCCAAGTTATTATTTTTTTTTAATGTCCTGAGAATAATCACAAAATCTTTTATTTAACGCCACAATCTTCACTCAGTTCCTCAATTATACATATAACAGACCCAATTCTCTCAAATATTCACACTTAAGTATGCATTCAGTTTTATATTAATAGTTTAAAACTTACTACAAATAATAAAGTTGTCATCTTATTCCTTTATTAAACATACAGACCAGAAGAGAATGGAGCCATCAAGAGATAATTGTCGTTCACATTTTCACTTCCGTTTTGGCTGTTGCAGGACTTCTGCATTCCACGGAAAGCTTAGAACCCATTGTCTTCCTACTCTTTGTCCTGTTTTACTTTGTGTAATTGACTAATGATTGATTGCTTTAATTCCCTTTTGACTGAAAGGCTTAATTAAAGGCAGCAGTAGACATAGCCCTTCAGTTCACCTACAGCCCCGTAGCAAACAAAGCTCTACTCAAACGAGGCACTTTAAATGCTCAATTAGGTCTTCATGGTGTTGAGACATGCACCATCCTCGGTTTGAATCCCAGCTTTGCCGCCTCCTAGTTATATAAACATACACTCTTGAGCCTCCAATGTCTTGGCACTTCCGTCAGCAAAACAGGGACGGAAACAGTACGCCAAACAGTACGTCCAATTAGACGACAGCTGCGCAGGCAAATGTCCTTCACCGTGGCGATCTGTGAAGCAGAAAGCCCCTTTCCTCAAAGGGTTAAAAAATTAGGACACAGTCTTCTCGCTTGGGTGCACACATACAATAAATACAGCCACACCTTCTCTTGGCCAACCTCGTGTTTTATTTTTAAAAATTTCACCACAACTATTTACCGATGTGCGGGTGCACGCATGCGCACATGCAACCATGCCGTGGCGCAGTTTCAGAGGTGAGAAGACAGCCCTATGGAGACAGTCTCTCCTTCTGTCTTTATGTGGGTCCTGGGGATTGAACACAGGTCATCAGCTTTGTATGACAGGCACTTTACCTCCTGACTCATCCCACCAAGGATCAGCAATACCACGGATTTCTGAGTTAATATGTCACCTCACTGGCTGGTTCGCTGGCTGTTTCTCCCATGCCTGCCATGTAAAAATTAAGTCTGTGTATAGCTGCCGTGGAACCCATACAGTCCAGTTTGAGTGAGATGGAATTTGATCCTTTCCAGAATTACTGAAGGATTCTCATCCTTTCTGTTGAGCTATTGGAGCTCAGTCAAGAGCTCAGACCATATTTTATAATGCTGAACTGGACACGCACTTACGTACCGTTTTTCTCTTTCTTTCCTAGTTGGAAACCAAGATTTCCTTCTCTACCCTGAGTGCTGTTGCAACCCCAAGGATTGTAGACCTTGCCCACCCAAGGATTAAAATAGAGGGCCTATGCTATGAAAGAGAAAGGAGTGAATTGCCCATCCGCCCCGTAAGCCACCCCCACCTTCCCTTGTTGGCTTGCTCTCTGATTGCTCCTAAGATGCTGTTTTGCCTCCACAAGGCCTAGGCCAAAATCATCAGAAAAGATAATGTTGAACGTGTTCTATGATGGGAAGGGAGGACTACCAATGTGATAAGGAGGAAGGCAGAGGAGTGGAGGGCAAAGAATGTGGGCTTTGAAGTTAGTGAGCTGGGTGTGAGTCTTTGCTCTTGACAGGGAGGACTGGCTGGTTGCCATGCAACAGCCTTCTCATTTTTACCAATAAAGAAACAATATGGAAGACGTGCCTTTCAAAGTCAGACAAGAGGCGAATAGTCAGGCAACATGTATTCATTTGGCACCTATTAGGTCATAGGCAAACAATCTCCTCTGAGCAGTTCATAGTGTAATGGAAAAAGCAGATGATAGACAAATAAATTTGTGCTGTAGATACATATCATGAGGAAGATTGAGTGATCCAGGTACGGTGAAAAAAAAAAAATGTATTATCTCTGTGCTCAGGATCCTGAGGCAGGAGGACCTCAGGTTTGAGGCAAAGCTCAGTTGTATAGCACACGGGCTTGTAAGATGGTCTCTGACAGACAAACAGAAAGGAAGATTGAATAAGTACCACAGAGATGGCCCATTAGAACGCATGATCTGTTTCTGCAGACCAGGAATCCCTCCCTCCGTGAGGGTCTGAGGTCTGAATCTAGAAACAAGGCATATGTGTCTCAGCCAAGAATGAGGAAAGATGTCTCACACAGAACTAGCAAATGAAGAGGTCCTGAGGCAGAAAGAGCTAGAACAGAGGCCCCGTGTGGCTGCCAAGGGTCACAGTGTCCTGATGGAGAGGGGGAAAAGATGAGGTCAGAGACGTGGGGTTCAGATTTCATGGGGGTTCTGCAGATACGGGAAGGAACCTGCTCCAATGTCAGCAAAACGAGGGTTCCTCGGAGGGGGCTAGCACCTGAGCGTGGTGTGCTCCAACCTAGCTTTAGAAAGTACTTGCCTGGTGGGGGGCTGTGCCGATGGAGTGGGGATGGGGGAGGCAAGTTGCTGCCGGTTCTCCTGCAGCCATCTGAGCAAGGCTGGACTGCTCGGCCTAAGAGCAGAGGCGAAGGGGTTAGCAGGGAGCACTACTGCAGTGTTGCAGGAGAGAAATGAGAGGAAGACAGGGCACGCAGGGAATTCTGGGAAGGCATTTGTGTCTTTTTTGTTTTTTGTTTTTTTGTTTTCTTCTCCAGGTAGCCCCTGCCGCCCTACTTGCTAATCCTAGTAAAAGAACGATATTTCTAGCAAAATCCAAGCGTGTTCATGAAGACTATCTCCCTATCCGAGATGCTCGGTGGCCTGTATCTTACGCTGCGACTCATTCTCAGGTGTCTGAGAGAGTCCAGGAGTTAGCTAATCCACACACAAGGTATTGC
Organism: Mus caroli; assembly: GCF_978045245.1. Classification (NCBI taxonomy): domain Eukaryota; kingdom Metazoa; phylum Chordata; class Mammalia; order Rodentia; family Muridae; genus Mus; species Mus caroli. The sequence continues at coordinate 79,653,669 of NW_028227259.1, forward strand.
AATATAAGATTAAAGTGGGACAGGAAGGGCTAGGGGTCTGGAGAAAGGGGGAAAGTTGATTTAAAGTACAAAACAAAACCATAATTTTTTTTTTTTTGAAAAGAGCAAATCCTTTGGAACATGACAGCCTGCAGACCCTAGATCTTGCTTATAGCGTCTTTGACCCTGCGTTTTCTTACCTGTTTAATGGAGGCCTTGAAATCCCAATGGGACAATAATATGCTCATTACTTAGCATGGGGGCGAGGGTGTGCTTGGGAAATGTCAGTTCCTTTTCTGTTCTCCTCACATAGGGTCGGTTTCTTTTTCTCCTATTCCAGGAGCCCAGCGAACCTTGTATACTACGACCCGAACGTCTTTAAAGTCAAGCCTTCTGCTTTAAAAGCACACTGTTCCGACAGGGTCAAGGAGCTGGCGGAACCCATTGTGCGTTAACTACGGCAAGCCACCCCAGGTAGACACAAGTTAGGTATCTAGACCGTGCGACAGATAACTTTGTTCCCAGCCTTGGTATTTACATCTTACCGATCACCTCCCAGACATGAGACTTCCAGAAAACACCGCTGTGAGCGTCAGATGGCACCGTGTGTGATCTTGTCTACCAAGTTTGGGGACCTTACCCAGCAATAAAAGAGAAAGCAGTGCCTGCCTCATTATCCCTCCTCAGACTGGGATCTCGGTGGCCCCCTTGCGGCACCTCGCTGCACTGCACTGCTCCCATTCTCTCTCATGCTTTGCTCTCAGCTACCTCCTGAATTCTGTCTCCAGCCCTTCTCTACAAAGTCCTGACCATCGAGGTCCTTCTTAGAGCGGCCTTGTCCGTCTCCCTTCGCCACCTACAAAAATGAGATGTGAAGAGCTTCTTTGGATAGGATGAGAGCATTTCATAGTCCTTGTTAGGGAACAGCTTACTTTAACTTATCAGTCTCTACTGCCTCGCTCCATGCTCATAGCCACTCACCACGAAGGAGAGAAAAGAGATATCTACATGGCAACTGGTGATGTGGCATGCATCTACAATCCCAGCTACTCGGGGAGGCAGGGGAGAGAGGATCGCCTGAGCCCAAGAGTTCAAGAGCAGAGGACAGCAAACAGTCACATGCTGTCACAAAAAGATAAATAAGTTTAAAAAGAAAAGACTAGTGATGCGGCACGTGTCTGTGTTCCCAGAATTTGGGAGACAGAAGTAAAGGACCTACTCCATAAAAAGACTGTGTCTTGGAGGGTGTGTGTGTGTGTGTGTGTGTGCGTGCATGTGAGTGCGTGTATGTGTGTATATGTGCGTGTGCTTGTGTGTGTATATGTGCATGTGTGTGTATATGTATGTATGTGTGCTTGTGTGTGTATATGTGCATGTGTGTATGTGTGTGCTGTGTGTATATGTTCGTGTGTGTGTATGTGTGTTTGTGGGTGCATGTGTATATGTACATGTGTGTTTCTGTGTGTACATGTATGTGTGTGCATTGTTTTAATAGCAAGCATAAAAATCTATCAAATTGTATCTGCTTAGAGTTTTTAAATTTAGTTTTCTCCATGTATCACTATTTAAAATTTTTAATTTTTATGGGACCTGCCTAAATTTGCATAAAGATGAATTTACTCAGAATCGTATTTTACAGTGAAGGAGCTCCTGTATATGGAAGGGTGTTGAGAGGCAGTATTAGAACAATAATTTTTCACTTTGTGTTTGCTGTTAGAGGGACCTGGGTTTGTACACCTCCTGGGCCATTTACTGGGCATTTGAGCTTAAACCAATTTCTCCATTCCCTATGTCTCAGATTCTTTATATATAAAGTAGGTCTTTCCACAGTGCTGTAAAGATTAAATGAAAAATTACATATAATAAAGAGTGAATTTGTATTAAGATGTACTGTGTTTGCTGGGAGGGAGAAATGGTGTCATTAATGCCAATGAGGAAAGTGCAGTCTTGTGTTTCAGTCAAGTAAATGTTTGTTGACTGCTTCTTGAGGCACTGTACAAGGAGTGGGCAGTACAGCACAGTGAGCCAATCAGATGCCAGTTCTGCTCTTACAGGCTGGTCATCTCCATTACATCCTGTTACAAGTAAGTGTAACACAGCCATGGTAATAATGCTATTATAATACCATTATAGTAATGCTGTAATGTAAGATTACAGAACAGAGAGCTTTCATCTCTTAGGAAAGTGGGGGAGGTTTTCTTTAATGAAGAGAGACAGCTGGACTGGAACCCAAACATTGAGTAGGACCAAGTGACTGCAGAGTAGACAGCAAGGCATTCCATAGAGTGGACACATGTGTTTCAGAGACACGTGTGCTGAGTTTCTGGTTATCTTTCGATGATTTTCTTCCCTTTGGAGAGCATCTCCCATCTCCTTTCCAGGAGTTACCTTCAAGTCCCTTAAGCTTTACACAGTGGGTGTGGGGGGATGACACATAGCTTGGGGTTAGGACATGCTCGAGGCCCTGAGCACAAATCCTATTCCCTATAATGTGAACAAATAAATAAGGGGGCTGAGCGACGTCCCATGGTTAGGAGCACCGGCTGTGCTGGCAGAGGACCCAGGTTCGGTGCCAGCAGCACTCATAGGACAGCTCATAACTGCCTGTACTTCCAGTTCGACGACGTCTGAGCCCCTCTTCTGGCCACCTCAGGAACGAATGCACATGGTACGGTTCTGTATGTTACTAGCAAAGCAGCCACACGTTTGAAACAAAAGTTAAATCTTTAAAAGAAAAACACAACAAAGTTTTATTTGGAGGGGGGGGCGAATGTGTGGTGGCCCATGCCTTTAATTCCAGCACTTGGGAGATAGAAGTAGAAAGATCTCTCTGAGTCTGAGACCAACCTGGTATAAATATCAAGTTCCAGTTTACCAGGGTTATTCAAGAGACTGTTTTAAAAAAAAGAAGTGGATTTTCTTCAAGGTAGCTCAGTGAAAGAATGGATATGTGACCAAGCCATCTGGGCCTAGTGGCCATTGTCTGAAACTTTGGGTCTTAAGTAGAGAGGGCTGTAGGGGTAGAAGCTGACATCTCCCTTTCTAGGTGCTCTCATGCGCTCCCACCTCTCACATTGGAGTGTCTCTTAGTCTCCTGCCCCTCAGCTATTCCTCTGATTCAGGAACTCCCCATAGCCTTCTAGTAAATCCTTCATAGCAGATGGGAGAGCACCCCATAGGCTGAAACAGGTCCATGTGGTTCTAAAAGAAATGTCTGTAAGATGCCGAGGAAGCTGGGGTGGGGTGGGGTGGGGTGGGAGCCAGGTACTTGGAGCACCAGAGGTCAGGTTCACTATTTTAGTCTCCATCCTAAAGGCAATGGAAGGCTACTGAGTTAAGTTAATTAGAACACGGGACAGAGCATCTTTTGTCCTTTTAAGGCATGCCTGGACTGTAGACAGAGAGAGCACAAGCTTTCTTGCATTGCTTCTTAATTTCAGCTCAACCAGTTCGTTACAAAAGTAACTCCTGTTGTCCTTGAGTGGTACATTCCCAGGCTCTGTGGATATTTGAAACTATGGAGAGTACCAAACCATTTATATTTTTTCTATACATGAGTAAATACGAGATAGTTTAACTTATGATGATTACTATTGTTTATTATTATTATTATTATTATTATTATTATTATTATTATTATTATTATTATTATTAGACAGGTTGTCCTGGAACTCGCTATGTAGATAAAGCTGACCTCATATTCACAATAGCTATCATTACCTCAGAACATTACAACGCAAACTGCTAGTGTGCCCCCAATATCTTTGTGTCTAGTCAGTCATCCTTCTTGTGATGATGTGAGATGGCCCAATGCCTCCACGACAAGACAAAGTTATAAGAATGGCGGGCATGTGGCACAGCACTAGGCTACCATTAACCTTTTGATATGTCAAAAAGGCACAAACTACTTCAGATCATCCTGCCTGTGTAGTGCCAATTTTGGTTTCTTTAAGAAACACAGAAATATAAGAATATGTCTCCCTTTGAATCCCAAGTGTGGGATACGGGACTGCTTCAGATTGCCCATAGCACCTGTGATCTGTTTCATGTTCTAGCAGGGGCACGATTTACCAGTGATAGATAGTTTCTTCGATTGTGTGACCTTTGGAATTCTGGGGACATTTCAGAGGGTGTATAAATGCTAGGGTCCCGAGAGGCAGTGAGGGTTATTGGTTGTTTGTTGGTTGTTGTTAGTCAGGGTTTGTTAAGTAGTTGTGCACAAAGAAGAAAGAGGAGAAAGTTAGTATCTTGATGGTGTAAGACCCCCTCTCCCCCCACTCTAGTCTCGGGAGTGAGAGAGCACCCAAAGAAACACGAGAATCCATCTTGCTGTAATCACATGAGGCAGTTTAATGATGAAGCTCTGGACTGACATGCATCCCACAGAGGAGATAACGGATGTCAGCCACGAGGCTCGAAAGCTAGGGGTTTTTATGGGGTCAGGGGCTTAGGGGTGTGGAATTCAGCATAGCGACACACTATTGGCTTATTCAAACATCAGCAGAAAAATTACATGTACGTGCAGGGTGTCAGAGTTCTGTGAGTTGTTGACTCAGTTCAGATAGCCCTGTTATGTCCTCACATTCCTCTTTATCTTTCTGGTCAAGAGGTTCCCAGGATTGTTTTAACTATGGGGCATACCTGGGTTTGTTTTTCTTTTTTTCTCAGCCCCAGGTGGCCTCTATGCTCACAAACAACCAGCAATTTCTGAGTTCTTTATATGACTTACAGGTCTTGAAATTTCATCTTTCTTTCAATGGCAAAGATCAAACTTGTTCCACAGACTACAGAGTGTCTTAGTCAGGGTTTCTATTGCTTCACAAACATCATGACAAAGAAGCAAGTTGAGGAGGAAAGGGTTTATTCAGCTTACACTTCCACACTGCTGTTCAATACCAAAGGAAGTCAGGACTGGAACTGAAGCAGGTCAGGAAGCAGGAGCTGATGCAGATGCCATGGAGGGATATTTCTTACTGGCTTGCTTCCCCTGGCTCAGCTTGCTTATAGAACCCAGGACCAGCCCAGAGATGGCACCACTCACAAGGGGCCCTCCCCCCCTTGATCACTAATTGAGAAAATGCCTTACAATTGGATCTCATGGAGGCATTTCCTCCCCTGAAGCTCCTTTCTCTGTGAAAACTCCAGCTTGTGTCCAGTTGACACAAAACCAGCCAGTACACAGGGCTAGAATAAGCTAATGGAAAGGAAGATGGCCTATTAGCATTGGCTCACAAAATGGGGGAACTGGAGTGGTTTGCCAGCTGTTGGCTGCTTTCCATGGGCTTGTGGACAGGTTTTTTACTTTGGTAAAAAAAGCAGGTAACACTTCTCCATACAACCCCTGCTCATTTACATATCCCCACTCACAGGAAGAACCTGCACGGTTTGAGTGGGCAAGCATGCGAGTCACGGAAGGACCAACTCCCCGACCTTCGCTGACTCTTCTTTCCTCCTTCAGAAGGCTGTGAGTTCTAAAGGGCCCATCAGAGGAGGTCCTGACCCCTAGCAGCCTTGGCAACAGCTATCCCAGAGGCTGTAAGGAAAGGGCCTACAGACACCCATTCTTTCAGACTTTGTGAGACTTTTCCTTTTCCACGTGGGAGGTGTTCCCGGATGAAAGACCATTTCCACTCACTGTAGCATGCATCTGCCTGCCTGTCTGTTTCCTATGGGCAAGGTGCTAGGGCTTCCAGGATGATGGGCATCCCGAGAGGGATTGCAAGATAGGGTAGGCATGCAGCCAGGAATAGGGAAAGCCGGTCTTGGGGAATGGAGACCAGGGAGCAACAGCCTTCAGGATAAGAGGGCAATGAGACACACCCATATGCCAGGAACACAGTGCAAGGAGTAGGCAGCATTGTGGAATGAACTGTAATGGGTAAGTTTGTAGATACTCCGTGGGACGTGAAGTGTTTGAAAAGACCCTCCTGGCTTTGGCGGACTTGAAACACAGCCAATGGCAGGGAGCCATTTTAAGGCTTCTCTGGAATGATTGCCACATGGTTGGTTGATTGTAGGCTGAACTATAAATGACTATATCATGTGACTTCAAATGTTAGAGGGAAGCGGTATAGATACATGACTAGAACTGTATATTACAGTTACTGTGTCTTTAACTTCTCTGGGCCATTATCATTAATAAAACGGAAGCAAAAATAGTACTGTTATTACATTCTTCCTCCCAAAGCCCACCGTGTAGCTTTGGAACAGAGCAAAGCTGAGCTAAGAAGTGGCTGGGACCCGGAGCATCAAAGCCGCATTAGAGGATACAAAGATTGCCCCTCTTGGGGTGGTTTAGACTAAGAGTGAGCGCAGATTTGAGTTTTCCACTTACTGTGTCTTTTGTCCGTCCTGTTGCATTTCCCCTGTGGTTTGTGCGTCATCTGTTGTGTCTGGTGCTTTCTACCTGTCTCAACCAAAAGGTTTTGCTCTGTATGCATTGAACAGCGCAGAGAGCACAATATGGGAAAGAAATAAAGGATTCTTTATTGTCTTAGTCAGAGTTCTATTGCTGTGAAGAGACACCATGACCACAGTAACTCTTACAAAGGACAACATTTAATTGGGGCTGGCTTATAGTTGCAGAGGTTCAGTCCATTATCGTCATGGCAGGAAGCATGGTGTCACACAGGCAAACATGATGCTGGAGAAGCAGCTGAGAGTTCTACACCTGACTCTGACAGACAAAAGGTAGAAAAAGTGACACTGTGCCTTGATTGAGCTTCTTGCTTGAAACAAAGCCCATCCCTGATGACACCCTTCCTCCAATAAGGCCACACCCCCAATAATGCCTCACCCGGAGTCTATGGGGGCCATTTTCATTCAAACTACTCAAATTCAAACCATTCCACTTATTCAATGATTTTGCCAATTATTATTAATACTACTGTCATTATCTATCATAATTACTTATTATTATTATTATTATTATTTTGCAGCCTGGGTCTCTCTATGTAGCCCTATCTAGCCTGGAACAGGCTGGCCTTCAATGTAGAGATCTCCCTTCTTCTGCTTCCTGAATACAGAAGGGAGGGCAGTATGTGATATTTCCGAGATTTGAGGGGTCTGGTTTAAGGCAGCTCTTTTAGGGGGAAGAGCTAATTAATATTAGAAAAAGGGCAAGATACTGCAAGGTGGGACCAGGGGAGCCTTAGAGAGCTGGCAAGGCTGACGAGATATTTCAGAATAATAACAACAGTTTCATCTTTGTGGGCAAGTTTCCTGGAGTCATATTCCTGAAAGGAAAGGTGGCACTCGAGGAGACAGTAAGCTGTGGGTGTAGGTGGTCTGAGCTCATATTCTCTCCATTTACCCTCAGCATTCCTGTAAAGATGAAGTAAGACAACAAGGATGCTGTAGGTCCAGTGTTGGCGCATGGTAAATCCTCGCTCATTATTTTTATTCGTATTGCTAGGTCCTATCCAAATTCCATCTCTCTTACCAGCTTCCTAACGCGTAAAGCTCCACCTCTAGAGTTACTTTCCCATGACCTAAGGATTTACCCCTTTCAAGAATGCAAACACATTCAGAAAAAGATGTCTCAGTTAAAAACGTGTGCACCTCAATAGAGCGCTAGTTACAAAATCCCAAGCGGAGAATCTAGAAGCATATAGAACACAAGCCTGCCTAAGCCGTTAGGAAAGACAGCACCAACAGTCCGTAAGCTGTCCTGGAGGAGCCTTGTTTACTCCCACTCCCAGGCAAGACAGAAGGACAACAGCACCAGACTCAGAGCCTCTGACTCTTTTTTTTTTTTTTTAATTATTTTTAGATTTATTTTTCTTGGGGCTGGAGATAGGCTAAGCAGTTAAGAGTACTTGTTGCTTTTGCAGAGGACCCACATTCAGTTCCCAGCACCCACATGGGCAGCTTACAACCTCTGTAACTTCAGTTCTAGAAGCTCCAACCTCCTATTCTGGCTTCCACAGGCACTGTACACATATAGTGCACAGAAACATACAGACAAAATACCCATAAACATAAAATAAAAATAAACAAATCTTTAAAAACGTTTAAGACTTATTTTCATTACTTTCTAGTATGTGTATGGACCTGTGGTGGTTTGAAATAAGAATGACCTCATTGCTAAGGATTAGAAGGATTAGGAGGTGGGGCCTTGTTGGAGTGGGTGTGGCCTTGTTGGAGTGGGTGTGGCCTTGTTGGAATAGGTGGTCTTTGAGGTTCCAGAGTCAATGGTACCATGCCCCCTACCATGATGAGAATGGACTAAGCCTCTAAAACTATAAGCCAGCCCCCCAATTAAATAGTTTCCTTTTTAGGCGTTGCCATGGTCATGGTGTCTCCTCACAGCAATAGAACACTGACTAAAATATTACTCATGCATGCAGTTACCTACAGAAACTAAAAGTAGGCATCAGAAACCCTGATGCAATATGAATGTTTGGTTTTTTTATACTATGTCATTTAGGGAATTGTGTAACCTGTACATCTTCAGGAAACACACTTTTGTTTTCCCTCAAAAACATTTTCAAACTGGCTGGTTGAACATATGGATATGGGTTCCAGGATACTGGAGACTAACTGTATTTGCAAACTGCGTAAGGTGATGACCTCTAAACTATGTGAGAGACTGCTATAACTCACTTGGTAAAACAGCCAGTCTCATAGCCTTGGTATCTAGGGGACAACTGCTGCAGAATTCTCATGAAGAAAATCATTTGCAGTCCTAACTGGTTCTGCAGTCACAGCTCAGACTGGATTGCTAGATTTCTGCAGCCTCTGTGAGTTTCTACTCTTGGCTTCCCTTTAGCCTGAAGGCTGTAAGTCCTACACTGGAAGTGGCTGGACAGGGTCTCAGCATTGCCAACCATGTATGCAAAGGGAAATTTCCCAAACAAGGACGCAGGCCCTGAGAATCAGGCTGATTCTTGCACAGCTCAGAGGAAACCCCATTTAATTGATTGCTGCTGCCCAAATCCCTTGAGCCTTTCCATAAAGGATGGGGGAAAGAAAACTTCAAACTTACATTCCAAAGGAGATTTTTTAAAAAAATCATTATTATCTTTAAGATAAAGTGAATTGTAGCTTAAAGGAGCAAAAAATTCTCACGATGTTTTTCAGATATGTGCAATTTACTTGGGCTGGCTGGGGACTTCCATCTGCTGTGGACAAACATTCTAAGCAAATATGACCTTCTCATTTAAAGTGGTATGCTATAAAAACTGTCTTGCAACGAAAGCTCCTATCCAGTCCTGCTGGCACCCAAGAGCCCCCCCCCCCCCCGCCCCAGTTTGTAAACTGTGACAGTCTTCATGTTCCAGGGCAGGACTCTGATATTTGAAAACAGCTGAAATTGGGCTGGAGAGATGGCTCAGAGGTTAAGAGCACTCGTTGCTCTTTCAGAGGTCCTGAGTTCAATTCCCAGCAACCACATGATGGCTCATAACCATCTAGAGAGATAACCATGAAATCTGGTGCCCTCTTCTAGCCTGCAGGCTTACATGCAGGCAGAATGTAATAAATTTATATGTAATAAATTAATAAGTCTTTAAAAAAAGTTTAAAAAAGAGAACATGACTGAAATTTTCTAAGCTTAGTGTTCACTGCTTTGTTGTTCTGTTGCTGACTATTACTCTATTGGAAAGATCATATAAATCCTAGAACAATAACATTCCAGTGAGGAGGTGGTCAAAACTTTTGATGAAAAATGGGATTGTGAAGGAAAAAAATTCCAGAGTAAAAGTCTGATGTAATCAAAAGTTCTGCACAAGGGGAACTAAGACTGTGTTCCTGGCTGGGTGGTGGTTGCTCATGCCTTTAATCCCAGCACTCAGGATGCAAAGACACGCAAATCTCTGAGTTTGAGGACAGCTTGCTCTACAGAGGGCGTTCCAAGGTAGTTAGAGCTACACAGAGAAACACTGTCTCAAAAACAACACTAAACACATGTAGTTCCCAAGAGGGACAATAAATTAAGTTGTGTTCTAGTGTTGGTTGCTTCTGTTGAAGAGCCAGGTCATTTCATACTGTCAGAGTGCATCCTTACACATTATGGGAGAGTGCATGTGTGGACTCTGCTCGAACCTGGAACTAGGGCTACAATGTAACATTGATCTAAAGCCACTGGATGGCAAAATAACTCACACAGCTGCAGAAATGCATCTTCTTGGCTGCTGATAAAGACTGGGCCATGAGAGCTGGAGAGATGGCTCAGAGGTTAAGAGTTCCTGAATTCAATTCCCAGCAACCACATGGTGGATCACAACCATTTATAATATGATCCGATGCCCTCTTCTAGCATGTAGGTGTACACGCAGATAGAGCACTCATATATGTAAAATAAATAAATCTTAAAAAACAAAAACAAACAAAAAACCCAAGCATGATTGAAAGAGATACAATGAAAGGCTGGGGGTGTGGTTCAGGGGTGGAGCCTGGCTTCCTTCCCAGTACCACTAAATGATGCAATCCAAAAATGATGCTTGTAGCCATTGGATTTCTATGATCTCTGGAGTGGTGTGATTAATAAAACCAAAGCGGAGGTTTTGGGGCTGGAGGGATGAGTGGAAGTGGGACAAGTGAAGGAGGGATGAGTAGGGAGAGCACAGAGGACTTTTAGAACAATAACCGCTTGCCATGATTCCAACGGTCACTTGGCCACTACACAAAATATGCCACACCAAGAATGGAAACCACACCAACATGAACTTTAATTAAGAATAACTTAGCCATTTTGGCTCATCAATTACTTATCAACTGTATCCCACTAATGTAAGATGTTGTAAGTTTTGCTAAGTTTTTCCCCCTCCCTCTGTAAACTTGAAACTTAAACGGGAGGCAGAGATCACTGGCTACTCTTGGGGAAATCCTGAATCATCCAATCAGGCTGAAACATGCTTATTTGCAGGGCGTGAAGATTAAGAACCAGACGAGAAGGAGACTTTGTATCCATTGCCAAAATCCCGTGCTCTTTTAGGTGACTCCCATAAGTATCCTCTCCACATGGGCAGATGAATCAGTCTTACCTTTTAGGAAAAGTTCCAAAAGTTCAGCTTGTTTGTTAAGTAAACACCGTGTCTTAGCAATTCTCACCATAGGATTCATTCATCCTACCAACAAACATACGTGAAGCTGCCGAAGAAAGCTGTTCTAAGTCATGGCAACTGTAAGGTGATTCATGCTTTTGAAGGCAATGGCCAGATTAGCAGGGAGAAGCAGGCATCCTTCTGATCTGAAGCAACACGTTGCTTTGCGGACGTACCTATGCTTTTGCTTAGGCAGAGAAATGGACGAGTCTACAGGTCTTTCTCTGAGGCGCTCGCTTGGTCAATCCAGGAGACTTCAGACTGGCCCTTCACAGTCAGATAGCAACCTCCTGAAGCCCTGGGCCACCCTGTATCCTGTTCCCTCAAGCCGCTAGACAACTTCCGGGTGGTGAGACCTGGGCACAAAGTCAGACCTATGAAAAACAGACTTTATAATTCTCCTTGCTTTCTGACTTTGAGCCTTTTCCCATCCAGCTGGTGGGAAAATAGCTTCATATTTTTTTCTGGAGTCCCAGAAGTCTCCTCAATGCCAAGATAATGTGTGAAGGGAACCGGGGGCAGGCCTGTGGAATTAGGAAGACCTTTAGTCCTGGTCCACACTGGTTACTGCTGAGACGGCGTCGTCCCCTTCCTGTTTCCCTGCCACGTTTAGCTTTCTCGAGTGTTCTGCCCTGCACGATAACGTGGGATGCGTGCCAGGCTACTGCCAATCCTACTAGCCTACAGGCACCCGCTTCTCTCTGGGGTTTTCACCCCTTCTGGGTGATTGTGTTGCCAAGCCAGACTCCATCATTGCTGTTCTTAGAACTCACAGCCTCTCAGCTCCCCGCTTTCCACTCCCCGCTATGGATGTCTCTTCCCAGTCTAGAGATTTCACGGAGTCGCTTCTTTTGGTCTCCTTCACAACACCTCAACCCTAGAATACGCTGAATACTTCAACTTTTGGAATCTAGGAGCAAAACCACCTCCAAGCTGTACCCATTTTCTCCTGACGAGTTCTTTCCCTGAGAGTTGGGGCATAGCTTGATGGGAATAGAAGGAATGGAAAAGGGAGAAAGAGGAAGAAACTTGTATTTCAAAGGATCACTTGGCCACATATTTTACAATTGGACCCTCTGTATCTATAGGTTCTGTAACTAGAAATGAAACCAAAACAGATGAAACCATGTGGGAAAGTCCGGGGTCTGCATGCACAGCCGATATCTGCATCTGTGCAAGACACGCACAGACCCCTTTCGGATTATTCTCTAGACGACTATTTATAGCACTCACGTTGTAGTAAGTGTTGTAAGTAATCTAGAGGAGATTTCAAGAGTATGGGAGGATGCACATGGGTTATATGCAAATATCTCAAGCATCCATTGGCTCAGGTATCCACGTGGGTCTTTGAAACCAAGCCCCATGGACACTGAGGGGCAATTGTATCATCAGTAGGTTTTTTTCCTTGCCTGTTACTTTTTCTTTTCTTTCTTTTTTTTTTTTTTTTTTTTTTTTTTTTTTTTTGGTTTTTCGAGACAGTGTTTCTCTGTATAGTCCTGGCTGTCCTGGAACTCACTCCGTAGACCAGGCTGGCTTCGAACTCAGAAATCTGCCTGCCTCTGCCTCCCGAGTGCTGGGATTAAAGGCGTGCCGGTGCCGCCTGTTACATTTTAAGCTGTCTAATAGTAGGGTGGTGGTGTTGCTGCTGCTGTTGTTGTTTTCCTCAGCAAGGTAGAGTTTGAGGTATGTCAAACTTCATGTGCCCCTCCGCGAAGCCTTGGTCAGTTCTGAGGGAAGTTTGGGATTATCCGATGGGTCCCAACAGCCACACACCTGCTGCTAAGTCCTAAGACTTTCCAACCCCAACTATCGATTTCTTGGTCACCTCTGGAGACACTGGGTACCTCGGAACAAAAAGTTCACCAGACTGGATGGAATTTTAAAATTGTTTTTTTTTTTTTTCCATGAAACGGAAAGATTCTAGTCCAAGTCATTAAAAAGGGTGGCAGATATTTTAAAAAATCACAGTACTGCAAGGAGGGAATTCCAGAGTTCACATAGCACAAACGTACTGCTGAGCACAGGCGCCAGGTGCTCATCTTAAAGTCTAAGTGTGCTGCTTGCTGGTGTCCTTATGTGATTGATCTTGGGGGATTGCTAAGCCAGTGAGAACCCCTTAAAGGTTGAGATGTGGAGCAGGTAAGTGTGGGTGGGAGGAGGTGGGAATGGGGGGAGAAAAGGCCACAGACCCCCAATGGGTGGGGATGGAGAGTGATTCTTCGGAGCTCATGCTGAAGCTCAACTTTGCCCAGGTCAGCCCTGCATCTGCAGAGAGGCAATGCTCTGGAAAGCACTGCAATCTGTTTTTAAGAGTTGTTCCATGAGTGCATTACTCATGCCCTACTCAACTGGGCATGGAGCCCAAGGCTGCATATTTATACTGGCACACAGTTCCCTGGGGGTTTTGCTCACTCCATGGGACGGAATCTCACGATCCAGGCTGTGGCCTATGGGACTGGGAGGAAAGACCATCTGCTCTTTGCCCAGTCTCTCCACCACTCCCCACCCAGGGCTGCCAGTTTTCTCCAGCCCTTCAACACGAAGCCTTTGAATGCCATTAATGTTTTCCTTCTAAAGCTTCTAGCACTTTCCAAGGGAAGCTTGATATGTAATCACCTAGACAAACTTCTGACACCTGCTGAAAATGGAAAACAGAACAGCTGTGTCACAGTCATGGCCCCTGCACCATCTAGTCTAGAGACTCTGGGATGTACAGTGTAACCTAGGAGACTCTGCAGGGACATCTCAGCATACGTGAGCTGATGCTCTTCCTGTCCTCATACCTCTCTGTAAAAGAGGCGGAGGCCCTAACTCAAGCGTTCTACACTTCTGCATGGTCTTTACACTTTGTTCCATCCTGATGCTGTGTGAAAACCAGAGGGGCAACTGCACCACTCAAGGCACAGAATATGGGCCTTGTGTGTTCAGCTTCAATACAAAGGCCAGATGCTGGGTGAGTTTGTGCAGTGAAAGTCTCCCTCAGCCCTACATCTCAGTGCCCAGCTCTGTGTCCGCCACATTGAAGCCACTCCATCAATGTTTACCGAAATGAAAAGAAACTACATTCAATCTATTCGTGGCCTTTGGGTATCACTTACAATAACCCCAAATAAGTCTCAGGCTCCAAAGAGATAAACTCGTGTTATTAAATGATACAGAAGTCCCGGGTGTTCTGCAGTTGGGTTTCTTCTGTTCTTTCTTCTCCAAGGGCACAATAAGAGCGCAGAAAGCAGATAAGCTTGAGGGGAAGGTCCTTGATGCCAGATGCTCACGTGCCCTTTATGGGATAACTATTATGCACCAGGACTAGACAACGCAATGGACTGCTTGTGAGAGAGGATGCACAGGGATGCACAGGGATGCACAGGGATGCACAGGGATGGATGGTTTGCTTCCCTCAGCCAGCTGCTCCGGTCCTGGCAGAGTCCGCTCCATCTGGGGCTGTGTTAGAGCCACCCCTGCTGGGCCTTTTCCTCTAGCAGGGCTCTGAGTCAGCTTCCTGATTAAAGCTCACCAAACCCAGCTGCAGGAGCTCGCAGGTTGCTGCCAGTGTTTTTGAACTCTCTTCGGACACGACCTATGACTTCTTTAACCAATGGCAGAGTCTCAGATTATAGACAGAGTTTCCATGCATTAACGCCGGTGCTCCCAGTTGTTGATGTATGATAGAGGTCAGGTTGACAGCAAGTTTAATTTAAAGATTTATTTTGGTGGTCGTTGCTGTGGATTGCATCAATCTGCAAACGGAAGCACACATCCTACATCCATCAAGCATCGACCTTCCTCAGCACAGTCGGGACATCCCCTCTTCTTTCAGCTTTGCAAGAGAAGCCAGGGCTGTGGGGCTGTGGGGGATGGGAGAGGGGAGCTGAGGCTCAGAGAAGCAGAAGGACAGGGACAACAGACCATTATATTTGTTGTCAAATGTACAAGCAAATGTACAAGCAACCAAAGAAAGAAAAACATAAATTGGGTTTAAAGACTTTGTGCTTCTAAGGGCAGTATCAAAAAAGTGGTTCTGGGTTGGAGCGATGGCTCAGCAGTTAAGACTACTTGCTGATCTTCCAGAGGACCTGGGTTTGATTCCTAGCACCCACTTGGTGGCTCACAACCACCCACAACCCATAGTTCCAGAGAATCCAATGCCCTCTTCCGGCCTCCACAAGCACCAGGCATGCACATGATGCACAGATATGCATGTAGGTAAAAACTCATATACAAAATATTAACAATTTTAAAAATGATGGTTCGGCCCAGATTGGGGAAACATACTTTACAAACATTACATGGGATGAGGATCGACTAGCCAAAATTTATAAAGAACTCTTACAACTCAGCAAGCAGATAAATAACCCAACTTTAAAATGAGCAAAGAAAACTCGTGGCTTGGCAAAGCTCATTTTGGATTCCAGAACTTGGTGTAGGAGAGGAGGAGAGGAGTGAGTTCATGGCCAACCTGGGCTCCCCTAATGAAACCCTGTCTCAAAACTGGAAGGGGAAAAAACAAGACAAAGAATTTAAGTTGGTTTTTCCTCCAAGGAAAGTAGGTAAATGGCCAACCAGCACATGAAGCAATGCTCAACAGCATTAGTCATTAGGGAAATACCAGTCGGTGAGTACCACACTGCAGAACTCAGAACCTCGAACTCAGAAATCCGCTTGCCTCTGCCTCCCAAGTGCTGGGACTAAAGGTGTGCGCCACCACTGCCCAACTTTGATGTATTTTTTTAAACAGAGAACGTTAACCCTCTCCAGGTACAGAAGGAAGCAGCTGAACACAGCTGGCCAGCTCCTCAGAAAGTTATGTGAAATTACCAGGGGCTCCAACTAGGCAACTTGTTCTTATGTATCAAAGAGTGAGGAATGTAGGTTCAGAAAATAGAACACCTGGATGCAGAAGTTCACCAGGGTGCGAGTCGCAGCCATGGAAGAGTGGAATCGACACAGACGGCTTTCAGATGATGAGCAGGCAGAACACAACAGAGCCACGAGATGGAGTATTGTTTAAGCGTACAAAGAACCCGTTTTAAATTTTTGTTGCTTTGTTATTTTATCAAGTCATTTGGATTTTGTTCTTGGGTTTCTGTTTTTGACACAAGGTTTTACTATGCAAAACCAGCTGGCCTCAAACTCACGCTCCTTCTGTCTCAGCCTCTCAAGTGCTGGGATTACAAGTGTCTACCGTCCTGCCCATCCCTGGATAAAACACTGATCTACCTACAACATAAAGGAATCTTGAAAACATATACCAGGAAGGAAAAAAGACCTTATACCACCATGTTCCACGTCTCTAAGATGTACAGAATAGGCTGGGCACAGTGGCTCACACATCCGCCTAGAACTCAAGAAATTGAAGCATGAAATCCCCTGGCCTCATGAGGACAACTGGGCTGCTGATTAAGATCCTGGCATAATTAAAAAAGAAGCAGAAGAGAAGATGGAGGAGGAGGAATGCAATGTGGATGAAATGCTCTTGATGGACAGTTTAACAGAGGTAGAGATGACGTTGGCAGTTTCCAGGAGCTGAAGGACATCAAGGATGGAGACCTACTGACTGCCACCATCCTTGATATCTCTGGGAGGATCTGTTAGCTGGGGTGTGTGGTGAGTTATCACAAACAAGACGGCTTATGTATGTGATTGTTTCTCAGCTCTGGAGGTGAGGAAGTCCATAGTCAAGGTGCTAACAGGTCCTGTGTGTGCAGAGATCACTCTCCTTGGTTTCCAGGTAGCTGTCTTCGTTTTAACATGTTGCAGAGCAGGGAGCTTTTGTGGCACTAACTCTGTTCTGTTCTAGTCACAAAGGCTCTATCTACTCTCATGACCTATATCATCTTGAAGACACCACAGTGAGTGTTAGGGTTTCAACACATAAGGATCAGGAGGATGAAGTGGGAGTTTCTAGTTGTGTCATGTGATGCAGACTCAGGTGGTGTTTTGTTGAGGCAAGACTCGTGAGAGGACATGTGATGTTTGGAGAGAATATAAATAGGACTCAATGGACAGTGACTGGGCACTTGCACAGCTAGCCTTGCAATCCTTCATTGGTCTTGTGTCTTCACTGATCTTCACTTTGTTGAGAGAGGCACAGCAGAGAACTCCTGGAGTCCTGGCTGGTTCGGGTTGTCCCACTGACCCATGCCCATTCAGCAGCGGAGGCTTGGATGTTTCTGCTGGATTGTCCCACCACTGTTGATTTGTGTTTGGTATCCTGACACTACTGAACTGGACTGCTGGTACCCTGACAATGGAGACTGGAATCAGCCCAAAGAACTACTTCTAACCAGGTCCACATTCCCTTGTCCTATTTACCATCTTTTCTCCCCTGCCTTTGGACTGTGGGCTAGAAGCGGTTTTAAAGTATTTGAAAACCCTTATTAAAGTAGGTTTTGAAAAATCTAAGCCTATAGGAGGACACAAATATTCAGTCAATCACAGGTGTGCCATGGAAGTAGATAACAGTGATTGACATTCACGAATAATAGAGGAAAAGCCACTAACTCAAGCTTTTGAGTGGTGAATTTTATGTGAGTTGCATCTCAGCTAGGATGTTAAATTACCATTATATGTGCAACAGATAATTTGTTGTATGCTTATTAGCTTGCTAAATACACTTCTGGATCTAGCTTCTAGAATTGAGAGCCATAGTTCTTAACTTCCTTTATGCATTAAAAATCACAAGTGAGCTTTAAAAGAAAGCAAAAGAATTCCTGATGCTGACCCCGGTGGAGCCCAAATCTCTACCGTAGGGTCCAGACCAAAAGTAGCTTTGAAAGCATCCTTGCGATTCCGTTCTGCAGCAAAGTTGAGCGTCACAGACCTGGAGCATCACAGCCTGCAGGTGGTACCTATTTTGGAAGTGACTTCTCGGTTTGGTTTGTTTCATTGCTGTTGTTACTTTAGACAGGGTCTCATTATGTAGCCCAAGCTGGTCTGAACCCTCTAAAAGGCCCAGGCTGGCCTGGAATGAGTGAGCCCTCTGACCACACTCGCTGAGTGCTGCCATTACAGACCTGTGCTACTGCATCTGATGAAGTGACCACTCTTGCTTCCTGTCTGCTACTTCCTGTCCTCTCCCAGCAGTGCAACATTCACAGCTCAAAGTAAGAGCGGGTCCCTTCAATTCTGCTCATTCATGTTCTAACTTTCGTGAGGACTTGAGATGTTTAATATTTTGGAGGAGCTGAATTTTAGGCTTTCCCTTTCCTCTTTGGATTCAATCACTGTGATTCAACTGTGGGCCAACATTCATTTGTTCCGAGTTAGAGCAAAAGTTGGAGTCCATCCAAGTGGCCTGGAACCCTCTGCTCCGCACACCCTGGATTTTATAGTTTGTGGAATTCTAGGCAGAAACTCAAGATCTAAAAGAGCCAGGAACACGCTAGTGCTAACACATGCCTGTGCTTTTTAATGATCTGACTCAGACACCCTGGTTTGTTTAACAAGACCTAACCTTGGCCTCCGGTGTGCTACGTCCTCCCTTGCTAGCTTCTCACCAAGGCTGTTGGCCACCATGTCTATAGTTTGGCAAATGTGGGTGGATTGATGGTCCAAACCACAAGGCCCTAATCAAATCCACCCATGAAAGAAGGCACTTTTCTTATTCATTCTTCTCCAGAAGCCAGAGCCGATTTGGTAGAAAAGATTTGACGGAATGAAAAACAAGAAATTGGGATGGCAAGGAACAACATGGAGACAGAACAGGAGTGGTTTCCACTTTGAGGAGGTTTACGCTAGTCAGGAGCTGTGCTTGCTGATGTTGGAGGACCACATAACAAAACACCTGATTCTTGGCGGCTTAGACAAAGAAAAACTTTTCTTCTTGCATTTCATCTCAGTTGGGATTGGACTGGTGGGAGGACAGATGCTCTGTTCATGTGACCATCCTGGGAGCCGGGCTCCTTTGGCAGTCTTCTAGATCCACAACATTCTCCATTCTGCCAGCAAACTAAAGACAGCCAAGAGACTGATCTTGGTATGCAGGAGTTGGAAGTAGGGTTTGCTAAGCCTTCTGTCACTGGGGTGAATAAACAAGAGTTTGTAAGCCAGCATGGTAAATATTGTAGTGCTCAGAGAAAGGGCTCACCTGATTAATACACAGGAATGATGGCTACCCTTTGTAGAGGAAGAGACATGTCTAAGTTGGGGTGCCAAAGAATCTTTTTATCGTTTTTTTTTTTTTCTTTGCTCATGGGATACTCTTGCCTGGACAGTTTCTCCAACCTTCCATTATTTTATTATTTTATGTGTTGGCGTTTTAGAACTGTATCCCATCCTATGGGATAGGAGTTGAACCTGTGCCTCTGGAGAGCAGCCATGTGTTTGATCTTACCACTGAGCCATTTCTGCATGCCCTCCTTATGATCTTATTTCATTAACCCGTAGGAAACAGTAGCCTTTTCCCCTGAGCCATTCCCTGCTTTAAGAAGCAACGATGTTGCAAATTCTTTTATTCCTCCTTAGGAAGAAAAAGCCAGTTTTCCCCAGTTATCAAGCAAATGCATGTCCTAGGAAGATGGGCCCCAGGAACATGCTGTCTAAGCCAACCATGGTGGTCCTACCTGCTTTTTGCCCATTTATCAAATATTTAGTAAGTTCCTGTTATTAACACCAAGTTTCTGATTTGCCAGCTATAGGTATGGAGAGGGGCATGTAGCCCGGGGCCTAACAATGAGAAGGAAGGACATGACTCATAGAGAAATGTTAGGAAAGACTTTCCTTCTCTGATAAAATAAATGGAGAGACATCTAAAAGAGAAGCTGGGGTTTTTTTCCTTCAGTGTTTGGACACTGACTACGGGATGTGGGTGGAAAACAATGCTTGGCTTAAAGCTGCTATTTTGTGACCATGAGGAGAAAAGAAGAGTCTTAGGAATGTGAGTTGAGAGGCCTGGTTTAGTTGCCTAACTAAATCTGAGCCACCTGCCTCAACTCTATCTGCCCATACTAATACTCTCTCAATACTTCTTATACAGTGTGTATTCTTCTTATACAGTGTGTATTCTGATTTTTGGATCATAGTACCTATAGTTGCCCCAAGGAGTACCTATAGTTGCCCCAAGGATTTGAGATCACAGTACCTATACCCCTCAAGGATTCTACATTATAGTACCCCAAGGATTCTTCCTTTTAGGGGAAATGTTAAATTCCCATACAGAAAGATTAAAGAAATGAAAAAGAAAGAAAGGAAGAAAGAAAGGAGGGAAAGAAGGAAGGAAGAAAAAGAAAGAGAAGGAAGGAAAGAAAGAAAGAAAGAAAGAAAGAAAGAAAGAAAGAAAGAAAGAAAGAAAGAGAAAGGAAAAAAAGAGAAAGAAAGGAAGGAAGGAAGGAAGGAAGAGAAAGAAAGACAGGAGTGAAAAGGGAGCGTCCATCTGGAAGAAGAAAGAGAATCTTGTGCATTGCTGCTCTGAGCTCTATGGATGATTCATACAAGCTATGAGTCAGCGCATGGCTGTTTGATGTTTTCCCTAGATGTATTAGCTGAGTTGAGATTCAAACCTATGCTCTTTTGTTTTTCCGAGCGTAGGCAGCAGACTCTAGCAGAAGCACAGGTGGCCTGCGTCTAGAGGAGCAGACTCTTCAGGCAGGACCTCTGCCTTTGGTGCAACCCAGATGATGAGAGGAAGGAAGCGGGTCTTGGGAACCGGTTTCTTTGTTCGCATGCTTGTTCATAGAAGGCAACACATCTCATTACCAGGCATCATAACACCTGTCTGCTCTCCTAAAATCCTGGTCTGACATGTTCCCCGGGCCAATCCCTTCCAGCACTCCTGTCACAGGAAGAAAATGTAATGTTTCCCCATACTTTTTTTTTATTATTATTCTCATGGTTGCACATCATTTTGGCACTGAGTTTGGGCAGGGGTACCTGTGAAACAGTTGGTATGAGGGGGTTTTGTTGTTGGGAATTGGTTCTAAAACTTTTTTTTTAAATACATGGGAATCTACATGTCTAGATGTGGAGAGTTCCTGCCTCCAATTAGTTTTTGATTGATCAATAAAGTTACTAACAGCCAATGGCTGGTCAGGGGGTGAAAGGCAGAACTTGTAGGATTCCTGGGCAAGAAACACAGAGGAGGAAGGAGGAGCAGAATCAACATGATAGGGAAGGAAAAAGATCAGATTTAAAGGCCGGCTGACACGTAAAAATCCGGAAAAGTGCCCCCCCCCCAATTAGATCTGGGGTAGCAGAGATAAAATATAGATTTAGCAAGTATTTATTCAAGAATACTGGAGGGGAGTGTGTGCTAGCCACAGGGAGGTTTGGAAGTATCCAGCCATTGAGCTACTCAGGCATATCAAAATGTAAAGGTTGTACGCAAGCGTATGTATGTGTGTGTGTATATGTGCATAAATATTTACTGAAACATTTTTTAATTCACTTGCATTTATGTGCTTGTGTGTGCCTGCATAAATTTGTGTAGGCCACATGCATTCAGGTGCCCTTGGAGGGCATTGGATCTCCTGAAACTGGAGGGAATTGAACCCTGGTCCTCTGTATGCACACACACACACATTCCCAAATACATAAATACAACCTGCTCAGTCCATGTAATGTTACTTGCATGTGTATTTTGTATGTGTATGATGTGTATGTATGACCACTTAACATTGAATAATCGATTGTGGGAGGGGCTCTTCCTTGGGGAGGACCACGTCTCCAGCTCTTAGTATCCTTATTGCCTGTAGTTCCTTGTCAAGGGTTGAGACCTTGTGAGTTTTTCCCCGTGTTCCTTGCTCAGGTCTCTTTAGACAACCATGTCGTTGAGACTTCTTGGGTCTTAGCTTCCTAGCTATTTCTCAGAGACAAAATCTCACAGCAGATGTCCTATTCCTCTGACTCTTACAATCTTTCTGCACCCACTTCCTTGACTTCATGTCTTCCCTGAGCCTTGGGGGCCAGAGTTGTGTTTCGATGGATCAGTAGGTGCTCTAACCAGGAACTCTTGAGGTACAGGAGTTCCCAAAGTCTAGTGGATGCTAAAGCCAAGGAGAGCCAGAGAGAACCAGTGTGAAGTCCCCGAACCCAGCACTCCGGATTCTCTCTGGTTCCCATTGGGTGCAGCGGAGAAGTTGCTGAGTCAGCAATCCCTCTTTTCCAACTCTTGTCTTCCTAAGAATGTCCAAGCAGCCTCAAGTTCCCAGGACTAAAGCCACTCAGCATCTTCCTCTTCTCTTCCTCCTTCTCCTCACTCCTTCCTCCCGACAATTCCCTACTACATCAAGATGTTTTCTCTACACAAGAGCCAATCTCCTCCCCCCCCTCCAACCCCCACCCCTTAGAAAGAATCTCTTCAATCTCTCAGGACAAAGGAAGGGTTGAACTGCATTGCTTCTAGGACAGCTCCGTGAATGTCATTAAACCCCCCCCCCCCATATATTGCACTAAAACATTAAGATTAATAAGAGGTTCCCTCTGGGTGGTGGGATCCTGGCTTGTATTGCTGTTTTTTGCTATCTTTGTTTCTGAAGTCAGTGTTACTCGTTCAAGGCAAAGGACAGTGCCTGCTGCATGTGACTCTTTTTAATCAAGAAATGTGAAATTGTTTCTTCAACTCCTCCCAGGCTTCCACGCTCTGACTTCTCATCAGACCTCATGTAGCAAAACAAGCCATCCCGGTCTTCTCTGGGACTTGTAGGGATGGTAATAGTTGCTTATTCACAAAGCTTTTTTTTTTTTTTTAAACGCATATTGTTTTTACACTTTAAGGGGGAAAAAAGGCCAACTCAAGGTGATTGGACCTTGCAACAAATTTACTTCTGAAAGGATCTTGTTGCTTCCCGGCATGTGCTATTCAAGGACTCTGGGTGCTTGGGTGGTGGTCCTTCTACTAGAAAGTCATACTTTGATGAGTATTTCTGGTCCTGAGTTGTTCTTGCTTGCAGCATGGCTCCGATGTACTTGAAAGATTTCTGACCTTTGGCCAGTGTGCTGGCTTAAAAGGTTAAGGCGATTGCATCCAAACCAATGACCTGAGTTCCTTAAATGGTGAAAGAAGAGAACCAACTCCTGAAAGTTATCTAGTGAGGTTCACAAGAGCACAGTGACCCCCCCAAAAATACATAAGCACAAACTGATTTCTGACCCAATCTTAGACCTTATTGAAATCCCTTTCACTGCCCTTGGGCAGGTCTGAGCAATGTCTGCTGCCCTGCAGTCCTCTTGGCAGTCCTCCTCCTCCTCCCACCATGAACAGACAGCATCTAGGAGAATGCGTTGAAAAAGAAAACTTGTTCTCCATATACTCTCTGTCATGTCTCCACTCCTGCTTTGTCCCTGCTTTTGCCCTTCTTGTTTTCCAAAAAGATGTCAGAATTTAGCCTGGGTGCTGATGGCTGCTCAGAACTTAGGTTACAGGGCAATGCGCCAGACGCCAGGGCATTCTGTTTAGGCTCGTGGTGTATTTGTGGTTCCTAGTGTATTTGTTTACAGAGGGGCTGCTTTAAGGTCGAGGAAGAGGAAGCTGGCTGAGGATGTTTGATAGGCTCTTGTAAACATTTGTATTAGCAGTGATTCTTGGTGTTCTACTCATGGGCTCTATTTTAAAGACCTGGGAAGGCTGAGCCAGCACGGTAGGTGAGAGTTCAGAAGTGTGCGCAGCATCACACTTGGATGGTCTAGTGTGAATTTCAAAGGGTCTTTCAGATCTCCATCCTTTCCTGTTTTCTTACCTTCACAACCCGGATTCTGCTGGTCATGTGACCCACTTCAGCCAATGAGATACAGGAGGAAGTTGCCAGAAAGCCTAGCTCTTGGGGGCATGGAGGGCAGGAGGATATTAGTTCAAGGTCACCCTGGGCCACATAGTGAGCCTGTCTCAAAACCAATCAACCAACCAATGGTAGCAAAGTGTACAGACAGACGGACCAGTGACTTTCTGGAGTTACTCTAACTGCCCAGAATTGCCAACGGGATGGTGAGCTGATGCCTTTGTTTTGTTTTGTTTTGTTTTGAAGACAGGGTTTCTCTGTGTAGCCCTGGCTGTCATGAAACTCACCTCAAACTCAGAGCTCCATCTGCTTCTGCCTCCCGGAATGCTGGGATTAAAGGTGCAGTGTGTGCTACCACAGTGGGATCAGCCGCTGCCTCTTTAAAAGCCAAGTAAATAAACATCTCCTATCCACCGCAACCAAGTTACTCTTCTCTGTGATAGAACACATAACCACTCTTAAGGCATTCACATGCTGAGACAATAAGGGGGTGGGCGAGCCTGGAAACAGTGTGGCTCTTGCGGGAAGGGAGGAGCTTGTGAGAAAAGCAGACCCTTGAGTCTGCAGGTCAGGCCTATGGCCTGAGATTCTGCATGTCTCACAAGCTTATAGCTAATGCTGATGGGGTAGATCCTGGACCACACTTGGGAGATTTGGAAAATGGGGGCCCTTTCAGCCCTCCTTTCTTCATAAACATTCTATTCAGCTACAGAAAGAATGAGAAAAAGATAAAAAAAGACTCCGTGAATTTTTCAATTTAAAGATTTTTTTTTATTTAGAATATGATTTTTAACACAAAAAGCAGTTCATTTTATTCATCAAAATAAATTTAACAAGTTCACTTAAATAAGGTAAATTCTAGACTCTGTAACTTTTTTTTTCCTTAGCTACTTGCTTTTCTGCCCCTTGGAATCCATAGCTGCTATACTAGGTTGCTTTCCAAGGTAACACAGCTGTAAGGGAAGGAACTGTTCATTCATTCATATATATATATACATATATATATGAATATTTGAATGACTCAAATACACCCACATTCTCATTCAACCACCAGTGTGTTTAGTGAAGCAGAAGGAAGGGGCACAGGGAAGTGAACTCAGGAGGTGTTCCCCTGCCTGTTCTGTTATCTTTTCAATAGAAGCCAGGCAGCTCTGAAGGGGATGGTCCATATGAATTACTACTGGAAGGTGATGGTCAAGGGCAAACGAAGGCGGTTCCCACATCATCTTTCATTAAAATCCAAAGGGAAATGCAAGCCACATCCCTGCCCCCAGCCAAGCCATCGCTTTACACAGAACTGCATTTAGCTTCCTGTTATTTTGGATTTTTTTTTTTTTAGTTATATACATTAAAAAAACACACACACATTGTGTTAAATAGCAGGACAGCAAAACAATGAGACATTCAACACTGCACTGAAACATCAAAACAGCCTGGGTAAGCCGAGGGAAGGAAGAACAGATGGAGTTCCGAGAGCAAGCTCAAGGGCCCGACTCCCTAGTCCGTAACAGATCTGCATTCCGAAGGCAAGCCTTCTGACCGCCGCCACTCTGCCAGGCGCTGCTTAAACCATTTCTGAAAGACAGAGATACAAACAATTATCTGTCACATGCCGAAAAGCCAAAATGTCTATTTCATCCCTGAGGAGTTGTCCGTGTGGTCCAACTGGGAAGGAGAGGCGCAAAGGATGCTGGGAAGGTTCTCACACCCTGACGCCAACCTTCCCTGCCGCAGGAACTCTGTGCATGCAGTATATTCTTCATCTGATCCCCTCGCTCTCCTTTTGGTCTCAGCTTAAACAGGACCACTGTGGTAAAAGCAGGCTCTCCTTGTTTTCCTCTTTAGTACTTTGCCAACGTCACACAACTTTCTCTATCACTGCTTTAATTGCACGCACGCATGCTCTTCTGGAATGGAAGGTCCAACGAATGCCTGAGCTGACCTCATCTTACCGTCATTGCATCTTACTCCTTAACACAGAATCTCATGACTAATCAATGTTGGTTGACTGAGTAAAAGGAACTGAAACAATGCCTCGATGCCCCAGATGATGTCTGACTGGTGCTGGTGTCCGCACGGCCTTTGCTCATCAGCAGTATCCAGGTAACCATTGGTTCAATAAACCGCAACTAAGCACTAAGTGACTTTGGATCACGACTCCTTAGGAATCCATGGAGTGGACTGTTGGACAGAAGCAGGAGGTGTGCAGTGGGTTTACCCATGAGCTGGAATTGTCTGGCTCAGTGTCACTCAAATATTTACCCCCTTACCAATGTACACCGATTTTGGGGACACCTCAATGAGATGCTTCTAGAATGGCCCTAAGGGAAGGTCCAAGAAATTTCAATAAGCTTTAAAGCGCTGTGGCACACACTAAACAACCAGGCTGCCTTTACAATGTTACTTCGGATTGAGGGCCCTGGGACTAGACTAACTCTGAAGCAGGTCAGAAGGAAACTGGGGTTTGAAGAAACCAGCTTGGAAGAGGCCCTGCTGCAGAAACAGAAGCAGCAGGCTTCTATTCTCCGGGAAGATGGGATGACCCATTTCCCCCTGAGCCTGGCGCCTCGTGCCGTGCAGTACAACCGCAATGATCAGTCAGATTGCTGTAGCAATGGTCTAATTGATCAGGTGGCTAAGATAGATGAGCAGTGTAGGCACAGGCAATAGTCACCTCTAGTGTCACTGACTAGCTACGAGAAGCCCCTAAAAATAGTATCAGTCACTCAGCTCATCTGTAGAGAAAGAGGCAAGCTTTGGTGGCCTCTATTGTCCTTTGTGTGTTTCCTACGCTTTACCTAGTCTAGGGGTAGGGGGATGAAAGGGCAGGCAGAGAGGAAAAAGACAGTAGTGCTGTGATCAGGCCACTCTGTGGGTGTGCTGTATTACACAGAGGTGTACTACAGACAGAGGCAGTCCGGTGTGAAACACCTATTCGACACTCACTTTCAGCCTCACAACAGTAGGCTGGGCCCTGTTGGAGAAGAGCCTTGTCTCTCCTGAGATCTAGGGAGCTAGAGGAGAGTTTGAGCATAAGCCCAAGAGAAAATGAACCACAGGACAGAAGAGACTCGTCAGAACAGCAAGCTCTGGGGACAGGCTGTCATTCAGGAAAGGCCCCAGAATTGAGAAACTCTCCCATCGATGCTTAGTGGGCTGAACATGGGCTGTGTAAGGACACTCTACCTACCTGCAGAGCTACTTGCAAGAGTCTCACCCTGGCCAGGAGCAGGTGTGTTTCCACCCTTATCCTGAGGGTGGCAGCAAAGCAAGCCCAGCAAAGCAACAGAAAACCAAGGGGTCCGACCACCAGAGAAAACCACCTCTAAGGGACCTGCTCCCTGGATGTCTCAATTCACTCTTGGAATTATTATTATTATTATTATTATTATTATTATTATTATTATTATTATTATTACATTGGTTTGTCTTATTTTTTATTTCTTCTATCTTTTCCTGTTATTGCTTTTGAAACAGGCCCAAGTAGCATAGGCTAGCCTTGACTTCCTTACGCATCTGGAGGAGCTTGAACCTCTGATCCTCCTGTTTCTACCTCTCAGACACTGGGGAGCTGTTACAGCTGTTCACGGTGTCTGGGTTACGCAGTGCTGAAGATGGAACCAATGGCTTATGCACGAGAGGCAAGCACCCTACCAAATGAATCCCACCTGCATGGGCATCACTAATCTTAAGGAGAAGAGAAGGCTCGTTTGAGAGTGACTTCAACCCTGGACTCTGTGAAGAGTGGGCACATTAATCAGTATGTGTGGGTCTGGCTTCAGAGCAGCAGGGCACCAGCTTCATTAATGAGGTAACTGTGGGGGTTCCGAAGCTGGTGAATGCTGATTAAATAGGGTTTCCAGGGACTATAGCAGAATAAATGGCCACCTTTAAAGACTAATTAAAACCTAGAAGGGAGGGGAAAAAAAAACCCTCGCTTTCTATCAGGACTCATTTAAGACAAAGTGGTTCAGCTGGCCTCATTCAAAAGAGCCACCCGCATCTTCACATGCAGAATATCGATGAGTGATTACCCAAAATAGCTTCGACCTGGACCACATTTGTGAATTTGCTAGGTATAATTTAAATAATGCTTAATAAATTGAGTCCTGCCACTGAGGGTTGGGAAGAGGTGTGAGAAGAGCTCAGCTGTTGTCTGGCAAAAATATATAATATACAACATATAACATGTATACATAATGTATATAATATTCAATGATTATATACCATAATTAAACAGACCAGCCGCTAGTCACAAAATGCACTCTTGCTAGCTTCTTTCCTGTCTAGCCCTGGATCTTGTAGCTTCTGACTCACATAAATACTAATTTTCCACCTGGCTTTGTTTGTCTCTCTCCCCGCTTTGTTGCAGCCACCCCCTGGGAAAGACATTCATCCTGGCTTGCTCATGAATGGGAGCTCTCATTACTCCTGCTCATTGATGGAGACGTATTTACTTTGAGTGAACACACGATAATTGGGCACTGGGGTAGGGAGGGGTCGGGGCAAAACAACATTGTTCTTGCCCTTTTCTCTTAACAACTAGCATTTCATTCTTTTCAGAAGGAGACCTTTAGAGGATCTTATCCCACTGATAAAACATCCAACAACTGAAAACACTGGATTCTGGGAACAAGTCCAGAACACCAGAAAGAGATAAAAATACTGGGAACCTCTTCAAGAACCAATGCCAGCTACACTGTACTTAAGTGTGTGTGTATGTGTGTGTGCGCATGTGCGTGTGTGTGTATGTGTGTGTGCTCAAGTTGT
Source organism: Mus caroli (assembly GCF_978045245.1). Lineage (NCBI taxonomy): Eukaryota > Metazoa > Chordata > Mammalia > Rodentia > Muridae > Mus > Mus caroli. The sequence goes on from NW_028227259.1 coordinate 79,682,173, forward strand.
GTACGTGAAGAAAACTTGTTGTGTATATGAAGAAAACTTGTGTATATGAAGAAAACTGTAGAGCTGGAGAGATGGCTCAGTGATTAAGAGCACTGACTGCTCTTCCAGACATCCTGAGTTCAATTCCCAGCAACCACATGGTGGCTCACAACCATCTGCAATGGGGTCTGATGTCCTTTTCTGGTGTGTCTGAAGAGAGCAGTGGTATACTCATATACATAAAATGAAGAAGGAGGAGGAGGAGAAGGAGGAGGAGGAGGAGGAGGAGGAGGAGGAGGAGGAGGAGGAGAAGGAGAAGAAGAAGAAGAAGAAGAAGAAGAAGAAGAAGAAGAAGAAGAAGAAGAAGAAGAAGAAGAAGAAGAAGAAGAAGAAGAAGAAGAAGAAGAAGGGAGTGGGATTCTGTAGGATTTCACTTAAATTAAATCTAGGAGATATACAGAATACTAACAGAATACTAGTGATAAGAGAAGCTCCTTTGTCCCCAAATCAAAATACAGTCAAGTTCTCTGACTAAGAGGCTCTTCCTGCACTGAGTTCCTGCAGGTGCCTCCCCATAGCAAAGACTTTAGCTCAATAGCAGGACTGATTATTACAAGGAGTTCTACAAATTCGTCTGTGACTTATAAACAGGATGACTGGTTTTTCACACCAATTTCTGAGGTGCACCTCCCTCAAATCTCATTAGGATGTTGATATGTTACCTACTTCATGGACAGTAGGGGAGAAAAAGAAAAGGAGGTCCCCTGCCAGGAAGCTTCTGCCACCAAGTCTCTCTCACCTTTGCCACAGTGTGAACAGTGTGGATTAGTAACTATCTCTCAAGTGTGGGTTGTGCGAAGCTCTTTTAGTAACACAATCCTTGTTTTAGGGAAGGAATATGATGCAGGGTGTTGTGATATCTGCCTGTAATCTCAACAGACAGCAGGCAGAGGCAGAGGAGTTGTCAGTTCATGCCAGCTCGGACTACATAGGAAGACCCTGCCTGTCTCACTCTCCAAGAAAGGGGAGAGAGCAAGCAAGGCTCTCTCTCTGGAGGTGGCTGGTGTCAGGATGGAAAAGGGATTCTGGCATAGGTGATAAATATGTGATCATTTTAGCTGGAAGAGGGACCACACTAGCAAGGAAGAGAGGCGGGGGCTGTGCTGACAGTAGACATCACAGATAGGTAAGAACTCAGCCTCCACAGAGTTCTATTAAACATCCTTAAAGACCTACTACAGATGAAAGCAATTGTCTTGCAATCTCATTACTGGACTTTTTATATCAGCAGGACTTTTTTTTTTGTTTTGTAGAAGACATCTCTTAAAAATGTAAATGTTAGAGTAGTTTACGGAATCACGCACGTGAAGGCAGTGCTTGGAGTTAAGAAGGATGGGGAGATGGGACTCCGTCCAGCAAGAAATGGCAGAGCAAGCAGAAGCCTCGTTCCTGAGACTTGCTATGCTGAGCCTCTGAGCTCTGGGTTCCAGATACTTTCCTACAGGTCTAGACAGGGAGGTGAGGGTACGTTGGGCTGCAGCAGGCCTCTGGAGGAAGAAGGTGTTGGCCTAGGGCAGGAAGAGGAAGCCAGGCCCTCCCATGGGGCTGACTCACCCACACTCACTCTTGCCGAGCTTGTTCATTTGAGGATGGCAGATACCCCCATCGTGTGGGTTTCTGCACTGGTTGATCTTGACCACTGAAAGGCAGATGCCCTTGCTTCCGGCCCTGCTAAGTTACATTTCAATTCTCTAATAGCAGGTGAAGCCAGGGGAAGGATTAGCAATAGCCTGGAATAACCATTGCTTGATGCATGGGTAAACTGATCTTTCTGCCCTTCCTTCCCCTACCACCCTATACAGTTGTTTCCAACCTTCCTCCAGAGGAACGGATAGAGGGGAGGATAGACAACGGGAGAGAGGCCTAGAGACTCCAATACGGAGGCAGGCTGTGCTCTGGCTGCAGTTTCAGTAACTTGAGCTCTCTGTGCTTCAGTTCCTTTGTTGAGCTGATGGTGCTTTCTCTCTTAAGGGAGTGGCAAAATGAGCAAAGATTCAGCAAGTATCTGAAACAATATATGGCAGATATCTATCACTCCAAAGGTCAGCATGGGGCCGGTAGCACAGCTCAGTGGCAGGATGGGCTCAACATGCTCGAGACCCTAGCCTGGATCTCCACCACCACGCAACAGAGGCAACGTGACTATTCTGCTCTACAGGCAGAAGAGTCTTGGAGACCAAGTCAGGGTTAGATTCCCTAGATGGTACTGTATCCATAATATCCAACAGCTTAAATACATGAGACATCTCTATCTACATCATTAAATACTGCATGGGTTTTTAAATGCTAAGACTAGAACAGCTTGTCTTTTGATGAGTTGCCAGAAACACGAGCTTTTAGACTTGGGTTACAATAAATCATCTTCTATTGGGTTCTGATTCTGGTTAAATAGCCTTTCTATTTGATCCGGGACCGGGAGGATTACCCATGGATAAATTCTCCAAGTTGTATCGGCTTAGCAAGGATCATCTAGGACTTAGGGCTCAGGATTCTGGTTCTAGTATCCCAGGGAGCACTATTACAAGGTTTTAAGCTTTAACTGAGCAGGGTGAAGAGAGGACAAAGCCCCTCCTTCTCCAGTCTATTAAATGAAGGGATAAGAATATCCCAGCTCAGAGGAAAACTGAAAGGCGTGAAATGCTTTGAGAGAAAGAGGACCAACTCCCAAATAGTTTATCATACGGGGCAAATCATCTTTCCACGACCAAAGGGAATAAGAAAGAAGTTAGAGGGTAGACTGGACTGGAGGGAGAGTTGGCTAAAGGCTCCAACACTGTGCCAGGTGGCACTGTGGTCTCTACCCTAAGCAAATTTGGGGGATAATGGGATAGCGAGGAAGCCTTTTATGAACAGAAAAATTATCATCATGCAAGGGGGTCGTGTGCTGCGGCCATAGCAACAGAGGGCTACCTTCTTGGTAAATTCCAGAGAAAGACTCTAAAGCTGAACATGAATCTCAGAGTCAGGGGATTAATAAAAACAGCAACAAAACCTGAACCGAAGTATGGCAGTGTGCCGGTTAGGTGCAGCACAGAGATGAGGTGATGTGGCGGGAAGAGCAACTTAAGGTCCCTGGCAGGTCCAGTCCTCCACCCCTATCCCCACGCCAGTACCCTTCCCGCCCGCCCGCCCCCAACCCCCTCCCCCGCCTTAGTTTTGTCTTCTGACAAACCGGAAGACCGACCTTATAGCTGATCGCTAACGTCCCTTTAAACCATGACAACCCTGATGAGAATAAACCTTCCCGAAGCTCTCCAGCACAGCGGGGAGAGTTACTGAGCTTGGAAACCGAAAGGAAAGCAATCGAGATGCTCCCACAACAGGAGGAGAAAGCAAGGGGCCGGATCTGGAAGGCAGTGGAAACCCAGATAGAGGATGGTGCTGAGACAGGGTAGGGTGGATACGGACTGGGCGCCCTGGGAACTGCGGAATGATTTGGGGACTGAGATACATATGATGGAGGCCCGCGGCAGGCGCGGGAACCCGCCAGTCCCGGAGGATACATAGGCTTGGGGACTCACCTGCGTCTGCTCCTCCGTGAGGCCCGCCTCGGCTGCGATGAGGCACAGCGTGGTGGGGTCCGGGTGCTTGTTGACCTTGTTAAAGTTGTACTCCAGGATCTCCACCTGGTCCTCCGTGGGGCCGCTCGCGGTCTGCGCCGACATGGTCCGTGCGTGTCTGCAGGGGAACCAGATGCCCCGGGTGAGCGAGGTCCGCCTGCCCCCTCCCGCCGTCCCACCGAGGCGCCCCGCGCCGCTGACTGCGGAGTTTGGGGGGGGGGGAGCCCTCCTTCCCCGGGACCGTCCCCAACCTGACTAAGGATGGAGAGGAGGAAGAAGACGCCTCCCGCCTGCCACTCCGAGGGGACAGTATTCTGAGGAAGCGCCTGAAGTGCTGCCTCCGGAGATCCGGAGCTGCCCTAGGGACTGAGGACGCTCGCAGGGCTGGGCTCCCGTCGCCGTGGGCACGCCTCTCGGGCCGCCACACTCCGCCTCCGCCGCGGGCTAGCACGTGGGGGCTTTGCCAGGGAGCGCAGGGCACCGCACACTTTGGGGAAAGACGCTCACTGCACAAGTTGGGGAAATGGAGATCGCACTTACAAACAACAATACCACCAATGGATGTTTACTCTCCCCCCCCCCGCCCCCCTGATTACAAAATAGCACGTACTGCAGAAAATGTGAAGACATTAAAATCACAGAGGGAAAATTAAATTGCCCGCTTAGTCGCAAATAACAGCTATAAAATTTTGGATGATACTTTAAAGATCTTTCCAATGTACTTGTACAGAGACGGAAATGGAAACACAGCGATAATGATTTATGATTTACTGCTGGGTGGTGGCGTGGAGAAGGCTGAGCCACGAGCATGCGGAAGGCAGCTGAACCCCAATGCCAGGCCTCCATCCCAAGAGCCTACCTACCTCACTACGTTCTCCTGTATGTGTGTGAGATACCTTTCAAACCTTACCCAATTAATCGGGATCAAAATCAACTATCATTTAAAACCTCGGACTTCAGCCCAGAAAAATAGGTCCACCTCCAGCTTCCAGTTCTCCAGCAACAAATGTTGTCCGGCATATCGCGGCAACGACCTTCCTGCTGCGCCATACCGATGTAGCTTCAGACTTGGGGCTAAGAAAACTACCAGGTGTGTTCCCCTCCTCCTATGCTCCCGGTTGAAAACTAGGAGGTAAAGACGGTTGGTCTTCAAGATATTCTTGGCCGTAGATTCTGTCCAGGCTTAGCCAAGCAGTAGTGTGGGAATGACCCTGGCTTGTTGCATTAACAAACAATCGCAGAGTCCCGAGCGGGTTTTGATGTGGTTTGTGCCTGGGGGTAAACTATCTGGATAGTGTGCTCAGAGCTAACCACCTTCTCATCTGTGGCTTATACCTCCTACTTCCCAAGTCAAGGCTTCTTACCTCTCCTCTAGTTCCCTTGAAGAGGTTTCAGACAGGAGGAGCTTTTCAACTACGTGAGACTGGGCCTCAAAGCATTTGCCAAGTCACCAGCAAATCATTTTCAGGGAACTAGATGTCCCTCTACTTAAAATGTGTACCAAGGATCCCCGACTCTGCACCAAGACTGTGGCCCATCAGGTTAGAAATATCTTTCCTGGGTTGGAGAGATGGCTCAGCGGGTAAGAGCATTGACTGCTCTTCCAGAGGTCCTGAGTTCAATTCCCAGCAACCACATGGTGGCTCACAACCATCTGTAATGAGATCTGATGCCCTCTTCTGATGTGTCTGAAGACAGCTACAGTGTACTTACATATAATAAATAAATCTTTTAAGAAAGAAAGAAGGAAACAAGGAAAGAAATACCTTTCCTGTTAGCACCCATTTCCCCTCCCCATCCTTCTATGACACATACTCTTTTGAAAGTCATCTCACAGTCAGGGACATTGAGGCAGAGGACCCAAAGATTCCACGATTTCCAACAATGGCCAGAACTCTAGAGTAGAAATACTGAGTGTTGGTTCCAGGCCCATGGTCTGCTAGCCCCCTTACAGTAAGGCAATCTGTCTTCAGTTTAGTGGGAGAAACTTAGGAGGGTATCAGCTATGTATTCACTGATAAGTGGATATTAGCCCAAAACTTAGGATACCCAAGATATAAGATACAATTTACTAAACGCATGAAACTCAAGAAGAATGAAGACCAAAGTGTGGACACTGTGCCCCTTCTTAGAATTGGGAACAAAACACCCAGGGAAGGAGTTACAGAGACAAAGTTCGTAGATGTGATGAAAGGATGGACCATTTAGAGACTGCCGTATCCAGGGATCCTTCCCATAAGCAGCTTCTAAACGCTGACACCATTGCATACACTAGCAAGATTTTGCTGAAAGGACCCAAATATAGCTGTCTCCTGTGAGACGATGCGGGGGCCTAGCAAACACAGGAGTGGATGTTCACAGTCAGCTATTGGATGTATCACAGGGCTCCCTATGCAGAAGCTAGAGAAAGTACCCAAGGAGCTAAAGGGATCTGCAACCCTATTGTCGGAACAACATGATGTACTAACCAGAACCCCGGAGCTCTTGTCTCTAGCTGCATATGTATCGTAAGATGGCCTAGTCGGCCATCATTGGAAAGAGAGACCCATTGGACTTGCAAACTTTATATGCCCCAATATAGGGGAATGCCAGGGCCAAAAGAATGGGAATGGGTGGGTAGGGAAGTGGGGGGCGCTATGGGGGACTTTTGGGATAGCATTGGAAATGTAACTGAGGAAAATATGTAATAAAAATATTAAAAATTAAAAAAAAAGGAGGGTATCAGCGTGAGGGGAGGGAGGGGCTTGTCTCCGTTTTCAAAGGGTGTGTCTCTAATTAGACACTAATTAGACACTAATCCCAGCCTATGCTGTCCACCAAGGCCACCACCACCATTCGAGCTGTCAACTGAAACATAGCAGGGGTAACGGCTGCCTCTGGTGTTGCTTCTTGCCCATTCCATTTAATACAGTCCTGCTGATTCTTCCACCAGGACCTTTGTTGATGCCCGGTGGAATCCTCAGGCCTTCAGAAATAGCACACTGCAGGAACGTGACTCAGACGGGCGTACACGCTTCCCCGGGTTTTTTGTAACTGCTGGTGTATAACTCACGGGTTGCTAATGTCGCTACATGGGATCAAGTGCATTTTATTTTATTAGTTTTCTGTGGCTTTCTGTTACCAAACTGAGTGGGGTTGTGTGGGGGAGGTCCTGGTTTATTTTAAAGGGCTGGTAGGGTGAGTAGGTAGAGGACCGCTGGCCTTGGTTGGCTGCTAAGGAGACTGTGGGAGGGTCTTTGGACAGCACCTAGCTTTCCAAGGTACACTAAACAAGCACACTTGGCTTCTAGCTATGGGGACACAAGAGTACTACCGTCAGTTTTTTGTTACTGCCCCGCAGAGCTCAGGCACAATTATTTCAGCCCTCCCTGGTAGGCAAATGTTTGCTGTTGCTTTCTTTTTTTCTGTCTTACTGTAAGAATCAAGCGGCCCTGGTAATGGTGACCTTGTAAAGGTCCTCAACTGTTTCCAGTAAGGAAATAAAGTAGCCATTGAGAAGTTTCTCTGAACTTAGCCTAAACAATTTCATATACAAAGAACGAACAACTACTTTGAAGCCCTGTCAACTTCAATCTTAACACCAGAGTTAACTGCTGCGGTTGTTCACGTCTTGTGAAACACCTCGAAGAGCAGTGTGTCCTGTCATTGTGTTTTAGTTTTGTGCTTGGGGAAGTCATTGCACAAGCCCTTTCGAGAGGTTAAATGAAAACCAGCTGGCTTTTTTTCTAAATCCGTTCCAAAGCCTGGGCTGACCTTTGTGTCACAGGCTCAGCTTTATGTCCTGTGAGCCTGTAGTCCTTTGCTTTGGACATATCTACTTACATTAACGATCTCATACAAAGTGCTATGAACCTTGGCTACCTCCCTTTTTAAACATCTTCTCCCTCTCCCAGAATTATGACTTCTCTGTAGTGCCCCTAATATCCAATCAAGAGAGAAAGAAATTTGCTACCATAAACCTACTCCAGTGGTTTGGAGTTGGCCACAGGGGTGAAGCAGGTGGATTTCCCCCCTAAGACAGGGTCTCAAACTTGCTATTTAGTTGGTAAAGATTCTGAACTTCTGAGCCTACCTCCCCCCCATCTGTGTGTGTGTGTGTGTGTGTGTGTGTGTGTGTGTGTGTGTGTGTGTGTGCATGTATCTGCACCCTTGCCCATGTGTGCCTCTTGGGAGTGTACCCAGGGTTGCATGCATTTTGGACAAGCATGCCACTAACTGAGAGCTGCATTGATAATCCAGGTGAATCACTGCTTAGGACATCTTCCAGTTTTCTTTGCCTGTATTTTTCTTGTGTTCATTGTGAACTGCCTGCAAGCAATTGACTCTGTAAATATTTTGTATTTTCCCAAGCGAGAAAAAAATGCCGTGTGGCTACTTTTCCAAGAGAAGTGATGGGTCTCTGCTTTGGAAGACAGGATCTTCCTACTCAGAGGTTACTTAACTAATGTTTTACAGAAGATGGAAAGGGGGATCACTCAAACTTTCAGTGTCCCTTAGAAACTAACAAAAAGTCAGCCTGTGTGGTGGATTGAATGAGAATGCCCTCATGGGCTCATACATATGAATGCTTGATTCCCCATTGGTGGGTGGCTTAGAAGTGTGGCCTTGTTGGAGAACAAATAAATAAAATAAATCACTGTGGGGTGGGCTTTGAGGTTTCAAAAACCCACACCAGACCCAGTCTCTCTGTCTCTGTCTCCCTCGCTCCCTCTTCCTCTCCACCCTCCCTGTCTTCTGCCTGCCACGAGGATTTCAGCTCCCAGATACTTCTCCAGTGCCAAGTCTGCTGCCATATTTCCAACTCTGATGTTCATGGACTAACCCTCTGAAACTGTAAGCAAGCCCTCAGCTAAATGCTTTCTTCTAGAAGTTAGGTCATGGTGTCTCCTCACAGCAATAGAACAGTAACTAGAATATTTGGGCAATAGCTCAGTGGATAGGACGCTTACCTAGCGTACACAAGGTCCTAGGTTCTATCTCTAGCCCTAAATGGACCAATTGAAAAGAGGAGGCAGAATATTTATTTGCCCCGACATTCTAGTATCCATGATAGAAATGCCAGGAGAAGAGGTGTTCTTTTAAATAGAAGCCTTGTTATTACTGTCTCTAAGCAAAGAACCGTCGTTGTCAAGCCTAGCAAAGTCTCGGGACCATCTGCGGCTATGTCTAGGACTACTCCACACCTCCTGAGTGAGAACCACATTCAACCAAACCCAGTGTGGGAGAGACAAGGGGAGTATTCCAACGATGGTCATCTCTTACCATTTAATTACTGAAATTAACTGTGAGCGTTTGGAAACTCTTATGGCTTATCTACCTGTTCTTGGCTCTGTGCCATCGCAACATCCGAGTAGGCGGTAAACTGAGATAATTTTAGGGGAGTAAGCTTGAAAGATAAGTTTTAGCTTTTAAAAATAATTTTATTTCTCTGGAGGTGCCAGGGGTTCTCTAGAGTGGTTACAAGGGCTGGACCTGTTGACCTACAGAATGTGTGATTGTTTCTCTTTACAGGACATTTACATCAACATTTTCTTCCAAGGTTCTCTAGGAAAACTCCCATGTGAGCAGCAATATCCTGCCTCTCTTCCTCCCCGTCACCATGTGTACTGTCAACTTTAATGCTTGCCAGAGCTGCGTCCTCTCGTCATCCATGAATACCATCTAAACCTCTCAAAGCTATTTTTATCCCCAGCTTCTGTGACCCCGTAGGGTTAAAGGCCCCATCTGATGACTATTTACTGTGTAAAAGCATTTCCTGTTCCAGCTCAGAACGGGGATTGGAAGTATTTTCCTTTTGGGAGTTTGGGCTTTGTCTCTAGGCTAGCTTTGTTGCGTCCATTGCTCACCAGAACAAGGATGAACAATGGCTGCAAAGCTAATTCCTAGGGACTCTCATCCCTGACAGGCTAAAAGTGTGACTATTTTGCTTCTTCCGGAGCGCTTGGAAGTCAGAACTTGATTTTGCAGTTTAAGTGGGTTAGTGAATTAAGCAAGTGCTCTCACACAGGGACACACACACCACCAGAACAAGCAAATATCATTGCCCAGATGGACAGTCCAGGATGGATGGAAAGAGTCAGGAGGAAGGACAGAAAGTGGGCGAGATTATTAGACCATGGAATATGCAAAGGAGATCACAGTGTGGTGAGATCTGGTTTTCCTTTGTCTTTCGAGTTTCCCCTCAAAGCCCTCATTTTGAAACCATAGTGGAATTGGTCTTGTTTTGCAGTCAAGAAACATTAACTAACCCGTCTGTGGGGTCAGGGGAGAGCCGAACACTCTGCCTCTTCTCTTAGGTGCAGGAAGGAGGAAAGGCAGCAGATGGTTCCGTGAGCATCAAGGCTGATTTCTGCCTCTACATATATTCTCCTTATATGGACGTCACAAATTACATGCCATCACTGAGTTATCCATTTGAGTCTTTGACTCTGATGTAATCATCCATCACCTCTGGTGAAGAATTCGTGTGGTAAGAACTGAAGATCCTTGTCAAAGTGACCTGGGCCATTGCTGACCTACTGTGGTTGCTCCAGCCTCATTCCCTGGACTTCTGGGATGATATTCACACAGGCTTCTGTGCCTCTCTTTAAAAACCCTTGTATTTACTCGACATTAATCAACAGAGGTAATGGACTGTAGCCCTTTAAAGCTTTGTTCTGACACCATCTGACATATGAAGAAGCTAAAGTTCAGGTCTCTTGGGGATCTGGTCCAAGTATATCCTCTTCACCTTTGACCAGAGTGACAGCTACAGCCTAGGCAGAACTAGTAATTCACCATGACAGGAATGCATGCATGCTACTCTAGGACATGCATCATATGGCTCAAGGCAGAAAGACCGAGGTGACTACTTCACCTGAATCCCATGCTGTCCCATCTGGTTGCTAGGGGCCAGACCAAGAGCCTCATGCCTGCAAGGGCGGAAATGACATCATGCTAACGTTCTGATACTTTGGACTTGCCACAGAATTGGACATCTGTCATTGAGTCATCTGGGTCTTAAAAAGATGAGGTGCTGTTTCTTTGTTAGTTCTACATTTTCTGAGCTTTCAGAAAGGCCCTGTGCTGTTCTCCATTCAGTTTGCTGCTTCTCAATATTCTTCCTTTAGGTTTGCTTTCTTCTGCCTTTAGAAATCCTACTTCTCTCAGAAACATAGCAGAATTAAGAACAAGATGGGGAGAGGACTCTGTTGGAAACGTGCTTGTTGTCGGGTTTGAGGACCTGGGTTCAAATCCCCAGAATTCGTGTAAAAAGCCAGATGTTGTGGCTAACATCTGTAACCCTGGCAACGGCAAGAAGAGGAGACAAGGAAATCACTATAAGCTTGCTGCCCAAGCGATTCTCATCTACTTGGTGAAGTTCCAGGCTCGTGAGAGACACTGTCTCAAACAGAAGATAGGAAGGATCCGAAGAATGTAACCTGAGATTTTTCTCTGACCTCCACATGTACACACACACACCCCAATTTCAAAGTAAAGTTTGAATTAATATAGTAAAAAAACAAAAACAAACAAACTTTGAAATCTCAAATGCTACTCAGTGGAAAATACTCTCTTCACTCCCATAAAGAGGAGACACAGCTGCTCACACCTTACCCAAGTAGTGTTGGGGTAACCTCCCAGGCTGTGTTCCAAGGCATTGCTCACAACTATAAAGTGTTTCTTGTGTTGTGTGCAGCTGCTCTTTAAATGGATGAGAGCCAACAATTCAGCAAGGTTGTCTCCTGATCGGACACCTGGAGAGAGCATTTCTCCATTTATAACTCTTTCTGGGTTACAATCTTTCTCTCTCTCTCTCTCTCTCTCTCTCTCTCTCTCTCTCTCTCTCTCTCTCTCTCTCTCTTTTTTTTTTTTTTTTTTTTAGGTCTCTCAGGAAGGGTAAAGCCCAATGCTGGAAATCAGAACCTTTCCTCAAATGCTGCGGCTGCAGCTTCAGAAGATGCTGATGCGTGACCTGGCAAGCTGGGTGAGGGTCACTCACCTTCAGGGTACCTTCTGTCTGTCATACAGGAGTTGTGCTTTAAGTTGTCTAGTCTACTTGGGGAGGAATAAAGAATGAATTTCTGCTCATTCCTCACCATGGTTTCCTGACTTTCTTTCTTCCTTATTACTAACGAGGCTATATTCACAGGGTGGAGAAGAGGCCAGGGGAGGTGGGGTGGAGAAAAGTGCTGACTGTCCTAAGCTCTATCCCCGGTCCCCACTTTTTATCCCAAAGGCTGACATGGGGACATACATCTGTAATTCCAACAATTCTATGGCAAGATAGGAAACAGAGGCAGGAGAATCACTTGGGTGCCTCAGATCTCCAGTCTTTTAATTGACCTAGTGGAGCCTAAAACCCAAAAAGCCTGACTTCTCCACTTACACCCTTAACTACCACACCACCTTTCCTAAGTGGCCCAGTGAACAGATAACCATTGCTGGGGAGTTGTGGAGAGGGGCTATGCGATGCCACAGGATCACGTGTGAGGCCATGCCCTATCTGCGGGTGGCATGTCTCTTAGTGAGCAGATACAGCTTTGACCCAGCCCATTGGACGAGTCAGGAAAATCAGCTCACACCATCAGGCTCTCCTACCTCACATGCTCTTCTCTCATTAGTGCAGATCTAGCTGAGGGATGCCATTGGTGGAGAACATGGTGTGCCAATGAGAACAAGTTGCAGCATTCTACAGAACAGGGTGGAGCTTACCTTTGGCAAGAGCCGCTGGGTGTATTTGTTGCTATCATATCATAGATTCGACATTTGTGCCGAATCGATTGTGGAAGTTCCTGAAACTTATGTTGCAATGGTTTGGATTTTTCTATATCCTCTTCAGAAAACAGAAAGATGTTATGAAAAACTATCAGAGGGGCCGGACAGGTGTCTGGGAATGGCTTCCAGCCCTGAGTTGATCATTAGTTGACCCTTAACATACAATTCTCACAGACACAGAGCTCTTTTCATTGAGAGCCTGCTGCCTGCCTGGCTGTTTCAGTCTCCTTTGTGGAGCCTGGGGGACTGTGAAAGATGGCAGGAAAGCTTTAGGCTCCTCTGAGTGTGCTGGGAAGCAAGTGATGATTTCAGCCAATCTTTTTGGAAATAAATGGGCAAAAGAGGGTGATCTGCATGTGTAAGCAGTCTGCCTTTCATAATGATGTTCATGAATTCAGAAAAGTTTCCTCCAGAAAGAATATGAACTGTAGATAGACTCCCAGGCTAACTCACAACTGGAGAATAGCTAAAATTCAACTATAGCTATAATTACAACTATCAAAGAAAAGTATCCTGTTAAAATACCCCCCCCCCCCCCCGTGAAGCCGTTTACTTATTTGGAAAGCAAATGCTTTCCTAAAAGACCATTTTAATTAGAAACTGGCTTGGGAAATGAGGCTTTGGTTCAGATATCAATGGGACTTGTGAGCAACTTCTGCAGATTTGGGGGTTTGTAGTGCAATTTTGACTACGCCAGTATCTAGGGTAGTCCCTGAAACACTGTCAGGTGTTTTGTGAATTCTTATTGGATTTAGTTTTCACTTCCTTCATCCTGACATGGAAACATAACTGTTAAGGCTGTATTGCATCACCAGTGGAATAAAGGGGCAGAGGAGAATGAGTAGACACCGGCTGCCTGGGACAGGATTAATCATGCTGCTAATAGTGGGTGATAATCAAAAGGCCAGCCAGCTATTACCAAGTCCAGTATGGCCTTGATAGGGATAGGATGATATGGTTCCTGCCTCTGGAACAGGGCCAGCAGGCATGGGCCTCCATGAGTGTCCATGACTGCTGTGGGCATAAGACGTGTCTATATAATAATGTGCATATTTTATGTTCTTCCTTCAAGGAATGTCCTCCCTGTTAACATTAATGACTCCATGATGACCAAAGACAGCATGAGTCAGGGAGACAAAGGTGTGGCTAATGTCTCAGTAACATGGTAAATGCTGGGACCTTCAGGACAACCTTTAAGGTTGTGGAAAAGAACTCTAAAAACGTGAGTTCAAAAATATATAATCCTCAACTATGCAAAATATAAAGATGTAATATGAATTATCAGGGTCTTCACAGATTTAAAGGAATAGAGGCACCTATACTATAAGCAAGCTTGACAGATAGATACAAAGACAGGAAGATTCCTGACTGAGTTCAAGGTCAGACTGTGACAGAGCTAATTTAGGTCCAGGTGTAGTAGAAATGATAATTTCAGGACATGGCCCCACTCAGATAGCTTATTGTTTGTGCTTAACAGGGGCAGGCAGATCTCTGAATTCTTTTGCAGTATTAAAAGAAAATGTGTATTCTTGCTGTCTCCTAAGAATTAAGGGCTGGGGTCGTGGGATGCTGATTCAAAGTCTAATCAAAAGGGAACCTGGAGTATATGACTGGACTGATGTGTAAAATAAAAGATGGGGCTTACGATCTGCAAAAGATGAGTTAACCAGATTAAAAAAAAAATAGCAAGGGAGAACTGCTTGGGAGACATTGCTGTCTCAAACAAAGAATAGCAAGAGAAAGCTGTCTAGAAAGAGAGCTGTCTGGAGATCTCCAGAAAAAGCCGAACAGAGAAAGGGCAATCTGGAAAGCTGTCTCCAGCAGAGCACTGGCAGCCAGCTTGGAGCCACGATTTGACTTGGAGTCGATTGTTTTCGCCATTCCCAGACACCCCTTTTCTCAGAATCCCTCTTCAACCCTTGGCAAGAAATTCTTTGTATTTTCCTTTCCTTCTCACCCTACCCAAGACATCCAGGAGAAAGGCACAAGTTACGACTTTGTATCACATTCTCTTAGCAAACTACCAAGTGGCACTATCAGATTAGGACAGTTTAGTCTCAGTGAAGGTTCGGGGCAGCTAGTGAAAAGCAGAAACTAGGGGCTTTTGACTATGTAGCATGCATTACAAAGAGAATGCTTATGGATTTGGACTGGATACGTTGTAGAGGGTACATTTACATCTTCCCTACTGAAAGAAAGGATTAACTAGTGTGGAGTGGCAGGCAGGACACTGACAGAGAAGCAGAGATCAGTTCCATTTTAAACTCTCCTTCCCAGTCCCCACAGAACCTTGGCTGTGTCCTTTATCTTATTTGAAACTTGGTTCTTTTCCCAGTAATGTGTGGCTAAAAACTGCTCCTTGCCTGGGTGCTCCAGTGACCAATGACGATCTGATGCCCATGAAACAATTCAGAACAATGTAAGAGGACACGCATTTCCACAGGACTGGAATTACATCTTCATCCACAAAGGTTTGAGGCCAGAGGAGTCTGGGATGATCTCGATTCTAAATTCCTGGCGATCTGAGTCGTAGAACCTTTGAATGGCCATACAATGGTCTTCCTCGATAATAGTTTACTGGTGCCAGTGATGGGAGAAAGAGACCTAGTCCAAGGCCTACAGAGGCTTTGATTTGATGACTACACTGTGCCAAATTCCCACACCAAAGGACTGCTCGGTGGCCCATGGAACGCCCTAGTACCTGGGTGGTTTTTAATATTCAGCCTGTGAAATTAGGGCAGCCACATAATTTGTCATCTAAGCTAGAATGTATGTGTAAAATAGATGGTTTTAATAAGCACAGCTATACAATAGGCCACAGTGGACACATCCCAAGCAAACTGGGGCATCTGGCCCTCTTATTATCCATCAGATGTGTCACTTAGGTATGGGACAGGAGCTCCTGTGGGACTTGTCTCTGCTGCTTTGGAGATTAGCAAGATGCAGGTCACAGTAATGAGGATGAAGCTCGCTTTAACCCTTAAAGGAGAATACGACTGAAGACTTGTGGTTAAAGGTAAGTGGGGATTCCATGGCTTCACATCTCCTGAACGTTCGCAGTTTATAAACGTTTGACTGGGAGGAAGAGTAAGACTGGCTCAGGGCCTCTGCTTTCTGTGGGACTGAGAGCATCATGTGCTACAGCTTAGCAAATATCCATTACATCAAAGACAGTTAGTTCTGCCACCCAAGTATAAATAAGGGGCCCAAAACAGTCATCCTAGAGAACCCTACAGGCATCCAGGTGTCCAGGGAACCTCAGACCAGAGAAGAGAGAGAGAGAGAGAGAGAGAGAGAGAGAGAGAGAGATTTGTGAAATATGAAAAATGATCTATTTTTGTCTTTACATATATTTGATGTTTAATGCATCAGAGATTTTCATGGAATAAAATTCTTGAATTTCCTAAAGAGAACTATTAAAGCTAAAAATATCTGTATACCCAAGGTTGGAAACAAATAACAAATACATCAACTTTCTGTAGTTTGTAATTAAAAAAAAAAAAGAATTGTCCCAAATACAACAAAGGGAAGCTTTATAATGAACTTCTTTATATGTTTTAGAGTATATTTCTAAATTTGGTTGCTCATTTATTTCTCAAGTTGAATTGGTTTAGGAAAGTATTAATTAGCTTCATCAGATCACTAGCTTGCAAGTAGGGTGATGTGTTTGTCAATTGACAGTAAAAAGGCCAGTAATAGAAGTCAGTCTGGTAATTACAGATACACAATAATGATAAGTTATACACGGACTGTGGAGAATGAAGTCGATGAGCCTGGCTTGCATTCTGCAGCTGTTCAGTCACTTTTTTTTCACTTTCAAATATTAAAATTAGAGTATCTTTCTGAAAATGTTCTCGGTCTCATTGCTTGACCCTGTAAATGGTTGTGTATTTGTAATTCTGGAGATGTGGCGCTGCCGTGATTTATCGATCTGTTCTGAGAATCTACATAGTGGTTCCACAGTATTTTTACTCAATCCAAATTACATTAGGAAACAGTAGTTAGGGGGCTGTAATGATGCACAGGGCTGTAATGATGCACAGGGATGTAATGTTGCATGTAGATGTAATGTTGCACATGGATGTAATGTTGCATGTAGATGTAATGATGCACAGGGAAATTATCATGTGGTTAGAGCCCTACTGTATCCCTTTAGGCCATTACACTTTGCCTGAAGGAAGCAAGGATGCTTCCCCCAGATGACTCGTGTATTTTAAAAAGTCCAGGGAAGACTCTGACAAAATGGAGTTATCACTTCGTTCAAACACACTTTAATCAATTATTACTTTTTATGATCCAACCACCATCCTTATTTTATGGCTATGATTAGGCAACAAAGAAACCGGCACACCGCCGGCACTTTGTACAATGCCAAGTTATGCCAAAGTCCAACTACCCAAGCTGCCTGTTGCCAGGATACTCAGTTATATGGGACTTCTTTTTTTCCAGTAGAGCTGCTTTTATGAACAGGTGTTCAGCTAGTGGGACAAACAGCAGATGTAAAACTTTAGCCTAGTCATTAACATCTCCAAGAAACCTAAGAAGACAGATATACTAGAAGGTTCTGCTTGGACGGAACGCTGAGCCTAGGGTATTTCTCTAACCTTCAAACATGTTGCAGAAAGATACTAGATGGAGCCTCAGGAACTCTGAGCTCTGAACCTTGGGCTCTGTAATGTAATCTCCGTGTGACTTTGGACAGCTCCCACTTGGTGTGCACCTCCATACCTGCATCTGCCATTGCTGCCACCCTACCCGCCAGTTGTCTCACGTCCTTTTTGTAGGATTCAGTGAGATTATCTATGAACCCAAACAACAAACACTGTATAAATGCAAGGTAGAGATCCAGCTTTCCTGGTGGCTCAAGATAGGATGCTGAGGAACTGAGTGATGTCAAACTTTGCAAGCATTAAATGATTTAGTGTTTTTTAAACGCAAAACTAAAGAATGACATGATTTCTTGGAATACTTTTTTTTTTTTTGGTCTAGAAAACCTCTGCTCCATATGGAAATATGAAATGTTTCTAGAATCTATTAGAATGACTGGAACTCAGCTTCTTACTAAAACACTAGGGAAGCCCCCAGATGTTTGAAATATTAGACCAAAGCTTATTATACTATGTTTCTGTTTTTTCTAGTGGGTTCCACATTCCACACTGTTTTAAGGAAACATGGGAACCTAACATCTCCTAGTCTCCCAACTGCCAGAAACTAGTGTGTGAACATACAGTAGAAGATCATTACAGGACCATTTGTGGGAACTAGAGTCCGGAGAGATGACCATGCAAGCTGTCGACACAAGCTATGACTATGAAGTTACAAATCTATATTAAAAATAGAAGCAGCCGGGCGTGGTGGCGCACGCCTTTAATCCCAGCACTCGGGAGGCAGAGGCAGGCGGATTTCTGAGTTCAAGGCCAGCCTGGTCTACAGAGTGAGTTCCAGGACAACCAGGTAAACCCTACTTCAAAAAGCCAAAAGAAAAAGAAAAACAGGAAACATAAGATATAAGACCTAAGGAAGGGTTTTGTGTGCATAAGTCAATGGATGCCTATTTTTTATTATTATTTTATTTTGTGTGTATGGATATTTTATCTGCATGTCTCTCTGTGCACCCAAAAAGGTCCCAAGAACAAACTAGATCCCCTGAAACTGGAGTTACGGGCAGTTGTAAGCTCCTGTGTGTGTTCTGGGAATTGAACTCGAATTCTTCGGAAGAGCAGCCCGTGTTCTTAACTGTTGAGCCACCATTCCAGCCCCTAGTTAGTGGATGTCTTACATCTTAATAGAAGGCCAAATTAAACAAACAAATGAACAAAGACATAACAATTGAAAGATTGGTAGTCGGTCCGTTTTCCAGAACTTGCCTGTGTATCTTGCTGTACCTTTGCATTTATCCGGGTACTTCATGGCATACAATGTAGCGTGCTTTGTGCTGTGGCTCAAACCCATGAGCTTGAATCTTTTTCCTTGAAGGTCAGTGCGAGTAACTGGCCATTGGCTCTTGTGCCTTCTAGCAGCAAATGATTAAGTGAATTCTAGTCTTCTCTTAGCCAAGTTATATAGCATCAGGTCCTCTTGCGGCTTCTTACAGATCTGTCCCTGAGGCTGTCTGCTCATGCAGAAGCTCTTTAGAGTCTGAACTCTGACCCAGATTGAGCTCACAAATGAAAGAGAGCCTCAGGCTGGAGAGATGGCTCAGCAGTTAAGAGTATAGACTGCTCTGCCAGAGGTCCTGAATTCAATTCCCAGCAACCACATGGTGGCTCACAACCATCTGTAATGGGATCTGATGCCCTCTTCTGGTGTGTCTGAAGAGAGCAATGGTGTACTCATATACATAAAATAAATAAATAAATCTTTAAAAATAAATAAAGTAATTTTTTAAAAGGAAAGAAGGAAATAGAGCCTCTTGCCCCCTTCCCCCTCTGCATCACGATTCCCAGAATTCTCCACTACCCCTCAAAAGGACAAATTTTGAGAGGGCTGCTTAATGAACTGACAGGTACTTCCAGAATCACTTAGTTTTATATATATAGCAAGTTTCACTCCCAGGCACCAGTAGACTAGGAAGTTGGACAGTGTGGAGGGAACCTGGGCACTAAGGAGGGCTGCCTATGTAAATTTCCTTAGGGAGGAGCCACACTAGCAGGAAATGGAACTACATCAACAAAGACTACATCATGTAAGCAGATCTGTGATGCCCTTAAGAACTCCAGGAAATTTCCATCTAGATCCATCTAGATCCAATGGCCAGAATGGCTATCATCAGTTTCCTGCTTAGCGGTCTCTAAGATTAGAACTGACTCCAGGTCTATCCTGGAGTTTGTTACTTTGTTTCCATCTTATGAGAACAGACCGGTTCAACTGTAAACAAACTGGCAGGGTTTTCAGATTTGGTCACATTTTATGAAACCCACTGGAGTGAAGTATAAGAAACGTGGAGATGGGTAAGCCTAACTTCCCTATGTTGGATAGTGCTCTACTTGCCACTACCTAGTAATCAAACAGACTACCTCACCCTAGTGAGGAACAACCCCCTAGTAATAAACAAGGCCCCAATGTTTATTCTGAACACTTTTTCTTAGGGTGATGCCTCTAGCAGTTCACTTTCTCTAGGTGTAAGCGCAATGTTTCCTTCAGAGAACTCGCGTGCAATGGACATAAATGTGCCTCTGCACAGATGCAATTGAGGGGCGGGGAGGGGGGTGCGGGGTGGGTCCCCGAGGCTGCATGGCTGAATGCTAAGATCCCAGGGAAATTAGTTTGCCCTCTTGAACTTTCATGGGCTTTATTCAAAGATGATTAGATAAATTATTGCTCCAGCCAGGTATTTTCAACAGGGAAGGGAAGAGGCCATTATTTATAATCCCCTTGTAAGCCTTCGAGATGGCCCAGCCAGCACTCGCTGACAAGTCTATGTGGATTGAGTCCTCAGAACTCCTTATGACCGGAGAGAAGCAGCTTCAAGGTGTCTTCCGACCACAGGCTGTGGCCTATGCACCCCAGGCACACAATGAATACATTTAAAAAGAGAGAATACACTTTAAAACCCTAATTAAGACTTCCAGTCTTCGGATCTCAGTCCTGCCTTATTGTAGCTGAGGAGGTAGGTCCCTGTGCCTCTGTATTCTGCTCTGCCCTGTAGTGTGCACTGTCTTCTGCCAGGGCGAGTCTGTGCTGGTGTCTGTAGGAGACTGTTCGACGTCTCCATGAGGACAGATGCAGGAACTTTCTGGGCAACTGAAAGGAAGAGGCAAACCTACACCTGGTTGGTCATACCTCACTCATTCTGAATTTCACATATGCCTGGGACCAAAAGCTTTAAAGCCGCAAACCTATCTTGGTTCTAACTGAAATCAGGGCCTGTGAGTCTCCAGGAGACTGTGGCACCTCTACCGGGACACACATCTTCCATTGCACAGTGGGGCTCATCTGTAACCTTAGTAAGCCTGTTCCCCACCAGCATGTCTTAGGTAAGCAGGCAGGAAAGTGGTCCTTCCATGCCGATGGGGGTAGGCTGATCCTCTGTGCATCCCGCCAGACCACAAGCCACATTTCCACTACCCACTGCCCCACTCACTCAGCATTTTGAAGGTCTGAAGAATCCATCAGTGTCCAAATAACTTAATCCAGGTTACACAGCATAGCCACTAAGAGCAAAAATCTAAGAACCTTTGAAATAAGCCATTCTACACAAAATTTGGAAATAACGGTAAAGGAGATGTATTCAAAGAAAAGTCACCTAAAGAAGAAATTCTGTCACTTCTATACATGAGTTTTGCCAGCTGTGTGAACTCATTGCTTGTCTAAAACCTTTTTTTTTTCCATGAACTGTAAATGGCAGGAAGTAGTTCCAGCTGCAGAACAGCAGTGGTACCCAGTGTTGACCCCTACTGCCCTGAGGCTCCCAGCCTAGTCTTTTCTGAGAAGCTCTATTCTGAGGTTCAGCTTTACCTCTGTTCAGAAAAGGAAATTTAGCAAGACCCGTTCTTAGACTTAGACTGAAAACCTATAATCTTGATATTCTTTCTCTCAGTTGTTTGGAATTAATTTTGATGAATAGGAATTATATATATTTTTACCTGAAAGTGACTTTCCTAATTGCTAGCTTTAAATTAAAGTGATAATTATATTTAGACAGCATTTCAAAGCTGGCATAATGGCACAAGCCTATAATCTCAGGACTCAGGAGGCAGGGGCAGGAGGATCAGGAGTTCAAGGGCAGCCAGCCCCAGCTACATTTCAAATGTGAGGCCAGATGGGCAACTTACACAAGACCCTGACTCAGACAAACAATAAAAGAACAGCAGCAGCAAAAATAAAAAAATAAGGAAAGAAAGAAAGAAAGAAAGAGTTCAAAGAACTCCCAGATAGGTTATCTTGTTAGAACGTATTTAATAATCCAGGGTTCATTAAGCAATTACTGTCTATTAACATCATAACTTTAATTGGTATGCCAAAGAGTGGTAAACAAATCCCTGAGAGAATGAAACCTTGGAAATAACACAGATGGTCAAACTCTAAAACACAGGCAGCTAGCCAGGACAAGTTCAGTAGCCAGGGCAGGTTCAGTGAGGCCCTGTGGCCCCATCCCCACCCCCACACAAGCACCTGCATCCACACAGGTGGGAGGAGGAGGGGGAGGATAGTAGGAATGGCAGAAGTCAGAAAGACAAATGTCACTCACTCATGCTTTGGCCAAGGGCTGCCAGGAAACCTAATGTTTCCTGGGGACACCACTAGAGGATGGTGCAGGGGGACTGCTGTGAGTTTGAAGCCAATCTGGGTTTCAAAACACCAAGAGGAAGGGGAAATCAAAAATATCCATCACTCAGTTGGATCTCATCTGCCTCTCCGTAACCTCCACACCCCAAGTCTCTTCTCCAGGCCACCAATGAGGATGGGCTCACACATAACCTCTGCTGTCTCTCACCTCCCTTCCTCTTATACACCCTTGTAACTTGTATCTTCCTTTGTTCCCAGGCCCCAAATCTTGCTCAGAGAAACCCCACTTCCCTGGAACAAGACCCTTACAAACATGGTACTCAGCTTCAGTTTGGTGGTTAGGAAGTGCCTGCTGTGGTAACGGTGTAAACCCATCACCCTGCCTAACAAATCTGTTAGCTTCCTGACTAGTGGCTTTAAGCTCCTTAAAAACAGAACAAAAGAAAACAAAAACCACACATACACACACATACGCATGGCACAACTCTGATTTAGCGTCCATGGGCTTCCCCAGGGGTCTAGAAACTGGATTCAAAAGAGTGTTGGAGGATGAGTTCTGTTAATGGTTGTCCAATGCAAAAGCCAGCCTTGAAACCACATATATACCATCAACAAATATAGACTCAGCTTTCATATGTATGTGTGTGTATGTGTATATGTGTATGTATATATGTATATATGTATATATGTGTATATGTGTATATGCATATATGTGTATATGCTTATATGTGTATATGTATATATGTATACATGTATGTATATGTGTGTATATATGTATCTGTGTATATGCTTATATGTGTATATGTATATATGTATATGTGTATGTATATATGTATGTATATGTGTATATATGTATCTGTGTATATATGTATCTGTGTATATATGAATATGTGTGTATATGCCTATATGTATATATGTATACATGTATGTATATGTGTATAGTGTATATATGTATATGTGTACATATGTATATATTAATGCACACATATGACAATAATAAAGAAAAAGGCTATTAACTTGACAGTAAGGGAGGGGTATGGGAAGGTCTCAGGGGAACGTAGCTAGGCGGGGCAGGAGGGAGGAATGGGAGGAAAAATGTGATAAAATTCTATGTCAAGTAAAAACATTTAAAACACAAAAGAAAGAAGATCCTTTTTAAAAATGTGTGTTGGAGTTGAACATAAGCTTAGCACTCAGTGAGTCCTGGTGCATTCAGGTCAGCCTGGCCTACAACCCAAGCTACATATTGAAACATGGTCTCAAAAAAACCTTGTCGGTGTGGGGATGGTTGATGGGCCCATGAAAGGTCACACTCTGAAGCTTGCTTTGCTTATTTGAAACAGGATCTTGCTCTGAAGTTCTGCTAGCCTTAACCTCAGGGCAATTCTCCTGCCTCAGCCTAGTAGGTGCTGAGATGACAGGTATGAGTTATCACATAGCCTTCATCACAGACCTCTCGACCTAAACAGATGGACTAGGCTGTTGGTGTCAGCTTACCTCCTTACGGTGCTGTGTGCATTTTTGCAACACACTGTTTAGTCTTCTGTGAGCTGGCTTCCCTCTTCTCTCTCACCTCCCCAGCCTGTGGGTTTTTCCTCAGTACCTGCCCTGTGCTGTGACAAGTGGCAGGGAACGGCTGACATCTCTCTTCAAGGCTTTTTGATCTAAAATATGTGATACCCTGTTCCTTTTATTCAGTGACTCTTCCTCCACCTAAAAATTCACCTTGAATACCTGGACAGCATCAGAATTCAAAAATTACACAACTCTGCCTTCTGGAAATGCCAGAGGACAGCATCTGTCTCTTTACATGGACACTGTTTCCATTACTGTAAATAGATGGGAGAACAAGACATAGGAGCATGTAACACTGCAAGTTCAAAGTCCAGACACCTCTCCTCGATGCAGATATTGCACCCCAAACACGTACCAACACAAAAATACATATTTTAAACATTGTGTTTGATTTTTAGATAGCAAACAGAGCGACGGTTATTGGTATCTAAATGATGAAATGATAAATAACAGTTACCCGGGTGATGAAAATAGAAATAAACAATCAGTAAAACAACCATGAGCATCTCTCTGCTTCCCTGCTTCGAATCCACGATCTGGCACACATCTTTAGCAACAGCACTCTGACTCCTCGCCACAGCCGGGGACTGGGGGCGGGGGGGGGGGGGGAGCGGGGGAGCAGGCAAGGGGGTAAAAATTAATTTTTTTCTCCCTTTTACCTCCACCGTTGTCCAACAAAAAAGAAAAAAAAGAGCAAATGTTTTAACTCTAGTATTTTGGGCCCATCTCTAGACAAGTTCATTCTCAGCATTCAAGGCCGACCGTAGACAGCTACTTACGTGGAAGTCTGGGCGAGCTCTGGGCTGGGGAGCAGCGGATGCTGGTGCCTGTCGGCTTAAATAGCCTGCTGGCTGACGTGGCTGCTGATCGCACGTTTTATTTACGCCTGAGAGTGCACGCTCAAGCAGGGACCTGAAAAACCTGCAGCGTGGGCAGGCGGGAACCACTGAAAGTCGCCCGACCTTACGTCTGTCCTGGTTATTCAGGTTTGATGCTTAGGTGGTGACTTCTGAGAGCCTGCTGGAACTTTTCATTCAGCCCTGTCCCCTTAGCCACCAAGATCGCAGGCACGTTAGGTGCTGCTGAGAGACATGGAAGAGCATCAGGCCCCTGGCTCTTTCCCCAGCTTCCTTATTTGGACTCGTTAGACGTTGCCGCCTCTCAAGGCTTTGGTCTGCTAGGCTGAATTCACAGCTCTGCGGGCAACACGCCAAACCTCAGAGCCTGGACCAAGGCCCAATTAATGAAAAGCTATTTTCTTTTGGACACAGAATGTACAAACAAGGAACAACCAAAGCAGAGGGCCCGGCCCGAATGAGACAATGTTAGGCTCCCTCGAACGCTCTTCATTTTTCTTTCTGCATTCGCCATTTGTTAATGAAATTCCTATCTGAGGGTTGAAAGAGTCCCCTGCGGAAGCTCCCTTTAAAAGGCAGCCTGTGAGCGAGACTGTGTGAAGATGGAGCCAGGCAACAGTACCCAAGGGCTCCTGTGACCGGTGCAGATGCCAGAGTGTGGATGTGGGTGTGAGGACCCCATGGGTCCAGGTTTATATTTGTCTTATTAGCTGGATAGGCCGTTGGAAGTTGCAGCAATGAACCCACGAGGGTTCATTGGGGAAGGAGGAGGCGACTCTGGGCCACTGAGATCATTTACGGGAGTATCTGTGTATGTAGCACAAAGTAGATCCTCCCCACGTACTGGCCCTATGGGCCTCAGCTGCCTGCAGAAAGTAAAGCCCACTTGATTCTCCTGGGAACTGGAATCACATTGAGAGACTAGCAGAGACTGTTGAGACCACGAGAAATAATGGCTACAATCTGCGTGTAGGAGACAGCAGAGACCCAGCCAGCCCGGTTCCCGGAGGAATTCTCACGCCTCCTGTCTCTTGGCTCCTTCACTTCTAATTCTTCTATGAGCACATCTGGACTCTTGCCTTCCAGATTTCCTTACCACATGATCTATGTCTTGTTGATCTCATGACAAGCAGAGGTATAGGAATGGGCATAGCCATGTACGTGGGGAGTATAGCTCCGGAGTGCAGCTCTTGCCCAGCGTATATAAGGTTCCATGTTTGATCCCCAGCAGGGCAAGGAACAAACAAACAAAACAAGTCTTCCTGGGTGCTGATGTCAATCTGGATCTAGACTGACTGGGTGCCAGGCTCTGTGGATCACTTCACAGAGTTTTCCTCATTAGTCAAATCCTCGAAACCACACTGTGGACTGAGTTCTTTCATTGTTTAACCTGTTGGTGAGGAAAGTGGTACCAGAAAGATTAAACAGCCTTCTCAGGGCTATAGTACGCGGTGGCAATGAAATCTGAATCCAGATCTGATTTCAGAGTCTAAGTTTACATTTAGGAGTAACTCAAACTGATCTTTCT